>NC_142584.1:18607356-20095481 GCF_965207765.1 Zootoca vivipara
AGAATTGCAGACACAGGGAAAGCAAACTTGCCTTAATCCTCGTCACTTCAAACAGCACAGCTTTCCAGCTTGGCTTCTTCACTGCCTCACCCCTGCCTGTCTCTGCCACACTTGTATCAAGGGTATCCAAAATGCAGATATTACTGATTACAATTCCCATAAGCTGTTTTTGGACTACACATCCCATCATCCCTGACCACGGGCCCTGCTAGCTAGAGATATAATGGGAGTAGCAGCCCAACAACAGCTGGAGACCCAAGTTTGAGAAACCCTGTCGCAAGCCTTGATCATTGGTTATTCCAGTTGGGACTGATGGGAGAAAAGCAACAGCTGACAAGTACTACGGTATGTTTGCTACCCCTGAATAGCGGCTTCTGCGACTTGGGCATACTACGGCAGTATGTAAAGTCAGGGGACCAGAAGAACCCCCATATTCCACCACCAGCCCATAATTTGAGCACTGCTAGTGCAGAGGAATGATCCAAAGTTTAGCTTAATTTATTTTATTAAAATGTGTGCATCCTCCTACTACAATTCAGGGTGTTCAACCTCAGAAGGCTACCGCAAAGCTCTTGCAGTTTATCTCCCGTGTAGTCACAGATGCAAACACAGACAATTCCTATCTGCTGGAGTTTTTACTTTTAAAGGTTATTTACCTAGCTACAATTCTGGAAAACGATCACCCTGGTGTGTTATTCCCATTGAGTTCAGCGGGACTTCCTTCTGAATGGACATGTATGGGATTGTAATGTATTCTGCATTTTTTTAAAAAAACAACAAACAAACCCTACCATTTCTGCTCCTCTGACACAGAAGGGAACAAATGTTTTAAATAAATAATGAAAAGGAAGTAAGACGCGGAGTGAAATTGGAGATGGGAAAGCTGAGAAGAATAAACTCACATGTGCTGTGAAAAATGTCCAGCCCAAAGATTTACACCAAGTCAACATGCTTCAAATGAAAAGAAGAGATGTCAAAAAGAGGAAAATTGTTTTCAGCATAATAATAATAATAATAATAATAATAATAATAATAATAATAATAATACTCCACCTCTCTGGCTGGGTTTCCCCAGCCACTCTGGGCAGCTCCTAACAGAATATTACAAACATGATAAAACATCAAACATTAAAAACTTCCCTAAACAGGGCTGTCTTTTATTTCTTTTTCAAAAGCAATAATTGCAAGAGAGTATTAAAAAAACAAAACCCATGCTATAATCTAAATTTAGGGATAATATATGATACTTCCAAATACTGTAGCAAACTTACCCCCATTAGCTTTGGTGATATGGTTTTATTTGTGGCAGATAAATACTTCATTATTTGCTCTCAAGAGTGTGTAGAGTTCTAGCATGTTTTCCAAAAGTATTGTAAAACGATGCTAGCATAGACTGCTATTGCTACACATTTCAACAAATTTATTCACGTATAGATGGCTTTAAATGCAATGCCATGCTTAGGGACATATGAAGCTGCCTAACACCAAGTCATATTACCTACACTGGCTGGCAGCAACTTTTCCAGGGTTTCAGACAGGAGGTTTCAGACAGATGGCGGGATTTGAACCTGGGACCTTTAGCATGTAAGGCATGTGTTCTGCCCCTAAGCTATGGCCCTTCCCAACCCCACATGCCACCAGCAGACTGGGATAACGGGGCTGTGCTAAAAATCCTTGAGCTTATGCGGAACGTTTTTAAAGAATTATGTGAACCATGCTCATTATTGCTATTAACTTTGGTTGATGAAGCAACGTCACTCACTGGATATATCCATTTGACAGTTCTGCCTTTTGCATGGGTAAATACAAATATTACCCCAAACTAGTATCGAATCACACTATTTTTTCTTTGGGAGGGAAGATTGCTGATTCTTTGTGAAGTGCCATGCACACAGATGGGCACAACGTAAATGCAGTGGTACCTCGAGTTACAGACGGTTCAGGTTACAGACTCCGCTAACCCAGAAATAGTACCTCGGGTTAAGAACTTTGCTTCAGGATGAGAACAGAAAATGTGCGGCGGCGGCAGCATGGCGGCAACAGAAGGCCCCATTAGCTAAAGTGGTACCTCAGGTTAAGAACAGTTTCAGGTTAAGAACGAACCTCCAGAACGAATTAAATTCTTAACCCGAGGTACCACTGTCAATATAATAATTCTGCCCTGCCTTTACAGTGATGTTGCAATGGTATATATGAAGTGCTTTGAGCATTCGAGAGAAAAGACCATATAAATGAGCATATTGGGGGATGCCACCCAATTCTCAGAAGACTTGTGTTTAGCAATATAATAATAATAATAATAATAATAATAATTTATTATTTATACCCCGCCCATCTGGCCGGGTTCCCCCAGCCACTCTGGGCGGCTTCCAAAAAAAAACAGAAATTCTAAAATACAGAAATCCATCAAACATTAAAAGCTTCCCTAAACAGGGCTGCCTTGAGATGCCTTCTAAAGGTCTGGTAATTGTTCTCTTTGACCTCTAGTGGGAGGGCATTCCACAGGGTGGGTGCCACTACCGAGAAGGCCCTCTGCCTGGTTCCCTGTAACTTGGCTTCTCGTAATGAGGGAACCGCCAGAAGGCCCTCGGAGCTGGACCTCAGTGTCCGGGCAGAACGATGGGGGTGGAGACGCTCCTTCAGGTATACCGGACCGAGGCCGTTTAGGGCTTTAAAGGTCAACACCAACACTTTGAATTGTGCTCGGAAACGTACTGGGAGCCAATGTAGGTCTTTTAGGACCGGTGTTATGTGATCTCGGCGGCCGCTCCCAGTCACCAGTCTAGCTGCCGCATTCTGGATTAGTTGTAGTTTCCGGGTCACCTTCAAAGGTAGCCCCACGTAGAGCGCATTGCAGTAGTCCAAGCGAGAGATAACTAGAGCATGCACCACTCTGGAGAGACAGTCAGTGGGCAGGTAGGGACTCAGCCTGCGTACCAGATGGAGCTGATAAACAGCTGCCCTGGACACGGAGTTGACCTGTGCCTCCATGGACAGCTGTGAGTCTAAAATGACTCCCAGGCTGCGCACCTGGTCTTTCAGGGGCACAGTTACCCCATTCAGGACCAGGGAGTCCTCCACACCCGCCCGCCTCCTGTCCCCCACAAACAGTACTTCTGTCTTGTCAGGATTCAATCTCAATCTGTTAGCCGCCATCCATCCTCCAACCGCCTCCAAGCACTCACACAGGACCTTCACCGCCTTCACTGGTTCTGATTTAAAAGAGAGGTAGAGCTGGGTATCATCAGCATACTGATGGACACCCAGCCCAAACCCCCTGATGATCTCTCCCAGTGGCTGCATATAGATGTTAAAAAGCATGGGGGAGAGGACAGAACCCTGAGGCACCCCACAAGTGAGCGCCCAGGGGTCTGAACACTCATCCCCCCCCACCACTTTCTGAACACGGCCCAGGAGGAAGGAGCGGAACCACTGCATGACAGTGCCCCCAGCTCCCAAGCCCTCTAGACGGTCCAGAAGGATGTTATGGTCGATGGTGTCAAAAGCCGCTGAGAGATCCAGCAGAACAAGGAAACAGCTCTTACCTTTGTCCCTAGCCCGCCGGAGATCATCGACCAGTGCGACCAAGGCAGTTTCAGTCCCATGATGAGGCCTGAATCCTGACTGGAAGGGATCCAAATGGTCCGCTTCTTCCAGGCGTGCCTGGAGTTGTTCCGCAACCACTCGCTCAATCACCTTGCCCAAGAATGGAAGATTTGAGACTGGGCGATAGTTGGCCATATTGGCCGGATCTAAAGATGGTTTTTTAAGAAGCGGTTTAATAACCGCCTCTTTCAGCGGGTCTGGGAAGGCTCCCTCATGGAGAGAAGCATTTACCAACCCGCGAAGCCCATCGCCCAGCCCTTCCTGGCTAGCTTTTATAAGCCAGGATGGGCAAGGATCAAGGAGACAGGTGGTTGGTTTCATTCGTCTAAGCAGCCTGTCCACATCCTCGGAGGTAACAGATTGAAATTGATCCCACAAAACTTGACTAGACAGGACTCTAGCACTCCCCCGCCCCGGCCCTGCTCCCACGGTGGAGTCTACCTCTTCCCGAATCTGAGCGACTTTATCTGCAAAAAACTTTGCAAAATCATTGCAGGAGATCATGTGGCCCGTACTGGGCCCGGATGGAGCAGGTGGTTCCGCTAAATTGCGAACCACCTGGAAGAGTCTCCTGCTGCTGTTTTCTGCAGATGCGATGGAGACAGTGAAGAAGGTCCTCTTCGCCGTCGCCATTGCCACTTGGTAGGCTCGAAGTTGAGCTCTAGCCCGTGTCCGGTCTGATTCAAAATGAATTTTCCGCCACCGGCGCTCTAGCCGTCTCAACGACTGTTTCATTGCCCTCAGCGCCGGGGAAAACCACGGGGCTGTCCGGGCTCCATGCAATCTGAGAGGGCGCTTCGGAGCCAGACAGTCAATAGCGCTGGTTAACTCCGCATTCCAGCGGGCCACCAGGGAATCAGCTGAAAGGCCATCGACATGGGATAAAACATCCCCTACCACTCTTTGGAAGCCAATTGGATCCATTAAGTAGCGGGGGCGGACCATCCGAATCGGTCCCACCTCCCTGCAGAGGGAAAGGGTTGCGGAGAAGTCCAGTTGCACCAGAAAGTGATCTGACCATGGCACTTCTTTTGTTTCGCTTTTACTTAATGTCAGATCACCAACATCCATAGAGGTAAACACCAAGTCCAAGGCATGTCCGCGGCTATGAGTTGGGCCAGACTTATTCAGGGACAGCCCCATGGTGGCCATGCTTTCCACGAAGTCCCGAGCGGCTCCTTGTAAGGTCGTGTCGGCATGGATGTTAAAATCCCCTAAGACAACCAAGCTAGGTGTCTCCAGGAGCACATCCGACACGACCTGAAGCACCTCGGGCAGGGAATCCTTGGTGCAGCGGGGAGGTCGGTACACCAAAAGGAATCCTGTACTGCCTCTATTGCCCAACTTCCAGAACATGCACTCAGAGAACTGGGTCTTCCCAATAGGACGCCTGGTGCAAACTAATGACTTCCTAAAAATCACTGCAACCCCCCCTCCCCGCCCAGATGGCCTGGGTTGCTGTGCATAAGAGAAACCTGGTGGGCAAGCAGCGCCAAGAACGGGCCCATCGGCTTCCTCCAACCAGGTCTCTGTCACACATGCCAGGTCAAATCCTCCATCCACAATCAGGTCGTGAATGGCGGTGGTCTTATTCATCATCGACCTGGCATTGCACAGCAGCACCTTCAGGTCATGTGGGTATCCCTTGCTGATTCCAATATCCGTCCGGTCAGGACCAGACCTGGAGGCAGGGATAGTCCTCAGACAACGACTAAGTCTGCCTCCTCGGTAATGACATGGTCTGGTCTTAGCGTAACTCCTCCTCCTACCCGTGACCACTGAGATCGGTTGTTCCAGTGCACACCCCCCTGTGGAATCTGCCCCAGCCATTTTGCTTGCTGGGACCCCCTCCCGGGCAGCCCTGACCCCTCCCCTTAAAAACAAAATAAACCTCTAAAAAACAGCCAAGAACTCAACAAAAGAAGAACACAAAAAAGACAATAAAACAATAAAACCAAAAACAATAAAAATTACAAATACACTAAAATTTAACAGATTCCCACCCCCAACTAAAAATCCCTCCCACCTACCACCCCAAACACAATAAAACAATAAAACCAAAAACAATAAAAATTACAAATACACTAAAATTTAACAGATTCCCACACCCAACTAAAAATCCCTCCCACCTACCACCCCAAAGAAGATAAAAACATTAAAAATTCTTTAAAAAGCATTTTAAAAAGGACTCTGTGCTGTTTCAAGTTCCCCTGGGCAGCACCAGCAGCAGAGCGGCGGCAGCAGTCCTTTATGAGGCCTTCCAGGCCCTGCCCTAGACCAGGTGGAAGGAGGCAGGGACAGGGCCTGTGGGCACTCACAGCAGGAGAGAGTCCTGGGCAGCACCAGCAGCAGAGCAGCGGCAGCAGTCCTTTATGAGGCCTTCCAGGCCCCGCCCTAGACCAGGTGGAAGGAGGCAGGGACAGGGCCTGTGGGCACTCACAGCAGGAGAGAGTCCTGGGCAGCACCAGCAGCAGAGCAGCGGCAGCAGTCCTTTATGAGGCCTTCCAGGCCCCGCCCTAGACCAGGTGGAAGGAGGCAGGGACAGGGCCTGTGGGCACTCACAGCAGGAGAGAGTCCTGGGCAGCACCAGCAGCAGAGCAGCGGCAGCAGTCCTTTATGAGGCCTTCCAGGCCCCGCCCTAGACCAGGTGGAAGGAGGCAGGGACAGGGCCTGTGGGCACTCACAGCAGGAGAGAGTCCTGGGCAGCACCAGCAGCAGAGCAGCGGCAGCAGTCCTTTATGAGGCCTTCCAGGCCCCGCCCTAGACCAGGTGGAAAGAGGCAGGGACAGGGCCTGTGGGCACTCACAGCAGGAGAGAGTCCTGGGCAGCACCAGCAGCAGAGCAGCGGCAGCAGTCCTTTATGAGGCCTTCCAGGCCCCGCCCTAAACCAGGTGGAGAGAGGTAGGGACAGGGCCTGTGGGCACTCACAGCAGGAGAGAGTCCTGGGCAGCACCAGCAGCAGAGCAGCGGCAGCAATCCTTTATGAGGCCTTCCAGGCCCCGCCCTAGACCAGGTGGAAGGAGGCAGGGACAGGGCCTGTGGGCACTCACAGCAGGAGAGAGTCCTGGGCAGCACCAGCAGCAGAGCAGCGGCAGCAGTCCTTTATGAGGCCTTCCAGGCCCCGCCCTAGACCAGGTGGAAGGAGGCAGGGACAGGGCCTGTGGGCACTCACAGCAGGAGAGAGTCCTGGGCAGCACCAGCAGCAGAGCAGCGGCAGCAGTCCTTTATGAGGCCTTCCAGGCCCCGCCCTAAACCAGGTGGAGAGAGGTAGGGACAGGGCCTGTGGGCACTCACAGCAGGAGAGAGTCCTGGGCAGCCCTAAACCAGGTGGAGAGAGGTAGGGAAAATATGGCTATAAAGAAAATATATAAAGAAAATATGGCTGCTGGCACCCACAGTCATGGGGTGGGGCTGACCTGGGCCCCCTCAACATTTTATTCAAGTTGGCATCCTTGCACCCTAGCAATGGGAGACTGGAGGAAGCTATAAAATGTTTAGTAGGCGAGAATTGTCCCAGGCGAGCAAGCAGAGGGCAGGAAAAGAGAAAATGATATTAAAAGGGACACCCTAGTTAAAGACCACACAGTTGCAATTGTACTTAATAAGGTGAGGTTGCAGTACTAGGTTGTATGGGCAATCTATCCAGAAGATAAGTTGTTTATCGAGGAGTTAGTGACCTAACACGGTTGCCCTTCCTGTCTCTGTTCCTTCCTCTTCTCTCTTGTTAAGTTGTTTGATGAGAACAGCCTTTAATGTCCTAATCAATTGGGAGGAAGTGATAGTGCTAGGCAATAGTGGAGAAAGGTGGGGGGCGGCCCGCCCCTTGTGTCATCCCTGAGGGGGGTGATATCGCCATCGGCGGTGCCCCCCCAGGACACGTGCCACCCCTGGCGTGCCACCCTGGGACGCTCCCTGCCACTAGCGCACCCCCTTGGAACTGCCGGTGCACCGCCGTGGGTGGCTAGCGCTGCCCCTGTGGGTCACTCAGGGTGCCGGAGCAGCTAGCTCCGCCTCTGGTGCTAGGTAGCTTCTTTGTTGTTGGGCACTGTTTTGAGAAAGTGAAGCATTGAGGGTGGGGCTAATGAATAATCTGTACATAGCAAGTCGGGCAAGCCACACAGGCTAGTTACCTATAAATCGGATGGTTTTGGGCAGAGTTTTTAGGACAGGCTCGTGCACGGACTGACAGCCGCGGGGCCATGCACACTGAGGCTACCTGGGGGAGTCACTTCGCCGCTTCTTGAGGGCTTGCTTGGTGTGTATACAGTGGTACCTCGGGTTACAGATGCTTCAGGTTGCAGACGCTTCAGGTTACAGACTCCACTAACCCAGAAATAGTACCTTGGGTTAAGAACTTTGCTTCAGGATGAGAACAGAAACCACGCGGCGGCAGCGCGGCGGGGAAGAAGGTAAAACGCGGATCTACACGGATCCTCATGGATCCTCCACTTTTTTTAAAACAACTCCAACAAATCCAGTGTCATATCACATCTGGAAGCCACGACTACAGACTGGACTATAAAAAACGTGGATCCAAAACTTTGCTGCCCTGCAGCAACACAAAAACGTGGTTCCGAGGCACGGATCCTCATGAATTCATATGATTTTTATATAGAAACAAAATAAAACCACCATAATACTCTAGACCACATCTTAGTCTATAGGCACCACCAAAAAAATCACGCACCCACTGTTTCGTGTGGTCGCAATGGCACAAAAACGTGGTTTTGAAGCACGGATCCTCATGGAACCCCACGCTTTTTGCATGGGACCCCCCCTAATTCACCCTCAAATCACATATCATGCCCAGGGGTACAGCCTGCACCACAAAAATCAAGGATCCACAGCTTCCTGGCGACACCGTGGCCCAAAAACGTGGTTTTGAAGCACGGATCCTCATGAATCTTCACCTATTTGCATGGGTCCCCCCCAAATTCACCCTCAAATCACATATCATGCACAGGGGTACAGCCTGCACCACAAAAATCAAGGATCCACAACTTCCCGGCGACACCGTGGCCCAAAAACATGGTTTTGAAGCACGGATCCTTACGGATCCTCATGAATTCATATGATTTTTTCATTCAAATTAAAAAAAACCACCATGATACTGTAAACTATGTCTTACTCTGTAGGCAGCACCAAAAAAATCACGCACCCACTGTTTCGTGGGGTCGCAATGGCGCAAAAACGTGATTTCGAAGCACGGATCCTCACGGAACATCACGCTTTTTGCATTGGGCCACCCATAACTCACCCTCAAATCACATATCATGCCCAGGGGCACAGCCTGCACCACAAAAATCAAGGATCCACATCTTCCTGGCGACACCGTGGCCCATAAACGTGGTTTTGAAGCACGGATCCTCACGGATCCTCACGAATCTTCACCTATTTGCATGGAGCCCCCCCCCCCAAATTCACCCTCAAATCACATATCATGCCCAGGGGTACAGCCTGCACCACAAAAATCAAGGACCCACAGCTTCCTGGCGACACCGTGGCCCAAAAACGTGGTTTTGAAGCACGGATCCTCACGGATCCTCACGAATCGTCACCTATTTGAATGGAGCCCCCCCCCCAAATTCACCCTCAAATCACATATCATGCCCAGGGGTACAGCCTGCACCACAAAAATCAAGGACCCACAGCTTCCTGGCGACACCGTGGCCCAAAAACGTGGTTTTGAAGCACGGATCCTCACGGATCTTCACCTTTTTGCATGGGGCCCCCCAAATTCACCCTCAAATCACATATCATGGCCAGGGGTACAGCCTGCACCACAAAAATCAAGGATCCACAGCTTCCTGGAGACACCGTGCCCCAAAAACGTGGTTTTGAAGCACGGATCCTCACAGATCCTCACGAATCTTCACCTTTTTGCATGGCCCCCCCAAATTCACCCTAAAATCACATATCATGCCCAGGGGTACAGCCTGCACCACAAAAATCAAGGATCCACAGCTTCCTGGCGACACCGTGGCCCAAAAACGTGGTTTTGAAGCACGAATCCTCACGGATCTTCACCTTTTTGCATGGGGCCCCCCAAGTTCACCCTCAAATCACATATCATGCCCAGGGGTACAGCCTGCACCACAAAAATCAAGGATCCACAGCTTCCTGGCGACACCGTGGCCCAAAAACGTGGTTTTGAAGCACGAATCCTCACGGATCTTCACCTTTTTGCATGGGGCCCCCCAAGTTCACCCTCAAATCACATATCATGCCCAGGGGTACAGCCTGCACCACATAAATCAAGGATCCACAGCTTCCTGGCGACACCGTGGCCCAAAAACGTGGTTTTGAAGCACGGATCCTCACGAATCTTCACCTCTTTGCATGGGCCCCCTCCAAATTCACCCTCAAATCACATATCATGGCCAGGGGTACAGCCTGCACCACAAAAATCAAGGATCCACAGCTTCCTGGCGACACCGTGGCCAAAAACATAGTTTTGAAGTACGGATCCTCACGAATCTTCACCTTTCTGCATGGGGCCCCCCCAAATTCACCCTGAAATCACATATCATGCCCAGGGGTACAGCCTGCACCACAAAAATCAAGGATCCACAGCTTCCTGGCGACACCGTGGCCCAAAAACGTGGTTTTGAAGCACGGATCCTCACAGATCCTCACGAATCTTCACCTTTCTGCATGGGGCCCCCCCAAATTCACCCTGAAATCACATATCATGCCCAGGGGTACAGCCTGCACCACAAAAATCAAGGATCCACAGCTTCCCGGTGACACCGTGGCCAAAAACATAGTTTTGAAGTACGGATCCTCACGGATCCTCACGAATCTTTGCCTTTCTGCATGGGCCCCCTCCAAATTCACCCTCAAATCACATATCATGCCCTGGGGTAAAGCCTGCACCACAAAAATCAAGGATCCACAGCTTCCTGGCGACACCGTGGCCCAAAAACATAGTTTTGAAGCATGGATCCTCACGAATCTTCACCTTTTTGCATGGGCCCCCTCCAAATTCACCCTTAAATCACATATCATGCCCTGGGGTACAGCCTGCACCACAAAAATCAAGGATCCACAGCTTCCCGGTGACACCGTGGCCAAAAACATAGTTTTGAAGTACGGATCCTCACGGATCCTCACGAATCTTTGCCTTTCTGCATGGCCCCCCTCCAAATTCACCCTCAAATCACATATCATGGCCAGGGGTACAGCCTGCACCACAAAAATCAAGGATCCACAACTTCCCGGCGACACCGTGGCCCAAAAACATGGTTTTGAAGCACGGATCCTTACGGATCCTCATGAATTCATATGATTTTTTCATTCAAATTAAAAAAAAACCACCATGATACTGTAAACTATGTCTTACTCTGTAGGCAGCACCAAAAAAATCACGCACCCACTGTTTCGTGGGGTCGCAATGGCGCAAAAACGTGATTTCGAAGCACGGATCCTCACGGAACATCACGCTTTTTGCATTGGGCCACCCATAACTCACCCTCAAATCACATATCATGCCCAGGGGCACAGCCTGCACCACAAAAATCAAGGATCCACATCTTCCTGGCGACACCGTGGCCCATAAACGTGGTTTTGAAGCACGGATCCTCACGGATCCTCACGAATCTTCACCTATTTGCATGGAGCCCCCCCCCCAAATTCACCCTCAAATCACATATCATGCCCAGGGGTACAGCCTGCACCACAAAAATCAAGGACCCACAGCTTCCTGGCGACACCGTGGCCCAAAAACGTGGTTTTGAAGCACGGATCCTCACGGATCCTCACGAATCGTCACCTATTTGAATGGAGCCCCCCCCCCAAATTCACCCTCAAATCACATATCATGCCCAGGGGTACAGCCTGCACCACAAAAATCAAGGACCCACAGCTTCCTGGCGACACCGTGGCCCAAAAACGTGGTTTTGAAGCACGGATCCTCACGGATCTTCACCTTTTTGCATGGGGCCCCCCAAATTCACCCTCAAATCACATATCATGGCCAGGGGTACAGCCTGCACCACAAAAATCAAGGATCCACAGCTTCCTGGAGACACCGTGCCCCAAAAACGTGGTTTTGAAGCACGGATCCTCACAGATCCTCACGAATCTTCACCTTTTTGCATGGCCCCCCCAAATTCACCCTAAAATCACATATCATGCCCAGGGGTACAGCCTGCACCACAAAAATCAAGGATCCACAGCTTCCTGGCGACACCGTGGCCCAAAAACGTGGTTTTGAAGCACGAATCCTCACGGATCTTCACCTTTTTGCATGGGGCCCCCCAAGTTCACCCTCAAATCACATATCATGCCCAGGGGTACAGCCTGCACCACATAAATCAAGGATCCACAGCTTCCTGGCGACACCGTGGCCCAAAAACGTGGTTTTGAAGCACGGATCCTCACGAATCTTCACCTCTTTGCATGGGCCCCCTCCAAATTCACCCTCAAATCACATATCATGGCCAGGGGTACAGCCTGCACCACAAAAATCAAGGATCCACAGCTTCCTGGCGACACCGTGGCCAAAAACATAGTTTTGAAGTACGGATCCTCACGAATCTTCACCTTTCTGCATGGGGCCCCCCCAAATTCACCCTGAAATCACATATCATGCCCAGGGGTACAGCCTGCACCACAAAAATCAAGGATCCACAGCTTCCTGGCGACACCGTGGCCCAAAAACGTGGTTTTGAAGCACGGATCCTCACAGATCCTCACGAATCTTCACCTTTCTGCATGGGGCCCCCCCAAATTCACCCTGAAATCACATATCATGCCCAGGGGTACAGCCTGCACCACAAAAATCAAGGATCCACAGCTTCCCGGTGACACCGTGGCCAAAAACATAGTTTTGAAGTACGGATCCTCACGGATCCTCACGAATCTTTGCCTTTCTGCATGGGCCCCCTCCAAATTCACCCTCAAATCACATATCATGCCCTGGGGTACAGCCTGCACCACAAAAATCAAGGATCCACAGCTTCCTGGCGACACCGTGGCCCAAAAACATAGTTTTGAAGCATGGATCCTCACGAATCTTCACCTTTTTGCATGGGCCCCCTCCAAATTCACCCTTAAATCACATATCATGCCCTGGGGTACAGCCTGCACCACAAAAATCAAGGATCCACAGCTTCCTGGCGACACCGTGGCCCAAAAACGTGGTTTTGAAGCACGGATCCTCACGGATCCTCACGAATCTTCACCTTTCTGCATGGGGCCCCCCCAAATTCACCCTGAAATCACATATCATGCCCAGGGGTACAGCCTGCACCACAAAAATCAAGGATCCACAGCTTCCCGGTGACACCGTGGCCAAAAACATAGTTTTGAAGTACGGATCCTCACGGATCCTCACGAATCTTTGCCTTTCTGCATGGCCCCCCTCCAAATTCACCCTCAAATCACATATCATGGCCAGGGGTACAGCCTGCACCACATAAATCAAGGATCCACAGCTTCCTGGCGACACCGTGGCCCAAAAACATAGTTTTGAAGCACGGATCCTCACGAATCTTCACCTTTTTGCATGGGCCCCCTCCAAATTCACCCTCAAATCACATATCATGCCCAGGGGTACAGCCTGCACAACAAAAATCAAGGTTCCACAGCTTCCTGGTGACACCGAGGCCCAAAAACGTAGTTTTGAAGTACGGATCCTCACGGATCCTCGCGAATCTTGACCTATTTTCATGGAGCCCCCCCAAATTCACCCTCAAATCACATATCATGCCCAGGGGTACAGACTGCACCACAAAAATCAAGGATCCACAGCTTCCTGGTGACACCGAGGCCCAAAAAACGTGGTTGTGAAGCACGGATCCTCACGGATCCTCACGGATCCTCACGGATCCTCACCTTTTTGCATGGGGCCTCCCCGAACTCACCCTCAAATCACACAGCATAGCCTTCACTACAAAAATCAAGGATCCACAGCTTTCTGGCGACACCAGGGTTAAAAAAACGCGAACGGCAGAAGATGAAAATATTGACAGATCAAGTACCGTGTTTCTCACATTTTAAGACACCGTCTTAAATTTATTTTACTTAAGAAAATAAGCCTATGGCTTATTTTCGGGGGTGTCTTATTTTTTAAAAATTACCACCTCTTCCTGCTGCGGCTTGGTGCCCGGAACTGGCTGCTCCTGCTCCTGCGCTGCTGGGCGCTTTGTTGGCGTTTCAGTAGGGCACGCTGCTGGGAACCCGGCGGCGGGACGCGGCAAGAGCTGCATCACGTGCTGCGCCCCAACCCGGGGGCGGGACCTGGCAGGAGCGTGCTGCTGTTCTTGCCGGGTCCCGCTGGGTCGGGATTTGGCGCGGCACGCGCTGCGGATCGTGCAGGGTCCTGCTGGGTTGGGGCTCGGTGCGGGACGTGCTGCAGCTTCTGCCGGCTCCCGCTGCATCTGAGCTCCACGCGGCGCACGTTTCACATCCGCTTCCGGCAAGGGCTGGCATCTTCCTTTTCCTGTTCCTTACGGAAGCGCCATCTAAACCAGCTCCCAGCACGATATAGTACCGATTCCCCAGCATGTCTTATTTTGGGGGGATGCCTTATATTTTATTGCCTTGAGAAAATCGTGCCATGGCTTATTTTATAGGCACGTCTTAAAATGTGAGAAACACGGTATGGATGTTGGTGATCTGACACTAAGTAAAAGCGAAACTAAAGAAGTGCCATGGTCAGATCACTACCTGGTGCAACTGGACTTCTCCACAACTCTTCCCCTCTCTATGGAGGTGGACCAATTTGTTTGGTCCGCCCCCGCTACTTAATGGATCAAAATGGTTTCCAGAGAGTGGTAGGGGATGTTTTATCCCATGTTGATGGCCTTTCAGCCGATTCCCTGGTGGCCTGATGGAATGTAGAGTTAACCAGGGCTATTGACTGTTTGGCTCCGAAGCGCCCTCTCCAATTGCATAGAGCCCGGACAGCCCTGTGGTTCTCCATGGATCTGAGGGCAATGAAACAATCGTTGAGACGGTTAGAGCGCTGGTGGCGGATAACTCATTCTTAAGCTGACCGGACACAGGTTAGAGCTCAATGTCGAGCCTACCAAGTGGCGGTAGCGACGGCGAAGAAGACTTTCTTCACCGCCTCTATTGCATCTGCAGAAAACAGCAGCAGGAGACTTTTTCAGGTGGTTCGCAGTTTAGTGGAACCACCTGCTCCATCGGGGCCCAGTACGGGCCGCATGATCTCCTGCAACGATTTTGCAAAACAATTTTGCAGATAAAGTTGCTCAGATTCAGGAAGAGGTAAACTCCACCGTGGGAGCAGGGCCGGGGCGGGAGAGTGCTAGAGTCCTGTCTAGTCCAGTTGTGTGGGATCAATTCCATTCTGTTACCTCCGAGGATGTGGACAGGCTGCTTGGACGAGTGAAACCAACCACCTGTTTCCTTGATCCTTGCCCATCCTGGCTTATAAAAGCTAGCCGGGAAGGGCTGGGCGATGGGCTTTACGGGTTGGTGAATGCTTCTCTCTGTGAGGGAGCCTTCCCAGACCCGCTGAAAGAGGCGGTTATTAAACCGCTTCTTAAAAAACCATCTTTAGATGCGGCCAATATGGCCAACTATCGCCCAGTCTCAAATCTTCCATTCTTGGGCAAGGTGATTGAGCGAGTGGTTGCTGAACAACTCCAGGCACGCCTGGAAGAAGCGGACCATTTGGATCCCTTCCAGTCGAGATTCAGGCCTCATCATGGGACTGAAACTGCCTTGGTCGCACCGGTTGATGATCTCCGGAGGGCTAGGGACAAAGGTGAGAGCTGTTTTCTAGTTCTGCTGGATCTCTCAGCGGCTTTTGACACCATCGACCATAACATCCTTCTGGACCGTCTAGAGGGGTTGGGAGCTGGGGGCACTGTCATACAGTGGTTCTGCTCCTTCCTCCTGGGCCGTGTTCAGAGAGTGGTGGTGGGGGATGAGTGTTTGGACCCCTGGGCTCTCACTTGTGGGGTGCCTAAGGGCTCTGTCCTCTCCCCCAAGCTTTTTAACATCTACATGCAGCCGCTGGGAGAGATCATCAGGGGGTTTGGGCTGGGTGTTCATCAGTATGCGGATGATACCCTGCTCTACCTCTCTTTCCAATCAGAACCAGTGAAGGCGGTGAAGGTCCTGTGTGAGTGCCTAGAGGCGGTTGGAGGATGGATGGCGGCTAACAGATTGAGGTTGAATCCTGACAAGACAGAAGTACTGTTTGTGGGGGACAGGAGGTGGGCAGGTGTGGAGGACTCCCTGGTCCTGAATGGGGTAACTGTGCCCCTGAAGGACCAGGGGGGCAGCCTGGGAGTCATTTTGGACTCACAGCTGTCCATGGAGGCACAGGTCAATTCTGTGTCCAGGGCAGCTGTCTATCAGCTCCATCTGGTACGCAGGCTGAGACCCTACCTGCCTGCAGACTGTCTCGCCGGAGTGGTGCATGCTCCGGTTATCTCCCACTTGGACTACTGCAATGCGCTCTACGTGGGGCTACCTTTGAAGGTGACCCGGAAACTACAACTAATCCAGAATGCGGCAGCTAGACTGGTGGCTGGGAACGGCCGCCGAGACCACAATAACACCAGTCTTGAAAGATCTACATTGGCTCCCAGTACGTTTCCGAGCACAGTTCAAAGTGTTGGTGCTGACCTTTAAAGCCCTAAATGGCCTCGGTCCAGTATACCTGAAGGAGTGTCTCCACCCCCATCGTTCTGCCCGGACACTGAGGTCCAGTACCAAGGGCCTTCTGGCATTTCCCTCGTTGCGAGAAGCCAAGTTGCAGGGAACCAGGCAGAGGGCCTTCTTGGTGGTGGCACCCACCCTGTGGAACGCCCTCCCATCAGATGTCAAAGAGAAAAACAGCTACCAGAAGACATCTGAAGGCAGCCCTGTTTAGGGAGGCTTTTAATGTTTAATTGATTTTTTTATTTCATTTTTCTGTTGGAAGCCGCCTAGAGTGGCTGGGGAAACCCAGCCTGATAGGCGGGGTATAAATAAAATAATAATAATATTAATAATAATATTTTAAGTACAGTGGTACCTCGCAAGACGAATGCCTTGTGCAAGACAAAACTCGCAAGGCGAAAGCTTTTTGCTTTGCATGAGGGACTCGCAAGATGACGAGGTTTTCTATGAACGCCGCTTCATCTTGCGAAGCGCAGCCATAGAAAGACGAAGCGGCGGCGAGTGGCAAAAAAAGGGGAACCAGCTGTAGCGTGGAGAAAAAAGCAAAGGGAGATCAGCTGTCAGCGTGAGAAGCTGATCTTCCTTTGCCTTCATGCCGCGCTACAGCTGGTTCTCCTTTGTGTTCCGCTGGTCTCTGCCAGTTGCGGAGACCAGCGTAACGCAAAGGGGAACCAACTGTATCTCGGCAAGAAGGCTGACAGCTGATCTTCTTTGCCTTTTTGCCGCGCTACAGCTGTCAAATCACTTATAATGCCCAGGGGCACAGCCAATGTAGGTCTTTCAAGACTGGCGGTACGTGGTCTCAGTGGCCACTCCCAGTCACCAGTCTAGCCAGGGCCGTCTTAAGCATATCCAGCGCCGTAGTGCAAAGATCCCTCCAGCGCCCCACCCCCCTCCGTTTCCCAGAGTTGTTGACCCAATGGCATAGCAAGGTCAGGTGGTACCCGGTGCGGAATTTTTATGTCACACCCCCCATTGAAATTATTAAAACAAGGAAAAATAAGATACTTACAGTTGCAAGTGTTATTTTCTTTTTCTTTTTTTTACATTGTGAGCATGAGCACTTAAAACCCCCTTTTCCTAAAATCAAGGTGCATATATTTTAAAGTTCTACTTATTATGAACATGTAAGAAATGTTGCTGAATTTCTAAAGCGACCTCTTTCGGTTTAAGCGCACCTATACATGCCTCTCCCAAAAGCCGTTCCCTTTAAGCTCAGATGTGCAGAGGCTGGTTGTAGCCGTTCAGCACCCTGCCCATGCACAAAGAAACTCTCATTCCTCATTCCTTCACATGTCCCAGGGTCAAACCCTGACACTGAAAAAAAATGGTTCTGGCTGAGTCCTGAAGTCACATTAAATCCCAGTTCAAAGCCATGCCATTTGTCCATAGGCGAGCAAGTCCGTTTTGCCTTCCTCTTGATTATCAGCCAATATATAGTGTATGAATCGAGTTACCAAAGGTCTAACCTGCATGTGGATTTTCAATGATTTGTCAGGAGTTGGTGTCAGTTGAAGGAAAGCTGAACAGAGATGGAGGGGTAGGTATAAATCCCATCCACAGGGCCAGAACTTGAGAGAGCTGCTGTCCCTTGACGATGGACATGGAAGAAGCCAGGCCATTAGGTGTACAGTGGAACCTCGGTTTACGAATTTTCAGTTTACGAATGCCGCAGACCCATCTGGAACGGATTAATTCACTTTCCATTACTTTCGATGGGAAAGTTCACTTCAGTTTATGAACGCTTCAGTTTATGAACAGACTTCCGGAACCAATTGTGTTCATAAACCGAGGTACCACTGTAACTTCTTCCATGAGTATAGCACTCTTCTGGGAAAAGTCTCACGTATCCCAGAAAAAGAAAACTTCCTTCCATAGAACTCTTAAAAGGGCAAGAACACTCTCAAGGACTGACAAGGTAGTCAAGGGATCAAAGAACAGCAAGCAAGAGAAATCCCCACAAGGGCACCCCTTAATAAAATGATGAAATCCATCAAGAACATCCCTGAACTCAGGTATGGGGAACCTCCTCATGTTACTGCACTACAACTCCCATCATCCCATCATCCCTGGTCGCTGGCTCTGCTTGCTGGGGCTGATGGTAGTTGTGGTTCATCAATGTCTGGCGGGCTAAAGGTTCACCACATTGGTGCTAACAAAATGGTTCCTTGACAGCCAAGTGCCAATGTCACAATAAATAAATGTTGTTATTTTGGTTCGGTGGGTGCCTGACTTCATTATAATGACCAGATTCACACAAACAGTACTGGCCTCCCTTCAAGTACAGCTTTCCTCAACCTTGTTGCCTTCCAGATGTTTGGGATTGCAACTCCCACCATCCCTGAACTTTGGGAAGAAGATGGGAGCTGGAGTCTGGAGGGCAGCAAGTTGGGGGAAACTGGCATAGGTAATCAAGACTGAAGGACTGCCAGCTCCAAAATTACAGCCTCTGTTGCTGGATAGCTCAGTTGGTAGAGCATGAGACCCTTAATCTCAGGGTCATGGGTTCGAGCCTCATGTTGGGCAAGATTCCTGAATTTCAGGGGGTTGGATTAGATGACTCTAATGGTCCCCTCCAATTCTACAATTCTATGTTTCAAAACAGAGACCAACGTGCCTTCCGACTCATCTCTGCTCAACGGCCCAGTTGGGCAACCCTTGAAAATAGCGGCCCCCATAGGCAAAGTTAGGGAAGTGAAGGATGCGGGCAGGTTGTGCTTTGCACAGTGGATATTTCTCCCCCATATTTTTCTATATCACATGATTCATTTTCTTGCATACAAGGGCTGCGGATGGATGGGTATGTCCTCGACACCCAGGCAAACCAATGGCATATGACACTGGCTCTGACAGGCGGGCCCTGACCAGAACATGCTGTGGTCCATAGTCTTGGTTTTCCCAGGCTGGTGGGTGGGTGGGTGGTTGTCCCTGCCTCGCAGGGGCATTTGGAAAAGTGGAGCCTCACTTTGAGAGAACGGTTTAAAATGAAAATGCTGCAATTGACGTGTCCTTGCGAATCAAGTGGCATTCCGACAAAGCGTTACCAAATAAACCTTTTGCTATTTCACCTTCCAAAGCCTGCCTCGTGTGGAGTTGCTTCTCTGTTTATGGTACTTTCTCTATAAACAACAGCCTTACTGCGTCTGCCAAAGTTGATCGATCAGGCCTGAGACACGCAGTGCAGGATCTTTTCTTTGCATGAGCGATGTACCAGGATTTTAAAAAAACAGACCAAAAACTATGGTTCCAGGTACCCCTCCCCGCCTTCGAGGTGGCTTTGTTGGAGGCACGGCAATCTGCACCCCAAGGAGCGTGCAGCGTTGGGCAGCTGGGCTGGGCTGAGCAGGTGGGGGCACAGCCCCTTGACGGAGGCAGCTCCGCCGCCACCACCGCCACCGGGAAAGGAGCGAAGCAGAGGAAGCGGACACGCGGGTGGTTCCATGTGCCTCCTCAATGCGCCCCTGCTGGGCAGGCAACATGGCCCAGGGTGCCACTCAGCCCAAGGGGAAAGACGCCCCTGAGTCTAGCTGCCACATTCTGGATTAGTTGTAGTTTCCGGGTCACCTTCAAAGGTAGCCCCACATAGAGCGCATTGCAGTATTCCAAGCGAGAGATCACGAGAGCATGCACCACTCTGGTGAGGCAGTCTGCAGGCAGGTAGGGTCTCAGCCTGCGTACCAGATGGAGCTGGTAGACAGCTGCCCTGGACACAGAATTAACCTGAGCCTCCATAGACAGCTGTTGGTCCAAAATGATTCCCAGGCTGCGCCCCTGGCCCTTCAGGGGCACAGTTGCCCCATTCAGGACCAGGGAGTCCTCCACACCTGCCCGCCTCCTGTCCCCCCAGCACAGTACTTCTGTCTTGTCAGGATTCAACCTCAATCTGTTAGCCACCATCCATCCTCCAACCCCCTCCAAGCACTCACACAGGACCTTCACCGCCTTCACTGGTTCTGATTGGAAAGAGAGGGAACGGCGAACTCGCGCTCCGCCGGGCTGTGCCCCTCCCTAGAAGCAGGCCTTGCCAGAGGGCGCGACGGGGAGCTGGAGGGAGGGTGCGGCGCGGCGTGGCGCGGCGGGAATGGCGAACTCGTGCTCCGCCGGGCTGTGCTCCGCCTCTGCCCACCAGCCCTGCTTCTAGAGTAGGGCAGCTGCCCTAACTTGCCCCGTGGTGGGTACGCCCTTGGCTGGGTATCATCCGCATACTCATGCTCTGGTCAGACCTCACCTGGGGTACTGTGTCCAGTTCTGGGCACCATAGTTCAAGAAGGATACTGACAAGCTGGAACGTGTCCAGAGGAGGGCAACCAAAATGGTCAAAGGCCTGGAAACGATGCCTTATGAGGAACGGCTTAGGGAGCTGGGTATGTTTAGCCTGGAGAAGAGAAGGTTAAGGGGTGATTTGATAGCCATGTCCAAATATATAAACGGATGTCATATAGAGGAGGGAGAAAGGTTGTTTTCTGCTGCTCTAGAGAAGCGGACACGGAGCAATGGATTCAAACTACAAGAAAGAAGATTCCACCTAAACATTAGGAAGAACTTCCTGACAGTAAGAGCTGTTCGGCAGTGGAATTTGCTGCCAAGGAGTGTGGTGCAGTCTCCTTCTTTGGAGGTCTTTAAGCGGAGGCTTGACAGGCATATGTCAAGAATGCTTTGATAGTGTTTCCTGCTTGGCAGGAGGTTGGCCTGGATGGCCCTTGTGGTCTCTTCCAACTCTATGATTCTATGTTGAACACCCAGCCCAAACCCCCTGATGATCTCTCCCAGCAGCTTCATGTAGATGTTGAAAAGCATGGGGGAGAGGCTTTTCGCTGAATCACCACTGATTCCTGTAATGTTCATGATACATGACAGCAGGCGAGAGGACAATCACAGGAGATTTTTTGAAACCTTTCAAAACAGTGTCCATTGCTCAATTCAGATAAAGTTGTCATAGGTCTGACAGAGAAAAAGGAATTTAAAATGCTTTGGAGCATCTTTTGTCTGCAGAGACATCATGTTTTGGTTGAAAAAACATGGGGCCAGTTCAGAAGATACCAAGCTATACCTTGCTGACTTTTTTGATCTTCTCGGGTCAAATTCTGAGCAAGACTACAGATTCAAATTTGATAAACTCAGTACAAATTGGAGCAAAGCGTTCTTAGACTACTTTAAGGCAGACCTGCACCAACAATAATAAAGCATGCTGGGGCCTGGATTCTAAAGAGACTGGACATATATAATGAAAAAAGTGGAATCACCACAAATGTCTCTGGGAGTTTTCATGCAGCTCTAAAAAGACTTTGACAATGGAAAGAATTGACAGTGGAAGCAATGGTGTTATCCTTACATGCAATGCAAAAAATTTACTGGAGAGAAACTTTGCGTGGACTGTGTAACACTGGAAACTTTCATTTGCGGCCTCAGTTTGTCAGACACTCAAGATCACCCAGGGAGTAGTCTCGAGCAGGTCGGGCGCCCTGGCACTGAGGAGCGGAGATCGCTCCGGCGCTCCCGCCCTCACTGGGCGCAGCATGTTTTCCGCGCAGCTTCATCGCACAGCGCCCCACCTACCAGCCCCGCGCCCTGGCACACCGCGCCACCGGGAGTCTACCTAGAGCCGGCCCTGAGATAACCAGAAGATACAGTCTTTCCTCATATAGCTTGTGATCCATCACAAATCATGGATAACTTCTGTGGCCTAAGAAAGATGAAAGCTATGAGAAGGCACCATCAGTTTGTCAAATGGTACCATGATCCTTCATGGTAATGAACAATTTAATAGATGTTTGTCCACAGCTTGGTGTATTTGTGGTAAGGGTTAGTAAAGAAAAGCATTATGTTGTCTGCCTTTTCCCCAAAGAGAACTGCTCTTGCCCATCATCCAGGACTTGCTACCATATTATAGCTGCCAAAAAAAATCTATTGGCATGCCACCAGAACCAGGGAAGCCTCACCGGTTGCAGCTCACACAGTTGAAGCGAAATAAAAGGCAAAAGAGTAGATCGGGAAGAAAGTTCCTCAGACTGAAGGAAAATATAACAGTAGCTCCAGCATCTGATTCAGTGCAGGCTGCTGAGAAGTTGGACTCCTAAAAAACAGATCACCGACTGACTATGATACAGGGAAGGTAAACGGTGTTTCCGTGTGCTGCTCTGGTTTGCCAGAAGCGGCTTAGTCATGCTGGCCACATGACCAGGAAGCTGTCCAGACAAACGCAGGCTCTCTCAGCCTATAGAGTGAGATGAGAGTGCAACCCCAGAGTTGTCCACGACTGGACCTAACTGTCAGGGGTAGCTTTGTTCTTGTTTAGTCGTTTAGTCGTGTCTGACTCTTCGTGACCCCATGGACCAGAGCACGCCAGGCACTCCTGTCTTGCACTGCCTCCCGCAGTTTGGTCAAACTCATGTTCGTAGCTTCGAGAACACTGTCCAACCATCTCGTCCTCTGTCGTCCCCTTCTCCTAGTGCCCTCAATCTTTCCCAACATCAAGGTCTTTTACAAGGATTCTTCTCTTCTCATGAGGTGGCCAAAGTATTGGAGCCTCAGCTTCAGGATCTGTCCTTCCAGTGAGCGCTCAGGGCTGATTTCCTTAAGAATGGATCTGTTTTATCTTCTTGCAGTCCATGGGACTCTCAAGAGTCTCCTCCAGCACCATAATTCAAAAGCATCAATTCTTCGGCGATCAGCCTTCTTTATGGTCCAGCTCTCACTTCCATACATCACTACTGGGAAAACCATAGCTTTAACTATACGGACCTTTGTAGGCAAGGTGATGTCTCTGCTTTTTAATATGCTGTCTAGGTTTGTCATTGCTTTTCTCCCAAGAAGCAGGCGTCTTTTAATATCGTGAGTGCTGTCACCATCTGCAGTGATCAAGGAGCCCAAGAAAGTAAAAACTCTCACTGCCTCCATTTCTTCCCCTTCTATTTGCCAGGAGGTGATGGGACCAGTGGCCATGATCTTGGTTTTTTTTTTATGTTGAGCTTCAGACCATATTTTGCGCTCTCCTCTTTCACCCTCATTAAAAGGTTCTTTAATTCCTCCTCGCTTTCTGCCATCAAGGTTGTGTCATCTGCATATCTGAGGTTGTTGATATTTCTTCCGGCAATCTTAATTCTGGCTTGGGATTCATCTAGTCCAGCCTTTCGCATGATGAATTCTGCATATAAGTTAAATAAGCAGGGAGACAATATACAACCTTGTCGTACTCCTTTCCCAATTTTGTTGTTCCATATCCAGTTCTAACTGTAGCTTCTTGTCCCACATAGAGATTTCTCAGGAGACAGATGAGGTGATCAGGCACTCCCATTTCTTTAAGAACTTGCCATAGTTTGCTGTGGTCAACACAGTCAAAGGCTTTTGCATAGTCAATGAATCAGAAGTAGACCTTTTTCTGGAACTCTCTAGCTTTCTCCATAATCCAGCGCATATTTGCTATTTGGTCTCTGGTTCTTCTGCCCCTTCGAAATCCAGCTTGCACTTCCGGGAGTTCTCGGTCCACATACTGCCTAAGCCTGCCTTGTAGAATTTTAAGCATAACCTTGCTAGCGTGTGTAATGAGCGCAATTGTGCGGTAGTTGGAGCATTCTTTGGCACTGCCCTTCTTTGGAATTGGGATGTAGACTGATCTTCTCCAATCCTCTGGCCATTGCTGAGTTTTCCAAACTTGCTGGCATATTGGGTGTAGTACCTTAACAGCATCAGCTTTTAAAATTTTAAATAGTTCAGCTGGAATATCATCACTTCCACTGGCCTTGTTATTAGCAGTGCTTTCTAAGGCCCATTTGACTTCACTCTCCAAGATGTCCAGGGCCGGAGCATCCATTTAGGCGAACTAGGCCATTGCCTAGGGCGCCAAAATGGAGGGGGCCCTGCCAGCCTGCCCCCCTCGCTGCCGATCGAGGCTGCAGCTTCCTTTTTCATTTTTTCTCCTCCCGACATTGCCGGGCGAGGGGCGGGATAGCGGCCCTCTTCGCTAGCCCACCCCTCGCCCGGCAATGTAGGGAGGAGAAAAAATAAAAAAGGAAGCTGCCTGCCGAGCAAGGCTGCAGCTTCCTCTTTTATTTTTTCTCCTTCCGACGTTGCCGGGCGAGGGGCGGGATAGCGAGACGCCGCACTAGCAACTGACTGGCGTGATGCCCCTCCTCGCTGGCCTGCCCCTCGCCCGGCAACGTCGGGAGGAGAAAAAATAAAAAAGGGCGTGCCTGCCTGCCTGCTGCCTGCCTGCCTGCCTGCCTGGGCCTGGCCGGCCGGCCTGGAATTTGGAGCACCCAGAGGAGTTGCTAACGTCGGATCAAGAGTCATGAAGGAAGGGGAAAAGGTAAGGTACACTCAGAGGAACTTTTGTAATAAGACTGCTACTTTGACATCTTGTATACAATGTCCTGGGAGATTGAAGTGTTCTCCTACTGGTTTCTCTGCTTGTGATTCCTGATGTCAGAACCCCGCACGCGGCGCAACGCTCCCTTTCCGCAAAGCGCGCCCAGGAAGAGGCGCACCCCACGGGGCCCAGGCACCTTTGCCCTCCCCGGGCGCCACTTAGGCGCTACAATGCCCAGGGCAGGATGCCCCGGGGCATGGGCAGAGTGTGCACTGCTTCTGGGCGTGTTAAAAAACAGTTACCAAATAAAGCAGAAAGCCAAACAAAGTTCAAATTATAGATAAGGAAAAAAAACCCAGCCCATTTTTATTTATTTTTATTTTATTAATAATGGGGGGGGGGCAGAAGGTGATCTCGCCTAGGGCGCAAAAAACCCTAGCACCGGCCCTGAAGATGTCTGGCTCAAGATCAGCAACCACACTACCTGGGGTATACGAGACCTCCATATCTTTCTGGTATAATTCCTCTGTGTATTCTTGCCACCTCTTCTTGATGTCTTCTGCTTCTGTTAGGTCCTTACCACTTTTGTCCTTTATTATGGTAATCTTTGTACGAAATGTTCCTTTCATATCTCCAATTTTCTTGAACAGATCTCTGGTTTCCCCCATTCTATTGTTTTCCTCTATTTCTTTGCATTGCTCATTTAAGAAGACCCTCTTGTCTCTCCTTGCTATTTTTTGGAAATCTGCATTCAGTTTCCTGTATCTTTCCCTATCTCCCTTGCATTTTGCTTGCCTCCTCTCCTCCACTATTTGTAAGGCCTCGTTGGACAGCCATTTTGCTTTCTTGCATTTCCTTTTCCTTGCATTTCCTATGCCTCCTGTATAATGTTACGAGCCTCCATCCATAGTTCTTCAGGCACTCTGTCCACCATATCTAAATCCTTAAACCTGTTCCTCACTTCCACTCATAGCTGCCAAGTTATCCCTTTTTTAAAGGGATTTTCCCTTGTGCTGAATAGGCTTCCTCGCGAGAAAAGGGAAAACTTGGCAGCTATGCTTCCACTGTGTATTCATAAGGGATTTGATTCAGATTGTATCTTACTGGCCCAGTGGTTTTTCCTACTTTCTTCAGTTTAAGCTGGAATTTTGCTATAAGAAGCTGATGATCTGAGTTACAGTCAGCTCCAGGTCTTGTTTTCGCTGACTGTATAGAGCTTCTCCATCTTTGGCTGCAGAGAATATAATCAATCTGATTTCGATGCTGCCCATTTGGTGATATCCATGTGTAGAGTCGTCCCTTCATGGATCAATGCCTTGTCGTGGCGAAGGGGCTTGAATAACTCAGAGAAGCTATGAGCTATGCCATGCAGGGCCACCCAAGATGGACAGGTCATAGTGGAGAGTTTTGACTAAACGTGATCCAACTGGAGAAGGAACTAGCAAGCCACTCCAGTATCCCTGCCAAGAAAATTCCATGGACAAAGACAACAGGCATATAAAAGTTATGACGCTGGAAGAGGAGCCCCTCAGGTCGGAAGGCGTCCAACATGCTACTGAGGAAGAGCGGAGGACAAGTACAAGTAGATTCAGAGCTGATGAAGCGGCTGGGCCAAAGCCGAAAGGTTGCTCAGTTGCGTATATGCCTGGAAGCGAAAGGAAAGTCCGATGCTGTAAAGAAAAATATTGCATAGGAACCTGGAATGTAAGAACCATGAGTGGAGGTAAGCTGGATGTGGTCAAAAATGAGATGACAAGAATAAATATTGACATCCTGGGCATCAGTGAACTAAAATGGAAGGGAATGGGCGAATTCAGTTCGGATGACTATCATATCTACTACTGTGGGCAAGAATCCCGTAGAAGAAATGGAGTGGCCCTCATAGTCAACAAAAGAGTGGCAAAAGCTGTAATGGGATGCAATCTCAAAAATGACAGAATGATCTCGATACGAATCCAAGGCAGACCTTTTAATATCACAGTAATCCAAGTTTATGCACCAACTACCGGTGCTGAAGAAAGTGAAATCGACCAATTCTATGAAGACTTACAACACCTTCTAGAAATGACACCAAAGAAGGATGTTCTTCTCATTACAGGGGATTGGAATGCTAAAGTAGGGAATCAAGAGATAAAAGGAACAACTGGCAAGTTTGGCCTTGGAGTTCAAAATGAAGCAGGGCAAAGGCTAATAGAGTTCTGTCAATAGAACAGGCTGGTCATCACAAACACTCTTTTCCAACAACACAAGAGACGACTCTACACATGGATATCACCAAATGGGCATTCATACACTAGTTATTCATACACTAAATATTGGCTGATAATCAAGAGGAAGGCAAAACGGACTTGCTCGCCTCTGGACTGTTAGGGCTTTAAACCTAAGACGCTGGCAAATTAGCAAGGTCATGTGATTTAAGTTGTTAAGTTGTTAAGATGCTCAGTATATATAGAGCGTTTGTTTTGTTTGCTTGTGGGGTGTGGAGCAGTCATGTCTGAAAGCTCTGGAGATGTTTCTGTTATCTGTTTGCAATAAAACTGTCTTCGAAAGTTGGGCTTCCGTGGGTCGTTACTGCTGCAAAGCTGCAAGCATTTTACCACAACAAGAATCCAGCCGCTGTGCTTAATGCTCTGCAAAGAGAACTGATTCTGGTCTGTGCAGCGCAGCAGAAGCGTTTTACTGGACCAGTACAGGAAAACCTCTTATGGACAAATGGCAATACTTTGAACTGGGATTTAATGTGACTTCAGGACTCAGCCAGAACCATTTTTTTCAGTGTCAGGGTTTGACCCTGGGTCATGCGAAGGAATGAGGAATGAGAGTTTCTTTGTGCATGGGCAGAGTGCTGAACGGCTACAACCAGCCTCTGCACATCTGAGCTGAAAGGGAACGGCTTTTGGGAGAGGCATGTATAGGTGCGCTTAAACCGAAAGAGGTCGCTTTAGAAATTCAGCACCATTTCTTACATGTTCATAATAAGTAGAACTTTAAAATATATGCACCTTGATTTTAGGAAAAGGGGGTTTTAAGTGCTCATGCTCACAATGTAAAGAAAAAAGAAAAAGAAAATAACACTTGCAACTGTAAGTATCTTATTTTTCCTTGTTTTAATAATTTCAATGGGGGGTGTGACAAAAAAAATCCGCACCGGGTACCAACTGACCTTGCTGGGTCGACAACTCTGGGAAACAGAGGGGGTGGGGGCTGGAGGGATCTTTGCACTACGGTGCTGGATATGCTTAAGACGGCCCTGGCTAAACTGGTGACTGGGAGTGGCCACTGAGACCACGTACCACCGGTCTTGAAAGACCTACATTGGCTGTGCCCCTGGGCATTATAAGTGATTTGACAGCTGTAGCGAGGCAAAAAAGGCAAAGGAAGATCAGCTTCCCATGCTGACAGCTGATCTTCCTTTGCCTTCTTCCCACGCTACAGCTGGTTCCCCTGTTGTTGCCGCTTGCCGCCGCTTCGTCTTTCTATGGCTGCGCTTCGCAAGATGAAGCGGCGTTCATAGAAAACCTTGTTGTCTTGTGAGTCCCTCGTGCAAAGCAAAACGCTTTCGTCTTGCGGGTTTTTTGTTGCGCGAGGCATTCGTCTTGTGAGGTACCACTGTACATAGTAATAATAATAATAATAATAATAATAATAATAATAAATAATAATAATAATAATAATAATAATAATAATTTATTATTTATACCCCGCCCATCTGGCTGGGTTTCCCCATCCACTCTGGGCGGCTTCCAACAGAAAAATTAAATAAAACAATCAATTAAACATTAAAAGCCTCGCTAAACAGGGCTGCCTTCAGATGTCTTCTGGTAGCTGTTTTTCTCTTTGACATCTGATGGGAGGGCGTTCCACAGGGTGTGCGCTACCCCCGAGAAGGCCCTCTGCCTGGTTCCCTGCAACTTGGTTTCTCGCAACGAGGGAAATGCCAGAAGGCCCTTGGTACTGGACCTCAGTGTCCGGGCAGAACGATGGGGGTGGAGACACTCCTTCAGGTATACTGAACCGAGGCCATTTAGGCCTTTAAAGGTCAGCATCAACACTTTGAATTGTGCTCGGAAATGTACTGGGAGCCAATGTAGATCTTTCAAGACTGGTGTTATGTGGTCTCAGCGGCCGCTTCCACTCACCAGTCTAGCTGCCGCATTCTGGATTAGTTGTAGTTTCCGGGTCACCTTCAAAGGTAGCCCCACGTAGAGTGCATTGCAGTAGTCCAAGCAGGAGATAACTAGAGCATGTACCACTCTGGCGAGACAGTCTGCAGGCAGGTAGGGTTTCAGCCTGCGTACCAGATGGAGCTGATAGACAGCTGCCTTGGACACAGAATTGACCTGTGCCTCCATGGACAGCTGTGAGTCCAAAATGACTCCCAGGCTGCGCCCCTGGTCTTTCAGGGGCACAGTTACCCCATTCAGGACAAGGGAGTCCTCCACACCTGCCCGCCTCCTGTCCCCCACAAACAGTACTTCTGTCTTGTCAGGATTCAACCTCAATCTGTTAGCCGCCATCCATCCTCCAACCGCCTCTAGGCACTCACACAGGACCTTCACCGCCTTCACTGGTTCTGATTGGAAAGAGAGGTAGAGCTGGGTATCATCCGCATACTGATGAACACCCAGCCCAAACCCCCTGATGATCTATCCCAGCAGCTTCATATAGATATTAAAAAGCATGGGGGAGAGGACAGAGCCCTGAGGCACCCCACAAGTGAGAGCCCAAGGGTCCGAACACTCATCCCCCACCACCACTCTCTGAACACGGCCCAGGAGGAAGGAGCGGAACCACTGTATGACAGTGCCCCCAGCTCCCAACCCCTCTAGACGGTCCAGAAGGATGTTATGGTCGATGGTGTCAAAAGCCACTGAGAGATCCAGCAGAACTAGGAAACAGCTCTCACCTTTGTCCTTAGGCCGCCGGAGATCATCAACCAGTGCGACCAAGGCAGTTTCAGTCCCATGATGAGGCCTGAATCCCGACTGGAAGGGATCCTAATGGTCCGCTTCTTCCAGGTGTGCCTGGAATTGTTCAGCAACCACTCGCTCAATCACCTTGCCCAAGAATGGACGATTCGAGACTGGGCGATAGTTGGCCATATTGGCCGCATCTAAAGATGGTTTTTTAAGAAGCGGTTTAATAACCGCCTCTTTCAGCGGGTCTGGGAATGCTCCCTCACAGAGAGAAGCATTCACCAACCCGTGAAGCCCATCGCCCAGCCCTTCCCGGCTAGCTTTTATAAGCCAGGATGGGCAAGGATCAAGGAGACAGGTGGCTGGTTTCACTCGTCCAAGCAGCCTGTCCACATCCTCGGAGGTAACAGATTGGAATTGATCCCACACAACTGGACCAGACAGACCTCCAGCGCTCCCCCGCCCCGGCCCTGCTCCCACGGTGGATTTTACCTCTTCCCGAATCTGAGCGACTTTATCTGCAAAAAAACTTTGCTAAATCGTTGCAGGAGATCATGCGGCCCGTACTGGGCCCCGATGGAGCAGGTGGTTCCACTAAACTGCGAACCACCTGAAAAAGTCTCCTGCTGCTGTTTTCTGCAGATGCAATAGAGGCGGTGAAGAAAGTCTTCTTCGCCGTTGCTACCGCCACTTGGTAAGCTTGACATTGAGCTCTAACCCGTGTCTGGCCAGCTTCAGAATGAGTTATCCGCCACCGGCGCTCTAGCCGTCTCAACGATTGTTTCATTGCCCTCAGGTCCATGGAGAACCACAGGGCTGTCCAGGCTCCATGCAATTGTAGAGGGCGCTTCGGAGCCAAACAGTCAACAGCCCTGGTCAACTCCACATTCCAGCGGGCCACCAGGGAATCGGCTGTTGAGATTAATAGCCCGTAATTGGCTAATTATCGATAACACAGCTATGTGAGAAAGAAAGATAGCAGAGAAATCTATCTGCCTATGAACAAATTATTAGCTGCGTTGCAGACGTACCAAAAATACTCGCCCAGTACGCTCCGTCACAAATGCCCAGCCTCTGTTTCTAAAAACCGCAGAAACATAACCCCCAAGTCCGAATTGGTCCCACCTCCCTGGAGAGGGGAAGAGTCGTGGAGAAGTCCAGTTGCACCAGGTAGTGATCTGACCATGGCACTTCTTTCGGTTCGCTTTTACTTAGTGTCAGATCACCAACATCCATACTTGATCTGTCAATATTTTCATCTTCTGCCGTTCATGTTTTTGCGCCCTGGTATCACCAGGAAGCTGTGGATCCTTGATTTTTGTGTTGCAGGCTATGCCCTGGGCATGATGTGTAAGTTAGTGGCGGCTCCATGCAAAAAGGTGAGGATCCGTGAGGATCCGTGCTTCAAAACCAGGTTTTTGGGCCACGGTGTTGCCAGGACGCTGTGGATCCTTGATTTTTGTGGTGCAGGCTGTACCCCTGGGCATGATATGTGATTTGAGGGTGAATTTGGGGGGGCTCCATGCAAAAAGGTGAAGATTCGTGAGGATCTGTGCTTCAAAATCACGTTTTTGGGCCACGGTGTCGCCAGGAAGCTGTGGATCCTTGATTTTTGTGGTGCAGGCTGTACCCCTGGGCATGATATGTGATTTGAGGGTGAATTTGGGGGATCCCATGCAAATAGGTGAAGATTCGCAAGGATCCGTCTTCAAAACCACGTTTTTGGGCCACGGTGTCGCCAGGACACTGTGGATCCTTGATTTTTGTGGTGCAGGCTGTACCCCTGGGCATGATATGTGATTTGAGGGTGAATTTGGGGGGGCTCCATGCAAATAGGTGAAGATTCGCGAGGATCCGTGAGGATCCGTGCTTCAAAACTATGTTTTTGGGCCACGGTGTCGCCAGGAAGCTGTGGATCCTTGTTTTTTGTGGTGCAGGCTGTACCCCTGGCCATGATATGTGATTTGAGGGTGAATTTGGGGGGCTCCATGCAAATAGGTGAAGATTCGCGAGGATCCGTGAGGATCCGTGCTTCAAAACCACGTTTTTGGGCCACGGTGTCGCCAGGAAGCTGTGGAACCTTGATTTTTGTGGTGCAGGCTGTACCCCTGGCCATGATATGTGATTTGAGGGTGAATTTGGGGGGTTCCCATGCAAAGAGGTGAAGATTCGTGAGGATCCATGCATCAAAACCACGTTTTTGGGCCACGGTGTCGCCAGGAAGCTGTGGATCCTTGATTTTTGTTGTGCAGGCTGTACCCCTGGCCATGATATGTGATTTTAGGGTGAATTTGGGGGGTTCCCATGCAAAAAGGTGAAGATTCGTGAGGATCCGTGCTTCAAAACCACGTTTTTGGGCCACGTTGTCGCCAGGAATCTGTGGATCCTTGATTTTTGTGGTGCAGGCTGTGCCCCTGGGCATGATATGTGATTTGACAGTGAGTTCGCGGTGGCCCAATGCAGAAATCATGAGGATCCATGAGGATCCGTGGTTTTTAACCACGTTTTTGTGTCATTGTGGCCGCACGAAACAGTGGATGCGTGATTTTTTTGGTGCTGCCTACAGACTAAGACATACTCTACAATATCATGGTGTTGTTTTTTTATTTGAATGAAAAAATCATATGAATTCATGAGGATCCGTTTAAAATCATCTGGATCCGCGTTTTACCCTGACCCGCGCGGCGGCAGCGGGAAGCCCCATTAGCTAAAGTGGTACCTCAGATTAAGAACGGTTTAAGGTTAAGAACGGACCTCCAGAACAAATCAAGTTCTTAACTTGAGGTACCACTGTATATCGCTTGCTGTTTGGAATAAAATCTTTAATCTTCTCACTCACTCGTGCTTTGTATTACTGTACTTGGGAATCTCATTTTAAAAGAACCACCTTGCATTTGGCAAGACATAGGAGGGGGACGTTTCACAGTGCAGAAAGGCGTCAGAACTGCATTGCACAGGGGCGTGCAGTGAACAGGGGCAGAGATGCCACGTGGGTGGGTGCTGGGTGAGAAGCCAGGTCTCTTCCATTCTGCCTGCACACACAAACAAACAAACAGTGGAGGCGGCAAAACGAGTGCACACAAGGCAAAATATAGAATTGCAAGGAGGTTCGCCTTGTTTCCTGCCCATCCTCCCTTCCCCGCCCTCCCCAATTTTACAAAAATGTAAATCCAGCTTCATACAATTGATATCCAGACAGTACCCACAACCAGGAGACCAATCCCTGAAACGTCCCTTCATTCAATCCCTTCTCCAGCCTTATATAAGGCAGCAGAGGAGCCTTTGCTTGGCAGTCGTGCGTATTTGCATCTTCTGCCCAAGGGCAGGAGAGCAGAGCCAGTCCCAGTGTGTCTCGCGGTCTGCAGCAAACCCTAGAGATATTAATATCGCCGTGGCTGCCGCAGTTTTCCTCTGCAGGATGAAGCTGCAGCCACGCACCGCTCAGCTTCAGCTCGCCTCCGCTCTGCAGTTCTGTCTTATTATGTATGGCATCCGGGACATTCCTCATTCATGCTCCGCATTTGGCTCCCCGTCCTCCTGTTGTTCTGGAGCTCTTTTAATCCTCTTGCACATGGCCGTGTTGTTTTTGCTTTTCCGAACGATCATCTCTATCTAGGACAAAGACTAGTGGGGCCGAGTTTTTCTGATTCTTTTTTCGTTAGGGGAGGCTTAACGACTTATGATGACGCTACGACAGGTTGGGCTAAGGTCAAAATAAAATCAAAATGCAACTGCGCTGGCCTTCCTTGAATTCCAGGGCTGTCTTATAAATCACTCAGCAGATCCAGATGCAAGGGGGATGGGGAAGATACGCATCTTGTATCTCAGCCAGAAAGCATGCGAGTTATTTGACCACCAAATATGCTGAGAAGCCCCTGCAGCTGTCGGCCATTTGCCTTCCAGACCCACCCACCCAATTCCAGCAGGATTGAGATCATTCTGAAGTCGGTTTTTGTTTTAATGCCACAAGCAGTATTTTGCACCGTGCATTTAAACGCTATTTTAAACAATGCAACGGTGGAATGGTCCTAAAGAATATAAACCCTGCGCTAAAAAACAGAGACCTACTGGAGAAAGTGTGGTTTGGGGAAGGTTTGCTGAAGATATGGCAAAATGCAGCCCCATTTCTCTGCATCGATTTTCAAGGGGGGGGGAGGGAGCTGTGGACAGGTTTTATAAATCCATGTGTCTACTCTGCGCGCACGATTCTACTGGAGGCCTGCAACTGTTGTGTCCCAGACAGACGGCTTAGATAACACATTATAATCCAAACGCGCCACTGTATCCCTATGGGGACAATAGGATGTGAATAAAAGGGAAAAGTGGCGCCATTCGAGTGGCCTCAGTCATGTCCCCCCCCCCCCGCATTTCCTCCTACAGAATGACCCTTTGATCCTCTCCAAAAGAAAAGGAGGCTCTCTATCTCCCTAGAGGAGGGGGGAAAAGAAGGACTGGTTTGTTACATCTACCTATGAACAGTTGTTGTTTTAAAATAAATAAATAAAATACCCTGTGACCAGCAAGTCTAATCTCATCGCATCAAGAGTTTTCGATGCAAGGAATTCAGCTGGGTGCTATCAAGAAGCCTCAAGCCTGTCCCCTCAAAAAGGAGGATTCGCCCTCGGAGAGGAGGAAGAGTGGACCCAGGGAGCCCACACACCTCGCCGCCTCCCTCTCTCCCCAAAACCCATCTTCCCAGCGAAAAGGGGGGACATTGGTTTCAGCCAATCACGGATTGTGAGCTCACAGATGGACTTGCCAGGCTGCCCAATGGCAACCGCGCAGCAAAATTATTATCCTAAATGCATGCCAGCCCAGCTTCCCCCGCCCAGCCCTGGGAGGGAGATGTGAGATAAAAGCAGCCGGGCGGCCCCTCCTTCTCCCATTCGGTTACTTACATCGACTCTTAGCTTGTCGGGAGAAGTAACACCCCTGCTTTCTGTCCCTTCTTTCCTTCTCCTGCTTCCTGAAGTCCTTCCTCGTCGACATCATGGTGAGTGAGGCGAGGCAGGAGGAGGAGGAGGAAGCTGGAGCCTCGGGGGGAGGGGGAAGAGAAGGGGATGCTTATTTTATGCAAAGGAGCAGCTCCCGGGGTGGGGCGCCCCTCCGATGTCCAGGGAAGCGTGGGGCGAAGGGATCATGGCGGGCGGAAGGGGGAGAATCCGGAGGCCGGAATGGATTCCCCACTAGGAAAGCCACCGGCGATGATGGCTGGTTTAAGGCTGTAGCGCGCGCAAAGATTACGGGATCCGCCGCTTGGAGGGCCGGTTGTGGGGAGGTTTTACCATAAGGAACATTTAAAAAGCATTGGGGGGGGGGGTCAGGCAGCAGCTCGCCCAGAATGGCTAGGAAGAGGATGTGATGTGTCTCCTGGCTGAGAAATCGATTTGGATCTTTGAAAGGGCACATCTGAAAAAAACAAAAATGCTTGGTAAAGAGGGGGCTGGAAAATGAACGTGGCAGGAGCCGGGCCAGCCTTGATCTCAGGAGGGAAGGTAGTGAGGTTTTCTTCGGGGGTGGGGCTGGAGAGCCAAGAGTGGGGCGGAGAGAAGGTTCTAGACTGGGTGGCCAGGAGCTGGTCGTGGGTCTGGAGGACGATGATGGAGAAGGGGGGTGGATCTCAAAAGGGGGGGATTTATTTATCGCATTTTATGCCGTGCCCTACACGGTTCCCCCCTCCCTCTATTTCACCCTCCAGTCAGGTGGGTTCAGCTGAGGTGACTGAGGCGCGCGATGCGAAGCCGGGTCAATCCTCGGCTCTGATCCGACCCGTTCACTACCGCCTCCGGATTAATGGCGGGATTGGAAGAGTGTGTGTGTGGTCGTGGTCGGGGGGCGGGTAGCATTTAGGTCGGAGGCAGCCCTGTTGCTGAATTGCAATTGCAGTAGCGGAGAATACATCAGGTCGGCCCCGGTGGAACGGGGGACCGAGTAGATGGTCCATGGGGCGCATCTTCTGTCTGGAGGTGGAAATGCAACGGCATCCCCCCCCCCCCACTGCAAGATAGATGCCAACTTCTTAATAGGATCTGAAGGCTCTGCAAGGATTGCCTCTACATCCTAAAAGCCCTTAACATATAGTCCCCGTTATCCACTGGAATAGACATTTTTGCTGATGCCACTGGGGAAAAACTACTGGGGCCAAGGCTTGTCTCCCAATTTATATAATATTTTAGAATTGCAAGCCTTGTCATCCGAGGTGCGTGGGAGGCATTTTGCTAATTTCGATGGGTTACTCGGATGATGATGATGATGATTTTATTTTATTTCCATGGTGATGGGGAGAGGTTGAAAAGGCGCATGGAGCCCCCCTTGGCTCCTCCCCCGCGCGCTTGCAGTTAACATTTTCCCGCGCAGCGAGGCTGGAGGAGGGGGCTGTTTGCCGCGCTGAGTCCGCGCCACGAGGTCTGCTTCCGCTACAGCAAGAGCAAAGATCTAGTAGCAGCTCCATATGTTTCCCTCCTCCCCATCCGCACAGCAGTGCACACATAACATATTCTGTTTCTGCACACGGGGAGGTTGCTCAATGGCGGGGCGGGAAGCTCACCAGGTTTTCCTAATAGTAGCCCAAGAATTTTGGGGTCTTATCTAGAAAAAACGTTCAAGAACTTTGGGGTGTCCTGGTTTTTACTTTTTTGTGAAATATGGCAACCCTATCCCCTGCTTGCTTCTCCCCCCCACCAACCTTTTGGAAATGTTGCAGAACATTAGGATCCATAGGTGTACCAGAGCTAAGGCCATCTTTGCTATGTTGCTATGCTTTATTATTATTTATTTGCAAGATTTCAGGACTGGGCTTAACAAAATCCCTAGTAATAAGCTGCAGTGTAAGTTGAATAGGAGACCTATAGAAAGGTCAATTAAATAGGTAACTGGGTGGCTGGAATGCTCCTTTTCCTCAGTAACACATATCCAGGCTGGTAGGTCGTAGAGTTGGAAGGGAATCCCAAGGGCCATCTAGTCCAACCCCCTGCAATGCAGGAATCTCAGCTAAAGCATCCGTGGCAGCCAGATGGCCGACCAACCTCTGCTTTAAGACTTCCGAGGAAAGGGAGTCTTACTGAGCCTTGCCACTTGAGGAAAGCCGTGGCCAAGGCAAGCCGCCGAAACCAGGGGATAGCACAACGCAAGGGGCTCTCCTGAATAATGAGGGTTAAATTTGGGGTTCCTGGGGCACGCTCTGCTACTGCCTAATTTGCTCTGCCTAGAAGGACTAATGTCCAAAATGCTGAGAGCCTGGTGGCCTCTCAAGTGCCATCTGTTGGGATGGAGATTCGAAAGTCATGTTTCAAAACAGGGGGGGGGGCTGCCTGTGCCTGAATCTAGGAATCTAGGTCTAGGCTTGAGATAATCCTAGCAACAGGCTGCCAGCAGGTGCTGCACAGAGTAAATTGATGCTCGAAGGGGGGGGAGGGCAGCTAGCGTTTTCCGGTCTCTGCTTTACACATGGGGGAAGAAGCCGATTCCATCCGCTTTTTGCCTTCCGAGTCAGCTGACTGCAAGTGGCATGACCTGCTTGGTTGCTGACTGCAGAGAGTACAGTCACAGCTTTGTACTGAACAGCTTGTTCATGCTGTTTTTTTTATAGACCCGCAGAATTCCCCTCTGTGATTAAGTCTTTCTTAGTGCGGGAACTTCATCAGGCCTGCAAATGAAAGCTAATGTTTTAAAAAAATGCCTCTTTCGATATGGTGAGCTAGGGCCTCGCCAGCTGAACTGTAAACGTGCCTCACTAGCAATCTTAACTGGAGCATGACATTGCTCCCATCACCAGTAAAATTGTGCATTTCTTTTCTTTTTGATCCATTATATAAGCACAAGGTCTGAGGGAGGGGCCACACAGTGTTTGAAATTCCCATTGATTTGGGCGCGTTTTGCGACAGGGAATTTCATTTCAGATTAAAATTGCAGAGTGGAAGGAAAGGAGGGCCTTTTTCTGCCACCCTGCTTCCAGCTGCTCTCTGAAGGCTGGATAAGAGACCCTCTTAAGGATATTAAGGGGATGGGCAGGGGAAGGACTAGACCACATGAAAAATAAACTTTAAGATTTTAGCTGCATTTTCAGCTTTGTATTCTTATTATTAAAAACACGCCCAGACATCCCGCTGTTCTGCCCGTAACCTAGGTTTAAGATGCCATTTAACTCCTAGCTTTCTTATCTCGGTTTCTAATATTGGGACCACATAATCTTTAATGCAAAGACCCATAGAAAATTATGAAAGCAATAAGGACACCCGCTCAATGCATACAGTCCTCAGTGTGGTTCACTAAACTGTTTATGAAGGGAAATGCGAAATGGGTCTTGATTTAGGACTGCTTGGAACATTTCTTCTAATATGAATCATCAAAATTTTATTCCAGGGGTCAGCAAACTTTTTCAGCAGGGGGCTGGTCCACTGTCCCTCAGACCTTGTGGGGGGGCCCGACTATATTTTGAAAAAAATATATATGAATGAATTCCTATGCCCCACAAATAACCCAGAGACACATTCTACTTATGTAAAAACACCAGGCAGGTCCCACAAATAACCCAGAGGTGCATTTTAAATAAAAGGACACATTCTTATGTAAAAACATGCTGATTCCCGGACCATCTGCAGGCTGGATTTAGAAGGTGATTGGGGCTGGATCCGGCCCCCAGGCCTTAGTTTGGGGACCTTGTTTTATTCCATTTCTCACAAGTCACTCTCAAAACTAGTTGGGAACTGTATCTATCGTACAGCTAATCCTGATACATAGTGTTAATACAATAGAATAACTGCACCCAGCAAGGGCCTTTTTAATGGAAGAGGACATTTATGGGTTTGGAAGAGGACATTTATGGGTTTGGAAGAGGACATTTATGGGGTGGGGCCTCCTTGTATAGGAAACTCCTGACAGAGGTGTGTCTGGCCTCATCCCTCTCTAGTTTGAGGGTGGTTAGTTCAGATGCATCTTTTTGGGGGCAGGTATTTGTGGGAAGGAGAGACCTAATTCCTGCTGCTATTAGCAACATTGTTTTTAAATAATCGAGTTGTTTGAATGTGTTTCTATTTTATAACATATCTTACCTAGTGAACCACCCTGAGATCTTTGGAGATCCGCTTAGCTGCAAATCACCCTGTGGCTTGTGCAAAGGGTTGCACTGTATATAAATAACAAACAAAGCAAACCTGCTAAATTTATAAACTATTCCTCTCTCTCCTTGTTGCAGCGTGAGTGCATCTCCATCCACGTTGGCCAAGCCGGAGTCCAGATTGGCAATGCCTGCTGGGAGCTCTACTGTCTTGAACACGGCATCCAGCCTGATGGACAGATGCCCAGTGACAAGACCATTGGGGGAGGAGACGACTCCTTCAACACGTTCTTCAGTGAGACGGGAGCTGGCAAGCACGTCCCCAGGGCAGTCTTTGTGGACTTGGAGCCAACTGTGATCGGTGAGCAAACAAGGCACTTCTAATAGCTTTCTAGCTATGTTTGTGTCTACGGGAGGGATGCGAGGTGTCTTGATGCTTCCAATTGCTTCTCTCCACAGATGAGGTGCGCACTGGCACCTACCGCCAGCTCTTCCACCCCGAGCAGCTCATCACTGGCAAGGAAGATGCTGCCAACAATTATGCCAGGGGCCACTACACCATTGGCAAGGAGATCATTGACCTGGTCCTCGACCGGATCAGGAAGCTGGTAAATAACTTGCAGACAGGTTTTAATGAGCTTAGTAGAATAAAGCATTTGAGGGCACCAGTGTAATGATCTCAGGCAGGCAAGCAAGCCCCGCCCCCATAAGAAATAATGAGTCTCTGGCAGTTTTATGGTACGTTTACTTACAATTAACATCCAGAGCATGGCTCCGAGCCTGCCACTCTTAGCTACGAGTTGGTCACTCTGAGTCTCTGCTCCTTTTGCAGCATGAAGGGTGCCAAAGTCCAGCCCTTCCTCTTTTGTACATCCATTGCATTTTAACCCTTTCAGCTCTTCTGGTTCAGGGAGAAGGTGGGTGAAACCCCCCCCCCCCGCTATCAATTCCTCGAAATGCTCCCTCGTAATGGTTGCAAACCCCTCAATGTCATCTATCTCCTCCCCTCCCTCTGGCTGCTCTATCTGAGTCTGGGAACTCTTGATGAAGGGGGGCCAAACTAACCCACTCTTGCTCTATCTGTGGCTGCAATCCCTCATCTCCAGAGTTAGACTCTGGCTCCCACTGTACTGTACTGACTCTTTAGTGTTAGACTCTTCCCAGGCATTCAATTCAGCCGCATCCCTGACAACCAGCATGGCGAGAAGAACCCTTTCAGGGTGAGGTTTTAGAACTGATTATCTCCAGATTTGAGGATGTGCAAGGGGAAGGGAATTGTGTGGCCTGAAAGTGGTGATGAAAGGCCATGGATGAGTGGACAGTTCAGTACTAAAGGGTTGGGTTCCCCTAACAAACCCTATTGGTGGAAGTCCTCTGCAAGGTTTCCCACTTGTGGAAAGGGGGTTCCCTGCTCTCCTCATTCCTTGCACCCACGGAAATCAACTCATGTGAGGTTAGGAGAACTCCCAGAACATTACATGGTTAAAGGTAAAGGACCCCTGGACAGTTAAATCCAGTCAAAGGCGACTATGGGGTTGCAGCACTCATCTCGCTTTCAGGCCAAGGGACCAGCTTTCCGGGTCATGTGGCCAGCATGACTAAACCACTTCTGGCACAACAGGACACCGTGACGGAGACCAGAGTGTACGGAAATGCCGTTTACCTTCCCGCCACAGCAGTACCTATTTATCTACGGTACTTGCACTGGTGTGCTTTTGAAATGCTAGGTTGGCAGAAGCTGGGACAGAGCAACAGGAGCTCACCCCGTTGTGCAGATTCGAACTGCCCGACCTTTCTGATCAGCAAGCCCAAGAGGCTCAGTGGTTTAGACCACAGCGCCACCCACATCCCTACAGTGCATGGAGGGAGGAGAGCGGGGATCATTCCATCTGGCAAGCTGAAATGCTTGTGCAGGCAGAAAGTTTGCCATAGTGTACAACTGAATTGAGGCCTTGTCTTTTAAACATTGGCTATCATTCCCCCAAGTGCAAGATGTCTATGACAAAAGTATCTCTTGCTAAATGTAAACAAACTATGAAAAAGGCTATAAATTGTATTGTGGGAAGGGTAGAGGCGGGCCAAAATGTGTAGTCTCCCCCCCCCACAATCCCCTGCTAGGAGTGGTACTGCCTTCCCAAAGCAGGCTAAGCAAGGCGCTGGGCTTTGGGAAGGAGGCATGAGCCTCTTGCAGGGTCCTAGAGCCCCCCCCCTCCACCTTCGCAGGAGGACTCTAGGACACTGCCAGAGCTCTGACACCTCCTTCCCTTGCTTACCTGGATGTGGGTGGCGCTGTGGTCTAAACCACTGAGCCTCTTGGGCTTGCCAATCAGAAGGTCGGCAGTTCAAATCCCCATGACGGGGTGAGCTCCCATTGCTCTGTCCCAGCTCCTGCCAACCTAGCAGGTTTTGTGAATCTTTGTACTTTTGTCCATTTACTGTATTTATTTTTCCTCATATGAACTATAAAATGGTGATTTTCTGGAGTCAAAATGAGAGTATCCCTAAACATTTTTAATAGGAAAAAAAGCACTGTATAAACATAACTTGGATTTGTGAAGGCTTGGAAGCATGGAGCCCATAACAAGCTTCTGCCCAACTTAGCTACTCAAACTCCCAGATCCATCCTGGTTGTTCTGCCTATGTAAACACTAGCCTCTGCCCTTTGGTGAGGGCAAGCATATTTAAACACAAATCACCATGTGAGCGATGAAAGGGATAAAACCGGGGGGGGGGGAATCCTCAGATGAACCAGCATGAGACACCTGGGGAAATCTGATGATGAAAAGCAGCCAAGACTTAACTGCAAATGCATAAGGGAGTTTTGAGAAGATAAATGCATGGTTTAGTCTGAGGTTTGCCAGTGAAATGGTATTGATGTGAAGAAGTCCTTGAAGACTGTGCTAGTAACTTTTATTTAAAACGAGCATCCTTTCAAAACTGCTGCTTTTGCTGTGGCATCATGTGTCTAGAGAAGCACAGCTGGAGTTTGGTGTCAGTGTTGGGATCCAAAACAGTCTTGAAGAGATCAGTGTATGAGACTATTAATTAACTATTAAGTAGGGCCAGGAGTCAATTTAGTTGCTGAGTGTTTATCCTGCCTGTTAAATTCTGTGATTGGGCTTTTCAGGAAAGGTGTGGAAAGCCTTGCATCAGACAAGAGCGTTCAGAATCTTTTAAAAATCGGCACTAAATATTTTGTGATTATTTCTAACAGGCCGACCAATGCACAGGTCTCCAAGGCTTCCTGGTCTTCCACAGCTTTGGTGGGGGCACTGGTTCTGGGTTCACCTCCTTGCTGATGGAGCGCCTGTCCGTTGACTACGGCAAGAAGTCCAAGCTGGAGTTCTCCATCTACCCAGCTCCCCAAGTCTCCACAGCTGTCGTCGAGCCCTACAACTCCATCCTGACCACCCACACCACCCTGGAGCACTCCGACTGCGCCTTCATGGTAGACAACGAGGCCATCTATGACATTTGCCGCAGGAACCTGGACATTGAGCGCCCCACTTACACCAACCTCAACCGCCTTATCAGCCAGATTGTGTCCTCCATCACGGCCTCCCTGCGATTTGACGGGGCCCTGAATGTAGACCTGACAGAATTCCAGACCAATCTGGTGCCCTATCCCCGAATCCACTTCCCCCTGGCCACCTACGCCCCAGTCATCTCTGCCGAGAAAGCTTACCATGAACAGCTTTCTGTAGCAGAGATCACCAATGCTTGCTTTGAGCCAGCCAACCAGATGGTGAAATGTGACCCTCGTCACGGTAAATACATGGCCTGCTGTCTGTTGTACCGTGGGGACGTCGTCCCCAAAGACGTCAACGCTGCTATTGCCACCATCAAGACCAAGCGTAGCATCCAGTTTGTGGACTGGTGCCCCACTGGTTTCAAGGTTGGCATCAACTACCAGCCCCCCACGGTGGTCCCCGGGGGCGACCTGGCCAAAGTGCAGCGTGCCGTCTGCATGCTGAGCAACACCACAGCCATTGCTGAGGCCTGGGCTCGCCTGGACCACAAGTTTGACCTGATGTATGCCAAGCGTGCCTTCGTCCACTGGTACGTTGGGGAAGGGATGGAGGAAGGCGAGTTCTCAGAGGCCCGGGAGGACATGGCTGCCCTGGAGAAGGATTACGAAGAAGTGGGTGTGGATTCAATTGAAGGAGAAGGGGAGGAGGAAGGAGAGGAATATTAAGCCTGTTCCCCATCACTTCTGCTGCAGGGCTCATCTCCACGGTTTTTCCAGCTTAACACACTTAGCATACCTGTTAACTGGGGGAGTGTTGCCTATGAAAACGTGCAGCAGTCTTCACTAGGTTATCTCTCCATTCCACTATGTGATTATGTCAATTTTCCATGTCTTTTAAAGTATCATCCTGTCTGTGAAATAAATGCTTTAAAAGGATCTGGACATGCATCATTGAATTATTAGCACTCTCTTAACACTGAGGGTTATTCTGCATGGACCGAAAGTGCTGGAAATCCTAGTTCTTGCCTACTACACTATTCGGTATTGTCACTTTCTTTAGAAACTGGTAGGACAGAAAATAATCTCTTTAACTGATGTCAATAGCCATTAATATAGAAGCAAATATGCAAACATGTATATTTACTGTTCCTTTGATGTCTGGACTTTTAAGTACAAGTACACAATGTCATCATCATTTATTAAGACTTGTTGGTTTTTACAAACAGATCATTAAGTAACTTGCACCATATTTACAAACAAAAGAACATAGTGACACATTAACAGGAAAACTCATGCAATTCATGAGAAACTTTGAAAGCAAAAAGCAGCTGCACAAAGCTTTGGCAGCACACTAACCACAAAAAACCATCATAGTCCATCAAAAGCCTGCAGATGTTTGCCTATAACTTTGGAGCTGAGCGTTTTGGTTTTTTTTTTAAGTCCCAATGTGATTTACTAAAACTGGCTGGAGAAAAGAGAAAGAAACAATGCTAACTGCCTGGTAAATGTCTGTTCAGAAGTAAGTCCTATTAAGTTAAAAGAGGTTAACTCCCAGGTAAATGGGTATGAGGACTGCAGCCATAGGATAAGTGCAAATATGCCATCACAACCTCCCACTGAAAGCAGTAGGAGGAGTGTGGCCCACTTTTCTATTGTAGTTAAGTGATAACTAGCAGTCTTCCACCTGGAAACACTGGAATCCAAAAAAACCATTGCAGTTTTCAAATCGGTGGAGGATGCAGTCTGCCATCTTGATTCAAAATGGTGTCCAGTTGTATCCAAACACAGACAAAAAAAACCTACTCCTTGATCTCATCCAAAATTTGTTACGATATCTGAATGCATAGCAAACAGATAATTCCCTCCAAAATATATATATAGTAGACACTGGTGACCAATAATGTCGTGGTGACAGATAATGCCACTTAAAAAAAATGATAGTCTTGGTTGTATTGCTGGAGATTTATTAAAAGCATCATGTCGGCCCACATAACCTGATTCTTCTTTGTCCACCAATCCTCTCAGCCTGTGCTGCTTTACTTTTTTTACATCAGCTAGAGGTGCAGTGTAAATACTAGATGGGAGTGATTATGATGATACATTGGGCAGATAGATGGGGGCTTGCATGCTGCTCTTTTGGAGCTGGTGCAAAGTGGGGCTGGCTCCATAGCACAGTCAGCGCGCATTACAGTTGATGCAACAAAGCTCCTTTATGCATTCAGGGGATAAAAAATTAATCTAGCCACCTGACACAGCAATCAGGTTACTATTTTATTGAGTGCCCAGCTGTACTGTGCATGAAACTCAGAAACTTGCCCCATGGCCAGGCTCAGTTTTCACTTGCGTATTCCCGTGATAAATGACTGAGAACTATTGTAGGAGGCTTTTGATCATTAGCTGTCTTAAACGGAGCATCTGTCTCCTCCATTTCCAATTAGTTGCATTGGGATGGGTTTGGGACGTTCACCTACTACTCTGACCACCACGGCTTTGGCTATGCCTCTCAGGTTGCCTTCCATTTTGCGCTGCGCATAGTGGTGCCTAGGCAGATGTAGTAAAACCTACAGTAGCACACACATAATATTTTACTACTAATACATTCCGCGACAGCGAGCACATAAACATTTTACTGCCGAACTGCATAATCTTGGTGACAATTGCATACATGCGATTGGAGATTGCGCGTCTTCCTCTGTATTGTGGGAGCCGATATGGCACATAGGCACACTGGTGCCCTCCAACAGCAGGTGGCGCTGTGGTCTAAACCACTGAGCCTCTTGGGATTGCCGATCAGGTCGGTGGTTCGAATCCCCGCGACGGGGTGAGCTCCTGTTGCTTTGTCCCAGCTTCTGCCAACCTAGCAGTTCGAAAGCACACCAGTGCAAGTAGATAAATAGGTACCGCTGCGGCGGGAAGGTAAACAGTGTTTCCATGCGCTCTGGCTTCCATCACGGTGTTCCGTTGTGCCAGAAGCGCTTTAGTCCTGCTGGCCACATGGCACAGAAAGCTGTCTGTGGACGAACGCCAGCTCCCTCGGCCTGAAAAGCGAGATGAGCGCTGCAACCCCATAGTTGCCTTTGACTGGACTTAACTGTCCAGGGGTCCTTTACCTTTTACCTTACACACCAACAGGTGCCAGGGCTCAGCAGTCCTGCTGGACCCCATTGGGCACTAGCACCTAGCCTCATCCCCCAGCTGTGGACTTCATGTGCCCCAGAGTTATGCTGGTGTGGGGCACCCCAGGGCACTGTGGGAAATGGAAGTCTGCCAGAGGACACTTGGCTGAGGAGCTACTCAAACCTGCAGCTGGCCCAAATGTGTCTCTCATGTATAAGAGGGAAACTTATGGATGCCCTGCCTGCCCCTGTACCATTTTGCCACTGCCTCAAGTGGCAAAATGGGACTTGCTAGCCCAGGCATTGAGGGGAGGACTGGCAGCCTGCTGGACGTACAGAGATGTTGAAAGAGATTGAGGAAGATGTAGGTAGGAGAGGTGGCACTGGAAGGGAATAATAAATAATAATAATAATAATAATAATAATAATAATAATAATAATAATAATAATTTATACCCCATCCATCTTGCTGGGTTTCCCCGGCCACTCTGGGTGGCTCCCATCAGAATATTAAAAACATGATAAAGCATCAAACATTAAAAACTTACCTAAACAGGGCTGCTTTAAGGTGTCTTCTAAAAGTCAGATAGTTACTTATTTCCTTTACATCTGATGGGAGGGCATTCCATAAGGCAGGCGCCACTACCAAGAAGGCCCTCTGCCTGGTTCCCTGTAACCTCACTTCTCACAGTGAGGGACCTGCCAGAAGGCCCTCGGAGCTGAACAATGGGGGTGGAGACACTCCTTCAGGTATACAAGGCCATTTAGGGCTTCAAAAGTCAGCACCAACGCTTTGAATTGTGCCCGGAAACGTACTGGGAGCCAATATAGGTCTTTTAGGACCGGTGTAATATGGTCTCGGCGGCCAATCCCTGTCACCAGTCTAGCTGCTGCATTTTGGATTCATTGGCAGTAAAGGACCTACAAGGCTGCCCTGGGAGAGGTATGGAACTTAATGAACACAAGAACAAAAGAATAACTTGCTGAAAGGAAAAATAAAAAAAAATTCCTTCCAGTAGCACCTTAGAGACCAACTAAGTTTGTCATAGGTATGAGCTTTCGTGTGCATGCACACTTCTTCAGATACACTGAAAAGGTCCATCTAGTTCTGCTTTCACAGAAGTCGACAAGATGTGTGTGGAAAGCTTGCAAGCAGGACATGAGCACAACAGCCCTCAATTCCTCTCTTTCCCCTTGAAGAGGGATTGTTAAGTAGTGATGCGAGGTCAATAGGGACCTCCCTAACAATGCTCAAGCACTCTTAACCACAGCTCTCATAATTGGGCGTTCATGGGCTGTGAGTGTTTAGAGTGGTACCGTTCTGCTTCAAATAGATGGTGCCAATGTGGCTAAATGTCTTTTGAGAGGAATACCATTTTCCAACGTCGTGCCTTCTCGGAAGAAAAACCCCCTGGTTGCTTTTCTAATTCCTGCAAGGCCTCTAGGTGGCACTCTATGCATGTGGTTATTTCCGGGGTGCGCATGAGAGCAGGCCTGAACTTATGCACGGTGAAATTGGGAAATTGGTCACAATGAGTAGCTGTCGTGAGAACAATAAACCGGAATGCTGTATGTTTTTATAGGTCACGCTGGGCAGCGAACCCTCGACAGTGTAATAGAGCACAGAATCTTAATTGTGATGCAAACCCTTCTTTAGTGGTTTTAATTATATGGTGTGGTGTCTCAAGCTAAGCGCATGGCAGTGAGTCAGGTGCCCCAATTACTTTGTGCAGAGAGCCATAAGGCAATGCTTGTCTCATCCACTGTTGGGTCCAGGTTTTGGGGGCTCCCTGAGCAAGATCCCCTTAGTAGGCTCTGTTACAGGAATTTATGAATAGGTTTGGGTGTGTGTGTTGACCCTCCAGCACATGCAGCCCACTACCAAAATCAGTCACTTTTGTGACCTTTGTGATTTGTCCCCACAAAACACTTCATCACAGTTTCTTCCTATCTATTCAAAGGGCCTCTGCTGCACAATACCAAATGTACAAAATTCACTGATAAATGTATCTATGTACTGGCTCACTGGGAAAACTTCAGAAATTCATGTAGACATGTGAGCTCAGCTACTCAGCAGCCCCTCTGCCTGAGTGATAATTCCTGGCTTCCTGATCCCTGAGTGTAGCCATTCCAGAAATAACAAACCCAGTTGAAGACAAAAGGGTGTGATTAACTTGGCTGGGAAACAGGGAAATGTAAATATCTCTTTTGTTACACTTGATGGATGTTCCGTGGAGGGCAAGGGGGAGCATGGGGCAGGGTCCAGGATGCTCAGATTATTGCCACCAGACCTCCCCTTTCATGATGTAACCATGGGGGTGTAACATGGGAATTAGCAGCCAATAAAAGTTTGGGTTCTCTTTTGTACGGGGCTCCCATCTTGTTTCACCTGGTGGCAGGTGGGAGTCCTGTCGCGGCAGTCTTCATTAAAGACCAAGCCTACTGGCTGCTGTTTTGCTCTGGTATTTCTGGCTGGTGTCCCTGTTTTTTGTCCGAGGGAGCCCTCAGATTTCTCCGTTAAGCGCTCTTCTCTTCCTCACTGCCTATCAGCCCAATGTGTACAACTGACTGGCGGAAGAATGCAAGGCAAGTGAAAGAGGCCCCTCACACTTGTTATTGCTTGTATTTTCAGAGGGCATCGGGGAACGGCCATGGCTCTGGAGTTGGCAGCCCCATGGATCCAGATGAGCCCAAAATGCCTACCTTGGATGCTTGCCCTGACTCTGCCGCATGGCAAGGTGCTACAACCAGCTGCCCACACTGTGAAATGCACCATAGGGAGGCGTTGAGCGTTTATGGCACTTCCAGATGTCTTTTATTGCATAATTACAATTGTGCAAGATCCCACTTCAAATATTTCAATCTGTGGTTTTGAGATTTTCAGATTAAAAAAAAATGCTTGACATTTTCAGTGGGAGGGCAGTGCCCCAAGCAGGACATTGTCACAGCATCTGCACCAACCTGCAAGAAAGCATGTCTCTCTGGTATCGGTCCCTATGGCCACAACAGGCACTGTAACTCTCCAATGGTTTGACTTTACTCCCAATGGCGCACTCTTCCATTGTCAACGAAGGGGTTGGACTAGATGATTCTCAAGGTCCCTTCCAACTCTACAGAGTCTAAGTTATGTTGGACATTTATGCCCTTTAACAAAAAAATGTATGGAGGGGTGTGTGTGTTCATGTTGTGTGTTTGTGCATGTGTATGTAAACACGTGTGGGGTGTGTGTGTCTCCACCCCCATCATTCAGCCCGGACACTGAGGTCCAGCTCCGAGGGCCTTCTGGTGGTTCCCTCACTGCGAGAAATGAGGTTACAGGAAACCAGGCAGAGGGCCCTCCCATCAGATGTCAAGGAAATAAACAACTATGTGAATTTTAGAAGACATATGAAGGCATCCGTGTTTAGGGAAGTTTTTAATGTTTGATGTTTTATCGTGTTTTTAATATTCTGTTGGGAGCCGCCCAGAGTGGCTGTGGGAACCCAGCCAGATGGGTGGCGTATAAGTAATAAATTGTTGTTGTTATGTGTGTGTGTGTGTCAAACTGTGTCTTGTTACTCAGGTTCTCGGACAGGGAGAGTCACACTGAGAACAGAAGATGTGCGAGCTTCATGGGATAACATTTAGTGCTTTTCCAACCAGCAGTTCAACAGTTCCAGAGAGCACAAAAAACTTTATTGAGCAAACTGACCCAGATCTTTAGCAGATGGACTAAATGCTCCCAATTAAATTTAGCAGCTGCGTCTGAGCTCCCAGCAGATTTGGGGTAGAGCATGGTGTGGATAATGCCAAAGGTTGCAGGTTCAATCCCCATATGGGACAGCTACATATTCCTGCATTGCAGGGGGTTGAACTAGATGATCATATATATAATTTTAATTAAATTTTCTATTTTAAAATACTCATTTTACATCCTTAAGATATCAATGACTTCCCTTCTTTTCCTTCCATGGTTCATTTCACGTATCATATATCCCTGCATATTTTACAAAAAACGTACCATTCAGTATTCCGCTATTGCATCCATCAAAACTTGTTTACGCTGTTGAATTTATCTTAAGGCTGCCAGCGTTTTCAGCTGTATACAATTATTTCCCACAGATGATCCTCAGGGTCTATGATCTTCTAACTTTCTCTCGAACTTCAAAAGAGCTCTCCTGTCTCCGCAGGGCTACCAGCAGCAACAAGGGCGCCGCACCCGGGCAGAGAAAGGAAGAGATACCGACCTATAAATTGCCTTATGGACACAGGCGGGGGTGGGCACGGCTACCTGCGGAATAATGGACGCTCCGCTCAGCCTACCAGGTTGAGCCGCGGTCTTCGAAGGAAGCCAATGAAAACGAGCCCTTCTCCAGCCAATCGGCGGGTTTCCGTCGCAGGGGAGCTGGCGTCGTCAGGCTACCTCTTTCTTTTGCTCCAAGAGTGGCGTAGTTGGCTGGCGGGGGCCGTGTCTCTTTAAGAATGGAACGCGGAGCTCCGTGGGCTGCGGCCGAGGATACCGTGTGACGTCGCCGCGCCATTGTGACGTCGAAACGGACCCCCCAAAAAGAGGCGCCTGCGAAGCCGCAGGAGGAAAGCGGACGGAGCTCTCCCTTCTCCATTGTGGCTCCCGCCCTGGGCCGCCTCTGGGATTCCCGCGCGCTGCTTCCCCCGGCTCCCGCGCCAGCCCTTCTCGCCTTCAGCCATGCTGACCAGAGCATGGACTCCGGGGAAGGCGATGTGCTGTCGACGCGGGAGCAGCTCTTCCACGAGCGGGTCCGGGAGTGCCTCGTGAGTAGACGGCCGGCGGTGCGGGGATGTTCCCGGGACGGCAAAGGCGGGGTGGGTGGGGGGGAGTTGGCTTTGGGTCACCGAAGAAGAAGCGACTTGCCAGCCTGCACCCCTGACCAACCGTTCTCGGGTGGCCGCGCGCCCGGAATTTTCCGGACACATAACGGCACGGCCGAATGTCCGGGGAAATCTGGATGCGTGGCGACCGACGTCGGCAATGCCGATTTCCGCTTAAAATAGCTAGAAGACGCCAACAACTTTGGCGTAAGTAAATAGCTCAAGAACTTTTCTGTCTACCGGTTTTCAGTCTTTGAAATATGGGAACCCTAGACCGGGGGGGGGGTCAGCAGCGCTTACTTCCCGTGTAGAGCCGGTTGGGATGGTACCGTAGGCTGCTTGACACACAGGCTGTGAAAGGCGAAGCGGAAAAGCCCACGATTTTCAGGTAGGAGAGAGAGCAACAAGTCCCGTCAGGCCTCCTCTGCGGTGAAACATCTCTCCCACCCAGGGATTGTGCTGTCATAACCTGGTTCCGGTAGTTGAGAAGGCGGGTTGAGAAATTGAGGTCGAGTATGTCACTTGCAGAGTTTTGCTCACTTAGTGAGAATAAGCAGTGAGTCAACTTATTTACGGCAGGTGAGACAACCGGGATCGTCTTTTCCCCCTGTTTGTTTTTAATCTCTGTTTCTCCGAGGACTTCGTGGAGTTCTTAACTTCGCAACCACATACCTAATCTGTAATTTTGCAGTAATTAAAAGCCTAAATTAATGTTGCACAAAGTTGTTCCTTTTGAGTGACTTATTTGTGTGTCCCCCCTCCCATTTATAGAGCTGCCCTCATAACAGGAGTTCGTGGGACAACTGCTGTACAGTATATAGAATCATAGAATTGTGGAGTTGAAAGGGACCGCAAGGGTGATCTAGGCCAACCCCTTGCAATGCAAAAATATTTTGCCCATGCTCTACTGATTGAGTCTGCTGAAGCCCACTTGGTGATCTTGGCCCAGTCACTACCTCTCAGCCTAACCTACCTCACAGGGTTGTTGTGAGGATAAAAAGGAGAAGGGGGGGATGTGTGTATACCACCTTTTGCTGCTCGGAGGAAAGGTGGGATATAAATATAACAATGGCTAATATAATTAAATACTGACCTGAGCTGACCAAGGCAGCCCAGTGAGCTTCACAACCGAGTGGATATTGGAGCCCCATTCTTCTTGCCCAGGTGCCTAATAGTATTTCTCTGGAACCATTGGTGTACATTGTACTTTTCTGGTGAGCAAAAGCAGGCTGGCCTCTGCTTTGAGAAGCCTAGAGTCTGCTGACTGCTTTGTTTTTGCATTCTCCAACAGCATGTTTGGCACGGGTGAGTTCTGTGGTCTAGGGTGTATGTGTGTGCCTAGACAGCTGAAATAAGAAGCATTCATGGCTGTGTTTTGTCCTGACCAAGAGAAATGTCGTGTCATGGACTGGCTGAGTCAGGACCTGGCAGGCCAGACCATCTGTAATGTTCAAATACTTATTCCAAGCTGGTTCATGAAAGCAGAAGGTTGCATGTTTGTGTTAATTTCTGGAGGATTTATGTGTGCGCGCACTTGATTTGCCCTTGGTGATACTGCAGGTGGTCTAGTGCAGGAATAAGGAAACTATGATCTTTCAGATTTTGCTGGATTCCCATTCCAATCAGCCCTATAGCCAGCATATCCAAAGGTCAAAGGACGATGGGAGCTGTAGTTCCATAAAATGAAACGCTGCTGTTTCTCTATTTCTGGGCTAGAGGCTTCAAAATTATATTAAGTGCTTGTGCCTCCATTTTCAAACAGCATCTTCTCTGACTGGGTAACCTTGAGGCACCTTAGTCCCACCTTCAAGCATTTCTGGAAATTGGAATAACCGTGGCTTGCTTCATAATAGAGTATGTGACAGCAAACATCTTGCCTATGTTTTCTTTCGGTGAGCTGGTCGCTTGGCCTTTGTGCAAATAAAGTTGGCATTTCCAGATCGCAGCCTGGGTACTTCTCACTGTACTTTTAAAAAACAGGTTTGGGAGAGAGAGAGAGGAGAAACTGTCCTTACATAATATCCCAATTTAGATGCCAATTTAAAGGTGTGTGGGAGAAACTCTAGCGTGTGACCTGGCCAGGATGCCAACCTTTAAGAAATGCATGCAGATGGCTATCTGTGTCTGTGAAGGACTGGCATACATGTCCCTATTTTGCTGTTAAGGTGTATGTTTGGGAGGCAAACGTTGCTTAGCCAAACAAGCCTCAAAGGTGTTCATAACTGTTCACAGCCATACTGACACTTGCTTTCGGGAGCTTTCCCTTTTCTATGATCTGTACATTTGAATGAGCGTTTGTTGTCTTGGTGTATTTCTGAAGTTCAGAAGATCAGGACCTGAATGAAAGACCATTTGGGAACGCCATGCACACTGCTCTCTCTGTGTCTAGAAGGAAGGGCAAGATACAGCTGTAAAAAACCCCCACTGTGGCACATTATAAAGTTCCCTTATATTGGCAGGTTTTTGTTATCTGAAACATTAGTTTTGTGGCAGTGTTAGATACTTAGATATCTGTATATAGAAGCTAGGTGCCAAATGACTCCTTAAACCAGGGCTACAGTCTTCAAAACAGAATGCCTAGTTGCCATTTTTGGGCCAGACAGCTCAGAAGTCGTATTTCTCAATTCTGAAATTCATTCTGATTGTGCAGATAAAATATAACGGATAGAATTCTGCTTGTGCGTGAAAATGGTCAAGATCCAAGGATCCCCAGGCATGCACCTCCAGATGTTGGAGACTCAGGCACCATCCTGGTGCCAGGGCACTTACACTTGGTTGTGAGTGGTCGAAATGCAGGTGCAAAATGCGCCTGGTGAATTTCAAACACTATTTTGTGGGGATATGAAAGCTGATGCCACAACAAAATGTAATGGGGATTTAGCCTGGTTTGTCCTTTTTGGGGGTGGGTGGGAGGAGAGATACTTCTGATTAAAGGTGTGAGTTTTTTGTTTGTATTTTTTTAACAACAACAACAACAACACTTGTCCTTTTGGGGTTTGCCAAAATCCACATATGTGGATCTCTATTCCTGGAAGACAGGTGGGATTATGTCAGTCAAAGGACAAAGTCCATCGCAATATTGGGAAACTTGCATACAGCAAAAAGTATTCCGTGGAATCTCCCACATTTATCCTTGGTGGAGACAACTAAGCTTCGCCTAAGTCTGGTTGCCTTAATACAAGAAGAGCCGTTTTGGATCCGGCCAAAGGCCCATCTAGTCCCAGCTGATTTGACAGTGGAATGGTCTCCCTTGGGAGGTTGCAGGCTCTCCTTCCTTGGAGATTTTAAAGCAGAGGTTGGATGTTTTAGCTGAGATTACAGAGGGTTGGGCTAGATGACCCTAGGGGTCCCTTCCAGCTCTACAATTCTATGACTCTACGAGTGATTAACCAGTTGCCTACGGGAAGCCCAGAAGCAGGACTCGAGTGCTGTCCCCATTTGTGATCCCCGGCAACAGAAATAATAATAATAATATATTTATACCCTGCCCATCTGGGCAGCTCCCAACAGAATATTAAACAGAATAAAACATCAAACATTAAAAACTTTCCTAAACAGGGCTGCCTGTAATGCCTCCAACAGTGGAGGGGGAAGCTAGCCACCTTATAGCCCCTGAGAGCATTATTCTCCATTTGAATTCATCCAGTTCATTTTTAAAGTTGGTGCCCATCACTACATTTTGTAGAAACAAATCCCATTGTTTACCTATGCACTGTGAAGAGTAGTTCCTTTGGTCTGTTCTTAATCTACCAGCGTTCAGCAGCATTGGATGCCCTGAGAAAGGGAGAAAAGCACCTCTCTGCTCACTTTCCCCATTCTATATCTAATCTTGCACACCTCTTACGATGCCTTCCCCCCCTTTACTTGGAAGCTGCCAGTCTTGCAAGCCTTCCTCATAGGAGACTTGCACAAACTCCTTCAACTTGTGGATTTTCCCTTTCCCAAATCTTTTCCAGGAGAAGCTTCCCTAAAGCTATGGGGTGGGGGTGGGGAGTAGCCTGTGTTAGACCTCCATGAGATATTCTCCTGGACTCCCTCTCTCCCTCTCTCCCTCTCCCCCTCCCTCCCTCCCTCCCTCCCTCTCTCATTAAAAATATATTTATTTGGCTTTTGCTATAAGAAAAAACTGCTCCTTTTCCCTTATGGGGTACCCGTCTAGAGTCCTTATGTAGGTTCCCTATCGGTAGGAGAAAATAACAAACCAGAGAATATTGAGAAGCAAAGCAGCTAGTAAGCCTGATCTTTATTAAACTGTTGCAACAGGGTGCTCACCCACAGGAGGGAGGAGGAACCCAGAACATTGGTGTGCAAGCTCTTATATAGACTTTTGACATTGCCCACCCTGTAGCTCAAGACCCCCCCCCCCAAAAAAATCATACATACATCACAGAAAGAGGTGGTCCCCAGCAGAAATTTGAGTGTGTTGCTTCTCTCCCGTCTGCCAAGATATCTGATAATGCCTTATCTTGATTGCCTTTTCTGGGTAGCATGGCCATGAATGGTAGATGGTAAATACTTAGTTCCTGAATCTCTTACCCATATTGATAGTGTGCTCAGCTCAACAGATACTTGCCAGACAGTATTTGCAGGGAGGTGTAAGCCCCTACAGTCCAAAGACAATTGGAAAGCTTTTCCCATTTCCTTCCTCCTTGCAGAGAAATATTTGAGGTCAATTTGGGAGAGTCAAAATGGCTTCAGGATTGCTCTCCTGTATTATTTCAGACACGTGGTTTATATACTTATGTATGGGTTTGCCTTGTACATTTATGAACATTTATTTTATATATATATGTTATGAAAAAATGTACCCCAAAATGCGTTGCCTTTTAAGAAGGACAGACGTGGGTCAGAAGCTCCAAAATTTGCACTAAGTTCAGCTCCGCCGGGAAAATGACAGAGACCACACGATGCTGTCAGGAAAAACAAACTGATCCCTTTATTGCAGAATGCAAAGCTACAGCTGTAGGGTCCCTGCCTCTGGAAAGAAGGAAGGAGCCCCGGGAAATGGTAAAGTCCCCTTATATACCCTCCTGTCCCTGCATGGAAATCTCTGGACTGGGAGGGAGGGGGAGACAAGGGCGACGGGTGGGGGATCGGATTAGCTGGGTGCGGAGATGACTTTTCCTTTCAGATGGGGAGATGTCAATCGCTCTTCCCCTGTCGTTGATGGCATTTCCCTTTGTTTGGCAGGAGGGGCAATCAGTCGAGATGGGTGCAGAGGTGGGGCAGTTCCTGGCAATTTCCGTGGGGTGGAAGTCCACCCGGCAGGTGTTTTCCTCCAGGCCATGGAAGGGTGGGCTACGTTGAGGATGGCAATTTATTTGAATAAAGTTGTTCCAGCTAATCCCTCTATTGTCCATGTGTCCTTGAATGGGTATAGGGTGGTAGTAGGGCAAGGTTCAGGTGGGTTGGGATCATACAGGGTTCATACAGAAAATATACCTGGAAAACATACCTAATACAGGGATTTCTAATTAAGAGGTAGCAGTCCTGACATATACAGTTCTAAGATATAAAACAGCAATTCTAATACAGAGGCAGCGGATAGAGATTTCATGGTAAGAGAACATGGTATAATAGGCTGTATTATTAACTTGAGTAGAAAAGTGTCACTTTGGATTTGGGCGGTTTCCCCCCCCCCTTCTTCTGGAAACATTGTTTTGTTCTGGGCGGAGGGGAGGTGGAGAGGGGAAATGTGTGAGTTTATGCTAACTGTTGTGCATATGCAGATCCTTAAGCCTTCCTTCAGGCAGGGTCCCGTCCTAGCGGGAGGGGTGGGGAGACAGGGAAGATGGCATTGAACAGGATTCTGGGTATTGCAGCTGTCAAATTCTGTCACCCCTCTCTGTTCATTAATAATGGTGTCCTGCAACCCCCCCCCCCCAATATGAATTTATAACATATATAAGACCTTAGAATTCCTACAACAGCTTTCAAATTAAATTTTTTACAATCACAAATACACAACATAAAGACAAGATTCCAAAGAATCCCCTGGACTTCCCTCCTCTCCTTTGTGGGTCCTATTATTAACCCTTTCCTCCTGCATCTTTTATAATGTAGTGGAACCTCGGTTCCAGAACACCGAAAAGTAAATGCTTCTGTTTTCAAACGTTTTTCCGTACCCGAATGTCCAACGCGGCTTCTGCTGAGTGCAAGAAGCTCTTGCAACCAATGGGAATCCGCACCTCAGTTTTCAAACATTTCGGAAGCCAAGCGGGCTTCCGGAACGGATTTTGTTTGAGGACCGAGGTACCACTGTAATCCAAATATTTTACACCTCCATTATATCCAACATTCACCGTTAAACTACAAGTGTTATTCAAATCCTACTAATGATTTTAACTGTTTACAATGGTCTTTAAGGTAATGGCCCTTCTCTCTCTTTGTCCCCCGCCCTTCCCCAGATTTAAGTGGAGACTGCTGTGTCACACAGGGACTTCTGAGGTGAAGCTTCTTGAATGCTTGCTAAGGGTTCCATTTTGGCACCTGATGCACAAGCAGCTCAGTTTCAGAGTGCTGGGTGGGATGTTGTTTTTTCCCTGGATGGCAGCATCAGCAAGAGTTGCATCTCTATTTGTGGCCCTGTCTCTGCCCAGAGACAGCTCCGCATGCAGCTTATCCGTGATATGAGGAGGTTGGCAAGCCGAGAGATTCCTGGCATCCCTCTCTCTCTCTGGTGCAGCGAGTTCAGCCTTCCCAACGTGGCTTTGTGTGCTAAAGGTTAGTCCGAAGTCCCATCTGCGGACTCCGGAGCGTTAGCAGGGATTTGGAGTTCTGTAACGGCTTCAGTAATCTGCTTAGCAGGGATAATGCTGGGGAGTTGCGTAAGACGAGTGTATCTCTCTAGAGGGCCATGTTGGCAGGAAAAGTGATGTAAAATGTAAACTCGGTTCATAAAAGTATAGTTGTACCTTGGCTCCCGAACGCCTTGGGAGTCAAACATTTTGGCTCCCGAACGATCGAAAACTGGAAGTGTGTGTTCCGGGTTTTTTAATGTTCTTTTAGAAGCTGACCGTCCGATGGGGCTTCCACGGCTTCCTATTGGCTGCAGGAGCTTCCTGCAGCCAATCAGAAGCCGCACTTTGGAAGTCGAACATTTCGGAAGTCGAACAGACTTCCGGAACGGATTCTGTTCAGCTTCCAAGGTACGACTGTACTACCGAAAGAATACTTTATGTACTATTGGTGGGAACTTCCTCTAATTTCTACTCATAGAGTAGACCCGTTTAAATTGATGTACATCACAATGTTAGGTACCTTAATTGTCATGGGTCTACTCCAAGTAAAAGTTAGTTGAATGTTATCTTTTCTCTGCTCTGCTCTCCCTAGGTTAACAAAAAATAGGGGAGACATAACATTGTGAAACCTTCCCCCAACCTTTTGATGAGCAAGAAGTGTGCGCGGCTTTTTTCCTACAGGCCTGATTAATCTTTTCAATAGCAGCTTCCAGTTTCAGAAGCAGATGGAACCTTTTGTAAGAACAGCGAAGAGTAATTTTTTTAATGGACCGTGGAATTTGGTGTTTGTGCAAGGCAGCCTCCAACATTGATTTTAAATGATGGATTTTGACAGCAGATTCCAGTAAGCCTTTTAACAAGCAAAACCCAGAAACCTCTGGGTTAGGACAGTCAGTTCAAGGGTGTTCCAAGCATTTTATAGCTGCTATAATCCTGTTTCATAGGCTCCATTCTTCCAATTTTCAATCTGTTGCTTACCCAGCAGAGCTCTAAGAAACGATCCATTCTCTAGAGGGCTCAAGCTAATGTACCACTGGGATGTCTTTCAGTATAGCAGTACCTTGTTTAAAGAACAGCTTAGTTTGTGAACAACTTGGATTAAGAACGCTGCAAACCCAGAAGTCGGTGTTCTGGTTTGTGAACTTTGCCTTGGAATAAGAACATGTTTCACTTCCTGTTGAGTGTGTTCCATTTGTAAATTGAGTCCCCTGCTGCTATGGGAAAGCACACCTTGGTTTAAGAATGCTTTGGTTTAAGAAACTAAGACCCGCTGGCTGGATCAGGCCCAATTGCCTTCAGGATCCGGCCCGCAGACTGTCCGTGGATTGGCGTGGGGATTCTGTTCGTTCGGGCTGTGCCATTTCCCCCGCCTCTCCCTCACACACACCACGGTAGCACCTCCTCCTTCCCCCCCTCCTCCTGGCTTCTCCCCGCCCTGCCTAGAGGAGGAAGGGGGCTGGGCTGAGCTGGCTGAGTGCCATTTTAAGCAGCCCCTCCCCGGAGCCAGCCCTTTTGCGCCGCTCATCTTCCCTCTGCTGCCACCGCCCTGGTGCTTCTGTGGGCCAGAGAGCGGAGCGGACGAGCTCGCTCTGTCCACTCAAGAGAAGCGGTGGCGGCGGCAGCCCCAGGGAAGGTAAGCACAGTGGCTGGGGCTGGGGGCTGGGGGTGGGGAGGAGAACTACTTGCCCCCCTCGCCTCTTCTTCCAGCTTCCCACCCTCACCCCGGGGCCGCTTCTCTGGCCCGCCACAAGGTCTGAGGGACAGTGGACTGGATCGCGGCGGGAAAAAAATTGCCGACCCCTGCTCTAGGCCTTGCTGCGCTCTGAGGTTAACCTTTGTGGGCTTGTTGCTGCAAAGCACATTTCTCCCCCAGCCAAAATAGATCAGCATTTGCAGTCATCAATGCTGGGCACCTGGGCTCATTGATATTATTAAAATGGTCTGTGCTATAGGCATGGCCTGCCTTGTAGCTGTCTGTGTTGAGATCCCCAGCATAGTTGGTTTTGCACTTTGCAACGGGCCTTTTGAGAGTAAAAGCAGTTTGTGGCTTGCAGAAAAGCTGACTTGGCAAATGCTCTGGCCACCGCCGCCGCTCCCAAATAAATGCTGCACATGGAGTCCTTCTGCCGGAATAGTTGGATGTGGCAGCCGACTTGAAGGACGGGCAAATGGGCGGGCTATGCACTTCATTCCCCAACTTGGCAGTCTTTGTGGGGAAATGGAACCGATAACAGGAAAACACACTTCCTGTTAAATACCATATTCATCCAGAGCTTCAAAAGCCCAAAGTGTTATTCTTTTGTTATTCCTATCAAGAACAGCCTTGATCGCTTTTCTTCCTAGTGTTGAATTCTTCACGATGCCTCTTTGCCCAAGCACTCATATCCTCTACCCTTGCTTGAGTCACCGGTGTGCGTTCTGCTCTACTTATTGAGAGAAGCCGATAACCTGCTGCTTTCTTGGTTTGAAATGTAATGTCATTGGATGCCTCAGTCTCAAACAGGGCTGTGTGCAATCTACAATGCCACAATGGCACCATGTTTGTTAATGGCGACAATTTGTTTCTGGATTGCAGAGATCGGCATCGTAAACCATATCTGCTCTTAATTTTAATCTCTCTCTTGTTGAAAGCAAGCTTCTAACTAGACTCTGTTGCTGTAGAAGCTGGTTTAGAAAATGCCTGATAGTCTTGGAAAGCAAGTGGGGTGCTGAGCTGGAGTCATGCATGTGCATTTTGCCTTTTAGTGCTTCTATGAAGACAGACCTTTTTCCTGATGATCAAGGTGCATTTTGCAGAGACAAAAGAACTTTTGAGATCAGCATGGTCTTCCCAAATACCTCCGATTATAAAGCATTCACATTTCCCCCCTTTCCTTCCAGCTTTCAAGCATCTGGAAGAGTAATTCTGCATTAAAAAAAGGTAAAGGTAAAGGACCCCGACAGTTCAGTCACGAACAACTCTGGGGTTGCGGCGCTCATCTCGCTTTACTGGCCGAGGGAGCCGACGTTTGTCCGCAGACAGTTTTTCCTGGTCATGTGGCCAGCATGATGACTAAGTCGCTTCTGGCGAAACCAGAGCAGCGCACGGAAACGCCGTTTACCTTCCCACCACAGCAGTACCTATTTATCTACTTGCACTTTGATGTGCTTTCAAACTGCTAGGTGGGCAGGAGCTGGGACCGAGCAACAGGAGCTCACCCCGTCGTGGGGATTTGAACCACCGACCTTCCGATTCGGCAAGCCTTAGGCTCAGTGGTTTAGACCACAGCGCCACCCGCGTCCCAGTTCTGCGTTTAGCTTTGTGCAAATACCAACTGAAGCAATAGTCTCCATTTGAGGGAGGGCACAGGTATTTGGGTATCACTTGAGAATCCGGGAGAGGCAGTTGGTTGCTAAGACCTGTTTTTCCCTCCCACACTCAGATTCTGAACAGTTGTCCTTTTTTTATATTCACTGCTCCCTCCACCCATCCACAACAGGCCAAATCTCCTGAGCCAAACTCCTTGCTTCAGCAGAGACAGCGTGGAACTCCAAACCTGAACTTTAAGCTTCTGATTACTTGCTTGTTCTTGCGTCAGGGAGCATCTTACTGCATACAAATATGCAGAGCAATAAAAAAAAAATTTTGCATGCCAAGATAATCTCTAGTGGTTCTGAAAGAAGTTCAGAAATCTCATGCCAGAGGTCGATGCTGATAGGCATGCTTATTGGAAGGTTTAGTGTTCCACTCATAGCAGGTTCCTGGCTGGCTTGGACTCTTGTCTGTGTGTATATGTGTAAGCAATGCTGGCTGGCCAGCTGGCCTTTGGTTGCCCTACCAAATCAAGTCTTCCAGGTGCTTCTTGTCTTCCTTCCAAGTCAGCTCCACCTAAGCAATTCAGCAGGTAAACGAACCCTCTAATAGGATAATGTAACTAGGGCTACCCAACATCCAGAATTTCCCAGAAGCACCTGTGATTCATCCTTTGGAAACAGCATCTGAGTGAAATGTCCAAAAATCAGGAAAAATGTCCGGGAAAACCCAGGTGTATGGCAACTTGGGTTGCCGGCAAAATGTCGTAAATGTAGATTTCTTGGCAAATTTCCTTAATAGGTCAAAACCTCCCCCCCCCCAAAAAAAGCTCAACAATTGTATCTGGATTTCCACTTTTTGAAATATGGCAACCCTAATAATGTACAGTAGAGATCCTTTTATTATCTAGACACTGGTCTGTGTCTTGTGCCCAACCTCTCCCTCAAACACAGGAGGAGAAATCGGGGGCTCTCCAGATTTTTGTTTTTCTCAACTACAGTTCCCATCATCCTTTACCATTGGCCATGGCAACTGGAGCTGATGGGAATTGGAGTCTGAGAAGCTTTGGGGAGCCACAAAGTTCCCCCACCCCTGTGGGCAGGCTCTTCAGTAGTTATTGGCTAGCACGTTGCATGCAATATTTTTAAAGGGGGGAGGGAGTGTTGCATTAAAACATTATAAATTGTGCATCTCCAGAAAGTTTTTGCAACGATTTCCCCCCGTAGGAGTGAAACGGTGTGTAGGTGAACATTTTATCACAGTTTCATCTTGCCTTCAGTTGGGGTAGGGCTGTGGGGTAGGCCGTACAATGTTCTTGTGTGTTCCCAGTCTTTGCATTCGGAAACGTTAAAACTTCAGGGCATCTTTTAGAAGATTCTAAACAAAACCACTCCAACCTGTCCTGCTGCATAGCTTTCTGGTGTGCCAGTTCCCAGGCAGGACAGTCCACCCCCTTCAAAGCTCAAGGATGCCCTTTTCGTATGAGTTGACTGTTTGGCACTTCCTTTTAAAAGCATAAGCCCCGGGACAGACCAAATTCATAAACACAACGTCCTGGTCTCTGCAAACACTTCCCACCCACCCAAGCTTTCATTGTCCAAATGTTTCCAAGCTCCTGAAACAATGAGGGCTAGAATCATGGCTTTTATGTTTTCTTTTTTATAACCCTACAAAGCAAGCTGAACTGCCACACTTGAGTTCTTTGAAGCTGCTCCCTCTGTGCTTTATTATTTCGGTCCTCCAGGGGTCTGATGCAAGTCTAGAGAATTTTGTTTTGTTTTGCTGCAGGGGTTACAGCTTTTAGTTGACATGCCTATTGGTATGGGACGTTGGGTTTCCCAAAGGCATTTGGAGAGGTGGTGTGTGTGTGTGTGTTGGCGAGTGGAGTCTGCAACAAAAAGTTGCAGTGTGGAATTGCTCCTGTTCGGGTTTCCAGCCATGCCGTTCCATTTTCCTTCTCCCACCCCAGCAACAATTACTATCCCATGTCTATTCAGCACAGACAGTGGGATGTTTTCTGTCACACACCCCTGTCGACTTTTTCACAAGACTTTTTAATACAGTGGAACCTTGGTTCTCAAACTTAATCTGTTCCGGAAGTCCGTTACAAAACCAAAGCATTCCAAAACCAAGGCGTGCTTTCCCATACAATGTAATGCAAAACGGATTAGTCTGTTCCAGACCCTTTAAAAACAACCCCTAAAACAGCAATTTAACATGAATTTTACTATCTAATGAGACCATTGAGCCATAAGATGAAAACAATAGTCAATGTACTGTACTATAAAATAAATAAGACAGTATTGTAGATGATGATAATTAAAACTATTATTATTATTTCTTACCTGCACTGATGATAGTCATTGTTTGGATGGGGGGGCTTTTATCCATTTCCGCAGTCACACAATCAATCAATCAGTCAGTAGCTGAACTGGGTTCCCTACGGTCACAAAAAAAACAAATTAACCGAAAAAGCCTCAAAAACAAAAAACGCAACATAAATAGCAAAAACAAAAGCCCCCCCCCATCCGTTTGACTTCTGAAATGTTTGAATGCCAAGGCACAGCTTCTGATTGGTGCAGGCGCCCTGGAAACAATAGCTGACAGCTGCATCGGGTGTTCGGCTTCCGAAAAACGTTCAAAAACCGGAACACTTACTTTGGGATTTTTGGTTTTTGGGAACCAAGTCATTTGAGAACCAAGGTACCACTGTACTTCTGTAAACCTTGAAGTGCCCCCCCCCACCCGCATTTTGGCTACATAAGAAGTGGCTCTCAAATAATTGTGTCTATATTAGTATATATGTTGGTCCAAAATGAGTAGGGGTACAGGGTGACTCTGGGAACCTAGTTTGAGAGGTAGTGGGTTTATTGCCAGCCAGATGGGCAGGGTATAAATAATAAAATTATTATAATTATTAGGTGGAGGCAAGTGGCAGTAACCTCCTATGGCATTTTGCAATGTTTTTATAGATCTGTTTCTAGTAATCTTCCCTCTAGAAGAGGCCAAACCCAGCCCTGCCCTTGAAATTTCTCTCTGCTGTGAAGCGTGACACAAATTCAGTATTGTGTATTTTTGTGGGTCATAATTTGAGGAGCCAACTGGGGATTAAAAAGCAGGGTGTGAACATGCACTCCTGTGCAGCTCCAGCTCGCTTATTAGGGGTCAGGTTCTGGAACTATCACTCTTGGGTTGAAATGGTTCTTCCTGACCGAAGCCCCAAAACAGAATCTAAACTGTGGAGCTGCAAGCCTCATTCTCCGAAAACAGTGTCTTTGTCTGGAGCAGAAGTAACCAAACACGGTGCTCGCCTCTCCGGTTGTTTTGTGCTACAATTCCCATCAGCCCCAGCCAGCGTGGTCAATGGTTGGGGGTGATGGGAGTCATAGTCCAATATCACCTGCAGTTTGGCTACCTCTGCTCAAGGGCCCTTGCCGTTTGAGTGGTGTTTTACACCCTCTTTGGACATTGAGGAAAACATCCTTGACTTTTGCTCTGTGAGAGAAGTACCACGTAGAAGGTTTGCTTAGGTTTTGCTTCCTCGTTTTCTCTGTCGCCCCCCCTCCCCTTCCTCTTTGGAAGAAAGAGAAAGGAAGGCTCCCTTTTCCAGTAGATGAGGACAAATCCGGCCTTTGTTCTGGTAACATACATCACATGACCAAATGGCCCAGGACTAGGGATCTGTATTGGCCTTAAAGCAGCCCTGCTCTGGGTTTTGGTGAACTGATACAGGCCAAAGTGGGATGAAGCTGAAGAGTCTTGGGCACAGCCCCATGCGTGAACAGGTGCTCCTCAACTTTCTTCGATGCCCTCCACTCCTCCTTAAGAGCTTCTCCTAAACATCAGGAGGAACATTCTGGTGTAGCATCCGAAGGGACATTAAGGGCTGCCTCCCATAAGGAAAAACTAGCTGCTGCCATGCTAGTGCAAGAACAGTAACACTCCCAGTACATTTCTGAGCACAATTCAAAGTGTTGGTGCTGACCTTTAAAGCCCTAAACGGCCTTGGCCTAGTATACTTGAAGAAGCGTCTCCACCCCCATTGTTCTGCCTGGACACTGAGGTCCAGCTCCGAGGGCCTTCTGGGGGTTCCCTCCCTGCGAGGAGTGAGGTTGCAGGGAACCAGGCAGAGGGCCTTCTCGGTAGTGGGCCCGCCCTGTGGAACGCCCTCCCATCAGATGTCAAGGAAATAAACAACTATCTGACTTTTAGAAGACGTCTGAAGGAAGCCCTGTTTAGGATAGTTTTTAAAGTTAGATGTTTTATCCTGTTTTTAATATTCTGTTGGGAGCTGCCCAGAGTGGCTGCAGAAATCCAGCCAGATGGGCGGGGTATAAATAATAAAACTATTATTATATTATTATTATTTGCATGCACACATGTGCTTCTCTTTGGATCATGGTCTGTACTCTTAATGCGCGCCGTTTCCTTGTGTGCATGCATGCGCCATCCATCACATTGCAGTGCAATGCCCTGTTGTTGCTTCAGTGTGCGCCCTCCTCCTGGATTGGGAACCTGTAGCCCTTGGTTGCCACATCACGGAGTGCTTAGTGTTTATAGAAATGGGATTTTGAGGTGTGTGCCTCAGAGTAAATGACACTTGAAACACACCCGGCGTGCATTTGAACAGCACAGCCGGAATGTCCTCTTCCGGCCCTTCATCATGTGACAGATGAAACATCCATGTTTCCTTTGCATGTGACCTCTATGTGTTAGACCTGTGAGAGCACAGCTCTGTATTAGCGATTTATTGCTCATTCCAAGCCTGGCAGGAAGAGGTTAATGTGGGGTGTTTTCCAGTGTTTGTGGAACGTACAGAACGGTAATCTCTTCAGATCCAGCCCCAGCTTGTTTACGTAGCCACATTAGTACATGGAATGTGGACTCTTTCCAAGGTTCAGTGTTAGAAACTCAGATACAGTGGTACCTTGGTTCGCAAACCAAGGCACAGCTTCTGTTTAGTGCAGGCGCCCCGGAAACAATAGCCAACAGGCGCATCGGATGTTTGGCTTCCGAAAATCGTTTGAAAACCGGAACACTTACTTCCAGGTTTCCGGTGTTTGAGAACCAAAATACCACTGTATACCGTATAAGCTAGGCACCCAATTCCTCCTTCAACCAAGATTACAGTTGCCAAAACGGAATGTCTAGTTGCCATTTTGGAGCCAGACACCTCGGAAGTCTTTCCCCCCAATACCACCTCTTGGTTCCTGAAATTGGTTCTGATTGTGCAGATGAAATATCGCAGATAGAATTCTGATACGTTGCTAGTTTGTGAAAACGGGCAAGATCCAAGAATCCCCAGGCATGCACCTCCAGATGATGGAGACATCAGGCACCAGCCTGACACACGGGCATATTCACTTGGTCGCAAGTGTCCGATAGCCAGGTGCAACCGCCTGCTGAATTTCAAATGTTGTTCGCCTCAGGTGTCAAAATGTCTTGTACCAGTCCTGGCAGTGTTTAATAGTACATGAAACATTGATTTTGAACCTTTAGAATTTTCTCTTTCACCATTTCCGATTGCTTGTATATTTTCTTGCGCACTCATTTTGAAAGGTGCCATTTTTGTGCATGCCTTGAACTTTGCCTTTTTGCTGTGGTTGTCTTGATAACCCACCACAGCTGTGCAAATAGAAGTGATGTCAGTGTCGGACCTCCAGCCACTCAGTTAACTTATGGAGAAGCTTGGTGAGACATTCAGTGAGTCAGTTATTAGACAGTGTATCCCTGCTCAAATTTCTAGTATGTGACAGATGTAGGCATGTAGTACTGCAGGTTTTCTGGAAGTTGATCGATGCCATCTTGCTATAAAACCAATACAATATTCTAAAGAAGGGATTTAAAAGTCCTGCAAAGCATTTGATGTTTATGGTCTGCAGACCAAATAAAATGAGCTGGTTATGAACCAAGTGTGGCTGATTTCACATACCAGGCTCTAAGTTTTCTAAAACAGATAAAAATAGCTGTTAGCAAGAGCTTAGCTCCTCTAGAAACAGCAACTGTGACCTAAATCGAAAAGAATGTTCTGATAGGGTTAAACCAACAGCTGCTAATCCCTTTCCCTAAATGTCTCCTTCGATAATGCATTAAAAAGGGATCTGTTTCTCTCCCTCTCTTTGCATCTTTGCAATTCCGCCAATTAATTTTCTTTCCTTTTCTTTGCATCTCTGCAGTTCTGAGGGCTGGTGATGGAGCTTAGCTCCAGAGCCTGTCTGCCACAGCCAGTGTGGCTGATAGTTACGCAAGATGGGAATGATTGTCCAAAACATCTGGAGGGTACCAGGTTGGGGAAGGATGCTTTGGCATCTGGCCTGGGAGGCAAATGGAAATAAAATCTCCTTCGTCCCTTCCATCCGCCAAGCCTTAACACATGGGATGGCTTCTAAGCTTGAGTCTCTCCCCCCATGCTCTCTATGCCTTCCTACAACACTGAGCTACAGCTATTTCTCTCTGTCCAGTAGCTTTTGGCTGGTACAGCATCTCCCTCAGGGCCGTCTTTAGCAGATGCGGCGCCAGGATGCAAATATCCACCCAGCGCCCCCAAATTACCACGGATAGTGTTGGGATGTCTGTAGCTGCCCACTGTCAGCCATTGGGGACACAACTCTTCCCCATGCTGCTGGAGTGTGATCCTCGCAGAGGCTTGGGAGTGATGTTGCGCCCCTCCCAAGCCTTTGCAGGAGGAGAGCGATCCCCGCAGAGGTTTGGGAGGCTTGGGAGGGAAGCTGCACACCCACCAGCCTTATGGTTGGTGGGGCACAGCTGGCGGGTATGCAGGGAAAGGGGAGGCCACCAGCAAAGCCGCGCAGCTCCCCTACTTGCTGTGGTGCCCCTGAGAGGCTGGCGCCCTGGCGCGATGCACCACTAAGCCCTATGGGAAAGACGGCTCTGATCTCCCTACCTCCTGAAGCTTTTTGGGGGGAGACAGGGGGGCTGTATTTTCCTATCTTCCTTTCACACCTCAAGCTTGTGATTCTCCCTCAGCAGCAAGACCACTGTGTTCCAGACATCTTCGCCTCCAGCCTTGCCCATGTAGTCTTCCTGCTAGGGGTGGCGTGGCGGTGGGGGGTAGGAAGCTAGGGAACTGGCTGCTGCCACTATCCTCATCCTAGGTGCCACCTCTTCCTTCTTCGCATCTTTGCTTTTGATTGTGTGAGATTGGAAAACAACAGTACTGACATAGCGCTCATTTTTTAGTAGTTCGGAGAGTAGGAATTCTTCCTTTCATAGTATTGTTCAGTGAGCCCTTGTAGTCTTCTGCCTTTATTGCCGTTTTGTTTCTAACCGATCTTTAGCTGTTAAGCATTGTTACAAAAGTTGGGTGCCATCCCTTCTCTCTGCTGAGCCGTGGCAGGAGCCCATAGGATTCCAGGCATTCACCAAGGGTCTGCGTTCCTTTGGAGAATTGAGACATGGCGGAGACTGTTATAGCTTTAAGAAATACAGTGATACCTTGGTTCTCGAACTTGGAAGCCCATTCAACATTTGAAAACCAGGGCACGGCTTCTGATTGGCTGATTTGCCCCAGAAAGAATGCCAACAACCAAAACGGATGTTCAGCTTTCGAAAAACGTTTGAAAACCGGAACACTTACTTCCAGCTTTGCGATGTTCGGGAGCTGATTTCTTCGTCAGCTGAGCTGTTCGGGAACCAAGGTACCACTGTATGGTTTATTCCCCTTCACTTTGCATGGAGGGAGTCCAGATCTTACAGCATGGCTATTTCAAGAGGGGCTTGAACCCCGCAGTAGGTCAGCCCTAGAGTCCAAGGCAGGCACCCCCAAACTTCAGCCCTCCAGATGTTTTGGACTACAGTTCCCATCTTCCCCAACCACTGGTCCTGTTGGCTCTAGGGATCATGGGGGTTGTAGGCCAAAACATCTGGAGGGCCGCAGTTTGGGGGTGCCTGGTCCAAGGCATCTCTCCAAGCCAGCTTGCAGCAAGCATTCCCCAAATGAATCCCAGTCTTCCTTTCTTCCTTCTTGCCAGCAAACCTTGCTTAATACTCTTTTCCCTGTCACCCCCACACCCAATTACCATGGCAACCTTCCAAACCCCCAGTCTCTGTTCACACCTCAGGGCAAGGGGGGAAGGACAGTTGCATTGCCAATGGCCCTGTATTGCTTCTTAAGGGTATGGTGCAAGCACACCAAATTTGGTGTGGCCCAGAGGAAAAAAGTGTGAAAACCACTGGTCTAGATGGGTTGCAGTCGTCCTGTCGCTGAAATCCACCAGTCCCTTGAAATCCATTCATGTGATGCTGTTGCTTTGGGGGAGATGGGAAGGTGTTTGGGGTGTTGGAGGGGCACTGCCTTCTAACTAGCATCTCACCAGCGTTTCCTTGTCCTCCTGCAGATCTGTGCCCTTCTCTTTGCCAGCCTCTACATCCTGTGCTACTTCATCCTAACTCGCTTCAAAAGGAACACAGACTTCACAACAGGTAACCGGGGGGGGGGGAGGAACTTGGGTGAACAGGATCTAACCCCCTGTGTTCATGTCTTGCTCAACGTTTCGGCTTTTAAAAAAGGGTGGCTTTGATGCCTTAGGGCAGGCATCCCCAAACTCCGGCCCCCCAGATGTTTTGGACTACAATTCCCATCATCCCTGACCACTGGTCCTCTTAGCTAGGGATCATGGGAGTTGTAGGCCAAAACATCTGGAGGGCTGCAGTTTGGGGATGCCTACCTTAGGGAGACCTGGGAAGCAGTGTTTGTTTTCTGTGCCAGGAGATGCCAACTCAGCTAAGTGTGACTGTGGTCCTTTGTGCATCCGATGTTTGCGCATGTTTGGGACGTACCCCTGAACCAGAGCAGCTCACGGCAACGCCGTTTACCTTCCCGCCAGAGCGGTACCTATTTATCTACTTGCACTTTGACGTGCTTTCGAACTGCTAGGTTGGCAGGAGCAGGGACCGAACAACGGGAGCTCACCCCGTCGCGGGGATTCGAACCGCCGACTTTCTGATCGGCAAGCCCTAGGCCCCCGTGTCTGATATCTTTGCAGCAGCTTTCACACACACACACACACACACACATGCAGCTAAACCCTGTGGAAAAGTCCTTTTCCTCCACACTTCTGTTTGTTTACGCTGTGGTTAGCCTAGTTGTCCCAGGAGCGGTTGGCCTAGGCAACACGGGGACATGGGGAGTACGGTTCTTTGAGAACCATTTTCCATCCCTTCAAATGAGCACTGGAACTGTTTATGCAATCTGATGCTGGTGATGACTTCCTAGGCACAGGTTCCGTGATTAGACCAGGAAGAAGCCATGCGCAGCTCCAAGCACCGGAGTAGTCAAGAGGAGTGCTGCTGGCCCATAGAACTAAAGGCGCTGCGGTAATTTCTGCCCCCCAATTGCCTGCATTTGAATCCCCTGATCAAGCAGTTGCTTGTCCCCCTTGTGTTTCCAGCCTCCTCCTTACATAGCTTTCATCAGGGCTGCTCCTGATTATCTGGAGGACTAGAAACTTACCATGTTTTTCCGTGTATTGGACGAGGTTTTTATAGACGGAAAAGTACAGGAATTCTGGGAAGATGTCAACTGAGGCAAGGTATCCCTTGCCTATGGAGAAAACAACACACACATATCAAAGAACATAATGTGCTGGCATGGGAGCAGTTAACAAAGGAGGAATTCAAGATGGGGCCTTCTCTGTGGTGGCACCTCAGTTCTGGAATCCCCAGCCCTGATTACCTTTGGAGTGGCAGGCAGTAAACCCTTTTTATTTTGTTGAGCCTTCAGTGGTGTTGAATTAGAATATGGAAGCTTTACTTTTTTCAACCCTGTTTTCAATCTTTGTTCTTAATCTTTCTTTTACATGATTCCATAACTTTATAAATTTGTTTAATTTGATTTTGGTGTAGCGGCGAGAGTGTCGTAGCAGCAGCTGGGAGGCCAGGGTTCCAAACCCCGCTTGGCCATTAAGCTCACTGGAAGCTCAACAAAATAAGAGCATTTTACTGCCTTGGGCCAGTCATAGCCTCATAGTCTAACCTACCTTGGAGGGTTGGTGTGGGGACAAAATGGAGAGGGTGGGGGCAGGGAGAAATGTGTATGCCACTTTGAGCTCCTTGGAGAAAAGGTGGGATATAAATTTAATAAATAAATTTTGTTTTTTGTTGCTGTAAAACAATTTGGAGGGGCAGAGCGTGATCTAGAAGTGCTCAAATAAAACAGTAATGGGTGTTTATACAGTCATACCTCGGTTTAAGTACGCTTCGGTCTGAGTACTTTCAGTTTAAGTACTCCACGGACCCATCTGGAACGGATAAATCCACTTTCCGTTACTTTCAGTGGGAAAGTTCGCTTCAGGTTAAGTACGCTTCAGGTTAAGTACAGACTTCCGGAACCAATTGTGTACTTAAACCGAGGTACCACTGTAGAACAGGGTCTGAGGAGGGGAGAGAAGTGGCTTGGCAGAGGATGGAAATAAGTCCTGCCTTCAGAATTGCCTTTCCTTTCCCCCCTCCCCCCCCCAGTTCCCACAGAATATAGTCTGCTACTTGTCGGGCGTTTTGCCAGTCCCAAAATGGCAATTAAGCAAAACTTCCATCACAATGCATCTGGGTTACAGGCTGCCGGACCCAGGAAAGAATGGATTAGTTCCGTTTCTCTATAGAGAACTATGTCTTTTCGGACAATGTGTGCCTTGTATTCGGGATACCAAGGAGACCAGCTGCACACTAAAGGGCTTAACATGGCTGCAGAATGGGGAGAGAAGGGGGTGGCTGTTTGTCCCTCCTAGTTGAGAGGGTTGCCGTTCCATTAAAGCAGCTGGAGTGTTAGGGGCATCTATGTAGGGTTTTGTGTGTGTGTGTTTGTATATTTTTTTTAAAGCTGCATCATTAATGGTAATTCATTCCTGCCAAGCAAGCAGTGCAAATATTCTTTTTGAAATATTCTTTTTGAAATCATTTTTATTTGATTTTACAAATATAAATTAATTACAATACCAGGTAAAAGGGCCCTGACCATCCGGTCCAGTTGTGTCCGACTCTGGGGTTACGGCGCTCATCTCGCTCTATAGGCCGAGGGAGCCGGCGTTTGTCTGCAGACAGCTTCTGGGTCATGTGGCCAGCAAGACAAAGCTGCTTCTGGCGAACCAGAGCAGCGCACGGAAACGCCGTTTACCTTCCCACCGGAGCGGTCCCTATTTATCTACTTGCACTTTGATGTGCTTTCGAACTGCTAGGTGGGCAGGAGCTGGGACCGAGCAACGGGAGCTCACCCCGTTGCAGGGCTTCGAACCGCCAACCTTCTGATCAGCAAGCCCAAGAGGTTTTTGTTTCTCCTAGGGATGGCTCTTTCCAGTTTTTTGGATATCTAGAATGCGAGCCTATAAAAGCAGGATTGTAATAAAAGATCTGATATAGCAGGAACATTAAAATGAGACCCGGCTGGAGCTCACATCCCCACTCAGCTGTGCAACAAACTGGGCCTGCCAACATTTTGGGGCACGATCAACTTTGCAGGATAAAGGGGGGGGGGGAGAAGAGAGTGGTGTCTGCTACCCTGAGCTCCTTTGGAGGAAAGTTGGATGTGAATGTAATAAGTAATGTTGTTCCCTCTTTCTTAGTTGACGAAGATGCTGCTGTCAACAGAATTGCGTAAGTTCCTTTCCTCATCATTCCTGGTACTTAAAACTCCTGGCATCCTTTCTTTCCTCTCTCCCATCCTCCTGCTCTCTCTCTCCCCCCCCCCCGGTACATATGTTTTAAAAATGTTTTAAGTATAATCTGTAAATAGCTGAACAAGAAGCCGACTATAAATGACAATTAAGGCTGCAATCCACACTTGCCTGGATGTAAGTCCTGTTGAATTCAGCCGTACTTACTTCGGAGGAAATATGCAAAAGGACTGTACTGCTCATTACTTGTTGAATTTGTCGACTGAAAAATGGAGCAGAATCCTTCAATTTCATGCATTTTGGGGGTATGCCCGTATAATCCGGCGTATAAGACGACCCCCCAACTCTTCCAGTTAAAATATAGAGTTTGGGATATACTCGCCGTATAAGAAATACGAACCCCCGACTTTTGAGAAGATTTTCCTGGGTTAAAAAGTAGTCTTATACGCAGGAATATACTGTACTTTTAAGAAAGAGTGTACTGGAGGAGTTATCAGCCAGTTAAGACAATTACTGTACACATTTTCTGTGACCATTGTTAAAATGCAGGTTCTTTTTAGTTCTCTCATATCTGTATGCGTATTATGGTTACCAGTTGATCTTTATATGTCTGAGATGGGCAGTATCCAACTGATGTGTTGTGTCGGCACCAAGATTCCTGCTTGCGCAACGGAACTTCTCTCTTTCCCACACAGCCACTAAATCTCTTCTAGGGGTTCCTTCAACCCTCCAGATCAGATTTGGGGGAGGGTCCAGAGAGTTGGAATGGGGAAGCTTCACTGTACAAGTGGAAATTCTTGTGCTGACAGGATGCGTTAGTTAGATTCTGCCCTATGTCTCACCTACATTTAAGGAGATGATTCACAAGATACATTTCTATATGGGTAAAAAGGCACTTAACATGTGTCCGCCTCCCCCTCTCATTTTTATTAAATTTTCTGTTTAACAATTTAGAATACTCATTTAAACAACCTTAAAATAACAATGACTTCCCTTCTTCTCTTTCCATGGTTCATTTTGCATAACATAAATCCCTGCATAGACTAAACCATTCAGTATTCCATTATTACATCCATCAAAACTTATTTACACTGTTGAATTAAGTTAACATGTCTCCTTAAACTCATATACAGTCATCAACAGACTCCCAAAAGTAGTCAATGAGAGCTGCAGCCATTCTGCGGTCGTTAGACACCTTGGGCTGTATTTTATTTTGTTTTATGCACACATACATACATAGACACTCTTGCAATAGCTGTTCCACAGTACAGTGGTGCCTCGCTAGACAAAATTAATTCATTCCACGGGTCAATTCGTGTAACGAATATTTTGTCTAGCGAGTCGCGGTTTCCCGTAGGAATGCATTAAAACTCTGGGGGACTGGGCGGGGGACTGGCGGCGGTGGCGGAGCTTGCTCTCTTGGCTCGGGGAAGGCAGGCAGGCGCTTGCTCTCTTGCCTGCTTGCCTTGAGCCAAGAGAGCAAGCGCTGCCGCTGCCAGTCCCCGAGCCGAAGCGCGAGGAACACAGCGGGGATGGGACGGGGCTTGAGAAGCCTCGTCCTCTCCCCGCTGTGTGACAGGCGGCGGCGGGGGGGGGGAGTGGAGGAAAGATCCTGCGCTTTTCCCCCACCCCGTCTGCGCTCTGGCTTCCTCGGCGAAGGCAAGCAGGCAGGCAGCCCGCCTGCTTGCCTTTGCCGAGGAAGCGCTGTGCGGCGAGGCGGCGGGGGGAAGAAGTGCTTCTCTCTCCCTCCGCCTCCCGCCTGTCTTCCTTTGCCGCTTTCTATGGCCGCACTTCGCAAGACGAAGCGGCGGTCATAGAAAACCTTGTCATCTTGCGAATGCCTCGCGCAGCGAGTTTTTAGTTGTGCGAGGCATTCGTAAAGTGAGGCACCACTGTATGTATTTTTTAAATATTGGGGCTTCTCTATCTGTGGAGCATCTTTGGCTTCTCTGCTGCTCACCTTAATTCCTGGTGCGGAATAAATGTTATCAGCTTGAAAGGAGGCAGTGGGCGGATGGAAAGCTGTCAATCGTGAGACACAGGTCTTAATCCCCCTTTCTTTCTTTCTTTCTTTGCTGTGCTCCCCAGACTCTGGCTTTGCACCTTCACCTTGGCAGTATCTCTAGGAGCTGTGCTCCTGCTTCCCTTCTCCATCATCAGCAACGAAGTGCTGCTCACCTTCCCGCAAAACTACTACATCCAGTGGCTCAATGGGTCCCTCATCCACGGTGAGCTCCGTGCCGTGGCTTGTACATTCGAGCGCCTGGGTCTTCAGTGCGCTGCTCTTTGGGAAGAGAGAGCGACTAGGGGAGTTAGAGAGAGCAGTTGTGTGGCATTGCCTCTTCATCAATATCCAGGGAAATTATTTGCTGAATATAGTGGAACCTCGGTTTACAAATTTTCGGTTTACGAACGCCGCGGACCCATCTGGAACGGATTAATTCACTTTCCATTACTTTCAATGGGAAAGTTGACTTCAGTTTATGAACACTTCAGTTTATGAACAGACTTCTGGAACCAATTACACCCATGCTTCGGGTTAAGTACGCTTCAGGTTGAGTACTCCACGGACCCGTCTGGAACGGATTAATCCACTTTCCATTACTTTCAACGGGAAAGTTCGCTTCAGTTTATGAACGCTTCAGTTTAAGTACTCCGCGGACCGCCTGGAAGATATATTTTTTTAATTCTTTTTTAATAAAAATTAAATTTTTATTAAATTATTTATTATGAACGCTTCAGTTTGTGAACAGACTTCCAGAACCAATTGTGTTCATAAACCGAGGTACCACTGTACTTCCCATTACACTGAAAATGACTGTGGCCTTCAGGGCATTAATTGGGTTTCTGAGTACCCCAGCCTTGAGACTCGCAAGCTGGGGACACTTTAGTTTAGCTCAGACAAGTTTTAAGAAGCAAGCTACCTTTTCTTTATTTCCAGCAGGGTTTCCCAAATGTGGGTCTCCAGCTGGTTTTGGGTGTGTGTGTGTGTGTGTTTTGGACTACAATTCCCATCATCCCTGACCAGTGGTCTTGCTAACAATGGATGATGGGAGTTGTAGTCCAAAAAATCAGCCAGAGACCCAAGCTTGGGAAACGCCGATATACAGTTGTATCCCACCCTTCCAGCAAGGAAGTTCACCCCCTCCCCATTTTTATTCTCACAACAACCCTGTAAGGTAGGTTAGGCTGAGGGTTGGGAGTGGGTCATCCACCACTGTTCAGATAAGAAGGAAAGGAAGCTTGAGCTGTATGTCCATAGAGATTTGCCGTTGCTTAAATCAGGCCTTATCTCTCGTTCCCACCAGGGCTCTGGAACCTCGTCTTCCTCTTCTCCAACCTCTCCCTCGTCTTCCTCATGCCCTTCGCCTACTTCTTCACTGAATCCGAAGGTTTTGCGGGATCAAAGAAGGTAACGGCTGCCCCTCTGCTATTTCCACCCTTCCTCCTCCCCCAGAATCAAAGCAGCGATTGATCCTTTCCCCCCCCTGCCGCCTCCCCTTTTTCCAGGGGATCATGGCTCGCGTCTATGAGACATTTGTGGTGCTCCTGCTACTGACCCTGTTGGTGCTGGGAATGGTCTGGGTCGCATCTGCCATTCTGGACAACAACGCAGCCAGCAGGGAGAGTCTCTATGGTGAGTTTGTGTCCCTTAGCTCCCTTTTTGCTTTTCCCAGGGATTGTGTCCAAAAGGGAGACTGGAACCCATCTGTGTGCGAGGCTCAGTCAATATTGCTGGTTAGACATGCATCGGATTGAACTCTTGGCCACCTGGTCTGCATCCTGCCAGCTGTAACTGGAAGCAGTATGGCCAGATATATATATATATATATATATATATATATATATATATATATATATATATATATATATATATATATATATATTTGGGGGGGAGCCTTTTTGACCAGATAGGCCAGATCTTTCTCTTCCACCCCAGTGAATTTATTTATTTTTACTTTGTTATTGTACTTCACCAGATCTTAACCTATTACAATATTTGTTAAGAATGGATTCCAAAGATCATTGAACTTGTCCATGGCAAGTCTGCATTTATATGCAAGTTGTTCATATGTTGCAAGTTTGTATAAGTTCAATCCAATCATAGAAGGGACCTGCGTTTTTATTTTTCCAATTCATCAGCATCAGTCTTTTTGCTGTGGTCAGGGCACGGTGATTATTGTCTTTTTGTAAAGGTCCAGGTGCTGGGTACATAATTCAAGAGGATATTTTGCTCTGTAAATGTAAGGTTGTTCCGTACAGTTCTGTTGATGGTTTCAGTTACCTTCTGCTAAAAATCTTTCAATATAGGACAATGAAAAAAACCATACGTTTTAGAGAAGCACTGTCTTTATTGCATCTCTAATGGTTAGATACTTTAGATAGCCCTTTTTAAAAACAAAATTAATGGGGTCCAGTATATATTCATCCCAGTGAATAATAATAATTTTGTTATTTATACCCAGCCTATCTGGCTGGGTTTCCCCAGCCATTCTAGGTCATAGCTGCCAAGTACCCCGTTTTCCCCGGGAAACCCCCATATTTTCTTACCATTTCCCGCAGGTGTCCCAAATGGCAAAATACCCCGTATTCCCCCGGATTACAGAGCTCCTGCTGGTGGCCATGTTCTTTCGGTGCCGTGCCGACACATGCGTAGAAGTGACTTCCGATGCTGCTGTGCCCATTTCCAAAATGTCCGCAGCGCCAGAAGTCGCTTCTACGCACTTCCGGACATGCGTAGAAGCGACTTCTGGCGCTGCGGGCATTTTGGAAATGGGCACAGCAGCATCGGAAGTCGCTTCTATGCATGTCTGGAAGTGCGTAGAAGTGACTTCCGGTGCCGCGCCGCTGCTGATCCCAGATTTTTCAATCCAGAACTTGGCACCTATGTTCTAGGTGGCTTACAGCACATATAAAAACATAATAAAACATCAAACCTTTGACAGGTGGGCCAGACCGGCCGTCTATCAAGGTTGCCCCCTGCAGGTGGAGAGAGATACTGCCCAAGTATTCCCTGTGCATCAGCAATTTTTGTCTGCAAAGCGTGGGGTGTGGGGGGGGTGTCAGCTTGCAGGACAGTTTGAATCCATGGAGCCATGCCTGCAAGCAGACAGCTTCGAAAGGGGCGGGGTCACTTGCCAAGGAACAACCAGGAAGTCAAAGTTAGGCTCCTGATAATTCCTTTGCATCTGTACCCTGCCCACAATTGATGTTAGTTATTTAGTTATTTTGATTGATTGATTGAATTTATATCCTGCCCTATACTCCGGTTTCAGGGCAGTTCACAGAATAAAGTCAAGGTATAAAACCACAAAATGCCTAATAAAAATAAAACAATAACCCAATAGCCCCCCCCCCAAACCACCACATTTTAAAAGGGTATGTAAATCAGATCAACCCAAGGCCTGCTTGAAAAGAAACGTTTTTGCCTGACGCCTAAAGGTGTATAATGGAGGCGAACATCCCTGGAGAGAGCATTACACAGACGGAGGGGCCACTGTAAAGAAGGCCCGTTCTCGTGTTGCCACCCTCCGGACCCCCCATGGGTGAGGCACACAAAGAAGGGCCTCAGAAGATGATCTCAGGGTCCGGGTAGGTTCATATGGAAAGAGGCGGTCCTTGAGGTATTGCAGTCCTGGGCTGTTTAAGGCTTTATAGGTCAAACCCAGCACTTTGAATTCGGCCTGGAAACTCATTGGTAGCCAGTGCAGTCGGACCAGGATCAGTGGAATGTGCTCAAACCATCTTGCTCCGGTGAGCAACCTGGCCGCTGAATTTCGCACTGGCTGAAGTTTCACCAGCTGTTAGGTGTTGGGCAGGTGGGGCAAATGGGCTTGTCTGTGGGCTGGAGGCTCCCCACTCCAGCACTGCCCCCAAGTGGCCTGTTTTATTTGCCCGAACCACACATTGACTGCCTTTCTTTCTGCAGACCTATGGGAATACTACCTCCCCTACCTCTACTCGTGCATCTCCCTGTTTGGTGTGCTGCTGCTCTTGTGTAAGTCGGTTGGTGTGTTTTTTTAAATGCATTGTTGTCATTGCTACTATTGGGATGCTGTGGGGAGGAAGGAGAACTCAGGGCCATGAGCACAGATCCGATCTGGAAGGTTAGAGAGGGGTTCCTAAATGCCTAGGGTTGAATTGCCAGCTCCACAGGATCTGTTGGATAAACCAAGTATTCTGAACTTTGTTTGCATTAAAAAGGGGGGGGTGTATGTTACATTTTTTAAAGAAAGCGGAGATAGCTGCTCTACCACTGAGCTATCATTGCTGCATGCAGAAGATCCCAGGTTTAATAGCCAAAATCTCCAGGTAGTGAGCACCTGTCTGAAACCCTAGAACAGGCATCCCCAAACTGCGGCCCTCCAGATGTTTTGGCCTACAACTCCCATGATCCCTAGCTAACAGGACCAGTGGTCAGGGATGATGGAAATTGTAGTCCAAAACATCTGGAGGGCCGAAGTTTGGGGATGCCTGCCCTAGAGCCATCCCCTAGCCCTAGGGTTGCTACCTGTCCTGTATAATACAGGATTGTCCCGTATTTCAGTGTAAAATGGCACATCTTGTATTGATACAGTTTTGTCCTGTTATTTCAGTTCTTTCTTTCTTTTTATACCTTTCAAATTTATACGTTTCATTAGTTTTACAATCAATTTAACATTTCAAAATTTGAATTCCTTCCCCCTCTTTCTGCGGTTCCTTGAATTTATTTTTTAATACTTTCTGCACATCCAAGTTCATTTTTAACTTGCTCATTTAACTATCAGCTGTAAATATATACAGTACTGCAGGTTATTACAATAATCCTGCTACTGTTTACAATTTATCTGTAAATATTCAATAAACCATTTCCATTCTTTTATTTAAAAAAAGGTTTGTTATCTTGATTTCGTACGCTTCCAGTAAGTTTCACCATTTCTGCATATTCCAGAAGTTTTTGTATCCATTCTTCCTTTACTGGGACTTCTGCTTCTTTCCGCTTTGGGGCAAGTAACATTATTGCTGCTGCAGTAGTAGCATACATAAATAAATTTCTATACAGTTTAGGTAGTTCTGTCCCTATAATTCCCAAAAGAAAAGCTGGGATTTTTTTTAAATAAAGGTTATTTTTGAACATCCTTTTCAATTTATTATATATCATCTCTCTCTCTCTGCCAAGTTAGGGCTTTCCCCCCAAATGCATATGTTTGAAAAAGGGTGTGTAAAAGGTCATATATTTAAGCTCTGGGTAGCCAAACACAGACACACCTACAAATTCATGTGTATGTGTGTGTGTGTGACAAATTCCAGAGGGGGCATCTTGTAAAGCTGCAATAGATTGTAGTGGATTGCCCTGAAGTCATTTCAGCACCAGTTTTTTTTTGGGGGGGGAGGGTGAATCACCCCCCTCAACTGCCCCGGCCCACCCTATCCTGTATTTTGTCAAAACATAGGTGGCAATTCTTGACCCAGGCTACCCCCCCTTTTTTTTTGCATGTGTATCTCTCTGCATATGAAACAGAGGGATATAAATGCTTGCTGAATAGTTTTGTGGCGGAAGTAGGAAATGGCTATTTTCCCTTGAGCAAAATTATTGCGCTCTCGCTTTGGGTGTTGTCCTGATTGGGGAAAAACAGTGCTGCCTTTTTTTTAAGAAGGAAAAAAATGTTGGTTACTCACCATGAAGTTGTTACAGTCAGTGCCACCATTTTAACATTTTGGGGAGTTGCTGGCACGGAGTACTCTTGAGTACCGACAGCAAAAAAAAAAAAAAGCACTGGGAAAATCTATATTCCAAGGAGGGTCTTATAATCCCCCTGGGTTTCTGCCAGAGGGTGTGCCTTGCAGCTCAGAGAGTGTTTTTGAAGCTTTCTGGAGCTTGGTTCTTCGTTGGTTCCAAACAAAACAAAACAAAGAACCTAATAAATGTTAGACAGGGATGAGGCATCTCTGCAAACAGCCCCAGACCAGAGATTTTGTTGCACTGCGGAATGAGGCGACTCTTAAGTACAGGTTTTGGAGGCCAGCTGGATCCCCAAAGTTGCAACAGTTTCCAAGAGATGTTCTCTGTGTGTCTGACCCTGTGGAGGCCTGTTTCCCCCCCCCCCCTCTTTGAGCCTTGCCGGTCCTTGAACTTGGAGAATGGTGCCACCTCCTGGCAGGAGGGGCCATGTTGGAATTACATGCTGGTGTTGCTGTTCACAGCTCTTTTCTTCTTCTTCTTCTTTCTCTCCCTCCACAGTGTGCACCCCCTTTGGCCTGTCGCGGATGTTCACCGTCACGGGGACACTGCTGGTGAAGCCCAGGGTAAGAGCAGGGGAGGCTTTTGGAATTGCCAGGCCTAGTACAAAAGTAGAAGGGACGCGGGTCTAAACCCACTGAGCCTCTTGGGATTGCCGATCAGAAGGTCGGCGGTTTGAATCCCTGTGACGGGGTGAGCTCCTGCTGCTCTGTCTCAGCTCCTGCCAACCTAGCAGTTCGAAAGCACACCAGTGCAAGTAGATAAATAGGTACCAGTGTGGAGGGAATGTCAACGCCGCTTCCGTGCGCTCTGGTTTCTGTCACGGTGTCCTGAAGCGGTTTAGTCATGCTGGCCACATGACCCGGAAAGCTGTCTGTGGACAAACGGCAGTTCCCTCGGCCTGAAAAGCGAGATGAGCATTGCAACCCCAGCCTTTGACTGGACTTAACCGTCCAGAGGTCCTTCCTTTTACCTTTTACCTTTACCTTTTAGTACAAAAGAGAAGAGGGGAATGATCAATAAAGCAACCTGGTTGCTTGTAGAATCATAGAATCACAGAGTTGGAAGAGACCACAAGGGCCATCCAGTCCAACCCCCTGCTAAGCAGGAAACACCATCAAAGCATTCCTGACAGATGGCTGTCAAGCCTCCGCTTAAAGACCTCCAAAGAAGGAGACTCCACCACACTCCTTGGCAGCAAATTCCACTGTCGAACAGCTCTTACTGTCAGGAAGTTCTTCCTAATGTTTAGGTGGAACCAAACGTATTTAGTTGGGAGTGGGAAACAGAATGAGCAGCAGCAGGATAGTCGACACTGTCTAGATCAGGGATTGGGGAGTCTCAGGCCCAGAGTCCGAAAGCAGCTCTCCAGGCCCTCCCTCTGAGCCCTAGGGAGCTCTGCGCAGGCCATGCCCCTCACAGACCCTGCTCTGCCCCCTCCTCAGGTGCTTTTACCTGCCTAGAACGTGTCCTTAACACCTCTGCCTTACCTGGGTGGCAGGTGTGTGTTTGTGCCTCGGCCCAGTATACCTGAAGGAGCATCTTCACCCCCATTCCTCAGCCCGGACACTGAGGTCCAGCTTCGAGGATCTTCTGGCAGTTCCCTCCCTGCGAGAAGTGAGGTTACAAGGAACCAGGCAGAGGGTCGTCTTGGTAGTGGCGCCCGCCCTGTGGAACGCCCTCCCATCAGATGCCAAGGAAATAAACAACTATCTGACTTTTAGAAGGCAGCCCTGTTTAGGGAAGTTTTTAATGTTTGATGTTTTATCGTGTTTTTAATATTCTGTTGGGAGCCGCCCAGAGTGGCTGGGAAAACCCAGCCAGATAGGCGGGGTATAAATAAAAAATTGTGACGTGTGTGTGTGTGTGTGTGTGTGCGTGTGCAATTCAGATTTTTTGCATGGCTAGAACCATGCAAAACCAGCTCTGTAAAGAGTAAGAGGCCCATGTCTTTCATCCAGCGGGTGGGGTTTTTAGTGCTCTTGATTGCTTCATTTCTCTCACGTACGTTTTCCTCTTTCCCTGTAGCTGCTGGAGGATTTAGACGAGCAACTGAACTGTACAGGGTTTGAGGAAGCTGCCATTTCGCGTAAGATCCACTCTGGTAAGTGCTCATACGAGATGGTACAAAGCTGGCCGGAAATGGCTGACTTGGCACCTGATTTGGTTAATGCCCTGAAAGTTGGGCATGGTGGCTAATAAAGGTGATTCTTTCTCTGAGTATTGGTGTAGATATTACGGTATCTGTGAGGGACAAGGGATACAGGGAAGTCCCTTCCATCTTAAGTTCCAGCCCATCCCCAAGCGCTGGAGAGAGCAAGGAGAGCTCTGCCTCCAGCGGAGAGTCAGGAAGTAGTGTCCGAGGCTCAGGCAAGGTTGCGGAGCCCAGGCCCCAGGTGGGACAGGAAGATGGGAGCAGGGGGGGAAGGCCAATTCCCCCAACTCCGGAATTGCGACGCAAACGTAGGGGGAAGAGGTTGGGTCTTCCAAAGCTTCTATGCTGGAGGAAAACGCGCCAATCGCCATTCGGAGGTTCTGACACCTCACCTTAAGGATGTATATTAACCGCTCTGACCACTGTAAATAATCAGCACTTAATAAAAGCCTAAAAAGACCATGCTGGAGTCGTTACTCTAGAGTAGCCACATCAGGCCCTCTGACAGCATCTATCTATCTATATCTATATCTATATATCTACAGTCATACCTCGGTTTAAGTACGCTTCGGTTTGAGTACTTTAAGGTTGAGTACTTCGCGGACCGATCTGGAACGGATTAATCCACTTTCCATTACTTTCAATGGGAAAGTTTGCTTCAGGTTAAGTACGCTTCAGGTTAAGTACAGACTTCCGGAACCAATTGTGTACTTAAACCGAGGTACCACTGTAGAACAGTGTCTGAGGAGGGGAGAGAAATGGCTTGGCAGAGGGTGATCTAGAAGTGCTCAAATAAAACAGTAATGGGTGTTTATACAGTCATACCTCGGTTTAAGTACGCCTCAGTTTGAGTACTTTCAGTTTAAGAAGTCCGCGGACCCATCTGGAACGGATTAATCCACTTTCCGTTACTTTCAGTGGGAAAGTTCGCTCCAGGTTAAGTACGCTTCAGGTTAAGTACGGACTTCCAGAACCAATTACACTCATACTTCGGGTTAAGTACGCTTCAGGTTGAGCAATCTGCGGACCCATCTGGAACGGATTAATCTACTTTCCATTACTTTCAATGGGAAAGTTCGCTTCAGGTTAAGTACGCTTCAGGTTAAGTACAGACTTCCGGAACCAATTGAGTACTTAAACCGAGGTACCACTGTATATCTATCTATCTATCTATCTATCTATCTATCTGATACAGTCATACCTATCTATCTATCTATCTATCTATCTGATACAGTCATACCTCGGTTTAAGTACGCTTCGGTTTGAGTACGCTTCAGGTTAAGTACAGACTTCCGGAACCAATTGTGTACTTAAACCGAGGTACCACTGTATATCATCTATCTATCTATCTATCTATCTATCTATCTATCTATCTATCTATCTATCTATCTATCTATCTAATTGTCTTTGCATTGCACAGGGAAAACCTCCTGCTGGCTCAACTTTGATATGGAAGTGCTGAGGCAACAATACCTAGCGATTCACGCACACAGGATAACACTGGGTAAGAAGAGCAAAGCAGGGGAAAGGCAAGAGCTCTGGATCTTAAATATGCTCCATGTATCTAACTTATCACTGGACAGCTGTGGGATATGGGATCAAACATCCGTAGATTGTTGTCCGCATTATTAAACTTACCACGATTCCTCTCATCCAGTCTCTGTTTGTAGTTTGCAGTTAAAAAAACAACAAATCCCGTTTTGCACCAAGAAAGAATGAAGTGGTGGCTGGATTGATTATGTGGATCAAGCAAATCCACATCAGTCTACCTTTAAAGCTATCCATCCCAGCCCTAGGATGTTTCGCATTTAATTACCTGTATGATGCGGGTCACAGAATTTGGCTGGGGCAATGTCTAGCCATTCAACTCCCTATTTTGTGTTTTGTTTTCGCAGAAACACGCCGCAAAGCCTCTGCTTGGCAAAGGAACTTGGGGTACCCACTGGCCATGCTTTCTTTGCTATCTCTAACGGTAAATGTCTGGTCTGAAATTGGGGTTGGCAAGTCTGGTGTTTTGTTTTTTTAAAAAAAAAGCCTTTAAATGACAGCATCGTGGCTGATCGCCATCTCTTGAGTCAGAAAAAAATGAATGTCAGAAAGCAGGATTCTGGGAATGCGTTCAACAACAGCCTGCCATTTTGGACTCTCCATCAAAATGGCGATTGACTGACGCAGCTTGATTGGTGATGCAGCCCTAGCAGTGGCTCGGCAAAGGCCCCCACCTGCTTTCCACCTCTCCAGAGAAGGAAATGGTGTCCCACTGGGCGGTCCTGTGCCACCAAGGTGCTCCGATCGCCCCAGATCCATGGTAGCCAGGCCCCCTGCAGAGGCTGGGGGCAGCCGGTTACATTTGCCCTGGGCCTCGGAGGGCTAAGCTTGCCAGGGGGACACTGCTACGGGCCTGTCGGACTTACCCTGTTTCAGTTTATAACTTTGTTCTAACACGACTCCCAGCCCCAGGCCTCAGTCAATCAAGCTCTGCACAGGCCTGGCCAGGCCCACTCCCAGTCTTCTCCCTCCTCTTCTTGAAGAGTTGGCTGGGGTGGGAATTTCTGTGCCATCCCACTTGGTCTCTGCAGCTCCGAGGCTGGGAAGAAGGCTCGTAGCTCGACAGGCAGCGGTGGCTCCCTCATGTCTGTGAGCAAAAGGTCCGAGCCCGTTCCCTAGAGGCTTGGTAACAGGTAGAATGGAGTTTGTGTCTGTCAGCGGAGCCTCTTGCTATAGGGAGCCAAGCTTTTCGTTTACTGATTCTGCGGACGAGTAGGTGTATATCCCAGAAAGGATACTGTCCTTTCTCTGCACGTTTGCTGGATTCCTCGTATTTATGGGAAGCTCCTTTGCTTAGACAATACAGTATGTGTTACAAGGGAGCACCAGGGCATTTCTGTATGTTGCGCTGTCCTTTTTTAAAGGCCGAAACCACGGGCGTTTTCCCCGTTGGAGGCAGTCTGCCTCTGAATACTGCTGGAAGCTGCAGGAGGGAAGAGTGCTGTTGCGCTCAGATCCTGCTTGCAGGCTCCCTGTATGTGTTTGGTTGGCCACTTTGGGAGCAGGATGCTGGACTAGTTGGGCCACTGATCCATCAGGCTCTTATTAGGTTCTTATGCTGGTGCTATATTGATAGGGATGTGGGTGGCGCTGTGGTCTAAGCCACTGAGCCTCTTGGGCTTGCTGATCAGAAGGTCGGCGGTTTGAATCCCTGCAACAGGGTGAGCTCCCGCTGTTCTGTCCCAGCTCCTGCCAACCTAGCAGTTCGAAAGCACACCAGCGCAAGTAAATAAATAGGTACCACTGTGGCGGGAAGGTAATCTCGGCCTGGAAGCGAGATGAGCACCGCAACCCCATAGTCGCCTTTGGCTGGACTTAACCATCCGTCGTTTAACTTAGCGACTTAACTAAACCATCCTTTACCTTTACCTTATACTGATAACTTCCCCCTTCCTGCCATCTTTTCCAGGGCATCTCTGTTCTGGTTGTCTGTTTTCATGTCTTGGAGCTGCTGTTGGATGATGCAGCCATGCCACGAGGGATCCAGGTGAGAGAAAGGACTGTCTTGTTGGAGTCTCCCAAGCCAATCGTTTGTACTGGAGCTTTCTCCAGCCGCTCTCTCTTCATGGCTCAGGCTTCCTGTCTCACCCTGTCGAGTTACTTAATTTCTCTAGTTGCTATTTCACTTGCAAGACATAGATTAAATTCAATTGTTCAAGAGGTTTAGCCACTGAAATGCCTACTTTGCATGCGTCTAGACCAGTGTTCAAAGCTCTAGGCGCATTTTGCAACAGGGAATTTCATTAGCGCAAGCAGCTTCTGAGCTCTGGGCACAGTACTGCGCCTGAGATTTCAGATTAAAACTGCAGAGTGGAAGGAAAGAAGGACCTTTTTCTGCCTCCCCACTTCCAGCTACTCTCTGAAGACTGGAGAAGAGACCCTCTTAAGGATATTAGGGGGGTGGGCAGGGGAAGGACTAGACCATGTTAAAAATGAACATAAGATTTTAGCTGCAGTTCATTCATTTTCAGCTTTGTATTCTTGTTTAAAAAAAGCACACCCAGACATTCCTTTGTTGCGGCCATATCCTAGGTTTAAGGTGCCATTAGGTCCTAGCTTTCGTATCTCAGTTTCTAACAATGGTCTAGACTGATGGGTACACGGTACCAAGATAAGTCTAACTTGCAGAAAGCATATTGTTTTATTCAGCTCTTCCCTCCCCGAAGGAACCTAATCACACATTTCTCCTTTTGTCTCTCCCTTCCCAGGATGCACCGTTGGGAAAAGTTTCTTTCTCTGTCTTTGGCTCTTTTGGGGCAGCCATGCAGGTGATCCTCATATTGTATCCTTTGCAGTTTGTCCGTTTTGGAATTTCCCTCCTGTTACTTTGCGACACGAAGATTGCCAGGCAGGTTTGAAAAAAGTTGCTTCCCCCTTGCTGGTTTCTCTTCAACCTTCTCCTCGTCAGCCAAAAGGTGTGAGACTCTCCTAAGGTTAATCTGCCCTGCCCTGGCCTTCTTCTTCATCACCGAGCAGCACTACTTTGGCTACTTTGGCTATCGTCAAACTCTGGCAAGGCAAGACCTTTCTTGCACTGAAGACTCATTGCCAGAGCATCATAGTAGGATTCCTGTTCTGAGCCTAACTTCTGTGGGAAGCGAAAGGTTTGCTTTAAATAAGTTTCTCTGTGCATGATTTGTGTGTGCGCGCACGCATGCTTCTCTTCGGAAGTCCTGCTTCCCAGCCTGTCCATGTTGGTGACAATTTCTCCATCGTTCTTCCTTAACCCTTTGCTGTATTAGCTACCTAATGATTTCCTCCGTGGTGGGATTCTACAGCTCCCCACTGTTTACCAAACTGCTGCCTGAGCAACATGACACAGCCATGACCAAGGTACTGTATATATATCTGGCTGCTTTGTTTTGTTTTAATTGACACCACTGTCGCTGGGGACATCCCTGGCCCAACCCATTGGCTGAGCCGCTCGGCTGGAAAAAAGCAGAAAGACAAAAACTGTTATGATATCTCAGCTGCTGTGAGAGGGGGGACCATTTACAGCAGGCTTCCTCAAACTCGGCCCTCCAGATGTTTTGAGACTACAATTCCCATCATCCCTGACCACTGGTCCTGCTAGGTAGGGATCATGGGAGTTGTAGGCCAAAAACACCTGGAGGGCTGAGTTTGAGGAAACCTGATTTACAGCATGTTAATAATGGGAGCTTACTGATCTGAAAGCAGGAGCGGGTTTAATGGTTTATTCTCTGCCTTTCTTTTTTTTAAATTTAATTTTGACAAAGTAATAATCATAAATAAATGATTTCCATTCCATGAATAAATAAATGATTTCCATTCCATTGTAGCTATCCAGCCTCCCAAAATTTCAACACCTCTTGCAATGATTTGACCCCTTTCCGTTTTAACAGTACTGTTCTAATTCTCAAAAATCATTTCTCCTGCATATTCCCCATCTTACCTTAATGGCACTTGTTAATTTATCATTAATAGCTATATCCCACGCCTCTGTATACCATTCTTCCATTTTATATTCTGCTTGCCCCTTCCACTTCCTAGCTATCATAATTCGTGCAGCTGTCAATAAATTTGTGAGCAAGTCCTTCATAGCCTGCAAACCCCCCACCCCATCGTAAATTGATAATAATGCTACCTCTGGACTTTTGGTCGGCTTTAACCCAGTGATTTCTGCTATCTCCTTAAACACCCTTTGCCAGAAAAATTTGTACATATTTACACCCCCACCCCACGTGAACATAATTCCCTGTTTCCTGGCATCCCCTCCAAGATGACACCAAATCTTCCTTGTTTATTTGATTTAATCTGACTGAGAGTAGGTCTTGCGAACTGCAGAGAGGCGTGGGGGCTGAGTGAGTTACAGCTCGCACCCGTAAGAGCTAAGGCACAGAGCCTCCTCTTTGAGGGGTGGGGAATAATTGCGGCTGTGGCGCTACCTCCTTGCTAGTCTCCAGTCAAAAGTCATGTGGGTTTCTAGTGTCATTGGAATGGATGCTCAGGATTGTCTACTCTGATTGGCAGACAGGGCTCTCCAGGGTTCCAGGGCTGGGGTCCCTCCCCTCCCTTCCTGGAGATGCCATGGTTTGAACCTGGGGACTTCTCTCTGCATGCTCTGTCTCTGAGCTGTGTTTATTTCAAGATGCTTTTCCTTGCAGATAATCGGGAACTGTGTCTCGTTGTTGGTGTTGAGCTCTGCCCTCCCAGTTTTGTCTCGGACTTTGGGTGAGTTTTGCCTACTTCACTCTGTCCTCCTCATCTTCTTCAGAGTGCATCAATAAAATTCAGCCTTGCTGTTGAAAAACTCCCGTGTAGGCAGGGCTGTGTGTTTTCAAAACAAATACACCCAGATCAAAGGGACGCAGGTGGCGCTGTGGGTTAAACCACAGAGCCCTAGGGCTTGCCGATAGGAAGGTCGGCGGTTCGAATCCCCGCAACGGGGTGAGCTCCCGCCGCTCGGTCCCTGCTCCTGCCAACCTAGCAGTTCGAAAGCACGTCAAAGTGCAAGTAGATAAATAAGTACCACTCCGGCGGGAAGGTAAATGGCGTTTCCGTGTGCTGCTCTGGTTCGCCAGAAGCGGCTTAGTCATGCTGGCCACATGACCCGGAAGCTGTACGCCGGCTCCCTCGGCCAATAAAGCGAGATGAGCGCCACAACCCCGGAGTCGTCCGTGACTGCACCTAATGGTCAGGGGTCCCTTTACCTTTACCTTTACACCCAGCTCAAGCAACCCCCCCCTCTTTTCTTTTTGATAAGTAATACGGGCTACACATACAGGGGTACCTTGGTTCTCAAACTTAATCCGTTCCAGAAGTCCGTTCCAAAACCAAAGCACACTTTCCCATAGAAAGTAATGCAAAACGGATTAATCCGTTCCAGACTTTTAAAAACAACCCCTAAAACAGCAATTTAACATGAATTTTACTATTTAACGAGACCATCGTTCCATAAAATGAAAGCGATAAACAATGTACTGCTGTCACACAATCAATCAGTAGCTGAACTGAGTTCCACAAAAACACAAAAACAAAATACGCAAAATAAATAGCAAAAACAGACAGATCTCAGCATAACACTCAAAGCGGAAGCAAAACACTCAAAATGGAGCACGTTCGCCTTCTGGAAAAAGTTCACAAACCGGAATACTTACCAGGTACTTCCGGGTTTGCAGTGTTTGGGTTCCAAGGCGTTTGAGAACCAGGGTACCACTGTATTTGTGTATTCATTTACTTGATTTGCACTATTTTGCTTCCACTGATCCTCTGGGTGGAGGCAAAAAGTATTAGGGTGTTGAAGGCCTGTCCCCTGCAAAGTTTATGTAGCTTCAAAGAGGGTAATGTACTGCCCCTCATGTTTACTTGCAGAATCATTATTGACTAGAACAGTGTTTCCTTTTGGACCCGGAAGAGGGCAGAATGGGGCACGCTTATACTCAATTTACTGACGTGTGCAAGGGCCAGGAACGGAAACCCCGTGCAAAAACTCTTGCAAGGAGCGTAAATCAGTAGATGGTACAATGAATCACAGATCTTTAAAATATTGCAGATGACCTTGAAGATTCAAGTGTGTGCTGCATGGCCAGCATTATTATTATTATTATTATTATTATTATTATTATTATTATTATTATTTCTTTATCTCCATCTCAGGAATCACGAGGTTTGACCTGCTTGGCGACTTTGGGAGGTTTAACTGGCTAGGAAACTTCTACATTGTCTTTCTCTACAACATGCTCTTTGCTGGCCTCACGACTCTTTGCCTGGTGAAAAAATTCACCTGGGCCGTGCAAGCTGAACTCATCAGGGCATTTGGTAAGTGCTGGTGTTCCCCCCCCCTTCAAGCTCTCCTCTGTCTATTTGTTACAGCGGTATTGGGAAAGAGAACTGCTACGTAGTCTGATCAGCAACAAAGGGACCACCATGTCCTGGGTATAAGGGAAAGAGCATAAGATGTGGTCCCATTCGGGTTGCGGCTTCCTTCTGCGGAGGTTGACTATGACCTAGTTTACATGTCATGCTAAGCTAAACCATGGCTTGGTGCAAACACATGGGCTTGAGAAGAGGAGAGCCACTTGCTCTTCTTTAGTCATACCGCTTTGCTGTGCTTTGGCTTGGCTTAGCACATCATCTGAACATGGCTTTGTAAGTTCAGCTCTCTCCAAGCAAACCATGAGCTGGAACCAAGGTTTTCCCCTATGGTTTATCTGGGGCAGGTAAACTACCAGCCTTGGTTTGGACAATTTGCTAGGCCATAATTTGGCTCACCTGATTCACGAACCAGGCCGAAGTGTGGTGGGCCCTGGGGGTTGCTTGGAGCATTCTGAACCTACCTAGGGTTGTCTGTTATAGCCCGGAAAACTTTTCTGCCTAAGGAACAACCGTTTTTGCATGTGAGGAAACTCCCGCCGCCCCCAGTTCATTTCCTGTCTGGGCAGGCTCACTGTGTGTGTTCATTTTATTTGCTATTCTTATTAGCCCCTTTCCAGCCACACACTTGGAAAGGCTTGCAACAAATACAGTGGTACCTTGGTTCTCAAACTTAATCCATTCTGGAAATCCATTCCAAAACCAAGGTGCATTTTCCCATAGAAAGGAATGCAAAACATTCTTTTTGTTTTCTGTAATGTGAATGATGTAATGATGATAAAAAATATGTAAAATTCAATTTATTTATTTTAAAAAAAGGAAAGCAATGCAAAACAGATTAACCCGTTCCAGACTTTTAAAAACAACCCCTAAAACAGCAATTTAACATGAATTTTACTATCTAACGAGACCATTGATCCATAAAATGAAAGCAATAATCAATGTACTATACTATAAAAGAAATGAGACAGTATTGTAGATGATAAAAAAGAATTTTTAAAAATTCTTACCTGCACCGATGATAGTCATTGTTTCGATGGGGGGCCTTTATCCATTTCTGCAGTCACACAATCAATCAATCAATCAATCAGTAGCTGAACTGGGTTCCACACAGTCACAAAAACAAATGAACCGAAAAAGCCCCCAAAACAAAAATGCAAAATAAATAGCAAAAACTAAAGCGCCAAACTTAATCCGTTCCAGAAATCCATTTGTCTTCTGTAATGTTCAAAAACTACCGTAATGTGCAGCTTCTGATTTGTGCAGGCACCCCAGAAACAACAGCCAACAAGCACCTTGAATGTTCAGCTTCCGAAAAACGTCCGAAAACTGGAACACTTACTTCTGGGTTTTTGGTGTTTGGGAACCAAGGTGTTTGAGAACCAAGGTGCCACTGTAATAAAATTGCAATGACTGAACAACTTGTTCAGTTGGTCTTCTTCCTGCCTGGGTATTGGGATGAGAGTCTGCAGGCTTTGGGCTTTAATCCATAATCTCCTCCTCCTCCTCTCCTCTCTCTCCAGGCCTCCACAAGCTGCCTCTACCTGTGACTCGATCCCACCAGCCGTGCAAGCTCAGCTAGAATCAGCGTTGGTGCCTGAACCGAGCCTGGCAAGGCCACGCACCTTGCCCGTGAGCCGCAGCCGGGACATCCTTACCTTGACGTCGTGATTGTTGCTTGTCTTCTGAGCCATCGGTCTGCAGCAGACGAGTGCGGGGCAGAGAGCTGCCTTTGCCCTGCCTTCATTTTGACCAATGACTTGTCGGAAAGGAGGGAAGGTGGCATTTTCAGCCTTTCCTCCCTATTTCCCAGAAGCCCGAGGAGGGCGATAGACTTGAACCACTCTTGAGACCTTGCTGTCTTCTCTGAGGTCCCTGTTCCTGCCAGCTGAGGGAACGTCTCAGTAGTCCACACTGTGACTTTGGAACTGGGGCAGTGTGAATAGGTTGTGGAGAAAGAGGCCTTGTGGACTGTCTTAGAGAGAGATTGATGTAGAATTGGCCCCGGGGGGCATTGTTAGGGAGCAACGCGGGAGAGACAGGCTGCGGGGGGAAGTCCCTTGCCCCCGCAGGGGTGCTGCAGATTCCTGCTCTAGCTCCCTCTCTCCCTTGTTTACATTTGACATTGTCTTAAACCTCATGTCCATGTTGGCCTCTCACTAGACCGTAGGGCCGAAAACCTTTCCAGTTAGGAATTCTGAGCCAGTTCTGTGTTGTAGATCGAACTCCGTTCCATTGTTTACATACCTCACTCAAGTGCAATATAAGCTGGCGCTATTGAGCCATCTATCCATGGCTTTCTGTTTCAGCAGCCATCTCTGTGAGAGACTATTTTGTGTGTGTGTGTGCGCGCTTGCGCTTGCGCTTCATATTCTTTAAAATTTGCCCTGCAACATGTAAGCTTCCCTTGTCCGTAACGCTGGGTGTCGACTCAAAGTAATGGTGGACGCATCTAATAAGTTTCCTAATGGAAACTGTGTAAGGGGAAGCAGGCCACAGAGAGTGCCCTTGCCCAGCAAGAAGGGAGAACTTGCCACAATGGCCACCCTTCCAACTCTTGTACCATTGAGAAGCAGTTGCAGAGTTTGATGTTTTCCGAAATTAAGAACGGACCTCAAGAACACCGACGCAGCTCTTCTCTTGCCCTGTGACCCCCATGCCTTGTTCAAGGGCAAACTTCACAGCCTGTATAACTTGCTTTGCTCTCCACACTCTATCAGTGTTCCCAAACTTGTGTCTCCAGCTATTTTTTTGGACTACAGCTCCCATCATCCCTAGCTAGGAGGACCCAGTGGTCAAGGATTATGGGAACTGTAGTCCAAAACAACTGGAGACCCAAGTTTGGGAAACACTGCTTTAGATCACAGGGAGCCAGGTGCTGTTCAACTATGTCCCCCATCATCCCTGGCTGGCAGGGGTTGATGGGAGTTGGAGTTCAAGAACAGCTGGAGAACGGACACCACTTCAACAACTTCTGCTCTAGATACTCCCAGCTTGCAGGAAGATCTCCCGTTATTTGGGTGGGTGGCTTGGAAGGTGAATCTGTTCAACATGGAGGTATATTTTTTAAAAATCTGGGGAATGGCAGGGGCATGTTAGAACACGGTTAATGTGGAAGAATGGTGCAGTGGGAAACAGCCCCCCCTGCCCCCTCTACTGTGTGTGCATCATTTGGGCATCTCTTAGTGTTTGGATGCCAGGCTGTGTTCTCCAGTTTGTCAGGACTCTATACCCAGTGCTGGATAGGAATTATATGAGGAAGTTGAATCCCTTATTTTAATTCTCTATTAATGTGGAAGTTTGAGCCTAAAGGGCAGGAAGCAGGGAGGTATCAAATTTACCAGCCCAGATGGGAGTGACCATTTTACAGTTATGTCTTTTGAGTTTTATGGTAGGAGTTGGTGTGTGTGTGTGTGTGTGTGTTTTCCCTCCCTGTCTCTGTGGCACCGTCATTCTGCAGTGTCTGTGTATGTGTGCTGGGCAAGACCACAACTGCCTATGCCCCATGTTTGCAGAAAATGCAGAAGTTTGCTTCGAGGCGTGTGGGTGCAGTTTTGAAGAACGACAGGTTGCTGCGCTCTTGTTATTGTGGCGACCGTAATCTCCATAAATTTCACAGCCGGAGCTGAACATAGGAGGCTGCACACAGAAATCCTGCATCCTCACCGCAGATCAGACTTCGATTGGGAGGGGAAGGGTTGTGTGAGAATGAATTATTTTGTTGCAGGAACATATTGCGGCATTGCAGGCCCCACTTCAGAGGGGCCCAACCGAAATGGAGACTTGTGACCCCCGCCTGCCTTTGTTGCTTCATGTAGTGACTGTCCGATCTCAGTACTATACTGTCCATGGGGCTCGTATCCATGTAAGCAATAAATTGCCTAGTCCTCTTTTATCTCCCCTCTTCTCTTCCGGATGCTTCTTTTGTGTTGTGGGAGGCTATGAAAAAAAAGGATGGTGTCTGTCCTGACACGGTAGAGAGAAAACTTTCCAGCTGGCTGTATCTCCCGAGCATTTGTTTGTTACTCAATGAATGTTTCATAGAGAGCCTCAGATTACCTTTCTGAGCCTCTGTAATCCTGTTCATTTGAATATTGGGTCATTATTTAATGGGGAAGCGAGGCATTTGCCATGCAAATGAGCACCCTGGATTTTGTGGTTTGTCATACCGCAAATGAGTTAAAAGCAAGGACTGTTTTGAGTCACAACAGCCGATCCAGATTATATAAGGCAGGGTGATTTTTCTGCATCTTTATAGCTAAGTAGCTAGCTACTCCTGTTGCAAATTACTACTGCATTTAAAACAACAAGAACGAAATCTTAAAAGAGAGCAAACATCTTGCCTATTTCTATCACTATGGTTCTGTACTGGAGATAAAAGTCTTGTCTTGCTGTAAACTGGCATGGAGAAATTGTTGGATGTCAACGCCCATCATCCCTGTCAATGGACTTGATTGACAATTGTCAGTCAGCTTGGGCCTGATGGGAGTTGTTGTCCAACAACATCAGGAGGCCTCCACATTGACTACCCCTGCCTTAGTATTTTAGCTGGTAGTTTGAGACCAACACACCGCTCATGCCCCATTTCTTTTTTTGTCGAGGGCCTGGGCTGTGACTGGGAGCACCCCAGTGCAAAGGAGGAGAATGGCTCTGTTATATCTCATAGGGTGGGGTCATCTTGCCTACACATCTGTGACTGGCGTGGGATCCCTGATATTTTTGGTATTGGCTCATTTTGGACGGGTGAGAAACATGGCCTCACACCCAGAGTCTTGTAAGAAAATTGCTCCCTTTCTCTTATGGGTTATTCCAGAGTCCGTATAGAGTCCTTAAGTGGGTCCCCTATTGGTAGGGGAAAAAATAACAGGCCAACCAGAGTATATTGAGAAGCAAAGTGGCTAGTAAGCCTGATCTTTATTAATAGAACTGTTGCAACAGGGTCCCCACTCACCACACGCAGGAGGGAGGAGAACCCTGAACACTGGTGCGCAAGCCCCTATAAAGACATTTGAAATTGCCCACCCTGTAGCCCAAGACCACCACCACCACCCCCCGCCAAAAAAATCATACATACATCACAGAAGGAGGTGGTCTCCAGCAGAAATTTGAGAGAGTTGCTTCTCTCCTGTCTGCTAGGATACCTGATAATGCCTTTCTTGGTTGCATTTTCTGGGTAGCTGGGCCATTCCTTGGAGATGGTAAATACTTTAGTTTCTGAATCTCTTACCCATATTGATAGTTCGCTCAGCTTAACAGATAATTTGCCAGATTGTATTTGCAGGGAGGTGTAAGCCCCTACAGTCCAAAGACAGTTGGAAAGCTTTTCGTATTTCCTTCCTCCTTGCAGAGAAATATTTGAGGTCAATTTGGGAGAGTCAAAATGGCTTCAGGATTGCTCTCCTGTACTATTTCAGACACGTGATTTATATACTTATGTATGGGTTTGCCTTGTTCGTTTTATTTTATATTTGAGACCTTAAAATTCCTATAACAGGGTGTTGCACAATTGCTCATGTATACCGAGCCTGAAACGAAGCTTATTAAGAAACATAGATTTTGACCTCCATATTTCGTGGCGAGCCCCTTGCACCACAGCTACTTGGTTGGCATGGCCTGTGCACTGCACACAGAGGGCTGTTCTTGTAATGATGGCACGCTTGTTCCTAAGGCTCCGGTTTACCTGCACAGGGCGTGAAGGTTTTTGTGAGAAGTTAAGGAGCTGACTTTGTAGAGGAAATAATTAAAGCAACTTCGCCAGTTGCCCTTGCACGATAGTAGAAAAGAGGCAGGAGCCAGCAGACACACGTGTTCTCACCATTTCTTGATTGTAAAGCCACGTTACAAGTATTATTTGCACTGACCACCAGCTACTCTTGATTGGAACAGGTGAGAATCGCTGCCCGACACGTTGCTTTTCCGCCACCCTCAATTTGCATCACATGCATCACAGTGACAAAGGGGAGCAGCAGTTCTTCTGCGCATCCTTATGTGAATTCACTGCAAGAAGAGTGGTCTACATATAACACAAATTTGCAATGCACACCGAAAGAACAGGTAGCACAATGGATTAGGTAAAAGGTAAACGATCCTTGGACAGTTAGGTAAAGGGACCCTTGACCATTAGGTCCAGTCGTGACCGACTCTGGGGTTGCGGCGCTCATCTCGCGTTATTGGCCGAGGGAGCTGGCGTACCGCTTCCAGGTCAGGTGGCCAGCATGACAAAGCCGCTTCTGGCAAACCAGAGCAGCACACGGAAACGCCGTTTACCTTCCCGCCGTAGCGGTACCTATTTATCTACTTGCACTTTGACGTGCTTTTGAACTGCTAGGTTGGCAGGAGCAGGGACCGAGCAACGGGAGCTCACCCTGTCGTGGGGATTCGAATCGGCGACCTTCTGATCGGCAAGCCCTAGGCTCTGTGGTTTAACCCACAGCGCCACCCGGGTCCCTTGGACTGGACTGGTTAAGTCCAGTCAAAGGTGACTATGGGGTTGCAGCGCTCATCTCGCTTTCAGGCCGTTTGTCCACAGACAGCTTTCCGGGTCATGTAGCCAGCATGACTAAACCACTTCTGGAGCAGTGGGACACCGTGCCGGAAACCAGAGCACACGGAAGCAGCTTTTACCTTCCCGCCACAGTGGTACCTATTTATTTACTTGCGCCAGTGTGCTTTCGAAGTGCTAGGTTGGCAGGAGCTGGGACAGAGCAACAGGAGCTCACCCCATCGCAGGGATTTGAACCACTGACCTTTTGATCGACAAGCCCAGGAGGCTCAGTGGTTTAGACCACAGAGCCACCCACATCCCTGCACCTCTCCTGCAATGCCACATTAACCTTAAAGGTGGGACCTGGGTTATGCTTCACACACGCCTGGGTAAATTTGTGGTGTTTTGTGTTTGTTTTGGCTCTTAGCCCTATACTGGAGGTGTTTTCTCCCCCCCCCCCTTTAATGTTTTCTGGTTGGCTGCCCACTGTTGTGGGCGAAAATAATAATCACAATCCAATTCTTCATAAGAAGCGCAGTTTTTTCGAAGGGGGGAAGCTAGTTCTCATCCTTTCTGCTTAGCTGGAAGGTAAGCGGAAAGGCAGGCCTCCGTTGGATTTGGGTGGGGGGATGGGAGAGCCTTTTGCTCTGGTATCACATCAGCTCCACCCTGATGGCAAGGGGAAAGGGTTCTCAGGAAGGCAGGAAGATGGGCAGTTTGCCTGCAGAGAATGAGCAGGTCTTGCATTTTTACCTTGTTTGGTTTGTTTCCACGTATCCGGGAATGCAGGAAACCAACTTGAGAGGGCAGGAAGTAAAGCCATAACTACCCCAGATTCCCCTTGGCTGTGCACACTGCCCCAGTGACCTAGACCTGCTCCCCGCCAGCCTTTCTCTTGTGAGGGAGGAAATGTGGTTCTTGGAAAGTCGGTTGAGAGACTTGGCGTGAGGGGGCAGGACAGAAAATTGGTTGAAAATAAGAGGAGGTGGCTTGTCCAATATGGCCAAAGCTAGGGATGGTAGTGGCTTCTTTTCTGGGCTTCTAGAAACCCCCACTGCCAGGGGTGCCCACTTGAATAAAATATGGGGGGGCAAGGTAAGCCCTGCTCCACATAATCACAAGATGCAGTGCGCGCACACCATAGGAGCCAATTCCTAGGGGCCGGGAAGTCTTTGAACCCCCCCCCCCATAAAACATGTGAGCCCTCCAAGTTAATGGGCATTGCCATTCAGAGAGAGATGTCATGTGAGCAATTATGTGGGGCGGGGCTTCCCCCCCAATATTTTATTGAAGTTGGCACCCCAGACACCCACCATTTGAATGACAATGCCCATTAATTTTGGGGAGCCTGGTTCCCTCAAATATTTTATTGGGGGGGATACTGAAGAGATCACAGCCCCTAGGAGTTGGCTTCTATGCCCAGACCTTCCAAGTGTCCCTATTTTCCAAGTTACAGGTACGTAGCCGCTTTATCCCAGAATGTCCCGTCTTTCCTTAGGACAACCCTATTTTCATGGGAGAAATGTCGGAGGGTCTGTTCGGATGTCCCTATTTTCATGAGAGAAATGTCGGAGGGGATGCACGCCCATCGCCCTCTGTTATTACCGGTAGCAGGGGGAGCTGAGGGAGATGGGAGCCTCCCGCCTGCACCGACGCCGTCTGGGCAGCAGAGGACTCCCCCGAGCCGGCCTAGGAGGCCCTCGGTGCCAGAGTCGGGATGGCGATGCGCCGTCGAGGGCGCGCGATAGCCCCGCGGGCGGGAGTCCGCCGTAGGCGGGCAACTGGTGCCTGCGGGGCGCGCCTCCCTCCGGGCCCGGCAGGGCGGCACCAGGAGGGATGGCGCTGGCACAGCTGCTCGCGGGGGCTGGGCTTCGAGGCGGAGCCGGGCGGAGGACGCAGGAGCCCGGCTGCGGTGTCCCGCCACCACCACCTCGGCGAGAGGGCAGCGTCGCGCCGGCCGGCCGCCCCGATCGCCCGGGAGAGGGAGCCGGGCTGCCCTCGGAAGGTGTTGCCCGGCTGGGATGGCCGCCGGCTTGAAGGGGCACTGCGCGCTTGGCACGGGGAGGAGCCAGGGTTTCCTATGGGCACTGGTGGGTGGCACTGCATGAGTTAGAAGAGAGGATCCACGTGCTGGCGCAGGCTCTGGTTGGCACCAGTGGTGGGCAGCTGCATGTGTGGGCTGGTGCCAAGGCAGCGCCACAACCTGACGTGGGCCAGCCTTGCCGTGGTGGTGGTGATGATGCCCGCCTTGCCGGACATCACCCCTGGCGACTGACTGGAGAGCTTGGGGAGTGAGAGGGCCAGACAGCCTCGAAGGCACCTGGCTTGCCATGGCCTGGCGCCACCTTGCCGTCTTGCTTGGGCTTTGCTTGGCCAGCTGCCTTTGGCGCCCCGCTCGGGGCTGCGGCCCGGGCAGGGGCCCGGTGGGGCGGAAGCAGTCTAGCCGCAAGAACTTGACCCCACTGCAGTACAAGCAGTTTGTCCCCAACGTGGCGGAACAGACCCTGGGCGCCAGCGGGAAGGCGGAGGGCAAAATTGGACGCCGCTCGGAACGCTTCAAGGACCTGGTGCCCAATTACAACCCGGACATCATCTTCAAGGACGAAGAGAACACAGGGGCAGACCGGCTGATGACTGAGGTGGGTGCTGCTGGTTGGTTGGGCAAAGGTGGAGCCCTGGTCTCCGGGGGCCTTTGACACATCCAGGGCTTAATTTGATGCAGGTCGCGGCCTAGTATATTTGAAGCAATAGCAAAATAAAAGCATAGTGTCTGTAAGTATATGCTGACCACATTTTCACTCACTACTAACTAGAATAAGTCTTAACACATCGTTGCGATAGCCACACTAGAGGATATGACCTCTCATTAGGTTTCATTATCTCTTTCTATTAACCGCTGGTCTCTCCCATAATTCCCATGTAGGAATTGAAGCTGGGCTCAAATAATCAGTAGCTACCTGTAGAATAGCCTTTTTCTAGGGAACTTCTACTTTTAAGATAAACTAGTTCTGTGGATCTGTTTCATCCAGAGAGAGAGATGTCCCGTCCTGCTGGGCAGGGGCAGATCTGAGTTGTAACCTCCTATTTTCAGACTACGCTACTTTGGGCTTTGGGACCTTGAAAGTGACAGAGCCTATAGGGGCAGGTGGCATTTGCAAACTCACCGTGTCTGGGATCAATTGCTAGCAATGAACTTTCACTAGGGAGTAAGTTATTGAACCTCTGGGAGAGTCAGCTGCCTCTGCTTCCTCAGGCAGGTTTATAGTGCTTGGCTAATCTGAAATCTCGCATATCCACTAGTGAGGGAAGGAGAGGAGGACCTAACCCTATCAGTCTCCTTCCCAGCTGTGAATGGCTTCCCCTTCATCCTTTTTGCCTTTTGACAGTATCTGAGAAAAGAACCTTTGAGGCATTCAGATGTCAAGCAGGAGATATATTATCACCCTCTGGACTTTAGTGCACATCCATAACACCTACAGCGGCCAGAGCAGACACTTGATTTTAGATGTGTGTTTTTTCCCCATTTTCCACCCTGCAGTAAACACATTCACATGTGTTGCAGAGTACGAGAGAGACTCAGGAGATAAGTCTCCGTGTTGTGTCTGAAAGCACTCCGAGATGTTCTCTTAAATGCAGATAACTTTTGTGAACACCGTATTCCATGACCGCTGAAATGTGTGGTCTTTAATCTGTAGTTCGGAAAACTATCTTATCTCAAGATGTTTGCTACACTTTGCAAGGAATGACAGAATAGCCCAAAGTGTTGCTGTTGTCGTCGTTGGTATTAATTATTACTAATAGCTGTAGCAACTTTTTCATTTCTTAACACACACACAGGCTATCTTTTTTTCTCAGGGTATTTTATTGTTGAAGTTAGTTTTTAATTCCTGCATCTTAACTGCCATCATTTTATTTAATTTTTGGTGCTGGAAAAGTCTATGATCTTGAGGTACCTTGAATGTTTTTAAATGGAACGTATAAATTAATTTCGGTGTAGGAAAGAAAATAGGGACTGCACGTTTTCTCTGTGGAGATTGATGAATGCATGAAAGAGCCCTTCAGTGGTAGATTGATCAAGCGGTGGGGAAGTTAAACTCGAGTGTGTTTAAATCAGGGCATAATACTGAGTGCCCCCTCTATCTCCAGGACCTCATACAGCTCCTGAAGCTGGCACAATGTAGGTACAAAACTGCTTCTAGCTCCTGCTTTAAGTTGGGCAGTGTGAGTGATAAACCACTGAGACAGGCTGAGAAAAGGAGAGCCTTTTCCTCTTCCTTTTTTTTTTTGCAAACCTCCCATTTAAGGCAAAATACAACTTTCAGAGAGTTACATTTTAGTCTGGTCAATTTCTAACTAGGAAAAAAAACAACCCTGGGGCTGTCTCTCCAATTTCCTAATTGTTAAATATGCCCTGACCTTTGCTTTTGTTTTCTCCCTTGGACATTTCCAACTCCCTCCTCATTGCTTTTCCTCTTTGGTTTCCTGATGTCCTTGCAAGAAGATGTAATCAAAACTCATCTCTGCATGTTAACCCACAAAATCCAGATCAGATAGGCAATACAACACACAAAGGACATAAGCAAACAGGAGCTGTAAAGTATATAACTAAAAAAACTTGATTGTATCCAATGGAAGTCCTACTCAGAATCGACCTGTAGAAATGGATGAGCCTAGTCATGTCCCATCAGTAGCCGATTGGGCATTGGACAAATGTATGAAGAACAGGAGTATCCGTCGCGAGCAATCTTAGTAGCTAAAGAGAACCTCCATGTTAAGAGGTAGTTAAGTGGCCTTTGGATATCTGCTGCCAGAGTGCCAGATCAGTGGTACCTTAGTTCTCAAACTTAATCCATTCCGGAAGTCCGTTCCAAAACCAAGGCGCGCTTTCCCATAGAAAGTAATGCAAAATGGATTAATCCGTTCCAGACTTTTAAAAACAACCCCTAAAACAGCAATTTAACATAAATTTTACTATCTAACAAGACCATTGATCCATAAAATGAAAGCAATAAACCATAGCTGCCAAGTTATCCCTTTTTTACAGGGATTTTCCCTTATGCTGAATAGGCTTCCTCGCGAGAAAAGCGAAAACTTGGCAGCTATGAATAAACAATGTACTGTACTATGAAATAAATAAGACAGTATTGTAGATGATAAAAATTAAAACTATTTTTTTTTCTTACCTGCACTGTCATTTTTTCTTACCTGCACTGGGCATTGTCATTCAAATGTTTGGATCAGGGGCTTTTATCCATTTCCGCAGTCACACAATCAATCAATCAATCAATCAGTAGCTGAACTGGGTTCCACACAGTCACAAAAACAAATTAATCAAAAAAGCCTCAAAAACAAAAACGCAAAATAAACAGCAAAAACAAAAGCACCAAATACAGTGGTACCTTTTCGGTGTTTGGGAACCAAAGCGTTTGAGAACCAAGGCGTTTGAGAACCAAGGTAGCACTGTAGTGTCTTTGTGCCTACCTTGTGGAATTTTTGTTGACTATTTTGGAAAGCAGGGCAGAAGGCATTTTAGTCTGATCCACCAGGATTATTTGTATATAGTTAGGGGGAAATACTTGTTAAGAGAAGCCACACTGGTAATACGGTTCTGGTTAGTCTTTTGACAATGAAACCTATTGCTCCCTGTCTTCTCAGCTGTGCTCTGGAAAGTTCAGAAGTGTACACAATAATGTTCTCTTTCACTCTGATCCTAGAGGACGTCTTAAATTCGAAAAGTAGAGGTCTGTCTCTTTGCATTTGTGTGAGGTCTCACCAACATCTGAAGTTTCCTTTGGGTCACAGTGAAAACCTTACTTGTTCCCAGTTCTAACATATAATCCTGTAAATGTGAATAAGGAAGACCTCATGAAGTTTTGCACCTTGTCTGATTTAGGCAGGACAGACTTGCAGAACCTGCTGCCTTTGAAGCCAAATGCAACACGCCAATTGGTGCCACAGTTTTTTCTGCCTGCCTTGGACTCCAAAGTCTGAGTGATGTTTGTGTGTCGAGCATTTGACAGTCCACAGTATGCAGTTGGTGAGCTCCATTTGACTCGGTCCAAAGATGGGCAGATCTACCATGGTATATAACTTGTTTGACCCAGTAGCTTGGAGAGCTGTGAATGGGATTGCTTTTGTTTTGATGTTTTGCAGAGCTATGTTGTTGTTGTTGTTGTTGTTGTTGTTGTTGTTGTTGTTGTTGTTGTTGTTGTTGTTGTTTAGTCGTGTCCGACTCTTCGTGACCCCATGGTCCATAGCACGCCAGGCACTCCTGTCTTCCACTGCCTCCTGCAGTTTGGTCAAACTCATATTCGTAGCTTCGAGAACACTGTCCAACCATCTCGTCCTCTGTCGTCCCCTTCTCCTAGTGCCCTCCATCTTTCCCAACATCAGGGTCTTTTCCAGGGAGAGCTATATAGCAGAGCTATATTCCTAGTTAAATGCCCCCACCTTAAATTGAGCGTACAAAGATATGACAGAACCTCAAATGGAAGATTGGAGCAGAGGGATAAAAACGTTGAGGATTGAAATATATATACAGTGGTACCTCGGTTTAAGTACTCAATTGGTTCTGGAAGTCTGTACTTAACCTGAAGCGTACTTTCCCATTGAAAGTAATGGAATCCACTTTCCGTTCCAGACGGGTCTGCGGAGTACTTAAACTGAAAGTACTCAAACCGAAGCATACTTAAACAAAGGTATGACTGTATCACGTTTTCAAGCTAGGATGGGTGTTTTCTACATCAGTGTAGCCCAAGAAATAGGGAACTTTGGAATAGGGCAGTTGTGTGCTGCAAATTACTGGGCTAAAGGGTGCTACTGTTAAGTCACGATTGTGCGGTACCATTTCACGAGCAGACATGGCAGAAACATCATGTCTGCATCCTACAGGTGTAGGCTGTATTCTGTTCCCCATACTATTTCCCTGCAAAGGTCCTACTTATTGTCTATCGATTTTGTCAGGGCATTGGCGGAGGGAGGGGAGAATGGGACAATGACATTTCGCCTTTTTGTGAATAGAAAGCTGACTTCATTCCAGTTTCCTGCTGCTGAGTCACAACATGCCATCCAAAGGCAGGGTGGGTGAGGGTTGGCAGCCGGCATTTAACGTTTAATAGCTATGGGGGTGTTGAGAGAACAAAGGGAAGAATTGCAGGAAGGTTGGCCGGATCCTCTGGGGCACTGAGGACTGCCCTAAATGGAGACAGGAAGCTGGACAGCGTGGGCTTCAGCTCCATTGCAAATATTCCAGAGGGCGCTTCTATTATGGAGGTATTTTGTTCATGCTCAGGAGCTGACGGTCATATCTGGGGTTGACCAGGTCAGATCGGACAGAGGTCCCGGTTTGTTTGGGCGTTCTGAAAATACTGCATTTCTCGTCTCACTGGCCCAGGTTGTAAGTAGCTCTCAGCTCTTTGAGAGCTTCTCTCCCATGGTTCCTGGATTGGGGGGGGGGTGTCACTTAGGGGAGTGTAGTCCAGGGGTCAGCAACCTTTTTCAGCCATGGGCTGGTCCACCATCCCTCAGACCATGTGGTGGGCCGGACTATATTTTTTTTTGGGGGGGTGAACAGGACCGTCTTAAGCACCTTTGGCGCCTTGGCGCCGTGGTGCGACGGATCCCCCCGCCGCCCCTAGCGGGCGGCTAGGCTCAGCGCGCAGCGCGGTCGCCAAGGGCGCTGCTGCACGGTGGAGCGGCCGGCGGGTGGGCAGGTGCGGCTGCGTGGCGCCCCCCCCCCCGGCAGGCCGGTGCCGTGGCGCCCTGCGCCACCCAGCCTAGCCATAGAGCCAGCCCTGGGTGTGAACGAATTCCTGTGCCCCACAAATAACCCAGAGATGCATTTTAAATAAAATGACACAATCTACTCATGTAAAAACACTCTGATTCCTGGACCGTCTGCGGGCCGCACTGAGAAGGGGATTGGGCCGCATCCGGCCCCCGGGCCTTAGGTTGCTTACCCCTGCAGTAGTCCATTGGCCATGCTGCCTGGGGCTGACATAGTTCAGCAACACCTAGAGGGTGTTCGGGCAGTGAGCAGGGCTAGAGGCCATCATGATTCCTTTCTGGTGTGATGCCATGATGGTTTTACGGTTGGGACATAAAGCAGGGATCACTGATTATATATATATATATAGCAGACATGTCCAATGCATCAATCGTGATGGACGGCTAGATCCTGCGATGAATTCTGGTCGATCGCCACCCACCCTCCGCCGGAGACGTTGGGAGGGGCTGTTTTGACGCTGCGCGCATACACACACCCCTACCCCATCAGTGTGCACCCTCCCTGCATCCACCCCCACCATGTCCGAGGAAGCAGCCGGTGTCGGGGGGGACGGGACAGGTGGCACATGCCCTCCCTCCCTGCACCCATCCCTGCCAGTTTTTATATTGGATTTGTGGATCATCCTGATATATGCATGGACCCTCTCCTCAGACTGTACCCCCCCCCCCCCCGCAACTCAGTTTTGCACCCCTTCTCGAGTGATTATGTCTGGCTGGAATGTGTCCTTGAAGTCTGATACTGCATTTTGCTTCCCTGGATGGAGGACAGCAAAGGTTGTTTGTATCACGGAATCATAGAATTGTAGAGTTGGAAGAGACCCCGAGGGTCATCTAGTCCAACCCCCTTCAATGCAGAAATCTCAGCTAAAGCATCTATGGCTGTCCAACCTCTGCTTAAAAACCTCCAAGGGAGAGGAGAGCCCACCACCTCCCAAGGGAGACCGTTCCACTGTCGAACAGTTCTTACTGTCAGAAAGTTCTCCCTGATGTTTAGTCAGAATCTCCTTTCTTGTGACTTGAAGCCATTGGATCGAGTCCTACCCTCCAGAGCAGGAGAAAAGGAACTTGCTCCATCTTGCATGTGACAGCCCTTGAGACATTTGAGGCAGTCTCCTCTCAGGCTCCTCTTTTCCAGGCTAAACATACCCAGCTCCTTCAACCGTTCCTCATAAGGCTTGGCTTCTAGAGCCTTGTGGAAAATACTTTCCTGTACTAACAGTACTTCTTCCATTCCTTACTCTGTTTCCTCTGACCTCTGCTTCCTCCCCCCAACATGTGGCCCCTGGGAGGTTACCAAGAGGAGAATGTGGCCCTCAAGCTGAAAAAGACTCCCTGCCCCTGTGTTATAGCCTTACCACCAGTGGCATGGAGACATGCTTTCACTTTCCAGAGCAAAATTCCAACAAATGCATTGTAAAAACTTGCTCCAATAAATAGGGACAGTGGCAAATTAAGGAAATGGTAGCAGAATCAATCTGGGGAAGAGGCAAAGCAGATTTGCAACTCTGAAACCCTCCTTCTAAGAAGAGGATCAATTTTTAATCTGTTTGTACTATCCCTGGCTTCAATAATTTGATCCCAATGAACAAATGCAAACAAGACAACTCTACCAAACATGCAAGTGAGTCTGCAGCCTCATGTTGAGACTTCTAGCCTTGCCGTTGTGATATGAAAATAATTTCAAGGTTACTTCAAACTGCTACTTACATGTTGTTGTTATTTTTGTAAAAGGAGCTCCTCATTCCACCTAGACTTGTGCTGGCTCTCATGCTTTCAAACCTGCTTCTTGAAAATGAGAGATAAGATCCATGGAACCCTTTAAAATCCCCTCTCCTGGTCTATCTTTTTTAAAAAAAGAAAAGTATTTTTATTAAAGATTTCCTGATTTACAAAGGTATGTGCAGAAAAAATATAAGAGAGAGACACTCCTGGTCTACCTTTGATGCTCACTAATTTATGTTGTATGCAGGGGAGTCAGGTCACCTAAAGCAATTAGTGGGGGGGGGATCTTACCGAAGAAAAGATTGCCAAGACAATAATAATAATAATAATAATAATAATAATAATAATAATAATAATAATTTATTATTTATACCCCGCCCATCTGGCCGGGTTCCCCCAGCCACTCTGGGCGGCTTCCAACAAAACAGAAATTCTAAGATACAGAAATCCATCAAACATTAAAAGCTTCCCTAAACAGGGCTGCCTTGAGATGCCTTCTAAAGGTCTGGTAATTGTTGTTCTCTTTGACCTCTAGTGAGAGGGCATTCCACAGGGTGGGTGCCACTACCGAGAAGGCCCTCTGCCTGGTTCCCTGTAACTTGGCTTCTCGTAGTGAGGGAACCGCCAGAAGGCCCTCGGAGCTGGACCTCAGTAAGACAAGTAAAAGTTACAGGAATAGAGCTTTCTGTGCTGTCATTATTCCATTTTAGGACTCTGTCCTGAACCAGTCTCATACCACCTCAAACAGTCAATGTTCCTCCTGCAAAAAGTCTGGGAACTGTAGTTTGTTAAAGGTGCCGAGAGTTGTTAAGAAACTCCTATTCATTTCACAGAGCAGTTTAACAATCAATCCCTTTTATTAGGGAATTCTGAGAAGTGTAGCTTTGTGAGGGTATTAGGGGTCTCAGCACTCTTAACAAACTTACAGTGCCCAGAACTCTTTGATGGAAGTCATGACTATTTAAAGTGGCATGTTGGTGCTTTAAATTTAGGTAAAAGGTAAAGGACCCCTGGATGGTTAAGTCTAGTCAAAGGCAATTGGGGTTGTGGTGCTCACCTTGCTTTCGGGCCAAGGGAGCCGGCGTTTGTCCACAGACAATTTTTTGGGTCATGTGGCCAGCATGACTAAACTGCTACTGGCACAATGGGAGACTGTGACGGAAGCCAGAGCACACAGAAACGCCATTTACCTTCCCACCGCAGTGATACCTATTTATCTACTTGCACTGGCGTGCTTTCGAATTGCTAGGTTGGCAAGAGCTGGGACAGAGCAACGGGAGCTCACCCCGTCGCGGGGATTCGAGCCGCTGTCCTTCTGATTGGCAAGCCCAAGAGGCTCAGTGGTTTAGACCACAGCGCCACAGGGTGAAGCCTTAGTTGGATTCAGCCCATGATACACATGGATTTAGTTTTTTTGTAGTTCCCTCAGTCTTCCCACCACCAAGTGGCTTCCCAGAGCTGTGTGAATGGCTTGCATAAGGGAATCATAGAATTGTAAAATTGGAAGGGACCCCAAAGGTCATTCAGTCCAACCCCCTGCAATGCAGGAATCTTTCACCCAACATGGGACTCAAACCCATGACCCCGAGTTTTAAGAGTCTCATGCTCTTCCAACTGAGCTATTATACATCCATCCCTTGTTACGTGGATTCAGTTTGGGTTGAGATCCTGAAAACAGATTTAAAAGCCAGCTAATTAACAGATAATTTAAAGGGAAAATCTAAACAGTCATTTATGGAAAAGTGGGAAAAATTCAGAAATTATATGCAAGAAAACGATAACGACGGAATCTTCATGGCAGTCTTGGAATGATTGGTTTACAACAAAGAATTAGATAAATCGGTATGAACGGCTTTATTATGTACAAAAGAAATAACAAGAATATGATGAGGAATGTTAGTACATGAGTAACTCAAAGGAGACACACGGCGGAAGGTGACGGAAAGTCAACGGTATTGATGTAATTAGTTATATATGAGATGGATTGATGTTATGGTTTGTTTTTTCTTTTCTTTAACTTTTTTGTATAGTATGAAGAGGCCAAAAGAATTTTTTGTTAATGACTTTAATGTGAATAATGTGTGAAGAAGGAAATAAGAGGCAAGAACTTGTGATATTAGCAACGTATAACGGTTTTGGATAGTAACTGTGATGGAATAACTGTACAATATCATAACCATTCAATAAAGAAATGCTTAAGGCTGAAAAAATAAAAATAAAATAAAAGCCGGCTAATAGATTTTGGGGCTGAACCGTCTGTGATTTGCATTTGTCTGTCAAACGTGCCAGAGGGCAGGTGTCTCCGATAGCCTCCAGCGATCAATCCAGCTTGGACAATTTTTGGCTGTTCCGTGACGAGGCCCATGAATGTGAGTGGGCAGGGAGATGATTTTTTTTTTTAATCAATTGGCCTTCCAGCAAGTCTCCAAGCTTCGTGGCTCCTTGCAGCTCACAATCAGCAGAGACAAACCAGCCGCTTGGTCTGGACGCCTTCTGCTCTGTTCGCCGGGTGCTGAAGGAACCCCAGTGGGAGTAGCAGGGGGAGGATTGGTCAACCCGGCAAGGTCCCATCTATGACACGTCCTACGGTGCCCTTTCGCCCCGCTGCATCGACACCAGCGCAGGGAGTGTGGAGCAGCTGAAAGAGTCCTTTGTGGCAAAGTTGATGATTTTGCTGTTATTACCCGAGGAGCTTGAATTCTCGCTGCGTTAAGTAATTCTGGGCCTGGAAAACAGCTATTGTCCTCTGGCCCAGGAGCCGACGGAAAGTGTCGCACATTCCTCTTTGGGCTTCCAGCGCGCTCCTTTCACTACAGATAAGGTTTATATTCCCTTTTTATTAAATGCCATCTCTCTCTTTTCTGCGCCACCCTACTAGAACGGTGCTCATATCTCAATCTCCTGGCTCTTTCTAAGAAGAGATCGTGCTGTTTGGCCAGATGTTTACCTTGTATGGGTGTGGAAGAAATCAGTTTGCCAGCCATTTGGGGGGGGGGGCAGAGAGCTTAGGAGACAGAGGCAGTGAGCTAGCTGCATACAACCTACACGGTTGCCTTGAAGGGGAGTTAAAAATTTCTGGCTGGCACAGCTTTTATCATCTTCCCATAGAGCTTTATCTGGCTTTCCACCTTTGTTTCAAATTGCTGTAATTTTTCATCATGAGAAAATCAGAGAGTTGCCTTTTTCACACCTTCCTTCCTCATCTGTGCCTCGTAGTCTAACAACAACAACAACAACAACGTCATTTTTTGTACCCGGCCCATCTGACTGGGTTCCCCAGCCACTCTGGGTGACTTCTTCTATAAAAACATAATAAAACATTACACTTTAAAAGGCTTCCCATTGCACATTAAAAAGCTTCTACCCTGTTATAGGGCTACTCCTGTTGTAAAAAGGTAAAGGGACCCCGGACCATTAGGTCCAGTCGTGACCGACTCTGGGGTTGCGGCGCTCATCTCGTGTTATTGGCCAAGGGAGCCGGCGTACAGCTTCCAGGTCATGTGGCCAGCATGACAAAGCCGCTTCTGGTGGACCAGAGCAGCACACAGAAACGCCGTTTACCTTTCCGCTGGAGCGGTACCTATTTATCTACTTGCACTTTACGTGCTTTCGAACTGCTAGGTTGTCAGGAGCTGGGACCGAGCAACGGGAGCTCACCCCGTTGCAGGGATTCGAACCGCCAACCTTCTGATCGGCAAGCCCTAGGCTCTGTGGTTTAACCCACAGCGCCACCCATGTTACTCCTACTGTGTAACTGCATCTTAATGCTGATCACAGGATCTCTGTATAAACAGGTCATTTCATACGTCGCCAAACTGCCCCACAAAAATTACGTAAGCAGATTTGGCTGTTTTTATAAGTCACGGGAATGGTGTGTGCGCATGTGTGTAACTGCATCACATGCAACGGATGAAACCGATTCGCTCACTCATTTTATTTGTATGTTGCTTTTCCATGCGCACAAAAAAATCAGGTTCAAAGTGGCTTGCAACAAAGAAACAGGGACGTCTTTCAAAGAAACGCAACGAAAGCAATCTCGTAATCATGGCAAAACAGTTGCGAATATAATAACATACTAAAAAACTATACTCCGATACCATAAATATAACAAGATTATTTAAACAACAGCACTCAATAGGAACGATAACAAAGGAGCTTCGCTGTTTCACCTGAGAAACTCCCCTCCCCGAACATTGCTCACAGTCCCTCTCCTGCAGTAGTTTCTTATAAGGCTGCCAAGGGCAAAGGGTGGGGTAGCTGGCAACACTCCTCCCGTGATGGGCCCTGAATGGCACATGGCACTTCTGCACATGATGCAGAGGGGGAACCCAGGAGTGCCCAAAGAGTGTGCACAGAACAGGAAGCCACAGCCAGTCACAGCACCCCCACAAGTGCTCCTTGCGTGTATTCCCCCCCCCATGAAGATATGTACCTAAGATGTTTCGATTACAGTGGTACCTCTACTTATGAATTTAATGCGTTCCGAACGCACATTCGTAAGTCGAAAAAAATTGTAAGTCGAATCCCATAGGAATGCATTGGGATAAAAAATTCGTAAGTCGAAGCAACCCTATCTAAAAATTCGCAAGTAGAAAAAATCCTATCTAAACCGCATCCAAGATGGCGGACGGAGCTCCTTTCGTAAGTAGAAACATTCGCAAGTAGAGTTATTTGTAAGTAGAGGTACCACTGTATATGCACACTTGTAATTTTATAAATGTATGAAATTTGAGGTGGGAAAATAATTTGGAGTAGAAATGATGATATGCAGTTGAAAAAGAAAATTAAGGAACCAGGGGAGCGAGGAGAAGGGAAGTCATGGGATTCGGAGAATCCCATTTCATGGAGTTGATATTGCTTTTATGTATATTTTTCTTCGTTTGTGGTGGTAGTGGTTGTTGTTTGTTTGTTGAAAATTTAATAAAAATAGTTGTGTGTGTGTGTGTGCACGCTCAAAATAGCCCATAAGTGTTTTATACCTGTAAAATATTTAGGGCTGTATATTAGGGTTGCCATATTTCAAAGAGTAAGAACCAGGACACCCCAAAAGTTATTGAGCTTTTTTTTCTTAGACAACCCCCAGAGTTATTGAGCTTCTTCTTTTTTTTCTTTTTGGAAAAATGTGAATTTTTTGTTGATCCAGGACAAAGTGCCACCTTTCCGAAATCCCCCCCCCCCCGGACATCAATTCCACCTTTGAAATCCCAGTAATGTCCAGGGAAATCCAGGCATGTAGTACCCTACTGTATGTACTTGGCAATGGGAGGGGAGCGGAGAGACCTGGCAGATCATTCACTTAAAAAAAATTCTACGGTAAATTCTGTGTCCTACATTTTCAAAAGCGGCAAGGCCAGCCATAAAGTATGCAGATTTGCATCTGCCTGCACATTTAGCTCAATTCCAGTTTTGTAGATCATGGGTTAGTGGTACTTCAGCAGCGCCCTCCTGGAAACTGTAATCTTTTTTTTTTCAGTTCACCTTATGCCTTTGTTTTGGTGATTCACTAATTTTAGAGTTGTTGTTGTTGTTGTTGTTGTTGTTGTTGTTGTTGTTGTTGTTGTTCTTCTTCTTCTTCTTCTTCTTCTTCTTCTTCTTCTTCTTCTTCTCCTCCTCCTCCTCCTCCTCCTCCTCCTCCTCCTCCTCCTCCTCCTCCTCCTCCTCCTCCTCCTCCTCCTCCTCCTCCTCCTCCTCCTCCTCCTCCTTCTTCTTCTTCTTCTTCTTCTTCTTCTTCTTCTTCTTCTTCTTCTTCTTCTTCTTCTTCTTCTTCTTCCGTCTTTTAAATGCAATTAAAAATAACAAGTTGGGGCTCCTGCAGCTCTACAAATTCTACGCTCCTGTGACCTCAGCTTCCACTCTCCTGCTATGCTGCCAACACAAAATCCATAAAACGGTAGGCTCAATCCATTTCCCTTCAAAGGAAAAATGGACAAGTGCTTTTCCCGTTCCACTTCCATCACCCTGACCCGACCCTCCCTCCCAAACTGGGAATATTGGCACTGGTTGTTCCTGTTTCATCAAGGCTACACCCTGTCCGTGATACGATGATAGCACTCTATTTGCACTGGTAGCACAAATAAAAGCGATAAAAACTTTCTTGTTTTTGTTCCAATCCCTTGGCAAACAGTTTTAACTGTTATGGCTTCACCCTAGGAACAGAGATAGGCGTTCTCGTGCGTCGTCCTTGTGTGACACAACTTATCTCCACGCGTTTCCATTTTTTCTAGTCCCAGCAGAGGACACTGTAATAACTGGACCAAGGATGTAGTTGGAACTATATGGGATGCCTGTGGTTCTGTCATCGCAGGAGATAACTGCACAAAGTGATGGCGAGAAAGTGGATGCAATCATCCAGATAGCTTTTCTTTCCCAATTTCCAGAAGCTGCTTCTTCTTTGGCAATCACTCGTAGCCGAATAAGATTGTCTTCCATGAAAACGGTTTTCAAAAGTGAGTCCGTAAGTGACTGTGGAGGCCATTTCTGGATCCACACGTCCTTCCACAGTGGGGACATAGGTTTCCAGGCAGGAGTTGATCACGGTGAGGGTTTGCCAAGCGTGCCTTCCTCTTAGCACGTTTCTCCCTTTCGTCCCGAGTTCAAGCGTCTTCAAAGCCCATGACACCTTTGGTAAAGGTGGAGCAGTTGCAAGTCAGTGTTTCCAAGTTGTCGGTGTTTATCCTACATTATTTAGATTTGCCTTGAGAGCGTCTTTAAACCTCTTTTGTTGTCCACCAGCATTACACTTTCCATTTTTAAGTTTGGAATAGAGGAGTTGCTTTGGAAGATGATAATCAGGCATCCGCACAACATGACCAGTCCAACGAAGTTGATGTTGAATGTTATAAGAATTTTGAGGTCATATATATATATATTGTTGTAAAATTTAAGCTGGTTCCTATGAACCCAGAGAAATGGATCTTGACCCAGGGAGAGCTCAAGGATCCAGGCAAGCAGACGAATTTAAGCGTCTCCTGCCCACCAAATAACAGAGACCAAACCAGGACGTACGAAGCAAGGCACTTTTATTTTTGCTGTTGCAACAGGGTCCTTCCTCTCACACAGGAGAACAAGGAAGGAACCCCAAACAAAGATGTCTTGCCCTTAAAAAGAAATTTGAAATTGGTTTCAGCCCACCCCCCAGAAGCATCATCCATATGTCACAGAAGGGGTGTAGCCCAAGACCCCCCTCCCTAGATTCATCATAGGTACATCATGAAAGGGGAGGTCTGGTGGCAGTAATCTGAGCAGTCTGGACCCTGCCCCCTGCCCCCCAAAACCTAATCAACAAAATTGAGAGATATTTACATTTCCCTGTTTCCCAGCCAAGTTAATCACACCCTTTTGTCTGGCAGTCAGGTATCAGGATGCCAGGGATTATCACTTTAATTCCTGAGACAATGAGAAGGTTCCCCCCACCCCACTTCTTCCTTGCAGAGGAACACCTGGTCAGAGAGAGAGTCAAAATGGTGTCAGAAAGGCCTGTCTTCCTGTGCTGCTTCAGACATGTGCCTGTACATTCATGTACATGTTTTATGAACAATTATTATATATATATAGATATGACCTCAAAATTCTTATAACAATTCCCCATTTGGGGCTATAATTTTTCTTAAAAATTGTTGCCCCACAAAAGAATAACCAGATGTGTTGTTTTAGTACTTTGGGAGAAGCATTTCTCAAAAATGGTCTATGTATTACACTTAACAGGATGGTCCACCAATATTGACTGGAAAGTGCAGTTTGCTTGTTTACCCTTTTGTGTGTTCTCAGGTGTCAAAAGCTAGCTCTCCTCTGGTTGCACACCTCCAACGTGGCACAACAGCAACAATCCCTGGTGAATCCCCTTAGGGCTTTCATATTGACCATGTCGCCTGGCACTCACCATAGCTGCCACAGGTTTGGACATGTCATGAGAGAGATGCCTTTGCCTTGGGCTTCCTATGGGCCTTTATTATAGGCTCTGGCCTTGCACTGTAGGGAGTTGCCCAGTTGCTCTTAAAGGAAGAAAGCTACTTGCACCTTGGATACACTTGCCCAATTAGAACTGAAGCCAAATTAAAATTTATACAGCCCCATAAAACATGTCCAAATTAGTCAAATTTAACTCTAAAAGGGATCATTCCTGTTAAATCAAGACATAAATACCTTCATTTATCTGGTGTTTCATGGATCTTGGAGCTTATTCTTGGTAAAATGAGTAAAAACAAATTTAAAAAATGTGTAGAGAAGGTTGGCACACTGCAGAGTGCCAGGTGGGACAAGAAAATGTGGTCATAAGTTGATCTAATCTAAATACTGAACTATGCAATATCCTGATCCTTTAAAAGGCATACAATGCATGGCAATAATACAAAAAAAAAACATTGGGACACTATACATTTTTTTAAAAAAAAAAAAACCCAACAATTAAACACAAAATTGGTTCACCTCCCCCTCCTTGTGGAAATAACATACTGTCAGACATAGTTCAATGTTTCTGTCGAATATCACGCAACATAAGACCTAATAATTATATATCAGTTGTATGTCTTGAGGCCATCATGATCTTGAGACAATTCCGGCTGCTTTTAAATCCTAGGGCACAGAGTCTTGAGGTCAAGGAGAGAGAATGTCCTTGCAATTCACTTTCCCCCTTTGTCCCAAAGTCATTTGACACATTTCAGTATTCCTATATAACACATAATGCACAAAACCTTCAAATTATTAATTATACGCCATTTGTATATCTTGAGGCAATCAGGTGAACTTGAGATAATTCTTGCTGCTTTTGCATGTATCTCCAACAAGGGGGTTTTCTTGTCTGCCTTCGAGTCACTGGGAGGAAGTTAACAGTACTTCTATAACAGCACTTCTAAACCTTGCTGAAACGTTATAGCTTTCTAGGTCCTCCTTCTTAGGTTGTGATCAAAGAGATAAAATGTCAATTTGGTTTCCTGTAAAACATCCTTTTGAAAATAGGCCTGCAGGGGGTTGGGGCCTGAAGATATAATTAGTTAAAAAATAATAGTGATAAATAGTCAAGAAAGGGGAGAATATTCTAGAAATTTCTTCTTGGGGAGCTGCAAATAATATAAGATCATAGTTATTTAATTACTGCTGTTATTGTCTACTCAGTCAGTTTAATTTACTTCACCTAGTTTGGCTGTGGAGGAAACAAAGGACAAAAATTTTGTTAATTAGGACACAATCGATAAGTTATTAACATTTTCCTTATGTGGTTCTGAATTCTCTTTGAGGTTCATGTATCTTGTTTGAAAGGGATTATTATTATTATTATTTACAGGAAAGAATGACTTAGATGCTACATTTGTATGTACAGAAAGAAAAAGTAGAAATACCAAAAAAAAAAGATACAAAAATAAAACAAAATAAAATTTAGATTACCACTCACACAACAATTTTTACCTGGTTATTGTTAGAATAATTTCATAGACATAATGGAAAAACTGATATAATAAATGGAAGCAGATTATTTATAAGCTAAAGAGAAGCGCCAAAGAGAAATGAAATGACTGTTTGTATCTCCTCACTCCTCACTTTTTTTTTTTTTTTTTTGCTGTGGAAGAAAAGAATTGGCAAAACACTCAATCATTGCTACATTAGAAAAGGGAGGGTTATATTAACATAGGGTAATGCTTCGGGGTGAAATGCAAATGGGAGATAAGTATCCATCCTGAGTACCTGCTAGGAAAGAAATGGAGCCTTTTGTTTGCATAGTCTGTCAACTGGTAGACAGCAATTTTCTATGAATTTCCAAGTGTGGAGGGGCTTGTTTAGGTGGCGTCCCCCCCCCCCCATTGGGAGATAATTTTGCATTAAGGTTCTGAAAGAATTTCTCCACACCCTGAATCTCAGTATTCTGCTGGAAAGGGAAAATTATTTCATGTGAAAATCAGTCAGGAAATGTTCCTAAAATGTACAGAGTTTTGCATGTTGAACTGGAATTGGCAGCTTCTAAACAGTTGATGGTTCTCAATGGTTCTTTATCTATTTATTTTTACATAAGGAAATTTAAATTTAAGTTTCATGTGCAAAGCATAACCTTGAACCTCTTAATTAATTTATAAACTACTCAAGAGACAGACTTATAGTAGTACTCTGCTATTTATACCTGTGGAAAGAATCTGGCATGTTAAGATTTTTGGAACTTGGCAACCACTTAACCTTGATGGACCAGTAACACACATGAGGTTGTTTTCCCTCAGTGGTTCAAAGCTTTACATTAAGAAATTTGAATAATATTTCATGAGCAGATTATAACCTTTTCGCCCCTTAGTTAAAACCTCATTTTTCTCCTCTATTTTCCTCTTCAAGCTGACATAGCCTCTGTGCATGTACAGAGTTCATGATTCGGCAGACTATTGTACCATTTTTTAAAGTGCTGCACCTCTTGACAAAATTACCATCTGAATAAAGGAAGGGAAGGGGAAAGAGTAGATTTTAAAATAGGGTTAGATTTTACACAGAAACTCACTTTTCAGTGCTTACAAACACATTTTCTCTCCCTCCTTTTTGCAAGTTTGGAAAGGGTTGGAAGGGATCTTGAGTAATCTAGTCCACCCCTTCTGAAATATGGGGATCTCAACACTATCACTGCCCTTAGGATACACATACATTTGAGTACAGACGCCTGACTGGGAAGGAAACACAGGCTATGCCCTATCACGGAAGCACATGTGTGTACTAAGGGAAAAATAAGGAAGGGGAAGATTAAAAGTACCAACGTTATATAGAAGCCTTTAGCAAACCTTAAGATTGGATAAACAGTTTAAGAGGGAATTTACTTCCTTACTAAAACCATTCTGTCCATTTGAATCAAGGTTAAAGTGACTCAGATAGACATTTGCTGGCTATGGATCCTCTACTTTTAATAACATTTCCCTAGAAGGAACACCATATTCCATAGTCACATGGTGAAACATTACATACAGAGCACATGGCTCCCTTGTGACACAGACCTTAAATATTGTGAGTTCACAAACAAACATTTTCAAGGTTACAATCTCCCTTTTCCCTTCCCGCTCCCCCTTTCTGTACAGAAAGGGGTAGGTATGCACATACACCCCACTTTTACTCTCTAGAGAAAGATTGGGAAATGTTCAAGACTTTCATATGTGCTTAAACTTTAACCCTTAATAGAGAAAGTGATAAAAACTTATATAATCACTCCACAAAAACAACAATTACACTCTTGTTCCAACTCTGAAAACCAATAATCTTTCCTTGCCAGAAAGCAGAGCTGGGCTGAATTTCAACCCATCACCACATCAGACACATTGCCTTTCACATAGCTCTAAAATGGGGGTTAGAAGGGACCCTGAGGTCATTTAGTCTAACCCTCTAAGATACAGGATTCACAAGATTTGAATGAAAATACCAACTTTATATAGAACCCTTTAGCAGATGAGTTTTTTTCCTTAAGAGGTGATATCAGGAGCCCAACACAATTGAAGTTAAAACTAGACTCAGATAGACAATTCCTGGCTAAGGAAGCTCTACTTTTGACAAACAATTCACCTTTATAGGAATAGCTGTTCAATTTTCCTTTAGTCAATATTCCTCTAGTCACTTGGAGGAAGACTCCCTTTTAGAGCCTCTCTCAATAACAAACATTTGCACACCTCATGAAGTGAACATTTTCAAGTTTCAAAATATTTTCAAAGCATTGAGCAAGCATTTTCAAACTTACTACTCTTATTTTCCTTCATCCTGCCCCCTCTTTTTACTTTTGGAGAGGAAAAAATGGCCTTCTACAGCCTCTTTAAAACAAACCTTTACACACTACCTCCACTCTTTTAAATATTTGCCATTGTTTTTGGGTTGATCAAGCCCTTACATAAGATTATTTAAGCAAGCTTGCCTTATTATTATATTATTTTAAACTATGCATGCTTTAAAAAAGGCAGTCTGTGGGTGTCATGGCCAAATTTTACACAAACCCCTAATTTCCTAAACCTGGATTATATCTCTCATTTACTTTAAGGGGAACAATGAACTATAGCAGACACAAGGATCAGACGCACATACACTTCACAGACAACACAGACAACATGTAACATGCAAACATATATAATTTTATACCATAACATACTTTGCAGGATTCCTCACAAAACTTTTCCCATTCAGAGTTCACCAGGGTTAATTTTAAAGCGGAGATTCACTGTATGTTAAAGGAACCTCCTGGTAGCCATTTCCCCTCATCTGGGTGGTCCATAGTAAAGCGGACCCAGTGTTTTTTTCTTACAAAGTTTTTGCAATTGGTTCCCTTCAAGCTTGTCCGCCCCGGGGATTTCGTGCCAATTTAAGAGAACGAATTGGAGTGGACTTTCATCCTCAAAGTCCTTACCGGAGCCAAGCCTCAGTTGTGCTTTGCCTCGGTTGGGAGTCTGGGAAAGGAATTCCTTAGAGTGGGTTGCACCCATTTTACTTAAGCCTTTTTATACTGCAGTTCGGGTCCCCGACCCTGTTCCTGGACACTCTTAACTTCCCGAGTCTATGACTCACCCCCACGTCCTAGTGGTGTTCCTGCCTGCCGTTCGCGTGCACTAACTACTAGGCGGCCTGGTGCAGCTAAAACCCTATTGGAACCCTCCCACTGGTCATCAATTGCCTGAGGGTTCCACAGCAACTTCCCTGCCTCTTACACACTAGACTCAGGTCCTACTGAACGCTTGCCTACGCAATGTCAGGTCGGAACTGAGGAATACAGAGATACAGAGTAGTAGGAAAGGAACGGGCGCACTTGCAATCTCTGGTCATGGGTCATACCTAACAAAGGTCGCCATGGCAGGGGGGCGTCTTCACCCGAAGATTAAGAGCAGAGGAATAGGAAACAGAGCTGGGATAGCCAGATTCCCAGATTGGTAGAAAAGCGACAGTTTGCTCAGACTTCTGCTCAGTTTGGCAGAAGGGAGCTGGGACAGTCTTTCTGAGCTCTGCGTTTAACGTAAAGACTGTTGCCCTGGACCTCAGTTCTACCTTGTAACTGTGCCTGGCAGCCTTGCTGCAACTAAGGTCCAAAGAGGAGAGTAGAAAAGGATAGTCCAAGTGGAGAAATAGATTTTTAGTTGCTGTGGTTCTTAGCTCACCCAAGGTGTCCCCTTTTAATACTCACGACCGATCCTTTCAGTCGAATCCCGTTGTCTCCAGCTTCCAACTGGTTCCTGAAAAAAAAACAGCCTTGTCCCTTTAAACGTTGCTTCGTCCTGGGGGTCCCGCTTGGACTCTCAATTACTACCAAGTGCCTCGGGTCCTGAGGTTGGTTTACCCCCCTGCAAAAGAGGCAAGGGCGCGCTGGGCTCCCCTTCCTCAGTGAACCCGGAGCTCAAGGCAAAACTGGGTCCCCGAAGTGGTCGCCAAATTGTTGTAAAATTTAAGCTGGTTCCTATGAACCCAGAGAAATGGATCTTGACCCAGGGAGAGCTCAAGGATCCAGGCAAGCAGACGAATTTAAGCGTCTCCTGCCCACCAAATAACAGAGACCAAACCAGGACGTACGAAGCAAGGCACTTTTATTTTTGCTGTTGCAACAGGGTCCTTCCTCTCACACAGGAGAACAAGGAAGGAACCCCAAACAAAGATGTCTTGCCCTTAAAAAGAAATTTGAAATTGGTTTCAGCCCACCCCCCAGAAGCATCATCCATATGTCACAGAAGGGGTGTAGCCCAAGACCCCCCTCCCTAGATTCATCATAGGTACATCATGAAAGGGGAGGTCTGGTGGCAGTAATCTGAGCAGTCTGGACCCTGCCCCCTGCCCCCCAAAACCTAATCAACAAAATTGAGAGATATTTACATTTCCCTGTTTCCCAGCCAAGTTAATCACACCCTTTTGTCTGGCAGTCAGGTATCAGGATGCCAGGGATTATCACTTTAATTCCTGAGACAATGAGAAGGTTCCCCCCACCCCACTTCTTCCTTGCAGAGGAACACCTGGTCAGAGAGAGAGTCAAAATGGTGTCAGAAAGGCCTGTCTTCCTGTGCTGCTTCAGACATGTGCCTGTACATTCATGTACATGTTTTATGAACAATTATTATATATATATAGATATGACCTCAAAATTCTTATAACAATATAATAATTGTTCATAAAACATGTACATGAATGTACAGAAACATGTCTGAAGCAGCACAGGAAGACAGGACTGACTGACACCATTTTGACTCTCTCAGACCTGGCGTTCCTCTGCAAGGAAGAGGGGGGGGGAACCTTCTCATTGTCTCAGGAATTAAAGTGATAATCCCTGGCATCCTGATACCTGGGTGCCAGACAAAAGGGTGTGATTAACTTGGCTGGGAAACAGGGAAATGTAAATATCTCTTTTTTGTGATTTAGGTTTTGGGGGCAGGGTCCAGGATGCTCAGATTACTGCCACCAGACCTCCCCTTTCATGATGTACCTATGATGAATCTAGGGAGGGGGGTCTTGGGCTACACCCCTTCTGTGACATATGGATGATGCTTCTGGGGGGTGGGCTGAAACCAATTTCAAATTTCTTTTTAAGGGCAAGACACCTTTGTTTGGGGTTCCTTCCTTGTTCTCCTGCGTGAGAGGAAGGACCCTGTTGCAACAGTTTTTTTATTCTTTAATAAACTGTACTTTGCTTTTGACAGCCTTAGTTTGGTCTCTGTCATTCTACGGCCAGCGGCAACATCGTGCCTGCTTGCCTGGATCCTTGGGCTCTCCCTGGGTCAGGATCCATTTCTCTGGGTTCATAGGAACCAGCCTAAATTTTACTTCATGAAGAATCATTGATTTGATCTTTGCTTCCTCCGGTACCCTGGCATAAGTTCACCTGTCTTCCCAAGTGATGTGTAAATAAATTTGGCGACACCATTGATGGAATCTTTTGAGGGGTTGGAGATGGCGTTTATCTTCACCATGCTAGTGTCTTGCGGCAAAAGCAATAGTCTTTTGGCACCTTTATTAAAGGCTTAAAAAAAAACATCTTTACGGTATGAACTTCATGCATCCAACGAAGACGATTCAACTCCATGAAAGCCATGTGTTAGTGTTTTTAAGATGCCACAAGCGTCTTTTCTTGTTGTTTTCTCTCCTAGGGATTTCGTTTGAAACAGGCTGTTAAAGAGCAAGGTCCTGGTTCAATTTAGGCCAACAGGGGGAGTTGTTGGAAGTAGTGGCCGTAGGAACAAAGAAAAGTGAGCAGGATTTTGTTCAGGTCCCATAATTTCTGTATCTGCCCACCCTTCGCCCTGCACAGACTAAAGCAGGTTAATTTAAAACCAGAGAGCAAATCAGAATGTGTTTTTCTCAGGGCAGCTAGTAAAAAACGGACTGCTCTTTCCACATGGCTGCTCCAGGAAGGAGGTAGGCTAATCTCAAAGAGTTAATGGTTAATTCTCAGTGGCCAGGATCCAGCCCACTGGCTCCCTCACTCCCTGCTTTAAAAAGCTTGCTTTCCTAGGTATTTTTTATAAACTGACCTCGCAGCAATTGGAAGGTGGAGGGGAAAGTGTATTAAAGCTGCTTAGAAAATATTTCTGAGAAAATAAACAAATATTTTCAGAGCAGATTAGTGTTTGTTCTAAAGCAAAACCTTATTGGGATCCTGAAAACTTTCTGCAATTGCATTTTTGATTGCAAGGTGCTTCTTTGATTCCTCCGCTCTCCTTCTTGTCAGATAATGGTGTTTGGATAGTTAGATTTAGCAGAGGAAAGACTTGAAAGGTGAGGAAAAGGCTATTATAGAACCTTCTTGCCTTACTTAGCTATTTTGATTTCCAACTGCAAATGCTCATCTATCGATACATTGACATGCACAAAATCTGTTGCCTGAATGAGGGCACTGGGTCAAATGCTAGTCACCCTGATTTTCATATTTGGGTATGTGGCCTTCTCCAACCTGTTCTCCTAGGAGGGGACAAACCTGGTACTCTGTATGTGAAGCCTGTGCTGTTCTGCTTACAGGTAGGTAGCCGTGTTGGTCTAACGTAGTCGAAAAAAAATAAAAAATTCCTTCCAGCAGCACCTTAAAGACCAACTAAGTTTCTGCTTAGTTCTGCTTAGTCATGGATATGCCTGGGGAGGGAACTTCAGCTCTGAGCTCTTGCAAGAGCCAGAGGATGCCATCTGCTGTTGTCTTCGCCAGAGGGCATCATGACATCATATGTGTGACATCATCGTGCCATACATGTCCAGTCGTTTTTTCCTTGCACGCATGGTTGAGTGTGGGGCCATAATCGTAGTCCAGCAGAATGACTAGTGGGTTGCCAATGTGTCTAGGTTATCTCTTGCTTCTTCTGTGTCTTCTTGTCTTTGTTTTGCTGCACTGCTGGGAATTTAGGGTCAATTGCTGGCCCAATCTTCACAGCGGTGTGAAATTCCAGAGGTTCCAGGCATTTACTCCGCGTCTGTGTTTCCTTTGAAAATGAGGCACAGCAGAGAGTGTGGTTGTCTTTAGGATATATGGTTTATTTACATACTGTACACCAGGGGCGTAGCCAGGATCAAAACTAGGGGGGGGGGCAAGCCATGGTCGTTCAGGGGCGGGGCCAAGGCATGGGAGGGGAGGGGCCACGAAGTGGGAATGTGGGCGGGGCTACAGGGCCAGCGGGCCGGCGACATCGTGGCAGCAGCAGCGGCAGCCACCTTGTGCTTCTGGGGCTGGCAGCGTCGGCGGCTACCCTGCTTGGCTGGAGAGGACGAGAGGGTCGGGCAGGCAAGAGGGGGTGGCAGGGCAGGCGAGGGCGAGGCAAGGCACGGCCGCAGTCACGACGGCTCCGAGGTGTTGCTGCATATCAGCATAATATTTCAACCATGTCGTGGGTGCAAGTCCCACCTTAGGAAAAAAATCCTGCATTGCAGGAGGTTGGACTAGATGACCCTTGTGGTCCCTTCCGACTACAATTCTATGATTCTATTGATATATTACCATAGCATATGCATCATTCTGCTTTCTTGAATTGTCCTACTCCTAGGCATAGCAGCCAACTCCTAGGGGGCTAGGTGCCTCCCCCCCAATTATTGGTAAATACCGTATTTGAAAGAGTCATCCCCCCATGTTGATGGGCTTTCTATGTGGGGCTTATATGCAACCTGAGCCTGCCGCAGAGGAGTTCACAGCACTGACACCCCAAAAGGCTCTTGCTTCTCTCATAGGCGCAGTCCCGGATTCAAATAGGAATCAGCCATGTTCTGCGTCTCCTTTAAGCAGCATAAAAACAGCCTGCCCACCTTGCCCTGAAATCCTACAAGAACTCTGCCCTATATGGCCTTTTGTCTTACTAACTGAGGGAGGGCCCCACCTCCCATTTCCCCCTAGGTAAAAAAAAGGCAAGGACCCCTGGACAGTTAAGGCCAGGCAAAGGCAGCTACGGGGTTGTGGCGCTCATCTCGCTTTTCAGGCTGAGGGAGCTGCCGTTTGTCCGCAGACAGCTTTGCAGGTCATGTGGCCAGCATGACTAAATCGCTTCTGGTGCAACAGCACACCGTGACGGAAGCCCGAGTGCACGGAAACACCATTTACCTTCCTGTCGCAGCGGTACCTATTTATCTACTTGCACTGGCGTGCTTTCGAACTGCTAGGTCGACAGGAGCTGGGACAGAGCAACAGGAGCTCACCACCATAACGCAGATTCGAACCGCCAACCTTCTGATCGGCAAGCCCAAGAAGCCCAGTGGTTTAGACCACAGCGCCACCCATGTCCCTATTTGCCCCCTAGCACAGAGCCGCTCCATTGTCCCACATAAGGAATCAACTTTATCAAGCCATCACCAGGCTGGTCCCTTGCTTGTATTTCAACATGCTAAATTCAATATCTGGCTCCCCGAAATCAGAAGGGGATTCCAGGCACCCTATAAACTTATGACACTGCAGCCTTAGTTGAACCAGGTGCTTGACTCTGTATAAGGCAGTTTCCTCTGCTCCCAATTTCTCTTAAGCCAGCTTCTTCCAGGCAATGTGTGGGTGGATCTACTCACAGGGAAAAACAACAGCACTATAAATTAAATGTTATAACCAATGGAAAAAAACCTCCATTTAAAATTGCATAGAAAAGTTTTTTGCTCTACAGCGCCACCTGGCATTGCATATTTATAACGCATTTAAAATGCTGTTTTTTGACTGATGTCCAGAGTTTCTCCCTTAGAGCACTTTCCCCGCCCATGTATAAAGCATGACTGTTCAGTCTTCCCTCCACCTCTGCTTCCTGCAGCGTTGCAAGGACCGGGTGAACGCCTTGGCCATTGCGGTGATGAACATGTGGCCGGGAACGAGGCTGCGAGTGACGGAGGGTTGGGACGAAGACGGGCACCACCTGCCCGACTCCTTGCACTACGAAGGCCGGGCGCTGGACATCACGACATCCGACCGCGACAGGGAGAAGTACGGCATGCTGGCCCGCTTAGCAGTGGAGGCTGGTTTCGACTGGGTTTACTATGAGTCCAAGGCGCACATCCATGTGTCCGTGAGAGCAGGTAAAGAGGAGAGAGGAGCTCAAGTCGGGGTTCCCAGTTCTGGAGAAAGGGTGGCGGTGGAAGAGCCTGTTAGTGAGATTTGCACAAGAGGCCATTAATGTGAGGGTTATGCGATGCATCTCCAGTTTTGGGAGAGGGCAAGGTATCACATGCTCCGTTTAAGGAACAGGAGCAAGACCAAACCTTGGGACATTTTTGCTACCTTTGTGTTTGGTTTTTTAAATTTATTTATTTGGTTTTTCAACTTAAAATATAGCAAACATAAATCATAAAGACAAGATTACAAGGAATCTCCTGGACTTCCATCCTCCCCTACGTGGGTCCTATTAATAATCAATTCCTCCCACATCTTTTTATGATAATCCAACCCGTTAACCTCTTCCATTATGTCCAGAATTCAACCTTTAGCTACAAGTGATATCTCCAATCCTACTAACGATTTTAACTCTTTCCAATGGTCTTTTAAAAAAGTTTAAATTTTCCCCCATTCCTTGTAAAAATGTTGGTATTCCCAATTTCTGGCTCTTCCGGTCATTTTAGCCATTTCAGCATAGTCCATCAACTTCATCTGCCATTCTTCTCTGGTAGGAACTTTATCTTCTTTCCATCTCTGGGCCAGTAACATCCGTGCAGTCATGATCGCGTACAAAAATAGTCTTTTCTGCTCCTTTAGGATTTCAGCACCTAGAACTCCCAAAAGGAAGGCTTCAGGCTTTTTAACAACGGTTATTTTAAACATGCTTTTCAACTCATTATATATAATTTCCCAAATAGTGTGGTTTGGTTTTCGCCCAACAGTGCAAAGAACTGTTTGTGTCCTACAACTGGCCTTTTTCTTTTCTTTTAATTATATATTTTTATTAGTTTTTACATATATTTTCCAAACAAAACATAACATCTCCTCTCATCCTATACAACATTTTGGCTATAAGCCTGAGACTTCCATCAACCACGTCTAATGATTTTCGACCTTCATCTCTTGATCTTGCATTTCAATATCTTAACTATTACAGTGGTACCTCTACTTACGAATAACTCTACTTACGAATGTTTCTACTTACGAATGGAGCTCTGTCCGCCATCTTGGATGCGGTTTAGATAGGATTTTTTCTACTTACGAATTTTTAGATAGGATTTTTTCTACTTACGAATTTTTTCTCCCAATGCATTCCTATGGGATTCGACTTACAAATTTTTTCTACTTACAAATGTGTGTTTGGAACACATTAAATTCGTAAGTAGAGGTACCACTTAATAATCCATAGCTTAAAATCCACTCTCATAATTTTTTTCTGTAATACTTCATATTCCTTACAAAACCTCTTGTAATCCTACAAGTGTAGTCAGTGGATTACAATTGTTTTTCAAATAACTCATATATTTACTCCAGTCTGTGAAGAATTTCTGATCCCGCTGATTTCGAATTCTCCCTGTCATGATCTTATCCAATTCTGCGTAGTCCATTAATTTCATCTGCCGCTCCTACAACAAGCCTTTTTCATTCACCCCCAGGTTCTTGATCCTCCAACACAGAATCTCTACACACACACACACACACACACACACACACACACACACACACACACATATTCTTGGCTTGCAGTGAGTCCTGATACCCACACCCTTCTCTGTGTGTATGCGCCTGCACCCATGCGCTAACATGCACCTTATGCTTGACTTGTGGTCCCCTCGCTTCCCCCCTTCCCAAGGCGTCTCTTCGCCTGCCGCCTGTTTCGTTTGTTATTACATGATACACCACCCTTCCCCCCAAGAAGTTTAAGGCTGCATACATCTCTCTCCTGCTCCCCAAAGAATCATAGAATTTTCACGTTGGAAGGGACCCCCGAGGGTCATCTAGTCCAACCCCCTGCAATGCAGGAATCCTAGCTAAAGCATCCTTGGCAGATGGCCACCCAATCTCTGCTTAAAAACCTCCATGGAAGGAGAGTCCACCGCCTCCCAAGGGAGACCGTCTGTTCCACTGTCGGACAGCTCTTACTGTCAGAAAGTTATTCCGTATGTTTAGTCGGAATCTCCTTTCTTGTGACTTGAAGCCCTTGGTTCGAGTCCTACCCTCCAGAGCAGGAGAAAATGAGCTTGCTCCATCTTCCATGTGGCAGCCCTTGAGATATTTGAAGATGGCTATCACATCTCCTCTCAGGCTCCTCTTTCCCAGGCTGAACATACCCAGCTCCTTCGACTGTTCCTAATAAGGCGTGGCTTCTAGAGCCTTGTAGAAAATACTTTCCAGCAACATCATTCATGCTGCCCGCTTCACAGGGCTGCCCTGGGATGCTGCCAAGGCTTGTCCTATGGTAGGGCTGGCCTTGAGCAGTAGACAGGACCCCTTCCATTCCAAGTATGGTCCCAGCAGGCCTCAATAAATGCCACAGGAACATACCTTCCAACATTTCTCCGATGAAAACAGGGACGTTCTATTCAACAACAACAATAATTTTATTATTTACTCCCCACCCATTTGACTGGGTTGCCCCAGCCACTGTGGGTGGCTTCCAACATATATAAAAACACAATAAAACTATGCAGGACTGCCTTCAGATGTCTTCTAAAGGCTGTATACAGTACAGTAGTTGCTGATCTCCTTGGCTGGGGGGTTGCAGAACTCCATACCTCCATACCTTCCAACATTCCTCCCGATGAAAATAGGGACGTCCTAAGGAAAAGCTTTTGAATTATGCTGCTGGAGGAGACTCTTGAGAGTCCCATGGACTGCAAGAAGATCAAACCGATCCATTCTGAAGGAAATCAGCCCTGAGTGCTCAGTGGAAGGACAGATCCTGAAGCTGAGGCTCCAATACTTTGGCCACCTCATGGAAAGAGAAGATTCCCTGGAAAAGACCCTGATGTTGGGAAAGATTGGGGGCACAAGGAGAAGGGGACGACAGAGGACGAGATGGTTGGACAGTGGAAGCTACGAACATGAGTCTGACCAAACAGTGGGAGGCAGTGGAAGACAGGAGTGCCTGGCGTGCTGTGGTCCATGGGGTCACAAAGAGTCGGACACGACTAAACGACTAAACAACAACAACAACAAGGAAAAGCGGGACATTCCGGGATGGCTTCTGTAAATGTGGGTCTCTCCCTGTACATAGGGACTTTTGAAGGGTCTGAGGGAACCAGGGGGGCAGCTAGAGAAGGGGCTGTGAGACAAAAGGCCGGGAACCCACAGCTCTTCTAATGACATCTCCACCCCCTTCATCCAGCCCCGACACTGAGGTCCAGCTCCGAGGACCTTCTGGTGGTTCCCTCCCTGCGAGAAGTGAAGCTACAGGGAACCAGGCAGAGGGCCTTTTGGTAGTGGCTCCCGCCCTGTGGAACACCCTCCCATCCGATGTCAAGGAAATAAACAACTACCTGACTTTTAGAAGACATCTGAAGGCAGCCCTGTTTAGGGAGTTTTTAATGTTTGATGTTTTATTGCTTTATTATTATTATTATTATTATTATTATTATTATTATTCTGTTGGGCAGGCCCATATTTAGTTTGATGAGGCCCTAAGCTCCTGAAGGTAATGGGGCCCTTTATATGTACAGCTGTCCTTTATCAACAACACATTGCGCTGTTTTTTATGTTGAATATATGCTATATGGTAATTTATGGACCTTGTTGTTGTTGAGTCGTGTCTGACTCTTCGTGACCCCATGGACCTAATAGGTACCTAAAGCCATCTGCACATAACAAAGTATTTATTTAAAGGGCTTATTTTCTTTGTTTTTTATCTTATATTTTGGAAATGTACATCCAGTTGTTGTTTTTTCCTTTAATTTTTTGGGGGGACCCCCAAGCGAGTGGGGCCCTAAGCTATAGCTTGTTTAGATTATATGTAAATCCAGCATTGCTGTTGGGGGGAACCCAACCAAATGGGTGGGGTATGAATAATAAATCATCATCATCATCTCCTTTTGCTCCCTTAGATAACTCCATGGCTATCCGTGCCGGGGGCTGTTTTCCTGGCGACGCAGCGGTGACTTTGCGGAACGGTGAGAAGAGAGGCCTCTCGGAGCTCCGGCGGGGGGACCACGTGCTCAGCGTCGACCAGAGCGGGCAGGTGACTCCCAGCGAGGTTTTGCTGTTCCTCGACCGGGACCAGCACCGACGGACCACCTTCGTGGCTATCGAGACGGACGGCCCCGTGCGCCGGCTCCTCCTCACGCCCTCGCACCTCGTGTTTGCCGCACGGGACCCGGCCAACAGCACGGCGGACTTCTCTCCGGTGTTTGCCAGCCGTGTGCGCGTGGGGGACTCTGTGCTGGCGCACCGGGCGGGCGGCCGCCAGCTGCACCCTGCTCGGGTGGTCCGCGTGTGGCGGCAAGAGGGCGTCGGGGTGTACGCCCCTTTGACTTCGCACGGCACCATTCTGGTCAACGGGGTGCTGGCTTCGTGCTACGCCGTCCTCGAAAGCCACCAGTGGGCCCATCGTGCTTTCACCCCGCTAAGGTTGGCTCACCGCCTCCTCTCGCTGCTGCCTCTCGCAGGCGAAGCCAGGAACTGCAGCACCCAAGAGACGGGCATGCATTGGTATTCACAGTTCCTGTACCGGCTGGCATGGCGCGTGCTGGGCCAGGACACTCTTCACCCATAGAGAGACTCCAGCCTGCCGTGCAGATTTAAGCTCATCAAGCCTTAAGACAAGGACAGGGAGTTTGGACTCCGGCTTGGCCCCATGCCCTATTGGCAATAATTCCTTAGATCAGTGGTTTTCAACTGGTGTGCCGTGGCACCCTGGGGTGCCTTGAACAATGGTCAGGAGTGTCATGGGCAACACTGGCCTCTGTCCCTCTTTCCTTCCCTCCCTCCTCTGATGCCCTCTTGCGTCTCTGCCTCCCAAAGGCAGAATGGTGCCTCTGGGGTTGGCCATGGGGGGCTTCCCAGGCCCCTGGGGGGGCAGTGTGAGGAGGCATCTCTCTTTGGGGTGGGGAGGGGGGTAGCTCAGAGACCAAGGGCAGTGGCGGCAGCTGCCCAGAGGACGCCCAAGGAGACGGGAGAGGAGAGGAGGCCAAGGGAAGACTACAGAAAGGGGTGAGGGGCTGCCACCTCTGCAGGCAAGGGGTGACCTAACTGGGCCCCAAAAGGTTGAAAGCCTCTGCCTTAGATGATGCCTCCTGAACCCACTTGCAGCGAAAGAAGAGGGAGAGGGTTTGTCGGCAGGGAGAGCAGCGTAGGATTTGGAATGCCTGACTTGAATGCGCCTGTCGTGGGCTGCATTCAGAAGGCCCTGAGCTTTATGCCTATGGAACTTGCAAACACCGAAAGGCACTCTCCGTCCCTCCTCCTCCTCCTCCTAAATTTAGCACAAAGCCCGTAAGCCCCACTGTCTGGTTTTTAGTGGGTGGGATGGATTTCCCTCATTCCAGATGGTTGTCCCGACCGCTCCACAAAGATGAGTGGGGCAAGGGTGGGGGAGGCACAAATGAGAGATCTCAGGCCAAGGAGGTCTGGGTCTGGGTCTGTGCCCTTGCCCTTACCCACCTCCCCCCCCACCTCCAGAGGTGCACTGCAGTATTCAGAAGACATACAAAAATAACCAAGGGGTTCCATTGGCTGCCCCTAAATCTAGAGGTGCGTCCGCAATGATGTGGTGGTGGTGGTGGGGTCTTCAGACAGGGCTGGGCAATGAGCCTGAGGGTCCTATTCGCAGCGCGGGTGCTTTGAAACTTGGCGTGCACAGGGTCACTTTAACCTGGCATCCTTGACTTAACCTAGGTCACAACACTGGATTCAATGGGAAGCAAGGTGGGAGGGGGAGGGTGGGTTCAAGAAGGAAGACTCCAGTCTCTCGCAGAGAAAGGGCCTATCTTCTTATTCTGTAGGCTGGGGCAACTGGCTGGTTCTGTGATGGGGAGCCACAGCCCCTTCCTTTCTCTGCCACCTGGACCTCATGCAAAGCTCACCCCCCACCCCCACTCTGTGCATTTGTGGGGTGGGGGCAATCTTAACACTTAACACTGCTGAAACTTAAAAGTCCATTCCTTCACACTTACGAAGCCTGTTGTAACTCTTAGCTGCCGCTTCAGAGTTTTTATTTTTGTATTTATAAAGTAGTAATTTAAGTGTGGTCTGTTGCCACCTCTTGTCTCATGGTGGGTATTCATTTGACGTTTTGCCAGGAAGAAGATTGCAAGGGGTGGGGTTATTTTTGTAAGCTGTGCTTTAACGTCTCCTTCCCACCCCCACCCCTTTTTTTACAATAGTATTTTTACGTGTGTCTTACTAAAGATAATTCCTCTGACTCCTCTCACAATATAAATTTTTTTTGGGGGGGGGAGCTCCTGGCTTGGGCAGGAAGCCGCTTCTGTTCCTGCTCTTTACCACAGTCCAGGGGTTAGGGGGTGCCCCGGGCCCTGGCAACCCACGCTACGCCACTGGGATTCCATACATTGTTCCAAATCCAGTTGTTTCCTGCGGGTGAGGGAGCTCGAAAGTGCATGTGCAGACGGAGCTCACTGTTGCTGTCCCGCTGATTTCAGTGCACCCACACCATTTTTCAGTTCATGAACCCATGGTCCTCAAGGAGAAGAATGGGGCACTCTGTGTATGTAATAATAATAATAATAATAATAATAATAATAATAATAATAATAATAAATTTATTTATACCCAGCCAATTTGGCTGGGTTTCCCTAGCCACTCTGGTTGGTTCCCAACAGAATATTAAAAACACCAAACATTAAAAACTTCCCAATACAGGGCTTCCTACTAACACCAAGCAATTCGTGATGTGGCAACAAAGGGCTACAGCAGCGATAAGCAAACTCAGCCCTCTAGATGTTTTGGGACTACAACTCCCATTGTCCCTAGCTAACATGACCAGTGGTCACGGGTGATGGGAGTTGTAGTCCCAAAACATCTGGAGGGCCGAGTTTGCCTATGCCTGGGCTACAGGCTCCCAAACCAGTAGGAGGGGGACACGCTGAAGCACCAACAGGGCATTTCACTGGAATGTGATGGATGGCGTATGCATGCACACAAGGAAACACTGTGCATTAAGAGTGCAGACCATGATCCAAAGAGAAGCACATGTGTGCGTGCTATTATTATTATTATTATTATTATTATTATATTATTCCCCACCATCTGATTTGGTTGCGCCAACCACCCTGAGCAGCTTCCAACATATATAAAAACATAATAAAACCAATAATTTATTATTTCTACCCCGCCCATCTGGCTGGATTTCCCCAGCCACTCCGGGCAGCTCCCAACAGAACACTAAAAACAGGAATAAAACATCACACATTAAAAACTTCCCTAAACAGGGCTGCCTTCAGATGTCTTCTAAAAGTTAGATACTTGTTTATTTCCTTGACATCTGATGGGAGGGCGTTCCACAAGGCGGGGGCGCCACTGCCGAGAAGGCCCTCTGCCTGGTTCCCTGTAACGTCATTTCTCGCAGCGAGGGAACCATCAGAAGGCCCTCGGAGCTGGACCTCAGTGTCCAGGCTGAACAATGGGGGTGGAGACGCTCCTTCAGGTAAACTGGCCCGAGGCTGTTTAGGGCTTAAAAGGTCAGCATTTGCCCCATGTGGTCACTGGAGCTCATGTAGGACCGGGGATCAGGGTGCCTTTGAACTGTCTGCATTTGTGTGTGACCCTGTCTCTCACCTGTTATGTCTGATACACTCCTTAGAGTGTATCCTCTGTCTTTACCCTGGTGGCAGTAATGAGGCCATAACTCAGGTGCGCTCCTGAGGTCTCAAGTTCAGTCCCTGCTGCTGCCGGCGGGGAAAAGGGCGAGGACCGAGAGCTCTGCCTGGCATGCCGGAGAATTGCTAACTGGTTGCTGTAGGTGGTGGGCGCTCGCCCACCCTCCCCTTTGTGGTGTGTAGCCACGCCATCGTCCTGAAGAGCAGCAGCCTGCCTCGTTGGCGCTGCTAGTCACGCCTGGGAGGTTGCCCCGTCACCTCCTGCCAGAAGGTTTGACTTTGTGCCACCATTTCGTACCCTCCTGATCCTGTTTCGCATTCCTGCCTCTGGCATTTGTATAATGAAGGTCAAGAGCGAGCCGGGAGCTGAGAGGCGCAACTGTTTACACTGGGCTGTGTGGGCGTGAAGTCTGGCTGCCTCAATGTCCTCTCTTGCTCTGTCTAGCCCCACTTTCCTCTCCTCCGCACGACCCCCCTTGCTGCTGTACGCCTGTGTGGGGGTCACTGTGCCTTCCTTAGCAGGTGTGTGTGACCCGGCGGCGGGAGATGCGGGGCTTTCGGATGACAACATTTGAGCCTGGGAGAATCTGATTTTCACTGTCAAACTATGTTCACCTCCCGTAGCTAAGTTGGGTAGAGCGTGGTGCTGATAATGCCAAGGTTGCAAGTTCCATTCCCATATGGAGCAGCTGCATATTTCTGCATTGGAGGCGGTTGGATCAGGGAATCGGTGCATTTTTATCCTAGGGGACAATTTCCCAACACATACTACCGGTAGCATCATTGCTCATCTCATGCAGGCATAGGTAGTACAGTGGTACCTTGGTTCTCAAACTCAATGCGTTCCGGAAGTCCGTTCCAAAACCAAAGCGTTCCAAAACCAAGGCACGTTTTCCCATAGAAAGTAATGCAAAACAGATTAATCCGTTCAAGACTTTTAAAAACAACCCCTAAAACAGCAATTTAACATGAATTTTACTATCTAATGAGAACATTGATTCATAAAATGAAAACAATAATCAAGGTACTGTAATAAATAAGACAGTACTGTAAATGATGAAAATTAAAATTATTATTATTTTCTTACCTGCACTGATGATAGTCATTGTTTGGATGGGGGGCTTTTATCCATTTTCGCAGTCACACAATCAATCAGTCAGTCAGTAGCTGAACTGGGTTCCACATAGTCACAAAAAACAAATTAACCCAAAAAGCCTCCAAAACAAAGACGCAACCTGAATAGCAAAAACAAAAGCGCCAAACTTAATCCGTTCCGGAAGTCCATTCGACTTCAGAAATGTTCGAAAACCAAGGTGCAGCTTCTGATTGGTGCAGGTGCCCCGGAAACAGTAGCCGACAGCCACATCAGACATTCGGCTTCCGAAAAACATTCGAAAACTAGAACACTTACTTCTAGATTTTTGGCGTTTGAGAACCAAGGCATTTGAGAACCAAGGTACCACTGTAATCATTTTTTTAAAATTGGATCCAGGTTGATCACCACCCAAAAATGCAATTGGCCTATTCATTTTATGGTTGCAACTAAAGAGCCCCCTCCATGACTTAGTCTTGCTCTTTTCCTCTCTGCGTGGAGACAGACAAGGTACCTAAGGATGCCCAACTTGCCGTTTCGTCAAAATAGGCACCACCTATGCCTCGGGTTGAAGTGGATTCAGGGGGAGTGGGCAGGATCCCCAGGGAAGGAAGTAGGCGATTTCCAGCAAACATTTCATTTTCATCATTTTATTTTCTATAGGGCTTTCCCACAGACACGACACCATGCACTTAATGATCCTCATTATCAATAAACCGCTGAGTGTTTGTGTCACCAGCCGTACCTGTGACAACTCCCAGAACGACCAGCATCCGGGAAGAAAACCCTCTTAGCAGAAATCTTTGAAAGCAATCTACGTGCAAAGCTTTGGCCAATATGCTATGTCCAGCTTCTGAGGCAGCAGCAGGCCTGCGAACAGCAGTTGCTGGAGAAGAAGTGGGAGAGCGTTGTACACATGGATGGCAAAAAAATCCTGGGCAATGGACAACATCCCATAAGCAGATGTGAAAGAGCTTCCCTTGCTCTCCTCCCTCTGCTCATTTGCTCCAGTGATCCCCTACCTTTCAGAGCGTGTTATCCAACACCCATTGTGTGTTGGATAACACACAGCACAAGGGTGGGATGAAAGCGAAGTCTTGTGGCCCCTTGAAAAGTTAACAAATTGTAACAGAAGCTTCTGTGTCCGCTACATCAGAAGCATCCAGTGTAATCCTCAGTTATGCGCATGCACACACAAAGTTGTAAAGGAAGGAGTTAAAATTGTGGGGTGAGAGGGAGGGAAACGAAATGCAAACCGGTAATTCCATTAGCCAGAAAGCATGCGTAATAAACACAGTGAGCCCCTTACAACATAATAATACATAATAAAGCTACCGTATGTTTCCGTTTATAAGACTAGGGTTTTTTTTCTTTAAAAATTATGCTTAAAAGTGGGGGTCATCTTATACATGGATAGTGCATAGGATGGACGTTTGATTGGTTGCTGCCCTGGCTGTCAGCGGCTATTGGGCATGTTATTGGTTGCTGCCTCAATGGCTGGTGTTGATTGGCTGATGCTGTGGCAATTGGGCGGGCGAGGGGACAGACCAGTCCTCCCTTATACATGGAAAAGTGCGGTACTTAGTTAACTTACGTAGTGGGAAAGTAAACCATTTTCCACTCAGGCCAGAGTACCAGAGCAGTCCACTGCAGATTTTAAAATGGTCATGCTTCAATAAAGGAATTTCAAAGGGAGGTTGCAACATGAAACTGCCAAATTACAATTCATCGAGAAGTTCAACTCTATTCATTTGGGTCTGAATAGAGATGATAGTTTCCTTTCCTACTACAGAAGTTTATTGAGTCAATAAAACAACCACTGCATTGTACAGGACGGCTGCTTATTTTTCATTCATTCTAGTCCTAATTGAATTATCGCCATCTTTACATTTCATTTCCCTCTGACTCCACTGCTCAAAACTCCTTCTCTTACAACCGTGTATATGCATGTCTTGATTGTGTGTGTGTGTGCGCGCGCATACATATAGCTTACATCGTGAGATTTGTTAGCCTTTCAAGGTGCCACAAAACCCTCTGTTCTTGCAACAACAGATTTAACACAGCTGCTCCTCTGGTGATCACCACTGGTATGGATCAACATAGGGTAACGGCGACAGCATGAGATTCATGTTAAAAGTTAGATTTATTTGCACACAATTTCTGGCATGCATTATAAGCTAAACTAAGCAATACAAATGCTTCAACCCAGGGTCGTTTTTTAAAACTGTCGTGTCATTGACAGCTTCATGGCTGCGTCTGATCCACATTATTATCCTAAGTAAGATGCACATCGCCTTTCCTTCAAAGCAAGATGAATGGACTAGCAACAAAATGCTGTAGTTGGTGTGTGTGTGTGCATTATCTTGCAAAAATGGGTGGACGCCAGTCCTTCGGGTAGCCTCTCAGCCACATCAGAACACCAAACAAAGCCATAACCCTGAAAGGAGTTTTATTTATTTGGAGAATGTTGCACCCACAGCCCTGTCTGCGGAGAGAGCAGTGGGAGGGAAATGGCTTTATCCATCCCTAAAGGCATAGTGTGTGTGTGGGGGGGGTGATATTGTGAAGCAGCTGGCTTGGCTTCCTTTGTATTGCCTTGAAGGCTTTAGGAGTTGCCAGTACACAGGATGTGAGATTAGAAAAGTGGTGATAGTGTGGGGTACATACGAATGCCCTCACCTGTTCCCTTAATCTCCGATGACTCTCCCGCCTATACAACTTGCTCGTTCCTCCTCCAAAATAATCACCAGATTGGATCGGAACTGCGAAACCTCCAGCCCCCGTACCTTGTAGGAAAAGCCATCGGATTATTATAGATCAATCCCTCCTGCGGAAAAGTAAGGGAGGGGGGATAAAGGCTTTTATCAAACACAAAATTATGAAGACTGAATGCTTTCAGGCACTTTTTCGCAGTGGAACAGCGATAAGGTTTCAGCTTCAATGCACCTACATTTTCTTTCCTCTGTGCGATCCGATTCCAAACACGCTCGCTTAGATGTATGATCTACTGGGTCCAGCAGAACACACTCCCTGGCTCATTGTGCTCAAGAGTAGTTAGAACTATCCAAAACATGCTCTTGGTTAGTTCTGAGGTTCTCAGTCTGCCAGAATGAGCCTGCTAAGGCAGGAAGATATTTGGCATCTCCCAGACAGATATTTCTGCCCCCTTCCTCCCCACAAACAATACAATTTGAAGATACTACTAACTTGCAAAACAATCCAGGCATTTAAGGCTATGGAAATTAAATGTGGCTGTGTTGGACGGCAGCCTCCCCTGTAGCAACAAGAAGGCGGCAGGTTCAAAAATGGTGCATCCCCTTCTCATATTTTGTGGACCTGCTGCAAGATCAGGCACTGAACCAATGGGTGCCCTACTGCTTCTGGCTTGGTTGGTATGCAGATAGATGCTCACTTGGTGACAGGACCAAGGCTAAAATCCTAGATACACATCCTTCCTTGGCTATTCAGTTCCACTCCAATTGCTCAGCAATTATTCATAGGTTGGATTGCAAAATTTGAAGGGAAGGGCCAATCACATAAAAAGGGAAGGTGGCTCTTAATTTTATGGAATTGATTTGCTTTTGCTCTGTTATTTGAACTTGCCAATACATCCGCTAAGGGAGAGGAAGGACAGAGGAGATCAGAGTTTCTTGCAGGCATCTCACAGTCCTGATTGGACTACAGGAAAGAGCCAAAATGATACAAACAGAGGAGTGGATAACATATTCTGTCTGTCTCATGCTGGGATAATCCTACAGCTTTTCTGTCCTGTTGTGACCTGAAAACCAATAAAGGTTTGATTTTTTTAAAAAAAAGTTTTGACAAAGAAGAGGTGTGTGTGTCAGGAGAAGTTTATAGTTTGAGAACTTTGGATAGACGAGGCAGAGGCTGTAATAATGATGTGGCACCTGACACCTTGCAAAGTGTCACACTACTGCCACATCTTATGCACTAATGAGCAACGGAGCAAAAGAAATCGAATGTGGAAATCTGCTGGCCAAAACATAGGTAGGGCATGATATTATACGGTTCAAAGCCCCATTGACCTTAATGGAAGAATAAAGCACATACATTATTTTTCCACTGACATCACTGCAGACTCAAATGTGCTTAACACTGATGTGATTGTGGCTACTGGATTTTGTTTGTTAGGAAACACAGGATAAAACATGTAATCTTTAAGCTGCATGGTTTCAGATGCCCTCTAGTGCCCCAGCCCAAGAATGCATGGAAGCAGCTTCTGGTCTTAGTTCTTATTAACAACAAAATTATAATGGTCAGAAATTAAATGCACCATTACAACTTCACAGATTTTGATAATGGCATCAGTGAGTGTAACTACAGACCCGGGAAAGGCTAGGAGTGACCTAGCTTTAAAAACTTGAGCACCCCAAAAGCCATGATGTACATGTGTTGTTACCCTTGTGATGAAGGGCTGTATAATTAATTAATAATTAACAACTCCCCACCATCCCTGATCCACTGGCATAGCTTAGGATGGGAGCAGGGAGCTCAACAACATCTGGAGGGTGGCAGGTTCCCCCAATCCTGCTTTTATAGGCTCGCATTCTAGATATCCAAACAACTGGGAAAAGACATCCCTAGGAGAAACAAAAACCTCTTGGGCTTGCTAATCAGAAGGACAGCGGTTCGAATCCCTGCGACGGGGTGAGCTCCCGTTGCTCGGTCCCAGCTCCTGCCAACCTAGCAGTTCGAAAGCACGTCAAAATGCAAGTAGATAAATAGGTACCATTCCGGCAGGAAGGTAAACGGCATTTCCGTGCGCTGCTCTGGTTGTGCCAGAAGTGGCTTAGTCATGCTGGCCACATAACCCGGAAAAACTGTCTGCGGACAAATGGCAGCTCTCTTGGCCTGTAAAGCGAGATGAGCGCCGTAACCCCAGAGTCGTCTGCGACTGGACTTAACTGCCAGGGGTCCTTTACTTTGACCTTTTTAGGAGAATCAAGGAAGCATGCAAATAATTTGGATTGTTGGGTGAAGATAGAGAGGGGCCTTATCCATGTGACAGAGCACACACCCTATGCTTATAAACAAAGGTCCCAGGTTCAGAGTCCTGGGAGGAATGCTGCAAATCAGTGCCCACAATACTGAGCTAGACAGACTAATAATGGTTTGAATTGGTATAAAGGCAATAACTTTTCCATAAGCATAGACTTGGAAAATGGCATCATCTGCATTGTTATGATAGAAGAATAAAGAAATCAAGATAACTGACTTTTTATAAAAGAATGGAAATGGCTTATTAAATATTTATAAACTGTAAACAGATAAAAGCATTGGCAGGACTATTGTAATTACCTGCAGTTTCATAAGAGTATATATTTAAAGAAGATGAATAAATGAGCAAATTTGGTTAATTTGGATATGCAGAAGATATTAAAAGGAATTTAAGGAACCACAGAAAGAGGGGGAAGGAAGTCAAGTTGTGAAATGTCAAAATGATGGTAAAATTTAATGTGTATAAAATTAGTGAAATGTATAAACTTGAAAAGTATAAATTTTTTAAACATATTTTTAAAAGACAGGTGCATAAGCTTTGGCTCGTCCAACACAACCATTATCTAAGGAGGAATGAATGGATGAGGGGGGGAGTTCTCATTTCTCTCCTTTTAAAAAATAATGTAAAAATATTTTTATTGGATTTTACAAGTAAAAATTTATAACAATCCAAATACATATCCATATATAGAGATTACTCTGAATCTCGAGACTCCCCCCCCCATCCTCTCCATGGTTCCTATTGTGAACATTTACAACTGCATATCATCCCATAAGCTATATTTTGTATCCCTCCATATTATCCAAAGTATTTGTTACATCACAAGCAGTGCTTTTTTTCTGGGGGTACGCATACCCCTAAACATTTTCTGAATCTTTCTACTTTTGTCCATTTACTGTATTTATTTTCCACCCATTTGAACTATAAAATGGTGATTTTCTTGAGTCAAAATGAGAGTACCCCTAAGCATTTTTTTATTAATTTAGAAAAAAAAGCACCGATTACACGTGAAATTTCAATCCTGCTAATGTTTTCATCTGCTGGAGGGGGCGGGGAGGAAAGTTCTCTATTGTAATCCCCTCCCGCGTCGCTCCTTCTCTCCCGCCCCTCGCCGCTCAGCGTAATTGAATCCCCACTGAGCTCGAGTCATTTACTCCCAAGTAAACACGCGGAGGAACCGCGCAGAGTAAGAAGGGAAGGGCCGGCTAAGCGGCCCGCCGTTTCCCGCCCGGCGGAGCTCCTCACTTGCGCGTTGGGAAACGCCCCCCACATCCTCCCCCGCGTCTCGCCTCCCACCCCCTCGCCGTTTTTCATGAATGGAACGGGAGCCCTCCGCAGCGCGCACGCGCCCTCTTCCCCGGGGCCAATGAGGAGCGGCGGCTGTAGGCCAGTGTTGTGGTCACGTGGGCGTTTGTAGTTGCGGCGCCCGCGGCTCTACTCTCCGGCGGGCTCTTTTATCGCGCGGCCCGCCCGCCTTGCGGCACCCCACGCCCCCCTCCCTCCCTCCCCACGCCCTGCGCCGGGCCATGCCGCTGGTGCGCTATCGGAAGGTCGTGATCCTGGGATATCGCTCTGTGGGTGAGTAAGTGGTCCAGATCGAGAAAAAGATGGGTGCCAGCCGTGGCGGGGAGGGGGGGCACGTGGCCGGGGTGGGTACCCGGGAGGCGGCGAGGGAGTGGGGGGGGGGGGTCCTCGCGTAGCGGGGCGGGGAGAGGAGATTGCACGAGGGGCTGGCGGCGGAGGCTTGAAACAATCGAAGGGCGCGTGGGGAAGGGCGTGCAGGATCTCGGGTGGATGTCAGGGGTCGCGCGGAGCGAGGTTCCTCGGGGTGGGGTGTGCTGGAAGCATGCCATAGGTGGGGTGGGGGGATGGCCGGAGGATGGGGGACCGGAAAGCGGGGGAGGAGGAGGAAGCCGGTCTGGTGCGTGTGGCGAGGTCGATGCACGTGGTGCGCCCGGTGCAGCCCTTGCCATCCGGAGCGCGGGTGGGGAAGGCGGCGAGGATTTGCCAGGAGCTGGGATAAATGACTTTTTATATCGGGGAAGGCTTTTGTTTTAGGGGAATACGAGGGGGGGGGGGCGGAAATCAGCATCTCCAGGTTAGAAAGCGGAGATGAGCTTCTGCACCTTTAGCAGGTGCTGCGCGCGTGGAAGGGAGGATTTCGGCAGGTGTGGCCGCGCGAGGAGCACCTGCCCGAGATTCGCTCCTTTCTCTACAGCTCTCTCTTAAAGTTGAAGGGGGTGAGGTGGAGAGACCCACCCTGGTCTAGGACTAGTCAGGTAGGTCTGATACCGGTATGGGCGACTTTGCTGGGGTCTTGGGAAACGTAGGTACCGGTAGGGGTGATTTGGGAAATAAGAAGAATAGTAACACCATCTGCATCCTGATCTTAATGCTTAAAATAACGGGAATGGCTGACACCAAAATCGTTGAACTTGAATATTGACAGGATCAGGCCAAATGGAAAATGGAGCAATGTGGGGATTGGTGCCTTTTGATTCTCCTAGCAGCCTGTGTTTGGGGATGGGCTGCCCTGCTCTCTATGTTGTGGGTTTCCTGTCTGTGAGCTTCCTGAGCTTGAAGTTTGTACATCCTGAGACAGATACATTTCTCCCTTTGCTGGTTGCACAGAATAGTTGTTGCAAAGTGCCATAAATCTCTGCCAAGTGTGTGGGGGAGGGGGGAATTTGTGTGTGTGTGTGTGTGTGTTTTCAGGGAAAATCACAACGATATTACAACCCCTCCCCTGCCCCAAACTTCAAATCTTAGCATGTCCTATTAAATACTTGTTTAGGTATAAGTTGCTGGGGGAATTTGTGCAGCTCTGCAGTGACGGAGTTAAAATTCTGCATGCATTTGCATCCAAGAGTAACACCCCCCTTTTCCTCCCTAGTCACCTATTTATAGTGAACTGGAGCCCTCCTTGCCTGTCCAGAAAAGCTTTAGTGGCTCCTGAGTCCAGAAAACTTGTAGCTTCTGGACAGCTTATTGCCTGACCTTTCCTAGTTTATCCTTGGGGAGTTATTTGCACACGCACATTTCCCTGCTCATCTGACCTCTTCCCTGAACACAAATGCAAGAGGTCACTTGGGGTCTGTTTTCTATTAATCCACATGCAGTGGGAGGAAATGACCAGAGGTCAGAGGTCATAATGGGAGGCTGGGTGGTGAAATGGCTCATTTTCTTATATTAAGCCTTTGGCAGCCTTTTCTCCTTGGAGTTGGGTGGGTAATAAAATCTTGATGTGCCTGTGCGTGAGAATTTGCTTTTAAAGCTAGGGGTCCTTTCTGCGACAGAAGGGGTTAATACATTTCTAGTTGGCGTGGACCCTGCGTGCGTAATGTGCATGTTTGGGTTGTTGATCCTCCTCCTACAACCATCTGTGCCTTGCTTGAACAGGTCAAAAAGGGGGTGAGCTGTAGCAAAAGTTCTGCTTTGGTGGTGCGGGGCTGTTGCAAAACAAAATGGGTAAATGCAGCCATATTTAATTGCACACCTCTGCTCTCTTGCAGCATTGAACATCAGTGCCTTGGGACTGTGTTGTTGCTTGCACATGCAAACAAATGGTGATTTAGGGGAGGGTCTAGCCATGTGATTCCCCTGAATGAGGTTAAGACAGTGACTTTACATTTCAATTTACCGTACTTTGTTTCTTGGGCGTGCTGCCCCCTTTTTTCCTATGTTTAGAGCCCATATAGCCATTAGAAAGAATAAAAAGCCTCTCTTTGCTTCACAGATAATTTAGAGATATCAGAAGGATCTAGTAAGTTGGACTGGAAGAACCCTGGGTATCAGGTTGCCCAAGTTCCTAAATATTCAAGGAATTTGAAAATATTTCTTTCAACACAGCAAGGAGAATTCTAAGATTCCGTGCCAACCTAAGATTCCCAACCTAGCGCCCTCTAGATGTTTGGGACTACAACTCCCATTAGTGGGAACCAGCAGAGTCATGTGAGTTGGGGTTGATGTGAGTTGTAGTCTGAGGACACAAGGTTGGGGGAATGGCTGTTGTAGTGCATTAGACTCAGATCTAAGGCACCCGGCTTAAACTAAAAATGATGCTGACTCAGCTACGAGATCTTGAGTGTGGGAGGGCAAGAGTTAACAACAAGATGTACATGCTAAACAGATTCATAAATTGTTCTGTACACATTTTATGTGCAAAGATGTGAACGTGAGCCTAGATACTTCCATGAGGCAAGTGCGGGAGCAATATGCTAAATTTAACTGCTGTTAATACACCCCGGAGCTGCATCGAGGAGACAAATCTTTGCAGATCATCTTGTTTTCTAGTGGCACTTCCTCCATGGTCCACCAGGTGGGATGCAACATGTTTGGCTAGCTCACTAAATCCTTACGTACCTGGGCACAGCCCTTTCTTTTCTTTTTTTGTCACCAAGAAGAGGAAAGAGCAAAGACCTCGTCTTCTTGCCTTTTGTTTCCCCACTTCTGCTCATCCCATCCTCTGCTCCAGATGACCACTTGGGCTTGTGAGCTTCCCCCAAGGCATGAGATGAGGCCCACTCTGCATGTACCAGCAGATGTTTAAGCTGCTGGCTCTTCCGTTTTCCTCCAGACTACTTGGCAACACATGAACAGCCTTGGGGAACCAGCTTTGTAGCCTAATTAGGCGCAACGTTGCAGCCCATGAGCCTGTCTCCTTGCATTCAGAGACGTGTGTGGGTTGCCAAACTCGATTTATGGTGAGGAGGATCCCATAGCTGATACGTGGCTATCCAAATATTGATCCGCAATACTGAATGCTGTATTTGCTTGATGGAGTTAAATAAAACAACGTTTCCTGAACTGACCCCAAAACAATGACTTACAAATAGGTACTGGCTAAAAGCTGCTGACATATTGATTGTAGAGGGGGGGACAAAACACCCTTTCTCATTTCAGCTGGATTAATACTGCAGGATTTGAGACATGGTACAGTGGTGCCTTGCAAGACGAAATTAATTCGTTCCGCGAGTCGCTTCATCTTGTGATAATTTCGTCTTGCGAAGCGCGGTTTACCGCGGCAAAAAACCAAACAAACAAAAAACCGCAAAAAGAATTCATCTTGCGAAGTGCAGCCATAAAAAACTTCGTCTTGCGAGTCACCAAAAACACCGCAAAATGCTTTCGTCTTGCGAGTTTTTCGTTGCGCGAGGCATTCGTCTTGCGAGGTACCACTGTACATATATCTAAGACTGTAGTCCTATGCTTATTTACCTGAAAGTAATGGGTCTTACTTCTGCAAAGGGTTATTTATATACATTGAGCTGTAAATTTACTACCGGTAGATTAATTTGTTTAAGAGAATTCCTTCAGTAGCACTTTAAAGACCAACTAAGTTTTTATTTTGGTATGAGCTTTCGTGCGCATGCACACTTCTGTTGTTTAAGAGAGAATCAACAAGACAATTGATATTAAGCAATGAGTATGTTTTAATTTTCTTGACTGAATAACCAAGCGATGTAATCAATTTGTTAAAATTAAAAATTAAAAGCATGAAATGACACCGCTGAGGATGAACTATTGAGAGTTTTATGGCGCCTTGAACACCTGGGGTTGTTTTATCCAACAGTGCACAAAGTTGAAGAGAGTTAGCGTTGATCTTCTGCTATCACGTCATTTTGTGTACGAAAGTCCGCAAGTGGACTGGTTGTACCTGCATGTACAGTCTGTAAAGGATAAGAAAAAACAGGGAAGTTTCACAACACTTTTATTGAATGTGTGAAGTTTATAATTGGCTGGCAGGTATTAAGAATACATGTGGGCATGCCCATCCATACACATGCTCTAGAACGAAGAAAATTGTAAACAGAGGGTCCCAAAAGGCACGAAACGTAAGAGCTACAATTTGTGACAAGTATATTCAAAGATAAAGTGTTTCCCCCGAAAAGCCTTCCATTCCGCAAATTCACATCAGATCTTCAAATCAACTGAACGTGTTCCTGTTTTCTGTATATCAAATAGTACCATGAAGACAACTTTCATTATTTACTTTCCCCCCTTTGAAGATCTGTCACCAGGCTAAATATTCACATTTGCATTTTTTTAGGTTTTCATGAAACAATTCCCCCTGCCTCTTTTGAGTTCCTCCGGATTATTCTAGAGCTCTCGACCATTTGTCCATTGCCCACTTTTGAATTACTGTAGGGACGATAGTGGTTTAAAACTAAATTACTTTGCTTTATCACTGTGTTTTGCCTCACCCCAGAACTTAAGCATGGGAGTTTCCTTGGCAGGTGGGGTGATCTTAAACTGGGAATCAGTGTAAATTTTGGGGGGACCTAATGGAGGTGTTTGTTTTCCTCTGAAATCTGAGTTTATTGGCTGCTGAGATCCAAAAAGCACACCTGCAGTAAGGCTTTCTTTTCGTATCTTTCCTCTTCAGGTAAAACATCCCTTGCACACCAGTTCATTGATGGGGAGTTTGTGGAGTGTTATGATCCTACAGTGGAAAGCAGTAAGTGTTGTGGTTAAATCTTTTCTGGGTATATCTAGGCTCTTGTTTGTTATAGTCAAGCCGTGAGCAAGATAAAGGGGAAGTCTTGACCATTGGTAGATAAATGTTTTCTTTGACAATGGGCAGGACAATAGAGCCCTATTTCTGTACCAAGAGAAGCAAAAACGGACTGTTTTGGGTTTCAGGTGATGCTAAAAGTAAAATAGCTCTTCTGCATAGCTGGGATGTTGTGTGGAAAGCTCAAGAGTTTGCTCCCCAGTGATAAATGGATTCAGTAGCACCTCTTCTCACTTCCTGCCAGGCCGCAAACCCTCCCTCATCGCAAGAGTCCTTTCCTGTTTTCGAAGGGGGCTGCCACTCACACCCACTTCATACAGCGGAATATTTTTTAGGTTATCTGAAGGCCGATTTCCCCATAAATCTGTCTTGTCCACTTCCAGTTTGCCCTTTGTGGTGATCACTCATGGGGAAATATATTTTTTTGGGGAGGTGGAGAGATTTATCTACCCAAAACATTTCCGTGAGGGCAGTTGGTATGGCATCAGATGTTTTTAGCAATAATTGTCTGTTGGGGTTTGTGCATGTATCGGAGCTTGCCGCTTTTGTTCCTTTGTAACTTCCTGGGCTTGGTAGCTGACAATTATTTCTACGAGCCGGTGGGAGAATAGTAAATGTGCCCCTGAGCACATGCAGAATGCCTTTCCATTCCTATTGAGCAAATGCAGCTCCTGCGAATTCTGGTGCTACCCTGCAAATAATCAGGTGAATCTAACTCTGCATGGGATCCGGATATAAACTGTCACGACACGCACAACGAGCATCTTTTCCCGTGGTGTGTGAACGGGCTGTTTTGTAGAACCGCTTTGCCTGCTTCTACTAAGCAGTGACTGGAGCCAAAAGTTTCAGGGGTCCTTTTGCAGCCAGCGTCTTCTGCAGCTGCTTTGGGGAAAGCTAATTTACTCCAGGCAGATGCTCCAAAAAACGTAATGGCTATGATCAAAACAATCCATGTCTGCACCTGGGCTTTTGTGGCTGTTGATTTCTGCTTTAGCTGTGTGTGCGCAACATACGCACATGGTCTCTGCTTGCCAATTTACTCTTAAAATCTCCCTTGTGGGTCTCCCGTACACCCCAGCATAGCTGTCAAGTTCTCCCTTTTTTTAAGGGAAATTCCCTTATGCTGAATAGGCTTCCTCACGAGAAAAGGGAAAACTTGACAGCTATGCTCCCCAGGTTTTTTAAAACACTTTTACGACGTGCAGAAAAGCCACAACAAACGAGCCCTGCATGTGCACATAGCACATGCCTATATTTTCAAGGCCTCTGCTCGCTGAGAGTTTTCCCAATGTCTGTTTTGCGAGAAGACGCCGCGAAAGCAATGGCTTTGCTGTTGCTTTCTCAGCTCAGGTGAAACAGCATTGGTTTGCCTGCCAGGGAGTGATGGGGAAGCGAGGGACAGGTTATAGTGGCTGGCCGAGGACTAAACTGGCAGGAGGAGAAAGAGGGAGAAAGGGGTGGTGGTGGATAAAAATAGCTTGAGCACAGAACTTTGGGGTGGAGCCAAGGATGTGGCTTAGTTTGGGGAGGGGTGCAGCAGGCGCAGGGCAACATTGCTGTAAATTGCCTTCTTCCCTCGCTTCCCACTTTAGCTTACAACAAAATGTTGATGCTGGGAAAGGATGAATTCCATCTGCAACTAGTGGACACTGCCGGGCAGGTAAGAGAGGTTGTCCTTGTTTGTCTATTGATACCTCACTGCTCTCCTGCAGCACTGTGGCCTAGGGGATTAATTTTTTGCACTGACACATAGTCGCGAAAAGCCTATAGTACAGGGAGGTATTTCGAGGAAGTTCATCTTAATTTTGCCAGAGACCCATTATCTGCGCAGGAGTCACTTCCTGAAGCCTGGTCACTGCCACCTCACTAGATGAAGCATCCCGTACTGAAATGGGCTATGGACACATGTGCATTAGGGTGATGAGTTTTTCTCTTTTTTCCCCTCAAAAAATTATTTCCTGTAGCACAAATGGATGAACTTTTGCCTAGTAATGACTAAAATGAGGTATATTCCATTGAAATATTAAAAAAGGTCACGCACAAACAGTTTTAAATTTTTTTGTATGCCGTTTTACCATTTTCATAAAATTGTATTAACAATTCTATATATAGTTTGTATCAAATTTGGACACAACACCACATTCCACAATGGGGAGTGTTCTTAGCAACATAGGGTATATAAATGTCACACCTGCGCAAGGTAAAAGCCCCTTTTTTGGACCTCAAAACTCAGCCAGCAGACCCTGCCGGGCATGCTGGGAAAAGAAACTACAGGAGAGGTAGCAAAACATCGTCCTCTAGCGGTGTCTATACTGTTACTGCAGCTAAAAAAAGCCTCCTTGTGTGTTTGATGACCCTATATAATGTTGTATATATGTGACTCTAAAGCTTGGGTTCAATTTTATATCTGCTTACAGTGACTTCAAAAATGGTCAAAAACTGATAAATAATTTTTTTAATCATTTTGTGTGTGAGGTTTTTTTTAATCAAATCTCTTTGAAAGTAAGATTTTATCTAATCTTTAATGAAAGCTCATCAAATTATGATACAGGGAAATGAGGTTGTAAAAAAGTCGTCACCCTAATGTGCATTCATGGGCTTCGAAATGGGCCAGTTGCTGAACTGGCTTGTCTTCAGATTCACAAAACATATCAAAAGTGCCTTTTCCTCTTGTGTTTTGTTTCTGTCCAGGATGAATACACGATCTTGCCTCACTCATTTACCATTGGCATTCATGGCTACGTGCTGGTGTATTCCGTTACATCTCTCAAGAGGTAAGAAGGCTAAGAGTTTGGTGTGTTGGTGGAGGCTGCTCTGAGCATTGTAGGATGGTTGACTGTAGGTCTGGGCGATAACTGGTTTTCAATATTGCAATACAGCTAAACATCATGATACAGTGGTACCTTGGGTTACAAACACTTTGGGTTACAAACTCCGCTAACCCAGAAGTAGTACCTCAGGTTACAAACTTTGCCCCAGGATGAGAACGGAAATCGCGCGCCAGCGGCAGGCCCCATTAGCGAAAGCGCGCCTCAGGTTAAGAACGGTTTCGGGTCAAGAACCGACCCCCCAGAACAAATTAAGTTCATAACCCTAGGTACCACTGTATACCCATATATCACAATATCTGAAATAAGGATGGAACTACATAGAGGCATTGGTTGGTTTCACGGGTTTTTCCTGCATTGTGTTTTTTGCTGGCGCCTGCTCCTGTGATTCACTGCCCCCTGCAGGAGGCAAGTGGAGAGCTGAGTCGGTAAAAGTTAATGGGCTGCAGGAATCGAGAGAAGCATTGGCTGGCTTTACGTTTTTTCCCACATTGTGGTTTTTGCATAGCGCACGCACACACACATGATTCGCGATACAGATTCGCGATACCTTGGAATTAAAACACAATCCGTTCCAGAAGTCCGTTCGACTTCCAAAACGTTTGGAAGCCAAAGTGCAGCTTCTGATTGGCTGCAGGAAGGTCCTGCAGCCAATCGGGAGCCCCGTCGGATGTTCGGCTTCCAAAGAATGTTCACAAACCGCAACACTCACTTCCAGCTTTTGCGGCGTTTGGGATCCAAGGTACAACTGTATATTGCCTGGTCAAAAATTATGAAACCAGTTTCATGCTATGGACTTAAAACCAGTTTTGGATGATATATCGATATATCGCCCAGCCCTAGTTGACGGTACAGAGCCTTGTTGCCTTGCAAATCTACTCAAATGATTTGAGAAGGTCCAGTAATAGCCTTAGCTTTTCTCTTCCCAATTCCCGTTTTCCACGTTTCCATAACCCTTTCTAAATGCCCCACAACTGATGGCCTCTGTTCTTTTTCTGTTCTAAATGGAACCATTCAGATTAATGCTATTTCCCCCCCACATGTTCCAATCAATTGTTGGAGCTAAGCACTTGAATGGGGGAGAAGATGAGCCAGGCTGAGCTTTCTACTTCCATGCAAAGTCAATAGGACCACATTCAGAGCTACAGTTCCCAGAGTGGTTTCGTCATAGTCAATCCTTCACAGGGAACTCTGGGAATTGTAGCTCTGTGAAAGGAAAGGGGTACCGTAGCGCTTTAAATGCATGTCGTGAATGTGGTCTGTGTAGCTTAACTTGAGTGACACTGTCTTGTATCTGAGAAGTGACGTCCTATCATTCTTCCTTCTTTTCTTTCTTCTCAGTTTTCAAGTGGTAAAGTCTTTACACAGCAAGTTATATGAAAGCAGAGGGAAGACAAGGTAAATATTAATATTTCAAAATTTTTGACCAGGCAATATACAGTTGTACCTTGGATCCCAAACGCCAAAATGCATGTCCTTGCAAGTGAAGTGCCACAGTTTTTGTCTTGCCAGCTCCTATGCAGGAGCAGCCTTTGAGGCAGGAGCTGATAACATACTGAACCCCTGGCTGTTGGAAGTGCTTTGGCGAGTGGTTTTGGCGTTACACCCTCCACTTTCCCTAAGAGTGTCCCCTTTCTCCTTTGGCAGGATGCCGGTAGTGCTTGTTGGCAATAAAGCTGATCTGTCTCTAGAAAGGTAAGAGCTTTGCCGTCTCCCGCCTGAGAACAAGGGTGGATAAAAATCAATGATATGTTTTTAAAGGCAAGGTTTTGTTGGTTTTTAAATCTGATTTTTTAAATTTAAATCAGATTTTTTTATTTAAATCAGATTTTTCAAATAAAATGCTTTTGGGAGGAAAAAAAAATCTTTCTAAAGATAGTTTTCTATTTAAGTTACATTATAGTCCAAAGGCTATTCATCAAGAAATAAGGATTTGTTTTAAGTTTTTCATGTGTGCTAAAACTCGCATCGGTTAACAAACATGGATACATATGCTACAATGTTGTTGCTTTAGTTAAATAAATTGTTTAAATTGTTATTAAGGAAATGATTATTTTTCCTCCTTCCAATAAAGTACAGCAGAAAAGTTGTCCAAATGGAAACAATAATTTCATAATTGCCTGTCTTTGTATTTCTGATAGTATAACCAAATCAGTAATTTTTGATATAACCATAAAAACTACTCTGAAAATTTATTTATTCCAAAAATGAAACCTTTATCTGGTTGTAAATATTAAGATTATACCAGTGAGAATGAGTCTTTCTGTAAATTTTTTTTGATTTAAATCAAGTCTTACTGCCTGGTGATTTAAATCAAGTCTTATGGACTAGTGCTTTAAATCGTGATTTAAATCAAATCCACCCTGGTGAGAACATATAGCCTGAGCCTTAAGTCTGTCTCTTCTCAAACACCGAGCATAAAACCAGCCATATTGGGATTGGGGAGGTTAAATTTTTTGTGGTTAAATTTTTGATCTCTTAGAACAAATGCTGTTTCTTTATGTCTCTCACTAGGATCATAAGCAACTTCCCTTAATTGAAGATCATTTCTATTATCATTCCTTGATGATGATGATAATAATGGGAGGGTGGTGTTTTCTTGGGGGGTTTGTTTTCATGTATTCTCTTACACTAGGTATGCTTGCGCACGCCATGCCATAGTATCAATGGTGCATTGTGTGAGCCAACCAACTTCTTGCTGGGCTCCAATCTTGCCATATTCCTAACATTCATAACATTCCAAAGTAGAATTCTGCCTTGAATAGGCCCCTGTTGTAAGTGCCAAAGGAGTCTGTTGATTCCTAATTCTAGGGATCGGGGTCAGGCGTTTCTGAAATGTAAAACATTTCTACATCAAAACGGGACTCTTGAGATTGACATAGGGGGAAATCCAGCATTTCTGGGTTTAGGGTTGTTGTTTTAAGGAGGCTTCTAGTCCTCCTGGAGGCAATAAAAGTTTTCGAGATACATCAGTGTTAGCCAAAAGCTTTGAATGTAAATGAGAACTGAGCAGGGATGGGAACAAGTTTATTCTTTCCCCTTTGTCTAAAAACAAAATATTGCAACCCAAATAATGTCCTAACTAATTCTGTACTTGTCCAAATGTTTCCCATAACACACCCATACCTTTTTTCATGCATGCAAAGTAATAATAATAATAATTATTATTATTATTATAAGAGTTTGGATTTGATATCCTGCTTTATCACTATCCTAAGGAGTCTCAAAGCAGCTAATATTCTCCTTTCCCTTCCTCCCCCACAACAAACACTCTGTGAGGTGAGTGAGGCTGAGAGACTTCAAAGAACTGTGACTAGCCCAGGGTCACCCAGCAGCTGCATGTGGAGGAGCGGAGACGCGAACCCGGTTCACCAGATTATGAGTCTACTGCTCTTAACCACTACACCACACTGGCTCTCCTAATAATAGGAATAATAATAATTTTATTATTTATACCCCACCCTTCTGGCTGTGTTTCCCCAACCATTCTGGGCAGCTTACAGCACGGTCTGATTTAAAACATAGTGGTGAACTGATTTAAAACATAGTGGTGAACTGATGTCTGCCCTGCTTTCATCTCCTCCCCTTTGTGTGTGTGTTTTAGCCGTCAGGTGAAGACTGATGAAGGCCGGAAGCTTGCCGATTCTTGGGGCGCCGTGTTCTTGGAATCCTCAGCAAAAGAAAACCAGGTTCGATACCTGTTTGTTGTACTCTTGCACTGGGAGGCAAAGAGAGGTCTACAGGGTACCGAGTGTGACCACAGAAACCTCCTTCTTCTTCCATTGGTTTGAGCATTGCCATGGCTTTGTTTTTGATGTGGAATTAGCAGGTGGCCTCTGTTTCAGCTTCCAGAATTTCAGAGCCCCTGTATCTAGGAATGAGCAGTTTCCTTGCTTATTCTTTACTGCCTGTAAAGCGGGTGGCGCTGTGATCTAAACCATTGAGCCTCTTGGGCTTGCCGACCAGAAGGTCAGCAGTTTGAATCCCTGCAATGGGGTGAGCGCCCGTTACTCTGTCCCAACTCCTGCTAACCTAGCAGTTCGAAAGCAAACCAGTGCAAGTAGATAAATAGGTACCGCTGCAGCAGGAAGGCAAACATCCTTGCAAACCTCAAAAGTGTGGGAATGTTCAGGGATGTGGATGAGGAGATATTGTTTAATATATCCTATCCCCGCTTGCGCTAGCAAGCACCAAACTTAGCAGAGTAAAAACATTCCCCTTTTTCAAAATACACAGCAGAAAAGCGTTTGTGCAGGCTTGATTTAAGCCTGTAAAATAAAGTGTATCTTCCTGGTATTTCCCCCTTTTTCCCTCTTAAAAGACATGACACAATGCTCTTAAAAGTATCAAAGATGTTTACTTACAAGCATCTCGAGGTACAGCACACTCAAGAGGTAGACTGGCTTAGGTAAAAAGTGATATATACATGTGAAGTTCACTTATAGGAAGTGAGACTCCATCTCATCTCTCTCTGGGCTGGAAGCCTAGAGGGAGACTCACTAAGATGTTGCTTCTTAGATGTGTGTAGTCCAAGAGGTCTGGTCCAAGAGAAGAAAATGGCTTCTCGCTAGTGAATTTATCTGCCGCTTCCCCAACTCATTTGCATGTGGAAGAACAGGAAACCAAGCTAGTCATGTGTTCCTCCACAGTCCTCCAAGTGGACTCTCTAGGGATTGTTGTGACTTGACTGCACTTAACCCTTTGCATCCCACAAAAAGGATCCTCGCCATCCTCAAAATGTCAGGGACTGGACTGAGGAGGGAAGGTGGGAGCGCCCCCCTTTTTTCTGAACCTTCCCAAGGGCAGGAGGACAGTATTGATTTAGAATAGCGGTTTGCAGAAGGGCATAGTCCAGAGGGGTAAAGCTGGGAAATACTGAGTGAGCAGCTAGAAGAGCAAACACAGGGGGAGACACAGCTGGCAGATTCAGTGTCCTTGGACAGCATTCCAGAAGCCCCCCTTCTAGTAATAGTAGTAATAATAATAATAATAATAATAATAATAATAATAATAATAAATTAATTAATTAATTAATTATACAACGCCCATCTGGCTGGGTTTCCCTAGACACTCTGGGCGGCTCCCAACAGAATATTAAAAACACGATAAAACACCAAACATTAAAACTCCCCTAAACAGGGTTGCCTTCAGATGTCTTCTAAAAGTCAGATAGTTGTTTATTTCCTTGACATCTGATGGGAGGGCGTTCCACAGGGCGGGTGCCCTCTGCCTTGTTCCCTCTAACCTCACTTCTCACAGTAGGGAACTGCCAGAAGCCCTCGGAGCTGGAACTCAGTTTCTGGGCCGAACGATGGGGGTGGAGACGCTCCTTCAGGTATTCTGGGATTACCCGTCGTACCGTAGGAGTGACATAGATTAATGGGGGTGGGGGTGGGGTGAGCCTTTACTGGAAGCAACACCATTTTATAGCGTGATTATTAAATAACTTAGGATAGCTCAGTCAGCAGAGCATGAGACTCTTAATCTCAGGGTTGTGGGTTCGAGCCCACATTGGGCAAAAGTTTCCTGCATTGCAGGGGGTTAGACTAGATGACCCTCGTGGTCCCTTCCAACTCTACAATTCTATGATTCTAAGAACCCTCCTTTCATTTGGCCTGCTTAATTCCTCCCGCCGGGAGAGGCATCCGATTCCCCAAAGCCTGACAAAAACAGCAGCGGTCCCCTTCTGCTCTTGGGTAACCCAGGCGCGTTTTGCCTTTTCTGTGCCTCGCAGATGACCCAAGGTGTTTTCACCAGGATCATTGAGGAAATCGATCGTGTGGACAACTCCTACGGCGAACAGCGCGGCTGCATCCTGATGTGACGATCCTCCTTTTCCCCTGCCGGAAGCCGTTCTGCTGGTGGGAGGGGGTGGGGTGTCGAGAGCCAGGCCAACTCAGGGCGGGCATCGCAATTCCCGAGAGGCCCTGAAGAGCAGGTCTGGAATAGCTTACGGGTAATCCACACAAACACAGTATACCTCATTGCTCGTCCTCTATACAAGACAGCTACGTTTTGCACATTTGTTTGCTGGAAGCAATCTGTATGTATATGTGTATATGTGTGTATATATAGATATAGATATGTATTGCCAAATGTTTACAGAACCGGGAGGGTGTGGGAGCACAACAGGATCTATTTATGTTTTTTTGAGGGAGGAGCTCTTCGGTATATTTATAACCATTGAATAGGTGCACATGTTTACACAGAGAGGTGTCTGTTCACTATTCAGCGCAAAGGAGAGGGAGCTGAATGTAAGTTTTTCTCGGCGGGATCCATGGAGAGGGGCCGATTCTCTGGTCTGTAGTTCTCCTTCCGCGGCAGCTGTGAACTCTTGTCCCGGGAATGCAGTTGGGTTTTTCAGCCGTGCCTCTTGCAAGTCGTTGCCTTATTTTTGGCGGGGGAAGATTTCAAGCTGCAGACTGGATCCAAAAGTGGACTATTTTCCTCAGCTTCCGTTGGAGCGCTGGGAGGCGTGAAGTGGCCGTTAAGTCAACAAGGCCCACTAAACTTTATTATTATTATTATTATTATTATTCTATATATATGCAACTAAAAGCAAAGTTCTTCTTTCGGGGCCAGACGGAGGGGGGGAAACCTCTGAGTTGGTCATACCGATTCAGACGCTATTGCATTTACTTTCTCTCTAAAGCAAGAGGAAGCCGCCTAGCTTAGTATAATGAACAAAGGTAAAACGTGAGAGGTTGCTCTAAACCCTTGAAATGTCCCACACCTTGCTTGCAACTCTGCATATTTTCGGGGCGGTTCTCTAAAGCAATGCAAATGCTTTTGTTAGGAAGGTCTTCTGTTAACACTGATGAGTGGTTGCCCGCCTTGAGCAGCCTTTAGCCTCGGTTCAGGCATCACAGGGCAACCCTGAACATCGTGCGATGTTAGGTTTTTTTTTTTTAAGGAGGCTCTTAAATGAGTTCCATTCTGTGGGATCTAAGAAATTGGCTGCCCTCCTCCCCCCTCTAGACTGAGCACAAATAGCATAGCTGTGACTGCCTTTTGCTCTGCTCTGTCGACAGAACCAAGCAGGAAACACTTGGGCACCTAACTTGAAGTAGGCTAGGAACTGAAGGGGATGCAAACCGTAGTCCAGGCTTCCTCAACCTCGGCCCCTCCAGATGCTTTTGGCCTACAACTCCCATGATCCATAGCTGGCAGGACCCAGTGGTCAGGGATGATGGGAATTGTAGTCTCATAACATCTGGAGGGCCGAGGTTGAGGAAGCCTGCCGTAATCTCTTGCCATAACCACCCTGAAACGCAAAGGCAATGCTGGGACAGCATAGATTCTGGGAATGACCTTTGTCTCATGGTTGGGAAGTCTGGAGGACCCTCCAGAAGTTGGACTCTGATTCTCAGCCAGTGTGGTCAGGGGTGATGGGAGGGGTAAAAAGTTAGTGACCCCTGTCTCTATAGGTGAAGCACAATATGCTACGGTTGAGAGAAAGTGGAGGAAACTTTGCAGGTATCTCGGGCATAGTGGGGCCGGGCGCATATTCTTGGTTTATCATAGTGTCTGCAGCAGAGAAGCTTAAACTTTTGGGGAGCTGTTCCCTGCCAACAGCTACCTCCTGATGGGATTTGAACTCGGGACCCCGAGGGCAAAGTCCAGCATTTGCAGGGTTGTGTTCTTCTTCCTGAGACGTGTTATTTTCAGGAGAAAATCTGATAGGGGGGTTATTTCTCCATTATGGGGCTTAAGTTACCAGAAATGCGAGTGGGTGGCCTCCGATTTTGACGAAGCCACTAGATTTTTCCTCGTAGGACAGAGTCTATGCAGAGTCTGGCTTTATGGAAGGGGACTCGGAAGGCTACGGAGCATTGCTTGGCATGCTGTTAATGTGATCATCTCTCCTATAAAACAGGCGTTGAATAGTTTGGCGAGTGTAACTGTTGTGTTTAGAGCCTCACTGTCGGGTACAGCGAGTTTGCATTTCATAAGACACCTCTTTCCACCCGGTGCTCTGATCTGGTTCCCTTGTTTCATTGCCCTCTTTGGGAAATAATTTGGGGACCTTGAATTCCACAGCCTTTTTAGCAGGGTCTACCCAGTGGCTGCTCCCCTTCTTTCGGCACACTCATTGCTGCATACAATTCCCTGCTGCCAGTTCTTTCCTTCCGTCCTTGCGGATTTTGCTATATGGACCCCAAAATGCCTTAATTTCAAATACGTCCCTTGAAGTCATCACCCTGGATTAAGAGTGTTAGCCAGGAGGGTGGGATGCGTACAACTCCGTCCCCATCTCTCCAATCTTGCCTCTCTACCTTTTCGTAAGAGCCGTAGGTAGATGGGGTGGGAATCTTAAGGCATGCCATTATTCTAGGCAGAAGTCTAGAAGTCTCCCAGGTGCTGCTGGACTTCAATTCCCATCAGCCTTGGCTATGGACAGCCATGGCTGGGGCTGATGGGAGCTGGAGTCGCAACATCTGGAAGGCCCCTGGTTCCCCAGCTGAAGAAGCTACTGCTGAGTTTCACCCTGTGGACGAAGCTGTGCACTCTTATGCGGCTGGATGCACAAAAGCCCCAGCTGCCCAATTAGGGCGAGGGTGATCTTTCAGCAGGGGGAAAGGGCAGGAGATAGGAAGGGTTATTAAAAGCCCTTTTGCACCCCTGACAGCCTGAGCCTCTCCTTGAAAAAGGGGAGAGGGGCGCTGAATCCCTTGCCTGGGACTTAAAGATGCATTTAAAGCCAATTGTAACTACACTCGTCTGTTGGCTAGAAACAGCTCGGTGGCTTTCCTTCGCCGCCATGAGGACTAGAAACGGAAACTGTGTATGCCTTTGTTTGAGGGATGTATCCCAGCAAGCTGTTTTTGCATTTGAAGCAGCCATATTTTGCTTAAAGTGGCCACGTGGCTTTAACAGCTTGCTGGACTTTCTCCCTGGGTGTTTTTGGGTTTTTTTAATAAGCCATGGGGCCAAGCCATCATCACCACCCCCACCCCCTTCTAAAGAGCTCTGCAGAGGTGCCTTTCTGAGCTTCATCTCTCTCTCTCTCTCTCTCTCTCTCTCTCTCTCTCTCTCTCTCTCTCTCTCTCTCTCTCCCCCCTCTCTCTCCCTCTCTCTCCCCTCTGTATTTGGCATGTTCTTTAATGCTGCCAAGCGTAGAGCTAATTTGCTACTAATTGCATCAATTATGTTATTAGCAACACAGCAGTAATATTGAGATCCTGCCATCCTGAGTTTTGGCCTGGGTTGACGGAAAACATAAACAGCCTTAATTCCCCTTGAAACTATTCTGGGGCCCTGCCTTCCTTTTTTCCTGGGCCCCTTAAAGCCACCAGCAGAGAGCTTCATAGAAAGCAGAGTGAAATTTCTCCAGCTGGTAGTGCCTTTACGCTGGCATCCTCACTGAGCTCTGCCAACCCTGAAAAGCCAGGATTCCCCTTGGGTCCTAGCCTCCCCTCTGCCTTCCAAGTCCTCTGAGGGCAAGCGCTGGGTCTCTCTCAACTGTGTACCTAGCTGCAATCTATGGAGTCATAGCGATAGCTATTTCCTGCCTTTGGGACTGGAGAGAGACCCCCCCTCCAAAAAAAGCCATATCGCTCCCAGTGGCTTTGTGTGTCTTCCGAACCATGGTCATGCTCTACAGTCGCACCAAGGAATTGAACCCCGGGCGAAGGGAACACACAGAAAGAAGGTGCTTTAGTAACTAAGTGACTCCTCTGGAGATTGTGGCTCAACTATCTTGGATGCAAAAGGGGCAGGGGGTACCGGAAGGTTAGCCCTGTCTTATTAGGGGTGTTTGTGAGATGCATCCCTTGGCTTCCTCCCATATCAGTCGGGTCCTTGAATTCACCCAGAGGGAGAAAAGGAAAGCGTTGGCAGCGAGGGAGCGAGGCGAACCTGCCCACCACCTCTGAAGTGCAGGTAGCCCCAGCTCCCTCTCCTAGAAACCCCATGGTGTGGGGCACCTTTCCTCCGCACCGTAGCCTGCCTGCCGTACAAAGAAAGCCTAATCCCATGGCTCTCGAGAAACGGAATTCAGAGAGCAGGGATTGGTTCAAAGTAGCGAACTTGCGTCCCCATCGAAGCTGGGACAGAGATTCTGGACGAATCGGGAGGGAGGGAAGGACCAGGTTTAAAAAAAGGAAATGGCATGCCTCCTGGGGAAACTTGAAATTATTTTGCAAGGGGCTGGCTTGGGAAAAGGGAGGTGTTTGTAATCGAGCGAGAGAACTTGTCCCTTTGTCTTACGCCAAAACCATGGCGAGACAGAGGCTTAGTACCTCCACCAAGCTCTGCTTTCTGCTATGATCCCCTCGAACACCCAGCACCCATGCTAGGAGGCAGGGTGTTTCTATTGTGTATTCAAGGGATGCGGCTGTTGTGGTGATGGGTACCAGCCCTTCATAGCAAACATCCCTGGGAAAGGACCCGTCCACCTAACACAGAAAACTTATGCTCCAAAGGTGATCTCCACGCTGCCCACTCAAGCCCTTACTTAACTTCATTGCCTGTCTGGCCCCCGCAGTTTGATCTGCCGTTCCTCTATGTAAAAGTGCTTTGTAAATACGTGAAAATAAATGCAGGGGGTGGGGGGGTGGGGGGTGGGGGAGAGAGAAGGTAAACTTGCTTGGTCTTGTATATAAGCATTCGGACCATCAGTTAAAAAAAAATAAGCACAACTTGTTATGCGTCAGAGAAATTGCAGGGCAGCTAATCCTGCCTCTCCCCAGACCCCATTTGTAAAGCTTCAGCTAGAGAATGCATGTGTTGTTTCCCCTCCCCTCCCTGAGCATATGCACAAACAATCTCTCTTATATGATGCACACTTTAAAATATAGGATGGGCTTCACCTAAGGAGCAACATCTGCACAAGCCCTGCACGAGGGCGTCAGCTTGTGCAACAGGACTTTCCCCTCCCCTGGCATCTTCCAATATTGACTTGGGGGGGGGGTTCCAGGAGAGCCCACCCCCCATAAAATGGGGGGGGGGAGATGGATAATTCCATCTTGCAAGGTTAATGTTTGTGCTGATGAGACATTTGCCATTGTGGGGTGTTGAGTTCCACCCATGGTGTAAATAAAACTACTTTTCAGAAATGTAAAGTAAGGGATCCATTTAGTGTTTTGCATGTGTGTGTTTCCCCAGCTCTGAATTTTGGTTTCCTGTGGCCTCTTGCTTTTTTTTATTTAAAAAAAAATGTGGGGGCAACAGAATCCTAGGCCTTTCTGCTATTGGATGAAGAGCTGCCCTGAAAAGGCCCTCTGAATTTAAGTCTCCAGTCACTGTAGATTGTAAAAAGATGAAGAAAATAAATTGGTCTTCTGCTGGTTAAAGATCCCACCTTTAATGCTATGCATCTCATGACCCACACATTGGAACTATCTACTTAGTACAGTATCTTTCTCTCCAGTATTTATTGTTTAAACCAATATGTCATTACAACAATTATACTATAAATAAAAGAAGACAAAAAACATGTTATCAGCAGTCTCTCACTCTCTCTCTCTCTCTGTGTGTGTGTGTGTGTGTGTGTGTGTGTGTTTTAAACCGCTAGCATCCACAAAACGATACACTTTTTTTTCTCCTGGTTTTATGAGAGCTGGACTATAATCAATAAAAATATCAGGTATAGTAACACCTTAACAACTCACTCTAAAATGACCTCAGCAAATGTTTTCTGCAACCTTTGAACAACCACAAGCCTGACTGTAACAAATTCGTGTTGGGTAGGCAGTACGCAGCATTGCAAATACTTCTATTGGGCTTCGGAATATAAAGAACGATAAAATAACCAGTGACAGCATTTTTACCCTACAGGCGCCAGAGGTAAACAGATGCTGTTCTACCAATATAGTTTGATATCTCAGCAGCAAAAATGCCTTGTGAAAAGGACGGTCTCTTAGAAAGTACAAACAGGGGAAAAGAATGAGTTCTGAATTGTAACTAGATCTTTTGGAGAATATGCACATGGGTATGGGCCAAAGCAAAAGCCTTTGCACCTTGTGGGATTCAATCTAACACCAACATTTGCTTTTTGCGATTATGCCGTGCTGTTCTGCTGACACACGATTTCAGCTGCTCCCAGCAATTCTTGGGAAGCCAATTAGAAGGAAGTCCTGAATCGGTTGTAATGTTTCAGGCACAGAGCCCCGGCTGAAAAGGACGCAGGGCAAAGCGCCACGTCTCGCCCGGAGCAGTTTGCGCTTCTGCGCATGCGTGAGCGACAAACCCAGAAGTAACCCGTTGCGGTACTTCTGGGTTTGCTGCGGACGTTCGCCGGAATGGACGCTAGGCAAGGTGGACGTTCGCGGAGGTATTACTGTAGCGATTAGGCCAAAATTTGGATCAGAGACCCGCAGTAGGATATACAGTGGTGCCTCGCAAGACGAAGTTAATTCGTCCCGCGAGTCGCTTCGTATAGCGAAAAATTTGTTTTGCGAAGCGGCTCCAATAGGAACGCATTGAAGTGCGGTTTCCCATAGGGTGCCTCGCAAGACGAATAAAAAAAATTCGTCTTGCGAGGCACCCTATGGGACGAAAAAAATCGTCTTGCGAAGCGCGCCACAGGAAACTTCATCTTGCGAGTCTCCATTGAAATCGCAAAACGCATTCGTCTTGCGAAAAATTCGTCTTGTGAGGCATTCGTCTAGCGAGGTACCACTGTAATGCTTCTTAGGAAAACATTGGGTGCCAATAAATATTTGTCCAATACAAAGCATGTCCATAGTAAACTTAGTTTTTTTTTTTTAACTACTGGCTTGTATTCCCAACCTTGTAGGGAAACTCTTGACACCTTCACAAACAATATTTTGTAATGCTCATCACATCCTGGCAGATCCCCATTGATCCCATTTCACAGATATGGAACTGAGGCGGCAAAGGTGGTGCAGCCTCACAAGATGCAATGGGCCCTTGTCAGAATCGGAACTTTGAATCCTGCTCTGCAAAAGACAATTGCTCAGATTCCCATTGCAAAATCTCAAATTTTTGAGCAAAGAATTAGGACCCCGTGCATGTGTTTAATTCCAAGTACACCAACCAAAAAAGCAAACCAGAGCACAAATTTATTACGAAAGCTCCCCCCTTCTCTGAAAAAAACAACAAAACCCCACTGGTGTGGAATGTTCTTTTCCACGAATACATGATTATCTTTTGTGAACTTGAAAGATAAAGTGTCAGTGACGTCTAAAGAACCCAACAGACTGTTTGCAAATTCATACTGTGTCCCCGTTCTGAAAAGTGATACTTTACTGAGGGAAGTTGCAGTGAGCTTAGTGTGTGAGCTGTCAGATCTCTGGTTTGTGTAATCTTAGCCATGTACTCCCTTGATGACTTTGAGTGAACCTTTCTTTCAGCCTCAGAGCCCTATCTAGAAAGCAATGTGAGAATTCTTGAGATAATTTGTGAAGTGCTTTGTGCCCCCAAATGGTCCCAGATAAATGCCAAGAATTTACAAAAGTTAATAAATCTGGCAATTTCCAGCAGAATCTTATAACAAGTCATGCATGCTCTCTGCCTGCCTGATGTTGGAAGGGCAATTAAGAACATGTGAATCTCACCTAGGTATGCAGGCTGAGACCCTACCTGCCTCGCCAGAGTGGTGCATGCTCTAGTTATCTCTCGCTTAGACTACTGCAATGCGCTCTATGTGGGGCTACCTTTGAAGGTGACCCGGAAACTACAATTAATCCAGAATGCGGCAGCTAAACTGGTGACTGGGAGCAGCCGGCAAGACCACATAACACCGGTCTTGACCTACATTGGCTCCTGGTACGTTTCTGAGCACAATTCAAAGTGTTGGTGATGACGTTTAAAGCCCTAAACAGCCTCGGTTCAGTATACCTGAAGGAGCGTCTCCACCTCCATCGCTCTGCCCGGACACTGAGGTCCAGTGCCGAGGGTCTTCTGGTGGTTCCCTCGCTGCGAGTAGCCAAGTTACAGGGAACCAGGCAGAGGGCCTTCTCGGTAGTGGCACCCGCCCTGTGGAATGCCCTCCCACCAGATGTCAAAAAGAAAAACAACTATCAAACTTTTAAAGGACACCTGAAGGCAGCCCTGTTTAGGGAAGCTTTTAATCTTTAAGAAATTAGTGTATTCTAATATTTCTGTTGGAAGCCGCCCAGAGTGGCTGGGGAAACCCAGCCAGATGGGTGGGGTATAAATAATATATTATTATTATTATTATTATTATTATTATTATTATTATTATTATTAAGCATATCTTACTTTTAAATTATGGAAATCTAGGCAAGTCCAGTCAAAGCAATCTGAAAATAAAGGGATGCCCTCTAGTGGCTGAATTCTGTAGTTTACTAGTCTTTGCATATCTTTCCTGCAAGAGCAGAGCTTAAGAATTCGGCCTTGGGTGTTTTAATATACCCCCAGCTTGCCTGACCTAGTGAGTCCCATGGATCTCTGTGTGACCTCTTCCCAAATATACATGCATTTTAATCAGACTGCAAAGCTAGAAGGACGTCATCCTTTTATCATCCTTGTTCCAAGGACAAACTGAGCATCTCCGTATCGGGTGGCTAAGAATTGTGCCCAAGGCAATGCAAGATAGGCAGGTCAGATCATGGAATTGGACCTAGAACTCTGGCACATATAAACCCACTACAAAGTGAAAGTGGTGGGCGGGGGGGGGATGGGTCTGTGGGAGAGCCTCTGTTTGCATATACTGTACAGTACGGTGGGGTTTTGTTTTCTAGGTAAATCTTAAGCTCTTGCAGATACATAGTTTGTGGGGGTTCTCCTGTTGTATTTTGCTGCTGCGTTTAGTTTGCTAATTTGTGTTTTGATAGATGGACTCCTGTCGCTTTTGTTCTTGGTTTTATATTTGTAAGCCACTTTGAGCCACTGCCATGGGGTGGGGGTGGAGGGAAAGCACCATATAAATGTTAATAATAATAACACCGTATTTTCCTGTTTAAAAAAATCCAAGCCATGTGAAAGTAGTGAATGTAGGGGGGGACGACAGGTGGGTGATTGGCAGCAGTGAGTGGGCGATTGGTGGCTGTGGCAAGCGGGTGATCAGTGGCGACGACCTCCCCCCAAAAAGCTCAACAACTCAAGAAATATTGATTTCTTAATTTTGGGTTCAAAAAATTTTGGGGTTCAAATTTTTTTTGGGTTCAAAATACTTATACATTGGGTCATCTTATACACAGAAAAATGGGTGGTGGTGGTAATAATAATAATAATAATAAACAACCCACCCTGTATAGACTTACCCTACACAGCTACCTTAAAACTGCACTCTTGTACACACTTACCTAGGAGGGAAGAACATGGTAATATCCTGCTAACACCTGCTCCTAGCATCTAGGATTGTGATCTCTGCAGTTGGGACGGGTGTTAAATGGGGTTAAAGAAGTCAATTAGGGAGAGAAAGTTGGTGCGGTGCTTGGAAGAGGAGAAGAGAAGAGGCGGTGAAAAACTGAAGAGAAAGTGGTCTGGCAAAGAAGGAAATGGAGAGAAGGGAACAAACCGATTAAGAGTAGGCAGCAGAAAGTAAAGTGAATTCTGACCAGCCGAGAAGACGAGAGGCAGAAGCTGCCACCCAAACAGCAGCCATTATCAGACATCGTACACCTACCTCAGGGGTTACCAAACTGTGGCCTCAAGCTTCATTCAGGTGGTCTTTGGATTTGCGACCGAACACGGCAGATGGCACATCCATTGCATTAAATACTCTCATTGATTTTTTTATTGCCTTTTGATGGTTTGTTTCTTATATATTGCCTGGCACTTATAAAATATATAAGAAACGAAAAGAAGCCATCAAAACGCAATTAAAGATCGTCCAGCAGCTAGCATAGCATGTTACAATTGCTACCAGAGGCAGAGAAATCATTAAGTGGTCCACGAAGACCCTCAGCAATTTTCAAGAAGTCTGGGGGAAAAAGAGGTCTGAGAAACCACTGACTTACTTCACATCATTGACCCAATTAGCCCAGCAATTCTCTGGGCCCAGTGACTGGTAATTGATTTAGGGTTGGGACATTATTTATTAATAGTTACAGTGGTTCATTTATTGGGCGAGTCTAGTTGTTCTCTAATTTTATGAGATGCTTTGATGCCCTTTGACTCTTTAAGTGATTGGTCAAGATCCGTCCTGCCTCTTTCCCGATAGCAATAGCCTTGAACTGTTTACTTTCTCTTCCCACTTCCTATAAACCCATTGCCTCCATCTGCTAGGGTCTCAGGACAAACCTGGGCACCCTTTTAGATAGGGACACGGTTCAGCTCAGAGACATGCCTCTGGAGCTTTTAGTGCTCTGATCTCCTTCGCATGTGGTCCCTATAATGCAGGCATAGGCAAACACGGCCCTCCAGATGTTTTGAGACTACAATTCCCATCATCCCTGACCACTAGGAATGATGGGAGTTGTAGTCCCAAAACATCTGGAGGGCCAAGTTTGCCTATGTCTGCTATAATGGGTAGGATATCCACTGTTGGTGGTTATTATTATTTCTTCTTAAAAATAAATTTTATTAGTATTTATACAGAGAAAAACAAAGCATAATATCATTTTTTTCATCCAAAATGAAAACATTGATCTAAATACAGTAAGAACATAGGGAAAAAAGAAAAAGAAAAGCAGGAAAAATAGAATAGGTGGTTTTTATTTCTAAAAAAATATATCTTTTTTGGGGGGGGGTAGAATGGTAGTCACCATGTGACATTCTGAATGTGTATGTTTATCTCCTTTCCCAGTTCTAAAATTTAAATAATTTTAAATTTAAATATCCCTCTCTGTGAGGGTTTTATTTATTATTATTTTTGCGATGAGCATGTGCAAACTGATTTTTTTAACCATGACAACCAAGTACAAGATTGGTCCTAAATCCATAAAAATAAAAAAAAATCTTGTTAAAAATATTCAAAATTAAAAGCTTCCTATTAATATGGGGGAGATCCCCCTTCCTCCCCCCATAGAATAAAGACGGCAGCTGGTTCTAGCAGCTGTATCCCAACCAATACTGTTCAAGCGCGAGCCAGGGACACTTAGTACTATCTGTATGTGGAATCATCCACGTCACAACTTTTCAGCTGCAGCTCTGCAGGAATGGCAGATGCAGGCTTTGCTAATCCCTTCCCTCCGAGAGCACAGGACCAAAAGAGAAAACTCATCCCATTTGTTAATCCCGCTGTCCGTCTGCTGGCTTGCTCAGGGGGGACTAGCTCTACAGAGCTCATCTCTGCACATAGAAATCCAAGCACGGTGGGTACCCTTTTGCCTTCCTGACCTACCTGCACTTCATCCAAGCACCAGGCGACACCTGCTTGCCCTGGCTGCTCATCCCTATGGGCTGACAAACCCACATCAGATCAAGTCCTTGCTAGGTTTCTTAGATGAAGCCACTTGGAGCTCCTCCACCAAAGGGATTACAACCATGTTCTCTGAACACAATTCATCATCAAATTCAGCCGCTGTGTTTCCATGTACTTGCTCGTCCCTGCCATCACTTTTAAATCAAGCCCTACATTTTATCTGAGGCTTGGATTGGCACACAATGGCACAGGGATTAAAATGAAACTGCCTTGAACTCTTGGTGTTGTAGTACTTTTGCCCCCTGTATGTTATATGGCTTTATGGGCCTTATATATGTACTGCCAGAGCCTTTCTTCTTTTTTAAATGTACAGGGGTATCTTCTCCACCCCCAGCCTGCAAGTGAATGAAGTCTGTCTGGAATGTTTCTTCACTGACGTACTATTTATTTAGGACATTTATGGTGTGTCCTCCCTTCCTTCTATCGTGGAACTCACTGCACACTACAGTGTGAAAAGTCACCAACCACTTGTTCTGTTTCGTAACTGACTAAATTTTAGCCACTAATATAATACTCGGATGCATATGCAGAGCAGGGGGAAAGAAGCCTGCTCCATCTTCAGTGTAGCAACCTTTTCGATATTTGAAGATGGCTATCATGTTCCCTCTAAGTGTTCTCTTTTGCAGGCTAAACATACCCAACTCCCTCACCCGTTCCTCACAAGGCTTGGCTTCCAGACCCTTGATCATCTTGGTCCCCTCCTCTGCACACATTCCAGCTTGTCAACGTTCTTCTAAAATTGTGACGCTCAGAATTGGACACAGTACTCCAGGTATGGTCTGACCAAGACAGAACAGAGCAGAACTATTACTTCCCTTGAAGTGGACACTATACTTCCGTTAATGTAGCCTAGACCAGCATTAGCTCCCCCCCCCCCCTACATCACACTATTGACTCATGTTAAACTTGTGGTCTACTAAGACCCCTAGATCCTTTTCACGTGTTCCTCATCTTATATTTGTGTGGCTGGTTCTTCCTGCCTAAGTATAGAACCTTACATTTGTCCCTGTTGAAATTCATTTTGTTTGGGCCCAGTTCTCCGATCTGTTGAGGTCATCTTGAATCCCAATTCTGTCTTCTGCGGCATTAGCTACCTTTCCCAGTTTGGTGTCATCTGCAAATTTGATGAGCGTTCCCTCAGTTCCTTTGTTCAAGTTGTTTTTAAAGACGTTGAACAACAACGAGCCCTAGACAGAATTCTGTGGCACGCCACTTGTCACTTTTCCCCAGGATGACAAGGAACCATTAATGAGTACTCTTTGGGTTTGGTCAGCCAGCCAGCTACAAATCCACCTTAGAAGTACCTCATCCAGTCCACATTTCCAACTTCTCTGCAACAATATCATGGGGGACTTTGTCAACAGCTTTACTAAACTCAATATGCACTGCATCCACAGCATTCCCCTAATCCACCAAGTTTGTAACTTTGTCAAAAAAGAGAGAGAAATGGTTAATGGTTTTTAAAAAACGGTATATTCCTTCTTTCCCCTCCACAACGGAGTTGCCCAAAGCAGCTTGTTGGCTAAGAAGAAAACCGAAAGCAGCTTACAAATATAAAAACAAATGCAACAACAACTGCAATCCAACCATTAAAAAACAAACTATTGAACGAAAAAATAAACGTTACTTTCAGCATCTTTCCCTTTAGCACAGGTGTGGGGAACTTTTGCCTCTCCAGAAGTTGCTGAGCTACAACTCCCATCACTCTTGGTCATTTACTATGCTTTCTGGGACTGATGGGAGTTTTAGTTGCACACGTCTACATTAGATCTTCCCTCAACTAAATCTGTCTGTCTCCTTCAATCTGTCTTTCTGTGTGGGCAGCAGTGTCTATAGGCCTAGTTAAAACAAGTATTCCACCCTCCTCTCATGGGATCAATAACATGCCGCTATCTAATTCTCCCAAAGCGTTATGGCAGGTGAGCTGAACTTCTTTCGGCCTGAGAACCGTGTTCCCTCCTGGGCACCTTTCTGAGGACCATATGTCACTGGTGGGAAGGTGCAACCACAAATGTGAATTTTAAGATGGGCTAGTTGTTTCTACACTGTTTCCTCCATTTAAGGAAACAAGGATGTAGTCGAACCAGGCAAAAACACTTGGGCCAGTGAGGGATGTGGTCTGGGGAGAGGGTACGTGGCCTGAGGAGTGTCCCAGAGGCCAGACAAAAAAGGCCTGGAGGGTTGCATTTGGCCTGAGGTTCCTTATCCTTGCATTATGGGAACCATGCAGACCCAAAAGTTTCCAGGGATGAATCATATGAACTGGCTATGTGTCCTTGGGGGGGGGGGAGCCGTGAGTCCACAAACCCCTTAAATCAGGCAGTTAGCAGGCGATGACAATGGCTTACTATCCATGCCACCAGCCACACAAGATCACCAGAATCCTGCCCTTTGTAAAGAGGCAAATCCAACATGTTTCCTTTTAAAATGATGTGTTGGGCCCCAAACTATCTGGGACAACCCTAAGGTTGACCTGGAAAAGATGAAGTCCGCAGCAAAACTGATCTGCACTGATGCTGAGGTCCTCTTAACAGCAAAAAGCTGGGAGTCTTGCTGAGACTTGGGGAATCCACTGAGCCGGAATGGCACACAGATAGCACCCCCAGCCGGCCTGTCCCCAGAAACACACCACACAAGCCAGCCACTGTTCACACCCATTATCAATATTCTGCCTATTCTCTTTATCAGGCAGTTGCAACAGAGAGTGCCGTTTCTGTATTTTGAGAGGTGGGGGCTTTTTGTAGGAGGGCTCTTATTAGCAACACAAAAAAGTTGGTGTGAATAGGGAATTTGTGGCTGTACCTTTTTACAGTAGTTGTTGAGAATCTTGGGGTGTGAAATATCCTAAAGAGCGCCCTAAAAACATCTCGCGACATTGACATAAAACGCAGAAAAATGCTCAAACGGTTCAGGATAGCAAGTGAAAGGAAGATCAGTATGTACATTTTGGGGGACTTGAATAAAATATTGGGGGGCCCAGGTAAGCTCCACCTCGTATAATAATCGGTCACATGACACAGCACACACTTACCATTTGTATGACAATGCCCATCAACTTTTTTGGGGGGGGGCTGTCCCCCTCAAATATTTTATTGGCTCCAGTTAACATCGAAAGCACCCCGCCTGCTCTAGCCTGCTACTTCACACCGGGAGAGTAAACCCAGAGAAACTCACCTGCTTCGAAAGCAACAGCGACGAAAAACCCGAAATTGAAGCTATATACAGTACATATATATTTAGATAGAGAACACTTTCCAAATACGAATCCAAGAGATTATATAACCAGCTGCGCCAGTTTGTCGCATCTGTGCGATCGTGCAGGGAGAAAAACGGGCAGGAAGGAATGCAAAGCGCTGCATGGGTTAGGGAGGTTGGGGAAGAAAATAAAAACTGCTTTCCTCCCGGAAAAGGGAACGCGGGACGCAAGATGTTCCAGGTCAACCTGACACTTCGAATCAGCTTCGCAGGCACAGCCCAGGGAAGACCTTGCGGGGCAACCGGGGGTCAAAGCTGAGAACGTGTGTATTAACCGATTCTGGTGGGTCACCGTTTTCCTTTGCAAGATTCCCAACAGGTCCGCTGGAAACGTCTTTCGGGGAGCCGGGCGCGGGGTGGCGGTGGGAGAAAACAGAGAAATTGGAGAGCTCGGTGCCGCTGGGGGGCGCAGCGGGACCTCACTTGAGCAAAGGTTATAGCGCGAGTCCTGGAGGCATGTGCCCGGGCGAGGGAGCGAGCGCCCCCTTCAGAGACCAACAAGAACCCTCCACCGCTCGCGTGCCCTGCTGAGAAAAGTGCTGTGCTGTCTCTTTTTTTAAAAAAAAGGTATTTATTTTTATTATTTGCTTCCCGGTCACCCCCATCCTGTGCAACGAGCGGAATCGCGGCTTCCTCTCCCCTTGCAAGGATTGCACCTGTCCCGCGTTCCCTTGCACCCTCGCGGAGGGTGGGGAAGGAAGAGCCCTCTGAACCCGTCCCACGTGCTTTTCGCAGCCACCCGGCCCGGGCACGGGAGGGTTAAAGCCGGCGAAGTGATCCGCAGCCGAGCGTGCGCTGAGGCTCCGTACGGGCGCATCTCTCACTTCCCCAAAAGCCATTGCTGCGTGCCCTTCCGCCATCGGGTTCCAACACAAAATAAGTGCCCGCTCCCTCCTTTTTTTTTCTTCCTCCCCCCCTTCCCCCCCGCCGTCTCGAGGCAAAGGCGAAGGGGGGCTTCAGACCGGATCTCACCCAGGATCCCCTCTGCCTTTTCCGAGGGGGAGAAGAGGCGTCCGGAGAGAGGGAAGGGACAAGGAAGGGGGACAAGTCCCTGACTCCGGGATCCCACCCTCCCCTCGCACAGAAAGAGGAGGAGGGAGGGGGAGGTTAAGCAAACCCGGAGCTGGCCCAGCAGGACCTACTTTCCTCTCTGAAAATGGCTGCCTCGGTGAACACTTTCTGTTCCATTCCTTGAAGCCCTTCGTTGTGGGTGGGTGCGGGGGGAGGGAAAGCCGAGTGGGGGGGTTAGAGACCAGCCAGCGATGCTGCTTTGGGGCCCCCTCCTCCGCTGAAGCTGAGAATTAGGGTGCAAGGGGCGAGAAGGGGAGAAGTTTAGTGGGGGGAAAGAAAAGAAAGGAAGAGGAGAGAGCGAAACAGGAAAAGAAAGAGAGGAGGCCTGGAACAGAAGGTAGGGAGGAGGCTAACAGCGGGAGGGTTGAGGTGGTGGTGGTGGGGAGAGACGAGAAGACCCCTCCCCAGGCGAAACAAGGGTGTGTTGGTTGCAAGCCACCCTTCCGAGGGAGGCTGTGGCCGGGCGTGTTTAGCTCTGTTCCGTGTAGCAAATAATAAGAAGCGAGGATGGTGAGCTGAGGCTCCGGGTTAGTTTTAGTTGTGTGTCTTACCGGGAAAGAGAATCTGCGCGGCTGGGGAGAGGCAAGGAAAAGTATGAACGTTCCATCGGGAGGGAAACTCTGAACGTTCTATTTCACCCCCCCCCTCTTCCACTCTCCTCCATTCGCTCTCTTTCTCCCTCCCCCCACCCCCCGGGAGCCCTCAGCGTTCCATCCGGCCTAGAAGTGAGTGTTCGAAACGTTCCATTCGGGTCGCCTCCTGCTTAAGAGCAAGGGGGTAAGCGGGAGGTGCAAGGGGCGGGCAGGCGGTGGGTAGGTGGGGGGGACGACCCCGAGAGAGAATCCCGGAGGCAGAAGTGAGCGAGGGGACGCGCAGGCAGAAAGGCCTTCTCCGTCGGATGCGGCTGCTTGAAGATCAAAGGCAAAACCGGAGCTCCCTTTGTGTGTCGTCCTAGGGATCTTGCTGCTTCGCTCTTCCCTTTGGGCTGATTTTGGAACCCTGAACTGCCGTGGTGGAAGGAAGCAAAGCTCACCCGTCCCCTACTCTCCGAAGGGGGCTGGGCGGTCTCTTTTTTTTCCTGGGTGGAGAGAGAGCCTCGGATATTGGAACTAGCATCCTTCCCAAACCTTTTTGTTTTGTTTTGTTTTGCTTGTTTTATCCTCCCTTCGCTCTCCGGGTGGCTGTAAATAAAAGTCCAGCAGAAATATATATCTATATATAGTTTTTTTGTTTTTTTTTAAGGAAGGGAACAAATGCAAACCCTTCCTTTTCCTCCCTTCGTGATTTTTTGGATAATGATTTCTGCTATATCTTGCCGATGGATTTTGCCGGGTGAGGATTTCTGGATCGCCTTGTAGAAGAGAGGTAGGTGAGGACTCCCCATTTTTCTAGATCTAGAGAAGAAAGACAAGCCCTAATCTCTTAGCCGTTTTTGAATGTCAAATGTATTGAGGGTGCATTTATGTCGGAATTTTAAACCTCGCTGATTTATGTGGCATTCTGGTGCATGAGAAATTCTGTTGTGTAAAAGCAGTTGGGGAAGGGAAGGTGGTGGAAGGCCGCTGTTAGCAAGCAAACTGAATATATATCCCCCCCCCCCAGTCTAGGCCTCTGTGTTTCTTTCGCCTTTATAAATTAGCGATTGGGAAGGGGGAAATGGTTTTCACATCCTTCCTGTTGGGAATAACAGAGCTGCCTTAATTTTGGGTCAAAGGAGGACGTATTCGTTTCTTTCCCTTGGCCTAAGAAACACAAGTATCTATTGGTATGTTTTGCACAATGATGGAATCCACAGGGAACTGTATTTGTTTTGGACCAAATCTGACTTCTCTTCTTGTATTGCGCTAAAGGGGGAAGTGTTTGTTAACAACTCATTAGAGGTTTCTAGTTATTAACCCCCCCACTCCCTCTCTTTGCCAGCTTTGCTTCCCAAGTGTCCCACATCTCCCCCACCCCCACCTTACATTCAGTTTCACTGGGATTAAAAGGCAGCTTTAATTTGTAGATTGGAAGGAGAGACAACCGTCACATTACAAATAGGTGTTTCTCTCTACAGGACTGTTGCGTTGTGAGGTTTCTTGAAAATGGAGGGCTCTCTGAGGGGCCCGGTCTGATTGGAAATGTTCCTTGCACCACCCCCCTTTCAAAATGTAGGAGGCTTCTCTCTCTTGAATTAGGTTAGGGTACGGCATTCTCCCTCCTAGAAACATACAAAGTGGCAAGGCCTACTTCTCCCAGAACGCCACCCCCCCCCCAGCAGTGTAGCCTGCATGGGATTATGGAGGAGTCCGGAGGGATTTGCTGAGAGATTGGGGGGGGGGTGTTGAAGAGGAGAATTGTGTTGGCATATTCTCTCTCTCTCTCTCTGTGCCAGTGTTCTTCTAGGTCAGGCATAGGCAACCTTGGCTCTCCAGGTGTTTTGGAACTACAACTCCCATGATCCCTAGCTAACAGGGCCAGTGGTCAGGGATCATGGGAGTTGTAGTTCCAAAACATCTGGAGAGCCAAGGTGGCCTATGCCTGTTCTAGGTGATAGTATGCTTGGAGACAAAGCTGGGATTGGGGGGGGGGCGCAGAGGTGGTGCTGGTAATTGTCTCGCAAAACAACTCCTTTTTTAAGATGCCGAGATCCATATTTGCAGTAGGCTGCTGTTGAAGAGCAGTTGCAGAGGTGAGCAGAATTTCCTGTTCTAAGAGGGGGCCTGGGGTGGGTGGGGCGTGTGGCAGAGTCTGGCCGGTGAGTTTTGTGCCCCAGTGAAATACAAATACCTTCCTTCACCCTCTGGGCTGTCAAAGAGGGGACTTTGTGGGCCACACCTGTTGCACACACTCTAAACCAGTTGCCTCTCTGAAGAAGAGCAGAACTTCTCGTTTTCTTGACAGTGGGGAGAGCGAGCGAGAGCAGCTGAACGGCAACTGGCTTTGCGGAGGGCAGTGATACATGTGTGCCCCCTTTCATGCACAGGTGGGGACCCTCAGGCCCTTCAGAGGCTGTTGAGACTCTGGCTCCCATTGCCATTCCTGACCATGGGCCATGCTGGCTGGTGCCGTTGGGTTTGGGGAGTCCAGCAACATCTGGAGGGATGTGTCTCCCCCGCTCTGGTTTAATAAGACATTCCACATCAAAGGGCAGAGCTCACCTGCAGTGTGCTGCATGATCCAGATGGTGGTTTAAAATCCTGTTACTTACATTATTTAGTTACATAAATATATATATTTTTAGCGAAGACAGAGTTCCTACCAGGGGTTGCTGGACCTTTGATCTTGCTGCACATATCTTGTTGCAGCAAACTCTGCAAAGGGTGTGTTTTTGCAGCTGTGGGAGATTTGCAGTTGTCACTAATATTTGGCTACCCAAATAATTACGGTATTTTCTTATTGTGCGCGGTTGCCTCAAATGGTGATAATAGAACCAGAACTTCTTGCAAGGGGAAGGACTTCTGTGTTTGCATCATTCGTGCTGCAGAATCGCACTTGGGACTTCGGAAATGAATTCTGTGCACGCTTTAACCCTTATTGCTTGAGAAGCTCTTTATATCATTTGATTTCCTTGTGTAACTGCTGAGTTGTAATGATAATTGCAAGAAGAGATAAGAGATGGGTTTGCCCCTATTGCCTCACTGTCAGCCACCAGCTTTCATTGAGGATCATAAACAGCCGTAACCAAAGTGTCCATTAAAAATCCTGGCCCTAAAATAGAAATATTTTTGAATTTCTCAAGAAAACCAGGAACTCCTTATTTTTGTGACTACAGGCCTTGCCTCAATCCAGACCTGTTGAAGCTGTATGTATGCATGTACACTAAAATCTAGGGTTCCCAAGATCAGCTGTTGAGGCAGAAGGTTTGAGCTGAAGCCTAAAGATCTTGTTGGTAAATGGTCACTGATCTGTTAACCAGGTAAGAACTGATGAGCAGGCTCCTAGTACAGTGGTGCCTCACAAGACGAATTTAATTCATTCCACGAGTCAATTCGTTTTGCGAAAAATTCGTCTTGCGAATCGCGGTTTCCCATAGGAATGCATTGAAATTTCTTTTTTTGCCCATAGGAACACATTAATTAAATTTCAATGCATTCCTATGGGAAACCGCGATTCACAAGACGAATTCGTCTTGCGGGTCACCATTGGATCGCAAGACACATTCATCTTGCGAAAAATTCGTCTTGCAGGGCATTCGTCTTGCGAGGTACCACTGTATTTCAACTTTACTGGGCCAACCCAGATGTTTCAGATTGCCTGGCAGTAGCAGGGCCTTGTGTTACTCTCCACTCCCACCTGTGCCTGGTGAGAGCTCCGAAGGCTAAGCTTTTGTAGATCTAGGTGACTTGCTATGCTAGGTCTTCATTTCTGGTTCAAACCCTGGGATCCCCGCTTTATAGATCTGCCTCATCTGCTGGGTCTTTCAAACTTGGCCACTGCAAACACCTGTTGCCCCATCATAGAATTTTGCACAGATTATACCCACCCTATAGCCTTTTTTTCTCTTCTTAATGGGTTTTACATTTATTTTACTTTCCCCATTTTGTAAGTTTTGGGGGTAAGCGAGGGTGGTTTGCTTCTTCATCTTAATTTATTTCCATGAGCCTATGGAATACATTGCCCTTTTCATTTTATTTATTTCAAAAAAAATTTTCTTACAGATGAGGCAGAGGTAGATTTGACAAGGGACAAGGGCTGCTTGGCAAGGCTAAATCGGAACTTTTGAATTGACACCTAGTGCTTTGTCCAGTGATGTGTTTTGCCTTTTTTTGGTCGGCAAAGGTGTACCATAGGAAGGCCTAGAGGGAACAAATGGATTTGGTTTGAGATTTGAGGAGATTCTAAATTCTGTTTTAGCACTTGCGGTATTTTTCAGTGTGGCTAAATGGAACGTGTCCAGAAGAGGGCAACCAAAATGGTCAAAGGCCTGGAAACGATGCCTTATGAGGAACGGCTTAGGGAGCTGGGTATGTTTAGCCTGGAGAAGAGAAGGTTAAGGGGTGATATGATAACCATGTTCAAATATATAAAAGGATGTCATATAGAGGAGGGAGAAAGGTTGTTTTCTGCTGCTTCAGAGAAGCGGACACGGAGCAACGGATTCAAACTACAAGAAAGAAAATTCCACCTAAACATTAGGAAGAACTTCCTGACAGTAAGAGCTGTTCGGCAGTGGAATTTGCTGCCAAGGAGTGTGGTGGAGTCTCCTTCTTTGGAGGTCTTTAAGCAGAGGCTTGACAGCCATCTGTCAGGAATGCTTTGATGGTGTTTCCTGCTTGGCAGGGGGTTGGACTGGATGGCCCTTGTGGTCTCTTCCAACTCTATGATTCTATGATTCTATGATTTGAGAGGAAGTTTTGGCTCCCCCGGTGAAAGTCCTAGCTGGCATGGCCGGGGGGGGGGGGAATGATGGGAGTTACAGTCTAACAATTCCTGGAGGGCCACAAGTTCCCCACCAATGGGCTATGTCAATGCTAAACCCAAAACCAGCTAATAGTTGTGGCTTCTCATCTCTCCCTTGCCTATGGGGAGATGTGAAGGCAGGGGATTTCAGTTTTGTGTTGAAGATCTTGTCACCACGATGTCACAGTTCCTAGTTTTCTGTAGTGATGGGGGCAGGGGGGGGGAGCTGTGAGGTTTATACTAGCTGAAGTATGGAGCGTAGACGTGTTGGTGTCTAACTTTATTTGTAAAATGGCACATGTTAGAAAGGGTTACAGTTGCCAGAATGGAATACCGAGTTGCCATTTTTTGAGCCCGGTGGCTCAAACGTCCTATTTTTCAATCATGACTTCTTGGTTCCTGAAATTTGTTCTGATTGTGCAGATGAGATATAATGGATAGAATTCTACAGGGTGTGCTGCTAGTGTGTGAAAACGGTCAAGATCCAAGGATTCCCCAGGCACGCACCTCCGGGTGAGGGAGACCTTCCTGCTGCCCGGGCATCTTTGCTTGGTCGCAAGTGGCCGATATCCAGGTGCAAAATGCGCCTGGCGAATTTCGAACGCTGGTCACATCCCACCCTTTAGTTCAGTTGCAGCTCTGAAGATAGCTGTAGTTATAAAATAATAAAACAGTTTTTTTAATTAAAAAAAAGTACGTTACAAAACAATACTAAAAAGGAAGGTCAGTGGCTGTTTACTACTAAACTGGGCAATTTTTATTTTTAAGCTGGGCAATTTTTATTTTTATTTTTAAAAAGTATTTGTGTGAAGGCAAAAGCATAAGGCTTGGCACCTGGAGTGATGCTCGGACAAGAGAATTCCTTAAGTGGGGTGCCACCACTGTGGAGGCCATTTCTCTGATTACCACTCACCTCACCTCACCTGGACGGCGAGCCGTCCAGAGAAGAGCCTCTGGAAACAAATCTTGGGCAAGTTTGTGTGGGAGTCGGCAGCCCTGAAGACGATGACCTAAATTTCCGAGTAGTCTTCAAAGGTAGCCCCATGTGCAAAGCATTGCAGTAATCTAATCTGGAGGTTACCAAACCATGAATAGTGATGCCAATGCACAATTGGATTTCAAGTCCAGTACACAAGAGCAGCATTTCTTGTGGTGAAAGCTTTCGGCATTTTGTGGGGTGGTATGTGCATACTTTAAAGAAAAAAAACGTTCGCTCGTGATTTAACTCTTAAGATTTGATGCCCTAATCTGAACATCAAGGACCAGGAGTTACACAGTCTTTGGTCTTCTTGAAACCACCAAACTGGATTTCCAGACCAGTTTTTGTAGGGGAGTCTTTTTGTTAAGCAGCAACAGTGTAATGCAGAGGTTTTTCAACCTTTTTGAGTCCCTTGACCAACTACTGTACATTCTTTCTGCGGCACCCTTGTGGGGCTCAGGAGCCCAGTTAGGTCACCCCTTGCCTGCGGAGCCAGCAGCCCCTCACCCATTTTCAAACACCGTCCCATGTGGGGTGTTCTCTCAGCCTCCTCTCCTCTCCCCTGGTCAGCCCCATAGACACCATTTTGCCTGGGGAGCTTGCAGCCAGGGCTGCTGCAACAAACAGCTGAGATACGAGAGGGCATCGGAGGGAGGGGAGGAGAGAGGGACATTCAAGGCACCCCAGGGTCACAGCACACTGGTTGAAAACCCCTGGTGTAATGTAAAGCAAGTGCATAGCTGAGACTTGTTGGCTATACTTTGTGTTTTTACTAGAACCACGAGATTCACCAAATGGAGCTTGGTGCAGGAGACATAGACTTGAGGTGCAGGGGACTCTCAGCAGAGGGATTTCTGAGGACCAGAACTGAACAGAGCTCAACAGTCCTTCCATGCAAAGTTCCATTCTTGCTTATCCCAAGCTTTCATAATTTCATTGGTCTAATATAGGGGTGTGTGTGTGTGTGTGTGGTCATATTGTTTTTGCAATAGTTAAAAAGCTGGGAGTTGGAAATCCTTGGTGATCTATTGCATGTCATCCGGGTAGCTATTGCATGTCATCGATCTTACCTTTTGCCCGTTCCTGACGAAAAGGCGTATGTGGCTGAGGAAGAGGTTTCTTCTTTTCCTTGTAGGCCTGAAAGGCGTGACTTGCTTTTTTGCATTGTAATTTTTATTTTCCTCCAGTCATAGGTACGAATCCTAGATGCCTTTTTGACATGGTGGCTCTGAGAACCATCACTGTGCCATACCCAATATCCCCATTTTCCTTCAAAGTCAATAAAAACTCCTGTCCTATTGTGAGGCTATGTGAAAATGGCAACTAGGCAGGCACCCTGTTTTAGCGACTGTAACCCTTGTTTAAGGGGTTAATGGCACCTAGCTTATGTATCTGAGTTTCTAACACTGGCCGCGTGTTAAGGTCAAACAAACATCTACCGTACGAAACAGAGAAGAAGGTGTTAAACATTGCAAATCGGCAAACTGCGTGTCTGAACAAACCCTGTTTTAATCCTTAAAGCAAGTTGTGATCTATAAAGGCCACTTCACATGTTGCATAAATTGTTTTCGTGTAGTCAGTCCACAACATACGTAGTTATGTTGTCATAGAAGATTGTTGAAACTCTTTTTATCAGGACCTTGATATTGCAATCCCATGCACTTCTGCTTGCAGGTATTTATCATTGCATTCAATGGGCCTTGCTTCCAGTTTACGGTTGCAGCCTGAGTGTATTTGCTACTGTGTTGGCAAAAGTTGGCACTGCAGAAAGAACCAACACATATATGGATAATTTTATTTGTATGCTGCCTTTCCATAGTTCAAACCATTGTTCCAGGTGGCTTACGGCATGAGAATAAAAACCACCTGATTACAAACGTAACAGAATTATTAAAAATCAATAAATAAAACATGAAAAGTACACAGCCGAGTTAAACAATTTCCACACAAATCATAATAAGATCTAAAATAAAGATACAAAGAATAAGATCAATTACAGTAGCAACAACAACACCCCAGCCGAAGAGTCTGTTCAGCAGCCTCAGATTTTGTAGCTGGAGTCAGTCCGGGCCCCGGCTTTCCAGGCCAGGTGGGAAAAGGCCTCCAAGGCGGGGAGCAGGTCTTCCAAGACTCGCAACCAGGATACTTGTTACTAGCAGTGTTGAAGCTGTTGGTCAGTTAGATTAATTTATTTAAAAGCTTTTGGTCAGTCAAAAATATGCCCCTAATTAAATCATCCATCAGATTATTAGAAATGGTTTAAATATTTTTAATGCAAGGGCTTCGCCAAAATGTAAGGAGGCAATTGGCATTTTGGGGAAGGCTTCCTCCCCATCCCAGAGGAGGGAATGCTTCCTCTTTTAAAAATGGTTTGTGATGTGGTACATCAACATGTTTGTGTCATCCATAAAATGATGGAAGAATTTTTTTTCCAGGACAAGTTTATATATATTCAAGGATACGAAGGTGTGTTTTATTAAAAAGCATCTGTTTCAATAAGCTAAAGAGTTCTTTAACTGTTTGGTGGCCTTCCTAGAAGCTATTGTAGGCTATGGGTCAAACAGGGCTGGAGGTTTTGTGAAAAAGACAGCTGCGGTATTGCAGTTTACAGTCTAAGAAGCGAGGCAGGTCCAGCCTGTGTGTGGGGAAAGCAGGCATTAGTTCTCTTTTTTTGCCCTTCCACTAAACTACTTGCCAAGGGGAAGGCTGCATCCTTGGGGCTGGGTTCCCAGGAGGGGCAGGCTCTGTGCATCCTTCTTCTCTTTCCTGTGCTTTGGGGAAGTTTTCATCCGTGTCATTCCCACATGGGTAATAGTTAAGCTTCCCCCTTTGGAAAATGTTTGTGTCTGCCTTCTTTAGTGGAAGATCTGAACCTGGATTACGGGAACAAGGCTTAAGTAATTTTGAAAAGCATCATCCTACCGGTATATAAGCCTTCCCAAAAAGCTTGCCTTACACCCGATCTGACCATTTCCCCCTCTAACCCAGCAGTGTGTACTATGACTGGCAGCAGCACGTCAAGATCTCAGGCACATGGTCCTTTGCAATGCATGCTCTCTTTACCTTTTCAGCAAGAGATGCCCAAGGATTGACTCTGGGCAACGCATGTCCTCTACCATTGAGTTGCGATCCCTCCTCTGTTTGTTAGCAAAATACCCTGCTAGAAATTTCATTGCTAAATTCTGCGCTAACTATGGCCTTTGGAAGCCAGACTGTGCGCACAGGCCACATTCACACCATCTATTTAAAGTGCTGTGCTGTCACCTTATAAACAGTCACTGCTTCCCCCAAAGAATTCTGGGAGCTGTAGTTTGTTAAGGGTGCTGAGAGTTGTTGGCAGACCCCCTGTTTCCCATCAAAAAGAGTTCCCATAGTTCCTTGAGAATAGGGGATTGATTGTTAAACCGCCCTGAGAATTGTAGCTCTGGGAGGGAGAATAAGGCATCTCCTAACAACTCTGAGCACCTTTAACAAACTACAGGTCCTAGAATTCTTTGGGGAGGCCGCAAACATTTAAAGTGGTATCATAGCACTTTGAATGTGTCCATTGTTTTCTGGTGGTTCCAAGAGATGGTTTGATTCAGGCGATGAATGTCTGATGTAGAGCAGTCTATTATTATTATTATTATTATTATTATTATTATTATTATTATTATTATTATTATTATACCACTCTATACCAGGAGGCTTCAGGGAAGTTCAAAGAAAAGATCAACATAAAAACCACAATATATATAATCAAAATAAAAACAACCCAATAACAGCCCCCCCACTGCTGTTGTCGGGTGATCACTCCCTGCATCCTTGTGGTGTAAGCTCTCTCTAAGTCTTTTGGATGTGCTCCGCAGTTCCTGGAGATGTTAGTAGACAAGATGGTGATTCAGGTAGGTAGAGCTTTGAATTTCATAGACTGAATTCGGTATCTTATATTCTGCCCCAAAGAATATAGTAAGGATATACAGAATATAGTAAGGATAAGGAGTCTGTTGCATTCCAGGTATTGTTGGACTACAAATCCCATCGTCTCAGCCATGCTTGGCTGATGGGAGTTGGAATGCAACATCTAGAAGACCACACAAGTTCTCCCTTTCTGAGCTATAGATAGACACTGCACATTTTGAGGCACTGATTTTTAAATAGAGTCGTACCTTGTTTCTTGAACAGAATGCGTTCCGGGGTTCCGCTCGACTCCTGGAACCATTAAAAAACCAAGGTGTGGCTACTGATTGGCTGCAGGAGCGTCCTGCAGCCAATCGGAAGGTGCGCCGGATTTTCAGCTTTCAAAAACCAGAAACTTCGCTTCTGTGTTTTGATCGTTCGGGAGCCGATTTGTTTGGGAACCCAGGCACCAAGGTACGAATGTAAAGGAGTCAAAGGTATATGTATTACACTGAGGCTGAAGTGCTCTGCACACATTACCTGGGATGAAGCCCCCTGGACGCAGTGGGAGTTGCTTCCTAATACACCTGTATGGGATTGTGCTGTGCGTAGCTCAACCTTGAGAGCGTGAGGAAAGCTTGAATTAAAGAAGACTTTTTGATGTTATATGGAACCTTTGATTCTGGAACAGAACCCAGTCCTGGCTCCTGTTAACTTCCTCTGCTCCAACTTACTGTGTCCTTGAACGGGTTGTGATCCCAAAAAGAATCCGGTTTTCTGCCATCCGATGGAAGGTGGGACATTGCTAGTGGAGGAGTTTCTGGGCAGAAGTGAGCAATAGTATTTCATTCCTCAGGCAAAGTGATGAGATGGCGTAGCAGCAGGGTTGCCATATTTTGAAGAGAGAGAGAAAAAAGGTTGTTTTGATGACTCTCATTTTAAATCCCCCTACTATATGTAGGCTGTAGAGAAGCTGCGCTATATTGCTGAGGGTGGGGGCCAGGAGAAGAGAAGAGGAAAGCAGGTCTTCAACCACCAGTTATGTCTATGTCTCATCCAGGAAGTATAGCCAGAAGCATTTTGTCAAATTTAAAAAAGGCATAAATTTTACCCCTGAAAAAGAGGGTGTGTTCTGGGAAAAGAGGACACATGGCAAGCCTGGTTCGCTGAAATTTAGGCAGTGTGATTTCCCTTTTCTGTTATACCGCTAAACCCCGGAGAGAATGTGAATGAGTCAATGAAGGCAGTGATTTTCATTCCTTTCCGGCGTGGGATCCACTGTTAACCCCAAGTGCCAATATTCACAATATGTTTGGCCCCATGTGTCCATCTTTGGTTCTCGTTTCCCCCCCTTTCCTCTTGAATTTGAAAAAGCAAAAGGCGTGGTTTGTTGTGGCCCAATTTTGCGTGGAGTGTTCCTCAGATTGTGGGTCATAACCACCAGCTGCAGACCAATGGCTTGGCTCCTGTACACAAGGGGGATATCCTTTGGTTATAAAATAATGTGGCATTCCCTATCCTGGTTCCCTCCAGATCTTTGGGTCTCAGGGGTTGAGTGGTGCGTGGGGCAGTTCTGGGCACCTGTCCTGCCTACTGAGCATACCAGGAGGGGCAGGTGAGTTTGCCTCCTGATATGCCACTGAGGTGAGCCCAGCTGCATGATGCCACCCTCTCTCTGCCAGCTGCTGCTGCTGTTTGGATTCCAACTTTTTCCAGCCGCAGTGATGAGGAGGGCATCTCTTGGGCTTGGGGTGGGGCGGGAGGGAAAGATGGACGCCTTGTTAAAAGGTTAAAAGACTTCTCTTCAGGGAAGGGGACTTCCACTTGCAGGAGACAGAGGTTCCGCAGACGCTATGGCAACAGGTTCAAGCCACCAGGGAGCAGACATCTTCTGAAGGGGAGGCCGGAAAGTGAGGAGCGCTGTCAGTTGGGGCAGAAAGTGGGAAGTGGTGCAATTTGGTCAGGAGAAAGAGGAGAGACACAGTCTCGCCTCCCCTTCTCCGCTGGAAGTGGGGTGGCCTAGCTGGAAGCAAAGGAAGGCTTTGGCGTCTCCCTCGTTCCTGGACCAGGAAGTAAAGATTTGGAGAAAGTCACCCCCTTCCCTCCAGAATGACTTTAAGCAGGAGCTCCTAAATGTATATTCCCAGTGAGCCCCTGCCTTTGGGGGGTCTTGTCTTAACGCAGTGATAGGCCAACCCCAAAACAGAGGAACGAGAGGCTTAGTTGAGGAGGAGCACCCCAATGTCCTGAACCTGAGGCCTGCCCTTTTCTCTAATCACCTTTGCTTAACTTCCGGCCCCCAAATGCCACTTTTGGATTTGTTGCGTGGCCTCTTTTTTTGGTGGGTGGTTCCGGGTGCAGGCCCTGGCTCTCCTAGGAGCTTGTTGTCTTGTGGGTACTTTTCATGCGTCCTTACTTTCTCTTTTGAGCCTGGAAGATTATAGAGCGGCCTTTTCTCAGACATCTTACTAGATGTTTTGCTGTTGCCATTGCTGCTTTCTGCCCCTCTGAATGTTTTGAATGAGATCAGCCAGTGGACCTCTTCCTGCTTGACATGATGATGATGATATTTCTAGGCCACCCATCTGACTGGGTTACCTTGACATTTCCTTGACATCTGATGGGGAGGGCGTTGCATGGGTTGGGTGCCACTACTGAGAAGGCCCTAGGCCTGGTCCCCTGCAACCTCGTTTCTTGCCATGAGGAAACCACCAGAAGTCCAGGGGAATCCTGTCCCAGATAATTCTGTGGTGGCTTACTCCACTAACGGAGTGAGAAAAGTGTTCAGTAAGGATCCGCGTGACCTGTGTGGTACTTAATTTTTGAGGGGAGTAGTCACGAATTTGGATTCTACATGAATTCGGTGGCGCTGTTTTTACTATTGGGGGAATGTATGCGACGCTTTGCACTGTAAGAAACGCTGGGTTTTCTTGGTTGCCCCAAAATAACTTTGGGTTGGGCCCGTCAAGGACTTAAGGGTTTTGCCAAGGAATGAGGTGGGGATCTTCCTCACGGGAGGCCTCAAATGTCACATTGTTGCAGTAATTTAGAAGGCCATTTCTATATGGAATGGCAGAATGATACCTGAAGGCCATTGGCAACCAAAGAGATGCTAGTATGCCCACCAGTGTCCCTCTTCACATGCCCCCCACACCCTGCAAATATGTTTTGATTGGATAAGATTCTTGTTGCTTACAGAGTTTGGGTTTGGTAAATCAAGAGGTTCTGTCTGTCGCTGTTCATCGGAAGAGACTAGGTACTGAAAAATCTGAATTAATGGAGCGTTTCTGTGTCACTGTATTGATGTGCGGTCAGATTCCCCACCCCCCTTTAAAGGGCTCCATGTGACCTTTAATATTGCCAGCATTTGCACAGACTGCTCTTCGCTTTTGCTTCCTGTGTTTCCGTGGGGCGAGAACGCTGGTTTGTTCGTTTGTTTTTAAAACGGGGGTGGGTGGTTTTGCATTTACTTTTAGTCCTGTTGCATGAAAGGGGCAACTTTCTGGTTAGGGAAATTGAATCTTGGCTTTGTTTTGGATTTATTCCATGCCGTTGTAGTGAAATCTTAAAGAGTGATGGTCACAGCATTGAAAAGAGATGCAAAATATCTGCTCCCTTAAAACCCTATAGCCTTCAAAACCCACTTGAACAGGTGGAGATCTAGACATGCATTCACATTGTTCGAGGTTTCTGTATCTTCTGTGTTGCTTGCGTACCGTGGAGCAATTGCACCTTTGTACAAGGGGCTTGTGAGATCTGGTTTTATGGTCATAGCTTTTGAATTAATGAGAGGGGGAGGGAAGCGCCTCTCATCACTAGACCTTAGAATTTATTTTATTTTCTGCTTGGGCTGGAAGAAAGCTAAACGTTGGAATTACAAAGTTGTTAAATTCTTGTTAACATTTGACAGTAAAGAGATAAAATACCCTGTGCACCATAGAGCTGGGTGTTTTTGCTAGGATAATGCTTATTACAGTTTAATTTTAGACGCCTTTTTGCAGAGGCTTCAAGGAGTTGAAGCGTGTTAAGAAATGGGGAACCAAATTGTCGGGAGTATTTAGAGCCTGGCATCATTTTCAGTTAACTGGAGATGTTAACCATCGTTAGGGTGTCCCAAATCTTATAGCACCATCCCGTGATACTGGGGTGGAGGTGTTTTGTTTTTCCAGGGTATTTGAAATATAGCCTCTGTTGTAACTAAATTAATCAAATATATTCAAATTGGGCTGGGGGGGGGGAGAGAGAGGTGATCTAACAATACTGTTAGAGGTTCCAAAGGGATGATATATCTTTTGATATATGTGATCCAGTATTTGACCCACTGCCTTTTGTGTTTTACAGCAAGCCCCACTGCCCCTATTACCGGGGGGGGGGGGGGAGAGTTCACTGTGCCACAATTTCCCCAATGTAACTTAGAATATTCTGAGGATTTCCAACAGCTCTGGACCCCGATGCTCTTTGGTTAGGACAGAAGCCATTTTACCTACCGCATTCCCATTTGTTGGAAAAATGAGAGAGTTCTTGGAAATGGGAGGTTTTTTGGGGGGAGGGCGTAGAGAGAAGCAGGCTTCCTTGTTTTTACATTACCTGAGCTTAATCGGGCGGAAGGAGAGGTGCATTTATTACATACCTGCAGGTAATCTGGAGAAAGTTGTTTTTTCCCATTTTATTCCTAATGTTGGCCCTCTTTGATGCATAGGGAAGTTTAGCAGTGTGTAGGCGGCAATTCTAAGGATGCTATTGACCTGGGCTTGTAGTAGGTCACCTTACTCCTCTTGTGGTTCTTGTACAGCCTCTTCTGCCTGTCTCCATCCCCCCCAGAGCCATTGATTCAGGAAGAGGAGTAGATTATACAAAACAAGTGCATGCAAATGCAGATTCTATGTCTTGAGTGCAGAACTTGGTGTGTATCAACATGTGAGGTTTTCCTTTCTTGCATTTGTTGGGCTTTCAGCCTTGTCTTATATGTATTTGTTTTTTATTCCATGTTTAACAGTTTTTAATGATCTTATGTGTACAGTCGTACCTTGGTTCTGAAATGGAATCCGTTCTGGAAGTCCGTTCGACGTTCGAAAACCAAGGCGCGGCTTCCGATTGGCTGCAGGAGCTTCCTGCACTCACGCGGAAGCCGCGTTGGACGTTGGGCTTCTGGAAAAGTTTGCAAACTGGAACACGTCCGGGTTTGTGGCGTTCGAGATCCAAGGTATGACTGTACATTACTTTGAGACGGTGGTTTGGAAGGTGATTAATAAATTAATAGTAACAATAAATAATGGGGCTTGGCCACAACATGTCTTGTTTGGCACTGTTTAAACCAGGCATCCCCAAACTGCGGCCCTCCAGATGTTTTGGCCTACAACTCCCATGATCCCTAGCTAACAGGACCACTAGTCAGGGAAGATGGGAATTGTAGTCCAAAACATCTGGAGGGCCGAAGTTTGGGGATGCCCATGGTTTAAACCAAATCCGGCCTGTGGATGGTCCGGGAATCAACATGTTTTTACATGAGTAGAATGTGTCCATTTATTTAAAATGCATCTCTGGGTTATTTGTGGGGCCTGCCTGGTGTTTTTACATGAGTAGAATGTGTGCTTTTATTTAAAATGCATCTCTGGGTTATTTGTGGGGCATAGGAATTCGTTCATTCTCCCCTCCCCCCCAAAAAAAATATAGTTTGGCCCCCCACAAGGTATGAGGGACAGTGGACTGGCTCCCTGCTGAAAATGTTTGCTGACCCCTGGTTTACAGCCTAGGGAGAGGCTAAGAACAAAATAGGGCTGGGGAGAAGAAAGTTTCCTGAGCTGTTTTCCTTCTTGTCTAGGTCTCTTGGATACAGGATGGATGATCAGAAGCCACCTGGTGAGGACAAAGACTCTGACACACCAGGTAGGTGCCCCAGTTTGGCTGCTGCTGCTGAGCAATTTGCCTCCACAAGAGGTTCAGATTCTCTGGTCACGAGAGGGGAGATATCTTCAGAGCTCTCCTCTGCTTTCAAGAACACAGCCTTCCAACCTATCCAAGTGACGCTGACACAAAATCCCACACATACACTAAGTAAAAGAATATGTTTTTATCACACACCCCTCTCCTCCCTCTCTTTCCCCCTAACCTTATACAGTGGTACCTCGGTTCTTGACCGTCTCCGTTGACTAATGTTTCGGTTTTTGAGTGCCGTAAACCTGGAAGTAGATGCTTTGGTTTTCGAACACTTTTTTGGAAGCCCAACATCCGACGCGGCTTCTATTTTGAGTTTTCCATATTGAGTTTTTGGTTTTCGAATGTTTCGGAACTTGAACGGTCTTCCAGAACGGATTGCATTTGAAAACCGAGCTACCACTGTACTGCATACAACGCCAATGTCTCACAACAAATGTAACTGATCTGTATAAAACACAACCTGAACAAAAGAGACAATGCAAATATTTTAGTAAACCATGGACATCTTTAATATTTTTTTTTAAAGTCTTTATTCCAGCAAGCATTTTCACTGAATCCCAGTTTCATAGTTTTCACCAATTTTTATATCTTCTGTTTTTTTATTTCTGGGTGGTGCTGTGGTCTAAATCACTGAGTCTTTTGGGCTTGCTGATCAGAAGGTCAGCGGTTCAGATCCCTGTGACGGGGTGAGCCCCCGTTGCTCTGCCCCAGCTCCTGCCAACCTAGCAGTTCGAAAGCATACCAGTGCAAGTAGATAAATAGGTACCACTGTGAAGGGAAGGTAAATGGCATTTCCGTGCACTCTGGTTTCTGTTGTGGTGTTCCATTGCACCAGCAAGAGAAAAGGACTTCTCTCAAATAATAAAAGTTTTTGTCAGAAACCAAGGATTAGTTAGCCATTTTCATATTTTTAAGGAAATGTAGCCCTGTTCAGACATTAAAAAAGAAGAAGAATACAGCCTTCCAGAATTAAACGCACTGGAGTGGTAGTTTTTCTTGCCTTTACAGTCTAGGGAGGAACTGTAAAGATGTTGAGGGACACAGAACTGTAAAGATGTTGAGTGACACAGAATATTGGGCTGACGTTGAACACAGGAGCAGTGTGCTGAGTTCCCTCTCCGATGTGTAGTTTTGCTGGCTGTGTGCCTTGACATCATGGCAGTGTGCGTTAATCCCGCCTCTGTCGGCCATCATTGACTGCACTCTAGGGAGGCCACAAATCACCCCTTGTAACCACATCAGGACACATTGGAGTAGATGCTATGCATGGGAGAACTCAACATGCGGCCATCTTTTTGTGTATGTGGCAAACCAATGTTTTCGTTTGTTTAGCAACTTGTAAATCTTGTTAACCTGAGAGATTGACGTTAAAAGGACGGATGAGCGTCAGAGCGGAAAACCACCTACATTCTGCTCTCTCCCAAATAGAAATATAACCAGCATCAACATAAATATAAATATACACGTTATGAAATAACGTTGCATTTTAAAATACACGTCATCCATCTGTATTTGTGTAGGCTTGGTAAAGCAAAGAAAAAATCAGCAGGCGCCTTAAAAACAGTACAGTCAATGTGCCTACCTAATCTCAATTGGCGGGGAATTCCAGAGTGAAGAAATATGAAATATTGCCTTTGTGCAAGTACTCGACTTACGAAAATTTGAGTTATGAATGAAAAAAAATGGCCGCACGCTTCCTTTTTTTCTGACATCCGAAAGGAAAACCGTTGCGGTTTAGATGGGGTTTTTTCGACACAAATTTTAGATGTGGTTTACTTGACTTACGAATTTTTCCGTTTCCAATGCATTCCAGTGGGAAACCGCTTTTTTCGACTTACAAACTTTTCGACCTACGAATGTGCATTCGGAATGGATTAAATTTGTAAGTCGAGGGACCACTATGTTACGGTAAACTGGTCCTGAGCTGGGTCTCGTTCCTGTCAGCGGTATCAGTATTGGTGTCAAACTTTTATTTTAATCACAGACCAGCACAAAATAAGAAAAATACAGAAAAAACTGAACACATAAGACTTAAAACAGGCAAGGGATAAAAACTAGTAGCTGAAAGGTGAGGTGATTATATAAAACATAACTTAAAAACGATAGAAACAAGGACAAACGGTTAAAAGCGACTTTAAAGAAGGGAGCATGAAGGAGCATGGGTCTTGCATTTTGGGCCTAGTTTGTGGCGCAAACCATCCTTCAGCGAATATCCATAATAGCAGTGCAACTGAGTATGTAACATCTGGGTTTTCATCTTGAAGTAGCAGGGAGGCAAAAAGTTCTGTGTTCTTTGTGACCTGGAAATTTATGTAGTGCAGGCAAGATGAACTTAGCTCGTATATCTGTATGGTAAGGTAAAGGTACAGGAACCCCTGACCATTAGGTCCGGTCGTGACCGACTCTGGGGTTGCGCGCTCATCTCGCATTATTGGCCAAGGGAGCCGGCGTATAGCTTCCAGGTCATGTGGCCAGCATGACAAAGCCGCTTCTGGCAAACCAGAGCAGCACATGGAAACGCCGTTTACCTTCCCGCTGTAGCGGTTCCTATTTATCTACTTGCATTTTGACGTGCTTTCGAACTGCTAGGTTGACAGGAGCTGGGACCAAGCAATGGGAGCTCACCCCGTCACAGGGATTCGAACCACCGACCTTCTGATCAGCAAGCCAAAGCTCAGTGGTTTAACCCGCTAAGCTGTTCCTGTCAGCAATTGTGCTTGATAATGCATATACAGTGGTATCTCAGGTTAAGTACTTAATTGGTTCCGGAAGTCCGTACTTAACCTGAATCATACTTAACCTGAAGAGAATTTTCCCATTGAAAGTAATGGAAAGTGGATTAATCCGTTCCAGACGATGAAAAACACCCCCTAAAACAGCAATTTAACACAAATTTTACTGTCTAACGAGACCATTGATCCATAAAATGAAGGCAATAATCAATTTACTGTACTATAAAATAAATAAGACAGTATTTTAGATGAAAAAAATTAACATTTACAGTATACAGTGGTACCTCGGGTTAAGTACTTAATTGGTTCTGGGGTGCCATTCACACCCCGAAAAGTACTTAATCCGAGCGGTGATAGTGTGCGAAGCGCCAATAGAGTGCTTCTGCGCATGCGCAAAGCGTGCAGATAGCTTCTGCGCATGCGCGCGGGGTGGAACTCGGAAGTAAACACTTCTGGAACCACGGAGTACTTAAACTGAAAGTGCTCAAACTATAGCAAACTTAAACCGAGGTATGACTGTATTCCCCACTAGACATGTGAAGGTCTGGGGTGGGGGTAGGAGACCCAGAAAAATGTGGAGGGAGGGGAGATTTCCTGCCCCCAATACATTCCCCCCTCGGGCCTTCATATCTCGTATCACTCCTCTGTGAAGTCCTCAGTTTGGGCAGGGAAAGTGACACGAGCGATGCGCTTCCTACCCAGTTGCCCGGCTTTTGACAAACTGCCCTCTTGCAGCAGCAGATGGAATTGTGTCCTTGGAGGAGCAGGGCAGCGTGGAAGCTGATCCCTTGAAGCCACCAGAAGAAGGCCCTGCAAAAGAGGCATTGGAAGAAGCGGAAGCGGAAGCAGAGCCAACCCCGACCTGCAGGTGGGAAACCTTGGCGGTGTTTCCCCCCCCCTTCCTTCACTTGGAGTGCTTTTCTTCTGAATGGGGAGGCTCTCAGGGGTTCGAGGTTAACAAACCGTAGTAGGAGAATCCGGGGAACAGTTTGAAGGGGAATCCGGAGCCTTGCTTGGCATCGGATGGTTACAGAGAGTCCAACATGGATGCACAAATAGGACTGGAGGACAAGAAGGCCTTGGGATATTTTGGGTGGGACCACCCTTGCGGGTTGGAAGGGGGTAGATTTTCCTTGCAACGGCGAGCATGTTCTCATGTCCCCCTTCCTCCCCAGCTCCCCACCCAGGCGCTGCGCATTCTGCAACTGCAGCAAGTGGAGCCTTCACGGGCAGCGAGAGCTGTTGCGCTTCGATCCGGTGCCTGGCTGGGCGGACGAGCTTTCGGAGCCGCAGGAAGGGAAGCAGCCTGGCTCGGCGGAGGCTGGAGGTGACGACCTGACCGTGATTGGCTTTGCGGATGGTGTGGCAGTGCAAGAGGTGTTTGAGCCAACAGGTGAGCCCAGGAGGTGCTGAGGAACCTCCGCTGAGAGGAGCCTAGCCTGGCACCCCTCCACCTCACCCCTGCGCCATTATGCCCTTGCCAAAGCTCCCTTTCCTGATGTCTCTGTGCAGCCCAGCCTAGAAATCTTAAAAGCGGGTTGGCTTCTGATTTGTCAATGCTCCCCTCTTTTTTTAATCAGGAGGGCTCAGGTTAGAGTAAATCGGGAGAGCGGGGAGTTCAAACTTCAAGTTTGCAGAATCTTTTGTTTTTCTTGTCGTACTGGCGTGGTAAGAATTTACTTCTGCACCACCGTGTTCATTACCCAGGTGAGGGAACGCACCACAGAACCAAGGAAATAAACGGGTCCAGCGCCCGGGAGGGACTCGGTGTTTATTAAAGCTGTTGCAATAGGACAGCCTTGCCAACCAGCTGTTCATGAATGCATGCACACAAATGCACACACACGCACAAACCCGGTACCTTGCCAGCCTGAGATGCCATGCATTTATTAAAGCTGTTGCAGTAGCCTTGCCAACCCGAGATGAGCACATGCACACCCACACCCATACACAAAACCAGGGACCTAGTAGTGACTTGAGAGCATACACTTGGACTTAAAGAGCAGATTAACTCCTGGAGCTATGCACACACGCTTAGATGTTTCTTTTCAGTCCTAGAGCTCATCTCTGCTGTCCAAAATCCACACCTGGTTCTCCTGTTCCCCAGGCTTCCTGCGTTTCAGCAACCTACTCTTGGGGTGGTGAATACTACTACTACCGTGTTTCTCATAAAATAAGGCGTGCCTATAAAATAAGCCATGGCACGATTTTCATGCGTTGAAAAAATATAAGACATACCCCGAAAATAAGCCGTAGTGCTAAGTGCAGTTCTGGAGGGCCTCGCCAAAACACCCAGCAGCGCGCGCCGTGTGGAGCCCCGAGCCAGCGGGACCCAGCTGAAGCGCCGACAAAGCGCCTGGCAGCCCCGCGCAAAGCGCCCCGAGCCGCAGGAGGAGGAGGAGGATTCAAAGTGCTACAGAGCACTGCTGGGTCCCGCTGGCTCGGGGTGCTCCGCGTGGCACTGCTGGGCGCTTTGTCGGTGCTTTAGCGGGACGCGCTGCTGGGTCCCGCTGGCTCGGGACTCCACGCGGTGCATGCTGCAGGCCCCGCTGAAGCGCCGACAAAAGCGCCCAGCAGCGCCATGCGGAGCGCCCCGAGCCAGCGGGGCCTACAGCAGTGCTCTGTAGCACTTTGAATCCTCCTCCTCCTGCGGCTCGGGGCGCCCTGCGCAGCGCTGCCGGACACTTTGTCGGCGCTTCAGCGGGTCCCGCTGGCTCGGGGCTCCATGCGGCGCGCGCTGCTGGGCACTTTGTCGGCGCTTGAGCAACATCAGCAACTTACCGGTAATTAAATAAAATAAAATAAGACACCCCCTGAAAATAAGCCACAGGCTTATTTTGTTGAGTAAAATAAATATAAGACGGTGTCTTATTTTATGAGAAACACGGTACTACTACTACTACTACTACTTTTATTATTTATACCCCGCCCATCCAGCTGGCCTCCCCAGCCGCTCTGGCCGGCCCACAGCACACATAAAAACATAGGAAAACGTCAAAAGTTAAAAACTTTCTGATACAAGGGAGGGAGGGAGCCTTTTTGTTGTTGCTGTTACACCATTTTGAGCCAGAAAGCCTTGCTGATCTACTGTGACGTCATGCAGTGAGGGGGACAAAGGGAGCACCCATATACTGAGCCAGGCCATCAAGTCGGTCTAGTTCAGTACTGTCTGCACTGACTGGCAGCAGCTCTCCAGGGTTTCCGGCAGGAGTCTGTCCCAGCCCTGCCTGCAGATGCTGGCGAGCAAACCTAAGACCTTCCTCGCGCACCCCTTGTGGTACTGCACCACTGAGCTTCAACCCGTCAGCAGTAGATCCTGGAATTTATTACATTTCTCCTTCGGGGTGCCAAACTACAACTAATCCAGAATGCTAGAATGGCCGCCGTCACCATATAACACCAGCCCTGAAAGACCTACATTGGCTCCCGGTACATTTCCGAGGACAATTCAAAGTGTTGGTGCTGACCTTTAAAGCCCTAAATGGCCTCAGTCCAGTATACCTGAAGGAGTGTCTCCACTCCCATCGTTCAACCTGGACACTGAGGTCCAGCTCCGAGGGCCTTCTGGTGGTTCCCTCACTGCTAGAAGTGAGGTTACAGGGAACCAGGCAGAGGGCCTTCTCGGTAGTGGCGCCCACCCTGTGGAACGCCCTCCCATCAGATGTCAAGGAAATAAACAACTGTCTGACTTTTAGAAGACACCTGAAGGCAGCCCTGTTTAGGGGCGTTTTTAAGGATTGATGTTCTATCGAGTTTTTAATATTCTGTTGGGAGCTGCCCAGAGTGTCTGGGGAAACCCAGCCAGATGGGCGGGGTATTATTATTATTATTATTATTATTATTATTATTATTATTAATAATAATTACTACTACTACTACTATTACCGTATTGGCCTGAATATAACCCACATCCGAATATAAGCTGCGCCTTTCAAATTCAAGGGGTGGGGGGATAGAAAAAAAGACAATATCCGAATATAAGCCACTCCCTTAAAAATTCTGCAGGCACTCATACCCGTTCTGTTTCAGAAGCCATATCATGAAAGCCAATTTTTGTGAGGTTGCAAAGTTAAGCCGCACTTTAACTTTTCACAGTCGGAATTTGAAAAAAAAAAAGTGAGGCTTATATTCAGGCCAATACGGTATTATTATTCCTAATTCCCCAGGCTCCTGCGTGTGTGCCTTTGATAAGGTTTGCTTTGCTGCCCTGTTGACTGTTTTCCTCTTCCTGTTTGTGCAGGTCACTTCTGGGCTCATCACTGGTGCGTGGTGTGGTCGGCCGGAGACTTGCGTTCGGAAGGGTCATGGTTGAGCCTTGTGAACAAAGCTGTCATCTCAGGGATTGCACAGGTTTGTCGGGGCTCAGCTGTGCTGGGGGTGGGGTGGGGCGGGCGTGTTCCTTTCTAGCTCTTGTGTCGGGTGGGCCCGGAATATATGGGGTGCGCTAGGAGAGTCCTCCCAAAGCAATGTCCTAGGAACTGCTTTCCTCATGGAGCACAGAATACACCTTTATACTATAATCCTCCGAAGGGACGCGGGTGGCGCTGTGGTCTAAACAGCTGAGCCTCTTGGTCTTGCTGATCAGAAGGTCAGCGGTTCGAATCTCTGCAACAGAGTGAGTTCCTGTTGCTCTATCCCAGCTCCTGCCAACCTAGCAGTTTGAAAACACACCAGTGCAAGTTAGATAAATAGGTACCATGCGCTATGACTTCTGTCACTGTGTTTTGTTGTGCCAGAAGTGGTTTAGTCATGCTGGCCACATGACCTAGAAAGCTGTCTGTGGACAAACGCCAGCTCCCTTGGCCTGAAAGCAAGATGAGCGCCACAACCCCATAAGTGCCTTTGATTGGACCCCTGTCCAGGGGTCCTTTACCTTTCCTTATAATCCTACATTGCAGGGGGTTGGATTGGATGACCCTTGGGGTCCATTCCAACTCTGCAGTTCTATGATTCTTTTGAAATACATTTTCTCACCCTCAAGTTACATCCTGATGCAGTCCTTAAATATGTCAGTCGTCCATAACCTGTGGGGTTTCCCCTCTTTTTGCCTGGGGAAAGGACCAGGGTTGAATTCTTTGTGCCCTAATTCCTGCTGCAGCACCCTGGTCAAAAGACACGGCCGTAGCCAGGATTTGGTTGTCATAAACAGCGTCTGGGCGGAAATCGCTGAGATGCCAGATGCATGGCAACCCATGTCGGGAGTGTAGATTTTGGAGAGTTTCCTTAAAAATAGCTCCAAAACTACATTAAAAAAAGATTTTTGCAGGAAAAAGCTCAACATCTTTTGTGTCGGGGTTTTTTTTACTTTTCGAAATATGACAACCCTAGCATAAGAGAAGTTAAACTGTAATAGCCATATTTGCTTGATTGGTTGCGACTTGAGAGTGAATACTGGAATCCAGTGATCAAAGCGCACAAAGTTTCATTCAACATGTAGCTACCAAGTCCTCCCATGGACACTCCTCAACCCTCCTTTCAAGTATATTTTCGCGTGAGGACCGAAGAATTCTGCACAAAGCCTCTCACCGCTTTTCACCCTCTGACAAACGGAGCACAAACATGCCAAACTTTCCTCCTTTTTTCTCTCCCGGAAAACACACCCTGAAACCCGGCTGTGTTGCATTGCATTCACACTAGGTTGGTGAATCCAATTTTCTCCCAATTTGTGGCCTTCGTTTCATTAGCAGAAGCTTGGAGATTTTTTGGTTTTAAGTGTTATGCCCCAAAGCCCTTGCCGGGCCCCCTTTTTTTTTTTGCAGCGACTGAGGACCTGGAAGGGAAGCTCTGGGAACAATAAAGACCTGAGGAATGCTTTCAGGATAGTTAGGTTGTGTGTATACACCAGGGGCTGGCAGACTTCAGCCTCATGGGATCCACTTTGTTTGTTTTTTTACTAGAAACCCCCAAGACCCACCAGATCCCCGAGCCCTGGTACAAAAGGCATGCACTTAGAATTAAAGAGGGTGAGCTTAGGGATTTGGTTATAGTAGCAGAACTGAATGAAGCTTTCAGTCCTCCTGAGTATTCCCACCTTTCTCCATTTCATCAGTATAATTTAATGTGGGTGGTATTTTGTTATTAAACGAGTTGAAAATCCTTGCCGACCTACTGGAAATCAACCAGAGACCTGCCATTAGATCCCAGTCTACTTTCTGTCCACCCCTGGTCTATATCCTCTGTACGTTTGCCTTGGACCAGATCTTACGGCTGGACAAGAAGTTTGTGTTTAAATGAGTTGATGGGACGGGTACCAGCCTGCACAAAGGTGAATTCCAGGTTTGGAAACTGCTGTGCAGCACAGGTGAAGATCGGGTGGGTGCTCAGAAGCGTCCAGGTCCCGCAGACAATTTGCCAGAGTGAATTAAGCAGGTATCTCGACCTTAAAGGTGGCTGTTCCTCAGCCGTAGTCTGAGCAATGAATGGTTCCTGTCTTTGGTGGCAGCTGTATCTCAGCTCTGGGTGTTTTGACCTATCTAAGGCTCCCATTCTCTGCAGGAAGAGAAGTTCTCCCTGCCTCCTCTTTCTGAACCTGTTTTTATTTTATATCCTTCATCGGGAAATTAAAAAAAACTACAAAATTACAAGTGTGTAGAGTAAGATGAGACACAGAGAAGAAGAAGAAACAAGAATTAGTACCCATATAGAAAACAAAACAACAACACCAAAAAATAAAATAAAAAGATATGGGTGTACATTACAAAATGGGGAAGGGATGTTATTGTAGTTAACCAGGCCTTATTAGGGTATTTATGAAAAATGAACCTCTTTTTGAACATGTGACATCTTCTTCCTTCCAGAAATGTGAACACTGTAAGAGACTGGGTGCTACCATTCCGTGCCATGCAGAGGGGTGCCAGCGCCACTATCACTTCCCCTGCGCGGCAACCAGTGGCTGCTTCCAGTCCATGAAGAGCTTGAAGCTCCTCTGTCCTGAGCACCTGGACCAGGCAGTGCAGATGGGTAAGTGTTGGCGATGTGGCTTTCTGGAATGGGAGCCTGCTCTAGCCCAGTGATTCTTTGAGCAGCATGGCGCTTAAACAGAAGTGACCTTCAGTAGGTAGAGCAGCTAGGGCCTGGAGCCTGGGATTCTGAGCTGTTTTTTCTGGATTTGCAGGGTCAAGAAAAGGGAGGCCCCTGTGTGTGTGTGTGTGTGTGTGAAATAGGGTTGCCAGACTCAATAGAGGACAGGACTTCTGTGCCTTTAATTGCCCTGCTCTCTTTTGAGTCTGGAAACCTTAAAGAGAAACCAGCAGACCCTTTGCTTGGAAATTAAACAAAGGGTCTGCTGGTTTCTCTTTAAGGTTTCCAGACTCAAAAGAGAGCAGGGCAATTAAAGGCACAGAAGTCCTGTCCTCTATTGAATCTGGCAACACTAGTTTTAAACTTAGCTTTCTCTCCAGCTGTCGTCGGACTACAACTCCCACCATCCCTAGCTAACAGGTCAGGGATGATGGGAGTTGCAGTCCAACAACAGGGACCTAAATTTGAGGAGAAACAATGGTGTTTGTGTTTGCTGCTGCTGGACTCTGGTCCAACGGGGGGAGACGATTTGGTGGATTTCGTCCCAGAGCGCCCTTCTTCCCTCCCTCAGAGGACTCTCGCTGCATGGTGTGCGACGCCCCCGGGGAGCTGCGCGATCTACTCTTCTGCACTAGCTGTGGCCTGCACTACCACGGCGCCTGCTTGGAGATCACGGTGACGCCACGCAAGCGCTCGGGCTGGCAATGTCACGAATGCAAAGTTTGCCAAACCTGCAGGTGAGTGTAAAAAAAAAGCCCCTCGGAGGCGGGGATGGGAGGGGGGACCCCCATTGAGCACCCAAGAAAGGCCTGTTGCCAGGGATGCCTCGATTCACTGGTCGCCTGTGGCGCCTCTCCTTTGCAGGCTGTCTGGAGAGGACAGCAGGATGCTCGTGTGTGAAGCGTGCGAGAAATGCTACCACACCTATTGCTTGAAACCAGCCATCGAGAGCCTTCCCACCGACTCCTGGAAGTGCAAAGTAAGTGCCCTCCCTACGCACACATCTGAGCTGAAAAACTTAAAACTCAATGTCGAGGTAACCCTTTGCAGAAAAGAGCACGAGTTCTGGAATCTCTTCAGTATTAAGGAAATGGGCATATATTTGCTTTTCTCTGTTTCCAGCAGACATGGGGCGAGGGGAAACTGCCAACCGAAGGCCAGTTGAAATGCTGTTCGGCCTCCCCTCTGTTTCTGAGACATTGCCATTTTTTCCTTTTAAAAAATGATTGTATGTTTTCATGGCACTAGATTCTGTACTGATGCGACGCTTGAACAGAATGCCCATAGCTCTGCATGCCCGCAAGGAATCCTCCACCACTTGCTTTCACATAGAGATACAGTAGCACCTTGGTTTTTGAATTTAATCCATTCCGGGACTCGGTTTGACTCCCGAAACTGTTTGAAAACCAAGACATGGCTTCCGCTTGGCTGCAGGAGCTTCCTGCACTCAAGTGGAAGCTGCGTCGGCTTCCAAAAAACATTCACAAACCGAAGACTTACTTCCTGATTTGCGGCGTTCGGGAACCGATTTGTTTGGGAGCCAAGCCGTTTGAGTACCAAGGTACCACTCTATTCTGGAAGAGGTGAAATGCCAGCTTTGGGCATTTCCCCCCGCCCATTTCTTCTTCTGTGTTCCTCACTAGTTATGGCAGCCACAGTTTGACATTAGCCTTCAAAGAACTAAAAAAAAAAACCTTGGTGATTTTCTCTGAACCAACCTAATATTTTTTATACCGCTGTGATCAAGTCCAGGGCCCCTTAGTTTCTTTGAATTGTTAGCATTCAACACATACAAACAAAACAAAAACAATTGCTAACAGTACAACGCTAAGTAGATTTGCTCAGATACAAGTTCAGTGTTTAGGGTTGCAGGCAAAGTTTGGAAGCTGGTTGATAATAATTTCAGGTTACCCGTTACCCCAGAGACGGCTAACCTGTGACCCTGCAGATGTTTAGGATTCCAGCTCTTATCAGACTCAGCCAGCCTGGTCAGGCCTGATGAGTACTGTATTCCAGCAACATCTGGAGGTCCACAGCTTAACCACCCCTGCTTTATCTCCTTTAAACCCCTATTATGCTCTGGTAAGGCTATGAGGAGACCGGTAGCACCCCATTCCTGTTTTTAAATAACCACAGTTACTCAGTTGCGTCTGAAAAGGACAAACCGTGGTTAACGTTAACCATGATTGATTGAAATGAGAAAAGATCAAACCGTGGTTTATGATCCTGGCATCACAGATTGTAGTTTCAACTAACCACAGTTACTGTCGGGGGATTGTTGCGGCTACTCCCAAGTAAAGACTCTCCAGTCCACTTTGTCTTTAGGAGTTTTATTGTGCACACTATTTACAGTGCAGGGACATCAGAAAACATGACTGCCTAGTCGGTCCCAGAATCTGGCAATTCCGCCTTCCAGTTTCTGGTCCAACACAAGAGCTTGGGGACCCCAAAACGCCTCCCCTTCGCCCTACGTCTGGGCGCGCGCCTCAAATCAGGCGCCGGAAGGGGCTGCGTCCCATCTCCCCTTTGTTGGCTGGGACGTTGCTGTGACTCAGCTGCGTCGCTAAGCCTTCCTTCCTCTACTGGCCGTCTGAGTCGGTGCAAGGGCTCAGCAACATCTCGGAGCCCTCCCTCCAGACCACTCCAGTCCTCCTGTCTCCCTTCTGACCCGCTGCTGACGCTATCGCTGGGCGATGTGCTGGTCAGGATGACTGGGGGAGCCTCCCTGTAGGGAGTCCCCCCTGACAGTTACCATAGCAGTAAACTCTGGTTATTTCAAACCAGCCAGCCCTGCGTCTCAGCTTTTCCACTTTGGTATCCGCAGTCTTGGGGCAACCAGGTAAGATTTTGGCGGTGTCGGAAAGACCCTCGGCTGCCTTTTCCCTCTCCCGAGTGCCCGTCTCTCTTCCTCTTCCTCCAGAGCTGCCGTGTTTGTTCTGACTGTGGCGTCCGCCCTTCAGCCCTGGATCCCAGCAGCCAGTGGTACGAGAACTACTCCCTCTGCGAAGGATGTCAAGAGCAGCGTCGCAAGAGCGCAAGTAGCACGGAGGCCGTGCAGCACAGCCAGGAGTGAGTGGCTTAGGTTGGGGAAATAATAAGGGGCGTTCCAGCTCACAGTGTAGGCTGGAGTATCCCCCGAAATGGCTGGCGTTAAGCAGGACTGTAGTGGGACTCATCGGTAAATGGGAGGTCTCAGGTCCGCACATTGCCTCTGCTCCAAAACTCACCAGGGGGCCTTGGGGAATCCACCGCCTCCCACACCTGCAATTTTCACAATGGCCTACCTTGCAGGGTTGTTGTAGAGATTATGGAACACTTCTTAAATTCTAAGGATAGCAACTTCTGGTCTCAACTGGCCTTTTTCTTTCCAACGAACCAGGCAAACTGCCCCAGCCAGCAGCAGCAGTAGCAGCAGCCTCGTCACAACAGATAAGCCAGCATCCCCCAAACCACTGGAGGAAGCTTGTGCAGCCAGCAAGGAGCAACCGGAAAGCAACTGCGGCAGCCCGGTCAGTTTGCACCAAGAAGAGCAGGTGCCTTTGGGTTGTGATGAGAAACCGAATGGTGAGTTGACCTTTGCTTACACCCTTGCATTTTGTTAGAAGATTGTGGGCTTTTGTTTTTGCCAAATGATCAACAGCGGATACTGTCTTAGCAGGGGTAGAAATATCTGTGCTTACCTTCCATAACTTGTAGCACAACTTGTGAGCAATCTTGTCCACGCTTTTTATCATGAGCGCCCGTTGCATTTTATTACAGCTGTTGGCAAGCGCCTTAAAACAACATAAGTGTCTTGTGGCAACTTAAAATAGAGCTGGAATCAGGCTTGCGGGATCCAGTTTCTTTTTATTAGGACCCTAATAGATATAATCATGATCATAAATAACAACAAAATATTTATATGAAAGGGTTGCCCCAGCCACTCTGAGTGGCTCCCAAATAATAATAATAATAATAATAATAATAATAATAATAATAATAATACACGATAAACCGTCAAACATTAAAAACTTCCCTAAACGGGGCTGCCTTCAGATGTCTTCTAAAAGTCAGATAGTTGTTTATTTCCTGGATATGTGATGGGAGGAGGTTCCACAGGGCGGGCGCCTCTGCCAAGAAGGCCCTCTGCCTGGTTCCCTGTAACCTCACTTCTCGCAACTAGCGAACCACAAAGAGGCCTTCAGAACTGGATGATGGGGGTGGAGACGCACCTCCAGCCACCCAGCAACCAGGGCCTGGTGAAAACGAGAGAATTCTGAGCCCGGGACTTGGTTTGAGCACCAGAACCGAGCTAGCTGTCGTTCTGTGCCCAAATCTGCTCCCAGTTATTGCAAGTGTTCTTAGTTTCCGCAGTGGAACTAAAAGGGTGTGTGTGTGAGGGTACGTCGCAGAGCGGATTTGAGCTTGTTTGCAAGGAGCATTTGAACGAGCTGTCCCCTTGTGTCCTTTTCCAGAAGCAGACAAGCCGTTAGAGCTGTCCAGTGTTGATCCGGAGGCCCCTGCAGGGCAGGAGCAGATGGAAGTAGAGACGCCATTAGAGCCTGAGAAGGCCCCCTCTCCGCCACCCCCTCCCCCAGTGCCACCAGGTGAGCTAAAATAGCGTTGCCGTATTTCAAACAGCAAAAATCCGGACAAAGTCATTGAGCTTTTTCTTTTTTGGGGTGGAACACAGTTGTTGAGCTTCTTTTGGTTTTGCCTTAAGCTGTGCTGTTTGGGCAAAAACACAAGGAAAATAGAAGCCATTTTTGAGCGATTTTAATGGAAAAATCAGCAAAAATGGCACTGCCGACATGGATTTTTCCGGACACTCGTCCGATTTCCGCCCAGATACTGTTGCTGACTGCGGCATTCCGGATTTGTCTGGGAAATTCCAGACGTATGGCAACCCTAGCTAAAGGGCCATAGCTATAAAGCAGTTTATGCATCAAGTCTTGTCTGTATATGCATACCTTCTTCCTGTTGTACCTCAACACTGTGTTGTTGAAGTCAGCAGTGGAGATATTACTGCACCCCACAGTCCAGTTGGACAACATTGGGCCAAATGTGCTAGGACTGGTGCAAAATTCTTTTTAACCCCCCCCCCCAATTTCTTTTAAAATACAATCAGAACAAATCTCACATATCCGTTGGCTTCCCACCCATCCTTCCATGGTGTTATTTTATTCCCTTATAGAGCTGCCATGTTACTTATATTTTATCTGTTATAGAGTTGATTCTAAATTATTATACTACAAATTCGCATCTGGTGCTATAATTCAAATCCTGCAGATGTTTTAACATAACCATGATTAAAAATAATAATAATCACAAAATACTTCCATTCTTCAAGAATTATTTTTCTCATTTTGTTCTCTTAATTCTCACAGTTTGTGTAGCTATCTAAACATGTTCCGTCATCTTCACAAACCAGGGACTTCTTTATCTTTCCATTTTTGCGCGTTGACTATTCTTACATGGACAGTTTAAACAGTTCTTCCAAAAGTTCTGGTCCAGTTAATACCTGACAGAAAGGCCTTGGGTTTCTTGGGAATAATCACTTTAAATGCTTTTTTTTTTTAAAAAAAAACAACTCTTTACAGTCGTATCTTGGAAGTTGAACGAAAGTCCGTTCGAATTCCAAAACGTTTGGAAACCAAAGCACGGCTTCTGATTGGCTGCGGGAAACTCCTGCAGCCAATCGGAAGGCCTATCGGACATTCGGCTTCCAAAAATAGTTCGCAAACCGGAACAGTCACTTCCTGGTTTGCGGCGTTTGGGAGCCAAAATGTTCGAGAACTAAGCTTTTTTAAAAACCAAAGTACGATTGTACAAATCTTTGCCCAATAGCCTTTTGCCTTTCCAAGGCTAAAGGACTGGTGCACGATTCTGATCTTGTTGGTCTCTGCTTAGAGGAACGCTGCTTCCCTCTTCCTTTGTCTGAGAATGGCTCTTTTCTGCCAAAGGCTTACATGTCTCCCTTTCTGCTCCCTCACCCTCCCCTTCCAGATCCAGCCTCACCCACCCACCCCGAGGAGCCCCCGCTCGGTGCCAAAGAGCATCCTGCTTTTGAGTTGCTGCCCACAGAGCCAGAACCCACAGAGAGCCATACTGAGGCGGCACCCCAAGCCCCGGAAGGGCAGGCCTCTCCAGCGAGCCCTCGGCCTGGTTCGCTCAAAGCCGGTTCCCCCCAAGCCATTGAGGAAGGAGAAGCCCACGAGGAGCCCATGGACACGGGGGTCGAGGGCCTGGCGCCAGACAGCCCTGCTGGCAGCCAAGTACAGCCTAGCAAAGAGGACGAAGAGGAGGAGGAGGAGGAAGAAGAGGACGAGGAGGCCGGAGAGGCAGCTCCAGCGCCCAAGATGGAGCTCGAGGAGAGATTATCCCCTCTGCTGAGCGAGGCAGAGGCTCCGGATGAGGACGGGCCTGCTGCGTTGGGGCCGGAGCCCCCAGAGGAGAGCCTGGGCTTTGCCCACGAACCCAAGCGCTCCCCTTCGCCTGTGGAGGCGGAGTTGCTGGGGGGCACCCCAATGGAGGCCTACGGGGCTGGCCACCCGCAGGAGGGAGGGGCGAGCGGGGAGGAGGAGGCCGGGCCGGCGCCGGCACCCTTGAGGCCCCACCACTTATTGAAGTCGGATATCGTGAACGAGATCTCGAACCTGAGCCAAGGCGACGCCAGCAGCTTCCCAGGCTCGGAGCTCCAGTTTGCCTCACCGTACCACGAAGGCGGCGGCTCGATGTCCCTGGAGATGGCCTGCCTGACCTCCACAGACGTCAGCCTCCAGAGGGACGATGGGGCCTCCTTGCCGCCGGGCGAGATGGACGACTCCTTGCCTTTTGACACGAAAGCGGAATGTGAGAAGGGGCGGCGGCGGAGCTCCCCGGCCCGTTCCCGCGTCAAGCAGGTAACCCGATGGCCCATTGTCTCCTTCCTCCCTCCCTGAGTTGCCCCCCCCACCGTCCCTGTCAGAGGTGGGGAGTACCAGAGCAAATGGACGGCCATGTTTGAATGTTCCCTGGTGTGTGCATCTATGTTCCCCCCTCTCTCTGTCATTTTATTTTTGACCCTCTCTCTCACTCTGTTTCCTTCTGGTCGTAGGGTCGCAGCAGCAGTTTTCCTGGGAGGAGACGGCCTCGGGGAGGGTCCCACACAAGCCGAGGGCGGGGCCGATCACGGTTGAAATCCACCACTTCTTCCATCGAGACATTGGCGGTAGGGGCAGCTTTAGCAGGCAGGAGAATGCTGGGGGAGCGGGAGGGGAGGGGCTCGAGTGGTTTGCCCTCCTCCCCAGGGCAGGAGAAGCCATAGCGCCAGTACGTAGGGAGGCTGGCCTCTAGGGCTGGGCGATATATCGGTATAATCATCCAAATCCAGTTTGAAGTCCATGTCGAGACATCGTTTTCATCATTTTAGACCTGGCGATATATCACGAATCACGATGTGTGTTAGGGCTGGGTGATAATAGCGTTCAAAACTGGTTTGAAGTCCATATTGTGATAATTGAGTTCATAATTTTCGACCTGGCAGTGTATCGTGAATTTTGTGTGTGTGTGTGTGTTTGTGTGTGTGTTTGTTTGTGTGCTATTAAAAGTCACGATGTGGGGAAAACCACAAAGTCAGCCATAGCTCCATCCTTATTTCAGACATCATGATATATCAGTGTATCACAACGTTTAGCTGGTAATATATCGCAGTGTTGAAAAACAGGCCCTGCTGTTTGCCTCTGCAGAGTTCCATCCTTATTTCAGATATTGTGATATAGCGATATATCAGAATGTTTAGCTGGTGATATATTGCAATGCTGGAAACCAGATATTGCCCAGTCCTATTGGCCTCCCCAAAGGTGGAGCTTCAGGCAGCGGATAGCCCCCCCCCCCCGCCCCAGTTTGGATAGATGCGTAGTTCTGGTCTCAAGACGAGAGCACCCCCTTTCCTGCAGCTCCCAGTTAGTGCACCTTGGGCTGGGGCCATATCCTTATCCATAGTGCTTGGAGGCAGTGGGTCCAACCTTCCCCTCCCCTCCCTTTCATTTGAATGGATTTTCGAAGCGTTCCCTCTCGACGTAGGCTTGCCATATTCTATCAGTGATGGGGCTTCTCTCCCTTTAAGTGCTTCAAAGCGGGGCATTGTTCAGCAGATGTAGTTTTCCCTCTTGCCGCGACGCTGAGAAGCTGCACCTGTGGAATCTCTGCCTTCCTCTGTGCTCTTAAAAGGGTAGGAATTCTGTCCCTTTTGGAGCATGGTCGACCTACCAGGAACAATTAGCCAGCGGGGATATTTGTGGGTGGTGGGGCATATAAACGGGAGGCCTGGGGGATGCACGTGGAATCTGGCACGGGGACTGTGGCACGGGCAGCGACTCCAGGGAGCAGCTGGTAGGCTGTAGCTTTGTGCGTCTGCGTTTCCCCCTCTTGCGTGTCGGGAGCAGTGAAAGACGGCAGTTTCACCTCGTCCCTTTGCTCCCTTCCCTTCCAAGCTCGCCGATATCGACAGCTCCCCGAGCAAGGAGGATGACGATGACGACGATGACACAATGCAGAACACGGTGGTGCTCTTCTCCAACACGGACAAGTTTGTGTTGATGCAGGTGGGTACAGACACGAGGGCCGCAAACTTCTGCCAGTTTTCTGATGGCACCAATTTCAATGGATGTGAGCAGCGAGTTTCTCCTGGAGCGGCGAGTCGGGGCTGGCAAAGAGCGTAGACTTGGGGCTGTCCCACAGCCAGGTGCGTCTGTTGACTGGTTCCTAGCCGCCCCAAGAGGATAACAGTTTGCCTTTCTAGCTGAAACTCGTGCTCGTCCTAATAAGAAGCCCCACAGACAGTTGTAGCTCAAGGATGGGGGACGCTGGGTTTTGTTGGACTACAACACCCATCACCCTAAATCAGGCACCCCCAAACTGCGGCCCTCCAGATGTTTTGGCCTACAACTCCCATGATCCCGAGCTAACAGGACCAGTGGTCAGGGATGATGGGAATTGTAGTCGAAAACATCTGGAGGGCCGAAGTTTGGGGATGCCTGCCCTAAATGTTTGGTGGGAGTCAAGCGAGATCTAGGGGTTGCCCAGCCCTGCTGTAGCTGATAGCACCCAGCTGAAGTCAACAGTGGGGTACATCTTTAAAACCTAGATTTCATCTGGTATTGATAGGCCTTGAGCTTGCTTATTGCTGAAGTCCTGTTATTCCTTGGGCCAATATGGCCAGAGCCAGTGTGGTGTAGTGGTTAAGAGCGGTAGACTCGTAATCCGGGGAACCGGGTTCGCGTCTCCGCTCCTCCACATGCAGCTGCTGGGTGACCTTGGGCTAGTCACACTTCTCTGAAGTCTCTCAGCCCCACCCACCTCACAGGGTGTCTGTTGTGGGGGAGGAGGGGAAAGGAGATTGTTAGCCGCTTTGAGACTCCTTCGGGTAGTGATAAAGTGGGATATCAAATCCAAACTCCTCCTCTTCTTCTTCTTTTGGTTGACAGATGGCCTCTCTATTCCCTGTTTCATTGCTGCGAACAATCAGCTCCCATTGGGAGCCCCGGCTGGGAGCTTGCAAATTCATTAAAGTTATTCAATCACTTTAAAAGAAAAGAAAAAAGCTAGAGTGTTTATAAACTATCGGTTAGCAGCCTTAGATTACTTCTTTGGGGGGAGGATTGTGGTTGCATCTGTGGAACGGTTGGAATATATATATATATATATTTAAAAATGGAGGTTGTTTCTCTGGGGCGTTGCAAAACCTCTTTTGACCTGTCTCTCCCTCCTTGACAGGATATGTGCGTGGTGTGTGGTAGCTTTGGCCGTGGTGCTGAGGGCCACCTCCTGGCATGCTCCCAGTGCTCTCAATGTTACCATCCTTACTGCGTCAACAGCAAGGTAAGGCCTGCTCTGTGAGATAGCACCCCCTCTCCCCATTATTATTATTTAAATAATGATTCCTCTCTTAAAGGGCCCATGACTTCCCACCGTGCTCAGTTCTTGAGCTAAATATGTCCCGTATTGCCTGATAATCTGATAATCTAATCTAATAGAGTGTGACACTTCTAATTTAGATGTTAGTGGAATTTGGCAGGGCGGAGCCACCTAAGAGGGTTTCAAGTGGTTGTGCGGAGGGGCTCATGGAATATGTGTGCATAGGGACAACAGTCATGTAGGAATGGGTCATGTAGGAAGGAAATAGGAAGCGGAACCTTCAACTGTCCTGATCTATGAAGGGCCTGTTTGCTCTCCTGGGATCTGAAGTGCATGGAATCTGCAAAGCTTGGTTCCTGACAAGGAAATGGCAACCTCTTACAGGTTAATTTACACAGGAGGAGTCGGAGTCATTTTGCCCTATTCTCAGAAAGAAAGAAAAAAAGGATGCAGATGGCGCTGTGGTCTAAACCACCGAGCCTCTTGGGCTTGCCAATCAGAAGGTCGGCGGTTCGAATCCCCGCGATGGGGTGAGCTCCCTTTGCTCTGTCCCATCTCCTGCCAACCTAGCAGTTCAAAAGCACACCAGTGCAAGTAGATAAATAGGTACCGCTGCAGTGGGGAAGGTAAATGGCGTTTCCATGCGTTCTGGCTTCCATCACAGTGTCCCGTTGCGCCAGATGCGGTTTAGTCATGCTGGCCACATGACCTGGAAAGCTGTCTGCGGACAAACGCCGGCTCCCTCGGCCTGAAAGTGAGATGAGCGCCTCAACCCCATAGTCGCCTTTGACTGGACTTAACCGTCCAGGGGTCCTTTACCTTTTCTCAGCATCCTTGCCCAGGTAGCAGGCCCGAGAGCGACACTCACGTAGGCGGCTGTTCTAAAGAGCCATAGAGGAATCGGGCACGACGAAGAAGGGTTGGGCACACAACCACAGCTCTCCTCGCATCTCTGTAAGCACTCAGGGCTCCCCCATTTTTTTTCACACGTCTTTGCTCCCTTCTTCTCCCTTTTTTATAAGATTACCAAGGTGATGCTGCTAAAGGGCTGGCGCTGCGTGGAATGCATTGTGTGTGAGGTTTGTGGCAAAGCGTCGGACCCGTCCCGCCTGCTGCTCTGCGATGATTGTGACATCAGCTACCACACGTATTGCCTGGACCCGCCTCTGAACACCGTGCCCAAGGGCGGCTGGAAGTGTAAATGGTGAGAGAGACGACTTAAGACTGCTTTTAAAGGGGCAGCGCCCTGTCTGCAGCAAACAAAATCAAGAGAGCTTGGCATTCTTGTTTTGTACCTCCCGTGTCGGAATGGAATTTGATTCCCCGTATTCTGGCCAGGCTGTTTTTGCTGCAGTTAAACAAATAACAGAAAAGAAAGAGGCTTGCCACTGCTGTTTTGGTTTTGAACTCTGGTGATGTATCTAACAAATATTAATAATAATCTGACTGAAGGAATTACAGGAACGTGCAGTGCTTTTTTTTCTGGAGGGGACGCATACCCCTAAACATTTTGTGAATCTAAGTTTGGCCTCATTGAAGGGCAGCATTTCAGTATGAGTAGGAAAATGAGGGTACCCCTAAACATTTTTTAAAAGAGAGAAAAAAAGCACTGGGGATGTGACTTACGCTTAAACATAGGTGCTTTGAAAGATTTTATAATGTAAGGTGTTACACAGCAGATGTGACCCATTGATTTCTTTTCTTTTTCTTTTTATAAACATCTGAAATCTTTATTTAAAATATATTTATTTATAAAAAATATTTATTTAAAATATTTCACAAAATTATACAACAATATACTATATTACAATTTATATCGCATCCCATATAACAAACTTTTAAAAAAAAGAATACAAGAAATTTAAAAAAAGACCTAAAGTAGACTTCTGAAAGTTCTCAAAAAAAGCTACATTACACTTGTTATATTTTACACAGTGTCATATTATATTATTTTCATAAAACTTTTTGATAAAGAAATGAAAAATAAAAATAAAAGAAAAATTAAATAGAAACATTAAATTTACATGTATTATCTGTACATTGCAAGACTCATTCAAGATCTGCCAGGAGGTTTTTGCTGTCACAGTAATTTTTCAGATATTCCTCGAATATAATCCATTCTTGATTTACTTTTTGCACCCCCTCTTACTCTCCCTGTAATTTTTTGCCATTCACAGATATTGTGATAGTTTAACCTGCCATTCCGATTTTGTAGGTATAGTTTCATTTTTCCAATAGGTTGGCAATTAAAATTCTGGCTGCAAATGTTGCATACATAAAGAGAGGTCTTGCTTCTTTTTTGATTTTCAGTTGACATTATCCCTAATAATGTCAAGTTGATTTCAAGGTGCATGCTCCAAGGATGACTAATGTTCGGTAAAGCAGATGATGATCTTGACGTGTTATCATTTATTTAGTAGAAACACAGGCTGGATTACTGCAACATGATCTACCTGGGGCTGCCCCTGAAGCATGCTCCAAAACAAACAGCCACAAAATGCGGCAGCCAGATTCTTTTTTTGGTGTATGCTTTTTAGACCGTATTGCACTGGTTTTGTATCGGCTGCACTCGATTGCTCGTATGGTAGCACATATCCGTAAATCCCTAAATGGCATAGAGCCCAAGGTAATGGAAGGATGGCCTCTTTCCGAATGAGCCGGCCCATAGATTGAGATCATCTTCTGAGGCCCTGCTGCATTCCCTCACTGCTAAAAGGTTCGGTTGGTGGGAACGTGAGACGCAGCCTTTTCTGTGGTGGCACCCAGGCTATGGAAATCCCTCCTAAAGGTGGTTAGGCTGGCCCTATCCCAGAAGACTTGCAAGCAGGCAGCAAAAAACACTGCTTTGTTTTTAATCATTTTTGATGTGCCGTTGAAGGTTTAAAACCCTGCTCTTCTTGGTCCTTCAATCCTTTGTTTTAATTTTGTTATCGTTTAAACTAGTTTTGTCATATTTTCTGCCTCGGTGGTGTCGGTGTCCTTGTTAGAATCGAAAGGTCATACAGAAACGGTTTTTTAAATAAATAAAAAGCAGGTTGTGCTCTTGCGCAAGGTACAGTGGTGCCTCGACTTACGAATTTAATCCGTTCCGAAGGCACCTTTGTAGGTCGAAAAATTCGTAAGTCGAAAAGCACCATTGGAAACACGATTTCCCATAGGAATGCATTGGAAACGGGAAAAATTCGTAAGTCGAAGCAACCCTGTCTAAAAATTCATAAGTCGGAAAATCGTATCTAAAACCGCCGTGGTTTCCTTTCGGATGTCAAGACATTCGTAAGCGCGCGGCCATTTGCCCCCATTCGTAAGTCGAAAAATTCGGTTGTCGAGTCGTTCGTAAGTCGAGGTACCACTGTAGAGTTGAATGTATGTGATTATAGGTCACATTCAAGTTGAGGAATTCTGGGCTGCCATTCCTAGGGCATCTACGTTGTTTCTGTTTTTGGTTCCGGGGGGGGGGGGATAGAGTGAATTGCAGAATTGGTGTTGATTCCCTCTCCCCATACCTCTTGGACAGGTGCGTATGCTGCGTGCAGTGTGGGGCAGTCTCGCCTGGCTTCCACTGCGAATGGCAGAACAACTACACCCACTGTGCTCCCTGCGGCAGCCTTGTCACCTGCCCCATCTGCCATGTGAAGTATGTGGAAGACGACCTTCTGATCCAGTGCCAGCACTGTGAGAGGTAAAGCCCCAGTTTTCCCTAACCCACCTGGTTATTGCAGGGCTGCCCGTTGTAATCTTCACATCAACAGATGCGGGCAATGTTGGATCCCGCCTGTAAGTGGCTGACTCTCCCCCTGTACGTTTCCATCTTGGGGGGGGGGTGGAGAGGGAGGGCGAGGTTTTCAGATGTCGGAGAATTCCCTTCCCCATACTTGAATCTGCAAACTCTCTCCGTATGTGCGTTGAAACCCTTTTGTGCGCTTCCCAGGTGGATGCATGCTGTGTGCGACAACCTATTCACGGAGGAAGAAGTCGAACAGGCAGCAGACGAGGGATTTGACTGTACCTCCTGCCAGCCCTATGTGGTCAAGCCTGTTGGTGAGTGTGAGAATTGGGAACCAGAAGGAAGGCAGAGGTTCCCGGACAATGAAAAGAAGCACCAGCAACGGCCAAGTCCCCAGTGCACCGGCAAGGCTCATTGCAGAAGCCTGCCCTGGTGTTCATTCCTCGCAGTTTTGAATGCCAGAGGCCTGGGTTTCAGACCCCTTTTTTTTTCCACTGGGGTTAGGCGATATATCAGTCTATCACCCAAAACCAGTTTAAAGTCCATATCATGATACCGGTTTTCATAGCTTTTGACCTGGCAATATATTGTGAATCCTGGTGTGTGTTAGGGCTGGGCAATATATTGCCCAAAACCGGTTTCACGTCCATATCGTGATACTGGTTCATAATTCTTGACCTGGCAACAGAATGCGAATCATGCGCTGTGTGCTCCATGCAAAAATCACAATGTGGGGTGAAAGCATGAAGCCAGCCAGCGCTGTGGTCTAAACCGCTGAGCCTCTTGGGCTTGCCAATAGGAAGGTTGGCGGTTTGAATCCCCGCAACGGGGTGAGCTGCCATTCCTCTGTCCCAGCTCCTGCCAACCTAGCAGTTCAAAAACACACCAGTGCAAGTTAGATAAGTAGGTACTGCTGCGGCGGGAAGGTAAACGGCGTTTCCGTGCACTCTGGCTTCTATCACAGTGTTCCGTTGTGCCAGAAGCGGTTTAGTCATCTGGCCACATGACCCAGAAAGCTGTCTGTGGACAAACGCCAGCTCCCTTGGCCTGAAAGTGAGATGAGCGTTGCAACCCCATAGTCTCCTTTAACTGGACTTAACCGTCCAGGGTTCCTTTACATACATAGTACTATCCTAAACATTGTGATATGTCAGTACATCACAATGTTTAGCTGGTGATATATGGTGTAAACCAGGTATCGCCCAGCCCTACTTCCCACAATGCCTCCAGCATAGTGTTGCTGCAAGGCATTGTGGGAAGCTGCCTCTCCTAGCTGCTGCCACCTAGTGCTCATTAGTGTGCAGTCATTGCTGCTGTCCACTCTTACATCTCTCAGATGACTAAAGCCATCTAGGGGCCCACTAACCCACTGGAGGACACTGTGCCAAAGGGATCCTCAATTCCTGAGCTGGCTCTGGGGAGGATTTCGTGATGTTCAGAATTTGAAAGGGCAGCTTAGGTCTACTTCCTTTCTGCATCACTATAAACAACAACAACAACAACAACAACAACAACTAATAATAATAATAATAATAATAATACAGGTTGAGTATTCCTGTGATTCTATATCCTGAACCGCGCCACCCACACGGAAGACCGATGTGTCGGAAGACTTGGTTTTGCCGGTGTTCAGAAAATCTTTAGGGGGGAAACACTTAAGGGTGCATAAAGACCCAAAACAGCCCCGTAATCACTGAATGGCAAGGAATGTTGAGAAGGAATAAAATGGACGACAGAGTGTGGGTGGAAGGAATAGAATGGAGAAGCTGGAAAAGGAGGACCGTGAAACATAGATTTATACCAAGGATACAAAGAGCCATCTCCGTGTCTGGACAGGTCGCTTCCTAGTTTAGCAGTTTCCCAACGTCATGGAAAAGAGAGCTGCCCTTGACGAACAATGGAGGAAACCAAAAATTGGATGTGGAATAGTGTAACCTGTAGACTCGCCCTCCAAATGTTGGTGTGCAAGAGATTCTCGTTGTTGGTTAATGGTAGCTTCTTCTTTTGAAATGGAAATTAGAACAAGTAGATAAGCCATTGCTGCATGAGGACTACAGCAGGATATTTTGGGGTGGGTGAGTGTGAAACAGTGGAAGGTAAGTGGGGCAAAGGGGCTGAGGATGGTAGTCAGCTGGACGTGGTAGAGAGCTTTGTGGATATTATGGCGCGATGTAATAACACCGAGGTTGCAGGTGAAGGAGCGGATTATAGGTGATAGGTTGAGAGAATAAATGATGCACATTTGGGGGGGAGGAATTGATGATGATGATGATGATGATGTTTTCAATTTTAGATATTTCAATAATTTTACAATCATTTTAACATTTCAAAGCTCGACTTCCTTCCCTGTCTTTCTGCGATTGCTTAAATTTATTTCTAACAATTTCTGTATATCCAAAGTAACTTAATTTGCTCGTTTATCCATCCACTTTAAGTAGATACTCTTATAAAAAAGGAATTATCCGTCCTAAATGTTGTGAGAAGTACACCCAGACACAAAATACTGAATATATACCCTTTCTAACATACCCTTTTTGGGCCTCTCTCTCTCTCTTTTTTAAAAAAAAGTTCCGGTCCCCCCTCCAGAAATTATTCCAGTGAAGATCAAGGAGCCGGGTAAGTTTCTTTCTCATATAATCTATAAGCTCAGGCACTGCACCCAGATACTGTGCTGATCTTATTTCTGAGCCCGGAATAAATGTAGGCTCGGGTCCTTCTGAATTACTGCTGACAACTGTAAAGGGGGGGGATGTCAAAAGAAAAAAAGGGGGGATGTAGTGAATGAAAGGAGGGGAAGAAATGAATGCTCAGGCTGGTTCTCTACGAAGATGCCCCATGCTGATTTGACCCTGCCTACCAAGTTTCACCCTCTCCCCCACAGAGCCCCAGTATTTTCGCTTTGAAGGCGTCTGGCTGACAGAGACGGGCATGGCAGTGTTGCGGAACTTGTCCTTGTCGCCACTGCACAAGCGTCGGCCGCGCAAGACCCCAACGACCCCAACAACGCCACGGCCGCCGGGTGCGCTCAATGGCGAAGGCGGGCTGGATGGGGTTGACCCCTTGGGCCCCGAAGAGAAAAAGGAGGGCGACGTGGAGGGAGATGAGATCCTGAAAGCTGAAGGTTTGTTCCATCCCCACCACCTCCAAGGGAATGTGGGGTAAAGTATTGTGGAGGGAAGTTCTTAATTGTGTGGTGCTTTACTCTTTATCGTTGTTGGAAGCTGCCCAGAATGGCTGGGGCAACGTGGTGTCAGGCTTCAGGGACTCTGCTTCCTCCCCCGTGGCAGTAGATAAGCAGAACAAAGGAAAATGAGCCTTCTTACCAGTTAGAATCTTGAATAATCACAGTGAGAGACAACAGAACGCATCTCTCTAGAATGGCGGTGCTCCCAATTAAGGTCGCTCCCCGCTCCGTTCCTATTAATCTACTCGTATGTCTTGTAACCTGAGTTTGTACCCTCTGTGCTTTCTGTTCTGCCACTTTCTCAGCTCTCCTTGACCTTGGGGAGAGTGGATGAGTGCTTTCCAGAGACAGTGAACCTGTTAACCCTCTCTCTCCCAGTGTTTCTTCTGCTAGCTGATCCCCATCCAGTATTTCCCAGCTTCTGCCTTCTGAACTACCCCCCTCTGTAAACCACTGTTCCAAATCTATACTGTCCTCCTGCTCCTGGAAAGATTCAGGATCAGGATCAAGAGGAGGGGGTGACTCCCACCATTCTCCCTCAGTGCAGCCCTCCTCAGCACAAGCAAGCAAACAACAAAAACAAATATTATTAATATTAATATTAAATCTCCAGTATACCTATGCAGCAGTACTGATTTATATTGTCATCCATTTAGTAAGTACTGTCAACCCTGGCTGGTGCTACAAGTTAGAAAGCTGTTCTCTGGGGTCTTGGGCTCCAAGGTACTTCCTCGCGCAATGAAGAACGGGCGCTCTCCAAACTGGTGGTTTTGGGGAGGTGGAAAATGGGTCTTATTACTGAGCCACAGTTCCTCCTCTTCTAAACTTGGTTTAAAAAAACACACCCAACACCCTAGATCAACGACTGCTTGTATAAATCTGTTTTAAATTCCTTGAGAGTGAATATGTTCATAGTTTGGTCATAATCTGGAAACCAGCACAAATGTCCTGCTCTAGACATTGACTAGTGTGGGAAAGTTGTTGTTCTGATGGAGCATCTATGATGCAGAAGTCTAGGTGATGGTCGTTAATTGTGGGGTAGAAGCAGATTTGGGGTGCCTTTGTAGATCAAGTTGTCTGAGGTCCCGTATTGCAAGAAACTGATAGCCCGGAAGTGTTGCTTTTATGGACCAGGGGAGAGACTCTATCTGGTAACCTTCCACAATCTGTTCCTGGGGTTGGCAAGTTGTGTGTGTGTGTGTGTGTGTGTGTGTGTGTGTGTACATGTGCAAATGTATGTGAGAGTTCAGTTAGGTGCCTGCACACAGCGCACAAAGGCGCATGCGTGATGCAACAGAAAGGAGGACCGGTGCTCATGCGGAATCGTATTCCATGGGGAAAATGATACTGGGCTTCCTTTTGCTAAGGAATATTGCATTAGCGCATATTCTCATTCCTTGTCCGCCTGCAGTCAGTGTCGAACACATGGAGTGCGAGATCAAACTGGAAGCCCCTGCTACCCCGGAGAGGGAAGCTGCAGCCGAGGCCGATTTGGCGAAGGGTCTTCTGGAGGACTCTGAGGAGGTCAAGAAGCGGAAGCGGAAGCCATATCGCCCAGGTGAGTGTTGTGGGCCTGGGCCAGGCCTTTGGAGGAGAAATGGTCCCTTCTCGTCTCGTTGACTCGTCTCTCCTCTGCCCTGGGACAGGTATCGGAGGGTTCATGGTGCGGCAGCGGAAATCCCACACCCGCTTGAAAAAGGGCTCGGCGGCCTTGGCAGAAGCCTCTCGCGAGTCGACAGGTGCTGAGGGGCACCCAGAGGAGGGTAAGGGCATTGCTTGTATATTTTGTTAACCCGTATTCGTTGCTTGGCTTGGTACGGGGTGTTGTTTCCTATCCTTAATATCTTAACAGTGGGCTATGTCTTTGAAAACAAAACTCTTGCATTTCCATGTATTTCTCAGTCCACAGGCTGAGAATCCCACCTATAATTCCTAACAAAAAAAGCACCTGGTTTTTTTGACAAAAGTTATCTTAAACCTTTTTTTTTTCCAATTCATTGTATGTCATTTCCCAGAATGCTTTTACCACCCCACCTGACCACCCCATATGATAGAAAGCACCTTCTTTCTTTTCACATTTCCAACACACCTTTGAACTGGTTCTGCCCATTTTTGCTGCTTTACTAGGTGTCGTATACCAACAGCACATTGTTTTCATATAATTTTCTTTCAACGGACAGTGTGTTGAAAGCTGCCCAGAGTGGCGGGGGAGACCCGGCCAGGTGGGCGGGGTATAAATAATAAATTATTATTATTATTATTATTATTATTATTATTATTATTATTATTATTATTATAGCAGGCTGTCCATTTCAAATCCGATGGGGGTGGTAGTCTAGCCCAGTCTGGGGGGGGGGCGGCACAGGTTCCCCACTGCAGCCGTAAAAGTAGCATGAGATCTCGCCGGTTCGCTCGCTGCTCCCAGCCTTGCTTATTTGAAAGTAAATAGACGCTCATATCTGCTCAAACTTGCCTCCACGCCAGGGGCTCCTCCACCTAACCCGCCCGCTGAAGTTCCCGCGGAGGGCATCGCTGAGCAGGGGGTGGTTGAGGGTGACGAGAAGAAGAAACGCCGCGGCAGGAAGAAGAGCAAGCTGGAGGACATGTTCCCTGCCTACCTTCAGGTAAGGGGGACATGCAGGTTGACTGGTTACCTTAGTGGACAGAGTTGTTTCATTCGGCAACTCTGCTGTCCAAACTGGGAAGGGGAAGAAGTTATAGACCAGGCACCCCCAAACTTCAGCCCTCCAGATGTTTTGGACTACAATTCCCATCTTCCCTGACCACTGGTCCTGTTAGCTAGGGATCATGGGAGTTGTAGGCCAAAACATCAGGAGGGCCACAGTTTGGGGATGCCTGTTATAGACAGTTGTGGCGAGGAGATGTTCAATTGCAGACTGAAGGTTCGCAAAAGCAGAGTAGAATACAGTGGTACCTCGGGTTATAGATGCTTCAGGTTATATCATCAAAATAAAAACAGCAACCCAATGACAGTATAGTGTAATTAGGCTGTAGAATCCTGTCTTTTGGCAATTTATCTTTAAAAGACTGCTATGGAGAACGAAGCTAGCAACACCTTGCTGTTTGTGTGAGTTGCTGCTGCTGCTAATCAGTAATACTGTGGCAAGCCTACAGATAGAATTTCATTCTTGCAATTCATTCCCAAGGGTGGGGGTGGGTCTGGCAAGCACAGAATTTCCTCCAACGGGAATAGAGGGAGAAGAAATAGGATTTAATTTTGCCTAATACAGTGGAACCTTGGTTCTCGAACTTAATCCGTTCCGGGGGTCCGTTTGACTCCCGAAACCGTTCGAAAACCAAGGCACGGCTTCAGATTGGCTGCAGGAGCTTCCTGCATGCAATTGGAAGCTGCGGAAGCCGCATTGGATGTTTGGCTTCCAAAAAACATTTGCAAACTGGAACACTTCTGGGTTTGCAGCATTGGGGAGCCGATTTGTTTGAGAGCCAAGCCGTTCAAGAACCAAGGTACCACTGTATGAGCAAATAAGAGTTTGGGTGTGTGCTTTTGTTCATTTTGGGCCAGAGGGGTTGGAGGTTAGTTTTCCAAGGAGGCCCAGTTTCTTTACTTGGAATATACCATCTCATTCTGTTCTTTCTGTTCCTTCTCCCACCTCTTTTGACAGGAAGCCTTTTTTGGAAAGGCCCTCCTTGACCTGAGCAGAAAGGCACTGCTGGCAGCTGGCGGTGTGGGTGGGGATGGAACTGCCCACCCTCCCATTGGTCAAGGGGCTCCCAGGCCCAAGGTGGATTGCAGCATGCTTCAGAAAGGGCCGGTGGACGGGAAAGACCCTTCAGTTCAGCCCAAAGGTATGAGCTGTGCTTATTCGACTTGTCAGTGGCTTGAAATGCAAAGGTCTCCAAGTGCAAGGGCAGAACATTTAAAGACATAAGCTGAAATAACTTACCAGGCACTCCTGAGAGTCAAAAGAAGCAGGAGCAATTAAAGAAAAGCCAAACATTCTGCTACCCGAGCTTAAGCTCAGCCAAGTTACACAGCTTTGTGTAACCCAGGAGGTGAGGAACTGGATTCAGTACCCAAGCTTTACCCTCAATAAATAGATCTCTAGTTGATTGAAGTAGATTTATTAGAATAGCCTTTTTTTTTTTTTTTTGCTGCTGCATCACGCTGTTGACTATAGAAAGCTTGAGGTCCACCAAGACCCCTAGATCAGGCATCCCCAAACTGCGGCCCTCCAGATGTTTTGGCCTGCAACTCCCATGACCAGTGGTCAGGGATGATGGGAATTGTAGTCCAAAACATCTGGAGGGCCGAAGTTTGGGGGTGCCTGCCCTAGATCCTTTTCACAGGTACTGCTAATAAACCAGGTGTCCTCCACCCTATATTTGTGTATCTAGTTCTTCCTGCCTAAGTTCAGGACCTTCCCTTTGTCCCTCACCATTTGGAGAGCAGTCCAAACTTTCCTGGGGCACTTCACGATAAGCAAACAACAGACAAGGCTTGATCCCAGTTTGATGGGTGTCTAGCCACATACGCCTCAATCATTGGCCCCAGGTAGATCATGTTGGCGTCAGATTAAAGCGTTCAGCGAATCCATTGGTCTGCTGACAGTACCCTGTTTCTCCGAAAATAAGACGTAGCCATAAAATAAGCTGTAGCAGGATTTTAAAGTTTCCAAGGAATATAAGCCATACCCCGAAAATAAGACATAGTGATAGGCGCAGCAGCAATGCCGGCCGCGGCAGGAGGAGGAGGGGAAAAAAATAAGACATCCCCTGAAAATAAGCCATAGTGTGTTTTCTTGGGGAAAAATAAATATAAGATGGTGACTTATTTTCGGAGAAACACGGTAAGCAGAAGATGCTCGGTTCCAGCTGCCCACCACATCTTTGGGGTCAGCTTGGCCGCGAGTCCTAGACCTTGGTTCAACAAAACCCCCTCTTCTTCCAGGGGATGAATGTGTTGACGGCAGGGAGGCAGTAGCCCCGGAAAACAACTTGAAAATTGCTGATGCCAAGACTGAAAATACCGGTGAGTACGAGTTCTTCATAGGAGCGTAAAAAGCTTGGGGGGGGGGGGAAGCTTCTGCCTTATGAGGGAGCTGTGCTAGGTTGCTACACGAGGCAGCTCCTTTTAGCACATTTAGTCCTGTGTTAATCTGCACAGTGTAATGTAATTGTGGTTTAGGTAAAAGTAAAGGAACCCTGAACGGTTAAGTCCAGTCAAAGGTGACTATGTCAAAGGTGGGGATGCGGGTGGCGCTGTGGTCTAAACCACTGAACCTCTTGGACTTGCCAATCAGAAGGCTGGTGGTTCGAATCCCCGCAGCGGAGTGATCTCCTGTAGCTCCGTCCCAGCTTCTGCCAAACTAGCAGTTCAAAAGCACACCAGTGCAAGTAGATAAATAGGTACTGCTGCAGTGGGAAGGTAAATGGCGTTTCCATGTGTTCTGGCTTCCGTCACGGTGTACCGTTGCGCCAGAAGCGCTTTAGTCATGCTGGCCACATGACCCGGAAAACTATCTGTGGACAAATGCCGGCTCCCTTGGCCTGAAAGCGAGATGAGCGCCGCAACCCCAGAGTCGCCTTTGATTGGACTTGACCATCCAGGGGTCTTTTACCTTTTTTACGTTTTAATTGTAGTTTGCTAAAATCTCAAAAGTCAACCAGAGCACGGTTGAGTCTTGTTTCCCCAAAACCTGATAATGTTCTGGGTAATTAGGCCTTTTGAGTATATGAGATGAATAAATTTTGTGGCTGTGCATAAACAAGCTCACATTTTAATTGGCATGTTCAAAACCCTGTGATTTACATTGTCTAAATCCAGTTGTGGCAAACTGATCGTCGAAGGTGCCAGGGAGGGACTTGTCCCTGTTCTGAAGAGACAACTTCCTTGCACTTTTGAGAACCTCAAGTTGCCCTGTGTTGGGTCAGACATGTTGGCCCACCTGGCTCAGTATGGTGTACCCCAGATTCTATTGGACCTCTTACTCCTAACGGCACACTCCAGGTCTCCCCCGAATCGGAGCACGTGCACCAAAGCTATTTGCCTCGTCCAAAAATGGGTTGGGAAATTGCTATATTAATGCCCTGGGAAGTAAGTACTGCTTAAAATGCTGCTAAAACAAACCTTAAAATGCAAACTGGAAATGTGATGCAGATTTTAAAATGTACCAGTGAACTGCGTCCCCAAATCCATGATATCCAGTAAAATAAATTTGCACGTATTTCCAATGTTGACATAATTTTATAATAATTGGAATCATGTAGTGTGCTCTGGTGTTCTTCTTTTGATCCCATCGGGAAGGCAACACACAGCAAAAGGAGTCACGTAGGGAAGCACCGGCCATAATCTGTTCTCAGCAGCCCACCTTCATTGGGAGGAATTTTTCGCCGATGCAAAAAGGAGCAGAGATCAGTTGGGAGTAGCCCCGTATCAGAGCACCTGATTCTTGCCGTTGCTAACGGCCCCTCCCTTTTTGAAATAATTTTTATTTGATTCTACAAATATAAATTAATTACAACACCAAATACATATCCATAAAATGAGATTTCTCTGAATCTCGAGACTCCCCCCTCCATGTCAACATTCCCAATGCATATTATTTCATAGTCTACGTTTTGTACCTATACATATTGTCCGTAGTAGTACATATTTGTTACATTACAAGTGAGATTAAAATCCTGCTCATGTTTTCATCTGCTTACAGTGATCTCCTAAATAAATTATAAACGTTTCCCATTCTTTCTTGAATTGCTTGTCTTCTTGGTCTCTTGAGTTTCCGGGTCAGTTTTTGCCATTTCACCATAGTCTTAACAGCTTAGCTCGCCATTCCTCTCTGTTAGGGACTCTTTCTTCTTTCCATCTTTGGGCTGGTAGCATCCATGCTGCTGTTGTCGCATACATAAGGAGTCTTTTTTGTTCCTTTGGAATCTCGGTACCTATAATTCCGAATAGAAAGGCTTCTGGGTTTTTTTTTTACTTGGAACATCAAGTAAAATGGCCTAGGTCAGGCATCCCCAAACTTCGGCCCTCCAGATGTTTTGGACTACAATTCCCATCTTCCCTGACCACTGGTCCTGTTAGCTAGGGATCATGGGAGTTGTAGGCCAAAACATCTGGAGGTCCGCAGTTTGGGGATGCCTGGCCTAGGTCAGCTGCTGCCACGGTAATGATGCCAAGCTGGAAGTGAGGTGGGAGCAGCGTTACCCGGGTTGCTTCCCATATTGTTGCAAGTGTAGCGAGGCGGGTTTATCTCCCTGCTTCCAGCGGAGGAGATGATCCTTCCCGACGCGTTTTTGGGAGCGCAAGCACCTTCCCCTGTCCCTGTGCTGATGGGCTTGGCGGCGGTCTTCTTGTTTTTGCTCCTGCAGGCACAGAAGATCAGAAGGTGCCCAAGACCTCTCCAGACCCTACAGGTGCCGAGAACCCAGCCACACCCCCGGGGGAGGGGGTGCTCAGCTCCGACCTTGACAAAATCCCCACTGAAGGTCAGGCGGGCCCTTTGAATAGACCCTACTGCCCCCCCATCTCCCTGCCGAGGATCTACCCCTCCGTGGAGAGCAAGGGAGAGGCCGGGAGTCGGGAACCCCCGGCTTCCTCTCCGCTCTAGAATGAGGGGTAGATGCTAGTGGCTATATAAAGGAAGCGCGGTCGCTGCTCCATAACCGGCGCACCTCTCTCTCTCTCTCTTTTTTAACCTCCCCCCTTGCAATTCAGCCTGCCCTTACCGGAGACCGACAGGTTCCCCCACGCGGCTGAGGTGGTTGCTCTCTTGGACGGGCTTTTGCCACCTGTCATTCCACTGTGGCTTTTCCACCCCCTTTTCCCAACAGAGCTGCCCAAAATGGAGAGCAAGGACGTCCAGCAACTCTTCAAAGATGTCCTGGGATCTGCAGAGCGAGAGCAGCAACAGCAGCAGCTCAACTGCATTGGGGCAGAAGCTGAGGCTGGAGGCCTTCGGGATCCAAGCCGCTCGCAACTGGCCCAGAGGCCTTTCCTGCAAGGTGAGCTTCCACGCCCGGGTTTGGTGGGCTGTGAGTCACATTTTTCTCTCTGTCTCTCCTGCCCCTTCAGATGTTTTGCTTAATGTTACTTTTATGTTGCTTAGTATTGAAAAATATCCAATAAAAGATAAAAGAAATAGCACAGAGGTGGCCATGCAACATGAAAACCAGCTCAGCTTTCTTTCTATCTGCTCTGTACATTGTGACATGGGACGCGGGTGGCACTGTGGTCTAAACCACTCTTGGGCTTGCAAATCAGAAGGTCGGCGGTTCGAATCCCCGCAATGGAGTGAGCTCCCGTTACTCTGTCCCACCTCCTGCCAACCTAGCAGTTCGAAAACACACCAGCGCAAGTTAGACAAATAGGTACCGCTGTGGCGGGAAGGTAAACGGTGTTTCCATGCGCTCTGTTTTCCGTCACAGTGTGCCGTTGTGCCAAAAGCAGTTTAGTCATGCTGGCCACATGACCTGGAAAGCTGTCTGTGGACAAATGGCGGCTCCCTCGGCCTGAAAGCGAGATGAGCGTCGCAACCCCATAGTCGCCTTTGACTGGACTTAGCTGTCCAGGGGTCCTTTTACCTTTTTACCTTGCATTGTGACATCCAAAACTATTGGTGTTTTAGTTTCACTTTTGGACTCAATAATATCAGCCAGCCGTAGCTATAGTACTTCATTAGGGCCAGAAGTTATTTCAGCTTGGCTAGTAAATAGGAAGTGGGTATTTTGCATGTGGTATATGAAAATTTTATTCAAGTAACCAGGCAAGGCAAGTTTTTGGGTGGTTTGAGCGGTGGTGTTTTTGTTGCTACATCGTAAGTGTTCAAATGGGTTGTTGGTTTTTTTGGGGGGGGCTTTTTAGCAAGTGACTTCAGCTCCAGCCGCTTCAACCCAAAGCACCTTCACTTTGCGTGTTTGGAAGCCTTCATTTTTTTGTGAAAGGGCTGCGGCTCGGTGGTAGATTGTGTCCCTTTTGTGCTGACGGTTCCAGATTTGACCCCCGGCATCTCCAGGCAGGACCGGGAACGACCCCTGCGTGAAACTGCCACCCGAGAGAAAGCCGTGTGTCTTTGGGGTTGTGGGGTGTTTTGGTGCGCTGCCAAAATAAACTTGAAACAAGCCTCGAAGCACGGCCTTGAAACGCATCCTTGAGGCACGCTTGAAAACATCTGCTTAGCAACGAGAATTCTCCCCGGCCCCAGGTGCCCTTATCAGGGCAAGGCTGGAGGAGGAGAGATGCAGTAGCGTGAGAAGCAGCCATTCAGTGGTGGTCAGTGTGCCTGCCAAAATATGTGAGAAGTCCGTGAGCCTGTCTCTCTGGCCGGACGCCTGAAGGGAGCAGAGATCTGCATATCGCTCTGTTTCTTATTTGACATGTCGACCAGTTGTGTTATTTGCAACTTGTAAATAATAAAAGACTTTTGAGAAGAACTGGGAAGGTGAGGGCGTTATTTCTGTCACGGGAATTCACTGGACTCCGCTGCTGCGAAGATGCAGGAAGACTTTCAGAGTTGCTCTGCTGAGACGAAGAAATGAACCCATCGAGGGTTTGCAGCTCGCACCCTAACAGTGAGGAGGAGAAGCTCCTCTTGATTCCAGCTCTGTGATGCCATCTCTTCTTGTTTCTAGGTGGCGGCGGGGTCTCCCTTGGGCCCCTTCAACCTGCTGTGCCGATGGAGACCTACTCAGGGGTTTGCCAGTCCCCATTTCTTGATAGCAGGTAGGTCACCTGCCCTGGCGTCTTCTCTCTGAGACCACCGGTGGTGGAGCCCTCTGGATGTTGCTGGGCTCCAACTCATCCTTGACCTCGTTCATGATGGCTGGGGGCGGTGGAAGTTGGGCTCCAACCGCACCTGGGCGGATTCCCCCCACCCCTTGGGTTTAGGCACTGCTCCTTTTCCATCCAGCCAGGCTCCCTGGACCTTTTATCCAACACGCCTTGTTTCTCTCCTCCTTCCCCCCTCTCCCACGTAGGGAGAGGAGCGGCTTCTTCAGCCCCGAGCAGTGTGAGCCAGAGAGTCCTTGGGCCAGCAGCTCTGCGGCTTCCACCCCCACCACCCCCACCACGGAGGGGGAGAGCGACGGGCTGTCATACAACCAGCGGAGCTTGCAGCGCTGGGAGAAAGATGAAGAGCTGGGAGAGCTCTCCACCATCTCGCCCGTCCTCTATGCCAACATGAACTTCCCCAATCTCAAGCAAGACTACCCAGGTGGGTCTCTCTCTCTCTCTCTCTCTCTCTCTCTCTCTCTCTCTCTCTCTCTCTCTCTCTCTCTCTCTCTCTCCTCCCTGTTTAGAGAAGTTTTTAATGCCTGATGTTTTAATGTTTTTTTAATCTTTTGTTGGAAGCCGGCCAGAGTGGCTGGGGAAACCTTGGGTTGGTGACGTGATCGTACCGGACTATTTATTTTAAATGTTTGTAAATGATGCCAATAAAGATTTTGATTGATTGATTGATTGATTGCAGGGGAAACCCAGCCAGATGGGCGGGGTATAAATAATAAATTATTATTATATTATTGTCCCTCCCACTTCCTCCCCTGTGGCACAACAACAACAACAACAACAGCTTATTTGTACCAGCAACAACTACTTATTTATACCCCGCCCATCTGACTGGGTTTTCCCAGCCACTCTGGAATAATAATAATAATAATAATAATAATAATAATAATAATAATAATAATAATAAAGCTGCCTTCAGATGTCTTCGAAAAGTTGCGTGGTTCTTTATCTCTGTGACATCTGATGGGAGGGTGTTCCACGGGGAGGGTGCCACTGCCGAGAAGGCCCTCTCTGTAGCTTCATGTCTCGCAGTGAGGGAACCGCCAGAGGGCCCTCGGAGCTGGACCTCAGTGTCCGGACTTGATGATGGATTTGCACAGATTTGCATTTGGGTCTCGAATGGTCTTGAAACCACACTGGCCTTCCTAGAAGCTTCTGTCTGTCGCCTTGCCTTTCCCTCAACTTTATATCAAACCGGTGTTCAAAACTTGAAAGACTTGGAAGGTCTTCGGCCTGCGTGTAAGCCTCGTTCTCTCTCCTCCTTTCCCCCCCTCCCTCCACAGATTGGTCGACCCGTTGCAAGCAGATCATGAAGCTCTGGAGAAAGGTGCCAGCCCCAGACAAAGCCCCATACTTGGTATGTGGCCCGTGAATACAGGATTCAGTTCAATTTCAAGGGGATGGCCCCCTGTGCGTAAGAAGAATTAAATTAATTCGCACTCTACAAATTACTCTGCAAGTCACGGTGTTCCGTTGCGCCAGAAGCGGTTTAGTCATGCTGGCCGTGTGACCCGGAAAGTTCTCTGTGGACACACGCCGGATCCGTTGGCCTGAAAGCGAGAAGAGCGCCACAACCTCATAGTTGCCTTTGACTGGACTTAACCGTCCAGGGGTCCTTTACCTTTTTTAATAGTTATTTTTATCTTATACATTGGTACCTTGGGTTACAAACGCTTCAGGTTACAAACGCTTCAGGTTACAAACTCCACTAACCCGGAAGTAGTACCTCAGTTTAAGAACTTTATCTCAGGATGAGAACGGAAATCGTGCAGTAGTGGTGGTGTGGTGGCATTGGGAGGCCCCATTAGCGAAAGCGCGTCTCAGGTTAAGAACGCTTTCGGGTTAAGAACGGACCTCCGGAACGAATTAAGTTCGTAACCTGAGGTATCACTGTATGTAAAATCAAAGTGAAATGGTGATGCTTTAAAAAAAAGTGGCCAGTTATGTGATTTAGGAAAGGAGCATTCGTCCAACCTTTTTCCTGCCGTCCTTTCTCATTTTGGGTTTTTCTCTGCAGCAAAAGGCCAAAGATAACCGGGCAGCCCACCGCATCAACAAGGTGCAGAAGGTAAGCCAAGGGCAGTGGCGTAATCGGTAGGTAGGATAGCGCAGGCTGAGCAGGAAAGCCCTGCAGGGAAGCTGTGCCAGAACCACCGTGGAATTGCCTGTGGAACTAGTTCCTGCGCCAAGAAAAATCTATAAATTATTTGTGCTGCCTTTGTGTGTAGGATTCTTATGCGATAGGTTTTCTTGTTAATCAGTTCAGAAGCCTTGATAGCAGAGGGATAGGATATAAATGTCCAAAATTAGAAATACATACATGAGGTTTTTGCCTTTAAGGGGGGGGGAGATTCTTTGCATTGCTGCAACAGACTAGCACAGGTACTTTTCTGGAACCCCTGTAAAGAGGGCAGAAACTCTTGGTCCTCTCTGAGGTTCCTTTGGGTGCATCTCAGGTGCTTTTCCTCCTGTCCCTGAGAACAGACTATGTCCCATGACCTGGATTTCCTCCCCCCCGTGCCTCCCCTTTTCAGTGTGTGTGTGTTTGTGTGTTTGTGTGAAGGTGTCACCAAATGGGTGCCTTGTGTGTCTGGGTGTTTTGACGGTGCCCTTTTGACACTCTGCCTCCTCTGCCGTCTTTCGCAGCAAGCCGAGAGCCAGATCAACAAGCAGACCAAAGTCGAGGTGCTGCGCAGGCCAGACCGGCCGGCCCTACACTTGCGCATCCCGCCCCAGCAGGGGGCGCTGCCCACCGCAGCCCCCCAGCCGCCTCCTCCGCCTCCACTGCCCCCTCCTCCTTCTGCCGCCTCTGTGCCAGGGCAGCCGCTCTACGTCAACAGCACCGCAGCTCTGCCCAGCGGGTCCAGCGGCGTCGAGTCGCCCAGTGAGCTCTTCCTCAAACTCCCTTCTTCTGCCGCCAGTGCCCAGCCCCCCGCTCCAGTGCCTTTGCACGAGCCCTACGGCATGGCCTGCCCCCCGCCGGATTCAGGTTTCCCCTCTCCCTCCTCGGTGGGCCAGAGCCCAACAGTGCCTGCTGGCTTTGCTTCGTCATCGTCGTCCTCCTCCTCCTCTTCCTCTGGACAGTCTCCGCTCCTGCCGAACCCTCGCCCGGCCCCGCAGCCCGGGGACTTCCAGCCCACCCCTCCAGGGACCCCGAGGCACCAGCCCTCCACGCCAGACCACTTCCTCAAGCCCCGCTGCCCCAGCGGGTCCTTGGAGAACTTGTCGGTGCCCGGGAGCCCCCAGCGGGCTGCCCTCCTGCTCTCGCCTCCGCCTTTTGGGGAGCTGAAGAAAGGGTTGGACATCAAGAAGGAAGAGGCCGGGCCGGGGATCTGCTCCCCCAGCTACGGCTGCAGCTACGGCGACTCGCCGTCCGGTGCTCACCACCTGGCCGAAATGAAGGCTCCGGATGTTTTCAAGGCCCCTCTCACTCCCCGTCAGTCTCAGGTCGAGCCGCAGAGCCCGGGCTTGGGGCTCCGGCCTCCCGACGCCCACCCTCTGGCCGCGTCTCCCCCCACCCAGGTCGACCTCTACCGCCAATCACCGTACCCAGACCCCTATGCTCAGCCGCCCCTGACGCCTAGGCCTCAACCCCAGCCCCCGGAAAGCTGCTGTGCCCTGCCACCCCGCTCCTTGCCCTCCGACCCTTTCTCGCGCGTCCCCGCCAGCCCCCAGTCCCATTCCAGCTCCCAGTCTCCCCTCACACCCCGGCCGCACTCCAATGAAGCCTTCTGCCAGTCCCCGGTCACACCCCGCTTCCAGTCCCCGGACCCCTACTCCCGCCCCCCTTCGCGACCACAGTCACGGGACCCCTTCGCGCCCCTGCACAAGCCCCCTCGCCCCCAGATGCCGGAGGCCAGCTTCAAGCCCATGCCCGGCTCCCAAAACACCCTTGCCCCTGGGGGCTTCCCGACAGGGCCATCCTCCTCCGAAGCCCCCCCTAAGCCTGGCCCACAGCCCCAATTCGCTCGCTCCCCTGGGGCAAGCGTTTTCCCGAGCACTCAGGCCCAGCAGATGCGATTCACCTTCCCTCCCAGCGAACCCCTCAAGAGCTCCCCTTCCCACAGCATCAACAGCCATTTTGCCCCCGGCAAGCCCCAGAGCACAAGCTACGTCTCCTCTCCGGGGTTCCACCAAGCCGGGAGCCCCCTTGGCCCCGGCAAGGGCACCACGGACTCCTACAACGTCTCTCCACTGCGCCCGCCCTCCGCTCTGCCCCAGCCGCCGCCACCACCACCTCAACAAGATGGCTCCTTGACCTACCTGCCGCGGACAGGCCTGGTGCCGCCGGGTGACAAGAGGGAAGAGGGAGCGGTTGGAGCCGCCAACCGGGAAATGCAGGAACTGCCAGCCAGCCAGGAGGGGACGATGGGCAGCAATGCCACCCAGACCGAGATGGAGAAAGTTCGGCAGGTAAGCAGGGCTGCTACTTGGCTCCAGGTAAATGGGGGAATCGGGCACTGAGCATGAAAGAGGAGACAAAACAGGGTTTTGTTTTGTTGTATAATACGGTAGCAAATGTAAGAGAAACAAACAAACAAAGGATAAGTTTGGAAGAAAATTACTATTAAGTTAATTTGGAGGTGCTATTTAATACCAGTAAGATTAAATCAAATAAACCAGGAATATTTGGAGTTATGTTGGAAGGGATGGCAAGAAACCGGACCTACCATACTTTTCCATGTATAAGACGAGGATTTTTGATCTTAAAATTATGTTTAAAATTGGTGGGCGTCTTATACACGGATAGTGCATTGGGGGACGACGACATGTGCTTGGTGTCTCAACAACTCTGAGCAATCTCCCCCTATTTTCTTAATTAGGAGTCCCCCAAAATAGGGGGGCGTCTTACACACGACTTATACATGTGGTGGGGGGTGTAAATAAGCACTTTTTTTTTGCAAAGGGTGTTTAAGGTGTGTGATTGACTAAATTGTTTGCGTAAATATTTCTGTAATATAGAACCCTGGAGTTCTGGCTCTTTGACCACTTGCACACTGCAGGCCAGACTGGCTATATATTTCGATTTGATTTACTTGCACCCCGTTTGGCTTCTAGATCCTGCTCCTTCCAATTAATTCTTGCTTGCCTAGTCTGTGCTTCTTTCCCTTTGTGGCGCCACACTTTGGGCGACCTTGAAGTACAATCCGGCTGCCCCATTTGAGACCCTCAGACTCACAGCCTGCTCCTTGTCTCTCTGGTTACCTCCCATCAGCGGCAGAGGCTCCGCGAGTTCCTCATCCGCCAGCAGATCCAGAGGAACAACTTGAGGCAGGAGAAGGAAAGTGCTGCCGCGGCGGCCAACAGTGCCCAGGCGTCGTGGAACCCTGAGGGTGGCGGGCAGGCCTTTGAGCAGATGAACCGGAGCATGACTCCCTATCCAACAGTGCAGGTAACGTGTGAGGCCGGGGAGGGTTCCCAGCTGTGGCTGTGCTGTGGATTTTTTGGGGGGGTGGGGGTGGGCCTGGCTTCCCACACAAAGCCCTGGTGTACCTCCCCAGAAGAGCCCCAGTTTTCAAGGGCATAGCTGCCAAGTCTCCCGTATTCCCCGGGAAACCCCCGTTTTTCCAGCCATTTCCCACTGGCAGTTCAGATTTTTAAAAACCCCGTAAATCCCCTGGATTCTTACCGGTCCGGGGAGGCTCCTTCTGCGCATGTCTGGAGTCTCTGGACATGCGCAAAGGCGATTTCTGGCGCTGCGGCCATTTTGGAAATGGGCAGAGCATGCGTAGAAGCAACCTCCGGTGCTGCTCTGCCCAGTTCCAAAATGGCCGCAGCGCTACTTCCGATCCCGGATTTTTCAATCTGGGAGTTGGCATCTATGTTCAACGGTGTTTTTAAAAAGATGGTGGTTTCTAGTTCTCATGGTCAGCGACATGACGGTCAGGCATTGGTGGCACACGGGGGTCGGTATGCTGTCAGCGGCTCCCGGCTGGTTGCCCAGGAAAGTATAAAGACAAGGAAACGCTTCTTACCGTCCTTTTTTATTTCAAACTTTACAGAGAGAGGCTATAGAACCCAGCCTCTTGGATAATGGCGGCGTCCCGGGTGAATCTCCACACACACACCCCCCCATCTCTCCCACTTCCTCATTCTTCATTCTCCTTGTCTCCTCTATGGGTGCTGCTACGTGCCCTCTGTCTTTGAGCTCTTTGCTCTCCTACTTTTAAGGCTCGCTGGGTTCCGGGAGATGGTTGGTCTGGAATGCTTTCTAATGACAGTGTGTCAGCTGGGTGTTATTTCTGGCTCTCCCATGATTTCCCAGCTTTTCCTCTCATCTGCCTCTGAGCTGCAACCTCCCTCAAACCCCTGTTGTAAATCTATACTGTCTTCCTCTTCCTCCTCCCTGGAAGGGTCAGGATGGGGAGGCGGTCTCCACCATTCCTCCTCTGCCCAGTCTCTGACAGTGGGACATTGGTGCCCGCTAGCATGAAAAATGTGGGGCGGCTTGCCTCCCACTCATTTTTTACTCGTCCAATATGGTTTCCATTGGATTTCCAATTTATTTATTTACAAATTAACTTCAAATTAAATGATTACGTTTTTCATGTATTGACTTCCCAACTCCGCAGTGTTTTTGTTCAAACCCTTTTCTATGGCACCATATATCAAATTTACGTCTTATTACCAATATCCCTCCGATACAATTGCTCTATCATTTTTTTTCTTCCGCTGCTCCTATCTCGAATCCTGCCCGCAATTTCGTTTGTTTGTAGTGCTTTTCCAAATACTGTAGTCTAAAAAAAAAAAGGCCTCTGCCCTTCTGTAAAAAGTTCGAAGTTTTGATCTCTTCATATTGCTATCAGCTTTGCCATTTCCATAACTTCTAAAAGCCACTCCTCCTTCGTTGGACCTGCTCTTCTTTAAATTTCTGTGTGTATGGAATTCTAGCTGCTGTTGTCTCATACATAAATAAATTGGCCGCTTTCTTCGGAATGTCCCGCCCCTAGATCTCAACTCATTTTTGAGAGATAATTGAGAAGCAAAATACTGGACTCGAAAGGCGGAAGCACCCCTGAGTGATCTGCCTATGGCGTTTTCCCAAAATGGGCTTCCAAGGCGCTACGGAGCCAATATGAGGGAGGCCCTGTGCTTTGGGGGCTCCATCTGTTATGTCGCGTCTTTAGAGGGTCCAGACTGAGCCCCCAGCACAACTTCAAGGCGAAAACATTTCTGGCTTTGGAAGTTGAACATCTTAGTCGTGTACTGTTAAATTTGCCTGTCTGGCTGATCAGACCACTGAAATAAATTATTGTAAGGTTAACAATGGCATAATTTTCTGCGCCTAATACTAAGATTCGAATCTAGAGTCTTAGTGTGCTTCTCTTTTCAGCTGCTAAAAGCTGTATGATATTATTATTATTATTATTATTATTATTATTATTATTATTATTATTAATGTACCACCCTATACTCAGGGGTCTCAGGGTGGCTCACAGAATAAAATATAAAAGATATAAAGATATAAAACCACAAAATACATAATAAAAATAAAAACAACCCCCCAAAAACATTTTAAAAGGGCATAAGTTGTAAATCAGATCAACCAAAGGCCTGGTTAAAAAGGAATGTTTTTGCCCAGGCATCCCCAAACTTCGGCCCTCCAGATGTTTTGGACTACAATTCCCATCATCCCTGACCACTGGTCCTGTTAGCTAGGGATCATGGGAGCTATAGGCCAAAACATCTGGAGGGCCGCAGTTTGCGGGTGCCTGTTTTTGCCTGGGGTCTAAAGCTGTATGATGAAGGTGCCAGGCGAACTTCCCTGGGGAGAGCATTCCTGAAATGGGGAGCCATTTCAGAGAAGGCCTGTTCTTTTGTTGCCACTCTCTAGACCTCCCCCCCCCCCGTTCTGAATCTCCCAACATTCGGCCTTCATTGGATGGCCCTGTTAGGTTCTAGTGTTATGAGAGAGGGAGAAAAATCTTCTCTCTGACCACTTTCTCCACATAATTGTATAAACCTTTCTTGCACCTTTTTTACCCTTCTTTTCTTCTAAACTGAAAAGCCTCAAATGCTGCAGCTTTTCCTTCACGCGGGGTTTCTTCCCCCAGTCCCTTGGTCAGTGTGGCTGCTGGGCTCCCGGGGACCAGTTGCCCCCGACCAGCTTCGTACGTTAATAAAAATGTTGATTCTGCCCTGACTGCCTAGGAAATTGTGTTAATTAAGGCCGGGATTTGAAAGAACTGCTATTCCTCTCCACTTCCCTAAACTCTGCAAAATCTGTGTTCTTCTCACAGTAAGACTGACGTATTATGGGTTTCCTAGAGAGTCCCCCTCCCTCTTCCCCACCCCCTCAAAGTATGCTGTCGAAAAAGCAACTGACATCCACATGGGTCTGTCTTCCCCTCTCCCAGGACAAAGGAATGCTTGGCAGCCTGGGTGGCGCCCCAGCGGGGAGCAAACTTCCCAGTGGAGTGATGGGGCAAGGGTCCTACATTCAGGACGAGCGACTTGCCCGCCCCCCTCCATCAGCGACCCCTTCTACCATGGATATCAATGGCAGGTGAGTCACACGATGCCATTTATACCAGTATACCTGTAGGAACATCTCCACCCCCATCGTTCTGCCCGGACACTGAGGTCCAGTACCGAGGGCCTTCTGGCAGTTCCCTCGTTGCGAGAAGCCAAGTTGCAGGGAACCAGGCAGAGGGCCTTCCCTGTGGAACGCCCTTCCATCAGATGTCAAAGAGAAAAACAGCTACCAAATTTTTAGAAGACATCTGAAGGCAGCCCTGTTTAGGGAGGCTTTTTAATGTTTAATAGATTATTTTATTACATTTTTTCTGTTGGAAGCCGCCCAGAGTAGCTGGGGAAACCCAGCCACCAGATGGGCGGGATATAAATAATACATTATTATTATTATTATTATTATTATTATTATTATTATTATTAGGAGGCCAGACCCCAGGGGCTGGATAATCGAGGGCAGGTTCTCAAAAAGTGACAGGCCCCTGCCCCAAAGAGCTTACAGTGTCGGTCGTGACAGAAGGGAAAGATGACAAAGGGCTACCCTAAAAGATCAGAATTTCCCCTAGAGCAGAGTAGGCCAGGTGGTTGACAGCAGCTGGGGGAATTTCACTAAAGGTTACAAGCAATAGCTCGGTCGGTAGAGCATCTTAATCTCAGGGTTATGGGTTCGAGTTCCACATTGGGCAAGGGGTTGGACTAGATGACCGTCATCCTTCCCAACTTTTCAGTTATTTGATTCCGTGTGCCTGACAGGCTGTTGCCTTGGAGGTGGGAGGTGCTATGTGGTGTGTTTGGGAAGGGTGTCCCCATCGTGGTTTTCAAGCAGCTTGGAAAATGGCCTGTCAAAAGTGATCAGAGTCCCCACCTGAAGCTGACATTTCTCTCTCTCTATTTCTTTCTTCCTCTTCCAGGTCTTCAGTGGCTGCCGCGCAGCCATTTTATCCCCGCGGTGTCTTCCAAGCCCCTTCTCCACAGCAGCAGATGTGGCAGCAGCAGCAGCAACAGCAACAGCAGCAGCAGCAAGCTGTGTCCATGCGTCTCTCTGTCCCTTCGCGCTTCCCCCAGCCCCCCACCCAAGACTTGAGCCGGCAAGCCCTAGCAGGCCTCGCCCCACGCCTGCCAGGCCCCGGAGAACAGATTCAAGCCTCGACCGGCGCTCTGGGAGCCCAGTTCATTGAGCTGCGGCACAACATCCAGAAGGGAGTGCTTGGGAGCGGTGCGGGGCCCACCTTTGTCCAGCAAAACCCACAGGCTCGGACCAGATTCTTCATACCTGGGAATGACGGTGCCAACCAGGCTTTGAAATCTCCCGTTATGCCCATGCAGGCTCCTGTCCTGGGAAGCCAAGGCCTGCAAGCCCAGAAGATGCCTGTCCCTATACCATCCTCTCCTCAGCAGGGGGCAGAGATGAGCAACAACCACCACCCCCAGGCCAAGGCTGTGTCCCAGTTGATCCTGCCCCCTGGAAACTTGGAGATGCAACATATCCCGCCCCGACCCCTCTCCTCGTCCGGCCCTAAAGATGGGCCCATCACCTCAGCTGCCACCGACGCTGCCCCACCTGCTGGCAGGAACCAGTTAGGCCTGGCCGGCAGGCAGCTCCCCTGCGAAGTGCCGGTGGAGCCGGACTTAGACGACGACTTTGATTCCCACAAAGACCTGGAGGATGACGACGACTTGGCCAACCTGAGCCTGGACCCGGACGTTGCCAAGGGCGACGACGACCTCGGGAACCTGGATAACTTGGAAACCAACGACCCGCACCTCGACGACCTGCTGAACGGAGACGAGTTTGACCTGTTGGCCTACACCGACCCAGAACTGGACACCGGGGACAAGAAGGACATCTTCAACGAGCACCTGCGGTTGGTGGAGTCGGCCAACGAGAAGGCCGAGCGGGAGGATCTGCTCAAGAAGGAGCCCTCGGCCGGGCCCTACCTCAAGGAAACGCCCTCGGCTGGTGTCGGGAAGCCAGGTGAGCCGAGGGCGCCATCGTTGCCCAGAGATGACGTGCCCAAGGCGAAAGAAGGGCTCGGCCTCCTCCACGTCCCCTGCCCATCCTCTGCCTCAGGGGTGCCACCGCCCTCCCCCGGCCTTTCAACACTCAAGGCCCACAGCGACGTGCTCGATAGCAAGCTGGTCAGCCTGCCAGCCGATATCAAGCCCAAGATAGAGGAAGGCTGCCTGAAGCCGTCGCCTTGCCAGTTCAACACCGGTGCCCCGGAGAAGCTGCCCATCAAGTCCGAAGGGGCCGAGAAGATGGCAGCCGCCTTGGCGGTCAACATCAAGCCCGGCCAGGGCCTCATGAGCCCCGGCGGAGTCCGGCTGGGCATGACGTCGTTCCACGGCAACAGCCACGCTTCCATCTCCGACAAGATCCTCTACGGTGCCCCGGGCCGGCCGCCGCTGGTCCCCGTGCAGATGGCCAACGCCGGCAACTCCATCCTGGAGAAGTTTGAGCTGGACGGGGGTCCCCTCAGCCTGGCCAACGCTCAGCAGCACTCTCCGGCCGACGACCTCGACAAGATGGAGAGCTCCCTGGTGGCCAGCGAGCTGCCTCTGCTGATCGAAGACCTGCTGGAGCACGAGAAGAAGGAGCTGCAGAAGAAGCAGCAGATGTCGGCCCAGATGCCCGGGGGCTCCCAGCAGCACCTCCAGGCTCACACCATGTTGGCTCACTCGGCTCCCCCTCCCCAGTCTCACGACGGGCAATTGGTGAGCTCCCAGCAGCAGCAGCAGCAGCAGCTGCAATTGGGCATGGTGGCCAGGCAGCAAGGGATGGTGACCAACCAGCAGCTGATGCAGCAGCAACAGCAGCAGCGATTGGCTGGTCCCCAGCAAAGTCAAGTACTGGCCCCGCATATGGGCGTGGCTCAGAACCAGGCTCATATGCTTGCCGCCCAACATAGCATCCAGGCAGCGCATGGCCAGCAGAACCAACAGCCGGTCTTGGCCCAGAAGCCCATGCCGGGGGTCCAGCAGCAACAGCAACAGATGATGGGGCTCAAGCCGCAGCAAGTTGTGATGCAACAACAACAGCAGCAGCAGCAATTGGCTAACAGCTTCTTCCCAGATGCAGGTAGGAGTTATGAGACGGCTTTTCTTCATCAGCCTCTTCTAGCTTGTTTTTACCAGGGCGGTGTGGCTTTTTATGGATGGGATTGAGTGGAGCTTAAAACAAAGGTTTAGCTAGGACTTGGCACTTCATTGATTGGCTGAGTCTGCCTGGAAAGAAGGACTCTAGATCAGGCATAGGCAAATTCAGCCCTCCAGATGTTTTGGGACTACAACTCCCATCATCCCTAGCTAACAGGACCAGTGGTCAAGGATGATGAGAGTTGTAGTCCCAAAACATCCGGAAGGTCGAGTTTGCCTATGCCTGCTCTAGATATATAATGAAATGAAAAGGATGTTTAAAATAACCTTTGTTAATAAAACAACAACCCAGCATATTTTCTTTTGGGAATTATAGGGACAGAACTACCTAAAATTTATAGAAACTTATTCATGTATGCTGCTACAGCGGCAAGAATGTTACCCGCCCCAAAATGAAAGAAGCAGAAGTCTCAGCAAAGGAAGAATGGATACAAAAACTTGTGGAATATGCAGAAATGGCGAAACTTACCGGAAGAATAAGAAATCAAGATAACATTTTTTGGGAATAAAAGAATGGAAATGGTTTATTGAATATTTGCAGATAAATTGTAAACAGATAAAAACAATGGCAGGATTATTGTAATAACCTGCAGTTTCATAAGGTATATATTTAAAGAAGATGAATAAATGAGCAAATTGAATGAATTTGGATATGCAGAAGATATTAAAAACAAATTTAAGGAACTGCAGAAAGAGGGGGAAGGAAGCCAAGAAATGTCAAAATGATTGTAAAATTAGTGAAATGTATAAACTTGAAAAGTACAAAATAAAAATGCGTAAAATGGAAAGGAGGACTCTGGGAGATGGAGGCTGAGCAGCTTGCATCTCCCACAGATGCAGCAGCTGTTAAAGCAGTGTTTTCCAAGCTTAGTACTCCTGCTGTATTCGGACTACAGTTCCCATCATCCCTGACCACTGGTGTGTTGCTAGCTAGGGATGATGGGAGTTGTAGTCCCAAAAAACCCACTGACTTCAAGGAACTGTGCAGCCATGAACATGTTGGCTCACTGGTAGCCTTCCTCCGGGTTGTGCCTGGGCTCTACATAATCTAGGCCAACGCACCCCCAAACTGCAGCCCTCCAGATGTTTTCTCCTACAACTCCCATGATCCCTAGCTAACAGGACCAGTGGTCGGGGAAGATGGGAATTGTAGTCCAAAACATCTGGAGGGCCGAAGTGTGGGGATGCCTGATCTAGGAGATTATGGTTTCAAGTGGCCAGCTGTGTGCTGGCAGATCTCATGCAGCAAAGGAACGAGGGGTGGTTGTGAAGCCGCCACGTCTGGCCTGATCGCTTCTTGATCTCCTCCCCTCCCACAGATCTGGATAAATTTGCTACTGAGGACATCATGGACCCCATCGCCAAGGCCAAGATGGTGGCTCTGAAGGGCATCAAAAAGGTCATGGCGCAGGGCACCATCGGAGTGGCTCCGAGCATGAATCGGTAAGTACCCAGGGCAGGAGGCCAAGGAGCTTGGATAATGTGTAGTTAGCTTTTTCGTTCATTTAGCTCAGAGGGCCTTGCTCCGGGAGACTCTGGATTTAAGGTTTTCTGGAGTCCACTTCTCAGGCCAACACTGGCTCCCTTCATTCTGCTCCCCTTCCTCCCCCCCTGGCTTCCTTCTTTCAGGCAACAAGTCTCCTTGCTGGCTCAGAGGTTGTCTGGAGCGTCGTCTTCATCTGAAATGCAGAACCACATCCTGCCTGGCTCTGGAGGACAGGTGAGCAGGAATTTGGCAGGCCCCTCTTCCGTTTCCCCACACTTTTTTAATGGACGGGTTTGGGGTGCGCTGGCTCTTTTGGTTGTGGGATCAGGGGGAAACTGTGGCAAGTACCACTGCAGATATTCTGATTCTTTCAAATCCCTTGCAGGAACGGAGCAATGACCCAGCACAAGCTCGACCAAACCCACCCACTTTTGCACAAGGTGTCATCAGTGAGTAGTTGGCAGTAACCAGTCCTGAAAGGGCTGTGGTGTTGCTTTTCCTTGGGTAATTCTCCCGCAATACTTCCTGCCCACCTGGGCTTTTTGCATACATAGCCTCTGAAGCCATCTATTCCAGATTGCTTAGATTTGGATTAATGACTTCCTTCTGCTTCCACTCACAATTCCTAAACTGGTAACGTTTTGCTGACAGCAGAGGGTGAACTCTGTTCTCTTTGTTAGTGCTTTTTAACCACATGGCAACTTTGAATAATAATAAAGAACAGATAAGTTTTGTGTGTTGTTGAATGTGCAAGAAAGTACAGTGGAACCTTGGTTTTCGAATGTAATCCGTTCCGGGAGACCGCTTGACTTCCGAAACGTCCCAAAACCAAAAACTGAAAGCAGAAGCCTCAGTACAATAGGTAAACTCAAAACGGAAGCCACGTGGCACGTTCGGCTTCCAAAAACCGTTCAAAAAACGAAGCAGTTCCAGGTTTTTGGCGTTCGGCTTCCAAAACTTTCATCAACGGAGACCTCCGAGAACCGAGTTTCCACTGGAGCTGGGTTGCAACGGAGAGGCTCTGAGCTGCAACAGATGCAAGCTCCCATGTTGCAGCCAGGATAGATTGCATTCCAGGGCTGCGTGGGTTGCTGTAGTCATGCACGGTCAAGAATGGTTGGCGAGGATGGTTCTGGGATTGGGTGAATGGTTGCAGGCATGAAGATGTGCCTTTTGTGGCTCCAACATAAAATAATAATAATAATGGTTATGTCAGTGGAGGTTCCTGGGTTGTTTTTGTTTTGATTATGTCTTTTGTGCTTTTATATTTTGATTTTATCTTGCAAACCACTCTTGAGACCTGAGGGTATAGGGCGGCATACAAGTTTAGTAAAAAATAATAATAAATTATCCGTTGGATGCAGGTTCTGCAGAATCTCAAAAGTCTGAGGACTGGAGGGCCTTGCATAGCCTTCGTGGGCTAGTACAGATTTTATTAAGTGCCGGATGCAAAGCGTTTCAACTTTCCCTCTATACCTGCCAAAGTATATGGCCTGACCTGTCTTGCATGTCTCCAGCTTCCAAAAACCAGTGTTTCTCATCCCCCCCCACTACCCCCAGATGAAGCTGATCAGCGTCAGTACGAAGACTGGCTCCTCCATACGCAGCAACTCCTCCAGATGCAGCTTAAGGTGCTGGAGGAGCAGATAGGGGTCCACCGCAAGTCCCGCAAGGCCCTGTGCGCCAAGCAGCGGACGGCGAAAAAGGCCGGCCGGGAGTTCCCCGAGGCTGATGCCGAGAAGCTCAAGCTGGTGACGGAGCAGCAGAGCAAGATTCAGAAGCAGTTGGATCAGGTAAAGCACCCTGACTAGCTTGTGTCCGTTTTAAGTCCGAAGGCCACTTCTCGGCACGACCAAGAAAACTCAGAAGGGGTCTGTGGAGGACCGGAGGACTCGCGATAGAGGCAAAACCAACCCCACCCCGCAGTGGTTTCCTGCCTCTTCCCGAGTGATGAGATGCTAGGAGGGAGAGAGTCAGGTCTGGCATTAGCATAGAGTGCTGGAATCGGGGAGGTGCTAAGGAAGAAATCATGTGGGTGGCCAAGGGTAGCACCAGCAATTCAGGACGCAGGTGGCGCTGTGGTCTAAACCACTGAGCCTCTTGGGCTTGCCAATCGGAAGGTCAGCGGTTCGAGTGAGCTCCCGTTGCTCTGTCCCAGCTTCATGCCAACCTAGTAGTTCAAAAGCACGCCAGTCCAGGTACCACTGTGGCAGGAAGGTAAAGGGCGTTTCCATGCACTCTGGCTTCCATCACGGTGTCCCGTTGCGCCAGTTTAGTCATGCTGGCCATATGACCCGGAAAGCTGTCTGTGGACCAACGCCGGCTCCCTTGGCCTGAAAGTGAGATGAGCAGTGCAACCCCATAGTCACCATAACCATCCAGGGGCCCTTTTACCAGCAATTCAGGAGACCTGGTAGGGATGGAATATTCACCTGGGCAAGGGGTGGGTGGGAGAGATTGGAGGAGTCTAGCTGCTCTGTGTCAGCTTCTGTGCATTTTATGCTTCTGCAGAAATGTCATGTCTAAAGAAGCATCTACATGTCTTGAGCAGTCTGGATTCCATTATATATATATAAGCTTAGGGAAGAGCTGTAGGTCCGTGGAAAAGCGTCCTGCCTCCTTTGCAGGAAGGTTCCAGGTTCCACCCCCAACATTTCCACATAGGGCTGTGTGAGACCCCTGCCTGAATGGGGAAGCCCCTGCCTGCCAGTCAGTGTAGAGAGTATTTGGCCAGATGGACCCAGTGGTCTAATTCAGGTGGGGGAAAGCAGATTCCTATGTTCCTGTGAATTTCCAATTCTTATAAAAACATGCTTTTGCTGCCTGAACTATAGGATAGGGCTGGGCTGGTTTTCAGCGTCACGATATATCACCAGCTAAAGATCTCAATATAGTGATACAGTGGACCTCAGGTTACGTTACCTTTGGGTAACGCATCGCTAACTTTCAGGTTGCGGACGTGGCAAACCTGGAATTGTATACTTCTGAGTTTCGGCATGTGCGCAGAAACTCTCTATTGCGCTGTGCACAGAAGCGGCGCTTCTAGATGCAGACTTTTCGGGGTACGTATGGACCCCCGGAACAAATTAAGTTCATATCCGGAGGGTCCACTGTATATCACAGTGTCTGATAAAAGGATGGAGATATTGTTTTCTCCTGCATCATGAGTTTTGCATGGCGCGCACACACATACACACACACACACACACCATGATTCGCAATATATTGCCAGGCCAGAAATTATGAAACTGATACCATGATCAGGTCTTCAAACTGGTTTGGGGCGGTATTGTATTGTTGTAAGAAAAGAACGGCTCCCTTTCCCTTATGGGGTATTCCAGAGCCCGTATAGAGTCCTTAAGTGGGTTTCCTATTGGTAGGAGAAAGCAGGCCAACCCCTCCTTGTTGTTTGCTGCGCTTACGTTGCCTCTGCTACCTCTCTCTCCCCGACAGGTTCGGAAGCAGCAGAAGGAACACACCAGCCTCATGGCTGAGTACCGCAACAAGCAGCAGCAGCACCAGCAGCAAAGCTCCGCCGTCTTGGCCCTCAGCCCCTCACAAAGCCCCCGCCTGATGGCCAAGCTCCCTGGCCAGCTTCTCTCCGCGCACGGCCTCCAGCCGGGGCCGCAGGGCCTAGCAGGCCAGGCCGGCTTGCGCCTCCCTCAGGCTGCCGCCATGGCTGTGCAGCAGGGCTTGCCCTTTATGGGAGGGCAGCAGCAGCAGCAGCAGCCACCGGGCGCTTCGGCCCCCAACAGCTTCTTCTCCGGCAACCGCCTGTTGCAGGAGCGGCAGATGCAGCAGCAGCGGCTGCAGCTGGCGCAGAAGCTGCAGCAGCAGCAGAACCTCATAGGGCAAGTGTCCATGCAACAGCAGCAGCAGCAGCAGCAAAGCCACATGGGACAAATGGTGATGCAGCAGCAGCAGCAGCAGCAGCAGCAGCAGCAAAACCTTATGGGGCAGATCTCGGTGCAGCAGCAACAGCAGCACCCACAGCAGAGCCTCATGGGGCAGGTCTCGGTGCAGCAGCAGCAACAGCAAAGCACGATGGGGCAGGTGGGCCTGATGAGCCAGCCCCCACCTCCGCCACCCACGCCCCAGCCGAGCCAGAACCTGCTCCCCAAGCAGCAAGGGCTGCTGGGAAACCAGGCGGGAGTCCTGGTCCAGCAGCTCTCTCCACAGCAGCAGCAGCAGCAGCAGCAAGCCATGCTGGGACACTCAATGCTGCAGCATCCGGGCGTGATGGGGCACCCGGCTTCCCAGAGGCAAATGCTGTTGGCCCCACAGCAGGGGCAGCAGCAGCAGCAGCAGCACCGAGTGCCTCAGCAGCTGGTGCAGCAGGCTCAGGGCATGATGGGGCATCGGCTGCTGCTGTCGCCGCCGCCACAGCAGCAACAGCAGCAGCAGCCAGGGCTCCTCGGACAGCAGCAGAGGACATTGCTGAGCCAGCAACAGCACCAGCCCCTTCTGGGCCAGGGGCCGGCCTCCCAGCAGGGTGCCCTGAGCCAGGGGCCGGGCGTGGGCGCCGAACCTCTCCAGCACTTTGCGCAGCACGGGTCTCTGAACCAGCAGCTGCACTCCTCCACTCAGGGAATGCAGGCAGCCCAGCAGCAGCAGCAGCAGCAGCAGCAGCAGCAGCAGCAGCAGCAGCAGGGGTTGGCTGTCAAGGAGCAGCAAGGAGGGCCAGAAGGCGGCACGGCCATGCTGCCCCTCGAAGGGGCAGACGGTGCATTGCAACAGCAGCAACAGCAGCTAAGACCCCACATGGTGGGCCCAGAGATGGGAGGGCAGCTGCAGATGAGCAGCCAAGAGCAGCAGCAGCAGCAGCAGGGGCTGACCGGCCACGGGACTCCTCTTCCGGAGCAGCCCTCTCAGCTGATGCTCCAGCAGCACGGGGAGCAGCAGAAGCAGTCGGCTGAGCTGGGCCAAGCCCAGCACCTGCTCTTGGGCCCCCAGCAGCAGAACATGCTGGGATCCCTGCAGCTACGGATGCAGCAGCAGCAGCAGCAGCAAAACAGCCACCTGCAGCAGCAGCAGCAGCAACAGAACAACCTCCTCCAGCAGCCATTGCGTTCTCACCTGCCTATAGACGGCATTCTGCAGCAAGAGCTGTCGCAGCAGCAGCAGCACCATCGAGATGCAACTCAGGGCCCCCACTTGCTCAACCAGCAGATGGAGCAGCAAGGCCAAGTGCAAAGGATGATGGGACAGAACCTGGAGCAGCCTTCCAAAGGCTTGCCGGGCCAGCACCACCTCCAGCAGCAACAACAACAGCAGCAGCAGCAGCAGCAGCAGCAGCAGCAGCAGCAGCAGCAGCAGCAGCAGCAACGCCTTCAGAGCCCAGCTGGGCCCTCGAAAACACCGGGGCTGATGATGCAGCAGCAGCAGCAGCAACAACAAAGCATGATGGTGCAGCAGTCCTCCCCCCAAGGCCAAAGCATCCTGTCCAGCCCTATGATGGGCCAGATCCGCGCCCAGCTGCAGGGCGTCATCTCCAAAAACCCTCAGCTGCGGAACCTGACTCCGCAACAGCAGCAGCAGCTGCAGGCCCTGCTCATGCAGAGGCACCAGCAGAACCTGCTGCAGCAGCAGCAGCAGCAGAACCAGGCGCTGCGGCAAGCCAGCCCCTACCCGGGGCAGGCGCCCCCCGAGCAAGGCCAGCAAGCTGCTCAGCACCTCTCCCTGCCGGGCGCTGCGGGGCAGCAGCCGCAGAGGCAGCCGCCCCTGGCGGTCTTCCAGATTCGTCCAGAGCAGGGGTTCGGTGCCTCGGTGGAGCAGCAGCAGCAGCAGCAGCAGCAGAGGGTCCCAGTGAGCCAGCAGGCCGCTGTCTGTCCCCAGCAGCAGGGGATGGTGAGGCTCCCCACCCCTCAGGCTCCCTCTGTCCCCTTGAGCGTTGCCGGCATAGCATCTGGGCAGCAGCCGCCACTGCAGCCACAGCAGCATCCAAGCCCTCCAGAGCCAAAGAGACCGTCTCCTTTGCTCTTGGCTAAAAGCCCTGAGCAACAGCAGCAGCAGCAGCAGACTCCCACCCAGAAGCACCAGCCTGCTACTCCCAGCTCCCTGCTGCTCCCCACCCCGAGCGCAGGGGAAGGGGCTTCCGGGACCGGCAGCCTCCGAGACTCTGAATGCCCCACCACCAAAGAGGCCGCAGAGACGGGCACGGCCAACGGGCAGGCGGTGGAAACTGCTTCTCCTTTGGCGGGAAGGGTGCCCCCACCGCCAGGAGACCTTCCCCTTGTTTGCATCAAACAGGAGCCCAAGGAGGAAGCCTCCCAGTGCGCCCTGATGAGCGGAACCCAGCCCGTCAAGCGGGAGGCGAACGGGGACCCTGTCTCGGCCGCCGCCCCCATTCCCGCGACCACCAACAGCCTCACCCGCACCGAAGCCGGGCACCTCTTGCTGCAGAAGCTGCTGCGGGCCAAGAACGTCACTCTGGCGACGCAGCGCTCTGGCGACGTCAACGGGCACGTGGATGGCAAGATGGCCGGGGCGGAGGGACGGTTGCAGCCGGTCCCAGATGCGCGAGAGGTAAGAGTGTAGGGAAGGAGGAGGAACGACAGGCAGGGACGTCAGAGGGGTTGGATTGGATTTCACTTAGGAGGGGAAGCATTCGGAAATAAATCCAATAATAATAATAAATTTATTATTTATACCCCACTCATCTGGCTGGCTGGGTTTCCCCAGCCACTCTGGGCGGCTCACAACAGAATAACACGATAAAACATCAAACATTAAAAACTTCCCTAAACAGGGCTGCCTTCAGATGTCTTTTAAAAGTCAGATAGTTGTTTATGGGAGGGTGTTCCACAGGGCAGGCGCCACCACTGAGAAGGCCCTCTGCCTGGTTCCCTGTAACCTCACTTCTTGCAGTGAGGGACTGCCAGAAGGCCCTGGGGGCTGGACCTCAGCTGAACGATGGAGGTGGAGACGCTCCTTCAGGTGTACTGGGCCGAGGCCGTTTAGTGCTTTAAAGGTCAACACCAACACTTTGAATTGTGTTCGGAAACGTACTGGGAGCCAATGTAGGTCTTTCAGGGCCTTCGTTGCCAGCAGTCTGGTACGGTCCATAATTTCTCCACCTCACTGTGTGCATAGAGTGAATCAGCTCAGATTTGGAGGTGGATCTCTACTGGGAGGATTAAGATCTTGGATAACTCCAGGCACGGTAGGCATAAGATCCCAGGCAGCAGTGCAGAAATTCACTTTTCCTCGTCTCTATCTCTCTCCTCCTCTCCCTTTTTGGGGGGTTCCCTGCAGGACGGGCTGGCAGCCAAGAAGCCTCCGCCGCCGAAGCCCAAGCGGTCTCAGAAAGCTGGGGAGCGAGTCGCCAACTCTCGCAAGAAGCTGCGCAAGGAGGACGGAGTGAAGACCAACGAGGCCCTGATGAAACAGCTCAAGCAGGTACTCTGCGCTCTACAGCTGCTGCGGGAGGGCTGGGTAGCCTTTAAAATTATAAAATAAAATAAGACCTTGGTTCTCAAACTTGTTCACAAATTTATTGACAGCTGCACAAACTATTATAGCTAGGAAGTGGAAGGGGCGAGCAGAATATAAAATGGAAGAATGGTATAAAGAGGTGTGGGATATAGCTATTCATGACAAATTAACATGTGCCATTAAGGTAAGATGGGGAATATGCAGGAGAAATTATTTTGAGGAGATATGGAAGGTGTTTGTAGAATTTGTACTGTTAAAACAGTTGCAATTTTGGGAGGTTGGATGGTTATAATGGAATGATCTCGATGGTGGGGTGCACATTTTTATTCTTATTTAATTTATGATTATTGCTTTGTCTCTGCGCGGGAAGGGTACATGTAGACAGTACGTGTCTACTGGGCATGCCATAAGGGACCCAGGTGGCGCTGTGGGTTAAACCACAGAGCCTAGGGCTTGCCGATCAGAAGGTCGGCGGTTCGAATCCCTGCGACGGGGTGAACTCCTGTTGCTCGGTCCCAGCTCCTGCCAACCTAGCAGTTCGAAAGCACGTCAAAGTGCAAGTAGATAAATAGGGACCGCTACAGCGGGAAGTTGAATAGCGTTTCCATGTGCTGCTCTGGTTCGCCAGAAGCGGCTTTGTCATGCTGGCCACATGACCTGGAAGCTGTATGCCGGCTCCCTCGGCCAATAACGCAAGATGAGCGCTGCAGCCTGAGAGTCGGTCACGACTGGACCTAATGGTCAGGGGTCCCTTTACCTTTACCTGGCGCAGCCAGACCTCTCTGGATCCCCTTGGGCCGGGGTCTGTAGGAGAAGACTTCTCCTTGCACAGGGATGTGCCGGTGCGTGAAACTGCCGACTGCCTTGACCCAGTTCTGTCTCTCCCGCCGCCTCTCAGGAGCTCTCCTTGTTGCCTCTGATGGAGCCCGTCATCACAGCCAACTTCAACCTCTTCCCGCCCTTTGGGAGCAGCCCAGTCAACGGCAAGAGCCAGTTGAAGGGCTCCTTTGGTAACGCCGCCTTGGACAGCATTCCGGACTATTACTCCCAGCTGCTCACCAAGGTAAGGACCGCCAGCCCCTGAGCTCGTTTCCGCATGCTTGGCAGGAGGTGGGGCTGCCTCGCCCTGGGTGCGAACCCTCCTTGGGTGCCGCCTTGTCCCAGGGCTTCCCTTCCCTGAAGGGAACGCGGGAGCTGGAAGAAAAGCACCAGTTAAAAGTGTGGCGCTTACTGTAACAACGTCATGGCGAATACTGCCACCTCTTCCAGAAGAAAGGCACTGGTAATAATAATAATAATAATAATTTATTTTTACCCCGCCCATCTGGATGGGTTTCCCTGGACACTTTGGCGGCTCCCAACAGAATATTAATACAGTAATTAAAAAAAACAATCAAGCATTAAAAACATCCATAAACAGGGCTGCCTTCAGATGTCTTCTAAAAGTCAGATAGTTGTTTATTTCCTTAACATCTGATGGGAGGGCGTTCCACAGGGAGGGCGCCACTACCGAGAAGGCCCTCTGCCTGGTTCCCTGCAACCTCACTTCTCACAGTGAGGGAACTGCCAGAAGGCCCTCGGAGCTGGACCTCAGTGTCCGGGCTGAACGATGGGGGTGGAGGTATACTGTGCCGAGGCCGTTTAGGGCTTTAAAGGTCAGTACCAACACTTTGAATTGTGCTCGGAAACACACTGGGAGCCAAAGTACGGCTTTCCAGACCGGTGTTATATGGTCACGGCGGCCATTCCCAGTCACCAGTCTAGTTGGTTGTAGCCCATCCCCTGTTCGGTGCCTGAGAATTTCCAGGGTGACTGACAGAAAAGAAAAGAACAACCAGAAATAATAAAACAACTTAACGGCTATGAATACAGAGCTGAGGAAGGCAAGCTAATAAAACCGCACTACGTAAAACTAGGTTGGCTGCGGTTTAAAAGGTCTGGGGAATTAAAAATGTCTCCATGTAAAAGTAGGGGCCAGGCAGGCCTTCCTGGGGAGAGCACTCTTAGTCCATACTGGTACAGTGGTGCCTCGCTTAACGAATGCCCTGCTTAACGAAATTTCCGCTTAATGAAATGATTTTTCGAGCGGAGCTTGCCTCGCTAGATGAATGCGTTTTACGAAAAATTCGTCTAGCGAATCGCGGTTTCCCATAGGAATGCATTGAAATTCAATTAATGCATTCCTATGGGCAAAAAAAAATCAATGCATTCCTATGGGATTCGCTAGACGAATTTTTCACTATAAGAAAAGACCCGTGGAACGAATTAATTTCGTCTAGCGAGGCACCACTGTATAAGCCAAGTTGTTGAACAGCTTTGGAATCTGTGCTGACAGGCAGCCTATAAACCTTTTAGATGTATTTAATGGTTCGTATCATTCATGTTGTTTATAGGCTGCCCCGTGACAAAAAGTTATTGGGCGCCAGGCAAAAACTTTCCTTTTTAACCACGCATTTGGTTGATCTGTTTTACATGACCTATGCCCTTTTAAAATGTTTTTTTGTGTGTGTGGAGGGGGGGTGCTATTGGGTTGTTGTTTTTATTTTTATTATGCTTTATTTATGGTTTTATATCTTGATTTTATTCTGTGACCCCCGGGTATAGGGCGGTATATAAATTCAATTAGTAAGAATAAGAATAATCCGGGTGGCTTCCCCTCAAAAAAGAAGCTGTTTATGGAAATGTGGGTTGCGGCGCGGTGACCTAAAGCGCCTCAGGTTTGGGGGTGGGTCGGGGGCTCTGCTATATACAGACTCCTTCCATCTCTTTCTAGAACAACCTGAGCAACCCGCCAACACCACCTTCTTCACTGCCTCCCACACCGCCCCCCTCGGTGCAGCAAAAGCTGGTGAACGGGGTCCTGTCTTCCGAGGAGCTGACGGAGCAGCCCAAGGAGCCGGTGCTGCCCCACGAGCACGAAGGGCAAAAGGGTAAGTTGGCTGAGGAGAGGAGGTGCTGCTGGGTTCCGGAATGTTCCGGGAGAACCTCTGGCACTCTTACGCGTCCTCGAAGTGTATATGCATGTAGGCCCCTGTTCTCTTTTTGGATGGGGGGAGGCCCAGGTGGGCTGCTCCAAGCTTCCTTGTTGTTGTTTAGTCGTTTAGTCGTGTCCGACTCTTCGTGACCCCATGGACCATAGCACGCCAGGCACTCCTGTCTTGCACTGCCTCCCGCAGTTTGGTCAAACTCATGTTCGTAGCTTCGAGAACACTGTCCAACCATCTTGTCCTCTGTCGTCCCCTTCTCCTAGTGCCCTCAATCTTTCCCAACATCAGGGTCTTTTCCAAGGATTCTTCTCTTCTCATGAGGTGGCCAAAGTATTGGAGCCTCAGCTTCACGATCTGTCCTTCCAGTGAGCACTCAGGGCTGATTTCCTTAAGAATGGATAGGTTTGATCTTCTTGCAGTCCATGGGACTCTCAAGAGTCTCCTCCAGCACCATAATTCAAAAGCATCAATTCTTCGGCGATCAGCCTTCTTTATGGTCCAACTCTCACTTCCATACATCACTACTGGGAAAACCATAGCTTTAACTATACGGACTTTTGTCGGCAAGGTGATGTCTCTGCTTTTTAAGATGCTGTCTAGGTTTGTCATTGCTTTTCTCCCAAGAAGCAGGCGTCTTTTAATTTCGTGACTGCTGTCACCATCTGCAGTGACCAAGGAGCCCAAGAAAGTAAAATCTCTCACTGCCTCCATTTCTTCCCCTTCTATTTGCCATGAGGTGATGGGACCAGTGGCCATGATCTTGGTTTTTTTGATGTTGAGCTTCAGACCATATTTTGCGCTCTCCTCTTTCACCCTCATTAAAAGGTTCTTTAATTCCTCCTCGCTTTCTGCCATCAAGGTTGTGTCATCTGCATATCTGAGGTTGTTGATATTTCTTCCAGCAATCTTAATTCCGGCTTGGGATTCATCTAGTCCAGCCTTTCGCATGATGAATTCTGCATATAAGTTAAATAAGCAGGGAGACAATATACAACCTTGTCGTACTCCTTTCCCAATTTTGAACCAATCAGTTGTTCTATATCCAGTTCTAACTGTAGCTTCTTGTCCCACATAGAGATTTCTCAGGAGACAGATGAGGTGATCAGGCACTCCCATTTCTTTAAGAACTTGCCATAGTTTGCTGTGGTCGACACAGTCAAAGGCTTTTGCATAGTCAATGAAGCAGAAGTAGACGTTTTTCTGGAACTCTCTAGCTTTCTCCATAATCCAGCGCATGTTTGCTATTTGGTCTCTGGTTCCTCTGCCCTTTCGAAATCCAGCTTGCACTTCTGGGAGTTCTCGGTCCACATACTGCCTAAGCCTGCCTTGTAGAATTTTAAGCATAACCTTGCTAGCGTGTGAAATGAGCGCAATTGTGCGGTAGTTGCAGCATTCTTTGGCACTGCCCTTCTTTGGAATTGGGATGTAGACTGATCTTCTCCAATCCTCTGGCCATTGCTGAGTTTTCCAAACTTGCTGGCATATTGGGTGTAGCACCTTAACAGCATCATCTTTTAAAATTTTAAACAGTTCAGCTGGAATATCATCACTTCCACTGGCCTTGTTATTAGCAATGCTTTCTAAGGCCCATTTGACTTCACTCTCCAAGATGTCTGGCTCAAGGTCAGCAACCACACTACCTGAGGTGTACGAGACCTCCATATCTTTCCCCAAGCTTCCTAGGGGAAGTTAAAAGAAACCGGTGAGGCCGAAATGGTTTGGGCTGAATTCGTGATACATTCCTACCTCGCAAGTCGAATGGAATCCGTTCCGGAAGTCTGCCCGACTTCCGAAAACATTCGGAAACCAAAGCGTGGCTTCTGATTGGCTGCAGAAAGCTCCTGCAGCCAATCGGAAGCCCTGTCGGACGTTTGGGTTCCAAAGAACGTTCGCAAACCAGAACACTCACTTGCAAAACGTTTGAGAACTATCTCACGTATCTGAAGAAGTGTGCATGCACACGAAAGCTCATACCAAAATAAAAACTTAGTTGGTCTTTAAGGTGCTACTGAAGGAATTTTTTTATTTTGTTTGAGAACTAAGTTGTTCAAAAATTAAGGTACGGCTATATTGATGACTGCTGCCTTGTGGGCTACTAATAGAGCTGCATTCATTGGCGCAGTGACTCTTAAAGGGATTTTGTTGTTGTTAAAGTCACATTTAAAACTACTTAGTTTTACTTAATGGTGGCTGCTGAGTCTTTTATACGTTTTAGGTGTTTAATATGTCTGGATTACCCATGTTTTATGTATTTTCCCCCCTTTATGATTTTGTCTAATTTATGCCAATAGAGGCAGAATGAATATAGGATATAGCTTTTAATGATAAATTAACACGTGCTATTAAGGGAAGACGGGGAATATGCAGGAGAAATGATTTTGAGGAGATATGGAAGGTGTTTGTAGAATTTATACTGTTAAAAGGGGTAAAACCATCGCAAGAGGTGTTGAAATTTTGGGAGGTTGGATAGTTACAATGGAATGGTCTCGAGGAATGGTCTTATTTATTTATTCTTATTACTTTGTTAAAATAAAAAAATAATTATTTATTTCAAAAAAACAAGGCTGAATGAATGAACTCTAAAGGGGTAGTGGGAAGAGCGTGTTCCAGTGTCAAGCTTGGGCTTGAAATGGATTTGAATTTGGATCAAGACAAAATTCATCCAATTCAGTCGTATCTGGAATTGCACATCCGCCTACTTGCATCCATGTGGGTCCATGTCCGTCTTTTCAGGCGTGGACATGTGGCTGCCTCCGTTAAGGGGACTGGGATTGCTCCTCCTCGTAGCAAGATACAGATTATCTCCCAGAACCAGCCAGTCCTCTGCTTGGCCGGTCTGATGTTAAGCAGCCTAAGAAAGGCAAGCGTTAAGCTTGGCCTGTGATAGGCTGCATCCCTCCGAGCTTCTTGCCCATAGCCAGAGGCTGCGACAAGCTGGAATTGATCCAGGGAAGCCATGATTAGAAACTCCCCCTCCCCCTTCCTGTAGCATCCTGACATGTTAAACCTTGAGTTTTCTGCCTCACGTTTGCAGATGCTCCCCCTGTGGAAGTGAAAAGCTTAGATCTCCTCGCAGCTCTGCCCACACCGCCACACAACCAGACCGAGGATGTCAGGTAAGGATGGCGCTGGAGGACGGAACCAACTCGACCACAGGGCATCCTGAACTTCTGCTTCATGGGTCCCCCCCCCCCCCCCCCCCGACAAATGGAAGCTATAGCATTAACTATTGCATTTGGGAGAGGGGAAGCTTTTCCTCTCTGGGATCTAGCTTGGGTGACGGATTGTCGGGAAGTATGGAAGACTGCTAACGCCAACTGTCTGGAGGGCACAAACTCCCATCAACCTCAACATGGATGTTGGGAATTGTTGTCCCACCATGTTGAACTTCCAGCACTTACTGAAGACTTTTTAAAAAAATTCCAGCAGGCTTCTGAATAATTCTCCTATCTAATAGTTTTAACTCACTTTTAGTTTTGATTGCATTGGGTCTTTTGTACACCACTCAAGAGACAGCTGTGGTTAAACAGTAGACCAAGGGTTGAAATAAACAAAAATCAGACAAAAATGGTAGGCTTAGGAAGAAGTATAGTTGGTCAGTGGTCCTTGTTTGCTCTGGGAGAAGCAGGAGGAGGAGGGTCATCATCGTTCTTAATCTATAATCTCACATCATCCCTAGCTAGCAGGGATGATTGGAATTGTAGTCCCCAAACAGGCGAAGACCCATGATCTATACCCTTGCATCTCATCTTTCTGGAATCGTGAGGATGGCTGGGGAACCTATGGCCCTGGAGATGCATGACCAGTGGTCAGGGATGATGGGAGTTGTAGTCTGGTGGCATTTTGAGGGCCACAGGTCCCCCGTCCCCCACCCCATACCTGACCTAGGGTGTGGTTCAGGCTGGGTTACTGCGGTCCCACCTCTGTAAGGAGCCATGGCAGCGGCGGCGGCACCGTTCTGAGGTTCCACCCAATTTCCTTTCAGGATGGAGAGCGACGAGGAGAGCGACTCCCCTGACAGCATCGTCCCAGCCTCGTCCCCCGAGAGTGTCCTGAGCGAAGAGGTGCCACGCTTTCCCCTGCTGTCCGGAGCCAAGCCGGAGGTGGAGGAGAGACCCCTCTCTCCAGTCATCCCCATCATCCCAAAGGCCAGGATCCCAGGTTTGTGGGGGACAGAGAAGATGCTCAAGGGAGGGACTGCAGCAGCATCTAAACACTGCTGCTGTCGCTGGAGGTCAAGGAAAGAACTTCATCCCAAAAGGCATCAAACCACACTGCGAAACCACTAAACTATCCCCCCCCCCGCCAAATTCGGCACTTGCCTTATCGTCACTAGATTTGGCCCCAAATAACATCCTTAAATCTAAAGAATTAATTTCCTTCCTATTCACAGCAGACCGACTAGTTATTGCCCAGCGATGGAAGGAAACCTCTAAGGTGCCAATAGAGGCTTGGGTTAATAATAATAATCTGGAGCTTTGCTTTATCACGTACCATTGGCGACCAATCAAAGGCATCTCCAAAAAAGATTCTTCCTTTGACACGATTTGGTCTCCTTTTCTTCACTTTTATTGAAGGAGGACAGGATATTTCAATGCCATCACCATCACAGAGGTGTCTGTGGAGAGGAGATATTGATTGAAAATGCCTAGTAAAGCCGATCGGTAGTTGGGCTCCTCTTGAGGATATTCGGCGCGCCAACATGACAGTGATGTGGGATTGAGGATTGGAGTGATCATTCTGTGATATTACGGCATTAGACAAAGCTGTATTGTAACTTTTGAATAAGTGTGTGTGTGTGTGTGTGTGTGTGTGTGTGTGTGCATGTTTTCAAAAATAAAAATAAACTGCTGCTGTTGTCCAAGGGAGAAGGTGCCCATAATTTTAGGTCAGGGAGAAGGAACCTGAGAGCCACATTCCTTTTGGGCAGCCTTACGGGGGCCGGGTGCAGAAGTTGGGCAGAGCAACGGGTGTAACGTGGTACAACAGACCCGAGTCCAGGCAGGGAAATAAGGAACACTATCCCACTGCAAGGGCACTCTGCAGCCAGGCAAAAGAGGATGGAGACGGGTCGCAGAAAAATGTGTTCTGCCCTCAGGCCCGAGATTCCCCACCCCTGCTTTTTAGGGGTTGGACTACATGACCCCTGAGGTCCCTTCTAACTCTACAATTCTATAATAATAATAATAATTTATTATTATTCATACCCCGCCCATCTGGCTGGGTTTCCCTAGACACTCTGGGCCACTCTAGGATTCTAGGCTCAGAAGTAGCTCTTCTCAGGTATTGTTGGCAACAGGCATCTTGATTCTAAGAGGCAAGCAGGGTCTGGTTTGAGTGCTGAGTGGCCCTGTCCTTTCTAAGGTGATTTTAAAAAAGGTAAAGTACCCCTGACAGTTAAGTCCAGTTGCAAACGACTCTGGGGTTGCAGCACTCATCTCGCTTTACTGGCCAAGGGAGCCAACGTTTGTCCACAGACAGCTTCCGGGTCATGTGGCCAGCATGACTAAGCCGCTTCTGGCGAACCAGAGCAGCGCACGGAAACGCCGTTTACCATCCTGCCGGAGCAGTACCTACTTATCTACTTGCATTGGTGTGCTTTCGAACTGCTTGGTTGGCAGGAGCAGGGACCAAGTAACGGGATCTCACCCCGTCGCAGGGATTCGAACCGCCGACCTTCCGATCGGCAAGCCCAAGAGGCTCAGTGGTTTAGACCCACAGCACCACCCGTGTCCCCTCCTAAGGTGATACAAAGTGCTGATGATGCATTTGTGTGTCTGTGTTTGACTCTTGCCCTTGTCTCCCCCTTGCCTCCCGCTTCTCAGCTTTCCCAGATGCCAAGCCTTTCGGGAGCTTGGAACAAGCGGGAAAGGGGACTCCAGGCACGTCCTGGGAGAAAGCCAAGGGCAGCGAGGTCTCTGTCATGCTCACTGTCTCTGCAGCTGCCGCCAAGGTAGGGAGCCAGCACAGAAAAGCCCCCGACCCAAGGGCCGGGCTTCACAGTTGTTTCCGGGGCAATAAATATTCTGACGTGGTGGTGCCTTTTACCACGTCTGTTTCACGTAGAGCAGGGCTAATGTCTGGATGGGAGGTGGAGTTTTGAAATTTTCGTGCGCAGGCAAACCTAGCCAGACATTTAATTTTATTAGGTGTACTGCTGGTTTTTATCGATAACGTTGATAATTTGGGGTTTTTTTATGTGCTGAATGTCTCGTGCTGCTACTTTTAAAATGAATATTTAATGTGAATGGCTTGGAGATTCTTTTAATTAGGCAGCAAATCTTGCGAAATAAAAATAAATTTCTGGAGGGCTACTGGATAAGTTGTTTGGACGCAAAGGCAGAGCTGGGATAAACCATTTTGCTTGGTTTCCCAGCAGTCACAGCCAAGCAGTAAATTTCTCCCCAGTTTTCAACACTGGCGGTGAATTCGCACACGTTACCTGGCGACTGCAGCATGTGTGTGCGCGCGCCAGCAGTCCCCACCAGATCGCATGCAAGAGATCTGCAACTTTCCTTCTTGCATCCCCCTCACACAATACACTGATACACAATTCAGGTATTCAGCTGTGAGTCGCTGAGGAGAGAACGAGTGATACACAAGCAGTGTGAGACTTACAGTCAGAAGCAAAACATAAACTGCATTGTGATAAACCATTGGTCTGTCTAGCTCAGCATTGTCGACACCAGTGTTTCCAAAACTTGGCCCTCCCGCTGTTTTTGGACTACAACTCCCATCATCCCTGACCACTGGTCCCGGTAGCTAGGGGTGATGGGAGTTGTAGTCCAAAAACAGCTGAAGAGCTGGCAGTCAGCGCGAAAACAAAAACAAAACTATGTCGTGAAAAATCCCTGAAACGAGATATTGATAAAGTGAATAATACTAAAACTCAGCTAATGATTGCTCAAAGAAACATAATAGGTTTAAATGTCCCAAAAGAAACTTTGATATAGAAAAGACATGAATTTCTCAAAATAACCTCTAAGTAAACCTTGACGAGGTGCCGGCTGGCTAAGTGACTCGTTTCACTGGAAAATCTCTTATCTGTTTCCTCAGAAGGAAAGTGTTTAGGGGTTGAGGTTTCCTTATACAGTGGAACCTCATTTAAAAACACCTCGGTTTACAAATTTTCGGTTCACAGATGCTGCGGACCCATCTGGAACGGATTAATTCTCTTTCCATTATTTTCAATGGGAAAGTTCGCTTCAGTTTATGAATGCTTCAGTTTATGAACAGACTTCCGGAACCAATTGTGTTCATAAACCGAGGTACCACTGTAATCAAAAACTAAACAGGAGCTGTAAACTCTGAAAAGAATTGAAAATTACATAGCAGTCAGGGATAAACTTCCCCAAGATCAGACTATAGTTGTTTAAACTAAAGGTTAGCTAACCTATGGGACAATTCAACTAATGAATATCATTGTTCTTAGGAAAACATTAAGTAAAGGGCTTAAAGCAGTGTTTCTCAACCTTTTTTGGGCCACGGCACACTTGTTCTATGAAAAAAAATCCCGCGGCACACCAACTCTGTGCCGCCCTATATTTAGTTTAGTTTGGAGGGGAGACGTAATCATTACACACACGGGTGCAAAAAGTGCATGGTGTAAAAGTTGGAGTTTAATGGCAAAAGACTGTTGAGGGGTTCCTTTGCGGGTCTGTTCTGCATTATGTCCTTGGCGGAGCCACTCGCCGCCTTCTCCCCGTGCGCGCAGCCCCGGCAGCGGAGTTTCTGCAGCGGAAGGGAACAAACGACGGACCGACCTCCAATCGGTCCCTGTCTGTGTGGGCTGGGGCTTCTTGGTGAGGCTCCCTTTTGAGGCTCCCACATGCGGCTCCGGAGCCGCGGGTTGCCGACCCCTGGGCTAGCAAGAAGAGCACCTCACCTTCTGCAGGACTCCTTGCCGAAGAGGCCGCTCACTCACTCCCGCGCCAACCAAAAAACTCCCGGGCGCCGCCAGCAAGAGGGGCGAGAGCGAGACAAACAGCCGCGGTGGTGGCTGTTGAGAGCTGCGCTCGCCCCGCCCCTGCCGTGACCCGGCCGGCTTCCTTTCCGGCGGGTCAGCGCCCCTAATGGCGGCCGCCAGTCACGTGACAGGGCAGCAAATCGCCCTTCTCGTCGCCAGCGTCTCCCGGCACACCAACCAGCGTCCCGTGGCACAGTACTGTGCCGCGGAACAGCGGTTGAGAAACGCTGGCTTAAAGTACAAAATGTGGCTTGTGGGTAGGTGACCTTACCCCCCCCCCAAAGGTTACGGGCAGCTTAGCTGCCCTCCGCTCCTTCCTGACTCTTCCCATGTTCCCCCAGAACCTGAACGGTGTCATGGTGGCCGTGGCAGAGCTGTTGACCATGAAGATCCCCAGTTCTTACGAAGTGCTGTTTCCGGACAGCCCCATGCGAGCTGCTGCCAGCGAGCCCAGAAAGGTCGATGCTGACGCACAGGGTAAGTAGCCAAACTTGGGGAGGTCCTGGACGTATACGTGCATTCGAGGTTTCTCTGCCCCTGGCTGTAAGTCCCCGTTTAAGAAGTCCCCCCCCTCTCTCCCCGCTCCCCTTTTCCCTTAGGCAAAGAGAAGCCAGCGGCTCCCAAGGGCCCCGAAGGAGGGCCAGAATGGCTGAAGCAGTTCGATGCAATGCTCCCTGGCTACAGTCTCAAGAACGAGCTGGACATCTTGACGCTGCTCAAACAGGTGGGAAAGGGTCGGGGGTGGGAGCTTTCCCAGAATGCTTTTCTCCCTATCCACTTGGCAGGTTCATAGCATAAAACCGCAATACAAAACCACAAAATACATTACCGAAACAGAAACAACCCAATAACCCTGTTCTTGCTCAAGGGGATTAGCTGGAGGTCTTGGCACAACACTCCTTCCACTGTCATTTCTCCTCAGCTTCGCCTCCCTCCTTCTAAATTCTGTCTCATTCTGCATTTTGCCAATACCATCTCTCTCTCTCTCTCTCTCTCTCTCTCTCTCTCTCTCTCTCTCTAATCTTCCTTTGCTTTGGAAAGGTGTAGTAACTGGGCCCTTGATTCCTACCGGCCCAAGTACCCCATAGGCGCCTTGGAAAGTAGAAGAGAAAGAAATTGGGGTGGAGGGGTGGGAGAAGAGGACTACTTCAGAGAATAGACACACATTTCCCCCCCATCTCAAACACCAGGACTTAAGGGCTGGAAGGATGGACTTGTGGAATGAGGACCATTCTGATCCACCACCTCAACTTGCCGTTCAAAAACACCCAGTTTCTAGCAATCCATAATTGCAGAGATGCGCCTGATTTAAAGTGCTAACACTATTCCCCGTGTGAGCGTACACCCCTCCCTCCCCAAGCTGCACTTGCATTTTCCCTAATGAACCGCCTGTGGCTGATCCACTCCCCCCAGCTCTGTAGAAAAGGAGGAAGCAACAGATGCACTGTTGATCAGCTGTTGGCGAACCGGCACAGGTTTTAATAATGGAGCTGCACCTGTACGGCATCCGCAAAGCGTGCAGCTGTGGCCGTGCCTCTAGTGCCAAGCTGTATGGGCAATCTATCCGGAAGATAAATTGTATTTCGAGGAGTTAGTGATCTGACATGGTTGCCCTTCCTGCCAATGTTCTTTTCCCATCCCTGCCTCTTGTTAAGTCTTTGATGTCCTAATCAGCTGAGAGGAAGTGCTGGGTACCTTCTTTGATGTTGGGCATTGTTTTGAGAAAGTGAGGCATTGGGAGGGGGGTGGCTAATGAATAATCTGCACGTAGCCGGTTGGGCAAGCCACACAGTCTAGCTATCTATAAATCGGATGGTTGTGGGCAGAGTTTTAGAGAGAAGATCATGGACTGATGGGCCGCGGGGCCATGCAAACTGAGGCTACCTGGGGGAGTCACTTCGCCACCTCTTGAGGGCTTCCAAGTGGTAGATCGAAGTGCTTGCTTGGTGTGTATATATTGCTTGCTGCTTAGAATAAGATCTTCAATCTTCTCATTCACTTGTGTTTGGTATTACAGTCATACCTTGGTTTTCGAACAGCCTAGCTCTTGAATGTTTTGGCTCCCGAATAATCGAAACCCGGGAGTGAGTGTTCTGGTTTTCAAACGTTCTTTTGGAAGCCGAACGTCCGGTAGGGCTTCCGCAGCTTCCAATTGGCTGTAGCAGCTTCTTGCAGCCAATTGGAAGCCACGCTTTGGTTTTCGAACATTTTAGAAGTCAGTTCGACTTCCAAGGTACGACTGTGCTTCTGAATCTCATTTTAAAAGAACCACCTTGCATTTGGCATGGCACAGGTTTGCAGCCTGAGACCACCGCCTCTCAAAATGCTTTTTCCTTTCTCTCTTCCAGGAGAGTCCCACTCCAGAAAAGGCCGCCCAGCACTGCTACATCAACAACGTTGCCAACCTGGATGTGCGGCAGCTGCTGACCCTTCCCGAGGAGCCCTCTCCGCCCCTCTCCCCGTTTGCGCCCTCCCCACCCAGCCCCCCCAGGGTCCCCGAGCCGGTCCCCGAGCCCGAAGCGCCGCCCTTGCCCGCTCCTTCCCCTCCGCCGCCCCTGCCCTCCTCCCCCAAGGAGGAAGCCCCCCAGTCCCCGCCCAAAGCCAAGCCCCGCTCGCGGCCCCTGGAAGACGGCGAGGAGAACAAGCCGCGCCTGAAGAAGTGGAAGGGGGTGCGCTGGAAACGGCTGCGCTTCCTCATCACCATCCAGAAGGGCGGCGCCAAGCGGGACGGGGAGCGGGAGATCGCGGATTTCGTCGAGCGCCTGGCCGCCACCCTGCGCCCCGACAAAGTGCCGCGGGACTTGCGGAAGTGCTGCTTCTGCCACGAGGAGGGCGACGGTGCCACTGATGGGCCGGCGCGCCTGCTCAACTTGGACCTGGACCTTTGGGTGCACCTCAACTGCGCCCTGTGGTCCACGGAGGTGTACGAGACCCAGGGCGGGGCGCTCATCAATGTGGAGGTGGCGCTGCACCGGGGCCTGCTCACCAAGTGCACCCTCTGCCAGAAGACGGGCGCCACCAACAGCTGCAACCGCATCCGCTGCCCCAACGTCTACCACTTCGCCTGCGCCATCCGGGCCAAGTGCATGTTCTTCAAGGACAAGACCATGCTGTGCCCCATGCACAAGCTCAAGGGCCCCTGCGACCAGGAGCTGAGCACCTTCACCGTCTTCCGGCGCGTCTACATCGAGCGCGACGAGGTCAAGCAGATCGCCAGCATTATCCAGCGAGGCGAGCGCCTCCACATGTTCCGGGTGGGGGGCCTCGTCTTCCACGCCATCGGCCAGCTGCTGCCCCACCAGATGGCCGACTTCCACAGCGTCACGGCGCTCTACCCGGTGGGCTACGAGGCCACCCGCATCTACTGGAGCCTGCGCACCAACAACCGGCGCTGCTGCTACCGCTGCACCATCTGCGAGAACAACGGCCGGCCGGAATTTGTGGTGCAAGTCATGGAGCAGGGCTTGGAGGACTTGGTCTTCACAGACTCCTCGCCGCAAGGTAGGGGTCTGCTCAGTCTTCTTGCTGTTGAGAGCAACCGCCAGGTCCGTTTCTCCGGAAAGAGAGCTAGAATTCTGGATGCCGGGCTGAACTGAGCTTCCGGTGCGCCAGGGATGCAGTTCCTCTGCCCAGAAATGCGATGCGCAAATGGTGCTGGCTTTGAGTCCGTCAACCTCCTCGCAATGCATCTGGCCTGCTTTGTCAAGCTTCAGGGTTTAGAAACTAGGGAGCAGTTCATTGTGTAAATAACTACAGGTAGGATAGTGGGCAGAAGGAAGCAGAGCAGCATGGCCTGTCTACAAAGACTGCCATCTCCAAATTTTAATTTTTGAGGACACGCAGCATCCAGCAGGGTCCAAATGCCTACTTTCTTGTTACATTCAAGGTGAAAAAGCATGTTCAGAAATAAGCTTTTTTCTCCCCCAGTCTGCATCCTGTGTCTCATAAATCCATAGCACGTGACACACAGGCTGTGTCTTAAATAATTTTTGCCAAAACTCCAAAATCAAGACAGTCAAACCTAAAACACAACAGACTTTTAAAATACCAACATTTTACAGCCAGAACCTTCACGTTGGCCAGAGAGGGTGTTGCGCAGCTATAGACTCTCACAGCCTGAAATGTAGCGAGGTGGTAATTGCCCCTCCTCACCCCAAATGCCACTGTCCTGCAGCACTGTAACTTATTGTCACGGTGCTGTCAGGCATTAGAGCTTTATTGTCAGAAGCACCAGGTTAGGAAAAAGCATGTCCATCAGCCCTGCATCTCTCAGGTATCCTAAGTGTGCACCCAATAAGGCAGTTGCCACAACAGAGATGCCCCGCCGCAGACCTCGGCTTATGTATCTTCCCCACCTGAGCTGTGCACAAGCAGGCAGAGACTATGCCTGCGTGTAACCCGTTTCTGCTCCTCCCTCTTCAGTCCTCTTCTGGTACTGGGAGCCAGAGAGGTTCTCCCCTAGATCAACGATTCCTTCTTCCATCAACCACCCTTCTCCCAATGCCCACTCATCAGTGCCCAGCCAGTCCCTGACACCTGCCCATGATTTCATAAAAGAAACCACTGTCAGCCGAGTGTCCAGGAACTCAGGCTGCCGGCAAACATGAAACAGTTACCAGATGTTGCCATGTATTCTGCATTTTGCATAGTTTCTTGAAGTCACTTGGAAGTTCAAGGGTTAGATGTCTCCAGTAAGGCAAGACGTTTTGATAAGTTTGTAGCCCGGGTTGCCCGCAAACCAGATAGGTGCCCGTCTTCTCGGGCAGGTTTTTAATTTACCCTTCTTTGCTCTTCCCTGGTTACAGCGGTATGGAACCGAATCATCGAACCGGTGGCCTCGATGCGCAAGGAAGCGGACATGCTGCGGCTCTTCCCCGAATATCTCAAGGGAGAAGAGCTCTTTGGCTTGACGGTGCACGCTGTGCTGCGAATCGCAGAGTCTGTATGTATCAAACACAAGGAACCGGAACCCTGGTGTTTTGGTGGCGGTGGTGGTAGTAATGGGTGGGGAAGGGGCTTCCCATGAGTTGGGTTCCAGGGGGGTGGGGGAGGTTGAAGCCATAGAACTGCTGGGCAGCACCTGGTATTAGATCAGCTCTGGTATTAGATGTGCCAACCTTGCTGTACAGCAGGGTCTCCCAAACTTGGGTCTCCAACTGCTTTTGGACTACAATTCCCATCATCCCTACCTAGCAAGACCAGTCGTCAGGGATGATGAGAATTGTCCAACAACAACTGGAGACCCAAGTTTGGGAAACACTGCTATAGAGTCTCTTTTATACATATATATAACCCAGAGGTCAGCAACCTCCGGCCCATGGGCCGGATACGGCCCACAGAGGCCATTTATCTGGCCCATGGGCTGCCCGTGAACCGAGCGGTGCTGGAAATGGTGCCTGCGCAGACGCCGGAAATCGCTTCTGCACGGGTGCGATTTCCGGCCTCTGCGCAGCCACAGAAGCGATTTCTGGCACTGCGGACATGCACATGCGCCATTTCCGGCGTCGCACTGCACCCGTCCGGCCCACGGACGACAACCGTGGGAACGATCCGGCCCATGGCCAGATAACCTTGCCGACACCTGATATACCCAATTGAATTTCTTCATGTAATGTGAATGGGTTTGCACCAGGAACCCCTGAAGCGGGTTTGGGTTTGGGTTTTCTTTCGGGGTGGGGTGGACTGGGCTGTGTCAGCACCGTGTTTCGGGTGCTGAAGGTGTGCCTGTAACATGAGGATGTGAGAAACGGGTCCCTTTTCTTCCCAGCTGCCTGGTGTGGAGAGCTGCCAGAACTACATGTTCCGCTATGGGCGCCACCCACTCATGGAGCTTCCACTCATGATCAACCCCACTGGCTGCGCCCGGTCGGAGCCAAAAATCCTCACGCACTACAAACGGTGAGCATAACGGACCCCAGACATCACTTGCTGGGCGGGCAACACAGGCCTCTCCTGAGACAGCAGCACAAAGCTAAAGAAATTTATTACTTCTTTATTGGATTTATATAGCGACCTATACCCAGAGGTCTTAGGGCGGTTCACAGAATAAAATCAAAATATAAAACCACAAAATACAGAATCAAAATAAAAGCAACAACCCAATAATACCCCTCCCACAATGAAAACCACATTTTAAAAGGGCAAAGGATGTCAATTGGATCAACCAAAGGCCTGGTTAAAAAAGAACGTTTTCGCCTGGCGCCTAAAGGTGTATAATGCAGGCACCAGGCGGACTTTTCTGGGGAGAGCATGCCACAGATGGGGGGTTGCACTGCAGAGAAGGCCCGTCCTTGTGTCGCCACCCTCCGGACATCTCAAGGAGGAGGCACATAAAGAAGGGCCTCGGAAGATGATCTCAGGGTTGGGATATGTTCCATATGAAAAGAGGCGGTCCTTGAGGTATTGTGGTCCTGAGCCATTTAAGGCTTTATAGGTCAATACCAGCACTTTGAATTGGGCCCGGAAACTAATCGATAGCCAGTGCAGTCGGACCAGTACCGGTGCGATATGCTCATACCGTCTTGCTCCGGTGAGCAACCTAGCCGCTGAATTCTGCACTAGCTGAAGTTTCCAAACTGTCTTCAGAGGCAGCCCTACGTATAACACATTGCAGTAATCTAACCCTGAGGCTACCAGAGCATAGACAACAGTAGTTAGGCTATCCCTGTCCAGATAGGGGCGTAGCTGGGCCACCAGCCAAAGCTGATGGAAGGCACTCCGGGCCACTGAGGCCACCTGAGCCTCGAGCGATAGCAAAGGATTCCCGACATCCAGTTAAAAACGGATGGGGTGATGTGAAAGGCCTCGGATTTAAGACTTTGGGAAGCTGCTTGCTTCCTTTTCCAGCGGGTTTGACGTTCTTTTCTTCTTCCCTTTCGAAGGCCCCACACTCTGAACAGCACCAGCATGTCCAAGGCCTACCAGAGCACGTTCACGGGCGAAACCAACACGCCGTACAGCAAGCAGTTTGTGCACTCCAAGTCCTCCCAGTACCGCCGCCTCAAGACGGAATGGAAGAACAACGTGTATCTGGCCCGCTCCCGCATCCAAGGGCTCGGGCTCTACGCTGCCAAGGATATAGAGAAGCACACGATGGTCATTGAGTACATTGGAACCATCATCCGCAACGAGGTGGCCAACCGGCGGGAGAAGATCTACGAGGAGCAGGTGGGGGGAAGAAGCGAGACCTTGGGTGGAGAGAGATGCGGGCGGAAACGTCCCAACCTCCTAGCTAGTGGCTAAAGGTTCTTGCCTTGGGGGGACTGGAAGAGAGACTGAGGCTTAAATGCCCTTCTGGTTTGCTCCAGAGCTGTGCTCCTTGACTGTAGCAAGGAATTGGGAATCATAGAACTGTATAGAGTTGGAAATGATCCCAAAGTGTCGTCTAGTCATCTAGGGAAGGGCTTTATGTGGGTGGATTGTGTGTATCCAGGGAATAGCAGCCCTGGGTGGCGCTGTGGTCAAAACCACTGAGCCTCTTGGGTTTGCCGATCGGAAGGTTGGTGGTTCGAATCCCCAGAAAAGGGTAAGCTCGCGTTGCTTTGTCCCAGCTCCTGCCAACCTAGCAGTTCAAAAGCATGCCAATGCGAGTAGAGAAATAGGTACCACTGTGGCGGGAAGGTAAACAGCGTTTCCGTGCGCTCTGGCTTCCATCACGATGTGCTGTTGCGCCAGAAGCAGTTTAGTCCTGCTGGCCACATGATCTGGAAAGCTGTCTGTTGTCTGTGGACAAACGCCATTTCCCTTGGCCTGAAAGCGAGATGAGCACCGCAGCTCCATAGTCGCCTTTGACTGGACTTAATCATCCAGGGGTCCTTTACCTTTTACCTATCAGGGAATACTGGACTGAGATGTGAGTTTCTCCATTTGTTCAATGGGGGAAGGTAGCATCTATAAGCTCAAGTCTTATTTCAGGTCTTCATTGCTTCTACTCACCAGTTTTACTTCTGTCTTCTTTCCATATTCATTGGCTTTTTTAAAAAAAAACTTTGAAAAATTATTCTTTAAGTTTCATATTTCTTAACTTTCTCCTGAAGTATGTATTCTAATACATTCTTTGAGACAACAGTGATGTTGAGGAACTTTGAATACCAGTGGGTAACTGAAGTTCAGGACTTCTTCACCTTAGCCTTTGAGGTACAGATAGGGCCAGTTCGTATTTGGAATTCGCAATTATCAAATCCCTCAAGCATCCCTAGTTCCAGCTTACCTTACAGGATCGTTCTGAAGGTGCACAAGGCAGAGAATTTGCTGATTTAGCCTCCTCTTCCATTGCTTTTTTTTGTTTTGTATTTCCCCACATCACAGTGCTACAGTTAGACATGGCAAATTTGTCTCTTCAGTGCAGCTCTGAAATGTACAGGAGCACTATCATGGCCTAGGATGACACACACACACACACACATACTCTTGACATACTGAAATACTGAGTACAACAGCAAGCTAAAACAAGCTAAAATAAACCATTAGCTTGTACCCAGCTGAGAGCAAAGGCATGAAGCACTGGTTTCTGAACACACAACATAATGTCTCTCTCTCTCTCTTTCCATTTCCCCTGTTTTCCAGAACCGAGGGATCTACATGTTCCGTATCAACAATGAGCACGTCATCGATGCCACACTGACAGGTGGCCCTGCCAGGTGAGTGAAGCTATGCCATGGCAGTTCATTGCATCCAAAGCCAAAGCTCTTGTTAGCCCATCACAGACTTTGATGTTCAGGGTGGGTTGATTTTTAATTGGCAGAAGGAAAGCTTCGTTTTGTTGTTGCTTTTTTAAACGGCAGTGGTCTAAGTCGTACCGCAATTCATAGCACTCTCTGAATAAACATGTATCGTTATTAGCTGTCAAAGCAAAATACACTCATTGGCAACCAAACAGAAGCTTTTCCCCAGATGGGATACCTGGGCCCTCCAATTCCCATCGAATTTATCTAATAGTCGGAGGGTGCTGGCAGGTGTGGTTCAGCAACATTTAGAGAGGCCAAATAGTTACAGACATCAATTGGATTTTGTTTAAAACAAGATCATTTCAAAGGGAAGGGTGGGCAGTGCAGTCCAATACTCTGCTGGCCGGGGGAAAGGCAGGAGGGCAGCTCAGTCGTAGCTTCTTGTAGCCTTTTTTTCCCCTCCCACCCTTTCCCATTGACTTCAGTGGCACAGGTTTTACTACACTAGCTCCCCTAGAATCGCTCCAGGCACTTGACTGGGATAGCTCAGTCGATAAGAGCATGAGACTCTTAACTTCAGGGTTGTGGGTTCGAGCCCCTCGTTGGGCAGAAGGATTCCTGCATTACTAGATGACCCTTATGGTCCCTTCTACAATTCTATGAATCTGTGGGATAGCTCCAGGCACAATCTGAAGGGCATTTCAGGAAAACGGAAGGGGTTTATGATCCTGGAGATCTGCAGCCTCCAAAATGCCCCCTTCCCAACTCCGCTGCTGGTGGGACAGTTTTCTGCTGTCCTGGGGAGGCCTCTGGGGCCAACTTCCTTCTCCATAGCATCCTTTTGTCCCTCAGAGCCGAGCAGAACACTGTTCCCTCAGCAGATCTTAAAGAAACAGCACCCCGCCAACTTGTTATCACTGAGTTCTGTCAGGACCTGATGATTGATAAGGTAGTTTGGAAAATTGTGGAACTTGGGAGACAGCAGGCAGGCTAAGAGGGGAGGCAAACCGCCACAGTATAGGAGAGGAGCCTTGAATGATGGTCATGGGTGCTGTGGGCAACACTCACCTCTGCCCCTCTTTCCTCCCCTCCCTCCTCTGATGCCCTCTTGTATCTCTGCCTCCCAACTCCCAAAGGCTTGCACAGCTGTTGGTTGCAGCAGCCCTGGCTACAAGCTCCGCAGGCAAATCGTGCCTCCGGGGTTGGCCAGGGGGTGCTGGTTGCCAGGAACTGAGGCAGCCTCAGAGAGCAAGCAAGCAAGCAGGCACGGGAGCCCAGCCAGCCAGTCCACCAGCCCTTGCTGTTGGGATTGGACAGACAAGTCGCTCGCCATTGTGGGGCAGTGTAAGGAGGCACCTGTCTTTGGGATGGGGGGCGGGATAGCAGCCCAGAGACCAGGGGTGGTGGCGGCGGCAGCAGCAGCTGACCAGAGGAATCCCTAGAAGAGGAGGCTGAAAGAACACTCCACAAGGGTTTTTGAAAAAGGGTTAAGAGGCTGCTAGTTCTGCAAGCAGGGCTTAACACAACTGGGCTTCTGAGCCCCACAGGGGTGCTGCATGAAAGAATGTAGTTGATCAAGGGAGCCGTGGACTCAAAAAGGTTGTAGGGTATTTTTCAGCCAGGGCTGCAGCTTCCCAGCCCTCCTTTCACCTAATGAATCCTGAGTTCTCTCAACGATTAAGAATAGAATTGTGCTGTCGTCGTCCTGGCCAGCTCAGCTCCCCCAAATTCCAGGTGAAAAGTTGGGTTCCTAAAGGGCCTAAGCCTGTGATGATGGCAAAGGGTGCTGTGCGGGGAGGGTCCAGGTGAATGATGCCTATCTCCCCCTCTTCTGCTGCCCCCACTCAGGTACATCAATCACTCCTGCGCACCCAACTGTGTGGCTGAGGTTGTGACTTTTGACAAGGAGGACAAGATCATAATCATCTCGAGTCGCCGGATACCTAAGGGAGAGGAGGTGAGAATTGAATAGTGGTGGGTTGGGGAAGGGGTGGTGGTGGAGCATGGCCCAGTGTAGGCGAAGAAAATACCTGTGGGGAAACCCGATCTGCGCCCATGCTTTGGTCTTTGGAGCGTTCGTCGAGTCCATGTGCTATTAGATGCTTCCACCATGGGACTTGCCGTGGTGTGCCCAGGGATCTCCCAGCTAAGCAGTGACCCAAAACTGCTTAATGTCACCATGCACCCTCAGACCAAGCCTTGGAGACCTGGGGAACTTGCCTAAACTCCTTCTGGGTTAATGCATAGAAAGCATTGACCGCGCACACTAGCACACCTTCCTTGAGCTTGAAAAGAGGGGGCAAGAGCCAGCAAGCAGTTTGGATGGCCTCTCCTTCAATGCCTGTGTGTACCGCCTTCCTTTTACATTTTACATGCCTCCTTGTTTAGTCTTGGGTTATGTAGCTGTTACACCTCCCTGCCGTGGTGGTCGTGGGATACTGTGCTACAGCAGCAGCAGCAGCTAGGCAAGAGCCCGCTAGCTTTATCTCACAGGCTAAGAGAGTAGTCCGTAGGTCTCGCCATAGAAACATAGGCTCATCCTTGTATTTTCTAATCTGTGCCAGCATTGGACTGATTCTGGTGCACTGTCTTTGACAAGTGTGTGCATCATGAGCTACAAAAGGCCAAATCCTGCTGCTGTAGGCTAGTGAGCGTGCACAAGCCTGAGGAATTAGTACAGTCCGGTGAATAGTGTGTTAGACTATGAATTCAAGCCTCTATTCAACTTTGCATTGGTGCCGTATCTGTAAGATGAGAATTGTATACAGTGGTACCTCTACTTACGAATTTAATGCGTTCTGAACGCACATTTGTAAGTCGGGAAAAATTGTAAGTCGAATCCCATAGGAATGCATTGGGAGAAAAAAATTGTAAGTAGAAAAAATCCTATCTAAACCGCATCCAAGATGGCGGACGGCGCTCCGTTCGTAAGTAGAAACATTCGTAAGTAGAGTCATTCATAAGTAGAGGTACGACTGAACCTCGTTCACACGGTGCTTTTTGTGTGGAAGAGTACATGTCCCCAACTGTTCTGGTTGGGTGAAGGAATGCGGAGATAGCCTAAAGTGCCCATGGCTGGAAATGTTCCTGTTAGGTTGACAGAAGCAGCCTGAGCAATTGGGTAGGGCAGTGGTTCCCAACAGGTGGTCCGGGGACCCCCAGGGGTCCGCGAGCTATGCCAGAGGGGTCCGCAAGATGCTATTAGAATAAAAAATATATTAAATATATTTCGTATGATAACAGATTTTTGTTTTGGCTGCTTCCTGCATGAGCAGAGTCTAGCGCAAAACTAGAATTAGATAGAAGCAGTAGTCCTGCTGTATGCTGTTAGGTGGCGCTTTACAAACACTACTGTTTTGCAAAGAGGCAACGTGCGCATTCTAGTAACGCTCACCTCCCCAAGATGCTTTGCACGCGTCGGCTTCATTCGTGCGCTACTGCGCAGGTACCCTGTCTTCTCCATTCCCCTCCCTCCTCCCTGGCGCGCGCTGCCTCTTTGCAAAACAGTAGTGTTTGTAAACAAAGCGTTGTTTTTTGTGGAAGCTACAGTTCGCGTAGTTAAAAATGGACCGTTGGTTAAAAAGTGGTTCGTTAAAATGACAAAGGCCTACAGATGAAGAGGAAGAACTGTAAAAAACATATAAATATAAAATATAAAAAGACTCTTAATTTGGCTCTCACTTTTTAATTTTAGGATTAGGAATTAATGGGGGTCCTTGTCACAATAGCGGCTCAATGAGGGGTCCTCGAGAAAATTTTGTTGGGAACCCCTGGGGTAGGGCATGAACACCCCCCGTTCTTTAATGTTGAGCGAGGGATTACATCTCAGTGATAGGCCCCATGCTTTACATAGAGAAGGTTCAATCTCTGGCATCTCCAGTTACAAAAGCATCATCAGGTGATGGAAAGGCAATTTCCTGGAGAGCCACGGCCTGTCTTAATAGTACCATACTGGACAGATGATGCTGGTGCAGAATACAGAGCCACGTTGCTCACTGGGACAAGACAGTTTGAGCATATCACACTGATCCTGGCCAATTACACTGGCTTGCCAATTAGCTTCAGGACCCAATTCAAAGTGCAGGTTTTGACCTGTAAAGGACCACAATACCTCAAGGACAGCCTCTTTCCATATAAACCATCCCAGACTCTCTGTTCATCACCTGAGGCCCTTCTTCATGTGCCGCCTCCACGAGGTCTGGAGGGTGGCAACACGAGAAAGGGCCTTTTCTGTAGTGGCTCCCCGTTCGTGTAATGCTCTCCCCAGGCAAAAACATTCCTCTTGAACCAGACCTTGGGCTGATCAATATCCAGCCTTTTAAATGTATCGGGGGGTGGGCGGGTATTGTTTTGTTGTTTTGGTTTAATTATTCACTCCTTGTTTTGGTTTATTTTTTTTAATCTTTTATTTTATTCCGTGAACCGCCCTGGGATGAAGGGTGGAAAATAAATTGAAAAAATAATAGGAATAAGTTCCACGTTAATTAAGGCGTAGAAGTAGTATGAGAAGGAAGGAGAGTCTAAACTCCACTTCCTCCCTTTATTGCTGCCATATTGGTGAGGCGATAAAGCAATGTTGAGATTTTGTTCAACTCTAGTCGCTTGTTGGCCATCGCGAGAATGAATCAAATGGATGGCGGTGGTAAGGTGCCTTAAGGATTAATCCTCGGTTCTCTTCCGATGTCGTCCTCCCTCAGCTGACCTACGACTACCAGTTTGATTTCGAAGACGATCAGCACAAAATCCCGTGCCATTGTGGAGCCTGGAACTGCAGGAAATGGATGAACTAAACCCCAAGGAGGCTCTCCGGACAAGGCAAATGGGGACACCCCCCCGACTGCTCGGCACAAGAGGCTCTGCACAGAGGGGAGGTGCTGCTGCTATACCAGCTCTCCCAGCCCTCCTGCCACGCAGGGAAATCACCTGGGGAGAGGGTGCAAAAAGAGGCATGTTTGGAAGCCACCGCCCCAACATGCTGGTGGGGCAGCTGCGGCCCAAGGGGTGCCACTGCTTGCCAGTCTTGGCTATGGTATTACCATCGAGCTGGCTGGTTTCGGCTGCCAGCCTCAGCGGCCTCCTCTTCCAGACAAAAGTGACCTGCTTCTCCACAGCAGAAAGGAACAGCCACTAAGCAGCCCCATCCGGGGCAGGGAACTGACAAACTGGCAACTCAGGGTTTTCTTTTAGTTTTTCCTTTCCTTTTTTCTAAAAAATAATAATAAATAAATTCTTTTGAGGCCGAAATGGGGAGCCCTTCCGCCCCTGTGCACCTGTAAATAACGGGCTTTGGAAATATACTATACTGGGAGGAGACTGGGGCATTCTTTCTAGCAGAGCTGGGGGAAAGCAGGGCTGCGGCATGGCAATTGGATCCCTGGGAAAGAATTTGTAATTCCCTCCCCCACCCCCTTGTGTGTGTGTGTTTCTTTAAGGAATTTTGGTGTGCGAGAGGTTTCTTCTTCTTCTTTTTTAAGTCTACTATCTATTGCTTGCTAATCTACCAAGGTAAAACAAGAGGCTTCAAAGAGACTCATTAGCTTGACAATCCACCTTCCAGAGCCCACTCCCCCCCCCCAAGCTCCGGATTTTGTATACATTTAGTTGGATTTGAAGAGGAGGGGGGGGAGTGAAAGAGTGTGTGTGTGTGTGTGTGTGTGTGTGTGTGTAAATAACGTGCTTTTTTGGAGAGAGAGAGAGAAAAGTACTTTTTTCCAGCGGAAAGCAGGTATCGGCTTGCGGAAGCTGGAAACAGGCCCTTCCTCTGCCCCACCCTGCCCATCCTCCATGCGGGAGGAGCATTCGCACTTGAACCTACCTCATTTGAAGTGTTAGACTTTGCTATTTTTTTGTTTTCTAATGTGAGCCCCTCGCTGTGCCAGCCCTTCAGCTTTTTGAGCCCTCTTCCCTAAATACGGAGAGCCACAGCTCCCCTGGCAGACATGGGAATGCGTTTCCAGGAGGAGGTGGGAAGCAATTTTTTATCTGGGTGGGGTCGTTCCTCTTTCCCCCTCTTCTTCCCCCCACCAAAAAAAGAAGAAAAAAAAAAGAACCCTCAAACCAAAAACAGTACCCAGTCGCCTAAAAAAAACCTTCTGGACTGAATTTCCCGCCCCTACAACCAAGAAGGGGGCAGGTGACACCACAAGGCTTTGAATGTGCCAACGTGATGGAGAACGCAGTCTCCCGGTCCGGCAGATGCCAATCTCCGCACATCTCTCCAGTAGAGCCCCAACCCATTTTGCCGATGAGCAGGGTGGGGTGGTGAGTGCTTGACGAGAGAGCCGATGGCTAAGGGGGCCCAGCTCTGATAATTTGGGGTTTGGGGAAGAGTTGGCTCCTGGCCAAACCCGTTGCCCTCAAGAACCCCAGTTCCCACTTGTTTCCCATGATCAACTTGCTGCTCTGAAGACTCTCTTATGTGTGTGCTTGTGTGCGTGTGAGAGAGAGAGATGTTGGCACATTGCAGAGTTTGGGATTATTTATCTATTTATATATATTGTGTATATATTTGAACTAGCATGGGGAAGAATGCTCTGGCTGCAGGGTTTTTCCTCGACTGCCGGGTGGGTTTCCACAGGCCACCCCCCCCCTTTCCCATCCACTGGGCAGGAAGGAACAAGAGGGGAGAACATGTTTATGGACAGAACTTAGGGTGGGAAGGGGAACCTGTAAAGAGCCCGTTTTTTATGCTTTCTCTGTGTGTACATAGATGACTATTTTTCCTTTTCCTTTTTTTTTTAAGAAGAAAAAAAATCAATTTATAACCAGTATCTTGAGAGCCATCTGCCTAGCGCCATCTTCCCCCCAACGTAGGGAGATTCTGTATTAATAGAAGGCAAAATATGGGCATTATACAGGGGAGACACAGACAGACAGACAGACAGACAGACAGACACACACACACACACACACACACACACACACACACAGACAAAACACCCCCCCCCAAAAGAGAGAAACCCACACACAGGGTCTCCCTGCTGTTGAAATCACTTTGCAAGACAGCTGTACCCTTGAACCTAAGTTGATATTGTGGGGAGGGGGTGAGAGTTGCAGGGTCTTTACTGATAAAGCTCTCTCGACTTAACTTTGTACAGTTGAGGCCTTTTAACGCACAATTGCACCATTTCCCCTCTCCCCCCCCCCCAAAAAAAACACTATAACACACCTCTCTATCTCCAAATGCCTGTAAGAGTGGCATTGTTTGATTAACCGAGGCCACCTCTCATATTCTCTCGCCTGATCCAACAGACAAGGCGGAGAGAGAACGTGGCAATAAGACTTTAACTTTCATAGCGGGGGCAAGGTGGGGCACGTAAAATCAGGGTTTGTGTGTAAGAATATCTTTTTTTGAACTTGTTGGCAAGGTGAGAACCATGTTCTTGAGTGAAAAAGCTGCTTCTGCTAACCGTTCAAAGCTATGACGGTTAAAAACAGTGGGGGGTGGGGTAGGGAAATTTCAAATATTAAAAGTAGTAATTAAAATTGTATATAAGATGGCATTTGTGTAGAGAAGGGGGGGAGTTTTTATCAGTAACAAAACCACTGGACATTGTTTGCAAATAAAGGTTTGAGTTAAAGCCAGTATACATTTTTTTTGTCTCTTTGGATTTGTTTTGTGTGTCATTTCCATTAATTTGGAAGGCTGTAAAGATGTAAAAAAAATAAATTTTAAAAATTGCTACAAAGGTTTAAAAGCTTGAGAGAGATTTTAAAAAAATGATAAAGTGACTGAATATAATAGATTGTCAAGATTTTTTTGGATGACGGTTAAGAGTTTAAGATAATCCTGTAGATTTTAGCTGATGAAGAAAGACTATACAGTTTTTAATTTTTATATAAACTATAACCCGGTCTTGAAGCTAAAACTTTTTTAAAGTTCTCTGCCTGTATAATCGCATTTGACGCCTTGTCCCATACTTCTGTTTACAGTTGCACATATTATATATATTAAGTTTTAACCCTTTTATGAACCCAAAATAATCACTTTTTTAAAAAATAAAGTGTGGACTTTGTGAGGAATTATATTTTGTGTTTTGGGGTTTCATTACTTTGTGTGCGTGATTTCTGTGTAGCAAAGTTGTCCGTGATGAGAATAAAGGGCGTTGAAAACAAAACATACTCCTTTTAAAAAATAAATAAAAGCAAACACGAAAGCACCCTTGTACGTGGCATGTTTTCTACCAGGTGGTAGCTTTGAAATGTTTCTAATTTACAATCAAAGTTCCACAGAACTGGTTCCCAGTTTTGCTTCTCTCGAAGGTTTTTTAAAGGAAGAAATAAAACACTAAAATGCATTTAAAGTCATTGGGTCTTGGTTTAAATTGGACTGTGCGTGTATGTGATGGAGTGACATTCTCATGTCAGTCAGTTGCCAGGATGTACCAAGTCCACATTCTCAGTGGATGGGTAAGAGATCCCATCTCGGTGAGTCCAACCATAAGAGTCCTTCTACACATGTGATATCTATGCTTGTGTGTGTGCCCGTGTCCCCTCTCCCCATGCCTTTTTGTTGCCATTAATCTTGTCACAGGTGTGGCTCAAGGTATTTTGGGGAGTGGGAACCATCTTAAAAGCAAGATTTGTTAATGTATTATTGATATTGCCTATCCTCCAAAATCCTTCCTATGTTGGCCTCCAGGAACTAAAACCAACATCTGGGCCGCTGTACGACCACAGCATTGTTTGAATATTGGCTGAAGGATATATGAAAACATGTAAACTTTTGGAGTTACTAAAAACTAAACTAGGGCTGATTTGACTATGAGGAAGGTAGGTGTGTGTGTGTGTGTAAAGAATTAGCATTGCTGCAACTATATGGTGTGCATATTCCAGCTGCAGCCTTCTGGGTAGCAGAAAATAAGCAGCTTGGTGCAGTTTCACCAGCCACACAATACTCCCCATTCTTCACAAGAAAAATATAGCAAGGCAGAGCCATTAATGCAATGATTTTGTCCTCACTTGGAAGGAGATGGAATCTATACAGTAGTTCATCGGGGTCAGCAACCTTTTTCAGCCGTGGGCCAGTCCACCGTCCCTCAGACCATGTGGTGGGCCGGACTATATTCTGGAGAGAAAAAATGAGCAAATTCCTATGCCCCACAAATAACCCAGAGATGCATTTTAAATAAAAGCTGACATTCGACTCATGTTAAAACACCAGGCAGGCCCCACAAATAACCCAGACATGCATTTTAAATAAAAGGGCACATTCTACTCCTGTAAAAACACGCTGATTCCCGGACCACCCGCGGGCTGGACTAAGAAGGCGATTGGGCGGCATCTGGCCCTCAGGCCTTAGGTTGCCTACCCCTGGTCCATCCCAGCACTAGCATCTGTCCACTGCTGGGGGAAGGATGCTTTTAGAAATTAAATGCAAGTTGTTAACAAGCTCCCTTTTCAGATGTTAACATTCACTACCATGTACCGTGTACACCAGGCACCGGCAACCCCATGGGCAGGATACAGCCCATGGAGGCCGTTTATCCGGTCCACGGGCCGCCTGTGAAACAAGCCGCCCCTGCGCGCTGCGGTAAAGTGGTGCGGCGGCTTGCCGAGCGGCGCCAGAAATAGCGTCTACGCAGCCGCAGAAGCGATTCCTGGCGCTGCAGACATTTTGGAAATGGGCAGCCAGCACCCGAAATCGCTTCTGCACAGCCGCGGACATGTGCAGAAGCCATTTCTGGTGTTTGGGACATGGGCGGTGCGGCACCGGAAATCCCTTCTGCGTCTGCACGGCCCATGGGCAGAAAATGTTGGCGCCGACGCCTGGTGTACGCCAAGTTGCCTTGGTTGGTTCAACCCCTTATTGAATGCATCAGTACTGTGCCAGCAACTCAACAGCTTCCTGAGCAGGTGGGGGGGGCAGTCACAAAAGGCAAATTTGGCAAGGCTAAAAGACAGGATTTCTGTATTTGAAATCCACATTGCCTGGATTGTTGCCTATCTGGACCCTCCTCGTTTGAGAATGGGTAGCTTTTAACTCTGTAGTTCCAATCACCCAAAATATTTTTGTGTTAAACTAGAAAGGTCGGTCTCTCCCAGCCCTGGAGGCACTCTGGGTAAATAAAAGATGGCACTGGAGGCCGTCACCATGCTATGCAGGCATCCAGCCTCTCCGATAAGAGATTAGGTGGACAGAAGCAGCATGGAACGTTGACAAAAGCTGTATTTTTAATTGACTGCTGCACCACTAACACGGTCTTGCATGTCTCCTTTATAACCAGAAGGATTAAAAACCTCTTTTGAAAACAGAAGCCAGGTTACGTGGTGGACTCGAGGATTTGCACTTGAGTGGTAATGAACCAAAAAAGGGAACTGCGGAGCAGAATCATGAACTACAGTCATCGCAGCATGACAGTTCACTTCTTTTCATGAGAGTTCCCAGGCCCTCCCGCCCTAAAAAACAACAACCCCATAAACACTTTTGTGTGACAGAATTCTATAAAAACAGAAAGGTTTACACAAAACGGCTGTATCGCCCAGAAGCTCATCTCCGGCACCCATTACAAACAGCTCAAGTAGAAGTCTTGCAGGAGAGGTCCTGGAGATTTCATGCCCTCCTGAGGATTCAGTCTTTTCATTCCACCAGAAGAGGTGCCGGTCTAATTGTAGACTAGCCGCATGGAGAATGGGTTCAATCCCTTGGCAAGAAACAAAACTCAATACTGCTTAGCTCTGTGGACAGGTGACGCTCTCCCTGTTAGCCCACCCTACAAGTTAATGTGTGGTTCTCTAGAGCTTCAGATGATGCGATTGCAGCATTGTCATCAGGATTTTGCAGTTAAGAGTTGCTTCTTTCGGGAAGAGTCAATATTCTGACTGCTTTCAGTACTTGTTGATACCAAAGATGCGCACGCCATGGAACTGGGGTAGTTTGGGCAAGAGGACGCTCAGCAAGGAGGTAGTGTTGATTATGAAGTGCACAGGGTCATATTTGGTATAAAAGCTGGTCAAGATGTAGCTAATGGAAAATAAACATGCTGTTTTTAGCTGCATGAAAAGAGTTAAAGCTTTGCTGCTTACGTAAAAGACAAAGCAGTGCAAATGAAGCCATTACTGGTACTTACAGGACAATTGGTGAGATGCTTAGGAATTTGCGAGAGGAGGTCCACTGTATGCCATAGTCAATCTGCTCCCAGTGTGTGAGGAGGCGATCCTTGCCCTGGTCTGGTGTTTCAAAGGGGGTCCCTTTCACTGTGTGTAGGAGCCAATACATTGCCTGGTGGGGGGCGGGGTGGAAAAGAAGTGAATTAAAAGTGTGGCCTTTCTTCTCTCTCCTTAGGACAGCAGGAAAGAGGACATCAACTCAGATTCTTGTGCAGCTCAGATTAAAAGGAATAGTTGAGGAATTTCCATACAGTGGTACCTTGGTTTAAGAACAGCTTAGTTTATGAACAACTTGGATTAAGAAGGCTGCAAACCCAGAAGTAGGTGTTTTGGTTTGTGAACTTTGCCTTGGAATAAGAACACGTTTTGCTTCCTGTTGAGTGTGTTCCATTTGTAAATTGAGTCCCCCACTGCTATGGGAAAGCATGCCTTGGTTTAAGAATGCTTTGGTTTAAGAACAGACTTCTGGAACAGATTAAGTTCGTAAACCAAGGTACCACTGTATTGGTATTGGTCCAAACATAAGCTGCATTCTTAAAATGAGATCACTTCAATGATGCAAGAGGTCACACTCTGACTTTTATACAAGCCAGTTTTGGAGGGTGAAAGCGAGGCCTAGAGATGTGAAGGCCTGGAAAAAAACCGGAAAAATTTGGGGGGAAACCAGGTTTTTCCTGAAGTCTTTTTTGGTTTTTTCTGAAAAATTGGGGGGGAAATAGATTATGGAATGTTTTATTTTAACATGATGAATAAAATATTTTAAGATAAGGGGTTCCAAATATTTTATAAATCATGTATGGTATGTATGTACACCATATGTATGTATGGTATCAGATTATTCTAATTTCTGTGAGGACAAGCAAGTCCTAGGTTACAAACTGAACTCTCCAATGCAAGAACAAGATACATTTCTTCCTTTAGGAGGTGCTGTTGTCACCAGAAAAAGAAAAAGGTTTCAGTTTTGTTTTTGCATGCATGTGGTATTCATTGGTTCTGTTCCTCTTCACTAGGCCTCAAAGCACTGGAAGAAAATATAGAGCAACAAAAAGGGCCTGAACGTATATACTGTACTTAATTTAAAAATAAATAAATACAATTCCTTCCAGTAGCACCTTAGAAACCAACTAAGTTTCTCATAGGTATGAGCTTTCATGTGCATGCACACATCTTCAGATACACTGAAACAGAAGTCACCAGACCCTTAGGTATAGTCAGAGGGTGGGGAGGGGTATTACTCAGAAGGGTGGTGGGAATGGGTGATTGGCTGATAGGAGTGGTAAAAAGGTTAGGGTTAGGGTTACTTCTGGATTTTTAAAATTTGTTTTGTGGAGTTTTCTTTGTTCCACATAAACTAGTAAACAGTTCAGGAGATTGTTGCTCCATTTGTTACAAATACAAATAAATATTATTTTAAAAGTAAATTATGTTTGTCTTAATTGTTTGGATACACTATATTTTTAAAATGCTAGTTGTGATCAGTTTATGCCCATTAAAATTGTCCATAGTTATATTTTATGTTTCTAAAGTAACAGAATGACTTTCAGTCTGGAAAATAAAAAAGAAGTGCTAATGTAGCATTTTTTCAATTTTTCTGAAAATATCAGTTTTTTTCCGGGGGGGAAACGGGGCGGGGAAAAACCTGGGTTTTTTTTCTGAGCTTCAAAATTTCCAGAAATTTTACATCTCTATATCAGGCCTATATGGAAGAAGGTTCGGCATACAATGACGACAAGTTTTACTGTGTAGATATCCCATGATCTGTGATAACAATCAAGACTTCTCTGCTTGTGGAAAAGAGAAAAGGCGCATACAATCCTTAGGATCTGTAGCAGGGATAGGGAATATTTTTCCACCCTGAAGGCTGTCAAGGGAAGGCATTGCAGGGGTGTGGAGATGACAACACACAAAGCGGGCAGGGATGCCATGGTTGTAATTCTTCCCTTTGTACAACAGGCTAGTTTCTACACACACACATTCATTTCTTGCCCCCATGCAAGCAAGCAAGGGTCCCTATCAGAATACAAGGACACATTCCACTCAGGTAATGAGAATCAAGGAGGGTGTGAAGCCGTGTCACTGAAGGGTGTGTCTGGGAAGTGGGTATAACCCAAAGATTCCCCAGAGCAAGCCTATGAGAGTTTGAGGTCCACCACCACAAACTCAGAGAGAATGCATTAAAGGCTCAGGTGCAAAAAATAAAATAAAAAAATAGCCTTAAGGAACTTAAGTTCATGAGCTGATAAAAAGTTATAACCTACCAAGTTATGGATGACATTGGTCAGGGTCCAAACCACAGGAACGCTAAAGAAGGGAATGCTGAGAAGAATGATGTGGAGGAGAACCACCGAGATGCTATAAGCCAGCCAAATGCCTTTGCTGTTCATCACTCGGGTGTTGGGATTCACCTCACTGTGGGCCACGCCAACATTCATGCTGAAGAGGAAAAACAATATGCTGGATGCAGAGATACATTATATATTATTTCATTTGTATATGTAAAATAGAAAATGCAGAAATACACACACACAGAGAGAGTTGTTTCACATACTACACTGCCATCAGCTACAAAAAAGTGCTTCTTTCAAGCCTAATTTTGGGGAGCTAGGGGAGAGAAAAAAGGCTAAGGAAAGCCTCTGCGGGTGCATGCGAGCCCACAGGTGCCACACTGGCAACCACGGTATAAAACAGTAGGGCATTTTATGCTTATTCCTATTTCCTGCTTCTTCCATTTTTTTGCAGCCAATGAATCTGCCTCATTAGTCCTGTGGCGGAGTGCTTGCTGGGCAAGGCAAGAAGGTCCCTGGTCCTGCCCCAGATACCTCCAGGAAGCCCCCCCCCCCTCTGGATCCTTGACTACCATGGCCTCCGCCTTGTATACCTGAAGGAGCGTCTTAAACCCCCCCCCCAATCATTCAGCCCAGACTGGGAGGTCCACCTAGCAGTTTGAAAGCAGGCCAGTGCAAGCAGATAGATAGGTACCGCTGCAGTGGGAAGGTAAAAGGCGTTTCCGTGTGCTCTGGCTTTTGTCACGGTGTCCCGTTGTGCCAGAAGCAAGTTTAGTCATGCTGGCCACATGACCTGGAAAGCTGTGTGTCGACGCCGGCTCCCTGGGCCTGAAAAGTGCCGCAACCCCATAGTCGCATTTGACTGGACTTAACCGTCCAGGGGTCCTTTACTTTTTTGTCTTCGTACGGAAGGCCCTATAAATAACTATACAACCTTTAGAAGACATCTGTATGTGGAAGTTCTTGATGTTTAATTATGTTTCTGTATATGCTGGCGGCCGCCCAGAGTGGCTGGGGCGACTCAGTCAGTCAGATGGGCTGGGTACAAATAATTTTTTATTATTATTAGTGCAGAGCCGACACTAAGCTCACGTGGGCCGGTGCTCCGACTCGGGACAAGGCGGTTCCCTGCGAAGCACTCGTTTATCACCAGGAACGACACCCAGGAACTCGAGACACCGCCTGCCCGAGGGAAGTGGGCGGGTTAGCGAGCTCCTCCCCACGGCGACCCGCTCTTATCCTCCCCACGACCCACAACGGAGACCTACGCGGCTGGTTCCGCGGCGGCGGCGGCGGCGGCGTCTCTTCTTAGCGAGGGAGGGACAAGGCGAGGCACCCGTAAGCTTGCTGCTTCTGCTTCCGCAGGCAGGCGGTCTCCAGGAAACGATTCCTCGTCTCCGCCCCCCCGCCAATCAGCCAATAGGGTAGGCGCTCCGGCCCCTCCTGGCCGCCTCCCCATTGGCTATTCCCTACCGCCGCTCTTCGTCTCTCTCCCCGTTTCCCGGTTAAAAAAACCCAACAACGAGCCAATTAGCGAGGCGGATGTTAGGGAAGCGTCAAAGTTCAAGGGAAAGCAAGGCCCGGATTGGGCGGCAGGGCCTGGGCGGGCACGCACGGTTTGCCGCCGGGACGCGCGGGGAGGAGGCCGCTGAGGGAAAGCGAAGGGAAGATGGCGGCGGAAACAGTGGAGCTGCACAAGTTGAAGGTACTGAGGCCGGGTCTGAGCGGGTGGGGCGGACTCCTCATACTCTGAGGGAACAGCGCTTGGTCTCCTCCTCCTCCGCCGCCTCACTCCAGGCTGGCGGCGGCGGCGGCGGCAACACCTGAGGGAGGGAGCTGCCTCCCTCCCCCTCAGACTCCTTGTGGGGTTTTGCGCCATCAGACCAACCGGGCCGCCGAGTTCTCGCGAGGGCGGGGAAAGAGTCGCGGCGGTTTCCGTCGCGCCGCGCTCCCCTCTGAGGCCGGCTGGACCTGCAGGCATCTCCGCCACCTGCAGGAAGGGGCAGTGCTCTCCTCGCCCACGTTGGTTGGCGGTAGCTGCGTAGCCCGACCTGAACGCTCTGGTGGATCAGGCAAGGGGATTTGTCCAGCCCAGCATCCTGTTCTCACACAACTACCAGCCAAGATGCCTGTGGGATATGTGTACGCGAGAGAAAAGTCTCCCCTCCGGTGGTCTCCAGCAATGGTAGTCGGAAGCATTGCTGCCTCAAACTGTGGAGCAAAAGAGCAAACTCTTCGGCCCCCCCAAATTTATTTGAGAGGGCCTGGAGGGATAGATAGACAGACACACACAAACACACACACAGAGAGAGACATTATATATGACATTATATATATATATATATAGAGAGAGAGATACATGCACACATAAATATATAGACATACTTATATTTACACAAACATGTATATAGATACACACACACACATATAGATACAGTGGTACCATGGTTTTCGAATGTCTCTGTTGACGAACATTCATTTTCCCAATGCCATAAACCCAGCAGTAAATTCTTCAATTTTCGAACACACCTCGGAAGTCAAACATGCCATGCAGCTTCCAGTGAGTGCAAGATCCTGAGGCCTAGCTGTTGGCTATTGAGTTTTCGGTTTTCAGTTGTTTCAGCACTCGAATGGCTGGGGACCTGGGTGCCTGAGCACCCCCAACATTCTCCATGAAGGGGGCTAGGCACCCTCAAATTTTGGTGCTAGGGCCATGCACGCTGCATGGCACCCACAGTCACAGGGCCAAACTGGCACTCCTGGTGGGCATTGCCATTCACATGGCACGGGTGAGCCCCATTATGATTGATTATGCGGGACTTACTTGCCCTGCCCCCAATTTTATTCAAGTTGGCACCTCTGCTGTGGAAGTAGAGCATATCTATTATGGCTAGTAGCCATTGATAACCATCTCCTCCCCGGATTTGTGTAATCTTTCAATAAAAGTTGGAAGCATATCATTGTTATTTTACTTCAGTTAGTAAGTCATTTGGAATGAATAGTTCTCAAAGTGGCTGATAGCTAATTCTTAACAATTCAGTACAAAGCAGTGCTCTCTCCTTTTAGTGATGGAGGATGTTATGCTAACCTAGTAAACCATTGAGCCTCTTGGGCTTGCCAGTTGGAAGGTTGGCAGTTCAAATCTCTGCGATGGAGTGAGTTCCTGTTGCTCTGTCCCAGCTCCTGCCAGCCTAGCCATTTGAAAGCACATCACTGTGGCAGGAAGGTAAACTGCATTTCCGTGCACTCTGGCTTCTGTCATGGTGTTCCGTTGCACCAGAATCAGTTTAGGCATGCTGGCCACATGACCCAGAAAGCTGTCTGTAGACAAATGCCAGTTCCCTCAACCTGAAAGTGAGATGAGCACCGCAACCCCATAGTCACCATTGACTAGACTTAACCACCCAGGGGTCCTTTACCTTACCTGCCTTCCATAGGTTATTGGACGACAGCTCCTCTGTCATCCCTGACCATTAGCCATGCTTGCTGGGGCTGATGGAAGTTGTAACCCAGCAACATTTGAAGGGGTACCAGGCGAGGGACTATGTTAACTCCTCTTCCCCAGCTCTCTGGTGGCAAGTCTAGCAGGAAATGGCCCTGCCCCAATAGCACTTAAAATAAGTAGGAGGGAGGAAGTCGGCCACAAGCAGGTATTTGTATAAAATTGTGTGTTCCAGTGAAATTAGGTAATGAAAGTTGAATGTGTTTGAATGGAAGTCTCAACCTGGAGCAGTAGAACACTTCATTTTACAAATGATCTTTTAAAAGCCTATTTCTTCTCTTGTCCTTTGGTTACTCAATGAAGCATGAGCCTCTAGGATAAAGGCTGCAAACCTTTGCCCACGTATATAGGAATAAGTACAACCTGAATATAGTGGAACTTGCTGTGATAAATCCACTTTATATACCGGTAATTCAGTCCTATTTCCCTCTCAGTTTGCATGCTGAACTTTCTGTCATTGCTGCCCCTGGTTCTGGGCAACCAGTATCGCCCTCCCATTTTCCAGGTTGATGCTTCCTGCCACAAAATGCTTGTGTAAAGTTGCAGAGATAAATATGGGGAACCAGGAACTTCACAGTATGAAATAAATGTTTCCCCTTGTATGCTTGTTATACATTCAAAGCATCCCCACCTCAGCCAGAAAAGTTCCCAGGGCAGCTTATATAAGATCATGCTTATATACTTTCCATGTTTATATATATTATAAATTATTGAAGCAATCTGAAAACCTTGTGGGCCCCATGGTAGGTCCTTATGAACACCATGACTCCTGGTGATGGCAGCTGTAGTGTGGAAGGTGGAAGGAAGGCACACAGCCCAAGAGGATGTAATAACAGAGTAAAACTACAAATTTATAGAAGATGTGGTGGAGCAGCATAGAATTGTGATGGTTGTCACCAGTAATGTTACTCTTGCACAAAGTTGGAGCAGTTGGAGGTGTAGTGGGTAACTTAGTGAGATCTCATTTTCCCAGGAACAAAATATTACTATGTGCATTTAGAGAGAAGTCTTCCTTGAGGAAAACTAGTTTCATGAATAAAGTTCTAAGGTGTCTAGACCAGTGAAAAGTTCACTTCATAAGTTGACTTTATTAACTATTGTGAGACTGAGAATCTTCTATTTTTGGTCTTGTTTTTTACTGCAGATTCTTACAGACTTCCTTTTCAAATGTTATAAAATGAGTGTTGAAAAAAATCTAAATAAACCCCATGTCCTCATTAATATACACAGCCTTAGCTTGTTCAAAACCTTTAATATCTATCCATTCTGTTTATTGCATTTTTGTACATGTTCCTAACCTGTAGGCAGCTACACTTTCTTTATTAAGGCAAAGTCTCTTCTACTTTACAGCTAGCTGAGCTGAAGCAGGAATGTTTAGCCCGAGGCCTGGAGGCAAAAGGAAACAAACAGGATCTCATCAATAGACTCCAGACCTATCTTGAGCAGCATGGTAGGTTCCTACATTGCATTCTTTCTACACTCTACCAAGATTCTTCTAACAAGATAGAGCAGAGTCCAGCAGAGGTTACCATAAATATTTAAACAAATGTGTTGCTTTTCGGATGTTCATTGTGAAACTGTTTACAATCTTTCTGTACAAGAGTCAAAGGTTCCCTGTTTGACTTCAGTTTATTAATTGCTCTTCATATAAAGTTCTGAAATGATTAAGCAAGACATAGGCCACTTTCTAATGTCATGCTAAGGTAGGTAGGTAGAGACCCCTGACCATAGGTCCAGTCGTGACCAACTATGGGGTTGCCACGCTCATCTCGCATTATTGGCCGAGGGAGCCGCCGTTTGTCCGCAGACAGCTTCCAGGTCATGTGGCCAGCATGACAAAGCCGCTTCAGAGCAGCACACGGAAACATCGTTTACCTTCCCGCTTGGAGTGGTACCTATTTATCTACTTGCGCTTTGACGTGCTTTCGAACTGCTAGGTGGGCAGGAGAGCTGGGACCAAGGAATGAGGAGCTCACCCCTCGAACCGCCAACCTTTTGATCGGCAAGCCCTAGGCTCAGTGGTTTAATCCACAGCGCCACCCGCGTCCCTAATGTCATGCTAAACCATGGTTTAATGTTATGTGAACAAACCTCTGGCTCAAGTGCTCACATCTCTTTTTCTGGCATGGCCAAGAAAGCTGGTTGGAAGCTTTTGCTTAAATTTTTCATTCATTGCATTTTTGCATTTTGTTCAATCTCATGGATGCGTTTTTGGCAGGACCCTCACCATTCCCTTCAGAATCTTTGTCAGCGACAGATACAAGGAAAAGAAACATGAGCTGGCCCTTTCCAGACTCTCTAGTACCCGCAGTGGTCAGGAGAAATGTTTCTAGAACTAAGAGAGACAGATTCAAACCCCACCCCCCACCCCAACTACATGTTCACAGGTTTTATTTTCAGTACAAGGCACAACTGACATGGATAAATATTCACACTGTTGAAGACACTGTTTTAGAACAGAAACCTTTTGAAATGTAAGGATGAAGTGCATGTCTGCAAAGGAAGCAACTGCTAGTATAAGACGCTTTATCTGGTGGGAAGGTAAACGGCGTTTCCGTGTGCTGCTGTGATTCGCCAGAAGCAGCTTAGCCACGCTGGCCACATGACCCAGAAGCTGTCTGCGGACAAACGTTGGCTCCCTCGGCCAGTAAAGCGAGATGAGCGCCACAACCCCAGAGTCGTTCGCGACTGGACTTAACTGTCAGGGGTCCTTTACCTTTACCTTTTTTAGTCCAGGCTGCCAGGAAAATGTAACTTTGGTCACTTAACTGTGATATGGACCTTTTCTGGCAAAAGGGTGCAACTGCTCTCAAGAGGTGGTCATATAAATTGTTATCAGAGCAGTTTAGTTCAGTGTATGCTTGTTACTACTATCAATAATAATAATAATAATAATAATAATAATAATAATATACATAATGCCAACTATGTTCAATACATTGTACACAAATTAAGAAATTCTACCCTGAAGTTGTACAGTCTAGAACAACAATTATAAACAACATAACAAGAATCAATAGTTTAGAACACACAGTTCACAAGCCATTAAAATTGAGGTTCTTTCCGTGACATTGTTAGGTTTCTCAGTTGTGTTGCAGATCCTACAGTTTTTAGAGCTTGACCAGAAGGGAAAACTGAGGAGCTAGGAGGAGCACTGAAACAAATCATACGCTTCCTGCCTGGGCTGGCAGAGAAACACAAACCTAGAATAGTGACTATGTAACCCTGCTGCTAGAAAAGACCTGTATCATAGTAAGTCACTAACATTACATTTGATACCCAAAAAGTAGAAAGGCAATGGAAAAAGCTAGCCTGGCAACAGAAAATTATAACCCCAGTGTCACTTTTTCTTAGCAACCAGAGACATGGAAGTTTTCAGAGGCAACAAGTTGTTTCTAGAAAATGGAAGTCAGCAAAATGAAAACAAAAAAAGAATCTAAATTTGTGCATATTACAAGCACAAAAATGCAAGTATAATATAGCAGATCATATAATTTGAGGAACATATTACTAAAAATATTAAGGCCAGCAATTAAAAACTAGTTAGGAAGGCAGTTGGATCACTAGAGGGCCAAGGAATTAAAGTTTTATTAAAGGATAAGGTGGTTGCTGTTTTTCAACTGACAAATTATGTAGCTGATGAAGATGTAGAACAGAGGCCCAAGCCTAACTTGACCCATTGAATTTGTATAGCACCTTTCCATAGGTAAAACCATGCTCAGGACAGCTTACAGCATGAAAAGTTACATAATTACAAACATAACAAAAGTAGTCAAATAAAACACATCAAAAAGTTCACAGCCATAATTGCACAATTTCCACATAAATCATTATAAGATCTAAAAATTAAAATACAAAAAATTAATATTAACAACAACAACAACAACAACAAAAACCCCAGAACTCACCCCACCAAACAGTACCCCCCAGAAATATGTTCAGAAGCCTCAGCTTCTTTAGCTGTAGTTGGTCAAGACCCTGCCCTCCTGAGCCAGGTGGAAAAGGCTAACAAGGCAGGGAGCAGGTCTTCCAGGACTCACAGCCAAGATGTTTGAAGTCTTTTAAGATCACCCTCTATATCAGAGAAGTGAAAAACATTGAAAGTAGCCACCTTTTTTTCCTTTAAAGCCATTTCAGAGTGGTCAACTTAAATGTTTGTTCTAATAAATTGGTGGGAAGTGTTGTAAAAGATAAAATTGCCAAGCATATAGAAGAGAAGTTCTTGCTGAAGATCATTGCTTTTGCAAAGATAAGTCCTGACTCACTATCCTTTAACATTTATTTGTGGGTATTAATAATTGTGGATAGGGCTGATCTGATAGACCTAGTATACCTGAACTTTCCAAAAGATTTCAACCAATTCCCTCAACAAACACATAAACGCAGTGGGGCTTACTCGCAGGTAAGTGGGGCCAGGAATGCAACCTTAGTAAACTTAACTGTCATGGAATAAGAGGGCAGTTTCACTTATGGATTGGTAACTAGCTTTTCCATTGTAGGAATAGTTATGAAAGGGATAAAAAAGAAACATACTCATGCAAATCTGTGGTGGAGCCACACAAGTATGGTCTCCACTTCTTAAAAAAGAGATTGTAGAACTAGAAGAGTAGTAGAAAAGGACAGTGAAAATTATCAGGGAGCTGGTGTAACTCCCTTATGTGGAAAGATTATAATGTTTGGGGCTTTTTCATTTAGAATAATGAGTAAGGGGAGTCAAGACAGGGATATAAAATTATGTATGGTGTAAAGAAATTGGATGGATAAAAACTTTTCTCCCTCGTTACACTACAATCTAAATCATAGAATTGTAGAGTTAGGACCTCAAATGTCATCTAGTCCAACACCCACAATGCAGGAATTTCAGCTAGATCATATATGACAGGTGGCCATCCAACCTCCCCTTAAAAACCTCCAAGGAAGGAGAGTCTACCACTTCTCGTGGGAGTCCGTTCTGCATTCAAACTGCTCTTACTGTCAGAAAGTTCTTTCTGATGTTTAGTCAGAATCTCCATGTGACAGCGCTTTAGATATTTGAAAATGGCTATGATATCTCCTCTTTACCAAGCTAAACATACTCAACTCCTTCAACTGTTCCTCATAAGGCTTGGTTTCCTGACCCTTAACCATCTTCGTTGCCTTCCTCTACACACATTCCAGCTTGTCAATATCCTTCTTAAATTGTGGTGCCCAGAACTGGATATATTACCCCAGGTGTGGTCTGAACAGGGCAGAATAGAGCGGGGGACTATTGCTTGCCTTGATTGGGACACTATACTTTTGTTGATGCAGCCTAGAATAGCATTAGCTTTTTTGGAGCTGCATCACACTGTTGACTTATGTTAAGCTTGTGGTCTACTAAGACCCCTATATCCTTTTCATAAGTACTAGAATCATAAAATCATAGACTTGTAGAGTTGGAATGCACCATGAGGGTCATATAGTCCAACCCATTGCAATGCAGGAGTCCTTTGCCCAACATGGGGCTTGAACCCACAACCGGCTGAGCTATCCCAGAAAAACTACTGGCTATCCAGGTATCCCCCATCTTATATTTATGCAGATGAATATTCCTGCCTAAGTGTAGAAATTTGCATTTGTCCCTATTGAAATTCCTTTGGTTAGTTTTGGCCCAGTTCTCAAATCTGTTAAGGTCATCTTGAATCTTGATTCTGTCTTCAGTGGCATTGGCTACCTCTCCCAGTTTGATGTCCTCTGCAAATTTGATGAGCATCCCCTCAAAACCTTCATCCAGGCCATTTAAAAATATGTTGAACAACAACATCCGGTGAGGGTGAATGGTGAGAAATTCAAGACAAAAGGAAATACACCTTTGCACATGCCAGCACATTTTCAGCACATGCCTGGTGTCCTGCCTCTGTCCCTTTCCTCCACACTCTCAGCTCCATAATACCTCGTCAGTGCTTTTTTCTGGGTGGATGCAGGGGGACACATATCCCTAAACATTTTGTGAATCTAAATTTGGCCTCATTGAGGGGCAGTATTTCAATATGAGTAGGAAAATGAGACCCTAAACATTTTTTTTAGAAAAAAGTGCTGCCTCTAGTGCTATACGATGCTTTATGTATAGTAATCCAGATGGGAAACTCTCAGAACATGGATCATCACTGTGGCTAGGCTAATGTTGTCCATGAACAGTTGCAGTGGGCAAACCAGCCAAAGCTGTCAAAAGACCCTGTGAGCCACTGAGACCACCTGGGCCACAAATGACAATACTAGATCAAGGAATATCCCCAAGCTGCATTACTGCTTTTTCAAGGAGTGTGCAGCCTCATCCAGAGCAGGATAATCACCAGTGTCACTTGTGTTTGCCATTCATTTTCTGATGCCTTTCCCCAAGACGGTTGGATGGCATCTTGTATGCCTCCTTTCAGCAGCCAAGCTAGTGCCAAACGTACTGCTCTGCTTTCTTTTGGACCACCTCAGCCAGGCTGAGAGGAGGTTCTTTTCATCTGGGCAGCCTACGACCTCCATACACACTGCCCAGGCTTGGGCCCAAGAGGTAACTTTAGTGCTGATAATACAGCAGTTTGACTTCACCCCCAGAGGCACACTCCATTGTCTGTGGAGCCAGCCAGATGCCAACAACAATATGTGCATAACTACAGTTTGCCATATTATCCTAACTTTGAGGTTTCGGTTATTTTAATTTAATAATGTGAAACTAAAATAGAAGCTTTTGTCTTGATGGAGACTACAGTACTAAGATCTTTGTACACACAACATGTAAAATATATTTTAGTAATTTTTCGTTTCCCCTTGATTTCTTGTAGCTGAGGAGGAGGCAAATGAAGAGGATGTCTTAGGAGAAGAAACAGAGGTAAATTATAGTTCAGTGTAAGACAGTTATTTAATTATGTAGTTCATGTAACTTGTATTATGTTCCATCCTGATCTTGGCTGCTCTTTATATTTTTGTTTTTGGTAATAGGATGCATAGTGATAAGGATCCTTGACACAAGTGTATTTGAACTGCTCAGCATTTGAACTAGTTTAATTGAAAGCTCTTTTGGGTAAATGTCTTTAGTACCAGTAGGCAATTGTTTATAAAATATATAACTAGGACTATATCTAGCACTGATGTTAAATGATGCTCATTATTAGGAAGCCATAGAGAATATATTGATTGTAGAATTGTAGATGTGCAACTGTGTTCATTTGAGATTTTTGAATGAATTGTCTGGTAACCAGCTACAAATCTTTAATAAAATATGTACTTTTTGTCACTAGAACTAGATCTACAACTAGAAGGGTGACATGTAAGATCTTTGCATTCAACACAGTTTTTTGAGGTGGAAGAGAGGAGCTTGTTTTCAAGTGATTTTGCTGAGCTGAGATGGTTTATATCTAAAAAGCGAGCAAGGCTGTTGCAGGGCGGAGGGGGTTTGCTGAAATGCTCAGTGATTCTAAGTAATGTATATTCTGTGCTACAGTTTCCTATACTGCAAATGTACACAGTAAACGGTGGTTGAGTTTGAATTTATCATTCTGCATACAACTGTTGTTACTATTTGTGATTACTAAAATATTGCTTTGCTAAGAGATTAGCTTTTAGCAAAATGCATAAAAATGGGAAACCTGGGTTTGTATTTTATTAACTTTTCAAAGGTTAATTGAAGTTATAAAATAGTCAAGGGATTGAATGTTTGTTTATTGCCACTGTGTTCCAGTATTAGTGTGGGAGTGCACACTGAAATTACTCAGGGTTTTTCATTATTACAAAGCTTGTATTTAATTAAGGTTGCAAAAAACTGAATCCAGCCTGCCAATAGTCTGAAAGAGAATGAATTTTAAGTAGTATTTCTAAGTTCAAGCAACACTGACTAATCACATTTCTGATTCCAGTTCTAGATTAGTTTTTGTCTTGTTTTGTCTTGTTTTTTGGTGAGTTATTTGTGAATCATTTTTTAATACAAAAAAACTCATAAAGTGCAATGTAATCTTGCATGTCCCAGTTGCTTCACAAAAATTCAAATTATTTGGATGGTCAGGCTTATGTATAAACATGATTGCTGTTCATGCTGACATAAAATACTGTGCATCTGGATAACTGGACATTTTTCAGCATTGGGGCTTTGGAACACATTTATGCTCAGAAACATTGATGGTTTACATCAGTCCAATAAATGTTATGATGCCCATAACATAATTTGGACTTCACCCAAAAAGTATTACATTCAGTTCTAGATTTAGCTGTCTAAAAGGCATAAGAACCACCCCATATTTACACAAATAAGTACAGTTGCACATGTAACTTTTACAATTGTGCTCCACTGATGTGCAAAATGGTTGCATCCTGTATGTAAATTTACCCACAAGATTTTACAAGGTTGAGATTCTATTCATGTTTAAGGTCCCATTGAACTCTGGTTCCTATGTCCAATAAGATTTGCATAGTATCAGATGGTTATCTACGGTTCTCATTAACATCTTTTGTGAGGCTTATATTCGTTTTGTTCTCTAGGTTTACCTCTCCTTTTGACTGTTTATGTTGCAGGAGGAAGAACAGAAGCCCACAGATGCGCCTATCAAAGAGGAAGTAGCTATTGAGAAATCAACAGAAGTGTAATTATCTGTCCTTCATAAGCTAGAACGTATTAATGTGTTTGTTTACCTTCAGTATTTGTGTGCCACCTGATCACTGAGACTTTGTCATTACAGTATATGAATCTGTAACTCTATAGATGAATGGATGACTAGTGGTGGCTAGGGATTACATGTTGAATACTCTGGTTTTTTTGGAAATCACAAACCAGAAGGCTAGCTAAAAGTTAAAATTAAATGTAGACCCTTTTGGAATTGACAAAGTCCCATATTCTTTCATAGAACATCCAAGCTATTGGACATCTTTGCATATAGGGATTTACTCTATCATCCTTCAGCCAAATATCTATGGCAACCCAACCTCAAACTCTCTTAAGGTTGCATATATTTTGAACGTAATAAAAAAGTAAGATTTCTTCACCAATATAATAAAAACGCTGCACCATGGAAAGCTACATTTTGTAACCTAAGTAGTTTTATCATATCTGTCTCTTCCCCACCCCCACCCCAAGAATGGCATTACCTCCCTAGTCTCTTGACAGTATATTGTCTTTCTCTCTCCTAACAGAGAATCTCACATTCGGTTCTTGTTAGCCTTTGTAGGTGTAAGAAGAATTGTTAGAGCCATCTTGGCGTTAGTAAAGACAAAGCAAAAGTACACAGTTTAGCTTGCAAAGCTCATTCTCATTCCACATCAAGGAATGGGCAAGTTGTAAAAAAGAAAAGGGCCACCTGTGTCAACGACATGCTTTAAAGGCTAAAATAGAGAAGCAAATTGCCCATTTGTCCCTTGTGCCATTCATCAGCTAAACATTTGAAGGGCTATGCAGCCTACTCCTGACCCTCGTGCACACAAACTGTGCAGGGAAAAGAGGTCAAGGAGGGTGAACTACCACTGCCCCTAGCAATTACGCTGCATCTCCTAACAGATTGCCTCACATTTTGAGATATGTGGTTTTAAGATAGATAAAACATAGCAGGCCTGTGTGTTTTATGTGCAGTTCCCATATCCTTGCTCTTCTAGCTGCTTTCAGCTTCCTTATCAGACTCAACCAGATGCACAAGGATTTCTTGATATAGTAATTGCATGCAGTGGCCTGAATTACCTGAGGGCACAGTTTTCACATTCGCTAGGTGTATTTCTTCATTACTGTTTGGAATATTTTCACTTTGCTTTTCATCCCCAAAGTACTCTCAAGGCAGCTTACAGGGAAAAGATAATAAAACAACTTATTGACCCAGCAAAACCCTTTGCAACAAAAGTATTTTATTCTCAATTATTAGAAGGTAATTAGAATAAAGTACTCCAATTGTCCCAATTCATCTTTAGACTTTTTTCTGGCTAATTCTTCCAGCTGTAGAAATTAGGTACATTTTTATCATTTTTATCAGATGGCAAAATAGAGCTGAGGAGAAGACAAGTGATTGTTTGGGAGAATAAGGTGCTGCTACTGTAATTTGCATTATGGAGTTCCCTGCTCTGTTTTATGTATATGTTGTGCCTTTCTTGGCAGCAAAGTCATTGGAATGTAGAAGCACTGAATTCAGTGGGGCTCACCCACAGATAACAGGTTAGGATTGTAGTCTTAGTAGCTTGGATATTTTATACCAGTGGTGTTTGTGCGTAATGTGAAAGGGTGAGTACAGTTCTGAGGGAATAAGTTCTTATGGCTGTATTAATGGTGCAATGAGAAGAAATTATCTGGATAATTTCCTTCATTTTCTGTGCAAATATATGTGAAAATTCCTATTGAATGAAAATTACAAGCTTGAGTTTCTAACCATTGTTCCCTTAAATAGCAGTCAGGTGTTGCTATCTGCCCTATATTTATTGGGATTTTTATTTGAATGACTGTTGTAGTAGTATATTCTTACATACCCCTGATCTATTAGCAATTAGCAGCAACTCAAAAAGCATACAATTTGACCAAATCCTATGCTGTACAGCTGAATTTTCAGTTTGGAGACCAAGATTATGTGAATTTTAGTGTAGTGGCTGTTCCTAGGCAGCAGGGGGTGCCCTTTCTCCGCATCACAAACAGAAGGCAGCCAACAGTGCTGCAGGGGTAACAAGTCCCTGGTTCCTGTTCTGAATTGCTTCCTGTGAAAAAGCCATTAAACCATTACTACCTTTCAGGGCATAAAATAGAAAAACTGTCCAGGAATCTTGAACAAAAGCCATCCATTTCTCTAAATGGGAGACCTTAATGAGTCAGGCTATGACCCACTGTTTTATGGGAGCTGTTTGGAGGAGGAGGATGCTGTTTCATTTAGCCTGGGAACTTCCGAACTTTGCATCTTCTTCCTTTGTTTTCTTTTGCAAACCTCAACCCTGTTTTCAGAGCATAAACTTCCAAGCACGCCCACTCCATTATATTTTTGTTTGAGTTGTTTACTGGCTCCCATTGCACATTGTTAAAGAAGTGTGTGTTTGAAATGGAGCTATAGCTGACCTGGCCAAAAGTCAAACATAGCTGTCCCATGAACTACAACACAGCAGTCCCTTTGTGAATATGTGGTCATAAAAGAATAAAGATCTGACAGCATATAGCATAAGCTTGAGGTTTCTGGTTGGGGTTGACTGTTTCTTGGAACCCAAGGAAGTAAAATCTCTCACTGCCTCCATTTCTTCCCCTTCTATTTGCCAGGAGGTGATGGGACAAGTGGCCATGATCTTAGGTTTTTTTTTATGTTGAGCTTCAGACCATATTTTGTGCTCTCCTATTTCACCCTCATTAAAAGGTTCTTTAATTCCTCCTCACTTTCTGCCATCAAGGTTGTGTCATCAGCATATCTGAGGTTGTTGATATTTCTTCCGGCAATCTTAATTCCGTCTTGGGATTCATCCAGTCCAGCCTTTCACATGATGAATTCTGCATATAAGTTAAATAAAGTAGGGAGACAATATACAGCCTTGTCCTACTCCTTTCCCAATTTTGAACCAATCCATATCCAGTTCTAATTGTAGCTTCTTGTCCCACACAGAGATTTCTCAGGAGACAGATGAGGTGATCAGGCACTCCCATTTCTTTAAGAACTTGCCATTGTTTGCTGTGGTCAACACAGTCAAATGTTTTTGCGTAGTCAATGAAGAAGAAGTAGATGTTTTTTGGAACTCTCTAGCTTTTTCCATAATCCAGCACATGTTTGCAATTTGGTCTCTGGTTCCTCTGCCCCTTCGAAATCCAGCTTGCAATTCTGGGAGTTCTCGGTCCACATAATGCTTAAGCCTGCCTTGTAGAATTTTAAGCATAACCTTGTTAGCATGTGAAATGAGCGCAATTGTGCGGTAGTTGGAGCATTCTTTGGCACTGCCCTTCTTTGGGATTGGGATATAGACTGATCTTCTCCAATCCTCTGGCCACTGCTGAGTTTTCCAAACTGCAGTCATAGTCAAATGTCCTTCAAGAACCACTTGCAGGAAATAGTCGAGGCTTGGCTACAGATTAAATTGTTGAAAATAGACACAGTTGATAAGTTATTTATGCTTCATTCTGTCAATTTATCTTCCTCTAGAGGTGCAGAGAAGAAGGTGGTGAAAATTGCCCCAGAAATTCCACAAACGGAGGTAAGGTTTTCTCTTTTTTCAATTATTTTCATCTGAATTTAACAACTAGGCTCCCACATTTGGAAATAGTGTTCTGTCTCCACCATAATTTTAGCACATGTAGTTCAGATTCGGCCAGTGTTTTATACTGTATGTTATTGAGTTTTTCTGTTTCTAATCTGCTGTTGGTCTGGTATTACCAGGTTGTTCACCTTCCTCTCTCCTCTGCTTTTGTGCACTAGAAAGAGATATTGGGAGCATCTGCTTTCCATTGTAAACAAACCACAGTTCTCACAAAGCATAGTTTAAACAAAACACAGTTCCTGGAGTTCAGCCATCATGGAGAATTTTGGCTTGTTTACTGTGGAAAGATGAGGATCGGGGAGTGCTTGAGCCATTTTACATAGCAGGAAGCAATGTCCCCCCCCCCATTTCCTCTGAACTGCTTCTGTAAAATAGAATCTTAGGTGCATTCACATTAACACTAAGCCGTATATTAGTGCTATGAAGTTGAGCCCAAGTGTGTTTCTCTCCTCCCCTGCTTTTACATGACCAGGAGGAGGACTTCAGCAAAGTTTAGTTTTACTTTTAAAGAACCTGGGCTTAATATTACATTTGAACCAGGGATTCTTATTTGAAATAGACTCTTGTCAGTTCTTAACCAGCTTCAGATAGCCTATGAGGTGGCTTATTCAACTAACTGTTTAGCTTAAACCAGGGTTCTTGGTTCAAATGTAATGTTAAAAAGTGAAATAAACTAGTCTGAAATCATCTTTCTGGCTATGAAGGAAGAGGAAAAGGTTGAGGGAAACGTGTAAACCTTACACAATGCTTGGGTTTGTACAGGCTAAACCATGGTTTAGCACAGAAGTAGCCAACACTGTGCCTGCCAGAAATTGTGAACTGCAACTCTGATCAATCCTGGCACTATTGGCTACCCCTTGTGCTGAACTATCAGAGAGTGGAAGGAGGGACTTTAAAGATCTAGTCTAATCTCCTGCCAATGCAGAAATCCCCTACTATTGCATCACTGATAAGCAGTTTTCCCACTTCTGCCTAAAAACTGAAAAGGTTAGCTTTGGATTCAGTAGTTGTAGTTTGTACTGTGTCTTATTAGCCTTAATTCTCCTATGTCACATATATCTGTTGCAGTAGTCTCTATTAGCTTTATGATGTGTAACTCTATTGCAATTAGTAAATGAATGCAGACTGTGTTATCTTTTGGCTTGCACTGGCAAGAGAGATCACTAGACCAATTTTGGAGAACTGATTACTTATTATTTCGCAGTGTGAGATGAAATGTATTTGCTATGCCTCCATATCTGCCCTTCAAATTGTTCTCTTCTCATTCTGTGGCACCGTCTCCACACTCGCGTTAGGGACTGCTTCTAACATTAAAGGAGATATGGACACACCTGCAGTTCTGTCTCTTATACAGAGTTTGGCCTTCTTGTAAGGGAGCAAAGGGTGCTGTGGATAAACCTGGCATACACTTTCTCTCTTGCATCTGTTTGGCTTCCTTAATCCTTTATTTTCATCACTTTCTACTGCGCTCTCTCTAACTGAGGAAGCTGATATGAAAACACAAGTCTGTTTCCCTGCTGTTCAACTGTCACCTTCAAGATCTAATCTGCCTGTAAGCTGACCACAGCAATTGAGGACTGATGTCAAAATCATGGATTATTACTTTGGTGGGGCAAGTAACCAGAAACAATAAATAGAAAATTATCTGAAATGGAGCTGGTGCTGAAAGAGTGACGTCTTCTAAACTTTGTGGGAAGCCTTCATCAAGGGATCATTAAATTATTCTACTTGCGTCCTCTCTTGCTCCCTCTGCTTTTGATTTGCAAGTCTGCCAAACTCCATTCTTTCTAAAATCCCTTGATGTTTCATGAAGCTTTTAAACTTCATAATGTAAATACCTTCCAGACTCAATTGACGTATGAAGGTACCTAATGTATCATGACCTTCTCAGAGCAACAGGGTTTTATTTTCAGCACTGTCATTAAGGGTGCTGCACTTGAACTGCTTTCAGGTCACATAAGGAATTGAGATTCTTCTCAACTTGTAGAAAACTTCACTTTAGTGAACAAGAATGGGTTGTGCTGTCCAGTGAAGGGTTCGCCCATTTCTTAGGTTGACAGTAGTTCATACCATGAAGTGTTTTAATTTGATCGTCATAGATATGTTGCTGCATCCATGAAGCTTTTAGCCATTAGGAATGAAGCTATCTTCTTTTTATGCAGAAATACTTTATATGTTGGGCTTTCTGCATGTTTCATACAGTTATTTATTGTAACTATATTTCTATCTGATCATCTTTGATTTATGCCACAAACAAACGTACGTTGAATCATGTGTTCCATGCAAAATTATTTATATGTGAAATGTAGCCTTTTTATGAGCCTATGCCAGCATATGTTCTTCGACTCCTGCCACGTTCTGTGGAACAATTTTGCTTTTTATTTTTAAGAGAGAGATTTTTTCTTAACTTCTGTTGAAGTTCTGTTTTGCATGTTTCCAGATCAGCTGTGATCTGTTTGAGCTGTCACTTGCTTTCTACAGCTAGGCGGGGAAATAAGTTGCTCACTTTGTATTCATGCCGGGGCTGCTATTCCTGTGACTTCTGGGCAGAGCTTTTTCTGGTTGAAATGTGCAACATTACTGCCAACATCTATTTCAGCTGCCATGGTTTGTGTATGTGTCTGAAGCAGGTACACATTTCCCTTCATAGTAGCTAAGATAGGAGTAGCCAGTACAGCACCCTTCTGATGATGCTCAACTCCTATCAGCCCCAGCCAGCATGGCCAATTTAATGGATGATGGTAGTTGTAATCCTGCAACATCTGTGGCACACCACGTTGGCGACCTGAGCTAAAGGTTCTTCTAAATACTGATGGCTTTAGCAATGGGCATGAGGTTACATACCATATATTGTGTTGGCTAATGACAAACCGGACTTCTGAACAGAAGCATGCTTACTGGAACAGCCATTTGCACTATTCTGTCTCTCTCTTGATAAGGGATTGGCGTTGTATTCTTGGTAGTTTAAAATTTCATCTACCTCAATATGCTCTTAGCAACAAAGATGAATAATTTCCTATCTACCAACAGAAACATTGGTTTATTGGGTGTTTACCACTTATTCTGTGTCCATATTGTCAGAGTTGCCATAACCTCTGGCTCATTAAAACATGTTGATTATTGCATGAGGAGAAACAGTCAGAGATTCTCAAGTAGAGATAGGAAATAGAAGTTGACAGTCTCAGTGTTTGGATGGACCTGGTGGTGTCTTACAACAACAGTTGCCCTGCTTCCATAGCATCTTTTATTCCAAATCTTGGAATAAGCAGGAGATTGAAAAGTTTAATAGATAGATGCAGGTGTGAATATACTTATGACTACTCATAAATCTGGAACAAAATGCATTATTTTTCTATATTGCCTAACATACTGTATTTGTATTTCTTTATCTTCCACTTTAGAGAATGCAGAAACGGGCAGAGAGATTCAATGTATCTGTGAGTTTGGAGAGTAAGAAGGCTGCACGAGCAGCTCGGTAAGTCTTTATTTATTGTCATTATTTGTTTTCTGTGACTGCTTTTTAACCATTCCATTGTGCAGGTCAAAGTTTATTATAGATGCATTGTGCAGCTGATATGTTCTAGTTATCTGCAGTGACTATGATGGAGGACCTTTGGAATTTGAGTTGTGGGTAACCAAAAATGGCTTCATTGCTTTGTAGAGATGCTTGTTTGAGCCCTGAAAACTTTGCATGGCTTAAATAGAATTTCACAGTTGTCCTCATACTTCCATAGCCTATCCAGAGTATTAAATCTCAGTCTTTCTTCTAAGAGAAACTGTTTCATAGACCAAGTAACAATGGAAGATAGAAAGGGGATAAGGAAATATCCAAGATAATATTTTAGAAAAACAAAAACAGGGCGTAGTAGACTTCTCTCATAATGTCCTTTTCCACATAGAAGTCTGTCTCCCCCCAGAAGATGTCAAAATTACCATAAAATCTATGAACAACTGGTTGTATGGTCAGTTCTTTTCACATCCTTTGAAATGTTAAGACAATCCTGAAATGAGACAAATAAATGAGACAAATTATTTTTATAATAAATTAAGTAGTATCCCATGTTTTCACTTCTGTGCTGTGCTGCTATTCATGAGCAACACAAATGGTTTAAAGGGATTAAAAAATGAGGAAAATACCATGCACAGGTGTGTTTAGCCTTACCATCTGCTGATAAGATACCTTGCTCTTTATATCAAGAATAGTACGTTGAAGACTTGTGAAAGATCCAGAGCTTTAAACATCCGATTATTAAACAATGTGTAATGGCAAGTAATATGCTACAAGAAAGAATAACTCACAATTTCCCTTTTGCACCATCTGTTCTGATTGATTGGTGATTATCTTGTGAACAAGGCAGAAATGCTATGTAGATCCAACTTTGTTTGCTGATCTGATTCAATCTAGTAGTCTAGGTATGTCATGGCAGATTTACAAGGTAATTAGCAACTTAACTTGTATTAAAATTGTTTTCTAATCTATGTCATGGTTTAGAGACCCAAAAACCTCAGAGTCCCTCACTAAGGTTTCTCTCTTCTCCACAGGTTCGGTATGCCTGCAGCTTCAACTAAAGGTATGTGATCCTTGAAACAGTATCTCGTATTTTTGCCTTCCTTTGAATGATTGTGACCATTTTTCTTCCACCCACGCTGTAAAAACAGGGTTGAGAAGGAATATAACTTTATCTTTTTATGGAATTACATAGTAAATCCCAGAATAACCTGGATTTGGAAATACAGTACCATGTTTTTACTAAACCACTGGCAATCCAACCCGTGGCATCATTATGAACTAAAAGTGATGGATTCTGAAGGTCTCTGAAGGGCTAAAGCAAGGACCAAAAGCTGCAAATGCAAGTGACAAAATTATTATTTGTCCCAGTGCTTAACTCTGGATTAACAATTAGAGTGTATGTTTGTATTTCTGTTGGAGGAGAAATCATTTTAGAATTAAGGTGGTAACACATAGTACCAGCATGGACTTTCTAGAGAGTTGGTGTAGGCCACAGAACATGGCAGACCCTTGATGGAGTAACTGGCAGATACTAAAAGTCCCACTGAGTTCAGTGAGGCTTGTACTTTGGTACCTGGATATAGGATTGCAGTCTTAAGAAAGTTCACAGAGAGAAAGTTTCCTTCCCGTCCCATTTTGTTCAGGTGGAGCTCACCAAGCTTCCTTGAGAGGCTTTTCGGAGATTGCAGGAAAGAGGAGAGAACAGGAAACATTTATTCTGCTAATGCCCTATTAATTTTGGAATCTAAGCCATTATATTTTCTAGTAAAATTTTCCATTTCAAGCATCTTTTGAGTCTCTTTTGGCTTTAAGACCACTACTTTGATTCTAACCACTTTTTAAATTTACTATTTAGGCAACTGGATGAAAGCTTGTTTAAAATATGATAATTTAAAATGGTTTTTGTTCCCTATTTCAGGTCTTGTGACAGAAAGTAAGACTACAGTAAGTAGCTACTTTGCTTACAGTTATAGCTAGTTTGGTTTTACAGTGGTACTTCATTCATTAAAACATGCTAGTGAATCCACCCAGAAAAAAACTTGACAGACAAAAACAGTATCTGAAAACTATGCTCTTTAGTGAGTGGGCGCTTCAAGACAAGCATATAATTTTTATTTGGATCCAATTCTTTGAAATATTTTGCTTTTTTCCACTTTTTGTGGTTCTTTGATGCCTAATGGAGTAGAAGATGAGATGCATATTGTATGCTTATTGTGTTCTTTATTCCATTGCTATAAGCAATTCTATCGTTTTAGGAAATCAGGTATATTACTTTGTTTTCTCCCACGTACCACTTCAGATTCTGTTGTTGTAGTTCAAAGGTACTAAACCAGACAAGAAGCTTTGCTGGTTCTCTCCCCACCCCCCATATTTTTCCTTCTCCTTGGCTTCCCCGTATTCATTCTGTCACAAAGTCCATATCCAACAGATCTGTCCATTCCTTTTTGTTCCGTCAGATGAAAAACTGGTTCATTCGCTGGTTGACTCCTCCATTAACTACTGCTTATTTGTTCTATTTGACCTTGCTTTGTCACATCTCACTGTATCTAAAAAGCTGTTGCCCAAATTCATTTCTTCACTTCTCTTTTTATTAAGTTATACGACACATCTACTCAAATCCCTTCAATCACTTCCTCCCCACCCCACCCTGCACCAATGCCTTGCCATTGCCATCAAACATAACGGATTTGCCTCATCTTGTCTTTCTGCTGGCACATCTTTGCTTATGACCTTCGTTTACAACAGTCAGTTCTTGAACAGTCTTTATTTTCCTTCATGTGTCTCTTCACTTTCTCCCTTGTCTCTATACCTGGAAGTTGCTCCTTCCCACTGTCACCTTTCCACCACTACCTTCCCTCCCCTTCAAGCTTCTTTCTTCTGTGAAGCTTTTGGCTTAATCCTTTAGTTGTCACTTCCATCCAAAATGATGTCTTAAGTGTGGGCATTTGTTCATATTCATCCTCCGGCAAGACATCTCTCTCCTGTTGTCAAAATTTAGATTGTCAGTTCTTTGAGATAGGAGCCTGATTCCTTTTGACTTATTAATCTACAACACGGCTACACTTTTAGAACGTGTGGCTTATGTTACTTTGTAAAGCACTATGTGCACTACTGATGATAGTATTGAGAACAAAGGGCTAGTTTCCCTTCTAATTTAGTCAGTGTTTCTTGAGAATCATTCTAGCAGAACAAATGCCAGTTTCAGTCTTCTGTTCGGCTGCTTACTTGGGAAGTACTTTGACAATATCATGAAGTAGATGCCTGCCTAAAGATTCCAGGGTCCCCCATAGTATAAATCTTTGCAATATATGCTCATTTAGCAACTATTAGATATTCCTCATAAAGGATGCTATGTTGCTTGAAATAGCTTTAAGGGAACTGGGCAAACTTCCCTAATGTAAATTTCTTGGCCAAATTAGGACCATAGCTGTCAAGTTTTTCCTTTTCTCACGAGGAAGCCTATTCAGCATAAGGGAATTTCCCTTAAAAAAATGGAGAACTTGACAGCTATGATTAGGACTGAAGCAGATTGTAGAGATTTTTTTTAAAAAAATAGTTTTATCACACACAAACACACACACACACAAGAAAAGAAAAGTGTTTCAGTTATTTTTGAAACAGGCAATCAAGCGGGGCTGCAGGTTGGCCTCCTTTAAAGTTGGCAAGTGCAGACTTGCCACTTTATCTGCAGGGCTGCCACTATACCCCAATGCCCCATAGCAATTTGCTAAGAGAGGAGAATGATGTTGCTGCCGGTCATGTCCTTAAAAGTGCTGTTGTAGCACTTTGAAAGAATTGATCTGCAAAGCAGTGCCCAGCAAGATTCCTTCTTGCCTCCCAGTGAGAACTTTGCCAAGAGAAAGAGACAGATCCCAATTTTACATAGAATATCTTGCTCCCCAATATGTCACTGGGGGGGACGGGACACAAGCTACTAAAACATTCAGCTCATGCCAAATGCTTCTTAATTCTGAATGTAATTAGACAGCATCTTCTCAAATCTGAGATGGTGCTGAAATTTGGTGAAAATATATATTTTCTCTTTGATACTTTCCTGTGTTTATCTTTAAGAGTTGAATGGTATATACATGTTGCTATAGAATTCAAAATGCAAATCAGATCCGGAAAAAAATCACAATACATTAAACATGATTTATTGAAGATACACAAAACACAATTGACTTGGAAACAACAGATGTGATGGCTCCATTTTTACTGTTGTCAACACATTTTAAAATAGAAGAATCAGTCTTCTTAAAAATCCCTCTACTAAAACACTAGCACAAATCCTTCTTAGAAGCAGTTTGGGGTAAAATTTTGAACTTCTGGATGCCATCTTCTTATTCTCCTTCCCTCCGTAATTGGTAAGAGGGGTTGCTGCAGTATAGAAAGAGGATTTTTATTAGGATTTAGCAAATTCATCAATACAAACTCTAAATTTCAGATCTCTTCCATTTTCCTTGGCATAAGTGCATATTGTCTTTAGGATTCCTTAATCTAAGAATATGAGTGGAGATTATATTAAACTGTTTCCTGTGACTTTTCTAGGTAAATATAGACAAATTAAAGGAAAGGGCTCAGAGATTTGGCATGAATGTCTCCACAGCCTCCAAAAAGGTAAGGTTCCAGGGCAAGCACTACTAGAGCAATAAATATTTGAAAAATTGAAAAACTGCAGCATATATATCACTTAATCCTGTAATCCTACTTGTTTTATCTTACTTGCTTTGATGAAACTTCCTGGTCGATCAAGGATCTTAATCTCCCCTATCATCAGACTAGCTCCAAGACCAATTTATAGAATTAAAGGGTTTGTGTTAAGAGATCATGTAGCAGTGCTTATTGCTAAATTAGGAGCATATGGCTTTCTAAGAGAGAGAGAGAGAGAGAGAGAGAGAGCGTGCATAGGTTTCTTAACTAATTTGGGGGTAAAATTCTTTGGGACCAGTCCTTTTAGAACAGAATACAGTAACTGAAATGTTCACTTGTGTCTTGGTCCCCGCTACCCTGGCTAAGGAATGGGGTTTCCCACAGTGTTGCAGAAAGCTTTCCAATTTAGATTTCACCCAAATGTCTGGACTGTACCACTTCAGATTGCTAGAGGGTTTCTACAGACAGAAAGCTAATACATCAAGAAGAAGGCTAAGCTAGAACCCTTCTCCCTAGTATATAATTTTTTGTGTGGAAAGCTTATTTAACTTATTTTTATTTTCACATCTAGGAATATTCAGTCATATGATTCCCCACTCCTGCAGTGCACCCCAAGCTGCTTTAGCTCATAGTGAGAACTAAGCTCTAGTTCTGTGTGGTTCTGGGTTCTATCTGCCACCAAGTTCAGGACCCAGCCTTCCCAATATTGACTTGGGTTCATTATGCTTCCAATAAAAGAAGCATAATGTCTGAAAAAAGTTAGCATCAGTTCAATGGTGGCCAGAAATCCTTCAGCAGAAATTGTTAGAACAGGTGACGTTGCTGAAATCTTTCCCAAAGAATTTTCTGTGTTATAGATGAGAGACATGAGGAAAGGGGGGCGGGTATCTAGATCTGAAAACTGATATTAGGCTGGGCTGGTACTCTCTGTGGGCCTGAAAGCTGCTGACAGTTCTCCAGTTCAGTACCACCATTGCAAAATACAGGATTTGGGGAGGGGGGAGGGGGGAGAGAATGCTGTATATTGATTATTTCAGACTTGGAAATATTCTTCTAGAAAAAGCCTAGTGAATGAGGAAGGCTGTCATTTTGTCTTAACCCCTACCAGATAAACTATTCCATCCCTCGTGGGATTTGCACACTGAGCATTTAATGCGTTCCATTCTGCAGTAAGGCACTAAACCTGGCACCAGGGGGTTAAACCATGTAGAAAATAACTGGAGGCGGAGGCCATTTTCCTCCCCACCCTCTGCTCTGGGGGAAGGGTGAAATCATGCAAGTGCATTAAAGCTGGAATATGTGGAGGGGCAGGTCAGGGTGAGAGGCTGCTCAAACATCATTAACCCTGTCACCAGGAGTGCACATTTTTCAGGAAGAATATATGCTTTGTCAGCATTTATGGCCAAGTTTCCTTTTGAGTAGAATTGTATAGATGACGATTGATAAGAATTGTAAGCTCTCTCTAAAGAGCTTCCCACAACTATTCCCTGTTCAGTACTTGACAAAATAAAAGTGCTAAACATTAATTTGAATGCTCTTAAAGAATACAAATGAAGCTAGTTTCATCAGATAATTGATTCCCTTTATAAACGTGGAGGAAAATACCAATAGGAGAATGGCATATCCAAGGTCAGAAATTGATTGCTAAGTTTGGTCTGGAAATCTATGTTTCTGTGCGTCTGTATTATTTAAACACTACCGTTTTGTCTCCAATTCTGGTTTTCCTTGCATATATGAGGCAGAGTGACAAGCAATAACATTATGATTATTTGTCTGGAGATTTATTGTGATCTTCTATTAGGAAGTAGAGTTCAGTGGCTTAGAAGTGTTTTTTCTCTCTGAAGAGCACTCGTGAATTCTATTGAGGAATATTGTTGGTTGCTTCAATTAGCCACTGGTATTGTGTTTCCCACCTGGGTGTTCTTTATAGCTTTTCATTACAGAGTAGCATGGTTGCATGGGTCTTTGCAGATTTTTAACACCACGCATTGCAGCAAAAACTTTACAGTAAACCATTGTCTCTGGAGCCACATTTCATTTCCCATTCAAATTGGTTTTGAACAAGAGAGGTGGGGGAAGAGGAATATAGCCAAGGGCAATTTCAAGCCTGCTGGGATCAGGGGAGCAAACCTAGATCTGAGTAAGAGGCTCTCCATCTAATCTGTAGCTTTGAACCCACTGCCACTGTAGAATCTATTCTGTTAAAAACATCTCTTCCTAAAAGATAACAAAGCTCCTACTAGTACAGTAGAATAGAGGTGGTGACTGTCGCTGTCTAATATAATAGATGTGGCAGGTGCTCGCTTGTTTTTTCTGTCAGCACGGAGCCATCAAATTAATTTTTAAAATAAATCAAGAAAGCATTTTCCTCTCCAGAACTAATCACACCCCCTCCCCATGCTCTCAAGGGAAGCCTCCTTTTAAAATTTACCCTCTGACCTGAGGCTGCTATCCCTTGATTTCTGCAAGTTACACTTAAACTGCTCCCTTCCCTTGTAAATTTCCCTCTGTAGCAGCTGCTCCCTGTACCACTCTGAACCTCTGGCTTCCCAGTGGGGGAGCTGATAGCTGCAGGCTTCAGTGCTGCAGAAGGCTGAGCGGGTTGCTTGCATCGTAACGCAAAAGCGCATTCTCAGAGGGCTTGCTTTTTCTTTTTATGCATGAAACAAGGTTGTAGGTATCCAGCAGAGAGAGTATTACCACAAAACAGAAGCTTGGGGCTCTTTCAGAGAGCCTTTGGCTTAGCATAAATGTTCCTTTCTGCATTGCATTATTTGGTGCCATTCCCAGTCGGAACAGATGACTAAAATAATTTGTGCTTCACATTAGCTAATGTAAGGGTCTTGTTCTGTTTTACAAGTAGCTAATTAACCTGCAGCCTGTCAGAGGTTTGAGCTAGGGAGGTAAAGTACAAACACGTCAAAGTCACACTGCAAATGGAGCAAAAATTGCAAGGATCAAACCTCAGACACATGAGCGCCAGCTTCTTCCAACTCTCAAATGTGGGTTTTAAGTTGAAAAGAAACAAAAGACCCAGTGCTCTACTTGAAACTTTGAGGCCTCTGCTTAAACCCAAAAAGTTAACAGTGCTTGGAAAACAAGTAGGAATCTCTTTAGAAATGCAGTAATACCCAAATTTGTCAAAACTGGACCTATTGTACAATCATATGATACCACTTAATAAACCAGCTGCAAAGTGTATTGCATTTTTACACCTCTGATGTGACAGAGTTCTTTTTCCTGTTTGTAATGGGGAAAGGGCAATGCTTTTTTAAACTTTGCATGTGTGTAAGATTAATGAAAGTTGTAGTTTGATTGCAAATGAGTAGTAGCACATAGATTGACAAAGTAATTGTTAGCCAGTAAAAGTTTAAAAAGTGAATTTTGGTCAAACTTAATGTAGCTTAATTCTTTTTAGTGAAGGCTTGTTATAGAGGCAGAAGGAAACAGTTTGTGTTTTCTAAAATGGGCTTAGTAAAGCTCATTTTTCATAATGTGGTTTTGGGAAGGCAAATAAGGTGGCAGCTTTGTGTATATATAATGAGAAAGCAGTTGGCTTAACTGTTTACACTTTTAAAAAGTTCAGAGCAGTATGCTGAGGAAGGATTCTTTTCCTGGATTGTTCTTTTCCTTGCTATATTTTCAAATACATCCCACCAGTTCCCATACAGAAAAATATTAACCAATAGGAAGCAAGAGCAGGGGAAGAGATCATGCTTTTGTTCAGAGTGCTGCAAAAGATCTGATGACCATTTAAGCTAATCTTCTCTTAATGTAGGGTTCTATAACTATTAACTAAAATCCATGCTACCAATTAATACGCTTTTCCTCAAAGTACTATACTTCAAGCAGACAACACAGCAGCAGCACTCTTTCCAAAATTGTTAGTAATATTTACTATTGTATTATGAATTGATCATGTTCACACATAACTCTAAGCCGACATAACTCTAAGCCGAACTATGCTTTAGTGTAAACAAGCAAACATGGGGTCCTGGATTGGAGATTGCAGCCACTCAGCTCCTTTTCAAGTCATTCTGCTGCTGCGCTTAGGTAAGCCATTGGACAGACCTTGACTACAGATCATAGTTTATCTGGATAGAGCTAAACCACAAGCCTGGGTTCAGATGAGGAGCTAAGTCAAAACCACATCTTAACATTGCAGTAGCAGAGTGTTCAGAAGAGATTAAGGCAGCTGCAGCTTCCTCTCCATGAGCCTTTTTGTTTGTGCTAAACCATGGTTTGGCTTAGTGTTATGTGGGAACCAGACCATTTTATCTCACTCGTCGCTTAGAAAGCTGAAAATGGCTAACATGGGACATGGCACCTTATCCAAACACTGATCAAGTCCCAGGCTGCTAAGCTTCAGCCATGCTACGGTTCCGAGTACTCCTATAGCATTCAAAGCAGGTCTTGATCTAGTAACATACTACTGCAGAAGATAGCAGGAAAATTAATTGCAACCTTTGCTTCTTGAGCTCAAACACATTGACAAGCTGAAAAGGAAATATTTATCCTGGAAAGGAGCTATGTTGCTATAGAACCATACTGATTTTGTGGTCTGGGAGCTTTCTGAACATTAGACAAGATTTTTGTTACAATATAAAAGTATCAGGATCCAGCCATTTTATTACGTCCGAAGGATGAGATATCTTGGTTCTCTTGGGAGCAAACCAGGCTCTGTCCAAGGTGGTTACATGGTTTGGACGAGCTTGGAAGGCTTTGCCAGCAACAGTCATCCTCTGTTGCTCTTACATTTCTCCTTATGTTTACAAGCTGCACATGATTTCCTCATACAATGTTACCCCTGTTCCCATATATCCTGAGAAATATTCCATGCCTTTTTGCAGGTTTCAACTCAAATTTCCCTTTTCACTTTTGTCTGTGCAGTTTCTGTAAAAATGTAATATTTATTGGTTTTCAAATCTGGACCAGTTCCCATCTTCCCTGACCATTGACCATACTGATTTGGGCTGATGGGAGTTGGAGTTTAACAACATCCAAAAGGTCACAGGTTAGCCACCCTGTCTAGTGCACTTGTCTTCACAATGGAACATGGTTCTGAGTAAACATGTTTAAGCTTGTGCTGTCAGGTTCCACAAATGGGTTGAACCCTGAGTAAGATGGGTCACACAAGTGGCAGCACTACCATTCTTCCCCTCCGCCTTTGTGGTGGTGGTGTTTATAACTTTTGGGGGCGGGGGAGGAGAGAAGGAGAGAAACAGTGTTTTAAAAGGAAGAGGGAATGGATAAGGGAGATAAAAAAGGGGAACGGCAGTAAATTAAAAGAAAAATGAAAAGGGGGCACCTTGCTTCAGGATGGGGCTAAAGGTTCAAAGATTGAAAGATTTCTGGTCTGTTACCTTCTTGATGTGCTCTCTTTTGAAGCTATCATTTGTCCGCTACACAATAATAGGATAAATAGAGCATTCAGTGCCAATTTACTACAGGAAACCACCTCCCACTTCAGCTGCCTTTTGCCCCTGAAGGTAGTTTACTGCAGACAGCACCTTTGGGGACAAATAGCAGCCAATGAGGGGGTGATTTTCAGCAAGAAACTGGTCCAGGTGCTCTGTCCAGATTGTGAGCATGTTCAGGACTGCAGCCCCACAGTTCCTTATTCTTCAAAATAAAAATGGCTGTTCAGGCATCATTTTTAAAAAGTGTGAATTTTGGTACATCTAGCTTGGCCCTCGGCTTTGCCAGTGTGTGTAGACTTTCTTTTACAAATCCAAGGGGAGGGAGAGCCTGAATAAGGCTCCATTCAAGAGGCTTTATATTAGAACCTAATTCATATATGGAAGAGATTGTATCTAGAATTTGGGTTTGCATTTTGTCTGTGACTTTGGAGACATTACACTAGGAAGAATCATCATAATATGAGGCATACTGGTTCAAAGATAATGCTGTATCCAGAATTGCTTCTGAGCCTCCAATTCTAACTCATTAGGTAATAAGCCCCAGTAAACACATTGGGACTTACTTCTGAGTAAACATGTATAAGCAGATGTTGTCATTCTCACTGAAATGGCATTTTTATTAGTATTTTTAGTTTGGATTGCATGCCATATATGCAGAGCAGCAGATTTCACACTTTGAACCTGACTTCCAAATGTAAAGTATGAATCTGTTCTAAAGTAAAGCAGTCTATATACATATCCAGTGTAGTGGGTTGCCCTTTATATGCTCCCCTCTCCCTGCCGCCTTGAAATGATGTCACAGTGCTCCAAGTTGAGTAGTCATGAATGTAGGCCTGTTGATTTTAGAATAATGGGAAGTGACAAGGTGAAGAATAGTGCTGGCAGTCATGGACATTTCAACACAGGGATGCTGAAAGCAAGGCCACTCCTCCCCCACGCTCTGGGTTGTTTATAAGAAGAGTCCAGTGGCTTGTGCCAGGCTACACTGATTACATAGGTTGTATAGTTTGCAGGTCCTAATATAGGGTGGGTGTCTTCTGTATCTCAATATATAGTCTAACCATTTCACTCAATAATCTATTAGGCGTTGCTGAAAAAGTAGGCAGGTCTTTACGGTCATAAAATATATTATTTCACAAGTGCAGCCTCAGTTTTTGAAGGCATTGTATTTCCTAAAAATATGTTAATCAGAGTGATACTGTCTCTCAGGTTTCCCAAATACAGCCTTTTCTAAACCTAAGCTTAGCTTCAATAAAAATGATTACATAATTTGCTTAGAGCCCTTTAAGGCTCTAAGCAAATTAAACCAGTTAGAAATAGTCAAGCTGGATAAATGTCCCTTGTTCCTTTTTTCTGTTATTCCTTGTATCTAGTCCACATTCTCTGTGTCTCTTTTTTAAATGAAATGCTGGACCTGTGATCCACCTACATTTGGTTGAAGCTAGTTCTAGAACAGGTAGTATTGATGTCTGTGCATTGCACTCATACCTACCGCTCTCTAATAAAAATTTCTGCACTCTGGTATGTTGAAGTGGATAATTTATTGCCTCTGTTACTCTTACCTCTTCCTTTCCTCTTTCTGTCTTCCCTCTACCCTAGATTAAATTTTGATTGTAATCTTTATGGCACCGGGATTTTGTTGTTCTAAGCATCTATAACTTTAGTATTGAGTAGTGCTTATGACTGAAGTAGGGAATGAAGTATTGTTGTCACTTTTTTCCACACAAAAGTGACTCAAAATGACTTATAGAAACATTAAAAACAATAGCAAAAACGACCTACAGTTCTCACCAATCATATATATATATATGTAAATTCCATGGTTGGAACACATTCAAAATGTCCCTATAGGAATCAGTGGAAATCATCAATGCATTATGCCAGGCATCCCCAAACTGCAGCCCTCCAGATGTTTTGGCCTACAACTCCCACGATCCCTAGCTAACAGGACCAGTGGTCAGGGAAGATGGGAATTGTAGTCCAAAACATCTGGAGGGCCGAAGTTTGGGGGTGCCTGCATTATGCAAATGCTTGCCTAACAAATGATTTCCTGCAAATACATTGTGTTGGGATAGCAATACCTGTCTGTATAGTAATTTAATGAATTAGTCAAGCCTTCCAAACCCAAATCACACCATCACTGATGTCACCAGTTTTAATCAACTTTCTGATAATAAGCATAATTTTGTGTCCTGTGATGTGTTGCACAGTCTTCACTTGAGTGAATGAAGTTCTGGAGAACAATAGACAACAACACTAGTGATACTACTCTGCAAAGGGTCACTTGCTTTGGCTTTCCTGGCAGGTGTTTTTCTGAGCAACCTTCAGGTTGAAGGTAAGGCCATGTCTTCTAACAATGTAGTTGGAAGTCATATCTGGCTTTATAACTCTGTGGCTGATGCCAAACCAACCAGTGTTCTCCAGTACATGTCTCTGAGGCAAACTTTGAATGAGGTTGTAGCAGATACCAAGAAGAAATCCAAGCCCATATACATGGGAGAGAAAACAATGAACAAACAGTGCCTACAAAAACCTTTCTGTTCCAATCAACCTCTCAGTGATTCCCATCCAGTTAGCAGCAGCAATCTAAGTAAGACCAATACCGATTTTCCAGCACAACCCTATGCTCAATTCTCCTGTATGAGACTCACCCTATGAGATTTGAAAGGGGTCCATGACAGTTGGGATCTGGAGAGTGGGAAAAGGGTATTTTGTGGGTTTTTCACAAGGTCCTCAGGGAGAGCAATTCAGTACCACCATCAGCTATCAGTAAACCAGGTCCTCCTCTAAATACCAAGATATGTTTTCAGCCTTTTTTACTATCTCAAAAAACAAAAACAAATAAACCCCCACCAGGGACCACCTTCTTTATCTTGGAGCCAAAGATGGTCAACCATCACCTTCCAAAGTAATTTTTTTTGCATATAGGTCTTGTGCTTCATCATATCATGCCTCAGACTCAATTATTATCTGATATCCTTTCATCTGAAGAGGCTTATTTACATATCCCAGTCAAACCAGGACATCATAGTTTCCTTTGCTTCACCTACAGCAGGGATAGGGAACCTGCTCCTCCCTGTTTATTCAACTACAACCCCAGCCAGCATGGACAATGGTTTGAGATGGTGGGAGTTGAAGTCCAACAATATCTGGGATGCCACAGGTTTCTCATCCCTGAGCTACAGTGAAAAACAGTTGCATTTTCCAAACCCTTCATTTTCATCTCTCCACTCCCAGAGTCTTTATAAAGATCCTATTGGCACAGAACCAAATGAATGAATATCTGGCCATATGTGGACAATCTTCTAGTCCAGTGGTTCCCAACAGGTGGTCCGCGGACACCCAGGGGTCCGCGAGCTATGCCAGAGGGGTCCGCAAGATGCTATTAGAATAAAAAATATATTAAATATATTTCGTATGATAACAGATTTTTTGTTTTGGCCGCTTCCTGCATGAGCAGAGTCTAGCGCAAAACTAGAATTAGATGAGGCAGTAGTTCTGCTGTATGCCGTTAGATGGCGCTTTACAAACACTACTGTTTTGCAAAGAGGCAGCGCGCTAACCTCCCCAAAATGCTTTGCGCGCGTCGGCTTCATTTGTGCGCTACTGCGCAGGTACCCTGTCTTCTCCATTCCCCTCCCTCCTCCCTGGACTCTTATAAAAAGACTCTTAATTTGGCTCTCACTTTTTAATTTTAGGATTAGGAATTAATGGGGGTCCTTGTCACAATAGCGGCTCGATGAGGGGTCCTCGAGAAAATTTTGTTGGGAACCCCTGTTCTAGTCTGATCATCCTCTAAATCCTAGTGCTGTCAAGACATGGCCAGGATGATGACCACTCTGCAAGAACACAGCTTTATCATCAACAAAATGAAGAACACGCTGATTCTATCTTGCAGATAGCCAAGTCACTGTAAGCTTTTTAACAGCAAAGTTATGGTTGAAACCTCAGTCTCATCTACAGTCTCCAGATTTTTGGGATTGATTATTTGCATGTATTTCATTCTTTGGGCAAGGTTTCATGCCAGACCCATTCAGACATTTCTTCTAGGATACCCACTGCAAATAACCAACAACCTCAACCCGGAGACCACTCAGATAGTGGGTATCATTGACTCATCTGAGCCAGGAGATTCCTATTCAGGAGTCCACCCAAGTGCTCTTGACAACATATCCCAGTCTGAAAATTTGAGGTGCACACTGCAAAGGTGCACAGCACCAAGACCTGTGGTCTCCAGAAACAATTTAATTGAACATCAGTTCCCTAGAATTTTGGGCAATCATGCTGGCACTGCAGCATTTCTTCCATCTTCTACCAGGACATTAGGTATTCATCAAGACAGACAATGTAGTAGCAAATGCCTATCAGTACATTTTCAAAACTCCTGCTTAAGGAAACCACCTCCCTGTTATTCTGTACAGAGAAATGTCTTCAGTTCATCAAGACAGAACATCTTTGGCTTGGCTGCCAAAGCTAGATACTGCAGAGTGGTCTCTAGACCAATTAATGTTTCACAAATGATTGCTCAGAAAAGCCATCGTGAAACTGTTCGCTGGTTCCTCAAAATCAGCTGCCAGAAAGTGGTCCAGATGTGGTCCAGAAAGTGTTATATGCTTCACAGATTCTACCTCTCATTTCACAAGTACTTAGAAAGATTAAGGAACAGCAGGCTATGGTGCTACTAATTCCAGCAAAGTGACTAAGACACTTGTAATTCTCCAATGTAGTGAGGCTGTTGCCAAAGGACATCTCCTACACCAGTGCCCCATTCTTCATTAAGATACAGGATTCCAGAGAACGGTTATATAGAAATTGAGTGAATCTTCATAACTCACTAAGTTATGCATCTAGGTGAGAAACTCCTTGTTTGTATCAAGACATTCCTTCACCATTAAACTTCATAAGCTTATTTGGTGTCTACAATCAAATAAGAGTCTAGACACTGCAGGATCTAGGAAAATCTTGAACTGCCCCAAGACAGACTGCCTTAAGCATCTGAAACTTGTGTTTGAACATAGTCTTTGCCCCCCCCCCCAAGTTATCACCAATACGTTAGTTCATTTTACCCTTCTCCAGTTCTTCTGCAATATGCTAGAGTCCTCAGCATTTTCTTGAAAGCCTTAACCAGATTGAGCTGTGAACCATTCACTGCCGTTTCAATCAAAATTTTGACTGTGAAAACCATTTTTCTCATGGTGTTTATTGCCCGTTTATTGCCTTTACGTACTGCTGAGAAGCTCGAAGTAAACATTTCAAATAAAAAAGGAAGCAGGCCAGCATATCTGAGTCTACTTTTTTTTAAAGATCTATGACTCCACCCAGCTCCTAGCTGCGATTGGTCGAGCTATGGGGCAGGGCCAATTCATATTTCCTTTTCTTCAGTCCGTCTTTTGTGTAGCTGTTTTAAGCTTTCCAGCCAGGCCTCTACCATTGCACACACATGTGTTTGTGCAAGGGCCCATCTGTTGAATCTAAGAAAACGAGGAAGGTGGGGGTGCATTTATTTGACATAGTGTTTTGAATGTTCTTCCATTGTTAACAGTTGAAGGTTTTTCATTTTGAACTCCCAATGATTTTCGTAACTAAATTTTCATCCATTAGACTTTGCAATCTCTTTGATTCCAGAAGCTGTATTATGCTTGCTGGTATACTCTAGAATAACTTCATTTCACCTATTTAACATACCCTGTTTCTCCAAAAATAAGATGTAGCCATAAAATAAGACATAGCAGGATTTTTAAGCATTCAAGGAATATAAGCCATACCCCAAAAATAAGACATAGTGATAGGCGCAGCAGCAATGCCGGCCGCAGCAGGAGGAGGAGGGGGAAAAATAAGACATCCCCTGAAAATAAGCCAGTGTGTGGGTTTTTTGAAGAAAAATATAAGACGGTGTTATTTTCAGAGAAACACGGTATATTGCCAGGAATGAAGCAAATATAGTTCTGCAGATAAGCCTTCAAAGACCTTAGCAATTAACTCAATCCAGATATTGCAAACATTGAACGCCTTCCTTTTCAGCCACTCAAAGGAGCACTCTCTCCAGATGTGTGGTCCAAATACCTGTGAGTGATTTCTCAGCATATTAGAGCTGTGTCTCCATCAAGCCTATCTAGGAGAAAGTAACTTTGGGGGCGGGGGGTGAGGGGAGAGACCAAAATGCAAAAATATAAGATGGATCCTTCTGTGTTTCAAAGAGGTTTGAATGCTGGTTCCTTCTTAGCTATGTATTTCTAATAGTCCTGGTGATATCATTGTTCAGTGTTTAGGATTATACTATTATTAATGTTTATATCATTCCCCCCACTTACAATACATGATATTTTAAAAATAAATGATGAGAGAGTTGTGAAGGGTCAGCAGGGCTCCTGATCTTTCCTTTCTCCACGGTGCCATTTGAAAAGGATTTTGAGTTCCTAACAAACCTTTAGGGAGTAGTGGAAGGGTTGCTTAAAACGAAAACAATGGCAAGGGGTACTCTGCGACCTCACTCTGTCCAGTCATCTGGTTCTTCATTTGTCCCTGCTGTGAAACAGAACTTATCTTTTGTCTGTAACACAAATACATCTTCCCCCCCCCCCACCCCCCTTTGCTTTCTATTATTGTTCAATCAATGATGTCATTATGTGTGCCATTCAGAAACTGTTGAACCACTTGGCTGCAGGAATTTGGAGGAGCAACTGGGGGAGAATGGAGAACTGTGCTCTCACTCCCAGTCTTCAAGGGTCTATTATGATTTTAACAAAAAAACCCTGAAGTCACATTTCTTTTTTTAACTCCGGTTCACCATGAAAAACAAAAGTAATCTAAAGTAAGGAGAATGCCTACATGAGGGCAGTGCAAGCCAACCTCAATGCTTTTCTTTGGCATGAATAATTAAGCCTTTTAAGAGTTCTAATTTACACCACAAACATTTTCCAGGGATTTATAATAGTGCTTTCTTGCTCAATAAAAATGACAGCATCTCTGGAATTTGTGCCATTGTTCATAATTTTCCTTCTGTACCTCATTAAACTGTTTCAGTTTGATTAAACAGTTGTCTAGTGCTGATGGGGAAAGGAGGCACCCATGTAGCTCAGGACCTGGAGATCTACTTTCTATATGTTGCTGTAGCATCTGATTAAAACATATTTTGATTATTAGCACAGGTTTCATTATTAGTAAAACAAAGTAGCATCCCTCATCTGTTTCAATGTAGAGGCATGTGTTGAATTAGTAATAAAATCCATTCAAGATAAAAGTAGCTTTTTCAGATCTTTGGCTGAGATCCAAAGATCCTGCTACATGTGACAGGCATTTTTGCTTATGTGTGGGGTGTAGCCAACCTCCCTTTTTGCAGCTTCCTGAAATACTGTTCTAGAGGGTTCCCTTCTGCACTAGTTTGGGTGTGTGCAAAGGGCTGCAGATGGTGGGAGGTATCAAATACCTTCCATTCTTGCAGTGGAATCCAAGTCTTTGAAAGCAGTCCTAGAACTTCTTTTATTTTTGAAAATATACAGTAATATATTGTTAATTCATAAAGCAACTAACTATACTGTAAACTAAAACCTTTTAATGATACTCTGTAGGAATCTGATCCAAAGCTTATAAAATCAGCAGTCTCCAGAATCTTAAGGAGTTTGTTTTTGTTGTTCTATCCATGCACATGATACTTTATAAAGACTGAGAGGCTCCTACCCCAAGGGACTTAACATTTTAGAAACAAAAGAAGGGGAGAAAAATGGAGTAATGGAGATAAGCAGAGGAAGAATATGTGGTATTTCAGATTATGCACATTTAGTCTTAGTTACAGTAGGTTTGTTGTTGTCGTTTAGTCGTGTCCGACTCTTCGTGTCCCCATGGACCATAGCACGCCAGGCACTCCTGTCTTGCACTGCCTCCCGCAGTTTGGTCAAACTCATGTTCGTAGCTTCGAGAACATTGTCCAACCATCTCATCCTCTGTCGTCCCCTTCTCCTAGTGCCCTCAATCTTTCCCAACATCAGGGTCTTTTCCAGGGAGTCTTCTCTTCTCATGAGGTGGCCAAAGTATTGGAGCCTCAGCTTCAGGATCTGTCCTTCCAGTGAGCACTCAGGGCTGATTTCCTTCAGAATGGATAGGTTTGATCTTCCTGCAGTCCACGGGACTCTCAAGAGTCTCCTCCAGCACCATAATTCAAAAGCATCAATTCTTCAGCGATCAGCCTTCTTTATGGTCCAGCTCTCACTTCCATACATCACTACTGGGAAAACCATAGAGTAGGATATTGGGAAAATACAGTTTCTGTTCTCACTTTTGAGATGTTCTTCTACAGCTCCTTGAAGAAGCACATTTGGTATCAGTACAGATCAGGCTTGAAGCTTTGAATTGTGAGGTCTTTCTTCTTAGGTTGGTGCTATGTTTAATAGCTTGTGTATGTGTAACTTTTATTCCATAATTGCAGATATTGTTATCTTGGTTTGTCCTCTGTGTATCAAAAACCATTACCCTCTAGTTGGTGGGTTGTGCACAGGAACAAACCTTGGTTATAGCTTGTGGTTAGTGAGGAGAGAACTTAATCACAAGTCCTAGTTGTGACACAGTAAGTTAAGCTTAGCCTGGTGTAGCAGCAAAAAGGACTGCTAGTTTCTCTCCGGGAGTCCACATACTTCTGCGGTCCCAGTAACCCAATGTTTGGCTTAGCTTGTCATGAAAACCAGCCCTACTCTTTCTCTTCTGTACATAGCTGATGCTGGCTTGTTTGGTGAGCCCTATAAATTGCTTTAATAAAAGGTTTACTGAGAATTTTATGATTAGTAATACCATTCTTAAACTGAGATGAAATATTTAGTGAGAGATTTTATAATAGCTTTTTAACCCAGTATGATGTGAACTTCTCAAAAAGTGGGCTTGCAGTAAGCAAAATTCTACAGTCATAAGAATATTCTTTTATTATTAGCTGTTCGCTTATCATTAAACAGACTATATAGAGCAAGGCTACAATCCAATATCCACTTACCTGGGAATAAGCACTATTGAACTTACTTATTTCTGCACAGTCCACTGAACAGCCATGAGACAATGTGATAAACAGCTTGCTAACTCCAAATTTCCTGTCAACCTAGCAGTTCGAAAGTACGTCAAAATGCAAGTAGATAAATAGGAACCGCTACAGCAGGAAGGTAAACGGCGTTTCCATGTGCTGCTCTGGTTTGCCAGAAGCGGCTTTGTCATGCTGGCCACATGACCTGGAAGCTATACGCCGGCTCCCTCGGCCAATAATGCGAGATGAGCGCGCAACCCCAGAGTCGGTCACGACTGGGCCTAATGGTCAGGGGTCCCTTTACCTTTACCTAACCCCAAATTAATTAATTTTATTTGAAAGATGCCCTGATTTTCCACAAATGGTCAGGAGATCATTAATGTTAAGACTACTTACAGTAAAAATTAAAAAATACATGAGAAAAATAAAACTGAGCAAAATCCACTAGCCATGACAGAGAAATACAGTCATACCTTGGGTTGCAAACGTGATCCGTGCAGGAGGCACATTTGCAACCCGCAACATTCGCAGCCTGAAGCGCCACTTCTGTGCACGTGTGTGATGCGATTCTGTGCTTCTGCGCATGTGTGTGACGTCATTTTGTGCTTCTGCACAAGCGCTGAAACCCAGAAGCAACCCATTCTGGTACTTCCAGGTTCGGTGCGGTCTGCAACCCAAAAACGCGCAACCCACAGCGTTCGTAACCCGAGGTATGTCTGTAGAAATAGCTTGTAGTGCTCTGTTTGCATTCTGACCATTGACAGTGAGATTTTTACAGTAAGGAAGTACAGTTTGACATCTGGAATAAGGGAGAAAAGAATTCTGCATATTATTTGTGAGGACAGTAAATTTGGGTTTTTCAGCTCTGCTCACTGAAACTTCTGTTTAACTGTAGCTCTCCATTTCTAATCACTGACAACACCCAGTGGTCCTCAGTTTGTACATTTTCATCTAAAACCTTATCCAATCAATTCCGATTACCCTGGATGAGAACTGGGAATCAGTTGTGAATATGTAACCAGTTGTGACTCTGTATATGCATTGGCTATGTACACAAGAGTCTGCTTCCACACATAATTTCCTTTGCTGGGTCAGACTAATTGTGGGCATGTACATGGAATGCAATAGGTGAATCTACCTAACTATATCCTTTGAACACTATTAAATGTGTGATCTGATCCTCCCTCTGAGGAGGGAGAAGTTTTATAAGTGTCTTCAGGAGAAAGGCTAGTATTTGTGGTAGTTGAATGTATCCATCATTACCTGGAATATTTTTGAATCTTGAAAAGGCTACATTGTGTTATTAAAAAGCTCTCAAATGCCTTTCACTTTTTCACTCTGCACCTGAGATGTGTCTCTTTCAGTCTGCCATGTGGCATTCCTTATACGTATGCTTCGCCCTCTGACGTCTAGGTCAAAGAATGCTTTTCAACTTCAGAATTAAACTGGGAGTTGCAGGTGTGCTCTTAACACATGGCTGTGACTTTTTTTGTTCCTCACTCCCCTGCTGATCCCGTTTGGAGCCAGCATAAACTTTTATCTGTGAAGGCCCCTGGTATTTTGACACAGAGAGCTTTCAGAACTGCTGGCTCTCAGAACTTTGCCCTTTAACAAATTCAACACCTCAAACAATTCTGATCTCTTAAGCTTTCTCTCTTCCCTGGCTTGTATTTATGCTTTAAGCAGAAAGAATCAAGTAAAGAAGAAACAGTGCTGTTGGATCTGCACTGCCTTTCATTTCCATTTTATTTATTTTTTGCTATGATGCCAATGCTGACCTGTATTTTTGATGTAGAGATGTGTGTAACTTGAAAGTTTGTGTCAACTAAATCCAAAAGATGATACAGTTGTGCAAAGGTGCATTGACAGTGAAACTTAATTCTTTTTTCTACCAGATTAGATACATTATTAGATTCTGTTACTGACTCTGTTTTATTAGTTTTATCATCTTGTAGTCTGCAAAATAGGGGTGTGGTGACCCTGCATCATGGTGTAGTAGACTACAGTAGTTTGCCCTTTGCATCAAATCGTAGGACGAGCCTGCCAGCTGTCTGTTGTATAGAAACATAAACATAACCTTATTTAACACTAGTTCACATCTGTAGGTTCATTTCTAAACAACACTTTTGGGGCTCTGAAAAGAGCTTGTTTCAGTGTCATCACATCCTTCTACAACTACATCAAGTTCTTGGTGAAACATGACTTATTAGAGGATGGGAAGAACTGCGGAGTGTTTGACTTTCTCTTGGGCTTTGAGATTAAAGAGCTGTGTTGATTTGACTGACTAGTCCTGAAAGGGGGAGATTAATCACATATTCTTTGGGTCTTTTGTGAGAGGCAGAGTGGGAAGGTAAGTGGTATTGGAGTCTATAAAACTAACAGCTCCTTGATTGTGCCTCTCCCATTGATCACAGTGCATGTGCAATGTGTAACTGAGCAAGTGTAATACATGGTAAAATATCATTCCAGGGCTGTAAAAGGGAGAGTGGAGTCACAATATGATTATATTGAAACTTTTCAGTTTCCTGTTGTTTCATTGCCCCTACTAACTATTTGCTGCTGAGCGTCATTCGCGTAGTTGATGCACACAGACACAGAATAGAGTCCACTAGGGAAAAGAGCAAGAAGATAGAAATATGTTGGGATGAATTTCAAAAAGGTGGTGGGTGACAGCTGTGCATCCCAGGATTAGAGTGTTTTGAAGAACAAAACTATCAGTTGCTGTCATTCACCCTCTGGGTATGAAATTGGAAGCCAGCTACTCATGAGTGTTTCATAACCTTTACCTTTTGGAGGTCAAGGCCATGTCATCATTAATCTACCATCGCCTGAAAGCCTGGAGGCTCTGCTTTTCATCCTGCCATCCGTCATGCTGCAGTGGAGATACAGGAGTGGTGACCAGAAGGGTTCATTTTTATATAAATGCCCTCCCATCGGCTTGTAAAATGCAATTCATGATAATGTCATGCTTATTTTTATTTTTTTTAAAGGACACCTGAAGAAATTAACAGGCCACAGGTTTAAAACAAAAAAAGGTTGGTTCTTCCCCCCACTGTTCCCTGCTATCACATATGCTTGCAGAGTAGACAATTGATCTATTGAACCTGTTTTCATAGTGTTGACTTGACCAGCTGGTATGAAGGGCTGAAAAAACCCATTATTTATCCCTCTTTAGCTATTTACCATAGACATGCAGATAAATACACAGTGTATTCCTAAACCTTAGACTCTGGAAGTTTAGAGAGCGGGGAAAGTGTATAGCATCTGAATTCAGAACTGCCTGTTATTAAATATATGTTACCAAGCCTCATAGATCACTTACAGGCATGCTGTATTTGTATTGCTCCTGTCTTCACATTGTATCCTAGAACTCAATCCTGGTATGTGAGAGGGTTCATCTGGAAAATTCTGCATTGCTTCCTCCTGTGGATCTTTTCTTAATTGAAAGCATCCTTCTGTCATTTGTTGCCTGATATCTTTCAGTTGTGTACTTCCTCAGGGTAACTTACGATATTTACATATTCAGACGTTGTCTTAGAGATGAGGCTAGGAAAACTCGAGTGCTTTGTAGTTTGCTGTATGAGTCTGTCCAGCTGCATTAGTCAACTTGCAGAGGCTTTTCCCCTTTCACTTCAAAGGAGCATAAAGACTCATCCCTCTGTATATTGGAAAGAGATAAATACAGTAGTTAAAAGCACCTGCACTATGACCCCCCAAAAAAGCACTTCACAAAGAGGGATCCTCTTAAAGCTCATGACAAAAATAATTCTTGCATAGTGTCCTAGGGTGCTGTGAGAGCCAGAAATGTAGCTCTTTATCTTTGAGAAAGATTCTCCAAAGATGCCATGAAGGCACATCCCTCAATTGATATTAGCCAAGCAGATTAAAAGATGTACCTGCATGCTTAGAATTTTGATTAGTATTGATTAGTATCAATGAGGGTATGTTGGAGAGTGATTACTCTGTATTTGCCTTTACCTAACTAAATCGTATAGTACTGGTAAAAGCCAGGTAATGGCATCTAAGGATACTTTGATCTGGCACAGTACAATATATTTTAGGTTCTTTTGGTGCAGCGATTGAAGCCTTTTAACTATGGAAAGTTGTTATACAAATAAAACAAGGTCTGTATGATGTATGTAAGCCATACTTTTGCTTACTAGGTTGTGTGAACCATGCCTAAGGAGGCTTACAACAAATGTAACAAAAATTGTCAAGCAATAAATAAAACACATCAAAAAGTATACAAACAAATCTGACATTAAATTATAATATGTTCTAAAATATAGATACAAAAAATTAATATCTATAACAGCAACAACCCCCTCCCGCCCCCCCAAAAACAATTCCCCAACCTAAGAGTCTCTTCAGCAGCCTCAGCTTCTGTAGGATGTAATTCAACCTAGATTATTTCATCAGTGCAAGAGTTCAAGGTTCTCACCACACGTTTCACTCCAATATTTCAAAATCTGGCTCTAACAAACAAGTGGTCCTCCTGAACCTGTACATTCAGAGGTTTACCTGCTCTCTGGACAAGTCATTCTTGCCAAGGTGAATCAACAGAGCAGCTTATTTTCATTTTGGAATGAAAAAGGCAAAGAGTAAGTGGGGGTTGACTCTATTGCCCAGGAAGAAGTCAAGGAGTCATGCAATCTGGTATTGTAGTCTCCACCCCAGTTGGTTCTCTGCCTTCACCCAAGGCAGAGCCTCCTCTTACTTCAGCATTTGTACTTGCCTTCCAGCTATTCTTTATTTCAAATTTCAACTTATTTCATTCTCTTTGAGTCATCTTCCTCTTTTCATTCATAGAGATTTAAAATTTGTTATTTGTCTTTTCTGCTTTTCTTTTACTATCTCCCTTCCTTATGGGTTAATTGGGAAGACACTCTGCTTTCTCAGCAAAATGGCACCGGTTTCTTCACATGGTCAGACCCACTAAATCTGAGACAATGACCTGCAACTGCTTAGCAACCTCGCAGTAGTGCATGCATCTCCAAGAGGAAAGCCTCCACACTTTTACCCCAGCCTTGCCAACATTTGTTGCCATCATAAAATCTGTGAAAACCTTCTGCCTGATTTGTCCTTTCTAACTACTGTTGCCTTCTAAGGCCCCCATCACAGACAACACATCTGCTATACCCATGGCTACTGTTCCTGCTAGTAGACAAAGGGATCTGGAGCACCAGGGTAAGCTAGAGAGAAATGGGAGTGAGTTGCCCAAAGAGCAGCCCGCACCAGACTTTTTCATAATGATAAGCTTTATTTTGCCTTAAAAACACCTTAATCCAGGCATCCCCAATTGCGGCCCTCCAGATGTTTTGGCCTACAACTCCCATGATCCCTAGCTAACAGGACCAGTGATCGGGGAAGATGGGAATTGTAGTCCAAGAACATCTGGAGGGCCGAAGTTTGGGGATGCGTGCCTTAATCCATTCTGAAATATGCTACAAGAGATTGGGCTTCTGAGGACACTCATTAGATCATAAAGCTTCTGGGGATCCAAAGTGCTGCCTTTTGTTCCCCTTAGATATTTACAAAGATAAGAGCTTCTCATTCCCAGAAGTACGGTAAGTTCTATAGTGGCTGTTTAATGGGAAGGTGCTTAGCTGGACTGACTGGCTATTCTGACAGCCAAGAAAAGGTACTTTGTGATAAAAAATCAAGTTAATAAATGAATGTATACAATTTTTTAATTTTTGTTTCCATATTTATTTGGATAGTTATCTATCCCGCTTTCTCCCTTTAAAATGGAGATACCCAGAACAGCTACCTAGGCAAAGAATAAAAGAATGCAATAAGCAATATTTGAATAAAACATTTATTAAAAATAAAATGGCAGTACTGTAGTAAAAAAATTAAAGTAATATATCCAAAAGGTAAAGGGACCCCTAACTATTAGGTCCAGTTGCGGACGACTCTGGGGGTGCGGTGCTCATCTCGCTTCACTGGCTGAGGGAGCTGACATACAGCTTCCAGGTCATGTGGCCAGCATGACTAAGCGACTTCTGACGGACCAGAGCAGCACATGGAAACGCCGTTTACCTTCCCACTGGAGCGGCACCTATTTATCTACTTGCACTTTGTGCTTTCGAACTGCTAGGTTGGCAGGAGCTGGGACCGAGCAACGGGAGCTCACCCCGTCGTGGGGATTCGAACCGCCAGCCTTCTGATCAGCAAGCCCTAGGCTCTGGTTTAACCCACAGCACCACCCACGTCCTGATCCAAAGAGTATCAAGACTAAATAAGGATACCCCATCTGCTATTAAGCTGCCTCCTTAGTTGATACTTTATTTGCCCATTTGAGATACACTAATTGTTTATTGCACAAGCTACAACTCATTGAAGGCAAAGCCACTATCAAATATCCCTTCCATAAATATAGCCCAAGCACCCCCAACCCGCGGCCCTTCAGATGTTTTGGACTACAACTCCCATGATCCCTAGCTAACAGGACCAGTGGTCAGGGATGATGGGAATTGTAGTGCAAAACATTTTGAGGGCCGAAGGTTGAGGATGCCTGATGCCTATCTAGCTTGTGCCCCATACTCTATGCACCTGTATTCTATTTTCACTCTTACGCACCCAGCATATGGATTCAACATCTGTATTCTAGTCATTTGGATATAATTATGCCAGAACTACAAACAAACAAATACTGCTGAGCCTTTCAAGGAGATGCCATTTCAGTAAAAGAGAGCAGCAGATCTTTATGCTAGTTCATGGGTAGGCAAACTAGGGACGCAATTGCCTTCTAAATCCGGCTCGCAGACGGTCCAGGAATCGGCGTGTTTTTACATGAGTAGAATGTGTCCTTTTATTTAAAATGCATCTCTGGGTTATTTGTGGGGCCTGCCTGCTGTTTTTACATGAGTAGATGTGTGCTTTTATTTAAACTGCATCTCGGGGATATTTGTGGGGCATAGGAATTCGTTCATTTCCCCCCCCCCCAAAAAAAATATAGTCCGGTCCCCCACAAGGTCTGAGGGACAGTGGATCGGCCCCCTGCTGAAAAAGTTTGCTGACGCCTGTGCTAGATAAACAAAGGGGTGTAGATCCAATGGAGCCCCCGCCCTAGCAAAGCTGCAGTAGAAGTATAATCCAGCCTTTGGCCTAATGTGGGTTTTCCTTCCCTTTTTATGCAATGGAAACCACGCCTAAAGTATAAGAGGCAACCTTTTTCTCTTCTGCCCCACCCCACTTCTAGATGACCAAAATCCAGTAAGTCAGATCCTTCCTGGGGCCACCCAAAGAGTATCCCTGCCTTTATCCCGCTGCTTTAAAGGGCTTGAAAGCATCTGTCTCTGCTCTGCACCAACACCTGTTCTCAGTCACTCTCCACTCCCACAAAACGATCCAGTGGTATGGCGAAACAGCTGGAGGTCCTGCTTAGCCGCTGGTTCTTAATTGCAACTGTGAAGGAAAGCAGAACTTCAAATCATAGAATTGTAGATTGGCAAAGGACCCCTGAGGATCAACCCTCTGCATTGCAGGAAAATTCAGCTGGCCCTTCGAGGATTGAACCCGCAACCTTGGCATTATCAGCACCACACTCTCACCAACTGAGCTAATTTGGTTTTCCTAAACAGCCAGGTTACACCCTGCGGCTTCTCTCTCCAGTGGCTGTCCACAAAACTCTCCACAGAAAGATGTGTGAAAGTGCAGCGGAACAGTCCGTTTCATTTGTATTTGAAACAAGAGCTTTTTGTTTCAGTTCCTGCCTGTGCTGCCCCCAAGTTTATGTTTTTCTCCAAGTAATGCAAGGTCGGTGCTTATTTTACAAATAGTGTGTATTTGCGTGCACACGTAGACTAATTTTGCATCATTTTGCTTACAAGTCTGTATGTAGTAAAACATTTTGGAACTTTTCAGGAAAAGCGGAAGAATGAGGAGAGAAAGGTGCGGAGATAGTTACAGTACAGTCATACCTCGTGATATGTCCGCTTCATGTTGCATCTTTTCAGGTTACAGATGCGATGTACCCGGAAGTCCCGGAACAGGTTACTTCCGGGTTCGGCGCGTCCGTAACCTGCGCGTATGCACAGAAGCGCCACATTGCATCATACGCATGCGCAGATGCGGCGCTTCATGTTGTGAACGGGCCGCCGGAATGGATCCTGTTTGCAACATGAGGTACCACTGTATAGAGAAGTAGGAGTCATGGGACAAGCATAGGAGATGTGTGCAGATAACACTCCTCCCCCCCCCCAAAAAAAGTAGGCCTGTGGCCAATGAAATCCTTTTACAACATCCTCCGATTACTTAGCTTTTTGTCTGTGTTTCTCTAAGCATTTATTCCCGGGCATAAGAGCTAGAACTCTTTTTTGAAAATGATACTGTGAGTTGACTATTGTTTTCTGATGCAGAGCTTCTTAATCCATGTACCTTGCAGTAAAATATTCATGCCACTTCATACATTGCGGTTGCACAGGGTTTTGTTTTTTGTTTTTTGCAAAGATTTCATTTTTTTAAAGTGTGAAGTATCTTGGGATGCCTAGCTGAGTACTAGATTTCAGATTTGAGAATCCTACCTGGATAAAAATTAAAAAAATACTTTAAATGGGAAACCTTTTTATCTTGTATCCTCTAAAGCTTTCTACATGAGTAGGAAAATAAGAAAACCTGGAAATCACCAGCTTCACGAAATTTATCTGTCACTTCACAGGAAAGGTCAGCTTCCACCCCCCACTTCACATACACAAATGCCCATGTGCATATTTGAGCATGCCCCAGGGCTCCAGCAGAGCTTGATAGATGCTGAGATAGCAGTGTTTTGATAGAGGTAATTTTCCTCAGATGGGTTTCAGCACCCCATGAATCAAAACCTGTCAGAGAGGAGCTAAAGATGGAGTGAAGTTTATTGTAAGCGTGTTTGCATCTGACACTGGTGTGCTAGGGGGTCAAGTGAGTGAGATCATTAGAACCGTGTTGATTTAGTGGAATTGTTACACACTTTCCCTTCAGGCAATGAGTGGGGGGGTGGGTGGAGTGATTATAGGGAGTTACTGGAAAAATAAATAAAAACCTCAGTTCACTACGGTCTCTTACATACTCCACAGCATCCGTTCATCCATTTAAAGTTGCTGTTTGGCTATTCCCCGCCCCACCCCCTGGTCAAATTGCCTTTAGGGCACAGAGATACTGACTTGCTTACTATCAATGATTTAAGGAATGTAGTTTTTCCATGGTTAGCTGAACCAGCTGCAATGGAATATGCATAAATTGCATGCTGAAGTTATTACTAAGAGCTTTTGCTGTCTTCACTAACTGGGAGATGGTAAGACGGATGCAGCAGAAGACTGTGTGCCCTGGTATGTTTTGAATTTTGATTCAGTTAAATAAATAAATAAAATCCCCTTCAGGTGGTCCTAAAATGTGTAATACTTTTATTATGAAGTAGTAAGCAAGCCATATATTTTGCAGGTAAAATCCACATTGCACTAATCCACAGGGTTGTTTAACATGCAGGTTAATCTCAGGCAATAGTAGTGTATAACATATGAGTAGCTATGCATATATCTTTTTTTATTTACATCGGTAAGGAAGCCACTGCAGATATCATCTGTCCAATTCTTGTGCCCTTTGGGGAAAAAATGACATGTTTGCTGCTGTTCACAAACATTAATGCACAGTTTAAAATCACCCTCGGGAATACCATTAAGTGCTGGCTATATTTTTATGCTGTTCCAAGTATCCTGTTTCCCCCCGCATTACCTTATTTTTGACACGTTCGTTTTTCATATGAGATTTGTAAATTTGTATGTTAACACTCAAAAGAAGAAAAAATATTGAAAACAGAAAAATGCATCTTGAAGTAGCATATTTATATAAGGTAACTGAACAATGATGAGCATGAATGTTACTGGTTCTCTGGTTTCGTCAGCTCCTAGTATAATTTAGATATTTAAGCTTCACAACAGCTGTACTATAAAAAGTTGGTATTCTGTCTTTGTTAAACCAATCTTTCAAGGTGTTTACAATCCATTTGGGGGGGGGGATCTCAGTAACGCCTGCATTTCTAGTACCTCTGTGTGTATGGCATGCAAGAAGGTACAACAGCTCAGAATTCACACCCATCTCTCTGTACTACATATGAGGAATACTTATCAGCCTCCTTTTGTTAGCTATACCAAATATTGTGTATCTGGGCTCATCAGGATCACTTGACAATTTGGTTTCCAAGACTGGCAGACACTTTGTTACCCCAAATCATCTGTGAGGCTGAATCCAGAAAACCTAAAACAAGCTCTAGATTCTGTTATTTCACCATTCTTTCTTTCTTTCTTTCTTTCTTTCTTTCTTTCTTTCTTTCTTTTTTTGGCATTCTAAATGCTGGTGTGAGTGCCAGCCAGGCTACTGTAGACCAAAAGGTGTGTCATATTTGTAAAGGTCATGTAATAACATTTAATATAAAATAATTGTATCATATTTATAATTCAGTTGTCAGGAAAAGAAGGTTTAGTAGATGTGTTGAAGTGGAAAATTCATTGTGAAAAGTATTATGTGGCCAGAGAAATGGCAAACCTGCAAAGTTAGACAGTAACTGTTATGAAGTGTTATAAATGCGCAGAAAGCATATCTGCATGCTGTTATGGTGACCACTGCTGCTGTTGTCAGAAGCCCCTGAGAAACTTCTGCATTTTTAATTAAACATTTCAGTTGTTTCTGTTGCCACAACAGATGAAGTTGTCATAATTAATAAAGCTGAGCCTAGTTGCTATGGTGTCATTTATGTAAGGGATTGACATAATGAAGGCAGTCCCACCACTTGCTGAGGAGGTGTTGAGCGCAACTTCTGTGACAAAAGTTGCCTGCTGCACCAGTGATGTCACTGGGCTTGCTTTGTGAATTGATTGATATTTTGTTTCGCATTTGTTTTAACAGTGTTGCTTGTGCTTGTCACGGCTTGACCGATTAATATCAATTAATCAAAGCTGAACAATCATCATTATTTGTACAGATGTAATGTGGAGGAAAGGGAGGCTTTATATAGTCATAGGAAGAGTTCTATCCTGGTTTTATTATTATTATTATTCTCAGAAGTCAAGTCATTTTAATACAATCCAGCTTGAAAGCAAGCTTCAAAGTGCTTAATGGATGTGGGAAGCTGTGCATTCAGCTAGGAGTTCATAGAGACTAGCAATGCAGTTAAGGGTTTTAGCTTGTTTCATTTCTCATTTCCACCATTCCGCTGATTCTTGCATCCTCAAGCATGATGGTTGTGAAAGCCTATCATTACTCCAATGCCTCTCATGGCCAGCACTGCTGGATAATCAAATAGGGCAGAGGGGAGGTTGTAAATGTGTTGCGTGAGCAGGTGAGGAGAATTACAGGAAAAGAGGAAGGTAATTGGACAGTCTTTTGCTACTGAAAATAGCACAAGAGAACTCCCATGGCAAATGGATGAGGTGGAGGTTCTGAAAAGGTAATGATGGCTTGATTATTGCTGTAGACCAAGGCCACCAGCATGGTTAAAGGTTAAGAGAGTAAAAAAAAATCCTCAGGCTTATGGAAAATCAACTGAAGAGATCTGAAGTACCTGCAGAAGCCAACATTTATTTCATAATTGAAATGGAATTTATGGAGATAAGCTCAGTGCCACACAGGCCAACTTAATGAAAATGTTTCCATTAACATGGGAGAAAAATGAATTAAAAGATGACCTTCTAAGAGAGGGGGAAATTAAAATGGTGGAGAAGATGCATTTTTTTAAATGTAGCTAGCTTTTTTTATTTCGTATGCTGCAAAATTTATGTTCCTAAGCCTTGTACAGTAGTACCTAAAGAATGAGTATCTGCCATGTGTTCAGATCACTTAATCAAATGAATTTCTATTAACATGAACAAGATAACAATATCCTAAAGCATATTTAACAAGCTGCCTCAGTGATGACTGTGAGCTACTATAATGAGAACAGCCTTGAATTGCATGTTGTGTCTTCTTAATGTTCTGTAGATCAGAACTTTGTTAGATAGCAAAGCAGATTCTGGGTTATCTGCCCTTCAGCCTGTGTGTAACAATTCCACTAAATCAACACTGTTCTAATGATCTCACTCACTTGACCCCCTAACACACCAGTGTCAGATGCAAAAAAAATGCTTGAATACTCCAGATTATCTATATCTACATGCAGAACACTAAACCATGGTTTATTTAACACCAAGTCAATGATCCCCAGAAACCTGAGCAAAGAATCAGGCTCATGTGCTTTCCTCTCCTTTGCACAAGGGGTTATTGAGCTGATTTGTTCAGCTGAACATTGTGTGCAAACTGGAATCTCTGGTAAGTTCATTACTCCAAGCCAAGATTCTTTGAAAGCAAAACTAAATAAACTAAACCTACATCTTACACACATTTAACTTTTATGCATTCAGCTTTATGTACTTAGCAAAAAAAAGTGAGAGAAAAAATGGGTGGAAAGGGGTGGGTGTCTGAGAAAAGAGACTTTGACAACCCCTCCCGCCATTGTGTGTTGACCATACAGTATGAGATTTTGGCTTTAAGCGCGATTCTTGGAACATTGCCCCCTGTAAGCTGCTAGCTTACTATACAGCAGAAACAGGAGGGGGGAGGGGAGAACATGAGTGTAGAGCTTTGCTCAGAGTTGTGGAGGCTCACTCATATAAGCACTGAACTATGGTTTATAATGTGTGAAGCAAAAATACTGTGTGACCTGATTCACACATCATGGTAAGCCAAACTGGCTTACTGGGGTCACTCAAACATGTGACTGCTTAGTTCCTCCCGTATCTGCTTAGTTCCTGCCCTATCTTTTATATTGCCAACCTGCACTGAGCTAAGCCAGGGTTTGGCTTAACATGCCATTATAATGCAGGCTTACTATTAAGCTCTCCTCTTGCTAACCACTTGCTATATCTAAGATTTGTTCTTTGCAGTTTTTCAAATAAACAAATATGGTTAGGAAAGAGAAACAGAGAGAGCTAGCACATATAGTGTTGCATAGTGAGGTGGGAAAATACTTTTGAAGCTATTCCAGATGCCAGTCCCAGTTTATAATGACTAAGATTTACACAGTCAGTGTCACAACAGCAGAAGTGCAGTGATGAGCATCAGGAGAGAGGAATAAAGAAGAGAAGTATCTGAAGTAAGAGTAAATGCTCCCTGAAAAATTACTTACACAGCTGTTTTAGTTCTGTATGTACTACATAATAAGGATATGTCATAGAAGCACAATCTTTGGGCAAGCCTGAGACCAGAAAATTAAAATATAAGGACATCTAGCTTGTTCAGAGACCTAGCCTCCTGTTCCATGAACTTCAAAAAGACACATATTCTCCAAACAGAGAAGGGTTTCAACTGTTAACGGAATAAGAGTTAGTTCTGAAAACTATGTAAACTATGTTCCTCTGTAAATTCCCTTCCAGAAAATGGTTCTATGAGACTAAGAAAGAAGCAGAATCACCAACTAGAATGATTTTTTGGGGTGATATAGCCAACTTAACATTTTCTCCCTTCTTTTTTGTATAGACGGAAGATGATGAAAAGCTCAAAAAAAGAAAGGAGAGGTTTGGTATTGTCACAAGCTCGGCTGGGGCAGCAACCACAGAAGATGCAGAGGTAACCTGTCAAACCAAAGATGATAAGGGGCATGTTCTATTATTATAATGGTGTGGGTAGAAGCGGAGGACAATTTGTGATGAATTGTGAAAGAATGCCAAACCCTCCACAAGATGGCACTGTGTCTCTTTTATCCTGTTCTCTGCCCCCACCCCCATGGTCCCACTAAACTATCCTAGGTGGTCATATAATACTTCAGATACTCCATCAATGGGCGACCTCGGAAATTGCTTCTTTTCCACTTCAAAGATAATATATCAGGTCATTACTGTGCTTTGTGCAGGGAGGGGGGTATTTTCTTAGGGGGGAGAACAATCTGTATTGCTTCAGATTTTTCTATCACTATCTTGATGAGAAAGAGGAGGCTTTAAGCTTATAGTTGCTAACTTTATCCTCATAACAACCCCTATGAATTTTCCAAGACCACCCAGTTAGTTGGAACTGGAATCTGGGTCATTAGGTCCAAACCCAGCTTTCTATCCATTGCAGAGCTAGCATGGTGATTTTCAATTTGGTGTGAAACAAATATCACAAAATATTGTCTACTGTAATCAGTGGCAAGGAGAATGGTCTAAATAAACGTCCAGCAAAAGTGAGATTTTTATGTTGTAGATTTTGCAAGCTTGAATCCCACACTTTGCCTCTTTATCTTTGCACGATGCTTAAGTTTATTCACCTCACGAAAATATCACAGAAGGGTACTAAAGGAATCCAACGTTGTTTTATAATAGCAGTTTGTTTGTTTGTTTGTTTGTTTTGTACAATAACAATTTCGTTTTATAATAAATTTGTAAGTCTTTAAGGTGCCACAATAACAACTGATTCTGCTGCAAGCAACTGTCATAGCTACCTCTCTGTATAAAATTATTTTGTTTCCTGTTGAATATACCTAGGAGTTTTCCTCGGACATTTCATAGTTATTCTAACACTTCAGTAGTTCTTTCCTCATGTCACATTTTGCAAATTATTTGTGGCAAGAATCTGTCGTCTTATGTGTCTTTTGATCCCTTCTTTGAACTATTTGCCTAATTTTAATCCTACTCTAGCATGACAATTATTTGTTTCTGTAAATCCATATTCATGGTGATTGTGATTGGTATTGAACCATAATGCCCATCACAAGGGGTCTTATTTTGCCTGTGGAATGGAAGCAGTATTTGGGTCCCTGGTTCCTCCTCCATTGAGGAATCCTGAATATTCTATACAGGAAGTTTATTTTCTTTGGCATCTTGTATGGAGTTCAGATATGGTTTGGTGCTTTTTGTTTTTGCCAGATGCTATGCAAGCATTGCACTACAAAATGAAGTAGCAGCTGTAGAATGATCCCCCTGTTCAATTTGAGCGAAGGGGGTGGCTGGGCTCTGGTCTGAGGGATTCCATGCTTTTCCGTTAGGTCACTTAGAGAGTGTGCCTGAAACAAAAAGGTCTTTTTCTAGTATTGTATATGCTGAATGGCACCTTTCCCCTGGAGATTCTTGATTAGGACTTCTGCTACCCCCTAGGCTATTTATCCTGGTAAAAATTAAGATTTATATGCCCCTGGTGTATTAACTTGGAGGCATATCTCAGAGACGCATGAGTATATTTAATGCATTTGACTGTGTCCCTCTCGCCTTCCTCATGAATAGAAGAGTGTTAACCCTTTGGCCTTTTACATTTCCCACCTCCCCATTGCCTGGAAGGCTTTCCAGGCCTGTAAAGTGGTCATTGTTCCAAGCATAGCTCTCTTGTATAACCCAGCAAGATGAAGCAACCACCAGGCCACTGTATCTCATGCTTTTACAGCTTAATTTCTGACTCTGGTTGGAGGCCCTGTTGCAATTGCAGTGCCCCTTGTGAAATTTGATATGAAAAATGCTTTCTTAAACCAACACTGTGACACTTCTTATAGACTTTCTACCTTCCCTTCTGCCAAAACACATGCTCAGCATTGCCATTCCCCTTGTTCTTGATTTTCTCTCTCTTTAATTCCTATTTGCAGGCAAAGAAGAGAAAAAGAGCAGAACGTTTTGGCATCGTCTGATGATCCTTCCTCTTAGCCTTTACTTGTTTGGGATGTATCTTTTATACATTCTTGTTCTTCATCCCTAATGAGGAATATAGTTTTCTCCCCCACACAAATCTTGGCTTTGTATTTTAAAACGAGCTCTTCATTTGGGCTTTCCCCTCACCCCTCCCTGCCAGACTTGTAAAAGAAACAAATTTCAGAGCCTAGAATGAAAGTTTTCTGTTTGTGTATGTAACAATTTGTATTCTCTGGCAAATTCTCTTGTTAGCCACTTGTAACCAAACTATGCCTCCAACTTGCTTCCTCTCTGTACAGATGAAAGCAGCTGCACAAAATAAAGGGATTTGCAAAATATGAGGAATATTAATATTTTTTTCACATTATTGAACTCCAGTTGAAGTAGTACCTAAACCCAGAGCTGTCTGAACCTTCCTTGTAATTTTACAAAGCTGTTCATTATCTCTTTATTTCAATTCTCACATTGCCCATGGCTCAGAAATAGTCTTCCTCTTCTATGCCTACTGTTTAGTGAAATAACTCAAAAAGTTCATCTGTCTCACCTGACTTGACCCCAATCTGATTAACTGTTTTTATACTTAAAAGTATTTCTCTCCTTGGGTTCTGCTAAAAGTTCTCTAACATTAGGTCTTATGAAGTCATATGATGTCAGCCTTACATCCATATGGGTCATATATTATTGTCAGCTGAAGCATAAGCCCCTTTTTAATGCCTTGTGTAGCTATTATGTATTCTAAATGATGTTTGGCCCATATAATGGGATGAATTGTATCAGACTGTGACTGGCTGCAGTATAGAGCATCCCAGGATGCAGAAAGTGAAAAACCTTACCATGAGTTTCTTAAAGTTCATTTACTGCAAATGCTGATAATTTCCTTCTCTGAAAGTAGCATCAAAAAGCTCTAAGATTATAGCTGTGGAAAGAATTGTTGTAAAATGTAATGTTCAAGTTTTTACACTACTTTCATTTCCCAGGTGGATTTTCAAATTGCACTGTTTTTTGTTTCTCTTTTGAGTCAAATGCTTCTAGTTGCAATTTAATAAAGATAACAAATTGGAGAAAGCCTCTGTCCTATCACATCATTGCATCTCATTTTCTTCCAAATAACTTATTCATGCTTGTTTCAGAAGTGCAGTGCTATCTCATCAAAATTATACCTCTGTCCAAGTGATTCCATCTTTATTCCTGTTTTATTTCATGTAGCCAAAACCCCTTATTAAAGGTATATTTCATATTTTATATAGGGAAGAAGTTACTAGACTTTTTCTATGTACTAAAGGTATCCTTTCCTGTTCGTCACTGGTTTTATATACAGTACTGTTACTGGGTTGGCTTTTGGAATGAATGTTGTTCCATTTGTGCTGCGAGTATATGTGCTCCGAGTATTGGGGGGGGGGGTGTTTTATCCTAATTTTTCATTCAAAGGTGGATGGCTTTTTTTTGTATCCAACACACAACTCCTTTCTTTTGTCTATAATACAGATTAAACAATGCATTTAAAAGCCATTAGCTGACTCTTGTTGATTTTATACTGAATTCATTAAATGCTGTGTGTTTTATTTGTGCTTTTCCAGTGTGCTTGTGCTTTCATTATTCATGCTGTCTCTGAGCAATTTTCTAATGATCTGGTCCTGAGGTCATATAGTATCACTTCAACACCCTAATTTTTCGAAATGTATATTGTGATTTTATTTTATATCTTGTAATATGTGTTTTCTACTCATAAACTTTTGGCAGTTTGATTACTTGGTTGAAATGTTTTGTAGCTTATGTTGAAACCAGAACTGCATTGCATTCCTGGTTTCATAATAAAACTGCTTCTTTATGCCAATACTTGTATCTTGCTCTTTGAGGGATCAGAGCATAACTGAATGTACCTTTTTGTGTTTACATCTACTGGCATGCAAGTTTACAAAACTGCAGCTAAGGGGACATGTAATGGTCTTGTTTAATTAGTTCTCAGTGTGGAGTTTTAACTGTAGAAAATGCATAATTCTGATTATTCGTTTTCAATACCACACTGAGTTTCAGTTAATCATAGGATTTCTCTCATATATTCTGGTTATTTCTGTTTATCCAACTTGCACCAAATGAAAGAAGAGAGAAGGGGTGCACAAGTTATCCCCTTCTGAAAGCAGTACTATAGCAACCAAGGTAACATCATTTGGTGTTTTTTTTCTAAAATATGTATCCATATCACTAAGAAATTATATGTTTAAGTTTATGAAAGAGCTTGTAGTTATTAGCCATAATAAATTTTGTTGATGTTTAGGGTGCCACGAGATTCTTAGCTTTTGCTGCAAGAAACTAACATGGCTACCCATCTGGAAATAGTTACTACTTAAGTTCCTAAAGAAAGGTGCAGATAATACTTATATAATTGTACAGTCTTATCTAGCAAAGCTTAATTGTTGTGGTTGGGACAGATCTTGTCCTTGCTATATACTGTAGTTTGCAGAGAAATAAATCTCAAAGAGGCATTTATCTTTGTGCATCCACCTTCATATTTATTCTTAGCTCAACAAAAACAAAACTAAGGTCCAGAGTGATCACATCTTATTTTTTCTTTTTCACATTAATTCATTCAAATAATTACTCCCTCCTAGTTCTGTACTCGATTGCTAATTCCCACTCCACACAAGGGTGCTGTAAGAATTGAAGGGGGGTGCTATTGACTCTTAACTATTCATTAACCACTCTGGTGGTAGAGTATAAAAGGACAGTTAAGGCATATCTAATCTACATTAATTAATTTTGGGTATGCACTCCTAATAATTTGTCTAAGGGACATACACCAGTTTTAAGGCAAGGGAGGCAATGGCTCCGATTCTCACACTGAATTGGCTTTGGTGTGCAGTATTCATATTGTCTGCTTTGTGTTTCACAGACGTATTAAAATGCCTATAAATCATGGCAGCAGCTGGTAGAAAACAAACATCCTGTTTTGGTCAGGTGGAGAAAACGCCAAATGGAAAACTAGTTGCCTACATTAACTCAAACGCTTGTGTAGATAGAATCCAAGAATTATTCAGCCTAGAGCAAATTCTGGTAACTGCTGCAATCTTGCCACACATTTAAGGATAGTGTTGCTACTGTAACAGTTCATTCTTCCATAAGTTTCATTCTTGTTAATTAAAAAGAAGTAGGAAAGCTAAGGCCTGGGAATTAAATGCAGGCCTCTCTGTCCAGCCCTTGGGCCTATCTGCAGTCTGCACCCTATTTTCCAATACGATACCCATCATTGGCCCTGATGCATACCCTCTTCAACTGTTCTTGAACAGTTATTCTTGAACTGACTATGCACCCTTACTTGTCTTAATAGAAGGGACTGTAGAAACCTCTGACTTTTGCATGGCTGGAATGTAGTCTACTGTACAAAGGGAAGAGCTGTGTCACTTGCTGTCCCCGTCTTATTTGCCTCTGTCTCTGTCCATAAATAGCGTGCTGCCTTGAGAAGGCTGCTCAGGAGGGAATGTGGCCCTTGGGCTGCGAAAGCTTCTCCACTCTACTGATTTAAAGAGTTTTTGCCCCACTCCCCAGCCAAAAATAGCTCCCAGAGCAGTTTATGGATATCAATATTAAGACAGTCCCAGGGCTGATGCTTACAATCTAAAAGAATGTAAAAGGAAAATTGGGAGAGAGGAGGAAAAAAGCAAACTCATGCACTAGTTCTTTAGTTGCACAGTTCTTATAACAACCAGCTGGAACAGAAAACAGTACAAGGAGATGATGAGCCAAAAATTACTTCTCTCTCTGCTGGGCCAATTTAATGGCTCTGCTTCCTACCTCTTCCTGTCTACTCTGTTCCATCTTTGGATGGAATTGCTTTTGTCAGGTAGCAGTTGATGGAGGGAAGAACCTAATAGCTGCTTCTAATCCAGTGGTTAGGGCTCTGCTAACACAGGCTTCCTCAACCTTGGCCCTCCAGATGTTTTTTGGCCTACAACTCCCATGATCCCTAGCTAGCAGGACCAGTGGTCTGGGATGCTGGGAATTGTAGTCTCAAAACAGCTGGAGGGCCGAGTTTGAGGAAGCCTGTGCTAACACTTGTTAATTCTGCTGTAACTGCTGCTTCTAAATCAGTGGGGGCAATTTTACTGTTTCTCCGTTACAGGACATAGATGAATGAATATATAAGAATATTTTTCTATCCCTTTATTATACTGAACCAAAGGCCCATTGGTGGCAGTTGTTTTCTTTAATTGAGAACGAAATGGGTGGTATTCAACTAAGTTTTACTCAGAGTAGAGCAATAGTCATGTTCATTAATTTCAAAGTTAGGTCCATCGATTTCAGTGGATCTACTCTGAGTAAAATTTAGTTGAAATATAGCTGCAGTCCAGGTTAACTATTGGAAATAAAAGATAAATGTAAATATACACAGAAAACACGACCAGCTGATTTAAAGGATGGTTTGATATCTTATTATAATATAGGTCCATCTACACTTTGTCCATGCCCCCCATTTCAGTGCTTTAAATAAAAATACTTTTTGGAATACGTTGCTTATCAGTCATATCTACTGTCTAGTAGTAGTAGTAGTATAGTAATAACTTCTGTTCCCCACCTCCTTTACTTACCTAGCCACCTTCTGTAGCCTTCAAGGGTAACTGTCCCTCAGTATTTATTCTCCCTGCCTTGTGCCCCACCCCTGCAGTGGGAGAAGGATTTTATTAGCGAGGACACTATCTTTTCGAGAGTATGCATTGCCCCTTTTTCAGCAAAGGGTGGGTGGGGGTGAAATCATTCTAATCAAACTGTGTTTAAAACACTACCTAATTTATTTTTCCTCTCTAAGCTGGGGGCTGCTCGTGACTAATTTGAGCTGAATAGGCAGATAGAAAAAGCATCAGGCATACAATGAGCGGCAGAAAGTGTGGGAAAACTAGCGAAAGAAAGGGATGGCCGAGCCTTGCAGCGTGAGAGCTAAGGAAGGCCATGTAGCACCCAAATTCAGCATGAAGTCACTTTTCAACAGTAGACGCTTGGGCTCTAAATGCAAGTAGGACTATAGGTCAGGGAGGGGGGAAATGGAAATTTGTGTTAAGTTTGCACAATGTAAACGGGAGAAGGGATCTTGTGTGTGCGTGTGTGCGTGCATCCCTTCACAAAGAAAAACAAACACATGTTCTTCCCAATTGCAATGTCCTCTTCTCCCCAGTGGCCTCTTGCCCCTGAGCCCTCTGTGGGTGGGTTTGAAAATCTTTCTCCTGTTTAAATTCAGGAAAATAAGAAAACAAAGGGAGAGGGGGAGCCTGGAAGTGTTGGCCAGTGAGGAGTTAATAAAGAGAAATGTGTCCTCCTCCCTGCCCCCAGTCCCGCTGCTCTTTTAAATATTTATAGAGACCCAGCGAAATTTTATTTCTAGAGGCACGAAAATCAAGTGACCTCTCACCTGAAGCTCTGACCTCTTGAAACTCAGAATATTTCCCCTCTGCCAGGGGAGGAGTTAGAGAGGATTGGTCAGTTTCATGCCAGCGGTGAGATGAACTGCTTCCTTGTGCTCAGAGTTGTCATTTCTCTTAAATGTCAGCCACTTCCACATTGCCTCTACTGATCCCAAGAAGCAGAATGGTTGCTGTAGTTTAAAATGGTCTGGTTATTTCCACATCAAATTTCTCCTGGAATAGGCACCAGTCATGTTAATTACACCATGCTCGCATATCTACTGACGTATTTAACAAATTTGGGGTAAAGCAATGTCATTTGGTTTTACTACACCTGGCAACATATCATTTAACATGTCCAGAAGATGCATTATGCGATCTATCCATGATAGAAAGGCCGTTGGTTTTGGGTAGTTGACACATACAAGTTTTCGATGTATCAATATCAAATTCCATCTTTTTCCCTGGACCGAGGTTTGCCGGGCAACTGAGTTACCCTGTAATATGTTACAATCAATGTTATGGATCATATCTTCTCTAATATCTGTACTTCCAGATGTTTTCCTTCCAGAGTTCAGGGGTGTTACTTCTATTGCTTCATTTGTTTCGATACCCTGCTTCAGGATTCCCTCCTCATATATTGACTGGATCTCTGTTGTGTTTTGTCCCACTTTGCTTTCCTCTTTGTTGTCCTGTGGGGCAAGTTTGTTTGGGCCAGGTGGATGTTGTTGGAATCCATTTATACAGTTTCTGCAATAGTGTTTTTGTATTATCACTTATTAACAAGGTGATAAGGGGATGCCATCAACAAATGTACATTAGCTTTAGGAATGAATATTAGACAACAGAGGACAATATCCAGCACTCTGCAAGAATTAAGGCAGAGTTCATAAGTGTGCTGGATATGACCATATATGTTGCTTTTGAGAGTTGGAAGGGGCCCTGAGGGCCAACTAGTCCAACCCCATGCAATGCAGGGATCTCAAGTAGATCATGCAAGTGATACAAGTCTCACCCTGAAGTCAACCAAACACTGGTTAGTACACATAATCATGCCTACCATGAGACCACAATGAGGGCCATTTTGCAGCCTGTGTTTGCATTCCTTAGCAGCTGCCCAGCAGAGCTACTTCAAACTATCAAGAGATGACTGGCTCCCATTGTGGTGGAGGCCAGCTGACTGCACATTTTGAGGATAACGTCCAGAGTGACCTTGACTCTGCAGTTGTTGCAGTTCCAACCAGGTCCTAAGCTGAATCCCTGGCATCTCCAGTTATAAAAAGGATCAGCTAGCAGATCCTGAATTGCATCTCTGCTGCTGTTTGAAGGCATTTATTAAATTTATATACCGCCCTTCCTCCCAAAGGAGTCCAGGACATACCCTGAATGAGAAGCAGATGGCTTCAGAGGACCCCACCCCCTTTTCTGTGCATGCTTCCTGGCCAGATTATCTCCCATGAGCAAGTCAGGTGGAAGCCAGTCGTGCTTTTTTGCTCTGCGTTTTAATTACTGTGGGCATTTGTACGAGGGCAGACTTGTTATGCGGCAGCAAAGAGGAAGGCTAGAAAGCCTATATTATGTCATAGCTGGCACAAGTTTTGGCCCTGGTTTGTGGGTGGCCGTCAGCACGAGGCATAGCCATCACTATCACTGTTCTCATTTGTCCAGTCTTCCCTCAGATTGTGCTCCTATCTATCCCCCAAATCCATACAGACACTCTCTCCCTTTAAATTAGGTCAGCTAGTCACCAAGCAGAAGCAGGTGATACAGACATGACCAGAACAATAGCAATTGCTCATTAAACTTTCAACATCTCCCTTCACAACAAACATGCACACCCAAGCAGAAACTTTCCGGTCCTGGTAGTCTTGCTATCACCACATTAGATGCTTTCCTTCAAGTGAGGGGCATAAAATAAGTTCCAGAGGCAGTTCAGGTCCTATCTGGAAAGCCACTCTTGGTTATATTTCTTTCTTCTGAGGAAGGTGTTGCATTGTGGAAAGCATGATGGGAAGAAAGCACCTGTTAGTGTGGACTATTTGTACTGGGAGTAGCAGGATAGGTGCTTAAAGTTATAGGCCAGGGGTGGCCAACTCCCAAGAGACTGCAATCTACTCACAGAGTTAAAAACTGGCAGTGGTCTACCCCCATTTTAGGGGTACAGGGCAAAGATGTTGAGGTTTTTTAGGAAGGAAAGCCCTGTTTTTTGGAGGTGCAGGTCAAAGTTGTTGAGCTTTTTTAGGGAGGAAGAAAGCCCCGTTTTTTTGAGGTGCAAGACAAAGATCCTGAACTTTTTTAGGGGAGCTGAAGTTGTTGAGCTTCTTCGGGGGGAGCCGGTGATCTACCACAGACATCCAGTGATCTACCGGTGGATCACGATCTATCTGTTGGACATGCCTGCTATAGGCAGATGCAATCCATCCATTTGGACGGAGCAGAATATATGCATCTAAATAACGTGTGTAAAACATCTCGGAATAAGAAATAATTTTTCCTGGCCAGACTTTCAGAGCAGCCTCACCACCAGTGTGTTCCCCAGTGTGCTTAAACCCATATCTAACCCCTAAACGTGACAATGGGTCCAAGCACAGCAGAAGTTGGTTCTTGGGAATATTTCAGGGGGAAATGGCACTGGCTTGATATATAGAGAGCATCAAGTTTCAGTCAGTAGGTTTTCCAAACCTTTCATTTATTTGCTACTAAACAAGACATCTTGTCATGAGACTTAACCTATATGTTTTCAATCTGAGCTAAAAGTTGTGATGTTGCTGTTGGCACTCTTGTATTCCTGAGTAGTGTGTATTTGTTTTTTGAGTCAAGTATTTTCAGATTTACTTCAACATTCACCTTCATCAAGAAATCTGCCCCTCGCAAGTTCTGCCCATCATTTTAGAGGAGTCTTTTTTGTGCATTTGATTTTATCTGCAGTGTTTCCATGATACTAGAAGGGGGGAATTAAATCCCCACTCTCTCTTGCTGAAGGTTGTGAATGCTGTGTTGCAGTTTCCCCCTATCTTTATTATGTGAGAGTCTCTGGATACTTGTCTTCATTTCCCTGGATACCTGTCTTCATTTCCCAAAGACTCCCAAGATTTGTACAGTGTCATAAAACCATGGGTTTTAATTTTCTAGCTGCTAAACTCTAGTTTCATTCTGCCTCTTCTCAGATTTAATTTTTGCTTCTGTAGCTTTCTTGCAAACCAGATAACGTTTTTATAACATCTCTTCCAACCTTGCTTGCTGAGATACCATGTCCTATTTTATCTAAGTTGCCTCCTCCTCTTGCAAGGATCTTGTGAAACCATTTCTGTAGGGCTGCAAAGTTTTCCCCTAAAATATCTTTTGAGTTATGGGTCCTAATTTCTCTACCAGTCTGACACTGCAAATGCACATGCTCAGTCTATTATTCAGTTGATTGCGAGTATCTCAGTTATTTTAAAAGGTTGCTCTCTCTCTTCAACTGTAGCTTATTTTTGTGTTATCCAATCTTTCCCAATTTCATTTTTCTGAGCCATATTAGAAATGTACCTTTCCACAGCGTTATTACGCCTTTTATACCTCTGTGGTTTGCTTGGTGGGTTTCCCCCCCCCCCATTTTAGTGTAAAAAGTACTGTATCACCATTAAATGATAGAAAGCACAAGTAGACCCACAGATGTCTCTGTCACCCAGTTTAACATTCTTGTTCAGGTTTCCACATTTTTCTCAGTATAGCTCACTTCTCCAGATTTTCAATAAGCTGGATTCCATCAAATCTATCAGTGGGTTATTGGCACCCTTTGCCTGGTGCTCCTGGTTCAGTTTCAGATAAATTTCATTTATCTTTCATTCAGCTGAGGTTGCGGTATTTCCTGATTAATTTTAAACTTTTAATATTTATATTCCACCTTTCTTTTAAGGAGTTTGTGGTGACATACATGGTACAGCGGGAAGGTAAACGGCGTTTCCATGTGCTGCTCTGGTTCACCAGAAGCGGCTTTGCCATGCTGGCCACATGACCTAGAAGCTGTACAGCAGCTCCCTCGGCCAGTAATGCGAGATGAGCGCCACAACCCCAGAGTTGGTCACGACTGGACCTAATGGTCATGGGTCACTTTACCTTTACATGGTTTTTCCTCCTCTCCATTTTATTCTCACAACAACCCAGAATAATATACTATGAAAACTTAAGTAAACACCAACCAGCAAGGAATATCATTCCCAGCAGGCCCTGACCTTGCTTTCCTATCCTGCTTAACTGACCTGAACTTTGGACATCCATATCCTGTTCATGTCCCTACTTGTAAAGGCCCCAGAGAATATTGAGGCTAGTTAAACAGAAACAGCCCTTTTCAGAATTATTTATTATGCATTTATTTATTAAATTTATTTTCTGCCCTTCCTCTCCAAAGAGCCCAGAATGGACTTGAATAGTTTCTTTTTCAAGCCTTATATGGTTAGTATGTTCATTGTTAGCCGCAAACATTAATTTACTATTAATATACCATACTATTAATAAGAGGAAGTACAAAACGATGAAATACTGTGATTGGTTAATGTATAAAATATTGCCCTCGTTTATTGATCCCGCTTTCCTTGGTTACATGCCACCCATGACCAGGGTTGTTCTTCATTCAATAATAATAAAGGAAGTCATTGACGTCTCTTTGGTTTGTCCACAGCTATACCAGCTGAACACGTGCCCCACCCCTCTTTTTCTCTTTCTCTTTCTTTGTCATTCCTCTGCCTCTCCCTCTTCTCCACAGATCTTCTCCATTCTCCTTTTTTATCAATTCCAATGGAATCTGCAGGGTCCATGTGTGCCGCTCACCCTTAACAATACATAACAATACATTCCAATAGGGTGTTCCCATTTTATCAGCCCTTCAAGCTGCTGAATTCTTAGGAAATGCAGAGCTTTAGCCAGTTGTTTCCTACCTACAATAAAGAAATCACTGGCAAATAAGCTGCACACAGTGAAATACAAGTGCAGTTGACAGAGATTCACCTTAAAAGTATGTGAGATCTTAAATAAAAGGTTTCCATTTTTGAGTTAGGAAGAAAAGCACACAGCTAATGGAATAGAGACAAAATTTAGGATAGGGATGAAACATTGGAGAGTTAGTAGATTTTTAAAATGTTTTTGTTAAGATTTGTGAACCTTATTAATAATTAACTCTTACCATTTCCAAATCTTAACTAGAAATCATAGGCTTACATCTTATCTCCCATTTCATAACCTTATTCTTAAATAATTCTTGTTCATTTTATATAGAAGAGTGAAGGAAAAATAGAGAGAGAAAAAAACCCAAAATAAAAATAAAAAGACATAATACATAATCATATTTTCTGATTTCTAATCAAAACATTTCAGACTTCCTCATTTCCCCTTCTTGAGTTCCTTATTAATCACTAATTATTGCAGTTTCCAAATCTAAGATTATCTTCTTTCTTCCAATTTACAACTTCTTTTTAATCATTTACCCTTCATACTTCTCTTTACCTTTATTACCTTATTATTAATAAGGACTGTAAGAAGGGGAAGTGAAGAAGTTTGAAGAAATAAGATGTGATAGCATTGTCATTTGTTGTTTTTTGTATTTTTGTATTTCCTTTTTAAATTTTTCTCTTTTTCTTTTTTTTTCTCTGTATGTAAAATTCAATAAAAATATTTTTTTAAAAAAGATTTGTGAACCTTTAGGAGTGGACTTGTACAACATCTAACATACATTAATAACTGAGGAGAATATGGGGAAACTGCAGAAAAAGCACAAAAGGTGCCTCGAAGAAAGCATGGACTAGGTTGCTGCCAAGAGTCCATATGTTAGTGGTTCACGAGAACTTAAACATTGCCTTACTTGATCAGATGAAAGACCTGTATATTCAGCATTCTGACTCCAGTGGTAGTCAGGCAGTTGCCTTAGGAAGATTCATAAGCAGGGCATGGTGGCGATAGCATATATTGTTTGCTTGTCCCAGCATCTGGTAATTAGAAAATGTTATCTCTGAACACATGGGTAATAAATCATAGATAGATCTGTCCTCTGTGAATTTGCACTTATCCTCTACAAACATATTTGAATCAATCAATTACTTACAGGAGCTAGTACTATGTTGTGTACTGGATTATTTATATGTTGCAGCTGGAAAGAACATTTATAAAATTCACATGGAGATTGTCTTGGAAATTCCTTCCTCTGAGGACTAGTGTTAGCAGTGTTATTTAATGTCTGTGGAATATCTTTTGGAAAGGCTCTGTAGATGTATACATTGGTTTGGATGTGTGTTCTAAAGTGTCCTGGAAATTCTGTGGATGCAAAATATCACATGAGGAAGACTCTCCAGAATATCTGATTGAGGAAGAGCAAGCATTTTGAGCTAAGTTGTTTGAGGAAACCTAAGAGTCAGCTTAATGAAGTTGGCTGATTTGAGCTGCTTAGAGCTTGGCACATATTTATTTGGTCATACACAGGTGCTTAATGAAATAAACCTGTGTTTTCAGAGCCTTCCTTATCTTGAACTGCCACAACTACTTCCCTGTATCCTGTTTTACCAAGCAACTTCAGTTCGCCAAGCCCTTTCACCCAGACAACACATGTAGCCAGCAAGCTAGAGTTGCTCTGATCGGTTTCATGTCCATGTGTGTATATATTCACACCACTTCCTCTGATTGGGGCAATGTAATTTAGCTCTTACATTCTCAGCATACCTGTCACCTCCTAATGAGGGCTCCATAAAACAACATCCAATGATCCAGTTTCCTGCAGCACTTCTGGCCAGTTGTAAATCTCAGCTTTTACAATTTTGGGACAGCAAAACAGATGGAATAACTTTTGTTTGCTAGTCTGCCTTTCAGGACAGTATTTGATTTCCTTTGTATAATCTGGATTCTTAAAATAAAATAAATAAATGAGTAAAGATAAATAATAAAAGTAAAATTATCAGTGCTTTACTAGCACTCAGACATGCACAGTTCTGTCCAGGACCATGCCTTCATGGTTACAGGGATAAAGGTAAAATGCTGTTGTTGTTGTTGTTTAGTCGTTTAGTCGTGTCCGACTCTTCGTGACCCCATGGACCATAGCACGCCAGGCACTCCTGTCTTGCACTGCCTCCCGCAGTTTGGTCAAACTCATGTTCGTAGCTTCGAGAACACTGTCCAACCATCTTGTCCTCTGTCGTCCCCTTCTCCTAGTGCCCTCAATCTTTCCCAACATCAGGGTCTTTTCCAAGGATTCTTCTCTTCTCATGAGGTGGCCAAAGTATTGGAGCCTCAGCTTCACGATCTGTCCTTCCAGGGAGCACTCAGGGCTGATTTCCTTAAGAATGGATAGGTTTGATCTTCTTGCAGTCCATGGGACTCTCAAGAGTCTCCTCCAGCACCATAATTCAAAAGCATCAATTCTTCGGCGATCAGCCTTCTTTATGGTCCAGCTCTCACTTCCATACATCACTACTGGGAAAACCATAGCTTTAACTATACGGACCTTTGTCGGCAAAGTGATGTCTCTGCTTTTTAAGATGCTGTCTAGGTTTGTCATTGCTTTTCTCCCAAGAAGCAGGCGTCTTTTAATTTCGTGACTGCTGTCACCATCTGCAGTGATCAAGGAGCCCAAGAAAGTAAAATCTCTCACTGCCTCCATTTCTTCCCCTTCTATTTGCCAGGAGGTGATGGGACCAGTGGCCATGATCTTGGTTTTTTTGATGTTGAGCTTCAGACCATATTTTGCGCTCTCCTCTTTCACCCTCATTAAAAGGTTCTTTAATTCCTCCTCGCTTTCTGCCATCAAGGTTGTGTCATCTGCATATCTGAGGTTGTTGATATTTCTTCCGGCAATCTTAATTCCGGCTTGGGATTCATCTAGTCCAGCCTTTCGCATGATGAATTCTGCATATAAGTTAAATAAGCAGGGAGACAATATACAACCTTGTCGTACTCCTTTCCCAATTTTGAACCAATCAGTTGTTCCATATCCAGTTCTAACTGTAGCTTCTTGTCCCACATAGAGATTTCTCAGGAGACAGATGAGGTGATCAGGCACTCCCATTTCTTTAAGCACTTGCCATAGTTTGCTGTGGTCGACACAGTCAAAGGCTTTTGCATAGTCAATGAAGCAGAAGTAGACGTTTTTCTGGAACTCTCTAGCTTTCTCCATAATCCAGCGCATGTTTGCTATTTGGTCTCTGGTTCCTCTGCCCTTTCGAAATCCAGCTTGCACTTCTGGGAGTTCTCGGTCCACATACTGCCTAAGCCTGCCTTGTAGAATTTTAAGCATAACCTTGCTAGCGTGTGAAATGAGCGCAATTGTGCGGTAGTTGGAGCATTCTCCATGAAAAATGCTGTAGGAGAGAAGAATGGTGTGGATTATTGTACCAAATAGGATACATCCTTCTTCTATGCATGCCATTGTGAAGAATCACGTAGCATTAGGGCTAAGGCAGTGATTATTAGATGTATATGTTTCCGCATACAAGGACATAAATCCACCACACTTGCTGAACATGTTTTGTTTGACTTGGATTGGGATCTTTCTGATTTGGACAGAACAGTCAGAAGAGTGCAGTTCTATTCAGTCCTGTGTTCAGCAAAGTGTTGGTGTTAGGCAAAGGTTCATTTGCCTAGTAAGAATAATGCAAATGTCACCTTGAAAGGTATTTGAAAGGCATTTGGGGGGGAGTTATTTTTGTCCTGGTACCTTCCCTTTTGGGTTACACAGACTGGATCAAAATGAATGGGAAGGAGAAGTTAATGCTGACATGATCTGTAGTGACTTTGGGTGCGAAGCATTAAGGGCTATTTGGGAGAGCTGTTTAATTATTTTTATATTCCCCCCCCCCTCATTTTGGCAATGTTGTCTGGTTCTTTATGAGATGGCACCAGGTCAGCAACTGGAATGCCCATCTTCCATTTCAAATTGAACTTCTCAGTGTCTGTCTTTCTTGGGAGCACTACGCTCTGTTTTCTTAGTTCTAAGAGCAGCTGCAACCCTGGGTTTTATTAATAATTCTTGCTTTAGCTTGGCCTGTGCTGTCCCTGTCTAGAATGCTGGACTTGATTATTTTGGGGTCTGGTTGTGCATTCTCCATGAAAAAGTGATGGCTTATTAGCTATTGTACATTCTGTGGGAAGAAAGGAAGGGTGGACTTGCTGACATTCTAACCATCTCCACAACTTGGATGAGAGAACTAAATGAATTGCTGCTGCTCTTTCCCAAGTTTCAGTGTTTGTCACAAAACATGAGAAAATGATGCTAGATGAATTACCGCTAACTAAATCTCATCAATGGAGCAATTTACCATCAATAAATTTACATGCTAGGGTGGTAGAAACATTTCCAAAGGTGACTGCCTTAAATCACTTAGTGGTTGTATTAAACACCTTAAATCACTTATAATAGTGATCGTATTAAACAGCTGGTGCCAGCAAGGATAATCTGCATATAAATACAGGCTTTCCCCAGCATCCTTTTTTGGATTGCATCTCTTGTGCACAACCCACTACTTAGGGCTGCACATAACCTTGATTGCCACTCTTAGAGCTGACAGCCTTGACAATCATCCATTTGTACAGGGAAATGGACTGAAGTCAGCTCCCCTTTTCTCTCCCAGCAGGTGATCAGCACACTCTCAGAGTTTGACACCACCATCTGTCCAGCAGGCCCATGCACAGCAATCCTTGTGCATGACAGCCTGTGTATAGCTCATTGCTCAGTACTAGAGTATATGATTTAGAGCTGTAGAATGGATGCAAGGTAAATCTAAAAATAATAATAGTCATAGGCTAAATGATATTAGAATATTATTTTAATAAGGCATTAAGCCATTTTGATTTTTGTGACACATGCCATATATAATGGTAGGTTAGTATTAGGGGTTTTTTTCTGGACAGCCTTCCCCAATGTGGTGTCCTCTGGTCTGGATGTTTTGGCATACAGCTCTTTTGATTCCAGACTACTGGATACCGGTGGTTGTAGTCCAAGCCATCAGGAGAGCACATTAGGGAAGGATGACCTAGAGCAGGCATCCCCAAACTGCGGCCCTCCAGATGTTTTGGCCTAGAACCCCCATGATCCCTAGCTAACAGGACCAGTGGTCGGGGAAGATGGGAATTGTAGTCCAAAACATCTGGAGGGCCGAAGTTTGGGGATGCCTAACCTAGAGAATCAAAACTTCCAATCCTCAGGGGGTTTTTCTTTTAGAGCTTATAAACAAAAACGAGAAACTCTTATTTCCATCCTCCCTCCAGCTTTAATGTGATCAGAGTTCCTTTCTCTCTCACAATGCAATCCTGTGCATGTTTACTTGGAAATGTCCTGTTGTGTTTTTGTCATAAGTGTGTTCAGGATTGCAGCCTTAATCTGGGAACAAGGAATAGGAGGAAACAATTGCAAAAGGCTGCTTTGGAATATTTCTCAGTTATATAGTTTGATGATTCAGTGTTAGGGCATGTAAGAAAAAAAATGAGAGGCATTAGGGAACATTTTTCTGATCCTGTCCAAGAATTCGCTAGGGGGTAGGAATCATAAGGCTGTTTTTAAAAATAAGGTTAGGTCCCCTATGTTCTCACCCCAAGCTTGCTTTAGCATAATCTGATTGCTCCAGCAATATGAATGGTATGGTGCCCAGTAAGATGGTGCTGGAGAGTAAACAAGGGAAACCGAGAGCCAAGACCTTTGGACTCTTTGTTTCTTACTGTTAAAAAAACTTAATGGGGAGAAACAAGTTAGTGAAAGGGAGCAAGATGTAAAATTGCCAGGAATATGGAATATGGAATAATGAAGGTTTCAAAATAAGGTGTGTTGCCTTCTAGCATCCTTGTAGCTACCGATATATCTTCTTGTAACTGATTCAAGCATCATATTGACATCAACTCTCCAGGGGAAATATAATTGTATGGTCACATATGGTTCTGGGAACCGGGATGCACAGTTCCATCCTTGCACATGTGTGCAAACTTTCTATTCTAATATTTTCCTTCTTTGGAATAGAACCAAAGATATCCCAAAGTATAATAACTCAGCCTCAAATTGTACACAATGGCTTTGCTGGAAACTCAAATACAGGGATTCTTGAGCTATAAACTGTTTAAAATTTAAAACTCTGTCAGTACATTAAAAGATGAAAATGTTTTTTTGCTATATATATTTATTGTACAAAAAAATCTAAAAAAGGACAAAGGGAAATTGGAACAGAAGCAATGGTTATGATATACTGGACAGACTAAAGCCAGTTACAGAACAAATTTAGTTTATACAACACAGAAGAGAAATATAGCCAAGGCAATCCTTATTTGTGTTTTGCTTTCCTCTACTTTTCTTTTTCTAAGATGTATGTGAAATAACAGCTGTTACAAGATCCAGTTGTTCTGACCCCAGTTCCTCATAAATGAGTGCCATCTTAATTTATATTTATGTTTTCAGTCAGTCAGTAACCCCTATGGGGCAGGAGAGATTAGAAAATATGTGCAATGGTGGATTTTTGGCAAAGTGAACATCTAAGAGCTTGTTCAACTCTAAATTTGTTAAGTGAAACAGACCATAACTGTTGATTTGATAAATGGAAATGAAACCATCTAAAAAAATTGTTGTCAACAGCATCAAAAATAGGGTATGATATGGCATGATATTTGAAGGCAGCAAAATGCCAGCAGAATTAGATTGGTTTCTTTTTTCAATAAATAGCTACAGTGGTACCTTGGTTTACGAACTTAATCCGTTCCAGAAGTCCGTTCTTAAACCAAAGCGTGCTTTCCCATAGCAGTGGGGGACTCAATTTACAAATGGAACACGCTCAACAGGAAGTGAAACATGTTCTTCTTCCAAGGCAAAGTTCACAAACCAAAACACCTACTTCCAGGTTTGCCGCGTTCTTAATCCAAGTTGTTCATAAACTAAGCTGTTCTTAAACCAAGGTACCACTGTGCCGAAAAAATTACAGAGTAGTCCTAACACTCAGATCCACTGGCTGGAGGGGTTAGGATTGGGCAGAGGTGCCTCTCTATCAGCAAAGAAGCACGCTGCTTGTAGGCAGATTGCTTCAGCAGTGGGGGCCCTCATCATGCCCATGGAATGCTGCATCGACATTGCGGAGTGGAGATGGGGCTGGGGTGAATTTGAGTCTACTAGGTTTGAGTCTACTAGGTCCTCTTCATTCTCTTCTGAGAGGCCCAATAATCAGGTTCTCCCCACCTATGTCAGCCTAAAGCTAACATAGGTTTTTTTTTAATATAAAAAAATCCACCACTACACACCCCACCCCACTTAGAGTAACTGTCAGTCATTTCTGTGCCTTTACATTTTCTGCATTTCTGGATTCTGTAATTAAGTCTCATACTACTGGTATAAAAGATATCCCTGTTCCACAGATGATACAGAGATAAAGCTAATTTGCCTCAAAGTTACACCAAAATTGGTGCTGAAGCTTACAGAAGAGTTAAATAGTTTTAAGAGCAAGCCCTTTAGTCCTAAGTATTATGCCATCCATTCTCCTGCTGACACATTCTTGACTCACAGGCAACAGCAAAAAAACTGTCTTTCTAGGACTCCTCTTTTCCCCATAAATGAGGCACAATCTGTAATTGTGCTAAAAGCCTTTCTCCCAGACTAAATATTTGGCATGGGCTCTTCTCCCTCGTCCATGACAACTTGGGGGAAACTAAAGCTAGCTGGACATTGGTTGACTAATTCTAAACTATTAAAGATCTTCAAAAAGATTTGATAGCAAGAAGTACATAAATGGCCAGTAGGTGTTTATTTCACTGAGAAATCAGCTAGTGAGTTAGTTTGCCCTATGAGAATTGTATTCAGTAGCATGGCAGTAACAAGACACTTTGTGGCTTGGAAGTCAGATATAACAATGTGTGGTTGCTGAGATTGCAGAACTACGCAGTGTATTGCCTTCGGCAGGAAAGGATTCAACACCAAGATTCATATGCACTAATCTTCACACACAGCCATTACAAAAAGAGAAAGCACAGACATAAAAGTATCTCTTCTTGAGCTCTAGGGTGTGTCACAAAAGGGAAAGCCCATCCTAGTCTCTTTAAATTTTCTTTAACCTTCTATAGTGCAAATGGTACCTTAGCCCAAAGCAGTCTTTCAATACAGACAATTTTTACAGTGAACATTCAGCTTTTTTAAGTCCAGGCGCTTTGCTTCACTCCTGCAAAGTCTCTGAGGCCTCCTCAAATGTCCTGATAGGATGGCCTCTTGCTTCCAAAGTGAACTGGTATCCCTTTTGTAGAGAAAGGCAGCCATTCAAGATGTTGGTGGATAGGTGTGAATGGGACACACACTGCCCAAATACAACAGAAGTCCCTGTTGATTAACACCAGCCATGGACCTAAAACCAACTTGCACCGTTTGGGGAAACTAAAATGACTATATGGCACGATGCATGCTATAGTGGCATTAGCTTTCCTCTCAGAATCCCAGTTTCCCCTCATCGGCAGCCAGTCTCAAGACAGCCAATGGGTTTCCATCTGGAAAGGCTGAGATGACAGCTATGCATGTCCCACATGCAGGACTGGAGTGAAAAGCTCTGAACTCTTATTTTTTTATATTTTAATTTTTTTATATATTTTTACATTTTTATTTTGTTGTTCAAGTGCTGTGTTTGGTCATGTGATCAAAACAAACAAACAAAAACAATCTTAACCAGTGAATGGCCTTTTGGTCATGTGATTTAAAAAATACTTTGCCTGTGTCACTGTCATCCTCAAACTCATTTCTTCATTTCATACCCACAGGCACATGCGCTCACATGCACACACACACACACACACGCACACTCATACACCCCTATGACATTTATGCACAGTAACATCAACAAAAAAGTTAATAATAATAATATACTTGTAGGACTGATATTTACATGCATACATCCAAAAATAGCCATGCCTGTTTGCCTTTTGTGAGTCAAATTACCCAAAGCAAAATACTATCCCATCAAAGGAGCCGCTAGTAGCAGGTGAATTGGAATTATCTTTCTAGTTTAGCACCATTGGGCAGTAGAAGGGTAGGGTGGGGAATCAAACCACCCAAATCCCAGAAAGAAAGCATCCATGTTTCAGGTGAGACCTCCCCATCTACGTATTTTGTGTACCGTACTTAATGGATAGGCTACATTAATGTTTAACAGGAAAAGAACAGTAAAATGGACTGTATCATTGCAGTCCTAAGCGCACTTACCCCAAGGTAAGTATTGCTGAACATAGCAGGGCTTATTTCTGAATAAGCGTTCATGGGATCATGTTGCATGCCTCTCAAAACAATCCTTAAAGGCATTTGTTCTACTGGGACTTTTACCTCCACATGTGAGATTCAGGAATAGATTCTCCATCACTCTTAAGTTTTCTTCAGTAACCAGATACTCTTTTATCAGGAATGGGGAGCCTTTGGCCCCCAGGTGTTAATGGACTACAACTCCCATCATCCTTGACCATTAACCATGCTTGCTGGGGCTAATAAGAACCAGGAATCCAACTATATGTGGAGGGCCCTCGGGCCCCTATGTCTGCTCTAGATTAATGAGGTACACATTAACCAAAACACAATGAACTGGCCTTGGTAAAAAATAATAATAGAGAGGTTATGAAGAAAATGTTCTCCAGTTATCAGCCATTCCCCCAGCAATCCCTTCTGACCATAGTCTCTGTGATGTACAAATGCATTTAATGAGCTACTTGTAGGCATATCCCAATACAGTGATTCCATCCCAATACAATTAATTGCATACTCTGTGTTAACCCTAAACTTCAGCTATTTTCTGCTAATCATTTTGAATGTCTGCTGTTATAACAAGTTTTTAAAATGTATCCTGTTTCTCTACTGACTATACAAGCAAGTCACAGCACTGAACTGTCTTTTGGAAAACTACACTGCATTCAAAAATAGACATTTGGAGATGTCCCATTGGAAGAAGCCCAACTCCTAGGGATCCAATTTGACCATGATCATCTCAGTTTTCCACAATGATGTGTATATATCCCTCCACCCCCTACAGCTGAGCAAAGCCACCAACAGGAAATTATATTTAATGAAAAATTGTTTTGTCGTACACTTCCCCCCTCTGCGTCTCGCAACAGGGAAGAGTTGTGTAGTGCAAAGTATGTGGCCCTGTGCCATAGCAGTTCAACTAAGAACAACTTCTTAAAGCAAGATTAAAATTAAATATCTGATAACATAACAGCAAAATAAACCCTGACTGGTCTTGGCAGATTTCAAACTGGGTTCTAGGAAGGAGCATTTTTGCGGAGCATTTGTTGCGATGGTCCTCTCTGAATGGAGATTTTGTGTAATAATATCTGCTAGATATTAGATAGCTGAGTGAGGTAATATGCCACAGCAATGAGGATTATCACCTTGATTTGTGCTTTTCCTATCACAGATTAACAGTCATCTGCATGTTATTGTCAAATTCCTTTTTCAATTCAAACATTCTTATTTCAGTCCCGGAAACAAAACTCAAGCCTGCTTATTGATTTTCAAACAAACTGCAGAACTATCTTCCTACTCTGTTTTTATAGAATAGTGCCAGATATAACGGTCTGAGAGTATGAACTGCTAACCTGAAATCTCACTCCTATACACTTCCCTCTTTTCAGCTTCCAACCACAATTCCTTCTAAAACAGTAACAGAACACATAACTCTGTTTTATGCATGACATAAAACCAGTGATGTGGCCACTGCAACTGAATTCGAACTCATGTTCTACTTCTTTTTATACTTCCATAAGCAGAGAGGCAAGGGGCTGGTAAACAAGAGTTGCAACAGAATACTAGCTAGAATTGCCTCCTGTACACTGTAAGACCAGTTCAAGACCCCCTTTGCTTTCTAAGTATGAATAGATCTGCTCCACTTAACCGTGGGGAGGAGTTGCAGGTGGCCACGTGGCTACCCACTCTCCTCCGGGGCGGGTGATGAAGCCCCGCGTTGCGCGGAGGATCCCGGCCACGTCAACGACCAGCCAGCCAATCCACTGGCTGGGCGGGCATGGCCGGGACCCATTTAAGTGGAGGAGTGAGCCGGAGAGCTTTCTCTCGGCTCGCTTCCTCAATCTCCCACCCTCCCTGCCTACTTGCAGATTTTCTTAACGGGCCTTGCTATGGACTTCGGTTGGTCGCCGTTGAGGGGCCTGGTAGGAATTTTTCCACTTGGCAAATTGGCATGGTCCATTTGGTTTTTGCCTACCTCGTAGCAATCGTCACAACTTTGTAAGGTTTTTGTGGTTTGGCATTGGGAGACCTTATGATTGGGGGGAGGTGTGGCCATCACCTGCCCCTTCAAGCTTAAGGGTATTCCGTTAAAGGAATCTGGGGGTGTAGATCTTGTCCAAAGCCTGGGGCAGGGCTAGGGCCATGCCACGACCTCTTCGGGAATACCTGGAGGAGCTCAAGTTGGTTTGCATCGACGGGGCTCGCTCTTCCGGTTGTTTACCCTTACCGCTCCCTGCGCCATATAGTCATATAGCCATATAGTCATATAGCCATATAGGCAGGAGTCATATAGTCGGGTCTATTCAAAAAGTAATACCGAGTTTCTCAAACCCATAGTTCTTTATCAAAGCCAGTGTTATACATGTGTGTATCATATATCAGTAGTAAGTACACTTCCCTTCCCTCAGCTTTTTATTCTAAATATATTTTACTTAATATGAAACTAGCAAGATATGCCCTTCATATTTCTGATATTCTCTTTTGTGATGCTTGGTGGCACACTATGAAGGAAACTATAATTTAGTTTCTGTTTTTTTTAATCTAACGATCCACCCAAAATACAAGCTGCAGAAAAAGGAAATTAAGGTAACAAATACAGCATATTGAGAACTTAAATGCTTTGGAGTCACCTGAAAGAATCCAGGTGACCCCAAACCATTGAGGAACGAAGGATTCCTGGCTTAAATCCAGTCATGGGCTTCCATCTGCAGAGCTGCTGCTGTCCTGTATATACTTAAGCTAGCTAGTTCATTTGCACAATGTGGTTAATAAGTTACTGTAACTTAGCATATGAAAAGGTAAGTATGAGTGCTTTGAAAAAGAGTGAAGCGCTTCAGTCTATAAGTGCTAGAGGGGGCAGTGTAGCGCAAAAAAAAGAGCTGATCTCTGTGCAACCTTGAGCAAGGGACTGTTCCCTTTTTTTGGATTTTAGGGTTTAAACCCATGAGAAGTGCTAAGATTTTGCTTAGCTAGGGCAGCATTGAACTCCCTAGCAACAGGGTAGAGGCAGGGTAGGGAGTTAAGATTTTCCACAGCATCTCATCCTATGTACCTTCATCCAAGCCTTCATTCAAAGTTTGCCCAACATTCTGGTACCCTGTAACTTCAGATCAGGAAGGCAAAGATTCCAGAGTATGTATCGACCTACAAAAGGACCAAAATTTGTCCATACAAGAATTTAACTGGGTGGTGATGTACACAGCTTCTTTAATACAATAAGTGCTAGATTTGGAAAGGTGGTAATCTGTAGGGTGAATTAGTTCCTGGTGGTCTAATCTGATTCTTTATCCATCACATCCATAATCGGTATATCTGTGAAAAAGCAACTTCAGGAGAAGTCGAGTGACATAGTTTAGCTGCTTTCATGCAACAGAACAGCTGTAATTCTGGCAAACAAGTTGATGGTTGGCTCAAAAGAGTCTTGCTAAAAAATTTGAACAAACACTTGGCTCCAGGGTCTGCTACAGACTCCCCTCCAGTCCATCACCCCCACACCCAGGTTCCAGACCCATGACAGAAATTTCTGAAGGGTTGCATCATGCCACACAGCAGCTCGCTAGACAGCCCAAGCAGAGAAGTGGAGAAACAAGCCGTAAAGCAGCAGGAACAGCTGAACTCTGGAGAAACAGGGATTCTGATTTCATACTGTCATGAAAATAGCAGAAGGGAAGTAAAGACGCCACAATGGTATGAGTAGTCTGAGCCTGACTGTTCCAGTTTGGCGCAATAAGGCATTGTCTTCTTCAGAGAGAGAATTCTCATTTGCTCTTTCCCCTTCCTTCATTAAGCAACTGCAAATTCTGCACCTCAGATTTATTGGAGAAATTATGAACAGCCTGCAGAAGCAAACTCTTGCATGAATAGAATAGAATTCATACTTTGATCTCACAAATAAGTCTACTTTCCAAATGCCATAAATAACCTGGGCCACCTATTCACTATAAGAGCTTTCCTACAACTAACATTTTCCCTATTTGAATCCAGAAATACTTCTGCAAGAAGCAGAGTTCACTATATATGCCATTTCATCTGCCTAAGTGCTTCAGCTTTTGAGAACAATATTTCAATGGCTCCTTCAGTCTATAATTTGGCTGCTTAATTGAACAAGTGAGTCCCCCCCCAACAGACTAGATTCAAACTTTTGTCCCATCACAGATGGAAAATTTACAGGGAATGGTTGAATTGTGGTGACACTCAAACAGCAACGATTTCTAATTCACATAGGATGTGAACCACTAACTAATGGGCTGCTCTTTTGGTTCCAGATTGCTGTGCAGCATTAGTCACTTGGACTGAAAATCCACACTGGAATCAATACCTTGACTCCACATTTAGAGCCATTATAGGTAACACCACAATTACCAAGACCTTATACTCCCCTAAGAGCTGCTCCTATTTAAACTTTTATATCCTCCTTTGATTCTAAGAATCGTAAGCCATGGATATGAAATCCATTATAACCCAACATCTTCCCAAGGCTGTCGACTAGAAGGAGGCCAGTGACAATATCTACAACCAATTTGGCATTATCAGGTAACTTACATCTGTCTGGGGACATCAGTGTAGAGGCTCCAGCAGGCATTCTATCTGACCCTTCTATGCCAGTTTCTAAACCTAGAAATCAAGCTCAAATATGGCATTTGCTAAATGGCCATTGTTTGGCCAGTGTTTCATCATCTGAAGAGCAATTATCTCCCATCTGAGTTTCAACATACTATTGAAAAAAAGTAACACCAACTCTGGATTAAATACATTCTGTGGCATAAAAATAATTGGAGACCATTGCATCTCTTTTTATGAGTTAATGTATAATTTCCCTATGTTATCTTGGGCTTTGTTGCCTCAAATAGTAGGAAGCAGAATTGCACTGTGTTTCTTGTTTAGGGGAAAGGAAGGTCACACTGTAGTTTCATGAAAGGCTATAGACAGGTTAAGGATCTACATAAGTGCATTTTAAAATAAAAAGAGCATTGATACAACAGTGAAGGGTGAAAAGGGGCCAGACACAGCAACTCACTCATGCGACCATTCAAAGACTGCTGTGTTATTAAGAACTGCCTAGCATCAACAAGCCATTTTTCCCAGAGATTGGGAACTTGCGGTCCTTAAGATGCTATTAGACTTCACATCCTATCAACCTCAGCTGACATGACCAATTGTCAAGGATGATAGGAGTGGTGGCCCAACATCATCTTGGAGGGACACATGCTCCCCATTCCTGCTCTAGCCATTAGAAACAATTCTTGCAAGTAGCCAAAGCATATTTGTGTGTCTAGTTCAGTCAGCAAAGAAAACCATTAGTCCTATATATACATGAAGTGGGGGGGGGGGCCTTCATCACTGAAACATTAGACAAAGGTTATGCTTTAAAGGGAAGCTCCAATGCAAAGAATGATTCAATAAATAAATGAAATATTTCTCCTCTACTGCATCTTTGACAGACTCCTACCCTGCAAGTGAAAACCCTCGGTGGTATAAGTCAAATTATGCCAGAGGAGTAAAAGGGGACATAAATCCTTTGTCCTCACATGAACAATAATCTTTTCTCCACTACTTCGAAGATGAACTTAGGTTAAGTACATGTTAAGCTAACAGCAACTTCAAATTCAATGAGTTGAGTTTACAGTTTCCTAAGGACACCAACACTGAAGGATATCAACTTTGAAGTGGATAGTGTCAGTCTGCATGAGGGATACTGAAGCTAAGGAGGTGGACTTACACCCAAGGCAGATGGAATTAGATTTTTTCTCCGATTGGACAGCTCCTCCAAAACCCATCTAAGTCTACGGACTACACTTCTACTTCATCACCTTGGAACTATGCATCACAGAAGAACATTGCAAGTGGACTCTATTTTCCGTTTCTTCGGCGTCTCCTATCTTTTAAGGGAGTCTGTCTCACAAAAGGCAGGCAGGTTCAGCAACCCTCAAAGTCCCACATCATATTCACCCTCCCACCCACCCCCCAAAAATGCCAAATATTCCCCAAGCTGGCTGGTCCCTTTCTCTGTCTTTCTTCATCTTAATACAAAATATTTACCTCTTTTTCCCTCTTTATCTCTATAGCTCCATACAACATTTTATTTAACTTAACAATCACAATCTAGGAAGCTTTCACTGTTTGTAAACGGGTTGAAGAGCCTCTCTCTTTCTGATGAACTTTTCCCACTTTGTAATCATTTTACTCTCAAACTGAGAGAGAAAGGGGGGTTGGGAAGAAAAACAATACCAGTAAAAGTAAAGCTTGAGCAATGATGGGTCAAACAAAGGGTTTTGGAAGAGAAGAGGTCATTTCAGATCTGCCTCAGCGAGGAAAGTATTGATCCAAGCCAACTCATTCACTCTCCAGTAACGTGACGTCTGTTTTGATTATTGCACAGTGCATGATGTCACTTCAGAGATTTTCATTACAATTCTATCCATCTTGTTCTTTCCCCACAATTATTTTCTCTTCGGAAATGTTTTAAAATGATCAGGAATGGATTCATCAGTGTCAGGATGCATCATCGAAGCAGGAATCCAGGGGGATCATGAGAAAGGAGTGACAGGACAGGCAGAAGGTTTAAGAGCATCCACACCTGTCAACAACCATGCCAGGGATTTTGCCATAGATTATCTGCTGTTTGTCATTGAAGTACAGCATGTTGATGGGGGACATCTTGGTGGGTGTGCAGCAAGGCCCTGCTGAGCCCCGGGGATTGGCCTGCTGCACCAGATGGGTATGAGGATATTTCTGCATGAACATATACTCGCACTGGCCTGAACAATAGTTGGCTTTGTACCGCTTGGGGGCGATAATCCAATCCCAGCCGAAGGCCTCAAAATCAACAGTCAGTGGGTAGCGGCAGCAACGGGACTCAGTTGAGTGCTCATCACAGTCCAGTCCCAGGTTCCTCCGGGACCGTTTGTTGTTCTCCAGCACGCGTAGCTCCATGAAAGGGTGCTGGGGGTGGGAATGGAAGGGAGAAAACAAAAGAGTTGCGTGTTTATGTGCAATGTCTATTTACCCACATCACAGAGACAGAGATAACTAGCCCCATAGCAGAAGCCCAGCTCACAAGGATAGTTTTGAAGCACCATTTCCATTAATTTCCATTAATTATCAACCCACCATTTCCATTAATTATCAACCCACAACCCATCTTTCCAGCCCCATCTGTCCTCTTGCTCTGTATATCTTTTAAAACCATATATTTATCTTCCCTAGCCATATCCCAGCTCTGTCCAGCTCGAGTCCTTATCTGTCCTTCCAAGACAAGCCATCTTTTCTCCAATCCTAACAATACTTATCACAGCGTACAGTAATTTATCCAATTCCCAGTAGGAGCCTAGAGTATTGCTTTTCCCCTTTAGAAAGCCAGGCACAGGCTAGACCACATGCAGCTCTCTCTCTCTCTCGCTCTCTGTGTGTGTGTGTGTGTGTGTGTGTGTGCGTACTTTCCTTTTTAAGAAAAAAGTCAACAAGAGAGAATGCAATATATCGGCTGCTGACCCATCACCTACTGCCAGAAAAAAAAATGAGGTGCACAATCTGACAAGAGAGACCAAGAGATCAATTTGTAGGTAGTGGGTGATGATGTGAAATAAAGGGAGCTCCATAAGGAATATGTGCATGTCTTTATGTGATTTCCCCCCCCCTTTGTATTTTTATTACAAACCATCTGCATATAGCAAAGTTTCAGTTAATCAGGAGTGTTTTAGCAGAGTAATTATACTTAACAGAATAAGCTTCAAGGGACAAGTAAGAGATTAAAGATAATAAAAGGGGAAGGGGAAAATAAACGAAGAAGTTATATGGATATATTTTTATGAAGGAAAAATGAAAAAAAACCAACCTTGAACGTTATTTGAATCTCAGTAAATGACTAAGCATCTGTTTACATGGAAGACTAGCTTAAGGCTAACAGAGTAAGATTGAATCATGGAATGTATGTATCCAATAATCTGTAACATGCAATCTCCTTCAGAAAATCAGTGAATTAAGATGCCACTTCAAAATGTGATATCCTGCCAATAACAAATATTTTGCTGAATTCTGGATATTTTACAGGAGGTGATCTGAGTGTTAGTGAGACTTCAGAGCTAGCATAAATAGGAATTCAGCTGTCTTAAGTTACATAATGTTCAGCCTTTGTGAAGTACAGAAGGTAGATGGTGGCTTTATCTGTTGGAGAGCAGTGAGAGTTGTGCAAGTTACCTTAACATGGTTATTCCAGACCTGTTGGTGGGCTATTTACACAAGTGGAGGCCAGTAATATCAAAACGTACAACAATTTTGCTGTTTATTTAAAGACCAGCTAAGTGAGTGAGAGATGCTCGCAAGTAAGACTTAATACTATGATTTGGCATGCAAGCACATCCCTACCCTACGTGCAGTACAATAGTATTACAGCCCTCAATGAACTTGTAGGAGGCAGGAGGAGTTACAACCAAGAGGACAAACCAATAGGTATGGAAGGGAAAGCACTTCCTTTCTCCCAGTACAGCTTCCCAACATGTAGCTCACTGGTAGCCCTGTACGTTTGCAACAAAACAGTGAATCAGGGGCACTGGGGCCATCACTAGTTCTGAAAGACTGCTTCTTCTACTAATCTTTCACTTCAGCACAGCTTACTGTAATGCTACAACAGGGAACTGAGGCATGTTTTTCAGTTCCTGACGTCAGCAAACACCTGCAGCTTGGGTGAGCTTTGTGGGAAATGTATTTCTTTGGCCTCCAGCTCTACGTTAGGGGCTAGGATGGAGAGAGAAGAAAAGTGGTGCTCCTATTTACCCACCAGGCCTTCAGCACCAGGCCCAAGAGAGGTGACGGCCAGGTCATTGCCATTGGGATCAAAAGCGTTGATCTCGATACCCCAGTTGTTCTGAGGCTGCTTGAACCAGTTCTGCAGTACATGCTTGAAGTCAATGCTCTGCCAGTGGCCAATGCGGGAATTCAGGTCAATCTTGAGTGAGCGGATACGAATATGGCGGCTCCCATCCTCCGTCACTGGTTTGAGACGCAGGATCTGTAGGTAGACCGTGGAGGTATGCTGAACAGGCCGCAGGTACACCCACAGCTGTGCCTTTACTACCTTGGTGAACATGATCTTGGGGCTGAAGTTGAAGAAACAGCAGTGCGGGTTGCCTTCAATCTGTACCACAGGGTCCGCTGGCAGAGAAAGACAGAGAGAGAAGCAGTGAGCAGAAGTTCTTCACAACCCATTTCCCAGTGCTGTGGTCAGGGGATTCTGCCTAAGGAGCCATTCACACATCTGTTTATCACATGTGTGTATGAAAGTACTTTCTTGTTGATTGAACACAGTGCCTGTCAGTGGAGGTAGTCTTGTATACAAATAGGATGCCCTCAACTGGTTGTGTAAATCAGCCTCAGGTACAGTGAATATTAAACTCTCCAGTCAGGTAGTCATTTTTCAAGATACAACTCTCTATAGATCTGAAGCTAAAAAATTAAAGCAATTAAGAGACCCCCTTCTTGCATATCATAACAAATAAGGGAAGAATAATGAGATACACTGATTCTCAGTGGGAAAATTGGCAGCCATGAAAATGAGACACTAAAATCAGGGGGCGGTAGGGTCAAAAGGGCTTGGGTGAGAAGGGTCAGCGACCATTTCATGTAGGGGCTCTGTTCCCACCCCGCCCTGCCCCCATATGTCGGCAGAGCACACAAAAGTATGCCCCACCCCATTATGCCCCCCTTCCACCCTCTTCTGGGTCCAAAAGGACTCATACATTGGTGATTATGTGTCAATTGGATGCATCTAAAATGGCACTACCTTATGTAAAAAATGTTATGCAGCCTAGTAAAGTCAACAGCCTTTCGGTGGACAGAAACTACCGTACTTTTTCTAGTTACTTCTCCTTTGTAGCCATTCCCATCATTACTGAGGATTCCCCACCCAGGCATCCCCAAACTTCGGCCCTCCAGATGTTTTGGGCTATAATTCCCATCTTCCCCGACCACTGGTCCTGTTAGCTAGGGATCATGGGAGTTGTAGGCCAAAACATCTGGAGGGCCGCAGTTTGGGGATGCCTGCCCCAGCCCTTCAAAACTTATTTTCAGGAGGGGGGGGGTATTTACAAACAATTCTTTACAATCGAACCCTTTCCAATAAAATATTAATACCAAGAATAAAATGTGCATCACAGGAAACCAAATCCAAGTGGGTGTGAACATGGTTAATGAGAACAACCAAAGAAGTTATCAAAGGCAAGAAGTCTTCCTTCGGAAAATGGAAATCACACCCAAATGAGAGCAAAGAGGAACACAGGCTTTGTCAAAATAAATGCAAGCAGACAAGAAAGGATGCAAAAAAAGGAAAGAATTCAAAGAGCATCTATCAAAAAATTAAGTCCAGTGATAAAAAAATTATATAAGCAAGCCATACTAAAGCTCAAGCCTGTTTTGGCACTACCATTTTTCTCAAGGCTACGTTGATCCACCAGTTTTTATCCAGCACTGTTCCAACATTGTAAACTTCTTGCCCTTTCTCCCTTCAGCACTCCTTTCTTAAGGATGACTTCAACTAACCTTTACTCAGAGTAAAGGTAAAGGTAAAGGGACCCCTGACCGTTAGGTCCAGTCGTGGACGACTCTGGGGTTGTGGCACTCATCTTGCTTTACTGGCCAAGGGAGCCGGCGTACAGGTTCCGGGTCATGTGGCCAGCATGACTAAGACGCTTCTGGCGAACCTGAGCAGTGCACAGAAACGCTGTTTACCTTCCTGCCAGAGCGGTACCTATTTATCTACTTGCACTTTGACATGGTTTCGAACTGCTAGGGTGGCAGAGCTGGGACCGAGCAACGGGAGCTCACCCCATCGCGGGGATTCGAACCGCTGACCTTCTGATCGGCAAGCCCTAGGCTCTGTGGTTTAGACCACAGCGCCACTCAGAGTAGGCCCACTGAAATTAGTGGAGCTAAGTTTTTCACGGCCATTAACTTGAATGGGTCTACTCTAAATAAAAGTTAGTTTAAAACAACCCTTTGTAGCCACTACCAGCCACAGGTGTGATGTGCCAGAATGTTTGTGGGTTTAAAAAAAAATCTCACAGGACCATAGAAAGCTAACTTATACCAAGTCAGATCGTTGGTCCATCTCACTCAGTATTGTCAACGGTATTTCGCAGGGAAACACCAGGGATTGAACCTGGGATCTTTTGCATGCACAGAGCTACAGCCCTTCCCCTCAGTATTTTTTTTAATAAATGACTACTCCTAAGTCTAAGGCTTCATTTTGGAACCAGATTTTTCTACTACCTCTTTACTGTTTTCATAGGGTGGCATTCAACTGATGCACCCCATCAGCAGAAGTCCTATGTAAGGACTTCCATTTGCAAAATGGGGCTTCCTCCCCCCATGCCCTCCCCCCTAAAAATGGCTTGCAGATTCAAGAGCACCCCTAGAACAGCAAGGAGAGGAGATTGTTCTCTCTGGCAAGCTGAAATGCTTGCCCTGGTCAAACAATTCCCTTATCACAAAATTGAATTCCTTCAATAGTCAGCCCGCCACTCACACAGCCCATGACTGATATGGTTTATTATTATTAATTATTATTATTATTACTACTACTACTACTATTATTACTATTATTATTATTTCTTAGACTTCTATAGCTCCCTTCATCATAAGATAGAATCATAGAATCATAGAATCATAGAGTTGGAAGAGACCACAAGGGCCATCCAGTCCAACCCCCTGCCAAGCAGGAAACACCATCAAAGCATTCCTGACAGATCTCAAGGCGTTTCATAGAATAACATGATAAAAACAAGTAAATAAGTAAAACAAAACAGCAAACAATAACCCCCTCTCTCCCACAGACACATTTAAAAGGCTATAGAATATTAATCGGCCAAAGGTCTGGTTAAAGAGGAACGTTTTTGCCTGGCACCTAAAAATACGGTATATAATGAAGGCGCCTGGCGAACCTCCTTGGGGAGAGCATTCCACAAATGGGGTGCCACTACAGAGATGGCCCGTTCTCGTGTTGTCACCCTCCGGACCTCATGTGGGTGAGGCACAGAAAGAAGGGCCTCAGGTGATATATGTAGCTTTAGGTCACCTGTTAAGGGCTAGCCCTCACAAAGCAGCTTATACAAAGCAAATAATAAAATATAAAACAACCATTTCAAACCAACTGCTTAGGGGTTTGGCCCAACTGGCCAGAATTTGCCTCCTTTCAGCTCCACACTCTTTTCTCAGTCAGGCCCCTCAGTGCTAATAAGGCTCAGGCATGGGGGCTGCCTTGCAGGATTTCCCTCACCTTTTAGCCTCAGTACTGCTGCTAGCCAGCGGAACCTCTCTGCGCCACTGCATTTGCTTTCCTTCCTTTAGTGGCTCACTCACTGTGGCAGTCATAGGCACAATGGAGAGGGGTGGCCAGCTCCCAGTCCCTCTCCTCTCCTCACCAAACAGGTGCAGTGTCACAGCACAGCAAGAGCCATCTGCTATGACCCCAAGGGGTCTCTCCTGGTCTGTTCAGACCCCATGAGTGCATATTTGAAATTAAGATTTCTTGTGCTAACATGCATCACCTTACATTCATTTTCACTGACTGACTGACTGACTTACATGAATGACCAATAGTTTAAAAGCATATCTAGCTTTTCTGATGCAAAGTAGAGTAAACCTTGAATCCAAGAAATATACAAGGTTCTGTGTATTTTGCCTCCTAAAAGGCCGCAGCCTTTTGGGTTCTGCATTCTACAGTATCCTGCAAAAGAGTACACAGGGCAGCTATCAGGACCTTCACATAATCCTTAGCGTAGTTAACGGTTGTGTTTAAGTAGAAGCTACTTATTTGAACACAGGCTGATTCCTGTACCTTTTTCTTGTACAACCCTAGAACCCTAATCCTGCAGAAAGCCATCTAATTAGATTTTAATTTGGTCCTGATTGGTTTTAAGGAGGTAATTTAATTATTTTTTGATTTTATACTGATGTTATATATTTGGTGTTAGCAGCCCTGATCCCGGTTTCAGCCAGGGAGGATGGGATACAAAAAAAAATTGATTATTATTATTATTATTATTGGTTTTTTCCCCAGTTTTTTAGTCTCAACCTTCTGATTTCATTGTACCCATTTTGGTTTACTCCAAGCTCAGCTGGAAGAATGAGAAACCAGATTGTCATTTTGGAACCTCATTTTTCTCCTACTGAAGCTTAGGCACCACTGCAACACGTCCCTTTTTATTCTTTCGTTTTCAACTATGGGTAAATTGGTAGTCTGATGTTGAGGGAGTGTTCAGCTGATGTTAGTTAACCTGCTTCTTCAAACATAAAATGAATATTGTATGAATTGTTAAATTCTTTCAAGATAGAGACTTTGTTTGGGCTCCAGTAAAAAGGGATGGTTCCTATTCCAGACTATCGGAACTATTTCAATGCTGAGCCAAGGACAGCAGTCAGAATAGTGTGTGTGTGTGTGTGTACGCAGTCCTCTGTCCACTTCAGTAATACAATGTGTGACAGGGCAAGAGATTGGAAAGAAGACAGCCTGTCTTTGACTTGTGTGTATGTCTAGAGATGGAATTACTTAAGAACTAGATAATATAAATGGGCCCAGTGGTGACTGCTAGCCATGCTAGCAAGAATTTCAGGATCCATGTTAGCCATAGTGTCTCTCTAGCGGCTAGCTGCTGGGGTGAATTTTGCCACTGCCGCCTGCCAATAAGCTTTTCCACGCATCTGGTGAGTCACTGACAGAGTGCAAAAATGTTAACTCGGATGCACAACTGATCTGACCCAGTGCATGGTACTTCTTATCCTTGGGATGAAGGCAGAGAAATTATATGGCCTCTAAAATGAGGTCTAACTCTAGCATAAGACTCGTGTGTTACTTAACCCAACACTAATGAGTAAATTCATCCAGATCTATACACATTCTCGGTCCATGTCTACCCATATTAATGCTTTGTTGTTTGTCCTAAACGAGTCATACAAAAAAGGACAACTAGTCCCATACCATAGGATGTAGTCAATGCACTGCTGTCACTAGTTTCACCAATGCAAGGATTTCTCATTGTGTAACAGAATGTTCTCCCTTCCTCCCCCCATGTGCCCCCTAAATGTGTTCTAAGTGTTCCCCCAACCTTCTGGAGCAGATTTGGGGATGTAGTGGGGAAGGAGATTTGGGGGGGGGGTCTCAATTGCACTAGCACTTAGTTGAATACCACCCCATGTCTCTAATGAATGCCACATCTGAATGCTTAAACAAGGCTTATGAGACAGCAGGGTATTATTTCAGTCCCGATACTGATCATTTCTACCCTCCGGTAATCAAATAATCCTGGATTTCTTTAACAAGCTTTGGTCCCAGGACAGATTCTTCGAGAACCTTGCTATTTGTGGAATATAAATTTGTATTTTTCCTTGCTGTTTCTGAATTTATTATTAGTGATTGATCCATGAGAAGCTTTGCTATAATTGACAGTGTTTTTTCATTGCCCTTTGTGATTTCGAGATTGCTTTCATTATGCTATGGTGTTATGCGGATGCCTTCAGCACAGTCGGCTCTGAAGGGACTTTTACAGTTTCCTCCCTTTGAACATTCTTAATTCTTCAGCGCTGGCGTGTTCTTTCCCATTTTAGCACATCCATATTTTCAGAATGTCAGCATTTATATGATGTTTATCAGATGGTTTAGCTGTTGTCTATGGCCTATAGTCCATTTCGTTGATAGTCAAGAGTTTCCTCTCCTCTTTAGTTTGTCTGTTCTAATCTAGTCACTCATCCAGTCCACTGCAACCCACACTCCTTTCCCCCTTGCAATGACATGCTGTAATTGCTCCCGTAAAACTTAAACTTTCCACCCGTTCTTTCGTCCATAGTCCTAGGTAGTTTTATCATAAAGCACATTCGGCTTTCCTTTCAACCACCTACCTCTGAGACAGAGTTGGACATTTGAGAAGAACCAGGTTTATCAGCAAACATAGGGTTGCCAGATCCTGTCTTTAAAAGTTTGAGTGCAACAGGAGAGTTGCTCTGCCAATCTCCTTTGCCCACAACTCCTGCCTGCTGTAGTAGGGAAAACTTCAGTTTACTCTAGAGTAAGTGGTGAAGGAAAGTGCCAATCTGGCAACACTTTTTGAAAGTTAAGCAGGTTTATTTCTAAGCACGTGGCATTGCAGGTTAAGCTAGGATAGAGACAAATCGCTCAACCAAACTTCAGTATGAATAGATAAAAAGTGAACTGGTGAGATGCAGAGACCTCCCCCAAAGCTGTACAGCACATACAATAGATGTTCCTGTACATGCTGAATGAACAGGCCAGGTACAGTATTTACAGCAGATAGCATTTCCCTTACCTGCCCACCCACACCCAGTTAAACGTGTGTATTTGGGGGAGCAGCACAAATACACACAAATGTTCAAGAGAACAGGCAACAGAATTAGAGGGTAGCACACAGTCAAATCAGAGAAGGGTAGCTCAAATAATAGGCAGAAGATGGAATTTACTGTGAGAGAGGAAACCTTTAAAAAGCTTATTTATGAATATAGCTGAATGGTTCCATACAAAATAGGAAATAATCTTTTCTCTATGCTTTTGTTTAGCTAAAAGTTAAACATGCTTCTTCAGTTGATAGTGATGGCTTCATTCATTGCTTGAGTGGTGGCTGGTGCTTCTCCTGAGCACACCCTACTTATTTGAGAATGAACTGGAACAATAGTTTGGCAGATCTGAGCATAGGCAGATTAGGAGACAAGTCTGAGAAGAAGGAACTTTTGAGGGAATCACATTTGCTTTAGGAGAACTGATGGTGCTTTAAAGCAAGGGCAGGAAAACTTTTTCAGCCCAAGGGTCACATGCCAGGGGCAGATGAGGCCAATGAAAACAGTAGGTGGAGCAGCAAAGAAAATAATGCCTTTTTAGAGTAAACTAATGTCTGCATACACTCACATCCCCCTCACTTCCTCCCATCTAGATCAGGGTTTCCCAAAGTTGGGTTTCTAGCTGTTTTTGGACTACAATTCCCATCATTCCCAGGTCCTGCTAGCTAGGGATGGTGGGAGTTGTAGTCCAAAAACAACTGGAGACCCAACTTTGGGAAACCCTGGTCCAGGCAAACAAGAGGCATTATTAGAGTTCAGTGATACTCTTCAGTCAGGCAAAACAAACAAACCTCAGGCTGCAGCCTGGGGCACGTTCAAAACACCAAAGAAAGAGACATGGAGGGCCACCTTCCCTGCTTTGAAGCAGTGCTAGAACATTCTACTGCTTGGAAAAGGTCTCAGCCTGACCTGGCCACAGTGATCCATTAGATCCGTGGTCCTCAACCTTGGGCCTCCAGATGTTTTGAGACTACAATTCCCATCATCCCTGACCACTGGTCCTGCTAGCTAGGGATCATGGGAGTTGTAGGCCAAAAACATCTGGAGGCCCAAGGTTGAGGACCACTGCATTAGATGGTCACCTCTAGGCTTGATTATTGTAACTCGCTCTACACGGGGCTGCCCTTGAAACTGACCCAGAAACTCCAGCGGGTACAGAATGCCACGGCAAGACTCCTTACGGGGTCCTCGCCGCGAGATCACATTAATCCAGTGCTTTACCAGCTGCACTGGCTCCCAGTGGAGTACAGGGTCAGGTTTAAGGTGCTGGTTTTGACCTTTAAAGCCTTATGTGGCCTGGGACCCTCATACCTACGGGACCGCCTCTCCTGGTATGCCCCGCAGAGGACATTAAGGTCCACAAATAATAACATACTGGAGATCCCGAGTCACAAGGTGGTTAGACTGGCCTAGACCAGGACCAGGGCCTTTTCAGTACTAGCCCCGACCTGGTGGAAAACTCTCTCTCAGGAGACTAGGGCCCAGCGGGAGTTGTCATGTTTTCATAGGGCCTGCAAGACAGAGCTGTTCTGCTTGGCCTTTGGACTGACTCAGTCTGACCCTGGTGTTACCCTCCCCTAAGGCTTTATCCTACAGATATTTAAATGAGGTTGCACTTGTAGATTCCTACCGTAATTTTAAAATTGAATTTTAACATTGTATTTAATCTGCATTTTAATTGAATTGTTTCTTTTATGCTTGCTTTGATATTCTTGTTGTTAGCCGCCCTGAGCCCAGTTTTGACTGGGAAGGGCGGGGTATAAATAAAATTATTATTATTATTATTATTTATTATTATTATTACATGCATCTGTAATACCCTATATAGGGTTAGTGCGATACACAGGCCACTCCTGCAGAAGTCAGTGCCTCAGATAGGATAATTCCCTCACTACATAAAGAATTGAATTGAGACTTCCGTTGAATTCCTACAACAAGCAAACCAATACATGTCCCAAGTCAAGCAGCGAAGCTCGGGGGGGGGATACACATAGCAAAGATCTCCCCTACCCTCCACTCAGAAAGAATGGCTAGGAAGAATAATGGGGGGTGATCGCCATCTAAACAGGCAAACTAGGGATTGGGAGAGAGTCATTTTGCCATTAAGATAGGCTAAGGGGTGTGAGAAGGAAGCACTTCCCCCTCTTCCCAGCCAGCAGCTCCCAGTGGCCAACCCCCTCCCACTCCTCTCTGTTCACAGACATCTGGGTTACATTGAGCTAGGAGTGCCCCTTTGCCCCTGCCTGGTGCACCCCGCTCAGTTTAATCACCCCCAGCTGCATGTGCCATGAACTGCAGGCCCTGCTAACACGCCAAGGTCATGACACGGAGTGGCTGCCTCACCCTGCACAGCCAACCAGGAGCAAAGGCTTCTGCTAACAAATGCCCAAGGCAATTTGCTGTGCACAAGTCCCAAATTAATGCTGTGCTCCCCTGGGAACTTCGCTCTCTAACCCAGTCTCTGCCAGTTCTTAAAGTGACAGAAAACCTCTCCCCCTCCTCTCAGTGTTTTCGGCCTAGCTATGCAAAACCCTCTGCACAATCACAGACGTTGCACAGACTAAGGTGGAAAGGGCAATTATGAGAATGGGGCTGGGAAAGCACAAAATCTAGCCTTCAAAGCAAAGGCATGCTGGCTTATTATGTCCACGTCCCCCAAGTTTGATGTGAAGTTTTGTAGTTTGTTATGTGGAAGCCTCCAGTTAAGTCAACCTTGTCTGTGAGCATAAGTCAGTAGCCAACATAAAGCCACTCTCTATTCCAGTGGTTCATCTTCTCTGTCTTCTCATTGGCAATTAATGTGCCCCACCCAAAATTTACCAGGGCGCTGTCCATGGTTCTGTGCCCTGACCATAGCCATTCCCCACCTACCAATAGGGAAGAGAGGGGAAAGATTATGTAGTAGGGCAGGGCTCCTTTCCACTGGGGTAAACAGTCAAAACTGGATGCTCTGCTTCTTTTAACTTTTCTCCATGCCTTCATTGCATCCAAATTCATAATAACCTTCACCTATTTTTAGTCATGTGGAATTGTCTTCAGCTCTCATTTGGAGTGTGGTCTCCACCCCACCCACTCCCGTTTCAGGAGACCTGCAGTCTGTTTAAATGTTGTGACCTGATCCTGCAAGCACTCAGACACTGACTGCTTTACAGACAGAAATTGAGAAGAGAATGTTTATGTTTCTTGTAGCTACTTATTAGATGAGAAGCACCTGTTTGTTGTTTTATTTAGGTAAATTTAGACACACACACACACACACACACACACACACACACACACACACACACACACACACCATCCTTCTGTTGTAATACAGTATTCAGAGTTGTTAACATTGAGGTTGATAGCAGCTATGAAAATTAATTTATAAAACCTCTAATCCAATAGATTAAAGAGGTGGATAAGAGAGACACTGGAAAGGAAAACAATTTAAGACAAAATAACAGCCTATTAAGAATCACCAACTCACCAAATCAAATGCATACCAGAATAAAAACATCTTAACTAGGTGGCAGAAAGCCAAGAGAAAGGGGCCCAAATGAACCTTCGAAGACAGAATTCCCTAATCTGGATGTAACCACAAAAAGGCCTCTTCTGCATCCCTACCAGTCATGCCTCCCGCTGTAATCAATTGGGATGTGGAAAAGAAGAGACTTCCTAACACTTTCTGTGTCCTCTATGTATCCTGGGCCCACATCATTTAGAGCTTTGTTGCTGAACATGACTAGATGCTGCTCTTATGATATACACATTTCTTTTCCAACCCTTCTTCACTCTTTCCCAAAATACTCATGCCACAGCCAGAGCAATGGAAACCATTGAACACCACGCTTCCACAGACCAAACTTTTTTATAAGCTTTCATTTATCCAGTTACCTTTCCTACTATTCACAGGCAATTTCAAGCTTCTATTATTTTTATTTTTATTATTTTAAGTATTATAACCTGTTCTTTGTTTAAAAGTTTCAGTACCAGAGCTGGGAGCACTTCTATAGTGTCTGGCTGCTCTGTGAGTAGAAACAGCAGAGGATATTATGATTTGCAGCATCCTGGTCATATATATGGTCTCTACCAATCAGAGATGGGCTACAAGAGGCAAATAGGATCAGTATAGAGCCCCACATATTGTTTCTGCTGCTGCACAAATGAGGCAAGATTGAATACACAATAATTTCCACAGAGATCTTCAAGTCTATTCACCCTAACATGCACACTCTGAATTCTACGAACCCTAGCAATAGTCCTTATTTCCAATGAAGAAATTGCCTCCTCTACAGGCATTCTGTTCCGCTGGCTAGTTCCTTCTGGTAAACATTTGGCTGTTGTTTTTAACTGGAGTTCATTTTGATTCAACGGTTGGTTTCTATTTTTCCTCCCTCTTCTATATTTAAACTTTCCTTGGTAGCTAAATAGATAGAACTTAACATATTCTTCCAGCTTACTTTAGGTTCTATTGCTAATCATTCCCGCTAATCACCTTCTCTCTCTCTCTCTCTCTCTGTGTGTGTGTGTGTGTGTGTGTGGTGTAGCATTGTTCTAAGTATCTGAATAGGAAATGTAGTTCTAAGAATTTATTGGAACCTCTCAGTTCTGTGAATGCTAAGAACATGTATTCTTTGTCCAGTTCTTAGGCACCCAGCATAATTTTAAAGCACCGGTCTTGCTGCACTGAGTTAAATCAATATTTAGAATACAGTATTTAGGTCCCAGCGCCACATTTCTAAATGGCAGGGTTACTGGGGTTTTTTTTAAAAAAAAAAAACAAACCCTGGTACATTCATTGCCTCCAGAACCAGGATAAGAATACAGGGTGTCTCTTCTAAAACATATTATGAAGCTTCACTTATCTTTAACCCTTAATGAACCATGTGTGCACCTTTGAGAGCATTCAAAATGCACAAAGCCTCTCGCTTCCTGATCCGTCCTGTTCAGTTTCTGAATTTTAATAATAATAATTTATTATTTATACCCCGCCCATTATTCTACAATGTCCTGTTTTCCACACTAAAAATTCCCATATTATTAATTCCCATATTATTTATTTCTCTATAGATGGGAACATTACCACTACTCCCTTTTTTCTGACAGATTATCAATCACTATGCTTTGAGACGGAAGAATAAACTGAGCGCCATCAGAATGGGCATACTTCAGGTTCCATCATGGGAAACATCCATGAATTTTCACCACAGAAAGAGTTCTAGTTTGGCTGGGGCCCTACTCTGTCAATTACTCAATTTAACAGGTAATCAAGCCTTACCCACTGCTGCCCAGGTGGTCATCCAAGGATCAGGTAGTACTTGGTGCTACAGCAACACACTAGGAAGCCATAGTCATCTTGCTGACATGACACACATACTTGTAAAATCCTATACAGTCATTCCTTAATGGATAGTCACTAATATAGTCTACCATACACTACACTAGAGTAACAGTAATCTGGAATGCACTAATCAGCTTAATATATGCAACTGCTGTGGAGTCATTGTAATACTGCTAGTATTCTAGTGGTATCAACTGCAGTCAATTCTTCTAATGCAGGCTTCCTCAACCTCGGCCCTCCAAATGTTTTGAGACTACAATTCCCATCATCCCTGACCACTGGTCCTGCTAGCTAGGGATCATGGGAGTTGTAGGCCAAAAAGATCTGGAGGGCCGAGGTTGAGGAAGCCTCAACCTCATAATTGTAATTCCTAGTTAACTGCTACTAGTGGTGCTGCATTCAAGAGCATTTCCACAGCTCTCTCTGATCTCCTGTGCTTCATTAGTGAAAAGGGAATAACTACCTTAAATATTGACACATGAGTGATTAAGACCACCCTTAGAATTCCACTAGCAGCAATAATGAAACCTCAATATAGTTATATCCATTCTGGGGGGAAATTAGGTAACGGTGCTTTACAACTCCATTGATTTCAGTGCAACCTGCGCAGGAACTCCATGTAAATCCAATTCAAAACATTATATTCTGCTGCATCACTTACCTGGAAGAATTTTGTACATATTTGCACACAGACAAAATGCTATTAGGCATTCTTAGCACTGAAATACAATTTTGTATATTATCTTGTAAACAGCCTGTAACTAATGTGGGTATCTTATTTACCCATCTAAAATATCAGCACAGCAGTTAGTTTTTGACATATTTCTCTTATTCAGCAACTTCTTATAAATGTCTGAAGTCACAACTCAGCCCATCCCTTACAGTTCCCAATCCCCTGTTATACCAGCACTGAGTGTCCCTGGCTTTCTTGCTACAAAATCCCAACTTTACATTTTCCAGCAAAACTGCCACTTTGAAAATTATCCCTGTACTCAGAAAGTAGTGATGCCTGCAAGTAGATTTGAAGTAGTCACTGTTGTGTTAGACTTACTCCAAGCTGTCAGAATGCAGTACTAAGGGGGGGGAGTAGCGTTTGGTGGATTTCACACTGTCACACACCCCCAGTCTCCCTTCAAGGTACTTCATTAACTTCCCCTCCCCACCACCAATGCCCAAACGAAAGGTCATCAGGGGTCATGGGTAGCCAATAAATGGTTTAGAACCCAATTATCCTTCCCTAGTTTCTTGTCTATGGGTGGGGGAAATGTAAGCTTTAGATTAAAAAGGGGGGGAGGACAGGACAGAAGGAGTGAGGAGAGGGGAACCAGAAAGGTTTATGGCCCCACTGCCTATAAAACCTTCCCTTCCTTCTGTTCAGGAACCATAAAAATACTCACACACACAATTGCTCCATGAAAGAGTGTCAGGAGCAAAAATCATAACTGCCATCAAGGAAAAAGGGAGTGAGGATGAATGATAAAGATTCTAAGAGATGGAATCTGTGGGTCCAATGGATTGGCTCCAGCCAATCCAGTGAGCCTAAAAGCAAGGGGAATTATTCCAGATGGCCAATTAAAATCAGATTGGACTACCCTTGTCATTTTCAATCTGGGTGGTGTGTGCACACTGGCTTTATTTTTCCAAGGGGGGGGGGTGCATTGGAGGGAGCAAGTTGTTAAAGGGAAAGAGATGGTTGTGGGGAGCAGCAGCAAACGTTTAACACAGAAAAAAGCCCCAGCGTGTCGCCGATTTTATGGGCAGTAAAATTTCAAAGCCATCCAAGTCTATTAATGCTGGAGAAGGAAATTTCTCAATGAGCTGTAGAATTGGCCAGGAGGGAAGTCCTTCTCCCTACTGCGATTCCTCACACTTGTGCCCCCCACACCCTCCCATCCAACACCCCTTCCTTCCGCTCAGCCTTCACACACTCCAGACCATACGCTGCCTCCCCTCCCAGTTGGCATCAGCTCGAGTGAACATTCTGAGTCATAGATTTTTACAGAATTCTTCCTTTGGTAGAAACAGTGGTGCCATACTTATAGTTCCAAAACGTGTGCACATTCATGCTACAGTGCATCATCCTGCTGTACATTCTCACCCTTCAGTCTCACAATGTAAATGTATTCTTTGGGGGGGGGGAGGCAGAGATTTTCTGCTGATGTGGAAGCATAGAAAATTCCACATACAGGCAGCTGTGAGTTCCAGTTCCAGCGTTAATTATTCCCTACGTAGAGATACTCATCCTGATACAGAGATATGGATCAGTAATATGGTAGCAATACTTTGCCCACCTCTCACATCTCCTCTGAGAATCCTGGACTTGTTAATTTTAAACTTACTTTCAGAGCCCACTATCATGTTGCAAGCACTGGTGGCCATCTTTACATGGCTGCATAGGCATTCCTCTATTCCAAATTCATTTCTTCTAAACCTCTGCATGTCTTAAGACCTTATGAGGCTCCTAGAGCTGGTTTGTTTTTTAATCTAGTGGCCATTTTGTCTCTTGTTCAGAGGCCAGATTTTCTTTTTCAGCCATGCAATCTCCCGAGTTGATTTCAAGTCCAGCGGTTCGGTGTGAATCACCCCTTCTGAGAATTTAATGTCTTTCAGTGTTCTGATTTCCTCAACCACCTCAGTTGTTTTCTGGAGGCAGCCTGACATAGCAGCCAAATCCAATGTAGAGGTTTGGCCCACCATTTTAGATCTCTCACTTCTAAAAACAACCACTTTCTGGATAGCCAGTATGTGCCATTTCTGCAAATAACTCACCAAATAGTGCTCAGGCTTTGTAAATAAATCTCTATATATTGTGGGGTCAAATGAGTCCAGTTTGAGAGCCGGCAGTGGGTGGCTCTTTCTGTTGGGAGCCTCACAACCACAATGCTTTCATCCAGTGCTATTTTTCTGGGAAAAGAATTGCCAGAACTCACCATGAACACCTCCCTTGTCCAAAAGTAGCTCCTCTTACATAATCAAGTTTCTCTACCACTCCCAAAGAGTGCAAGAGGACAGTTAGAACGTCAGAATCCTTACTGTATTATTTGACACTATAGTTATTTCAGAGAAGCAGAAAAAGATATGTTTGCAGAGGTGATAACACAGGCACTTATTTGGTAACACAGGAAAATAAACCTAATTAGTCTAAGCCCCAGTAAGCCAGTGATTGATAACTGAAGTCTATGGGCCACATCCAATTGGATTGTGCCAACTGGCCCACTGGTCTTGATAAGTCTCCTCACACAGACCTGAGCCCTTCAGTGTAATAAAATAAAATAATTCTGTGGTCTGGAAATGCCATTGTTTGCCATATTGTAGTGAGATGCAAAGCAATGCATGACACAGTGTCTAGGAATCATAAAGATATTCCAGGAAGGATTTTGCCCATTGCTTCTAACCTTCTTCAAGCCACAGTCTCTATGTGGCTTTAATGTCAGATTTCATGTCATGAATCTTGTTGCCGTAAGCTCAGGAATACATCAAGCCTACCTAAGAACCACTGAGCGACTACCTCCAACACATAATGTTGCCTTTGACTTAGTTCTAGCAGTTTCACTAACTGTCCTAACTTTTGGGAATATAACTTGAGCTGAAGCAGTTTCAGCTTCTAATAAACACCAACCAATTTATTTTTTATGCCAGTTTTGTGCTGCTGCCCAGACAGTAAAAGGGTTAGGATGCTCTGATCCTTCTAGGATCTAGGTGCTTAAGTAATTGCTGATCAGCAAGAAGATTTGTCTTGCCAAGCAATATGCCTAAATAATCAAGAGTTAACCATTTCCATCTCAGCAGCAGCAAATACCCAGCATGCAGTACAGATAGATAATGAGATCGCTCTCTAACGGGAAATTGTTGTGTTGAGGCCTCTCTTGTCACTCTCACCTTTTGAGTCAGCATCCAAACATACATCCTTTGCTCTCTATACTTGATTGAGTCCCAATTTCCGCTAGACACAAGCTCATGATGACCCCACCCACTATGTTTCCATGACTGACTAATGAATCATGATTCTCCATCCAGTACATACTTATCCAATGTTAGACCTCTGTGTGGATGGCCTCCAGGTTCTCTGTCCTGCATAAAAAACTACATGGACAAGAAGATACCATCAGACTTTTGATATCGCAGGCTTCCTGGATATTGCTGTTCCAAAGGGAAAGGCTCATCAAAAAGGATCAAGTATCCCAGTTGTGATGGCAGAACCTTGAATATTCAAGAAAACAAATATGCTTTCCTTGATCAGCAGCAAGCTGGTAAATAATTACAGTTTTTAACCTTGCACAGTCTTGAAGAAGCAAGGTAGGGATCTGGTAATTGCGGCAATGCAGAAAGAGAACCAAGTGACAAACCAAAAAATGTACACAAAAACAAATAGATACATACGGGTTAAAAGAAAGAATAAATTTAGTACAGTAATCTGTATAATTTACATTGTCGGAAGTAAACCTTGATGCACTCTAGAACATTATCTACTCTCTGCATTGTGTTCTGCATAGGGCTGTGGCATGTCCTGAATGCCCGTATGCAAACCCCACATGCACACAGATACAAAATAAAAAGGAAACCGAGAGGACAAAACTGTCCCCATTGAGATACCGCTCCAGAAGCCACACAATACTTCAGAAAAATCTATGATCCAGTTGCAAGCAACAGCAAGGATGATGGAAGGAAGGAACAGTCTAACTTTTTCTAACTTGATATGTCCAGAGGCCACAATAACAAAAAAAGCATAACTATAAAATGTTATTTGTGAGGGGATCCCTTATGTACTAAGTCTTCAGCGGTAAAACATGAAACCCTGAAGGATAAGTTACCCCATTCTGAATAGTCAATTCAACTCAAACAAGACATATCTCTTTCCATCTCTCTTTTTAAAGCTATATATGAAAGGAAAAACAAACTTATCTGGAAGATCTTTTGGACACTGGAGGGAAGCAAGTGAGTGTTAGAATAGAGCAGGCTTCTTCAACCTCGGCCCTCCAGATGTTTTTGGGCTACAACTCCCATGATCCCTAGCTAGGAGGACCAGTGGTCAGGGATGGTGGGAATTGTAGTCTCAAAACATCTGGAGGGCGAGGTTGAGGAAGACTGCTATTGAATAGAGTAATATCTATGAACAAGGATGTGGTGGTAGTGGTGGTATAATGTTCCTCCTAAAAGTCAGACAGCTAAGGATTTTAATCAGGATTACTTTGGGTCAGCATCACCTCACAATATTGCAAGCAGGTTATTTATTATTCATTGTGATTTATTTCATTTCTATCCCACCCTTCATCACAAAATGATCCCAAGGCAGATTACATCTTATCAACAAATGCATTATGCAACAATAAAACCAGTATTACAGAGTCATAAAAATCATTCCAACTATTCAGCATAGTTAAACTCCTGTGTTCACAGCCCCCCCACACACTTATTTCACCCTTGAGCTTTGACAGGTAATTCCACCCAGAGAAAAGAAGGACCAGGCCCACTATATCACCACTGTGTGATGAGACTTTGTACACACCCAAGATTTGTCCTAAACAATACCAAACAAACACAGCAAACAGTTGCTTGCTTTGCTCTTTCCATCCTTCCACGAGGAGGCATGTGAAGCTAGTCATTTTCTGCCCATGATGGAGGCAGAAGTTCCATCCTTGAGTACATATCGCATCCTACCAGACTTCTCCAGAAAAAATAAGAACTGCATATCCCTTTGCAAGGGTTAGGGTTAGATCAAGATGGACCAAACAGGCCTTCTTTCTAATACTACCTCAAATCCTATTCCAGTGTTCAGTGTCATTAAGAAATATGTAGGTAAACTAAACGAGATCAATGCTGGAGTCAGAGGAATTTTCAAGGTAGACTGGCAGCTCTATTTATGTAGGAGACTGCATGAACTACAGTGGTACCTCTAGATGCGAACGGGATCCATTCTGGAGCCCCGTACGCATCCAGAGCACTTAACCTGAAGCGTCGAATCTGTGCATGCACGAATCACCGAACCCGGAAGTAACCCGTTCCGTTACTTCCGGGTTCAGCACGTACGCAACCCGCAGCATTCGTATCTAGAGGTATGACTGTACTCTCTCTAACTACAGTTGAGTTGATGATGCACTACTTACTTTACATAAGCCCATTCCCACACTTCAAACATGAGATGGCATTGCTCTAAATTTAGTGTATTGCAAGTACTTCATTATGTTTGGTAGTACTCCTTACCTGTCAATTCTTGCTCACTTCACCATCAGGTTACCTAAGCTTTTGCCTCATAGTGATTTCACTAATGATTCCTTAGCCTGAATATCTGGCTAATAGCCAATGAAGTAATTCTGATTATCCTCTGGCAGATATTGATTTCAAAGAAGAAACATTACATGTCTCTTTGAACTTTATTGAGCTAATATAATCAGCACAAATTGCTACAGAAGCTTAAAACCAGCTTATTTAGTGCTGGGTCATTTTTGCTGCGATATGTCTGCTGGTAGTTGTAAAATATGCTTGGGTTAAGGAAGTCAGAGGAAAAGAATATTACACTAATCAATAGTAACCACAATTCTTCTGTTTTACCCTCTAAGCTCAGGTACACTCCAACGTCTCTCAGCTCTCAATTCACCAGAAATTGGAATTTAAGAGTTAGTTCTGATGATCCAGCCATGAATGTTTATGGCATGGGCAGACAATGGATTTAGACACATTTAACAGTTCTGAGATGTGTTCCCTACCATAATCAAAGCCTGTTTTTATGTATCTGCCTTTCTGGAATTAAAAGTATTAATTAGGTAAGGATTATAAGTCAGCTTGCATATTAAAATGCTAACAAACATGTTACAAATGTAACAAGAAGTTGATGACCTTGTGCATACTGTATAGGTAATTCTTCCATGTGGTTCATGGCTGGAGTCAAATAGGTCTGTTTTGGTTCTTGCAATATAAGGGACAAAAAACCCTCACTTCTATATAGGAATTTACAAGATGGGTGTACAGTGTGCTCTAATTCAGGTGTTGCTACTATTTAGCATTCAGTGAGCACCACTAGCATTCTGAGTGCTGGAAAACTGGCTGAGTTACAATGACATTTAGCATCCAGAAAAGTATTGTCGTGCAGTTACCATTCAGAATCTCAGCTCTCCCTTGGGGCTGTCATTGCATTCTACACTGACATGCAGCCTCATTGAAAACTGGAACTAGAGAGGACCAGAGTATGACTCAAGATGTGTGTCACTGATCAGTGCTGGTAGCTCAAATCCTGCAAAAGTTAGTCGTCATGGTCAAGTTTCACTGAAAGCAATATAAGATTAAGTAATTTGCAATTAACTTGTTTCATTCATTTCAATGGAGCTTTGTGATATCAAGCTTTAGCTGGATAGGAGCTGATAGTTCACACATGCGGTTATCTTTTAAAAATAAAATAAAATCAATGTAATATAAGGAAACTGTAAGTTCTGTTCCTCAGGATCTGTGATGACTCCTTCACACAGAAGAATCATTGCTTGACTTGCACTTAACAAATGAAGGGCATATGTGTTTGAATTAGCTACAAGAGAGATACAGTATGCTAAATCAAGTTTTACGCAGTTGTGGAGCCAGTTGTATGTAGTGTTTTCACATAGGACCACCTGGTTGGGCATTACACTCCAGGATAATGATGTCTTGTAGCTAGGTAGCTAGTCATGTCTATATTTGCACTTCTCTTCAGGCTCCCATGCGCCCCACAACTTACGAAAGACTGAGTGAGTGAAGCTTGGATTTTTTTTACCCCTAAAGGTACTGCTTCTGAGGTTCCAAGGACTCACTGTTCAGATAGAATGCACCTGCTGTTTGCTGCACCGCAGCAAGTCGGCTGTGGTACAAAAAAAAGTACCTGCTGCTATCCAATCAGTAGTATCTGCTTAGCCATATGTTTAGGATTTGGCCCTCTCCCCTACCTGTGGCTATATACAATGGCTGAATGTGTTTTCCTGTGTTAGGCTGCTGGCCCCAAGCAAATGGTCCTGGGCTGTCACCCTCACTGACCCTCACAGTAAGCTAAGAGCTGGTTGAAAGCAAATCTAATTATTCCAAAGGGATAATTTAACATTTGTTTAAAAATACCTGAAGGAATGCCACAAGATCTCTTGTGCCCATTTTGTGTCCCTGTTCATATGGCACTGGGGGCAAGCCACAGGCCACACTACCCATGTCACTTATTATGTTCTAGAGAGGGTGCAAACTTCAAAGTGAATAAATAAGAGGCCTTCTTTCCAAATAACTGCATGCCCAGAACCGAAAAAATATCTGGCAGTGCTCACTCCAGAGTTGGTTTCAAACACCAAGTCCTGACACATGCGGTGATGCCCCAAGTTTTGAAATATGCCTGGAACGTCAGAGGTTCCTAGAGGTTGAATATTGCTGTTGGGTTTTCACATTCAACCCACTTACAAATAAACTTGGCAAGAGGACACAGCAGCAAGAAATATTGCACAGCACTTAGGCCCAAGCTGTCACCACCCCCTGGCGACTCTGTTTTCCCAAAACACTAAGAAACATTTATTTTTAACTGGGGGTTTTTTGCACAAAAGGGGGGAAATGCCATCCATGTGAGTCTACAATAAATGAGAGAAGTACAAAGGGCCATGGATCTTGGCAGACCTGGAAAGGGAACAGGGAGGGAGTGTGTGTGCATGCTCAGGGAGGCAGCTGGATATTCCAAAGCCTCGGGCTGGGCAAACTTCTCGAGCTGTTTGCAGCTGGCGAAAGGGAACCTCACAAAAGGGATTACGCCTTCACTTGGCAGGGGGAGAAAAAGGAGCCACACTCTCTCCAGCGCTGAGAAATGCCGTTTCCCCCTTTCTACTTGCAAGAGAGCTGGAGTGGCAGACCGCTTTCAGAATCATGACACCTTTGGCAGCAGCGCTTCGGGGCCGGAGCCTCTCCATGACCTCTCCTAGGTTTATTTGGCTTTGGCAAGGGGGGGGGGAGTACTTTTCATGCAACGCCAACCTATGCGTGCACACACACACACACCCTCCGCCTTCTTTTCCAAAGCCCAGCTCGGAAATCCACAGAAGATCCGCAAAGAGCACAGCGACAAAGCTCACCGCTAAGACGAGTTTGCACAATAATACTCCAAATGCAAAAGGCTCGATGGAGCCACTCTACACAAAGCAGACCTTTCCTTCTTCAGACGCAGCCGCCGGTTGGCAAAGAACTTTGCACAACTTAAAAGCGACGGTGGGGCTTTTTGTTGTGGCGATAACCTCCTTGCATTTCCCCTTTTCTTTTTCTTTTTGCAAATAGAGGAAAGGGTATCTTTGAGGGCAGGGAGATGATACCTTTTAATGTGCACCAACACACGAACAACCAACCATTCGGGTCAGTCCCCGCCCGGCCATTGCTCTCGACTTGTTCAGCATGGAATAAAGCAGCTCATGGAGAGAGTGAGAAATATTGCCAGCGCTGTGGAGGAGGAGGAGGAGGAGGAGCAGGCTGAGGATGCCTCCTGAACACCTGGTCAGCGCGCATCCCCCTCCACATACAGAAGAGCAACCAATCTGGGCTCGGGGTCCCTGAGGATGGCAGCGCGCTGCCTGTTCTCTCAGAGTGATTTATTCCTCGCTGAAATAAACAATAAGCTCCGGGACTAGCAGAGGCGATGTGGGGTGGCCGGGCGAGAACCCTGCTTTCTTCCTTCGCTCGGCGCCCCCACCCCACCCACCCACCCCCACCCAAAACCCAGAGACCGCTAAAGTTGCGTTTCCCAAGTCCCAAAGACCCCCCACACCCCTTAGCCCGGCCGTGCCTCGTTAACAAAGAACTTACTTTCTTGTGCCATGCTGATGACAGTCTCGGTGGTGGCATGGTACTCGTCTTCCTCCAGATAGTCGTCGTGCTGGAAGGAGTCCCCCTGGAAGTCGTGCAAGTCCAAGATCTGCTGCAACGGAGGCGCTTTGGGCAACAACTGGTTGACCACCTCTCGGGTGATGTTGGGCGCCTCTTTGAGCCTCAGCTTGCTGAGGATCTGCGACTTGATGCTCTCCAGCCTCATCTCCTTGCTGTGCTTCCGCCACAGACACACCGGGCAGCCCTGGTCCTCTGCCTCTGTCACCAGGGGGACTCCCTCCGTGGGCGCTTTCTCCGGCTCCCCCGTGCAGAACTCCAAGGACAGCACCAGGCAGCAGAAGAGCACACGAGACTTGGGCACCCGCATGGTGGGCGAGCTGCGCTGTGCACCCTCCCGCCCCCCGCCCGCACCAAACCCCGGTCCTTTCTCTTGCAAACAAAAAAAAATCGCCCTGCTTTGGCCGTGGAGGGGGGATGGGGATGGATGGCGAGCTGCAGCTGCTGGGGGTTGTTGGTGCTGCTGCTGCTGCTGCTGCTCTTCTGATGGCTAGAAGTTCTTTGGGTTGGAGATGGTGGGTGACTTGCTGGTTGGGGGAAAGGAAAGGCCGGCGTGGGGGGGAGAGGGGGGAAAAAAGGACTCTCCTTTTATATCCCAACTGAACTGTGTCGTAAAAAGCCTTGATTGGCTGCGGAGGCAACAAAAGATCTCCTGGCAAAAGGGCTGTCACCAAAGGGGGAAAAGCGAGCGAGGAGAGTTCTGCGCGCTCGTCTCGTGTAACCGCGAAGCAGTCCAGCCTCGCTCGCCTCTGTGTGTCAAACCTTTTAAGCGCTGGCAGCTCTCTTTGAAAGCCGGAGGGGAGGGGGCGCCCCGGGGGGCGTGGGGCGTGGGGAAGAGGGATCTGACAGCCCCTTAAAGACACAAAGTCCCCTTTGCACAGCCACCTTCCCCCTTCTGGTTACCTTCCCCGCGAGGCAGATTGCGAGGTGGTTTTAATAATGCATCTGGCAGGGGAGGGGCTGCTGGGAGCGGCCAGTGGGGAGGGGGCGGCTCGGGCGCCTTTGGGAGTCGAGCAAGGGCTGCTGAGCCGCGTCGGGTTCAGAGATGGCCATTTAAGCAACGCGGGGACTTAAGAGGAGCGGCATTACTGCCGACCCTCTCTCCTTCCTTTTCCTCCTCCTGCTCGCCCGTGGTTCCGATCCGCGCCTGGCACTTCCTTAGTTGCCCACTTTGGACAGGTTAAGCTCCCCTTTTCATCCGGGGAGAGTTTCTCTCTCTCTCTCCCTCTCCCTCCCTCTCCCTCTCTCCACACACATCCCTTTCATTCTCATTTCTGGGACGTTTGACAGTTTCTAAGTGCCCCCGGACCATCTAAATCCCCGATCGATGTGACGGTTTCTAGATCCCTCCTTTCTCTCTCCGGGTCGCGGGCGCTCTGACAGTCCTTAAGTGCCCCCCTCCCCACTCCGGCGCAGCAAGACCCGCGCGCCTCCGCTGCAAAAGAGAGAGAGAGAGATTCGTTTTCTGCCAAGCGAGCAGTTTTCTTTCTGCCTTTCTCCCCGGCTCTGGCGTCGCAGCTGTCACCCACTCAATAACCCTCCGCTGCCCTTTTCCGTTAATGCACTGCAGCTCCTTGCTTTGCATGCTGGAGCGCTGCTGCCTCTTTCCCTTTCACAAGTTACAATCGCATCTCCAAGCAGGCGCTGCTAACCGGGGCTGCGCCTGGGGGGGGGTGTAGCTGGGGGGGTTGTTTTTTGGCAGGTCCCGAGCCCGGCTCCAACCAGGAGCCACGTGCGGTTTTGTTGCCTTTTTTCCGCGGTGTTGTTTTTGGCCGTCTGATAAAAGGCGAGCGAGCGAGCGGGGGAGGTGCGTTTCTTTCTTTCTTTCTCTCTCTCTCTTTCTTTCTGAGGGCAAGCGCGGCACCTTCCGCCCCAGGGTTCATCGACTGCCTTTCTAGGGCTCTAGAAACCCCTCGCTTGTGTCAGCGAATCTCCCGAGCGAGCATCTTTCTCTCTCATTCTCCGCGCCCCCCCCCTTTGCAGGCAGCCCACCCCGCCCTGCTCCGCTCTGCTGGGCACAGTCAAAGCCTCCAGGGTCAAGGGAGCGTAGCAGGGGGGAGCTGGCCAGGTGAGACGCCTATTAATGAGGTGGGCGGTATAGCCGAGGACAGCGAGCGAGAGAGCCCACGGCCTGGGAGCGAGCGAGAAAGGAGGAGGAGGAAGGAGGCCAAGGACAGCGAGCGAAAGGCGATCCGCCCTCTTCCTAGGGGAAAAAAGTGGGGAAAGGAAGTTAGATTTAACGTTTCCAACAGATGCGGCCACCCGTTTAAACAGCGCCTGTTCTCCTTACTAAACGACTCTTTTCCTTTTCCCCTTCATGAAAAAAAAAGACTGGTTCGCGGCTCCAACAGGGAAAGCTATTGCACTCAAGGCGATCCTCCTAAACCCCCACTGTCCCCGAAATGCGCTTTCCCTTAATGAGCCGGAAAGCGATTCTTGTTTGAATGATTCGTTTCCGTGCCCGCGCCCCGCCCCGGGGTGAATTCAGACGGCCGTTTAGCCAAGCGGTAACTTTAGCGCTGTGGGGTTCGGATAACCACGTGGTAAGATGGTCATCTATATGGTCTTGCCAGGTAATGAGCAAGCATCTGCACCTGGTTAGGAATCCGGGGAAGCAGGGAGCCTAAGTCTCCGAGGGACTCAGAATCTCCTCGGTCTTTCTCAGAGTAACACAGACTCGCATCTTACCAAGTGTTAACCGGCAATTGCCAGTGAATGGATCGTCCCTGGCGTCTGAAGGACCTGGCAAAATTAGTCAATTTTACAACCTCGGGAGGTTTGGGGCTGTTTACAAGAATATGTGCATCAGGTGTATTTGTTTTGGTAAGGGACGGGAACTACATTTAGGCCAGTGTGCATATGTCCCTTCCTTTCTTCCCATTTAATAGTCACAGTGTGACACTCAGTCTATGCAGTTTAAGAGTCTACTTTCAACAATAACCAAAAAGGTACAAGACAAAAATGGACTGGTTTCCCCCTTCTGTAGTTTACAAACTGCTCAGTCTTCTTTCTTTTTTAAAAGGGGGGAAAGCAGGAAATGAAAGTGACTCCGGAGGTTCTCATTTTAAGCAGGAGCACAGTTTCATGTCTCTAATACACATTAGTCATTTGGTGCATAGAACTAATGTGCCCAATATGTAGACCCTGGGCTTTTTTCAGCCAGAACTCCTCTCCAGTGGGCGCCATTGCCATTAAAAGAGAACAAGGCATGTATTCATGGTGAGTTCTGGAACCTCTTTTTCTATAAAAAAAATAGTGACAAAACACACTGCTTAACACATGATCAAATGTAATCTGAAATAAAGGAACAATGGCTTGCATCACTTGCACAAGTAGCATTATATAGCTTTCCCAAAGTATTGCAGCTTGAGATTGGAAGCTGCAGTCCTATACAAATTTACCTGGATGCGATTCATTCATAATTTCTCTGGGCAAAAGAAGATTATAATTTCATCTGTAGGAGCCTGTAACCGTTGTAAACTGAAGGAACTGTAACAGCACAAGAGAGGAGCATACAAACATTCCTTAAGGAGCATGTCCTGAGATTCCAAAGTAACCCATTTTGAATATGCAGAATGTCTTAGTTTCATAGAACCACCATCCAGTAACCAGGTGAAACAGAGGGGAAAGCGCTTGCACCTCTAATAGCTGTGTAGAAGGAAAGCTTGCATAAAGAAATAGGCAACACGGATTAGAATCTCCACCTTGACCCTAAACTTACATCATCAAAAGAGAGCTGTTAAAGGTTTATCCCTTGTCAACAATTCTCATCCTGCAATTTTGGAGCTTCAGGTTACATCCTGTGGCTATGTCCCCTGAAATTGTTAAGCCTCATGTTCTTCATGATTCACTTCCAACTCACTTCTGGCCATGGCCACATGTTTATTTTATATAAAGGAATCTAATATGCCATACTTTATGTGGAAGAGTCATAAGTCAGTGGCAGTTCATCTACTTTGCAAGCAGAAGTTCCCATATTTAGTTGCATCTCCAAGTAGGACTGGGAAAATATTCCTGTCTGAAACCCTGGAGAGTGAGTTACTGCCAATCCGTGTAGACAATAATTGCCCAATGGTCTGGGTCGCTTTATTTTAATGCTCTTTGGCCCTGACAAGCCACTATTGCTCACCCTCCTGTTTGTGCCTAACTGGATTCTTTGTTTATCCTTCCATGCTGCCATTGGGATCTTCAACCTTTACTCAAAATTGGGGACTCATTTGCTTATGAGCAGCAAAAGCATATGCAATTAGGACCACACATCCTTTTCATCACCTGGCTTGGAAGTTGCTTAGTTAAATGGTTGGCCCTATATCCCATTACATAGAGAATGGGGGACCTACTGAACTGAACTCCAAATCCCATTGAGCCCCAGTCAGCATGGCCAGAGATCAGAGGTGATGAGAGTTGTAGTCCAACAAACATCTGGAGGGCCACAAGTTCCCCATCCCTACATTTGACTAAATGGGTTTCCTTTGAGATGTATGAGCAGAACGTCTTGCATATACACCAAATGCATAAAGCATTAAGGATGGTTCAAAGGACAGAAATAGTTCCCCCTGCATATAATGTGCACTTTATAGGATCCATTGACACACACAATATGTAAGTTTAACCAAGAGGGTTGCCTTTCTTCAAGCCAATACAATCTTAAGTAACGAGTTGGAAAGTACCTATGCTAGTTTCCAGGTGTTTTCAGATCAAAAAGCTCTGCACAAATACATACTTGTAAGAGTGCCCATAAAGTCTTAATGATATTTAGAAATACCATTTTCTCTCTGACTACAACACCACTGCTTAATAGGCCATCAATGAAGTTACTTAATTCTGCTCTGGGTGGTTGCCATTTACATCAATACTGCTGACGTTTTAGTATCGGAGACTTAATAGACTATCCTCGAAGCCCAACGACATGCTTTATATTCCTCTGGTTTAATACGTGTCCATTTTACTTTATTTTTTGTAAGGCTATAACTCAGCTGCTTTTAATGGGTTTTTCTTTTTAAAAAATCAGCCAGGTTATACTAGCCTGATACTCAGAGATTTAAAGAAATAAAAAAAGCTTTTGTACAGCCTTTCAGCCCCGCAAGTCCGTGGGAGTCTTTCCGCTCCCCAAACTGGCACAAGATAGCTTGCACATGTTCTCTTTGGATGTCAGGGTCCTGACCCCAGCAACAGAATGGGTCACGGCTGCGCTAAATGCAACTGTGCATGTTGATATGTTTCCTGCTGACCTTAAAGAGGTGCTGGACCCAATGGACTATAACAACTATGGACCCATCATCACCAGCTCCCATTTCTTGGCAAGGCGATGAAGAAGAAGGCAGTTGTGGAGCAACTGCAGGTATTCCTGGACGTACTTTTGGATATACTCCAATCTGGGTTCAGACCCAGTGTTGGAACTGAATCAACCTTGGTTGCCCTGGTGGAGCATGAGAGAGACACCCTATTTCTTCTGCTTGATCATTCAGTGGCTTTTGACCATGATAGTCTCTTGGACTGGCACAGTGGGATGGGTATTTGTGGCACTGTATTACAGCACCTCTGTTCTTACCTTCAGGGCCATGTTCACAGAGTAGCACTAGGTTAGTGCTTGTTGGCCTCCTGGCACTCATACTTGGTTCCACAGAATTCTATTCTCTCTTCAGTGCTATTCAGCCCCTTCATGGATCAATGCCTTGTCGTGGCGAAGGGGCTTGAATAACTCAGAGAAGCTATGAGCTATGCCATGCAGGGCCACCCAAGATGGACAGGTCATAGTGGAGAGTTTTGACTAAACGTGATCCACCTGGAGAAGGAACTGGCAAGCCACTCCAGTATCCCTGCCAAGAAAACTCCATGGACAAAGACAACAGGCATATAAAAGTTATGACGCTGGAAGATGAGCCCCTCAGGTCGGAAGGCGTCCAACATGCTACTGAGGAAGAGCGGAGGACAAGTACAAGTAGATTCAGAGCTGATGAAGCGGCTGGGCCAAAGCCGAAAGGACGCTCAGTTGCGGATATGCCTGGAAGCGAAATGAACGTCCGATGCTGTAAAGAAAAATATTGCATAGGAACCTGGAATGTAAGAACCATGAATGGAGGTAAGCTGGATGTGGTCAAAAATGAGATGACAAGAATAAATATCGACATCCTGGGCATCAGTGAACTAAAATGGAAGGGAATGGGCGAATTCAGTTCGGGTGACTATCATATCTACTACTGTGGGCAAGAATCCTGTAGTAGAAATGGAGTGGCCCTCATAGTCAACAAAAGAGTGGCAAAAGCTGTAATGGGATGCAATCTCAAAAATGACAGAATGATCTCGATACGAATCCAAGGCAGACCTTTTAACATCACACTAATCCAAGTTTATGCACCAACTACCATAGTTAAATTCAACCATCCATAGTTAAATTCAGGACTGGTCCAAGACAATTTGCTGCCTGAAGTGAAGGTCAAGACGCCCTTTCACAGAGGGATGCCAACTGGATTAGCAGTTGTGTCATACTTCAGTATTGGCTGTCTTCACCATACTTGAGGGCAGTAGGCTAGCTTAGGGGTGAGAGGACAGAGCAGATTGTGTAGCACCTTAACCCTCCCCCCCCCCACAACTTTTCACTGCTCCATTTCCCCACAACTTGCCACCCGAGGCAGCCACCTCATTCTACCTAATGGTAGCGCTACCCATGGAGAATTTTGGCAGATGGATACACGAGACTGGGCCTTTAGTGTGGTGGCACCAGGATTGTAGAACTCGCTACCATTACAGATCTGTCACATTCTCTCCTTGTGTAGTTTTAGAAATTTACTGAATGTTGTTGTTCAGGTCAGCGTAGAGAGTTTGATAGCCTTTAATTGCTGCTCTTGTGTTTTAAGCTTCTATCACTGTTAAAATTCAGCTGTTTTTAATGTGTGTGTGTGTGTGTTTTATTGACACACTTTAATTGTTTTAATCCTGTGCGATGGCTGTGATGTATTTATCTTTTTGCAAGCGGCTTTGCACACTTGTGTAGAAAAGCAGAATTAAAATTAAAAACACCAAACAATTAAACACAGTTATGTTCATCCAAATCCTACCAATTAACTGGAGGTATTTTGTGATTGGCGGTCTTTACCCTGAGCCACTAGTAGGCATGATTTGTTGACCATAATTACAGCTGGACTGCAGGTCAAGAGGAGCAGGGGTCAGTACAAAATTATTCGGGGGGAAAGGAGGAGGGAACAAATACAGAATTGGGGAGATTTACAAGAGTGACAAATAATGAGGAGTTTGTTGTAATTTGTTCTGTCCAAACCAACTTTTGATGGAGGGGTGGTATTTATTTAAAAAGTCTGCAGTCTCTGTCATTTACTTTTCCAACAAGCAGCTTTGAAAGGGTTAGGAAACAATGAAGTCCTTAAGTCTAGGTAAGCAAGTCACAACCCTGAAGCTGAGTAATGGGAACTAACTCAGCAGAGGAGAGATGTACAGGCTTCCAAACGGTCAGGAGGATCAGCTACAAAGAGCTACAAAGCACATGCCTGCCCACCACTCGTCTATGCAATAAATGTTTTGCTAAACCAGCCACTGGAAATTGCAATATATTTTGATAAACAACATTTAAAAAAACAAACAAACCAGCAATTCTTTCCAAGTCTTGCACCTCCCTACCAGAACATCTCTCTCTCTCTCTCTCTCTCTCTCTCTCTCTCTCTCTCTCTCTCTCTCTCTCTCTGTGTGTGTGTGTGTGTGTGTGTGTTGTCTGTCTGATTCTCTCTCTCTTTCCCATAATGCTAGGGCTTCCCAGCAAAACTGAGGGCCCATAGCCCTTAATCGCACAACACAATCTATGGAATTCACTGCCACATGATGTGGTGGTGGCCACAGTCTTAGAAGCCGTTAAAAGAGTTTACATATTTGTAGAGTTGGAAGGGACTCCAAGGGGATTCTAGTACGGCCACCCGACATGCAAGAATCTCAGCTAAAGCATCCATGACAGGTGGCCATCCAACCTCTGCTTAAAAACCTCCAAGGAAGTGGGGCCCACAACCTCCCAAAGGAAGCCATTCCACTGTCGAACAGCTCTTACTGTCGGAAAGTTCTTCCTGATGTTCAGTCAGAATCTCCTTTCTTGTAACTCGAAGCCATTGGTTCCGAATCCTACCCTCCAGAGGAGGAGAAAAACAAGCTTGTTCCCTCTTCCATGTGACAGCCCTGGAGATATTTGAAGATGGCTATCCTATCTCCTCTCAGACTCCTCTTTTCCAGGCTAAACACACCCAGCTCCTTCAGCCTCATGGAGGTTGAATCTAGAAGTGGCTACTAGTCTCGACGGCTGGATATGGAGCCTCTAGATTCAGAAGTATGTACTATTGATTGGGAGCAAAAGCGGGAGAGGGCTATTGGGCTCATGTCCTGCTTGCAGGCCTCTCATAAGACACCTGGTCGTCCTATGACTGACTTTTGGGTTGATGCAGTAGGGCTTTTTCTTACGTTCTTATGCAGATATTGAGCTGTCAAGACTTGCCCTGCTTGCAACAGAGTAAAGCTAACAGTTTGAGGCTGTACTTGAGCTGGGGGTGGGGGAATGATAGGGAAGGCAAGAAGGGCAGCAAGAGATGTTAGTATTGACCCTACTAGTGATGGTTGTGGGACAGCAAAATGTCTCAGGGTGTGACATCTAGTCTATCATGCTGCTACAAGCACAGGGGGTTATGAGGGAGATGGAATGCCTATCTCTTGCCTTGTATTTTCTCTGCATAACGTGAAAAGCTCTCTTCCCACACATCCTTGAGAACCCATGGGGGGATTGTGATCCATGTAACATACTGGTGCATAGGAATTTATATTACTGTAGATATTTAAGGGACCCAGGTGGCGCTGTGGGTTAAACCACAGAGTCTAGGGCTTGCTGATCAGAAGGTCGGCGGTTCGAATCCCTGCAACAGGGTGAGCTCCCGTTGCTCGGTCCCAGCTCCTGCCCACCTAGCAGTTTGAAAGCACGTCAAAGTGCAAGTAGATAAATAGGGACCGCTCCGGTGGGAAGGTAAACGGCGTTTCCGTGCACTGCTCTGGTTCGCCAGAAGCGGCTTTGTCATGCTGGCGACATGACCCAGAAGCTGTCTGCGGACAAACGCCGGCTCCCTCGGCCTATAGAGTGAGATGAGCGCTGCAACCCCAGAGTCGGACACGACTGGACCTGATGGTCAGGGGCCCCTTTACCTTTACTAGAGTGATATTTACCAGTATTATTATATTCCTATCTGCATTAGAAATTTCCCTGTGCAGTTGGCATAACCTAAAGAATACAAAAACAATTAAGAAACCAATAAAACAAATCTGAACAATTGTAATACTGTACACAGATTTGAAAGACAGGAATATTTTATTATATCTTTTGATAAGGGGAAGAAAAAACTTTAAATGGTTTGATGGGAAGCCACTGCCCTATAGATATTTCCTTGCCTACTGATACCTTGTGTTACAAATAATACATAGGTGCCCTGTTAGTGACGGAAAGAGTTTGGCCCATCACAAAGAACACAGCATAATATGCAATCGAGGGCTAGCCGATGTACATGCTAAATTGGTCTAATCCTGAAAGGCATTTTAATAGATGACCATCACATACGCACAAGGAGGGAATGTGAGCTATGTGTCATGGAAAGGAGAGAACAAGCCTATAGTGATGACAGAGGGAAGGTTAACAGGACAGATAATCTGAATTAGTACGTACCCCAAAAAGATAGCACCAGATTCCTGGCTGAAGCTCATTAAATGAAATGTTTACCAAAGGTAATAGATAGTAAAGGTAAAGGGACCCCTGACCATTAGGTCCAGTCGTGACCGACTCTGGGGTTGCGCGCTCATCTCACATTATTGGCCGAGGGAGCTGGCTTATAGCTTCCAGGTCATGTGGCCAGCATGTCAAAGCCGCTTCTGGCAAACCAGAGCAGCACATGGAAACACCGTTTACCTTCCCGCTGTAGCAGTTCCTATTTATCTACTTGCATTTTGACGTGCTTTCGAACTGCTAGGTTGGCAGGAGCTGGGACCGAGCAACGGGAGCTCACCCCGTCACAGGGATTCGAATCGCCGACCTTCTGATCAGCAAGCCCTAGGCTCAGTGGTTTAACCACAGTGCCACCTGGGTAGATAGTAGTAGCCTGAATTGGGAGAATTCCAGATGAAGAAAACAGCAGAATATCAATTTGGGACTGGAGGGAATAGGAAATTCCTTGACTGACTCACCTACACAATGACAAGCCCTAAGGCGTATGTGACCCCCTCCTGCCCCTGAGGCTTAACAATCCATCTTTGAAGGGCAAAACCCCCAGGTTGAAAGCCAGAGGCACAAAACCGCCATTGTGGCACCAGTTTATGGGGATATGGTTGAGTGTACACTTCTGCAGTGATGGTGAGAAGCCAGGCTTCTGGGTCCTGACCTTGGTTATACCTCAAGCAACACTGTGGCCAATTATTTTTTTCTGGGTGTAAGGAAAGGAAAATCCGGATTGTGGGGTAACACCACAAAAATCACCTCAACTGTTTTCAGATCACTCTGAAAAGGTGAAGGGCATGGGGTTGTCAGACGTAGAGCTCTTGGCACGGAGAGTAGATTCAGATAGAAATAATGGGGCCAGACATGCTCTCTGCATAGTGTTGCCCTGGATGGATTTGGGATCTGTAATGGGAACTGGGATTTCTGATTGCTTTCACGTATGAAGAGGGCGAGGGAGCAGCAGGGCAAAGAGGGATAGGAGGATGCAGGAAACACAGCTATTTCCCAAGGAGCTGGGGGTCAATACCAAAATAGGTAGAAGTCAATACAGATACAGTGACTCTGGCATGGAAATGAATGATCAAAGGCGGCCATAGAGCTGGTGAGAAGAAATATGGTGAAACACCCCAAAAATGCTTCGTTTGTTGTTTTTTTAAAGACACACACATTCAGGCAAATGCATCAGGCGCTGTGGGCTAAACCACTGAGCCTAGGGCTTGCTGATCAGAAGGTCGGCGGTTCGAATCCCTGTGACGGGGTGAGCTCCCGTTGCTTGGTCCCAGCTCCTGCCAACCTAGCAGTTCGAAAGCACATCAAAATGCAAGTAGATAAATAGGAACCGCTATAGCAGGAAGGTAAATGGCGTTTCCATGTGCTGCTCTGGTTTGCCAGAAGCGACTTTGTCATGCTGGCCACATGACCTGGAAGCTATACGCCGGCTCCCTCGGCCAATAATGCGAGATGAGCGTGCAACCCCAGAGTCGGTCACGACTGGACCTAATGGTCAGGGGTCCCTTTACCTTTACCTTACATGTTTGAGAACCATTTGCCATCATTATCTGAGAGTGTTCAGGCACAAGCTCCCTATGCAGTTACATTTATTGTTCGCCAACATCACATGTTCATTTGCACCAATTCTAGTCTTCATTTAAAAACAATTTTTTATAGAAAGCCCGCAACTTACGCACATTTAACTTGCGCACATTCAACTTTACGCACCTGGCAAAAAAAAAAAAGTAGAAAGGGAAAAAAGATTTTTGCAGTACCACCTCCCCCCCCCCACCAGATTGCACCAAATGAGTTTTCAATATGCACGATTTTGACTTTAGGCTTGATCTCCAGAACGTAACCCCCACGTAAATTGTGGGCTTGTTGTACCTGACTCTCTCCCTTTCAGGATCCCCATCTGAAAAAAATCAATGTTACATTGGCCACTTTCCAGATATCAGGTATGAAGGCTAATTTGAATAAGCTATTCGTTTTTGTGTACTAGCACTGCAATTTCCCATTCCCAGTGCCTTCAAAAATGACATTTCTCTGATTCACTTTTCGTCCCAGAAATACGTGGATTGCACCAACGATGAGGTGTCGGGGATAGATAGGAGGAATAGATCTTGCCGTCGTTCCTTGCTTGTGAACTGCCCTGTGGCATCTGACTGGTTAGTGGTGGAAGACAAAACGTGAAACTATAATAACCATTGGTCAGAGCCAGCGTGGTCATCCTGCCTTTCTTGTTTCTGTGCCAACCACAAGGGCGTACGGGGAAACCTTTTGCAACAGCAGTTCTAGAGAACTTCCTTTAGCTCAGCCATCCCCAAACTTGGCCCTCCAGATGTTTTGGGGACTACAATTCCCATCATCCCTGACCACTAGTTCTGTTAGCTAGGGATGATGGGAGTTGTAGTCCCAAAACATTTGGAGGGCCGAATTTTTTTTTTGGGGGGGGTGCCTGCTTTAGCTCATGCTAAGGCCTCCCTGCCCCACCCTCCCACCCCATTTTTTCTTTTTTTGTTTCATCTAACTTATTCTAGTTGAGCTGTAGTGCAGCTTTAGGACTGCCCCCTTAGAGCTTCAAAGGAAACCTTAATATAGCCCTAACATTATAAAAGGAAATGGTACTTTAGGGGGAGGGAAGCATGATGGTTGGAGGGGGGGGGCAGAGAATACTATAAAGAAAGTTGTCCCATGAGGTGTGTAGCCATTTAGTGCCACACCAGCAGACAGAGGCAACGAAATGGAGTAGCCTGATAAAAGGTCACAACTAGCTGGAACCCTGAATGCGAGGACTTTGCACTGCAGCTTTTTGTTACAGATCCTGCTTGGATTTTATATTCTCTGCACATCCTAGGTCCATAGGATATGATATGTGTTAACTTGTTTACTGAATAGCGACTGATAAAAAAAAAAACCACAACACGCTACTGGTATCTTTTACAAGTATGTCTCATATCTCCGTGAATCTGTCTGTCCAGTTTTCCTCCTAAGCCAATTTGTCAGCATGCGGGTGGGAAAAGTACCGTTGCTGGAAAGCAGGCGGGGAATGGAACCTGCAACATTTCACTCCCACCTACACAAATGCCTCTTCCTCTTAGGAATGACGTGAGGGGACAATCGCCACTTTCTCCTGTGTTTTAGGAAGGTGCTAGGGTCTTTTGAAGCCGGCAGCAATTGCCTTGATCCCTACCCCCCTATCCCAACTCTGTTTGCATACCTACAAATCAAATATTTGCATGCCTGGTGTTACTTCACACTAAGGAAAAAGGGAAACAAGACAGGTCTGAAAGCAAGGGTCCGGATTGCGCATAAATACAGGTTGGAAGGTGAGCAATAACTGGCGCATGTACTTCATGCATGTTCTCTCAGTTGTGAAGGCTTTTTGCCAGCTGTATACGATATCCACCAAAAGAGGCTTGGGGCATGCAGAGGCTTGGGGCCAGGCATCCCCAAACTGCGGCCCTCCAGATGTTTTGGCCTACAACTCCCATGATCCCTAGCTAACAGGACCAGTGGTCGGGGAAGATGGGAATTGTAGTCCAAAACATCTGGAGGGCCGAGTTTGAGGAAGACTGCATTATACAGTATACATTCAACCAGCCTACATACATGTAAGAAATAAGATTCCATTGGTATGTAATTTACAATATGAGAAGCCTGAGTGGCAGGTCCCAGCATAATTATTGGAGCAACTCTACAGAGAAAGGTCAGCTGGCTTTAAAGGTGCTAGCAGGAGTTGAGAGAGACCCTCATACAACTACAGCAACAGTCTATCTCATGCACTGCAAAGAAATTTAAGCAACGAAAGTGGGTGAAGTGACAGAATTCAGCTCTGGTGGGTCAAATCCAGCTGCACTCTAGAATTAAGCAAGTGTTTCGATCGTGGCTTTATGTACTCCACCCCCCAGAATGTCTTTGAACACGTTTGTTTCCATGATCACAATCTTTTCCAAATCTTTGTGATTAAGAGTGAAACCGCTATTAGTAAGAATGGAAAGGACCATTTGAATGGAAATGCCATTTGATCTCCACCTTGATGAAACTGGTAGGAACACTGAGCTCGTCTTCTTCTGCTGGTTTCTGTCACTGCTTTTCAGCCTTGACTTTCCAGGTGTTACTGGACTAAAACTCCCATCCTCCCCAGTCAGTTTAGCCAGTTATAGGGGTGATGGAAGATGTAGTCCAGAATTTCCCAGACTTGGGTCTCCAGCCGTTTATGGACTACGACTCCCATCATCCCTAGCTAGCAGGACCAGTGGTCAGGGATGATGGGACTTTTAGTCCCAAAATAGTTGGAGACCCAAGTTTGGGAAACCCTGATGTAGTCCAGCATGTGAGGACCCAAGAACTGATAAACACAGTTCTATATACTGTCCACACCCTGGCTTTGCTGGAACAGCAGACAAAATCTACTTCTAATTATCTTCACCCAGTCTAATTTTTCCTCCGCACTTACAGCTCAGCTGAATTTATTAAAATAGAAGCTAAGAAATGTTCAAGTCCTTAGGGCAAATATCTAGAACCTGGTATCCTCCAGATACTTTGAACAACAGCTCCAATCAAGCCTAGTCAGGACGGCCAATGGTCAAGGATGAGGGGCAGTGTAGCCCATCCAGCAACACCCAGGGGGCCACAGGTTCCCACTCCCCTGCTGAAAATCACAATCCAAAACTACCTGGTTGTATGCATATGGTCAATAATACATTGGTTGTCACTTATTGGGCCTGAAGCAAGAAAAAGGTGAAGTCCAGAAAACTTTATTCACTCACCCCATACCACTGAATATAGGCTCATTCCAAACAATAAAAACCTTGAAGGCAGAGGGCCTTCTCGGTGGTGGCGCCCGCCCTGTGGAACGCCCTCCCATCAGATGTCAAAGAGAAAAACAGCTACCAGATTTTTAGAAGACATCTGAAGGCAGCCCTGTTTAGGGAGGCTTTTAATGTTTAATAGATTATTTTATTTCATTTTTCTGTTTAATAGATTATTTTATTTCATTTTTCTGTTGGAAGCCACCCAGAGTGGCTGGGGAAACCCAGCCAGATGGGCGGGGTATAAATAATAAATTGTTGTTGTTGTTGTTTTGTGTTCCTTCCGGCACCACCCCGCTGTGACTATCAACTACTCTTATTTTTTAAAGCAGAGTCTTGGTCTATTTCAAACCTGCTAATTATAATTTCCCTGCACTTCTCAACGTATGTTTCTGGCTCTTCGTTGTCACCTCCACACCCATGATGGCAGACCTAAATAGAAACAAGCAGATCCACAGATGTGCGCACTGCAAAATGTTTCTGAAGTCTAATAGCACATGCACTTGCTGCAGAGCCAGTTCAGTGCATTACACACTCCAAAAGGTACTTTTCAACGCAGGAAATTCTCCTTCGATGCTGCCATGTTGATGCCTTCGGTCTGCTGCAGTCCTGCTTAGCTTCCACGTGTGTCTTGGTAAATTTTGTTGGGGGCTTCATAAAAGGGGGTCCGCGATGAGGCAGGATATTAACTGAAACATTTATACAAATTAAAGAGTCTCTTGCAGGACCTTACTGTGTGATTCAGGGGACAGCTTTGGGATACCCTTGTGTAGTTTCGCTTTCCTATCATAGGTTTTAGAGCACCACCTTCTGGAGAATGTCAGTGGCTGCAACCACCTGTTCGCAGAGCAACCAACCGACAAAACAAGAAGCCCTGAAATGCAGAAATTCAGTTCGATTTTCTCTTTTAAAAATCCAAAACAGGTTGGACTCAACCAAGAGAAAGCAACATCAAAAGCCAGCCACTAAGCTGATGCAATCAGCACCCAGAAACTGCCTTTTTTTTTTTACAGACTTACAATGTAAAGCTATGCATCTCTGCCCAGAAGTTTAGTTCACTGACTCCAATTAAACTCACTTCCAGGTAAGTACCATAGAACTGCACCCTTAGTCTGCACTGGACTGGGTTGCTTCTAGTTTAAGATAATGTATGGCTTGTACAAAAAAAAACCCAAGCCAATATGAAAAGATAACCCAAAAGGGAAAAGGATCAGGCAGAGAAATAATAGCTCAGGTGAGACCCTGACAAACACACAGCAAGTCCTGTTTTGGAGGCCTAGGATAGCAATTGAGTCCCTTTAGACCAGGCATCCCCAAACTACGGCCCTCCAGATGTTTCGGCCTACAACTCCCATGATCCCTAGCTAACAGGACCAGAGGTCAGGGAAGATGGGAATTGTAGTCCAAAACATATGGAGGGCCGAAGTTTGGGGATGCCTGCTTTAGACCAAGGAAAGGAATAGCAGGAAGACAAGGGGAGCCACCCTGACCCCTAGGGCAGAGAACTTCACGGGCCAAGCCTTCTCCAAGAAGTTGCAGAATGTGACCTGGTACTTTAGCATGAACAAACAGCTTGCATTAAAGATCGTCCTGTTTTTTCTTCTCCCTTGGGCCTTGCAAGAATGCACCCCGGGCATCTTCGTTTGAATGCCGCGAGTCCAGTCCAACAGAAATGAGGATGAAATGAGCAAGGGCTGCAGGTCAGTTGGCAGAGACATGTAGACAAGAGAGACTTGCAGATCAGTGGCAAAGGTAACGAGATACAGCAATAGCAGGTTGTGGTGAAGATATTGGGTTTAATGTTAAAGCACAATGCTAGCGCTAGCACTTTCTCTCCTTTGCTGGTGAGCCAACAGGCTGCTAAAAAGCTCTTGTCATGGGGAGAAAAATTATCTGCCCATTCTATCAGCGTGATGCAGTGATTCGGGGACTTGCTTGCACTTCTCCCTCAGCTGCTTGGAGCTCAACCCACAAGCCCTAAGGAATAGGAATGAATCACGGTATAACTGCTTCTCTATAATACCATTAGGAAAGAAGTTGTGGATTTGCTGTCTCCTCCCTGCAAGGACATAAGGTAGCAAAATACCACTACTTGATCATTATTTAATGGAAGAGTGGGATATAACTCTCGCTCTCAGGTGTTACTCTTTTCAGCCTCCTTAATTAGGCCTACAGAACTGTACTGAAGTTATTATTCTTTATTAAATTTATATACCGCCCTTCACAAACTTTCTAACAATTCCTGGATTTACACATAAGTCCTTAGACACATACTGCAATTAGTCCAATGGCAGTGTGTTAACAGTGTATATGCCTCCTAAATTTTTAATAAACTTGATCTTCTAGAGCTTATAAGTACAACTATATGCACAGCTTCGTCTGTCAGTTAATGTCATTAGTTTCCACCATAAGACAAATCCAGGGATAACATTAATCCTCTCCTTTAAATGATGAGGGGGGAAAGCAAAGCAAGAAATTCCTAAAATGTGTAGCTCAGGGGTAGGCAACCTCAGGCCCGTAGGCCGGATGCAGCCCAATCACCTTGTCAATCCGGCCCACGGACAGTCCGGGAATCAGCATGTTTTTACATGAGTAAAATGTGTCCTTTTATTTAAAATGCATCTCCGGGTTATTTGTGGGGCCTGCCTGGTGTTTTTACATGAGTAGAATGTGTGCCTTTACAGTATTTAAAATGCATCTCTGGGTTATTTGTGGGGCATAGGAATTCGTTCATTTTTTCTTCTTCAAAATATAGTCCAGCCCACCACATGGTCTGAGGGACAGTGGACCAGCCCACGGCTGAAAAAGGTTGCTGACCCCTGGTGTAGCTGCATTGTGAAAGGAAAAGGTAATAATGACTCTCCAAGGCCAAGACTCTCCAAGGCATTTATATTTATAGAAAGGGGAATACACATGGTATTAAATATATGTATGTACATACAAATCTGAACTTTTTTAAAAAAGTAACCTTCAATAAAACAAGGTTGGACAGTTAAGAGCCAACTGTCCATGCTAAATCTTGGGGGTTTAATCCACCAGTTTCTTAACTGATTTGATCACAGTCCTTGGACAGCAGAGGCAAACAGCATGTATTTCCCAGGATCAGGTAAGAGCAAACCAAGCACTTTAGAAAGACAGGAACCTGGTTCTCTCCAGGAGTAACTTTGCATCCAAAGCCAGATGTGACCATTTGCTTTATGGGGTGGTGCAGAAAACCTTTCAGTAGTCTTGCAACTGAACTGTGGAACATTTTTTTGACTCAACGTAGAAGCAAAAGGACCATTTGGTATAATCCTGAGTATCTGCATCATATTTGGGCAGCTCCTGGAACAACTAAAGTATATCTTCATCTTCTCCTAACTTTGGGGCCTAGATAAATCTTTTGCATGGTAAGCACTGAATTCATATTTTCTAGCAAGGATATTACCGGAAGAGGAGGGGGGGGCGATTCCCTTGACCCTCTTTTTGTATAGTTTGTAGGACACCCAGCATGGGGGTAAGAATTTAGTTGCCAATCTTGCACAGCAATAAGATATATGCTTCTTTTCTACATGTTGCCTTAACATTACCATCAGCCAAGCCAGGTCTTCCCTGGGCAACTAGGCACCCCCTAAGGCTCACCTTTTCTCCAAGTCTCAGGTGACTTAGGAGGTGTCTGACAGTGTGACAATTGGAGTAAAGCAGAAGTTACAGTTCAGACGTCCTTGCGGACAAAAGTGAAGAATCAGCTAACATTATTGGTGGTAGTCATACTCCTGCTGAAGGGGGGAAATGCTGAACAATTACAGAAGCATCTCATTGAGAAAGTCACCTTAAAGGAGATCCCATGGCTCTAGGCAGGCTGCTCCATCCCAACACCTGTTCATGCCACATCTTCATGATGACACTCCCAGGAAGCCATCTGTTGGAGCTCTTTGGTATCACGGGATCAGTGTCGACAATTGCAGTGGAAAGACGAGTGTCTTTTTCCCAGCTGGAAGCTACTGGGTTATGGATTAGTCCAGAGGAGCCTGAATCATCTGGATTTTTGACACTAGCCAGAACACACTTCCCCCCTTTTGAAACAGCCCTTTTGCTACCTGATGAAGAAAGCCTGGCATCCAAGCAGGCCTGGGAGATTTCGCTCCCAACTCTCGTGCAATCCTCAGCGCTGAAAAGGGCGCCGCACTTTCTTCCGCCGTTTCTGCTTCGAATCTCCTTTCTGGGAGGTACTGTCCACCTTTGGTGGAGGGGCAGGAGGGGTTGGCACACTCCCCGGGGACGGCGGTTGGGGCGTGCTGAAAAAGTTCCCGTTCGGCATTTGTCCGTGGTTCCCTTGGAAGATGCGGTTGAAGAAATCCTGCAGTTCTGCAGCTGAAGCAGGGCTGCCATCTGAAGAAGCAGCTCTTTTGAAGGGGAGAGCAGAGGGAGAGGGAGGAAGAAATGATACCATCAGATCCAGCAATGGCTGACACAGACCAAGATCCTCAGGTTTAACAGTAAAAGCAGGAGGTGGAAGGTACGCTTCGGAGCTCGCAACTGTGTCAGAACCCTCTTCACCACATGCAAAAGATGCCCAATTTCTATATGGATTCAACGGGACCAGTTTCAGCACAGGTTATGAGGACTCTAGGGTCAAGAATCTGGTCTCTGGGTATTAAATGCTCTACACTCAGGTTGGTGTAATAAGGTGTTATCAACCTATTGAAAAGGGAGCAAGGCCAGAACTAGCACTGCTCATGCACAGGAGTTAAGAGGCAAGTTATCTGGAAAAACTTTATGACTGTGACTAACCCATAGAAGATGGCAACTGCAATGAAAAATGTATTCCAAATTTCCAATGAACTGGGGGGCGGGGGGGGGGCAGGGAAAGAGTCGTGGACTCAGAGCTGCAGACAGAAAGAAAACTGAACACCTGCTAGCTAAATACTTAGAACTTAAGATGTTCCCTACCTGTGCATACAGGCTGTTCTAACACAACCATCACTGGAAAGCCATGTTGTGTATAGGACATCAGAACCCAAATCATCTCCATGCAGAAGAGCTCTGATTATGCCCAGCACTCCCCCATGTAGGAGCTGGACCACTTGTGCCCTCTTGTATGTATGGAGCAGATCCACTCCCCACATTCTACTGAAAATGGGAATCCTCACTCACAGAATATAGCCAGGATGTACACAGGTCTCTGGATGGGGTTCACAGAGCCTGGCACCACTTTAAAAGTTAAGGAAGGACTCATCCGTGTGCAGACTAGGGGAAAGAACATTTTTTAAGGGGAATGAATAAACAACATCATTCATCACTGACCTCTGCCGTCCTCCTGAGCCCCTTGATCCAAAAGATATGTGATATGGAACACGGTGTGTGTCTGGGGAGATTCCTACTCGCTGACAGCCAGCCCATTCTGCACATTAAAAAGGAAAGAAGTAAACTATGAGATGGTGAGAGGTATTTGCCTCTCAGAGAAAGCAGGCATGCTATTAGAATCCAAGCTCCTGCCTTTAGAGAGTAACCGCAACCTCTGCAGCAGCGTGATTTATCATTCACAGGGCACCCCGTCCAACTATTTAAAAATCCTTCTCATGGCAGCCTTTTGGGGGTCAAAGTTGTTACTGTGTTTTGAATGAGAGATGCGTTTCCTTGCAATAAGCATGCGCGCTGTCCAAATGTAGAGCTGCCCAGATTTAGCTTGAGGTTCAAAATCTACACAGCAGATCACCCACGCTGAACAGAATAGAAAGTGCCTATAAAGACCTTAGCATCTGTTCCACGAATGGCAAGTATCCAATGGGAGGAAAGGGGAGTATAGTTCTAAAACCCCATTTGACCACCTTCCTTCCACTTCCATTCCCACTTGTCCAGAGGTGTGGTGCCGTTACCTGTGATGTCGTAAACCTTTCCATCCATCATGGCAAAATACGTGATCTTCAGCCCTAGCATACTGGATTCGGCCCAGAAGTCTCCCTCCTCGGCCGCATGAAGCTTGCTACATTCTGCACAGTAGCGAGCATTCAGTGGGTCACGATCCATCTCAAACCGCCTGCAGCAGCAAAGAGTTTATCAGAGACCAGGGAGAACAGGTGTGCGTGCCTGATTTCCTAGAGATTGGAACCTTTAACGCTCTCCTCCCCATCCAAGGTTTCTTCGGTTCAGAGAGACAGATTCTGCATCCAAAAGTGGTTAGAAGGATCAGTAGCCCTGAGAAGAGGGAATGGTACCTAAGCCATGAATGAGAGCATCACCTCTCAAAGCTGCTGGAAACCTTCCCAGCTTTCTTATGCCTTAACTTCTCCAGCTACTCCCACATTATTCCCAAGCTTTTCCATGGATGCTTAGAACCATAAAGATAGCATACAGTCTCTCTGCCATATGGCTTTGCTGCAGCAATGCCCAGCAAAGAATTGGGATACTGCACACTCTGGATAGCAGACATGCTCTCGCTATTATTGCACCCAGCCTTGAAATAACGGTGGGACCATTAAGGGAATAGCAGCAGCTGGCCACTTACCTGTGCTTCCCCTGGCACTTGTTACACATCATCGTATTCATGGCTTCTTTTAGGTCATCCTGAAGCTTAGAAAGGAACTCGTTCATCGACTTGGTCAGCTCTGTCTCTGCCATGCGCTTGCTTGGAAAGAGCAACAAGGGAAGTCAGAAGCCAATGGCGGTAGCAGCAGTACAAGAAAGAAACCTGGACAATGCCAGACTAAGGCTGCGATAAAAAGGTAAAGGTAAAGGGACCCCTGACCATTAGGTCCAGTCGTGACCGACTCTGGGGTTGCGCGCTCATCTCGCATTATTGGCCGAGGGAGCCGGCGTATAGCTTCCAGGTCATGTGGCCAGCATGACAAAGCCGCTTCTGGCAAACCAGAGCAGCACATGGAAACGCCGTTTACCTTCCCGCTGTAGCGGTTCCTATTTATCTACTTGCATTTTGACGTGCTTTCGAACTGCTAGGTTGGCAGGAGCTGGGACCAAGCAACAGGAGCTCACCCCGTCACAGGGATTCGAACCGCTGACCTTCCGATCAGCAAGCCCTAGGCTCAGCGGTTTAACCACAGCGCCACCTGGGTCAAGGCTGCGATACTAAGCACTTTAAAGCAACATAACTTTCTTCTAGGTGATGACAACCAGGACCAGGCAGTAAGAAATAAGTGCTATATGCTGAAGCAGTATTAGCCCCCCTCTCCCAGCCACTTGTCTAACTGATATGCCACACTGTCTCTGCATTTGGTGACTTCCAAATTAGGTACTCCTAAATATAACTGATGCAGATACATTCTGCTTCTCATATTGGGAAATCTTCCAGTATTTTAAAGAAGCAGGAACACTTTCATAACATGTCAAAGCATTGTGGGAGATACAGGGAACTTGAAAGGAGTTCACTATAGTGTGCTCAGTGAAGAAAATGTTCCCCAGTGTATTCCCAGATACTCCCTGGCAGTGTACCATGGGCTTCAGTTAGATGACACAGCAAACACCTGATTGTTATTTCAGCCTTGCATTTGACACAACTCCACCTAACTCCAAATATGTGTATATCCTTCACTGTATCCAGTTTCTCATGAGGTGACAGGCATGGCTAGGAGTTTTATTTAAATCGTGCTGCTATTCCTGAGAGAGTGTCTGAGGAGCCAGTTTCAACTTGATGAAGCCATGCCACTCAGCATCCTCCAACAGAACATACTAGACTCTGGAGGACTCTGTGCCAGACCAAGATGCAAGGACAATTGCTCAAGAATTGACAATAACGTAAGTCAGGCTTCCTCAACCTCGGCCCTCCAGAGGTTTTTGGACTGCAACTCCTGTGGGAATTGTAGTTTCAAAACATCTGGAGGGCCGAGGTTGAGGAAGCCTGATGTAAGTAGACCTGAGACCAGGCATCCCCAAACTGCGGCCCTCCAGATGTTTTGTCCTACAACTCCCATGATCCCTAGCTAGCAGGACCAGTGGTCGGGGAAGATGGGAATTGTAGTCGAAAACATCTGGAGGGCTGAAGTTTGGGGATGCCTGCCTGAGACTGTTCCTTGCTAGGTAGCAGATAACTTCAGATCTTAACAAGGATGTCACCCAGTTTTTTAAAACCCTTACCCGATTAATCTACTCAAATTTGAACGATTAGCCTGCTAAACAATTGATTACGTCCGCATACAGCGAAAACAGTTGTAAAAAAGAAAAAGCACACTTCATGCTTTGATGATGCACCTGTATATCACAGCATGCAACATTTTAGAATCAGAATCCCCTTTCTTAGAGGTGGAAAGTGCCTCTTCTAAGAGTGTCCACCACCCTCATTTTTTATGAAACCTTATTGTTGCTGTTGTTGTTACTTTTAAAATATCTATTGCCCAATTAACTGCAAGTAACTTTTTTTTTTTGCTGATTACACCTTCCATTTGGGTCAACTAAACGAAATCTAGACCTTCCACACCCTTCCCGCTGGAGCTATGTTGCAAATCTAAATCTAAGCCTACTAAGAAGCCAGTCTCACAAAACAGTGGCTCTTTCAAGCCAGCATGTTGAAGCCTGGTTTTTAGAGTTCCAAACCTAGTAGTGCAGCAGCTGCTTGGCCTCAGTCAGTACCTCAAACTCCTCTGGGTCTTCTCAGAAGGCCTTTAGGCCAAGAGCACACTCTGCACCCTGATCTCCAGAACTCTTATCTAGTGGCACAATTGCCAGGTGGAGAGGAGTTCAATTTCGTCTTTCTACTAATTTGGTTACATTACTACAATCCACAGAGGATGGGGGTGTCTAGTGATGATACACTTCTTTCAATAAGATAAAAGACAAGGTTCCACCACAGTATTGCCCTTTACCTCTAAGGGAGGGCAGAAGCAGAGGTCAACACAAGCAGCAGTTAGAGGTACAAGCTCATTTTCAAAACCATTTATCCTGAGCATCTGTATCCAACTGTGAATACTTGTGCTCCTGTGCATATTATTAGTGGGTTAGAGATGCACTTACTCCTAAACCAGCGTTTTTCAACCGCTGTTCCGCGGCACACTAGTGTACCGCGAGATGCTGCCTGGTGTGCCACAGTGTGCCGCCATTAGGGGGCGCTGACCCGCCGGAAAGGAAGCCGGCCGGGTCACGACGCGAGTGCAGCTCTCAACAGCCACCACCACCGCCTCGGACGCGAGAGGCGGCCGGCGGGTGCTGCTGCTGCTCCTTTTCTCGCCGCTCTCACTCCTTTTGCTGGCGGCGCCCGGGGCTTGGTCGGCGCGAGGCCGACAAGCAGAACAGCCTCCGGAGGGCAGCCAGCGGCGTCTACCAAGGCGTGAGCGGCCTCTTCGGCGAGGAGCACGTGCGCGTCCTGCAGAAGGTGAGGCGCCTGGCCTGGACTGAGGAGGGGCAGGCCCGTTGCTCCCGGGGGTCGCACGGGTTCCAATGGATATTTTTACAGGAAAATATCATCCTGACCTTCCCCCCTAGGTTAAAAGCTATCAATCAAGTTTAAATTTAGCTCCCACGCAGTCCCAGATGAACAGGAGGCAGTCAGGGCAAGGAAAGCTTAACGCCTGATAATGTTTGTACTGTGTGGCAAGGAAATTTTTTTTAAAAAGAGCCACCCAGGCTTAAAGTCAACAAAGGGCATTAACAAATGGCCTATATATAAAGAGAATTACTTTATATATAGTCAATATAGGCACAGAGTTAATTTTTTTAACTTTTTAAATGGTGGTGTGCCTCGTGATTTTTTTCATGGAACAAGTGTGCCTTTGCCCAAAAAAGGTTGAAAAACACTGTCCTAAACAACCCCATGATGGGCACTCAGGAGGGCTTAATTGGCTATTTGTAGGACCCAGGTGGCGCTGTGGTTAAACCGCTGAGCCTAGGGCTTGCTGATCAGAAGGTCGGCGGTTCAAATCCCTGTGACAGGGTGAGCTCCCGTTGCTTGGTCCCAGCTCCTGCCAACCTAGCAGTTCGAAAGCATGTCAAAATGCAAGTAGATAAATAGGAACCGCTACAGCGGGAAGGTAAACGGCGTTTCCATGTGCTGCTCTGGTTTGCCAGAAGCGGCTTTGTCATGCTGGCCACATGACCTGGAAGCTATACGCCGGCTCCCTCGGCCAATAATGCGAGATGAGCGCGCAACCCCAGAGTCGGTCACGACTGGACCTAATGGTCAGGGGTCCCTTTACCTTTACCTTTACCTTAGGAGAGTTAAACATTTAAGAGAATCATACCCCACCGTTCCATTTTCTTTACAGGGCAGCATTTTGCATACATCTGGAACATTTAAATAACTCTTGGCCACAAGATGAGGCCAATGATCAGGGCTTCATTTGCAACGCATCTTCCTGCCCATTAAATATGGCCTTACTTTGAGAGCAACACCCTCCCAGTCCATAGGTAATGTGGACTCCTGATTCCAAAACATTGTGGCCAAATGGATTTCAGTCCACTCACATTTCATATTCCTTCCTCCTCTCTGGATTGCTGACAATATCCCAGGCTGCCCGTAGTACCTTGAAGGCCTCTTCCGCTCGCGGATGCTTATTCTTGTCTGGGTGAACCTGTGCAACACCCCACCCCATCCCAAAAACCAACAGAAAGTCAGAAAATACCTATATTGTGGCATCAATAGCATTTACGGTAGTTTTTTCAGCACATGGGAAAAGCACATCACATACATGAACACAGTAATCCTTTTTATATATTTTTAATTTGTATTATCCCAAGGTTTCAGTACATACTGCATATTCTACATATTTTTATCCATCTATTCCCTTTAGATTTCCGACCCCACTGTGGATTCCTGTTTTTCCTTTTTATGCTGCATATCCTTAGCCAGGAAATTACCACCAATTATTGTTCTGTTTGGTAACCTACTTTGTAATTACTTCTCCATAATAATAATATTATAAAATAATAACAACAACAATAATAATAATTTATTTATACCCCGCCCATCTGGCTGGGTTTCCCCAGCCACTCTGGGCAGCTTCCAACAGGATATTAAGAACACAATAAAGCATCAAACATAAACTTTCCTAAACGGGGCTGCCTTCAGATGTCTTCTGAAAGTCAGGTAGTTGTTTATTTCCTTGACATCTGCTTATATGTCAATTCCTACATGCAGATTTATTTGGTTGTGGTACCTCTTTAGATAATCTATAAATAATTTCCATTCCTCCCTCAGCTATGTTTCTTCCTGGTGTCTAATTTTTATGGCCAAGCTGGCCAATTCTATATACTCTGTCAATTTCTTTTGTCATCCCTCTATCGATGGGATTGTTTGTTCTTTCCAATGTTGTGCATATAATATTCATTAACTCAGTAATCCTAATAGGATTACAGATCGACAGAATAAGATTGGCAGAAACTTGATCGAGGACTTCCGATTAATACAGGCATGTTTTCTGTTCAAAAGCTCAGACTGGAGAGACATGCTTCCTCCAAGGTAGCCATGCCCAATCATAACAAGGAATGAATGAGATACAACTGCTTTTGATTAAAACCAATCCTTATCACAAATGAGGCCAGCTCCTGTGGTCAGAGACAGATTAGCAGTTCCCAGTGACGACAGGGCCTGAAGTCTGAGTCCACTCCATGTCTGCCCACATCAACAATGCGCTACAGTGGAACCCCTACTTACGAATTTAATCCGTTCCAAATGCACATTCGTATGTAGAAACATTCGTAAATCGAAACGATGTTTCCCATAGGAATTCATTGGGAACGGATTAATTCGTTCCGGAGCCTTACCTCCCTCGCTGCCCCGGGCTCACTGCAGCCACTGGATCGGGCCCTCGCCGGCCTCGTTGCCCCGCACTCACCACCGGATCAGGCCCTCGCCGGCCTCGTTGCCCCACGCTCGCCGCCACCGCCAGATCAGGCCCTCGCCAACGTTGTTGCCCCACGCTTGCTGCCACCTCCGGATCGGGCCCTCGCCGGCCTCGTTACCCCGTGCTTGCCGCCGCTAGATCATGCCCTCGTGGCCGCCGCCACCACGAGGCCGACCTTCTGCAGCGAGCGGGGCCACGGAGGAGCAAAAGGCAGAGGCCACATTATGAGTCTAGCTTGGCTAGGTTTCTTCGCTCTATCTGGCAAATTTAGGGGGGGGGGCGGAATCTTGTTGTTTAGCAGCTGGGAGTCAGAAAGAGAAGCCATCGGCAGGCAGGCAGGCGAGCGCGCTACAGGTAGGAGCCAGGCGGGCGGGTGGCCGAGCGAGCGCGGGGCAATGAGGCCGGTGAGGGCCCGATACGGCGGCGAGCGCGGGGCACCGAGGCCAGCGAAGGCCTGATCCAGCGGCCGTGGCAAGCACAGGGCATCGAGGCCATTCGGATGTCGGAGAAATTCGTAAGCGCGCTCCAATTTTTTTCATTCGTAAGACGATTTTTTTGTAAGTAGAGTCATTCGTAAGTAGGGGTTCCACTGTACTGCAGTTCAGTTGCCCTTTTAACTCATTTTGGGATGAGCAAAAGGGAGCAGATTTGCATCCTTAAGGCTTCAGGCTGGTAATTTTCCAGCCCTAGGAACTAGGCGGGAAAGTATACCACCTGGAGGCATTAAGTCAAGACAGGTTCAACCTGGCTTCCCAGCATACTGCTGCTTGATACCTGAAGCAGGAAAAACTAGCAGAGTGATTACTCATCACAACGGCCTGGACAAGCAAGCTGCTGACAGTGATCATGCCAGCCTGATAAAAGAAAGGATTAGCAAAACTTTGTCCCTCCAAGTAGCACAGTAATCTTGAAGGCCCTAGACTAGAGTGTGCAGCAGGGCATGGTAGATGAGGCAAGAGGAAGCAAAAGGACTGCTAAACCTACAAGTGAGAGACACCGTTGAACAAACTGGCTGGATAATATCATCTGAACCTCCCCCTCCACACAAACACACATTAAACTGCTAACTGTGCCAACCAGATGCAGAGGGGGGGTCCCCGCCTGCACCGCTGCACCTTGAAGAAAACCAGCAGTAGCTTTGCAAAGCCACGTAGTGAACACAGCGGTATTCGTGAATTGCAAGCACATGCCAGCCCAAGGCAGCAGAGAAATATGATGGCACCGTTCTCAAGACACCCAATTGTCTTCCTCCAGCTCAAAAGGAATGTGCTCACCAGTACTGCCAAGTGCCGATAGGCTCTCTTCAGCTCAGCGTCCGATGCAGTTGCCTCCAAGCGCAAGACCTGGAAAGGGTTAAGCTCCTCTTCGGGGGTATGTGCCATAGCCAGCAAGCGTGCCACCTCTTCACCAGGCTGGTATGGCTCAGATCCTCCTCCAGGAGACCCATTATAAGCACTGTCCCCTGGCTGGCTGGTCCTTAATCCTTTGGGCATCCAAAGGAGGGTTTGCCACTTAAGCAGCAGGCCGGCTGCCCACTTGCAAGTCCTGCTTTCTTTAAAGAGGGCCCAAACTTGGGGCAGGTCAACGGCTGAGACAATCCAGGCTCCATGACTGGTGTGGGCCAATCTACCCAAGACACTGAACAGGGCTGATTTAGAGGCCCGCCAGCAGAGTCTCAGGCTACCCAGGAGAAGCATGAGCACCAGAAAGAGTATAGCACATAGCATCTTAAGCAGGCGGTAAGCCACACTAAGCCACGAGCCCAGCCACCACGTCACTTTCCTGCAGCCCAGCCTTGCATGCTGGATCCAAGTCCGCATGCTGGTTCGGATGGTATCCAGATCATGAGCGCTTAAGGAGCAGCAAGAGTACAGGAGCTTCCCACCAGTTTCCACACCCTCGCCACACCTGTGGGTGACCTGCACAATCAGGCTGATAAAGAGTTTGAAGCAGGAGACGCAGAAGGAGGCTAACCCCTCCAGATGTTTGAGCAGCTGAACGTGGACGTCATGGTGTCGCCCACCATCACTCCTCTTCCTGGCCTGCCTGTGCTTTCCCCCAGATAGTGCAAAACGCCCTTCGCCCTTGGCTGCAGAATGGTGCTTTTGCTGCCGGGCAACCTTCCTTCCACCGGGAGCCCGAGTACAGTCTGGGGCCTCCTCCATGGCCTTGGATGCCACATCATCTTCAACGTTTTCCTCCTGGCCTTGTGGTAACTTGGACGGGCCTTTCTCCTTGGAGGCCGAAAGCCACTGCTGGCAAGTGAAACCACACAAGCCATTCCCCTTCTCTGAATAAGTTTCGGAGAGATCAGGGGTATCTCCTTGACAATTACAAGGAGTATTGCCTGCAGTGTTGTAGCCAGCGAAGTGCAAGTTGCCGTTATCTTGATCGCTCCTTTTCTTCCAAGTGGTTTCAGTTCCTCTAGCACCCTCCTCCTCGCCCAAAATTCCAGCTTCTCCAGCAGCGTGCTCACAAGCCTCTGCCGCTTCCAAAACCAGCCCCTCTTTGCGGAGGCAACCTTCGCAACTGCAGCACCCTTGGGAGACCTGGCCGGCGGCTAGCAGGTCGCTTCCTGCATCAGCACCGCCTGAGGAGACGGAGCTGCTCTCGTTCGCCATACAAGGGCTGCCAGTCCCCGGAACAGTCCTGCCCAAATCAGGGCAACCTGGCTTGCGTTCAAACAGATCTCCAGTCTCACACCCAGCGACCTCCATGGCGTTGGGCTTCCAGGGTTACTCTGGCCTCGACGGACGGTTAAGTTACAGCCATCGTCGATCCCTCCGCCTGCAAAAAAAAAATAGTAATAGCCGGAGAGATTAAAAAAAATCCAGGCTATACTTCTAAAAACCGCAGCACCGACCCGCCCCCCCCCCCACGCCCTGGACGCGTGTCCCACGATCTCTCACCCCACCCCAACCCCCAATACAGTAATGGTTAACAGGAAGCTAGATCCCTACCACCCACTTCTAGGACTAGGGTGGGGGCAGAGAAAAGCGGGAGCCGCTCCATGCTTGGGGTGGCGGGAAAGGACTCAAAGCGTGCCCCCCCCCAAACGAAGGGGGACAGGAGACACGAAAGAGAGCGGGGAGGACGGGGGGGGGAAGCTTACCTGATCCTGTTACCCTGGCAACGAGAGGGGGCGCTACCTCTCCCGCCTCCTGCCCCCTCTCTCCGCGAGCCTCCACTTCCGCCCGCCTATGTGTGACATCTCTTTCCCCGCCTTCTGCGTCCGGGTCAAGTGCGTGGGTGGGAAGGGAGGGGGCGGGGCGCGTGGTAGCGTCATCACCCGTCCCGGCCGCCTCGTTCTTTTTCTTAAAGGGCGCGAGCGCAAAATTCCCGGCAGCAGCGCCTCCCTCTGACTCTTCCCCCCTGAGCCCGGATCAGAGTGGGGCGAGTTCGCTTGCTGGCGCGGTTGCCTCGGACCGATCAGGGGGCGGGAGGTGCTTGGACCGCCTGTCGGCTGGCTGGCTTCTCTAATGGCAAAGGTGATTCAGAGCTGATCAGCCTTATCCAGGGGGCGCAAACTTCGTGCTCGTCGGATCGGCTCTGTTTTATTTTCTAGGAGCCACCAGGTCCCTGCCAGCCACGCCCAGATCCAGAAGAGATCCAGTTAAGAGTTAAAGAACAACTGTGCCTCTGAGCGCATTATGAGTCTAGGAATTCGTTTCACGCGCAAAAGTCCGCGCCTGGCTAGGTTTCTTCGCTCTACCTGGCAAATTTAGGTGGGGGGGGGGCGCGGAATCTTCTTCTTGTTGTTTAGCAGCTGGGAGTCAGAAACCATTCCCAATCTTTTAACAAGTCACCTCAGGCATCAACCAGTCGATCCAGCTTCTGCCCACCCCTGATATTTTAACTTGTTGGCATCCATCTGCCTCGAGAGATACTCCTGGGGTTCTGCAGTAGCCAGATATTATATTTTATTAAGGTGATTTCAGTTAAAAGAAATAAAGTGATACAGGTACAGGGGAAAGGAAAGTCACAGGGAGAAAAACAACAACCGCAAAGATATATATAAAAGTTATATGCCAAAAAAAGCAATGTACAATATTCCCATACAGACTTGTATAAATTGGTATAGTGTTATTGTCCCAGTGCTTATGTAAATAAGCCTACTACATTTTGTATAAACTCATTCCAAACGTTATCATATTTATCCGTACAGAGTCTGCGCCTGTAGGCAGTCCGTTCATAAATTGCCATTGAGGCCATATTGTCAAGTCCATTGATTGAAGGGTTAAAAAAAAATATTTAACTAAAAATCAATTAATTAAAAATCTTTATTTTTCCAGTTCCTCAAAATCAATCACTTGGCCAACATTAGAACACAGAAAACCCATTTCCGTTGTCCCGTTGATAATTTCCATACTACAAGTATATAGTTCAATAAAATATTCTCCGCTGAAAGATTTAACTTTTTCTGCACAGTCATGGTTACACAGTTAGTTCAGCTTTTTCTCCCAAAACTTGTTAAGTAAAGAACACTGTACAAATATGTGTTTCAAAGAGGCATTGTTCTGGGCTACCTTTCTTGGCCTTGCTGATGTGGTCTGAAGGAAAGCAGAGCAATACACTTGGAAACACCTTGAATTTATGTACGATCTCCAATACAGCAAGAATGAAATCAATAGTGCTTGCTTCTGAACAAGCATACATACACTGGATCTGGCTGCAAGTTTGATTTCATTCTGGTCAGTGCTGAATCAGTTAAAAGTAGAGGTGACCAAGGCTCAGTTGTCAGAGCCATGCACTTAATCCTAGGAGTACACTGGAAAGAGATATTTTAGACAGGGAAACCTCCAGATAATACTAAAGCAGAATAGGTCACTGGGTCGGCATTTAAAGTACTGCTGAATGAGCTGACCTTGCTTGCCAAATACAGTGGTTCCATGACAAATGGATCAATGTGGAAAGAGTTCCCTGAGGGTAGAAGTTTGAATGCCACTGTGATAAATCAAAGCAAAGCATTTTTAAAATTAAGACCTGAAAAGCCTGAGGTATTGGATCAAAACACGAGTTACTAAATCAATGTTCCCTGCAAGACATAGCTCCGTTGTTAGCAAGATAATTTCATTTTGTGGATTGAAACAAGTGGGCTTCAGTCTGCAAAAGCTTGTGCTGCAATAAATCTGTTTGTCTTTAGGGTGCCGCAAGACTCCTTTTTGATTTCATGATAAGAAAGGCATTCACTGATAGAAGTTTAAAATGGAGCAGATAAGTCCCTGAAGCAAAGTAATAGGAAGCGTTGTAATTTTTTTTTTGCTTTTTTGGCACACCATTTGAAATATGATTTGAATTAATGTATACATCTATAGCTACTCCAGTTTTTTCATGATTTGGACTTTACAGTGGAAGAAGAAGAAGAAGAAGAAGAAGAAGAAGAAGAAGAAGAAGAAGAAGAAGAAGAAGAAGAAGAAGAAGAAGAAGAAGAAGAAGTAGTTTGGATTTGATATCCCGCTTTATCACTACCAGAAGGAGTCTCAAAGCGGCTAACAATCTCCTTTCCCCTCCTCCCCCACAACAGACACCCTGTGAGGTGAGTGGGGCTGAGAGACTTCAAATAAGTGTGACTAGCCCAAGGTCACCCAGCAGCTGCATGTGGAGGAGCGGAGACGCGAACCCGGTTCCCCAGATTACGAGTCTACCACTCTTAACCACTACACCACACTGGCTCTCTGGATGAAGAAATGGAGACTCCCAAGATTAAAATAAAGAACCAGGCAGGTCAATTCTATAGCCTCGATAATAGAGTGGTACTTTTGCTACCTGAAGATGAGCACAACTTACAGAACAGCACAATCCTAACCATGTCTATTCAATAAGTCCTCTTGAAGTTAAGAGGGCTAACTCTTAGGTAAATGGAGTTAGGATTGCAGTATGCTGTACTTGCCCAGCAGAAAAGTTGAGAAGGAAAACACCACTACAAAAAGCAGAGAATGGAAACATGCTTCTGCGGACTTCCAAGAGCATGCAAAGGCCTGGGTTGCAAAAGTTCTCTCCTGACTATATACCGTGTTTCTCCTAAAATAAGACACACCTATAAAATAAGCCATGGCAGGGTTTTCATGCCTTGAAAAAATATAAGACATCCCCCGAAAATAAGCCGTAGTGCAGTTCCGGAGGGCGCCAAGGAAGAGGAAGAGGCCTGTCGGGTTGGGGCCCGGAACTGCTGCAGCCCCGCCAAAACATCCAGCAGCACGCACCGCGTGGAGCCCCGAGCCAGCGGGACCCAGCAACGTCGCGCTGCTCTGGGGCCGGCGGCGCTCCCTCGCTGGACTTCGCTTCGTGCGGGCGCAGCGCAGCTGCCGGACTGCCGGGCTGGCTCCCCCGCCTGGGTTCGTTGGCGAGCCCCGTGCCCAATCTCCGTTTCGCACTCTCCGTCGCTCCCTCCCGGGCGCCGGCAGAACCTTTGAATTGCGCTCTTCTTTCTCATTCACGTTTTGCCAGCCTTGAACCCTTCCCGGCCCCACGTGGACGCCTGCGCCTCTCGCCATTGGCCACGGAGATGGAAGGAGAAAAGCGCGAGCGGTGTGTGTGTGTGAGTGAGTGAGTGTGGCACAGTGTGGGGAGAAGCAGCGAGAGATGGTCCCGGAATTGGGGTGCGAAGGCTTCCTCGGTGGGAAGCTCCCTGACAGCTAGACGCACGCGGTCAGGGGGCTTGTGCTGTGTCTGCGGGGCTGCCAACTTCCCGGCACCTTCCGGGTCACTTGGCCAGCCCAGGACGGAGCTCTGCAGCAACTGAGGCTCCCCTCCCACATTGTGCTCTTGCAGTGGAGCTGGCTCAGGGCTCCATGCGGTGCATGCTGCGGGCCCCGCTGAAGCGCCGACAAAGCGCCTAGCAGCGCCATGCGGAGCGCCCCGAGCCGCAGGAGGAGGAGGGGGATTCAAAGCGGTGTGTGCTGCGGGTCCCGCTGAAGCGCCGACAAAGTGCCCAGCAGCGCCATGCGGAGCGCCCCGAGCCAGCGGGACCCAGCAGTGCTCTGTAGCACTTTGAATCCCTCTCCTGCTGCTGCGGCTCGGGGTGCTCTGCGCGGCGATGCTGGGCGCTTTGTCGGCGCTTCAGCAGGTCCCGCTGGCTTGGGGCTTCACTCGGCGCGCGCTGCTGGGCTCTTTCTCGGTGCTTCAGCAGCAGCAGCAACTTACAGGTAATTTTAAAAAATAAAATAAGACACCCCCCCCCCGAAAATAAGCCACCGTGGGGGTTTTTGAGAAAAAATATATATAACACGTGTCTTATTTTAGGAGAAACATGGTACTGAGGTCATCTAACAAAGCCATGCAAAGATTCGTCATGGAACTCCCTTCCGCTGGATGTGCGCCCAGAACCTGAATATCAACTGGAAGCACTTGAGAATATTTTCATTTGGGCTGGCTTTTACCCAAGCCCGAGTCCTAAAAGACCATGCAGTCTTCCGAGGGAAATTGGTGCTTCAAGAAAAGCATTATCTCATTCAAAGCTGCAAATGCTAAGAATGTACTGTAAAGGGTTTTCAAATCAAGTTCCAGTTTTCACCAGCAGAGGACAATTCATCCCCTTTAAACTCCCCTCTCTCACAAGAGGCAACAGCTGGTAGATATGCATTGTTGCAAAGGAAATTGGCGTGGGCATGTCCTGGCTGGCATCGTGGCATCTGGGGAATGAGTTGGACCTTCAAAGCCAGGGGTATATCCTGTAACTTGAGGAAGCACAAGCTCACCGAGAATGCAGAACCAGTGATTTGGGAGTCTGTGGGAGCAGCTTGGAAATTCGTAGAGCAAGGAACAATATTTTCCACTCCCTTGGACACAAAATCTTCCCTACTGCATTTCTGCTTGGGGTTTCATTAGATTCAGCCAGGTGTGTTTCCTCAATCCCCCAGACAACCCGCTTCCTTCCACACGGTGGACTTTCACAGAAGAATCTAGGACATAGCTGGATTAATTATTAGTTTGAATAAGCTATAGAATTGGGCCCTTACTGCAAATAAAATAACGATACTTGGACCTAGCAGGTGGGAAGCTTAAGACTACGTTTTACAAGAAGAAGGTACATAAAAAGTGTTTAACTGTATAGTCAGTATAGTAAAAAATATATATAAAAAAGGTAAAGGACCCCTGGACAGTTAAGTCCAGTCAAAGGTGACTATGGGGTTGTGGCACTCATCTCGCTTTCAGGCTGAGGGAGCGGGCGTTTGTCCACAGAGTTTTCCGGATCATGTGACCAGCATGACTAAACTACTTCTGGCACAACAGGACACCATGACGGAAACAAGAGCGCACAGAAACGCCGTTTACCTTCCCGCCACAGCGGTACCTATTTATCTACCTGCATTGGCGTGCATTGGCTCCCTTGTTTAATATGTTGTGGTGTTCCATTTCCCCTTTGCAGATTTTGGATGGTGTGCAGAACCCCATTTACATGTGGTTCCGAAGCTGAGCTAGAGTTATGAAGACTTTTGTAAGAACCTAGAAGTGAGGAAGTTTCTACTTAGGCGTGACTTTTGTCCACCCACCTCTCAAAATATAATGATGATGGCTTTCTAACCAAGTGAAATGCTCAAGGCTGTACATGAAGTTAGCAGCCAAGTCCCACCAAATGCCAACATTTGCCCAGATCCAACAGCTGTAGAAGCCACATGCCTTTATTCAGGTTTTGGACTTCTGATTATAGACGGGGGTGGGGGGGTGGGATAGACAGCCCACAGTGATTGCTTCTAAACCAGGGTGGGGGAAAATCAATGATTTTTTTAAAAAAATCGGATTTTTTTTTATTTAAATCGTTTTTTTAAATAAAATGCTTTTTGAGGAAAATATATTACCATCCAAAGGTTATTCCATCATGAAATAAAGATTAGTTTTTTAATTATGTAGAATAAGGTTGTATATGTTTAATTTTTTTGGGTAAATACATTCCATTAATCCATTCACAATGTCATGCTCTTCCAGAGGTTTTTGTAAGATTATTGGGCAGTTTCTCTGCCTGCAAGATATTATCACAGATGCTTGGTTTACTTTTGCAGTTCTCAAAACTGAATTTGACTCAACAGAGATCACATGCCTCTTCTTCACAGCAAAAATGTTATAACATGAACAGAGTTGGAAAAAAGACCTTAATCCTATTGTTCTACAAACCTATGAATACAGAAACAACCCCTTCAGTGCTAAGTTTCAAGAAGTTCAGTGAATAGAATAGAAACAATATTTTTCTGATTGTTTGGAGTAGACAGTATTTAAGTTTTTCATGTGTAGGCTGGGCTGACAGTCTAAGTTTCTTAAAATATATATATTTTGTTTTTGTTTAGCCAAATTACTTAACAAACATGGATGTTTGTTTAAGCAAATAACATATGCTGTAATGTTATTGTTTCAGTTGAATAAATCTATTTAAATTGTTGTCATTAAGGTAATGATTATTTTTCTCCTTCCTAAGTACAACAGAAAAGTTGTCCAAATACAGTATGAATGATTAACCTATTAAACTGGGGGTAAAAAAAACTAATATGAAAAGTTGTTATTCTAAAAACCTTCATCTACCAGCATATTAAAGTTATACCAGCAAGAATTAGTCTTTATGTAAAAAACTATGATTTAAATCAAGCCTTACTGACTAGTGATTTAAATCGTGATTTAAATCAAATCCACCCTGTTCTAAACCCACTCCTCTGCCCTGACCCACTAAACCCCATTCTCTCCAATCTGCGGATTTAAAAAAAAACCCGGTTATCCTGCTCCCATTCTCCCTTCTTTGTGATGACTCAATAGACTCCTCTTTCTTCTCCCCCAGAGCGCTGGCGAGAACTCAAAGCCCTCTGGCTCCCGGCCTGCTCTCCATTCTAACCCACCGGCAGCAAACAGAACAGCAGCAGGGAGCTGGTCATGGGTGACCCAGCCACTATGGGACAACCCCTCCTCCCAGGATCATGCGCCTAGTATTACGAGTACCGGGCCCTATGGGCCTTGGGTGCTGAGAGTTGCCTCTGACACAAAGCCCCCTCTGTTTGCTCCAGCCAGGGCCTGAGAGAATCCAGTGTGCCTCCGAGGAAGGCGGGGGCAGAGGGCACATTGTTTGGAGACTTGCAGGAGATCGCAACATTTGGACATTATTACCCATCTCCCGCGGGGGGTGAGCAATGCCCTGCAAGTGAAAAATCAGCACCGAGGAGGCCCTGATTCGGTCTGTGGTAGAGAGAAACTTGTGGCACCTTAAAGATCAACACATTTATTACGGACTCGAGTCCGCAAGAAGCTCATGCCCTAATAACTTATGTTAATCTTTCAGATGCTGGTCAGAAGATTCTTTGTCGGTTTTGCCGCAAAAGATTAATATGGCTGCTGTCCCCTGTGGAAGTTAAAAGAATGGGGTCACGGTAGTCTAGGGGAGACTCTGTAAGAGTCTGGAGTGCTTAAAGGGAATGAGAGACTAGTGGATCAGGGTGACTGGGAGCTAATGAGGAAAGCAGCAGAGATTAGTGATTGGAGGTGGTGCACAAAGTGGTTCAGATTCCACCTTTTATTGGGAGAAAGTTGTGCAACTCGGAAGCACCCTACTCTCACCAGAACAATTCCATACTGAAAGGCATCCTTTACTTTTTGGGCTCTTTGCTCTATCTAAGGCTTCCTCTTTTGTCCAGTCAGATTCCCTTTTCCTTCACCATGAGACCAACTTGGGAGCCACTCTTGAAGAGTTTCCTGGGGCATGGCTTTGAAAGGAGAGCAGACAAAATGGGGGACTGGTACAGGGGTGAACGAAATTTTGGATCCCAAATAGGTTATATACTATGGGAGCTCTGGCTTGGAAGAAATGAACTTTCCAAAGACCTGGGTATTTTTATTTTTTTTACTCGTTTATTTATTGCTTTGATGTTGGGATACTTCAAAGGCAACTCTCCAACCCAAGCTTCTGTTGGCTTCTGCCTATATTCTCTACAATACCCAGAATTGGACTGGATCCTAATGTTCTGCTCTACGCATTTCCCCAAAGAGCAAAAAGTCCCATGGACAGTATGACTGGCTTAGTTTCCTTGGATATGAGCACTCCGGCAACTTCTGATGTCTTTGTGTTCTTTGTTTTATTCACAAATATACAAGCATAGCCTGCTGGAAGCAAGACTCTCCAAAGGGTAACCATGTTAGTCTGTTGCAGGAAAAACAACCAAGAGTAGATTCTTTGTTGTTTCTGGATGCAAACAGATTCCTACCGGAATGCAGATAAGAGTCTCAGGGTCCCAGAGAGTTTGTTTTAGCTCCCCAAGGTTGCAACGGCTTAAACTCTTTGCTCTCAGCCAGAGTCAAAGGATGACACTGTCTCTAAACCAGTGTCTTTGAACCATGGGCTGTTGGACTACATCTCCCATCTCCCTTGACCGTTGGGCTAAGCTGGCTCTGGATGATGGAAGCTGTAATCCAACAACATTGGGCGGCCTAAGGTTGAAGAACACTGGTCTAAACTGTGGCCCTTTCCCCTTCTACTTGGTGCATAGTGTCACGTTTCCAAAACACCTTGGGGATTGCATCCCAATGACTAGAGGGAGATTTCCAGCTATCAAGGAACATTACTGTTATTTTCCTAAAGCCTACGGCCGCACACAAATTGCTTCAAAGCAGCAACCAAGACAGCCCCAACTCCTAACACCGGTTTGCAGTGCAAGAGGGTTCCTGCTTTGCCTTGGCAGGACTCAACTACTGAGAAGTGGCATTGAGCCTTGCTCAACAAAGGATGAGAAAATATTTCTGCAGGTGAAATGAGCAGTATCTCAGAGGCTGCAGCAATACAGTGGAACCTTGGTTTATGAACACCTCGGTTTACGAATTTTCAGTTTACGAACGCCGCGGACCCATCTGGAACGGATTAATTCACTTTCCATTACTTTCAATGGGAAAGTTCGCTTCAGTTTATGAACGCTTCAGTTTATGAACAGACTTCCAGAACCAATTACACCCATGCTTCGGGTTAAGTATGCTTCAGGTTGAGTACTCCACGGACCCGTCTGGAACGGATTAACCCACTTTCCATTACTTTCAATGGGAAAGTTCACTTCAGTTTATAAACGCTTCAGTTTAAGTACTCCGCGGACCGTCTAGAACAGATTAATCCACTTTCCATTACTTTCAATGGGAAAGTTCGCTTCAGTTTATGAACAGACTTCCGGAACCAATTGTGTTCATAAACCGAGGTACCACTGTATTACTAGTATATATATATATATATATATATATATATATATATATATATATATATATATATATATCCTCCCTAGTCTTGGAAGGAATCAGAGAGGAGAGAACCAACCTCCCAAAAAGACATATGGACCAACAGTTGAGTATTATTTCCTTGGCGTGTGGATGAGCTACTGATACACTGATGGTCAGGGCAGGAAGAAGCCAAGCCTCCATTGCTCATTACGTTCCTCCTGCAGTGACAAAGAGAAGGGGCTGATGCCAATTAAAAATGTTCTGTTGGGACCATCTGCTCTAGTCCTCCCTAGTTGTCACTGTTGGAAAGGGCACTGACAACGATGTACTATACCGATAGCAGGATCTGGGACATGGAAAAGGAGGTGGGGCTTACTTGAATTCAAATAGCAGAGCCAGGGACTAGGACGCTAGAATCAGCCCCCCCCCCCGCCCCAATTTCCCACCTAGTTTCTGGCTAGGAGTGGTATCCAGTAAGGTTAGACTAAGTAGAGCTTCCTCTTCATGCATTCTATGAAAAGTACTTTTTATTTTTCTTTGTGTTATTTGCTGCGTATCTGAAAACATTTGTGGAGGAGGAGGAGGGGGTCGTTTTCAAATCAAATGTTAACTTTGGCCCATGCTTTTTTCTTTTAAACAAACATCTGTACAAGACCAGATGTGGAAAAACCAACGTTGCAACTTTGGCATTGCACGAGAAAAGGCCTCGGGACTAGTTACGTTTGGGGGGGTTCGTGAGTTAGCGCAGCCGTATAGCTGGCCCATCTCCCAGCCAGGAAGCAGGCCGATTCTTTGCTAGGGGCTCCAGCCCTCTTTTAGGATCAGCCCCCCCTCCCCCCTGGCTGTCCACTCCACACCCGGGCCCATCCCGCTCCAGTTGCTGGCTGGGCTTCAGACACCTGCTTGGCCAGCTGGCTGGCTAATAATCCTGCGAGGAAAGTCTTCTGCTGCTTGACATGCCCACTGCCGGCATTCCTGGAGGAGCTAAGGCTAGCAAGCCTAGGACCCGGCAGCGCCAAAGCTTAGCCCTTGGGGCTAGAACACAGCAGCAGGCAGGTCTTCTGTGTCCTGGCTCAGTTGATTAGAGCATGGTGCCCATCATGCCAAGGTTGCAGGTTCGATCCCCGTATGGGACAGCTGCCTGTTCCTGCATTGCAGGGGCATGGATGAGATTGGCCCTCAGGGTCTCTTCCAACTCTACAATTCTCCCACCTTTCGAAAGGGCCCAATGGCGGGAAGGAGAGATTGCAAAGCTCCCAACGTCCCCAACAACCAGCCCAGCTGAGAGGGGGCGATGCAAAGAGAGAGGCTGGTGGCGGCCCCCAGGATTCCTCCCCCTCCCTGCCCTGCAACAGTTGGCCCTATAGAAGCCCCCACAAGGCCACTCTCCCCGCGCACAGATAAGTCTAAATTGCTCCTTTCTCTGCAAGACAATCAAACCATTCTCTGCAACTGGAAGGAACCAACCCTCTTGCCCCTAAAAAGAGAGGGGGTGGGGGGAATAGACCATTCTTTTCCAGCCGCGGCTTTCCGCGGATTCAAGAGCCCAGTTTCCTTTCTCTCGCACTTTCCGCTACCCCTCTGGTTTTTTTTGCCAGAAACATGGAGAAGGAGGAGGCGGTTACTTTCTCCTTTCTTTCTCGAGACCCCATTATGTTCTCCCTCGGGTCGCCCAGCTTCTCCGCTGGCCCCGCCCAGCGCTTGATGAGCTCACTCTTCAGCTGTCGTGGGGGGAGAGATGATTTTGCCCCGAGTTTTTTGAACTGGAGGAAAGGGGGGGCTAAATCGGGGGTGGGGTCTGTGCGGGGGAGGGAGAAGAGGCGGAGGAGGAGATTTGATCTTTTATTTAGGCACCTCTTTTGCATGCTCTTTCAGTTCCCAACAGTTACTCTCCGGAGTGGGTGGAGCTGATTGATGGGATGGTTCTTTTGCAAACCAGTCCCGTCTATATGCCGTGGTGGGAACCCTGTTCTGGACTGGTAAGTTATATCTACCAAGCGGCTTACTTTTCTTTTCCGGTGATGTGGAATATAGAAATCCGGGCTCCCTTTATGCTCAGCGTTAAAGCTCCAAGGGCGGTTGTCTCGCGCATCCGTCCACCCACCCCCTCCAAGTTAATCTAGTTTTTGTTTGTGCCTGTGCGTGCGCGCTTCAAAAATAATGTTTTTGGGAAAATGTTCTGCATCGTTTCAGAAGCTCTTTGCCAACTTGGAAAGTTGGCTGGAATTCAGATCAGGGTGACTGGAGGGAGGTGAGTGATCTCTCCTGAACGAGATTTTAAGATGGGTAAACCGGGGGGGGGCAGACCAGCAACAGTTCTCTCCTCCCCGTGTCCGGATTATTCTGTGAGTCCTTCTGAGCTTCCGTAGAATGCATTCCTCTATTTAATATTTGGGAAGGTTTTACCACTGAGTTCAGAAAAGAAAAGAACGAGGGCCAAGCAGTGTGAGCCTCCTCCTACCACTGTCCGTAATTTGATTGCTTTATTTTTTATTTTTACGGCTCTCTCTAGCACTGCAACCCGCAGAACTTTGTTGCGAGCCCTAAATTTTAGGGATTGCTTGCTAAGCCTTCCACCCACCTCCCAGATTCCCAGCTGTGTCCTTTCTTCCTTCCCTCTGAGCTCAAGCAAGCTAATGGTATTCTAAACTGATTCTTGTTCTCTGATCCCAAAGGGAATATTTCCGTTAAACTCAGCACCGTTTTCCTGTCTGGGAGTCAAGCCATGGCTAGGGGAGGAGCCAGCAGCCCCTCTGTAGCCAATATTGTATATACACATGCAAATAGCCAGGATTTTGGGACCCACTGGTTCAGCTGCCGTCCTCAACGTGGCACACGTGCATGAGTGGAATATTGCATGTGAAAATGCTGTGTGTGTGTGTGATGGGAGCAAATATATTCAGGGAGTTTAACTAAGTTTTGATTTGAGCCAGGGCTCAGCCATGAAACTGGGGCAAGGTCATCATATTATACATACAGGTGACAATAAAGAAAAAATGCTTCTGCATATTTGCAGAGTGTTTCCCCCTTTAACTACCATCCACTCACCCAAATTAATGCCACCTTCCCTCGTCTCCCCTTAAAGGAGAGATGGGCCATAGCTTCCAGCAGATGAGCTCTGGCAATCTTTCTGACACACGTCCTGAAAGTTCAAAAACTAGGCTGCAGCCCTATATGTACTTTCCTGGAAATAACTCTTCTCTATAGATGCCTCTAGCATTGTGCTGCTTCGTGCTAATTTTCTTGCAGGAGAAGAGTTCTCATTTAATAACTGGCATGAGAGTTTCATGCAATTTCCTATGTGAAGTCATTATGTACCATGTATAACCAAACCCTGTGTGCACCACCCTCTGTCAATCGTCATCTGTTTATGATAATCACACCTGACTCTCCCCATGTGGGTTTGGTGTTGTTTTTCTGCAATGAAATGCGTATGACTCAAAGGTACCGTCTTTCAAATTGCTTTTAAGTTTTGAATTAAGTTACCTGCTTTAGCTATCCTGTCACATATAGGGCGATTTTAAAAAGTGGAATTTTAAAATCACCTCAGTGCACGTTAGTGACTGAGAATACTGAAAGAAGTGGCGAGAATGATAGAATAATGGAATCAAGTGTAATCTTTTGTTGATGGTATAATAGAATTGCAACCTACAATTTCTCATGGCTAGCTGAGGCTGCTTCAGTACCTTGCGCAGGTGAGAGGCATTCTTTGTGAATACATTTCCTGCTTCTTATATAACTGTGATCCCTTCCTCTCTCGACTACCTTGTAATATTTCATTGCCCTGTTGTAAGAACTGGACTAAACTAAAGGCCCATCAAGTGGAGTCTTGCGTTCTTACAGGTTTTAGGTTTGTTGAATTTGTGTATTGCTTTCCACAAAGTCCCCAAGTGATTTATGATGAGAATAAAATGCACTAATAAAAACAGGTAAACGTATTGAAACATAACATAAAAACAACCAATCATTAGTGCTGCCCAAACGCCTGAGAAAGCAACAATGTATTTGCCTGGAGCTAAAACAACGACAAAGTTGATGCGCGGTGGACCTCCTTGGAGAGAGCATTCTATAGATGGGGAGGCTGTCGCAGAAAGACCACTCTCTCGTTCCCATCTTCTGGACCTTCCTTGGAGGTGGCGTACAGAGAAGGGCCTCAGATGACCATTTTGGGATCTGGGCAGGTTCATATGAGGAAAGCCGAACCTTTAGGTATAGGAGTCCTGAACCATATAAAGAAATGGTCAACAAGATGCCTATTTGAAGCCCACAATCAGGGCAGCAGCAATCTTCCCATTTGTGATTTTCAGCAACAAGCAAAGAGAATGAAAGTCCCGCTGGGTTGCCCAACCAGATGCCTATAGGAAGCCAAAAGGGCAACAACACTTTCTGGTTGCTGTTCTCCTGGTACTCAGAAGCATCCTGCAGATGTTGCAGAGAGCAATTGTGACTAGTAGCCACTTATAGCCATACCCCCCGTGAATTTGTCTAATTCTCTTTTAAAGCTGCCCAAGCATCTTTCTTCAAGGGCCTGGCAGAATTAGGGCCAAAATTGAGAAGCGTCACTGTGCAGCTCAGTATCTGGCTGTCCTGTGCCCCCCCAAAGGTCTGCACCCAGGATAAATGTTCCACTTGTCTCCTGCATTGACTTTGTCTCCTGATGACTTTGCCATCAGTCTCCTTGCCAGCTTTACTGGTTATTTTAGAGGCCACTCCATCAAATATTACACAAAGGGAACAGTGGCTGGATGTAGGCAAAGTTGCCAACTTTTAACTGTAGAACACAACACTCCACAGAAATCAGGAAATTTGTTGTCATGTTCTGTGGGAGACTGTGATGCTCTGAATGATGGGGCATTTCTTGGAGAAAGGGGCCACTTGGCAACCCTACTGACAGGCAAGTCTTGGGGGCTGTCTAGATTTCCTTGCCTTTCACCCAGGGCCTGTATGAAAAATGATGGATACCTTCTCCCTTGAAGCTGGGAAAAGAGCCCAGAAGTTCTGGCACCTAGTTCTATCTCCTGCTCCAATTCACTAGGCTTCCCCTTCCCCTTCAGAGCTGGGAATAGGACCTAGAAGCCATGGCTGGTGACCAAGTTTAATAGTTGTTGAATTTAGATGTAATTGTTGACTTCCACCTCTTTGTGTCTCTTGACAGCCCCCAAACTACCCCCTTTCATCTCTCCCTATTGCAAGGGGAGGGGGTTAAAGGTTGTATGCACAAGCTTTGGCTTGGATTGTATGTGATGGATGCCAGATTTGAGGAGAGAGGGGAGAAATAATCCGTTGCCAATTCCATCTGGGTGTTTTAGGGGATGGGAATAGAGATTAGTTATGTCTTTTCACCGCTTGGGTCATGTGAATAGCTTAACCCTTGGGGAGCAGGAAAGGGAGATAGGAAATGAGGTGGGCAAGGCCTAGTGAACATTAGAAGATCCTGCTGGATCAGGCCAGTGGCCCATCTAGTCCAGCATCCTGTTCTCACCGTGGCCAACCAGATGACTGTGGGGAGCCTGCAAGCAGGATTCTAGCACAAGAGCCCTCTGCCCACCTGTGATTTCCATCAACTGGTATTCGGAGACATACTGCCTCTGACAGCGTAGGGAGACCCTCCTCAGCTCTTGCCAACTTTGCACTCTTAATCACTTTAAAGGCTGCTCTGCCATCTTGTTTATTTCAAGCACCAACAGAACAAGAGTCTGGACTTGATATCCTGCTTTTCACTCCCCTTAAGGAGTCTCAAAGCGGCTAACAATCAGCCTGGTTCCATCCCAGTACAAGTAGAGACCATTCATTTTGGCTTCCAGGACCTCACAACTACATTTCCCTGTGTTATTGGTGCCAATTTGCCAAATGACCGCTGACTACTGCACTAAATAGGTGATGGGCAACATTTGCAACCTTCACATCAGGCAGTAGGGCTGGGTGATATAACGATATATCGTCCAGAACTGGTTTGATGTCCATATCACGATATCTGTTTCATAATTTTTGAGCTGGTAAATATATCATGAATCACGGTGTGTATGTGTGTCTGCTATGCTAAAATCACAGTGTGGGAAAACCGTGAAGTCAGCCAATGCCTCTACGTAGCTTCATCCTTGTTTCATACATTGCGATATATCAGTATATTGCAATGTTTAGCTGGTGATATATCATGAAGCTGAAAACCAGATATCGCCCAGCCCTACCAGGCAGGCAATTTACTCTGCAGTCTGTATGCCCATCACACACCTGTTTATGTTCTTAATGACTACCAGCATCCCTCCACCCACTGAAGTACCCCCAACACAAGAAAGCTCCTCTTTCTCTCTCTTTACCATAAATAATCATATACTGTAAATTTATGTCCCTGTCCCCTTACCTGTCTTCCCCCTAAACTAAGAAGCTTAAGTGTTGCTTGCTTTGATTGCTTTGGTTTTTCCTTTTTCTGCACCTTTTCTACCTCTAGGGAGGAGACACTGGGAGACTATTAATCAGTTTCACTCCTGGTTCAGAGCCAGTAACTTAGATTAAGTCAATAAACAAATATGTGGTTATATCCTTATGTGTAGTGGAATTACCCTGTTCTTGAGATTTGGGCTGAGGAGTGCTGGGAGGGACAACAGAAATCTCTCTTCCTCCGCCTCCCAAAATAAATTTCTTTAGTGGCAGTGGTGCAGTCACAAATGTCATATTATAATCCTAATTTGTATCCCTGAGGAATATTTCTACCTATACGTACTGGGCAGTTGGCATCTTTTTTATTATGTTTTCTTACACACTTTAGCATCGTTTTGATGTCCTAATGTGTGTTCCCTTGTTCTGCTGCGCTCTTTTTCCTTGAAACACACAACTGCCCCTAAACAAAAATACTTGGTGTGGGGTTTGTGGCTCCGTTTCAGCTGTGCCACCACAGCTCTTTCCCCCCACGCTCCCATCGGACATTCCTTGCACTGCTATCCTCCTCCAGCCCCATCTCTCCAACTTCCCCCAGGCTTCCTAAAGGATTTAGATCTCAGACGGCCCCTGCTGTGCTCCTGGAGGAAGAGGAGTTGGTTGGTTGTTGGTTTTTCTAAAATTCGCATTTGGCATTCTTCAAGCTGAGGGTAACCCTCTCTCCCCCTCTGCAGGCTGTCCATCCCGCTTGGATGGCTCTTGAAAGCTGAGCTGCATCCCGGCTGACCAGCATGGACCCTACACCGCTGCTTCCACTTACTCCTGACCCCCGGGGCTTTAATGAGGGGGCAACAGAGCCCGGCGACCCTGCCTCCGATCCCTGCGCCCTCCTTTCCGAAAGGCACTACGAGGTGATTCCCTGTGTGATCTGTGGCCTCTGCTGCGTTTTTGGAGTTGTCTACTGCTGCTTTGGTGAGTAGAAAGGGGAAAGAGGCAGTTCTGTCTCTCTCTGAGCCCATCTCAAACGTCACTTCTCTTTCCTTTTTCCTCTGTTCCCAGTGGGTTTTTTACATGCACCAGGAATAGTGGTTGGCGCCCGGGCCAGATTTAGGTTTGATGAGGCCCTAGCTACTGAAGGTAATGGGGCCCTTTATATGTCCAGCTGTCCTTTGTCAACAACAAATTGCCACTGTTTTTTTTGTGGTGAATATATGCTATATATGCCCATTACTTACATCATAGGCGCCCACACAACAAAAAACACTGTTGCTGTATGTAGGTTTTATTTTATTTGTTCTTATATTTTGGAAATGTACATCCAGGGTTTTTTCTTTAATTTTTTGGGGGGCCACCAAGAGAGTGGGGCCCTAAGCCAGGCATCCCCAAACTGCGGCCCTCCAGATGTTTTGGCCTACAACTCCCATGATCCCTAGCTAACAGGACCAGCGGTCAGGGATGATGGGAATTGTAGTCCAAAACATCTGGAGGGCCGAGGTTTGGGGTGCCTGCCCTAAGCTATAGCTTGTTTAGCTTATACATAAATCCAGCACTAGTTGGCACCATCTTGAAGTACCTTTACATCATAAAATAAAGCATATGTGTTTCCTGTGTACTCAACGCAGATTCTTTACATCCAAATGCTCCCATTTGTGTGTGTGTGTGTGTGTGTGTTTAGCAGTTTGTTCCTGGAGTTGTTTGGGAGTTCTAAGATACAAAAAAAAACAGGGCTGTTTCAAAAGGTTCGGTCTGCCATCTTGATTCAAAATGGCGTCTGATTGTATTCAAACACACGCGGAGACCCGCTCCTTCGTTTTGAGAACCATCGTGCAAAATTGGGCGGCGACATCTTAAGTGGTGTCTGAATACACAGCCAATGAACAACTTTCCAAAATTGTGTGTACTGTACTTTTTTTTTTTTAATACCACGCGCAGCCCCTTTGCCGTGCCTTCGGGAAAAAGAAAATAAAAAATTAGCTGAATAAAGCACCAGGGTTCAAATCCCCACTCAGCTGTGAAGTTGACTGGGTATCCCTGGGCCAGTCGCTGTCTATCAGCCTGTCCTACCTCACAGGGTTGTTGTGAGGATAAAATAGGGAGGGGAGAACCATGTACCCCACCTTGAGCTCTTCGGGCGAAATGTGGGATATAAATGTAAGAAAATAATAATTAATAATACAATAACAGTTTGAAGGAAAGCCCAAAGACTCCAGTGTTTTCCAGCATATAAAAGTTGCCCTTTTAAGTCACCTGAAAGTATTACGGTAAGTGCATAACTGAAGGATGAACAGGAACAAGCCTATACTGTATAAGCAATGTTGTATCTGTTTCCAAGCAAATAGAGGACTGATGCTCTAATGGCCATATAAGCATATTGAAGGCAGTATGCCCTATATAACTGTATAGATCTGACGTGTGTGTGTGTGTGTACAGTGCTTTTTCCCCTGGATGGATGCAGGGGTACACATACCCCTAAACATTTTGTGAATCTAACTTTGGCCTCATTGAGGGGCAGTATTTCAATATGAGTAGGAAAATGAGAGTACCCCTAAACATTTTTTTAAAAGAAAAAAACACTCTGTTGGCCAACCTGAACTTTGCAAGGGAGATAGAAAACAGAGTCTATTGTGGAAGGTTGGTGGCTTATAAGTGATGACTTATTTGGAACCTAGCTCTGTAGGCTAACCATATATTAAGAGTCTTAAATGATCCTGTCACATGTACTTACTGACTTGGGCAATTTAACCTTCAAAGAATGACGAGGGAGGGAGAGAAGAGGGATATAATTTTTCATTGTTCTTTTCATTTTAAAAAAATGCTAGGGGGAATCAGAGTTGTGTTTTCTTTAAAAAGTCAGAAATTCCACCTCTTCTTCCCTGCCACCCTGCAAAAAAACACAACAACCTCTCATTCCATGTTTTGAATTACATGAACTATCCAAGCTAATAAGAACTGTGTGTCCTCCATACTTGACCTATTTCAAAAAGCAACAAGTAACAAGTTGTCCTCTGGTAATTGTGATAACAGTAAGTCTGCGTCAGAAAACTTTTCTTTCTTGAGGTTTAGCGAAGAAGGACTGTTTCCCTACACCCTTCCCCAAAACATGGTAGCTTTTCTTTCCATGTTTTCAGTCTTAAGAGATTCTAGCTTAACCACAATGAGAATTTAGATGTAACCTTTTTCCAGTAGCCCGTCCCAGAATATCCTATTGACAAAATATTTTTTTAAGATTTCCTCTGCTAAACTTGGTGTGTGCAGAAGCCCCCAGATTACGTCTAGGACATCTTCCTATATATATATATATATATATATATATATATATATATATATATATATATTCAGGTTTATACATTTCACTGATTTTACAATCTTTGACATTTCAAAACTCGACTTCCTTCCCTCTCTTTCTGTGGTTCCTTAAATTTATTTTTAATATCTTCTGCATATCCAAATTAACTTAATTTGCTCACTTATTCATCTTCTTTAAATATATACTCGTATGAAACTGCAGGTTATTACAATAATCCTGCCAATGTTCTTATCTGTTTACAATTTATCTGTAAATATTAAACCATTTCCATTCTTTTATAAAAAGTTTCTTATCTTGATTTCTTATTCTTCTGGTAAGTTTCACCATTTCTGCATATTCCATAAGTTTTGGTATCCATTCTTCCTTTGCTGAGACTTCTGCTTCTTTCATTTTGGGGCAAGTAGCATTCCTGCTGCTGTAGCAGCACACATGAATAAGTTTCTATACAGTTTGGGTAGTTCTGTCCCTATAATTCCCAAAAGAAAAACTTCTGGGGGTTTTTAAACGTTATTTTAAACATCCTTTTCATTTCATTATATATCATTTCCCAGCAAGCTTTAACTTTACTACAGGACCACCACATATGATAAAAAGAACATTCTTTTCTCTAATGTTTGCTTGGTTATTTTACATATTTCTCGTACTAAACATCTTCCAAGACAATAATGCCCACTTACACCACAAAGAACTCATAACCCACTTACTCTCCGCAGCCAGAAACACCATAACCAGACACTATCAGGAGTACGCATGGACCAATGGTATCAAATAGTACCATGGGAAACAGCCTTACTAGAAAAATTAACCAATAAGCTGAAACTGACACAGGGACAAATAGAAGAAGACGGTTTCACCCCGGTATGGCTCCACTTTATCACATACAGAGCCCAACAAGACAATGACAAAAATCCACCAACAGCATACAAATCAATATGATTAACCTGACCCAAAACACACGCACACCCCACTCACACACGAAACAAAGACCACCACAGCCAACCACAAATGAACAACCATATCCTAGGCCAACCCCAACATCTCTCACCACCAAAGGAACACAAGCAAACAGCAGAGAACCTACACAAGCGACGCTGACAAAAAAAACCCACATACATTAAGTAAAATAGAAACATCGTCACCCAACCACACCCTCCCCCCTTCTACCTCTTTCCCCCTTTTCTTCCCAATGTCTCAACAAATGAAACTGACTTGTAAAAATGGCATGAGAGACATTGCACATATTTTTGTAAATCAAGAAAATCGTTAATTAAAAAAATAGTCTTGATAAAAAGAACCTTCTTTCTCCCCTCTGCTAAACTCGGCCCTCTTTCTGTTGCCAGGCTACCGCTGTTTCAAAGCCATCATGTTCCTCTCTGGCCTGCTCTTCGGCTCGGCCGTCATCTTCCTGCTTTGCTACAAAGAGCGCATCTTGGACACGCAGCTGAGCCTGGAAGTCAGCGCGGGCATTGCCCTGGGCATCGGAGTCCTCTGCGGCTTAGTCACGATGCTGGTGCACTCGGTTGGCTTGTTCCTGACGGGGCTCCTCCTCGGCTTGCTCCTGGCGACGGCTGGAATGGTGGCTACAGAGCCTCTGTGCCAGCTATCTAGCGCCTGGGTCCCTGCTGGCTCGCTGCTGGGATCAGCCCTCCTGGGTGCTGTCTTGGCCTTGCGCTGGCAGAAGGCCCTGACGGTGGTCTCCACGGCAGTGTTTGGGGGTGCTGTGATGATCCTCTGCTTGGACTACGCTGTGGAGAACTTGGCGCTGGGACACCATGTGTACGACCGCCTCCGCCTGGCTCCTCCTTCCCCGCTGTGCTGGTGTGGCTGGGCCGTGCTGGCCACGTGGCCTGTCCTGGCCTTGATGGGAATGTTGCTGCAGTGGAGAGTGACTGCAGAGGGCTTCTCTCACACGGATGGTGAGTGGAAGGCATAGCTGCCAAGTCTCCCGTATTCCCCGGGAAACCCCCGTTTTTCCAGCCATTCCCAGCTGGAAAAATGGATTTTTTTTGTTTCCACCCGGTTTACTTACCAGCTGGGGGAGGCTCCTTCTGTGCATGTCTGGAGTCTCTGAACATACACAGAAGCGATTTCTGACGCGGTGGCTGTTTTGGAACTGGGCGGAGCATGCTCAGAAGCGACTTTCGATGCTGCTCTGCCCAGTTCCAAAATGGCTGCAGCATGACTTCCGGTCTGCCGATCCCTTATTTTTCCGGCAGGAACTTGGCAGGTATGGTGGAAGGCTTTAGGACCATGCTGGCGGAGGGGAGAAGTTCCAGTTGTACTGGGCAGGGAGCATTAGTGACAACCTGCCCAGGACCCCCACCCCTCAAAAATCTGGAGGCGGGCCTGTACCTGCCTACCTCATGCCCGGTGAAATGTGGCCCATTTTTGTAAGAGACTTTAGTAGCAGACAGTGTGCGAGATTAGTCAGGCGCCAGGCAGATTTTGCACCCGACCAAGTGAAGATGCTTGGGTGCCAAGATGGTACCTGACATCTCCACCTTCTGAGGGTCATTTGCTCTGGACGAGTTTCACACACTAATGCCCCATCCTGTGGAATTCTATCAGTTAGTTTTTTTTATCTGCGCAATCAGAATAAATTTCTGGAACCAAAATGCTTTTTCTGTTCAGCCTCAGCAGGAACAGTCACAACTAAGGAAAAAGAGGTTGTATACACGTGGGCTGTCCCTGGATCAAGTGACTTTTCTGAAGAAGTGTGCATGCACACAAAAGCTCATACCTATGACAAACTTAGTTGGTCTCTAAGGTGCTACTGGAAGGAATTTTTTAAATTTTTTGTTTCTCCTTTACGTTCTCAAAAGTTCTTAACCTAGCTCAAGGTTGTCATCTGAACTAGCCAGATATTTTAACCGAGAATCAATCACAGTTAGTCCATCATTTGAAAAAAGAAAAAAAAGAATTTAGAGTCGTCTTGCCCCAAAATGGCAACTAGACATTCCGTTTTGGTGACTGTAACCTTGGTTTAAGGAGCCATATGGCACCTAGAGTTTCTAACGCTGGTAGTGGAGGGAAAGTTGATGGGCAGCAGAGTGCCAACAGTCATAGAGAGGCAGGGAGGTGTGCTGCACAGTTAATCACTTTTTCTTCTGTCCTTCCTTATCCCCAAAGGCCTCGTGCAAATCATTTCTCACTTGTATGACACGGAGTGTCGAGAGTGTCAAACCAAGGGCTAGGGAGACCCAGTTTAAATCCCCAATTGGCTCAGAAAGCTCACTGTTCTCCTCCCAGCACGTGAAAGAGAGAGACTTGTTTGGGACCATTTTTTTCTCCTTCCTCCCCACCTCCACTTGCCTACATTTGATTCTCCGGTCAGGAAAGGAATTCCCCCATAGCTGAAGAGTGAGAGCATTCGTTTTCTTTCTTAGCATTGCCTCTCCTTTTTTTTAAAAAAATTAAGATATATTGATATATACCAGGGGTGGCCAACTCCCAAGAGACTGCGATCTAATCACAGAGTTAAAAATTGGCAATAATCTACCCCCTTTTTGGGGGTTCGGGTGAAAGTTGTTGGGCTTTTATTTAGGAAGAAGGAAGGCCCATGGGGGGGAGGGTTGGGTCAAAGTTGAGTTTTTTCAGGGAGGAGGTAAAATGTTGAGCTTTTTTAAAGGGAGACACAGTTGTTCAGCTTCTTTGGGGGGAGCCAATGATCTACCAGTGATCTACCGCAGGCGTCCAGTGATCCACCGGTAGATCACGGTCTACCTGTTGGACATGCCTGATATATACATACACATACACACAGTCATGGGAAAAAGAAACTGTACCCTCTTTGAATTCTGTGGTTTTACATATCAGGACACGGTGTAATATGCCAAGTGTTGTTGTTCATTTGAGGTTGTATTTAACTAATTTGAAGACCTGCTAAGGAACAAATGGTTGCTATTATGTTCTGATATGTAAAACCACAGAATTCAAAGAGGGTGTACTTCCTTTTTCCCATGACTGTGTGTGTGTAATTTATATTCCACATACGTGTAAATTTGTATTTATAAACCAGCCTTCTTAGGTGTAGTCTCCCTCTGCTTTCTCACAACTCTCTTGCCCAGTGGTCCTGAATCGGCGCCAGAAGCAGCTGCAGCTCTTACGGATCCGGCAGCGCGAAGCCAAGAAGAGGCAGAGCCAGCTTCCTCAGGACGGCTCGTACCGGCATAAGCCCAGCGCTGTCAAGCGCTGTGCAGGAGATGTCCTTGCACCGGTGAGTGGCTGAAAGACTTCCTGTCACAAATGTTCACAATCTTTACTCTTGGCCCCCGTTGGCAACGTGCAGTGCCAAACCCACGATCCCAACTGCGTTGTCACCTTCAGAATGCCCCTTCGGCCTTTCCCTGGCATCTTCTCGATCCTCTAGTGCAGGCGTGGGGGAACTTTTTCACCAACTAGCTGTTCCTCAACTCCCCAACAAACATGACTAATGGCTGCCAGGGATGATGAGAACTGAAAAGGTTCCCCATTAGGGGGGTTCATTAAAAAAAAAATTTATAAAAAAAATGCCTGCTCCAAAGGTCTTATCTCACTACACTAGGGATTATACAGCTATATCTGAAATTTCATGCATATCAGTTAATATCATGACCCTCCACCACGAAAATAGCTGTTTACTTGGCCGTTTTCCTATGTCGTGAAGGCTGAAATTTCAACTCCGTGGAGCAGGGTCAAGCTATTAACTGATATGCATGAAATTTCAGATAAAGCTATATAATCCCTAATGTAGTAAGTTAAGACCTTTGGAGCAGGCATTTAAAAAAAAAAGTTTTTTATGAACTGCCCTGTTCCCCATGACTACTTTGCAGCCAGCCAATGGGAGTGTGGACCGTCACTCCTTTGCACAAATCTGCTCTGTCCCTTCCACCCTTTACATTTAAAATTGGTGGCGTAGTGGGGGTTGCCAGGGCCTGGGACCGCATGGGATGGGAGAGAGGGAAACGGATGGAATACACATGCACGTTCAACTGCCTAACCGTGTCTGCATCACCCAGGAGATTGCAGCCACAGAGAAAAGATGTTCTATTGTCTGGAGAGGTTAGTTCATGGTTCGAAGCTGGTTTCAATGGAGCCCAGCGGCGGAAGCGCGCAGCTGTATTGAGGCAGCACTGGGTGTTGAAATTTTTGCACCCCTAAGAATTTTGCAACTACCCCGTGGCCCTGCCCCCACGCTACGCCACTGTTTATAACTGAGCATAAGGCAGGTTCTTTGTCAATGTGGATTGGCTCCTAATGGAGTTGTGTGGGGAGGGGTTATTATGTTGTTCCCCTTTCCCAGTTCACTCACTGGCATTCCATTCTTTTTCTCCACCCCAAAGAGTTATATTCAGAGCCTGCGCGACCGCCAGCAACTGGGAACTGGGACCTCTCTGAGCAACCTCAGTGCCAGCGCTCACACCACTGTGGACCTGGATTACGACTCTGGCTCGACTGTTCCCCTCACCACGCCCCGTGGCTGCCTCTGAAGGGGACGGTTTCTACTTCCGCCTGTGCCTTAAGCAGGGACATAGCACAACTCGGCCCTCACTGGGGAGGGGTCTGAATATTTTTGTCCCGTGCAGTCCCTCGACTGATATGCAAGCACCCTCGGCTAGCCTGCTATATATATTTTAAGGAAAATGTTGTTCAACAGCAGGCAGTTTCGTTTCCCTGGAACAGCACACGGGGCCAACAATGTGACTGAATCAAAAGCAGTAGGAAAGAAGGGATGTTTTTAAATAGAAAAACAACAACAACAACACTGTTAATTTATTCCCAATTAAGTCAAGTGAAGGAAGGAAGCTATCTTCCTCTGCAGGATACCTGCAGCTGCCTCTCAAGCCATGCTGCAATGAACTGGTTCCCTCTTAAGGTGGCTGTCCTTAACTTTGAAGCTAGTATAGTATCTGTCCTCTGCGGGCTCAGTTAAGCCATAGACATCACCACTTTTGGGGGGATGATGGGGTCTAGATGCACTAGAGGTCTAGAACTAGCAACAGGATACTTTGATTACATTTTGGCTTGGATGAAACTACCCTATTTTACCTCGGGGGTAAAATAGCTAGGGGGTAACTTGAAATCTTTGCACCACAGGTTGGTGAGGTAAATGGTTCTGATTTATGGTGCTTCTCACAACATTTTTTTTTGTGTGTGTGTGGGTGGGTCAGATGGCAGAATCTTGTGAGTCGAGTCGCCATTCAATTATCCTTTCTCTAGGGCAGTTTGGCTTGCCGATACAACGTGCACAGGGAACGTTTGGACCGTCCAAAGTTATTTGAACTACATCTCCCTTCATAGCAAACATGGTCAGTGGCCTATCAAGGGATTAGGGGAGTTGTTGTTCAGAAACACCCGAAGGCCCGAAAGTTTGCCACACCAGGGTTATATAAGAAGGGAAAATTGTGCTTTTCTCTCCACACCGCCCCTCAAACTCAAAAGCTACCTTCCCAGATCCTGTTTGGTCATTCATAAACCCTTGATTATTTTTATGACAGGGATAGCAGAGTTCGCAAATATGGCCCCACCTTTCCTGCTCAAATGGCTGTAAGTGTGTAAGGGAAGGATTCCCCCAAAGGGCTCTAATTATCATCCAAAGTGCCTTTTCTCGTCTATACAGAGCCTTACCTGCACTGAAATGGCTTTCAGTTTAACCCAGGCATAGGCAAAACATTGGAGAGCCAAGGTTGCCTGTGCCTGGTTTAACCCGACACTGGTGCTTTTTGAAAACACTTAAAGAGAAGGATTAAAAACTATTCTTTTTTAAAATAAAAATAAAAATGGGGGGGGGAGCTTGAACTCTGAACTGTAGGCTAACAACCCAGGTTTCAGTTCCTAAACTATTAATCCGAATTCAGTGAGGACACAGTGGGTTTGAATCCTGGTCAAGAGACTTGTTTTGTTATAGCAGATTGTTTCCTGTGGATATTTGTTGTTACTGTTTTTATAACTTTTGCTGATAATGCTTAACACTGATACATTTGTGCTATGTAGTCTGTCTCTATAATCACTTTGGGTCACTATAAAGAGGTTGGAGTTGGGCGAAATTGGGGGGCGGGGAGAAAATGGGGTGCAGCAGGGGGTCAGAGCACAGATGTGTACACAAATCAGATCCAGCAAAATGGATCCTTTTGAAACTGTATAATTTCCCCAGGGATTTCTAATTGCGTCTCTCTCCATCGTTGACTGAACTGTAAAAACCACCCGTTTTTACAGAGCAGCCAAGCATGCAGAACCTTCAAAACTATCACAAAATTATTGATTGCCCCCTGTATACAAAAGAAAGTTGGGGGGGCTGGTTCTTACTCCATTGACATCCAGTCACATACTGCTTTGACTCTTTCTCTGCCCGGGTCCAAACATTGCTGCTGGGAAGTTGTGTGCATCTGCGTGTAGTATGATACAAATCTGCCTAGCAGAAAGAAAAGGTTCTGGTGTCCTGTTCACAAAAGTTTAAAAGCGGACAAGCAGTTACCAGCCTGAGACTTGGGCTGCATTAGAAATAATTTCGCTGTTGCCGAACTTTCTATTCTAATGCCTGACGATCTCATCGAAAGTTAGCTCTTTCCCCTTTCAGAAATGTTTGCCTCAGACGTATTAAACTTAGGTTTACTGCTTCGCTGTCACAATCTGAATACAGACTGGAACTTGATCCATATATATATATATATATATATATATATATATATATATATATATAAAATCTGAATTGCTGGGGGCATGGGACTAACCTCAGTGTTTCCTGAATACCCAGTAACTAAAGTACACTTTCACAGTGTGATAGCAAAGGGTGCCACCCCTTTTAATTACTTTGTTGTTCCGAGTGCATCTCCTGACTAGGTGGACCTGTAACCTTGCCGTCTCGTGCTCTGCTGAGCCAGTGATACACATTTGTGACGGAATGACTGCATCGTCGACTGGAGGTGGAATAGAAAGGGGGCAGAGATGGAATAGAAAGCCAGAGCCTTGAAGCACGCAGATACATGGTGCGCAGCCTCCTTTGTGGAGGAGTGTCTGGGGCTCATAAAAGCATTCATTCCTTGCGGCATAGTGGTGTCCCCTGGATCTACTGTGTGGGAAAGACCGTCCCAGCAGGTTGAGGGCCTGACGTGCTCATGGGGTTCTCTTCTGAATGCCCATCAGCTGCTTCTGAGGACAGGGAGGAGGAGAAACTGGTTTTGTCATCCCCCCCCCCATCAACCTGCTTTCTGTGATTTGGAGGAGTCTGTTGCTGTGACTGCTGCAGACATACAGTGGGATTGGGGCCTTGGATTTTAAGTCCTCCATCACGCAGCAGGGGGGGGGGAAGGATATGAAAAGGTGTTGGCACAACCACACCCCTTCTGCCTGGGTGGGCGCCGGCTTTTGCCTTCTCATCAGTGCATCATTTCCAGTAGGAAAGAGAATGTATTCCCATGAGCAAGAAAAATGAATGAAAGCCATCAGTTTTGTGTAGGATCTACAAAAAGAGTTTGTATACTTGAGCATGGTGCCCTGCGATTGGATAGTCTCCTGTGACTGAGTTGTTCTAGTATTATAAGAGGAGATGGTTGAGCCAAATTACTGGAGGTTGGGAATGTTTGCTGCCTGGAAATCGCTATGGCTTCTTTGTTTGGAAGGTCAACTGAAAAGAGTTCTGCACTGCAGCCTCCTGCAAAATGGGGCCAGAGTAGCATTGCAGAAAACGGAAAAACTACCTACCCTTAATTCTGCGAAGAGTGAAAGTAAATCCCAACTGCACATTAGCAAGGCTGGATTCCTCCCCACCCCCCTTGGAAAATAGACAAGAGATGACATGTAGTGAGCATCTTAATAAAGATAAGCACCAACACTGATGAACACAGCGGAAATTTTACAGCAGAGATAGCAAATTTGTGTGCCCCCCCCCAAGCCCAATTGCTATACCAGCAGGCCCATGGTGAGGGATTAGGGGAGGTGGGATTCAACAACAGGTGTTAGGCTACAGGTTTCCCATCACTAAATTTGGAGGGGGTGGGTAGAATATTGCTTAAAGCAGAGGTTTTCAACCTTTTCAAGTCCACGGCTCCCTTGACCTACAACATTCTTTCTACAGCACCCCTGTGGGGCTCAGGAGCCCAGTTATGCCACTCCTTGCCTGCAGAGCTGGCAGCCCCTTGCCGCTTTTTGAACACCCTCTTTTGTGAAGGGTTCCCTCAGCCTCCTCTCCCTCCTCCTTGGGAGTCCTCTGGGCAGTTGCAGCTGCTGCCCCTGGTCTCTGAGCTGCCCCAAAGAAAGCTGCCTCCTCTCACTGTCCCACAGGGGCCTGGGAAGCACCCCCTGGCCAGCCCCAGAAGCAAGCTTCACCTGGACCGTGCAACTCTTTGGGGGGGCAAAGATGCAAGAGGGCATCAGAGGAGGGAGGGAAGGAAAGGGACAGAGGCCAGTGTTGTCTGCAACACCCCTGACTGTCATTCAAGGCACCCCAGGGTGACACAGCACACTGGTTGAAAACCACTGGCTTAAAAGATGCTGAAAAGAGAGTGGGAGGAGGGACACATATCCCTTTTATTGGGGGCTGAGTAAATATGGCATGAGTGCCATTCCAGCCCTGCAAATTGGAGTCGTCATTCATATTGCTAGATACACAAGATCACATGGAATACAATAATAACCCTCTGGGTCTGCCACAGAAATTGTGTGTGTGTCTGGCGCAAGGACCAGCCCTCTGCCCTTCATGGGTATGCCAGACCCTTCCCCTAAAAATGTCATCCTAATTAAATTTTATTTTTATTTAAAAAATGAACAGCTAGCTCTTCTACTGATGGAGATAAAAGTGAGCAGTCAGTATTCTGCTACCCAAACTTGCAGGCCTGTTGGTGAGCAATGGTGCCTGTCTCATACCCACCCCCTTCAAATCTTACAAAACCACAGCAGAAACAGGAAAAAGCCCCGCCTTCGACTTTGAACTCCTCTACTTTCTTCTCACATCGAGACAAGACACTTAGGCACATACCCCATGTCCCCCAACCAAGACTCCCTGTGTCCTGAAGTGAGATAGGTCCCTTCTGCCACCTATGCTGATGCCAAGGTAAATGGGGGATGTTTATGATGTCCAGCACTGAAAAGGTAAATGCGCAGCAGGAACAGAATTATAGTTTTGCTCCAGCTCTCCCAAGCTTGGTTCTTTCCAGAAGAGGAGTTGTTCCTACACACCACCTCTAGGCGTCACTGTTGGGTCTGTTAACAATAGTTGTGTGCTGTCTAATTGGCACACCCGTGCCAGTCCTGGGAAGCGTGCCAGGGCATCATTGCCAGCGTTAACAGTTCATCCAGCGCTCGGCTGTGCTCAGTGGGTAGCCCCGGTCTACTCTCAGCTGGTCGTTGAGTCTCCAGTAGATGCCGCCCTTGAAAAAGTAGACTTTGCCGTTCTCCCAGGTGAATGCGGCGTCCAGGTATGATGGGGCCCCTGAGAAAAGGCTGGAGATCTTCCTGGGGAGAGTGGAGAAGTGGCTTCCCAGTTCATCCCATTGCCAGTAGCCCGTGCCCTAGGAAAAAAGAGAGGAATGATTGCACTCTCCCTAGTACTAATTTTATTATTTGTACCCCACCCATCTGACTGGGCTGCCCCAGACCCTCTGGGTGGCTTCCAGCATATACAAAAACAGAACAAAACACTAAACATTTAAAACGTCCATATACAGGGCTGCTTCTAATGGTTGCTCCATTTCCTAGGAGAACTCTATCTATCTATCTATCTATCTATCTATCTATCTATCTATCTATCTATCTATCATCTATCTATCCCAGGCACGTCCAACATCTCCCTAAAAAAGTTCAAAAGCTTTGACCTGAACCCAAAAAACAGGGCTTTCCTTCCTAAAAAGTTCAACTTTGACCTGACCCTCCCAAAAAAGGGGGTAGATCACTGCCAGTTTTTAACTCTGTTAGTAGATCGCAGTCTCTTGGGAGTTGGCCACCCCTGATCTATCCTACCGGTATCTATCATCTAACCTTTTCATTTTGAGGTGCAAGTCACCGCTGGACATGAAAAAGTGTACGTGAAACAGTTCCGGGCAAAAGGCTTTTTATTCCTATTTAAAAACGTGCTGCAAGAAAGGCAAACAAGAAAACCGTTCAGCCAGAAAGCAGGCAGTGATCACCCTAACCTCCCATTGTCTTGGGAGCCATAAAGAGATGTTATTGGCCATTTTGCCATCGCTAGAACAGTGTGATTCCCTTTTCCCTCTGTTGACTCCTGCCTGCTCCTACGGACAGTACTCAATCCATCTCCACACCCTTCTCTTATGTCTCTCATCACCTCAAAGCTAGCATCCACCTGTCAAGGCTCATAATAAGGCAGCATCTGTTGTGCCCATTATGTCCCCTCAAAAATCTCCCACAATGCCTTGGGGTCTAGGGAATTCCTGCTTCTTTCTAAACGCCCCCCCCCAGTAAATGCCAGTGAATCGGTACATGAAAAGTGCCACATGGATCTGCTGAAAGGAATATTTGAACAGCACAGAACGAACACTGTTGTGACTAAAAGGCCAGTATCCCCACATCCTAATCATTCATTCGCCCAAACTTTCTATTATTTGTCTCCCTGCTCACATTCTGCTCCTAGGGAGCCCATTTGTTGAAATTATTCCTGCTTCAATACTAGCCAATAGTCATCGGTCCCTTAGGTTTATTTCACAACATTCATATACTGCTTTATTGCGAAAAAACCTCTAAGCTGTTTACAACCCCCCCCCCAAAACCATAAAATATTAAATTAACAACAAAAGACCATTAAAACCAGGCATTTAAACATGTTCAAAAGATAATTAAAATCGACAGTAAGCAAAAGAAGAAGAAGAAGAAGAAGAAGATTAAAACACATGTCTGCGTTCTACATGTCCGGATAGCATAAAATGTTTTGCAATTGTTATTATTGCAATTTACCTTAAAGATGAAGATCTTCTTGTTTTGAGGCCAGTAGAGGGCAGCATCTATCTTAGCTGGGATGCGGGTGAGGGGTTTGGGATAGCCAGGATCCAGCTTAAATCCCCGGTAACGCCAAAGTTTAATACCTGTAGCCGGAGTGACATGAATTAATAAGGAGGCAATGCAAGGATAACACTCCAGCTAACTAAAAGCTGGTAATACAAATGCAATCTATGTCAGAGGCTTACGGTCACTTGAGGTTTGGCCCTTTGGGGCTTGTGGGAGAAAAAAAGGTGATTAATAATAATAATAATAATAATAATAATTTATTTATACCCCGCCCATCTGGCTGGGTTTCCCCAGCCACTCAGGGCGGCTTCCAACAGAATATTAAAAACACGATAAAACATCAAACATTAAAAACTTCCCTAAACAGGGCTGCTTTCAGATGTCTTCTAAAAGTCAGATAGTTGCTTATTTCCTTGACATTTGATGGTAAGGGCGTTCCACAGGGCAGGCGCCACTACCGAGAAGGCCCTCTGCCTGGTTCCCTGTAGCTTTGCTTCTCGCAGTGAGGGAACTGCCAGAAGGCCCTTAGAGCTGGACCTCAGTGTCTGGGCTGAACGATGGGGGTGGAGGCGGTCCTTCAGGTATACTGGGCCAAGGCCGTTCAGGGCTTTAAAGGTCAGCACCAAGACGTTTGAGTTGCACGCAGTTGATCAAGACAAAGAAGAGCCGCATCTGCAGAAGTACACGGCCTTTGGCGTAATAATCATAGTCATAATCTCTCTCCAAAGGACCAAGTTTCTATCCTTTAGGGAAGCTTATTTCTCAACTATCTCGAACAGACCTTTGAAGAAGTAAGTGCGCCCAGTCCGGGGAGAATGTACAGCCGCATCCAGCCCCCCAGGCAGCCCCTTCCACAGCGCCGAGATCTTCATGGGTGGGTTGGTACCAAAATCTGTCACCGTCCACACGTAATCACCACGGAAAGCGTAAGTCTTGTCATAAGGCCCTAGGCAAGGTGCAGAAGAGATGGACCAAATGTTAAAAAGTGGGAATCTAGCATGATAATATTTTTAGTCCTGAAATGTGTGTGTTTCTGCTTTGAGTGAGTTTTGCATGTGTTCATTCATAAATCCAGTGGGGGTTTTTTTCTGGGGGGACACAGGGGGACTTGTTCTTCATTTTATGGGACTGACCTGCGACTTCATTTTTGTGACTGTGGCTTGCGACTCTGTTATTGCGACTTGTTTTTGTGACTGTGTGGAACCCAGTTTAGCTACTGATGGATTGATTTTGTGACTGCAAAAATGGATAAAAGCCCCCCCTCCCCAATCCAAACAATGACTATCATCAGTGCATGTAGGGGAGGGAATAATTCTATTTTTTATCTTCTACAATACTGTCTTATTTATTTTATAGTACAGTGCATTGGTTATTGCTTTCATTTTATGGATCAATGGTCTTGTGAGATAGTAAAATTCATGTTAAACTGCTGTTTTAGGGATTGTTTTTAAAAGTCTGGAATGGATTAATCCATTTTACATTACTTTCTATGGGAAAGCACGCCTTGGTTTTAGAACGCTTTAGTTTTGGAATGGACTTCCAGAACGGATTAAGTTTGGGAACCAGTATGACAAAACAGCAAAAAGCCGGCTAGAAAGGGACATCGGGGAGACAGCCATTTGTGCAAACCTGGGATGGGTGGAGTATGTTCTGGAGGGTGGTGGTGTTTGGATCTAGGGGTTGGAGTGAGGGAGGGGACTTACCTAGCATGATAGCATCCAGTCCATCTTTGCATGGGTTAGGGATTTTACTAGGCTTCTGTGAAACAGCCGGAACAGTCATGTGGGCAGGTGAAGTCACAGTCGTCGATGTCGTTAGAATGGTCTTCTTGCCTGCAGGAAAATAATAGGAAGGGAAATATTTCATCTTTTATTTTGGTGCCCAGCATCTCCACCAAAAAAAAAAGGAAAAGGGAAATAATTGTAAAAGTGTTGGAAATGGAAAGAGAAAGAGGGTTTATTTTTATCATATGATGTGGTCTTGTAGCAAGGTTAAAGCTTACCGGGGAATGATATATAATGAATTGAAAAAGATGTTTAAAATAACATTTGTTTAAAAATTAAAAAAGACAGAATCTTTCCTTTTGGGAACTACAGGGGCAGAACTACCCAAACTGAACAGAAATTTATTCATGTATGCGGCTACTGCGGCAAGAATGTTATTTCCAAAAAATGGAAAGAGGAAGTCCCGACGAAAGAAGAACGGATACAAAAACTTATGGAATAAGCAGAAATGGCGAAACTTACCAGAAAAAGAAGAAATAAAGATAACAATTTAAAAAAAAAATAACAGAAATGGTTTACTGAATATTTACAAACAAACTTTAAACAGCTAAGGACATTGGCAGGATTATTGTAACAACCTGCAGTTTTATAAGAATACAGTAGCACCTCGGCTTACGTTACCCTCAGGTAATGTAAACTTCGGGTTGTGAAAGCTGCAAACCCGGAAGTGTTTTGCCGTGCACGCATGCGCAGAAGCAGTCTACTGCTTCTCCTCTGGTTGCAAAAACCTCAGGATCCGGCCGGACCTCCGGAACGGATCCCATTCACAACCAGAGATACCACTGTATACATTTAAAGTAGACAAATAAATGATTAAGTTAATTTGTAATATGCAGGAAATATATTTTTAAACTTTTTTAAGGAACTGCAGAAAGAGGGGGAAGGAAGTCGAGTTTCAAATTGTTAAAATGATTGTAAAATTATTAAAATGTATAAAATTGAGAAGTCATATATATTAAAGGAAGGGAAATAATTGGGGTGAGAAAGAGGGGCGAATGCTTGGCCGGCTACTGATCCCTTGGCACTGGATTGACAAGTTGGCGTTTTGCCTCCTAACCCATCCAGAACCTAATTGAGAAAGGATGAGGAAGAAGTTCTGGTGTTACCTGGCAACCGTCCGCACCTCCCCTTAGAGAGCAGCGCCCCGCCTCATGATTTGAAAACAGGCCCAAGCATCTCATAATTAGGAACAGGCCTCCCTGTTGCTAGGGGATACAATAGCTGAAAGTCTGAAACAGATCATGAAGGCAGCAGTGGGTGGGTGGGGAGATGCAGAGAGAGGAAATGAGTGTTGGAATTGGGGCAGGGGATAATCCAGAGGAAAGGCAGAACTATTTCTTTGTAAGTTTAGGACAGGCATCCCCAAACTTCGGCCCTCCAGATGTTTTGGACTACAATTACCATCATCCCTGACCACTGGTCCTGTTAGCTAGGGATCATGGGAGTTGTAGGCCAAAACATCTGGAGGGCCACAGTTTGGGGGTGCCTGGTTTAGGATAATTACTTAATAGTTTGTCACGAGGACCGACCATACATATTTTCAGCATGGGCGCACCAAACCCAAGTATCTCAAAGGCGAATTTGCACACATTGTGCATTAAAATGGGGTGGGGGATAAGAATAATATCTATAGAGCATATCTTCCCTGGCTTCATTTAAACATCTATTTGAAATGTAATCCATTGTTGTTTTAAAAATATGTCTACACTGCTACAAAACCTTTACAGATTAAGAAATACAGTGGAGCCTTGGTTCTTGAACAGCTTAGTTGATGAAGAAATCAGCTCCCAAACGCTGAAAACCCGGGAGCAAGTGTCCCGGTTTTTGAACGTTTTTTGGAAGCCAAATGTCCAACGCAGCTTCCCGCTTGAGTGCAAGAAGTTCCTGTAGCCAATCGGAAGCCGTGCCTTGGTTTCCAAATGTTTCGGAAGTTGAACGGACTTCTGGAACGGATTACGTTTGAGAACCAAGGTACCACTGTATTACAATACAGAAAACTGGGTTTTTAAGATAAAAAAACCCCCATTATTTTCATGACTTCGTTATACTTGGATTGCTTTTTAGCTGGACTCTGGGAGGCTCCCAAAGACCCAAATGAGGCAAGACAACTGGCAGATGTAGAAGAGACAGGGGACACACATTATCTGGCCCCAAGGACTTTGCATCTGCCTCCAGCCTTGATTCCCAAGACCCTTCCCTGCCTTTATGGCACACCTCAGTCACGTGCCTGAGGTCCGCAAGATGGAAAGGCCTGAGGGCCAAATTAGGTGTCAGTTGTTTAAACCCAGATCTGCTCCCATCGCGTTCAAAGCAAGGGGTGATGGTTTGCAAAGCAAAAGGGGCACATCAGTGGGCTGTGCTTTGAAACTCCCCCCCCCCCAGTCCGTACCATAAAGGGCCTGGATGCCTTCGATGTCGTCACGGTGCAGTCGGAAGCGCAGCCGGTAACCGCTGTAGGCGGGAGCCATGAGGGCACCCGGTTGCCGGGAATGGCCCAGCCCCAAAGCATGGCCAATCTCATGGGCGGCAATGATGCGCAGGTTGACGCCGCGCGAGGTCCCTTCCGTCCAGTGCTCATCGGAATCAAAGTGAACTGTGCCTAACTCAGGGATGTCGGCGTGGGCCAAGACATGTCCTGAGGAAGATAAAGGACGGTGGGTTGAGAGCTCTGCAAGAAGCCCTTGCAAACTAAGCTAAACTAAACTAAGCTAAACTAAGCTAAACTAAACTAAGCTAAATTAAGCTAAGCTAAGCTAAACTAAACTAAAATCTATAATAATTATAATGTATGCAGGTGTGTTGCACCCCGCCTGTGTAGCAAAAAGCTATAGCAAATCTAGTGAAAGTGCCCTGTATAAACTATAAATAGGCACATGCTAACGATCATACTGAGTGAGATGCAACAAGGAGGAATCTTTGCTGCTTTTTCAAGCCCACTGCACTACAAAACGACAGAATCAGCTATTTAGGCCAATCCATTCTGCCCTGCGATTTAGGAAACCGTCTCAGCTTTAAAGTAGGGCTGGGCGATATCTGGTTTTCAACATCGTGATATATCAGCAGCTAAACATTGCGATGTACCGATATACATCATGATGTCTGAAATAAGGATGGAAGCACTGGCCAGTTTCACGGTTTTCCCCGCATGGTGTTTTTTGCCGGCGCCTGCTTTTGTTCAAACCAGTTTGGGACGATGTATCACGATATCGCCCAGCCCTACTTTAAAGTCAATCCATTCTGGCACAAGAGAGGGCTTGCTCCTGTGCCTCCTTCCCATCGCTCCACCTGACCACAAAGCACCTCCTGTTGATGCTTCCAGCTTCTGGCACCCCCTGACACCCCCTCAGCCGATGCTCCATCCAATCCCTGCAGCACAGCAGATCACACCTCCCTGTGGCACACCTGCTTCAAGATCCCTGCTCCTTGCCAGCCCTATTCTACACCCCAAGTCACTCCCCAACCCCCCCCCAAGAGCAAAGCTTGAGTCCATACCAGGCCCATCGAAGGGCCGTGAGCAGCCCCAAGTAGAAGTGCCGTGGAAGGAGAGGCGGATGTCAGCCCGGCCACTCCGCACCTCCTGGAAGGTGAGCCGGGTCACGTCACTCCAGTACTTGAAAGCTGTCTGGATGGCAGTGCGTGTGGCTGCGGCCCCCAAATCCTCACTGTGGCTGTAGATCCGGTAGGTCAGGTGCTTTTTGCGCCAGCGTCCTGCAGGGGGAGACCCAGAGCAAGAGGTGTCAGAAACTGGGGCGTTTATCCCACTCGTGGGAGCTGGGGGCAGGAAAGTCACAGCTTAGCCTGGGTTACAGGGAGAAGGCGTAACAAACTCTTTTTTATATGTATAATTTTTTGGTTAGATTTCTTTTGTCATAGCAAATTGCAAATACAATTATCCAATTTTATATTTTACAATCCCCCCCTCCCACTGACTTCCCTCATCTTCCGCTTCTGGTTTGTTACATTATTTGTTCTCTTCTGCATGTTAAATAACTTTTAAGTGTTATTGCATTGTCTTTCTTCATATTTTACTTGAATAAAATTGTGAATGTTTATTCAAAACCTGCCAATGAGTCCATCTCTTTTTGTTGTTTCTGTAGCTGGTAAGTTGTGAAAGGTTCCCATTCTTTTTTAAAGTCACTATTGTCCTTTTCATGTCATTTGTCTGTTAACTTTGCTAATCCTGCATAATTCATCAGTTTTTCTTGCCATTGTTCTTTCGTTGGTACTTCTCCAGTCTTCCAACCTTGAGAACAAACTCTTTACTTAATAGGGAGCCCAGTTTTCAGAGCGTGAAAACCTTACAGAATCCAAGGAACTAGAGAGATGTAACAAGAGGTTTGGGTGGTTGAAGGCACTCCAAGGATTGCAGAAGTACAAAAAAAGAAAATGTTTATGGGGAAAACCCTTGTGGTGGTCAAGCAGTTCAGTGAAGAAGAGAACATGCTCTTGGATGATCCAGGAAGAATGGGGGGGTAGGCTGGGACAGGGGGAGTGGGGTGAGGGGTAATAATGGATGTAATTTTTTGATTGATCTAGAATCTGGTCTGAAACTGGAACGACTTATGGAACTCGCTGAACTATCTGGGAGGCCCTGAGTCCAGGGGAAGGGGGGCTGAATTAGTTTTAAGTGTTTAAATGTTAGTATGATAGAAGAATTAATATTTAAATTTATGGAAAATTCTTGGTAATAAATTTTAGGCTAAGGGGAGAAATAGAAGATAGAAGGACGGGAAAATAAAATTTGATTTGGATAAATTGATTATTAGTGAAGAATAGATGATGCTTTTAGAATAGAATATTTGAGTGATAATGATAAAATGTGTTAGAATGATTTAAGATATAAAATGGACCCAGTGAGGGGGGAATTGAGGAAGTCAACAATGTTAAGTAAAAAAAATGCAAGAATTGATGGGTTTTTAAAGGTTTTTTTGTTTGTTTGTTTTAGTTTTGTTTTTTGTTTCTGTGATTTTGTAATATTGGAAAACAAATAAAAATTATTTGGGGGGGAAAAGAGAACATGTTCACAGGGCATGGGCAGTTGGTAGGGGAAACAGACAAACTGGTGGAATGGAATGGAGTATCCTGAGAAAGGTCATTGCTTGCTGGTTGGCAGGCTGGACAAACAGGAACACTCCACATTGCAACATTTTGTTGCAGTCCAATTTGTTCCAGACAGTTCTTTGACTAAGCCTGCAACCTTACGCAGACTTACTTGGGGGGAAGTCCCAGGGAAATCAATGGGATTTACTTTCAATATGATCCTGCTGCATGTCTTATTCATGATACTGCAGTCATCTCCGGGCCCCCATTTTTGACTCAGAGCCGGTTCATATGCCCATTCTGCCTCCAGGGGCTCTTATTTTTTAAAAAATCACTGCTTGTTGCCAATGTGTCACCAACTTCAATGGATTTCAGAATTGTTTCCCAGGAAACTCTGTGCTGCTTCAGAAGCTAATTGAGGTTGTTTAGGCCTGCAAAGGGCGGGGGGAATCTTGCAACAGAAAAGACCTCCGTTCATTCTTCTCTGACCAATCATGGACTTAGGGGACTCAGAGTGTCTTGGGGAGTTGGCCAGAGAAAGCCAAGCCCACATTTTTCTGCAACCACTTTTTCAGCCATACATGATCACCACTACTGATCTTCCCTGGAAATGTGGATCTCTGGGAGACTTTGTCCTTGAAAGCTGGGTAATAGTGAGGCTGAACAGACCTGACTTTTGCCCTACATGAGTTTGTGCTGCAGAACATGCCTCTCCAATGTGCTGCAGTTCCTCAGCAGACAAGAATCCCCTGATGATCTAAAAAGTTTGAAAACCACAGACTTTGGTTGTTTGCCAAGTGCTGAATCTGCATCTTTACATGCCGCCGTCAACAGTGTGGATGGAACAATGCATAAGACATTCCAGCTTCTCTTAGCGGGGGCGGGTTAATTAGATAACCCACTTTCTACAAGCAGAGAGCTACAGAGCACGTCCTCAGCTAGCAGGACTTAATCCAAGCTTTGTCAAATCTTCCTTGACTCCACTTCTGTCTATGACACTGGCTGGCGCTTAACATGGCAACAATGGCACATGGCTCGAGTGGTACCCAAGTTGGCCATAATGTCAGAAATCACAGTTTCAGCTGGTGGATGGGGACTCAGGTTTGGGCCTAAGTGAGTTGGGTTCCAGTTCCTATTTACCCAGAAACACTTTGGGAAAGTCTAGCCTCAGTTTCCCAACTGGAAGAAAACGGAAAATATCTTTTGTGCTATTTTAAAAAGTATTAGCTGCTTCTCCTCCCCCTAGAAAAGGAACGCACCATGAGAAGAGCATCTTCATAAATAGAAACAATAACAACAAACAATGCCTTCGCACCAGCTTCCCTCAGCCCTATCCATCTCTCTGCTTTGGCCAGGAGGAGAAATCATTTGCCCTGCATCTTGCTTGGCCCCAAATTCAACAGTATGAAGAATGCTCACCCAAGAGTAGATATTTGAGGGTCCTCTCGTTGAATGGGTCTTCTACGCCGCAACGGGGCTGCCGCATCTGGGAGAGGGTTGCTGCATCCAGACGCCCGGTAGAACGCAGTCCTGATGCAAGCTGGAAAGCCCTAAGGGGGCAGAAGTTGGGGGGCAGGAGGGGAATAAGTCAGCATTTAACTGTGGCTCCGACATGACGGGTGGTTTGTGCAACATGGTGAACCAAACTATGGTATGCCTTAGAGAGACTGTGTGAATGTGCAGGTTTCCAGAGAGGAGTTCACAGCCACTTTGCTCACCCCCAGCCACGCGTGGGATCCCACATATTCATAAATTCTCGCTAAGCCTGTATTCATACTATACTTTTAAAGAGCAGCGATACCACTTTAAACAGTCATGGCTTCCTCCAAAGAGTCCTGTGCACTGTAGTTTGTTAAGGGTGCTGAGAGTTGTTAGAAAAATCCCTATTCCCCTCACAAAATGACAGTTGCCAGAGTGCTTTGACAAGTAGGGAACTATAGGAATGGTAGCTTTGTGAGGTGAGGGGAACAATCCTCAGCACCCTTAACAAACTACAGCTCCCAGAATACTTTGGGGTGGGTGGGAAGCCATGACTGTTTAAAGTGGTTTCATGGTGCTTTAAATACAGTGGAACCTCGGTTTACGACTACCTCCGTTTACGAAAACCTCCGTTTACGAACGCCGCAGACCTGGAAGTGTTTACATCCGGGTTCCGTGGCGTTGGATCTGCAGACGCAGTGTGTGCGTGCGCAGAAGCGCTCTAGCGGCGCTTCGCGCATGCGCAGAAGCGTGCCTTCGGCGAGCAAATACCTCGGCGAGGGAACGCCTCTGCGGAACAGATTGCGTTCGCAAACCGAGGTACCACTGTATATGATGGGAATGTGGCCCTACCATGTTGTGGGAACCGGGCCATTATAAGATGCTTCGCGGGGAAATCGAAGCCTTTGTAATGGTTTGGCTGTGTGTTTCTTGTTTCCTTTACCTCACGGCTCAAGTTTTACCTCACAGCATTCTCGATCTCCTCTTCTGTCAAGGCATCCGAGAACTGCTCCAGCGGCTTCTCTAAGTATCCGAACTGGAGCAGGAAGTCCTGAAATGATGACACTTGTTAAAACCAACTCTCAGCCCCAAATCATTGGCACAGTCTCTCAGAGAACGGGGCAGGAGGCCCACATGGGTGTTCTTGTAAAAAGACCCACTTCTGTGGCAATGAGTGTTGCTGGGTGGGCAACAGACCACAGTTTGGACTGGCTTTTCCCGTGCTTTATATCTCTTGAAATACTCCACCCCCCTCTTTTTACAGGGAAGCCTACTAAGCAGAATGGGGTTGTGCTGGTCTGGAGCCAAGAGATGTGTACATGTTGTCCCTTATTCTAACTTAATAGCTAAATGTGGGAACAAGGTACCCTCCTGATTTTCATCGTCATAGGCCCGATTCCACTCCAGCACTTAAGCATAAAAGCCAGGGCCTCTCCTTTCTAGACATGAATCGGGAAACTCAAACTACTACTACTTACTCAGCAAATAACAGGCTGGCCACAGCCATCTCTGCTAGCAACCCTCCTCCATCAGTAGAAATCTCAAATGTCCCTGTCTGGAGTTGAAATTCTTCACGGCATCGTTCCTTGCTTTTGCAATGATGTGCATGGTACTTGTTTTTCTGCACTTTCGCACAACTGGATCTATGGTCTGCCTGCTGCTACAACTAAACAGATTTTCCCACCCATCTCCAACAGGGGTCCTCAAACTTTTTCTGCCTGGTGGTGCATTTGGAAATCCAAGAAACTGTTGCAAGCACCCTTATTTCACAGAAGGAAAACTGGTGATGCTCAGGAACAATGGGCAAAACATTTATACCCAAACTCTTCACTCTTCGAAAGGGTACCTTAGTCTTTCAACAAGCTCCACATACTTTCAGATACCCCAGACTCTCCTATTACTTCTAAAGAGTTCGTAATTGTTAAGGCCGTTCTCCCAGAACTTTCGGAGTCCATCTCAATTCCGTATATCAAACAGACAATTAAATCTCAACTCTGTAAATGAAACCAACAATTAAATCCCCATGAATTTTGCATTGGGCCATACACACACACACACACACACACACACACACACACATTACAACTAATAGCAACTGGGAACAGGGAGGTGATTTAAATCAGTGGATCAGTACAGGGGCAAAGGGCTAGAACCATGGGCGTACCCAGGATCAAAACTAGGGGGGGGCAAGGGGAGGGGCCAAGGCACAGAAGGGGAGGGGCCACAAAGTGGGCGGGAACGGCGAACTCGCGCTCCGCCGGGCTGTGCCCCTCCCTAGAAGCAGGGCTGGTGGGCGGAGGCGGAGCCCAGCCCAGCGGAGCGCGAGTTCAGCGTTCCCGCCCGCCGCACCGCGCTCTCTGGTTCCCCGCCGTGCTTGGCCTTGCCAGAGGGCGCGACGGGGAGCTGGAGGGAGGGCGCAGCGCGGCAGGCGGGAACGGCGAACTCGCGCTCCGCCGGGCTGTGCCCCTCCCTAGAAGCAGGGCTGGTGGGCGGAGGCGGAGCCCAGCCCAGCGGAGCGCGAGTTGGGCGTTCCCGCCCACCGCGCTGCGCTCCCTGGTTCCCCGCCGCGCTTGGCCTTGCCTGAGGGCGCGCCGGGGAGCTGGAGGGAGGGTGCGGCGCGGCGCGGCGGGAATGGCGAACTCGCGCTCCGCCGGGCTGTGCTCCGCCTCTGCCCACCAGCCCTGCTTCTAGAGTAGGGCAGCTGCCCTAACTTGCCCCGTGGTGGGTACGCCCTTGGCTAGAACCCCTGTCCCCAAACCAAATCCAAATTGGGACACCAAGCAGATGCTATTTGAAAAAGAAAATTACATGGGAAGTTCCAAACACGGAACACCAGTGTAAGATGTAGCTTTGCCCTTCATTCTTGCAAAGGCTTTCTCCATCTCGCACGAAACAGATGCATAGCTCAACAACAACAACAACAACAACAACAACACTGCTTTACACAACAAATACTGGTTTACAAAGAATGTCCAGTTTTCCTTTTTGGACACCACATTCCCATTTGCTGTACTCATCTTCCAGAGGGCTTCTGTACCCAGTTTTAAGCAACATCCAGTGGGTTGAGAGCTGGTGAGGAGAACTAATCTGCTGCTTTTTTTAAAAAAAATGCTGGTGATGACCTCCCCGCCCCCCCTGCCCCCCACTACTCTTGCCAGACAGCTATTACTTGACTTGTTTGCTGTGAGCCAAAATTCCCCTTCTACATGCCACTTCAAGTCTTCTCCATGTCAGCCAAAGCTGGAAGTTCTGCTCATGGAAAATGAATCAGTTAAATGACCGTTTTAACACAGGCAAGGCATCACCAAGGGCAAAAAGAAAGGAAGAAAAGGGGAAGCCTCCATGTTCAAAGCAGCAGCAGCAGCACACTTTGGATAGGTCACAGAGAAAGCTTCAAGTCTTCCTTCTAGCATTTCCCAACTATATCTCATTCTTTAACTTGTCCTTGGTTCAGAAAGACTTCTTTGGTGCCTAAAACAGCTGGGTAATCTTGCAAAGGGAATGGATGTTTCAGGAATTAGGAGACCTGGCCAAGAAAATCGCCTCAGGAGAATAAGACAGATACCGGTATATCTTGGGGTTAAAGCTGCCTTCTTTATACAGTACTGAGCCAGAACATTGGCCCATCTACCTCACAACTGTCTCCACTGGCTGGCAGGGACTCTCGGGGTTTTTAGGGAGGGAATATTCCCAGCTCTACAGGAGATGCCAGGGAAGGAACCTAGGACCTTCTGCAGGCAAGGGAGATGTCCTTCCCATGAGCTACGGCCTTTCGTTAAACAGAAGCAAACCCAAGGTTGCAGGAACAGTGGAGAATGCAAGCTGGGTTCAAGGAACAAGAGTAAAACTGTGGAGGAGGAGGAGGAGGAGGAGGAGGAGGAGGAGGAGGAGGAGGAGGAGGAGGAGGAGGAGGAGGAGGAGGAGGAGGAGGAATAGAGAAGTCAGTCAGCACTAGGACAGCTGAGAGACTCATCCCACACAAACACACCACAAACAGCTCACAAAGGATGGAAACTCCTTGCCAATCTTCTGCACAGCAGCCAAAGCGGTTTCCTTCTGTTATGATTGCCCACCGCACCCGCCCATAGATGTTCAGCTTGGTTCCTGCTGCTACAGGGAGGCCCGGGCAGCGGAGGGTTTCTTTTGGCCAGGGAAATCTTCCCCCAGGCCTCCTGTCCCTTTCTGGGGAAAGTTTGCACTACACAAAGCTTTGCAAGATAAGCCAGGAGACATGGATAATAAGGCTGGAGGCATCTAGGAAAGTTCCAAGGTTCAATTGCCAGGACCGAAGACCTGGAGAAAGTTGGAAAAGTCTGGGGTCGGGGTTGTAGGTCACAACTGAGGAACATCCTACCCTGCTTGTCCACATTCTCCCGTGTGACCCCCCATCACTGCAAATGCACTGACTCCACTTCTCAATCTACAGTCTTAGAGGAAGAGGGGCCTTCCAAGCCCTACATACCATGGCTTCTTTCTTCTCCGCTCGGTTGAGAGCAGCACCTTTGGAAGAGAAGATCGAAGCATAGACCTGGAACAGCAGCAGCAGCAACGGAAGCTGTGGCAGCCTCATGTCCAGTTTCTCCGCAGACCCCGACAGCAACACAGAGCAACGCTTCCTTTCAGGAAACTCCACAGAGCTCTTCAGAAACTGCTTTTGCTGGAGCGGAACCAAAGCGACGCTGGATCTCTTTTTCTCCACTTCCTCCCTCCGCGGCTCAAGCTTTGCTCTGCCCTCCCTGCTCCCTCCATCCATCCATATGTTCGCTCCCTGCTTTCTCAAGTTTATAAATCTCCTCACAGCAAGAGTGAGTCATTTCCAACTCAAACATGTTGCAACCGCAAAGCCTGGAGGAGCCCCCCTCTGTGAATATTAACTCTTCGCAGAGCAAACGCTCCCTGCAAGCCCTCCTGTTGCAAGGGCTGCTAATAACAAGGCCTGTACGGTGGCATTGGGGTCTCATTGTGGTTCAGATAAAGGCCTGCAATTCAGAGACACAAGAAAAGTAGCACACACACACACACACACACACACAAGTACACAAAGCATAAGAGAGTCTCTGCAGCTGCAAGGACCTGTTGTAGGGATGTATAAACCTGTGGTCATCCAGATGTGGTGCTACGGTTCCCATCTTCCCTGACCATTGGCTATGCTGGAGCCAATTGTAACATCTGGAGGGCCCCCACTCCTGGCCCACTGCCATCTTTGCAGTTGAATTCAGAGTTCAGTTTGTATTCATGGATGCGCAAGTGCCAGGAATGAAACCTGCATAACATTCTGTCAAGGCCTTGCACTGAGGAAGTCTCACTTGCTTCTTATTCCCCAGAAATGCTTCAGATAGGCCAGTCATAGGCAAACTCGGCCCTCTAGATCAGGCATCCCCAAACTGTGGCCCTCCAGATGTTTTGGCCTACAACTCCCATGATCCCTAGCTAACAGGAGCAGTGGTCAGGGAAGATGGGAATTGTAGTCCAAAACATCTGGAGGGCCGAAGTTTGGGGATGCCTGCTCTAGATGTTTTGGACTACAACTCCCATCATCCCTGACCACTGGTCCTGTTAGCTAGGGATGATGGGAGTTGTAGTCCCAAAACATCTGGAGGGCCAGGTTTGCCGAAGCCTCGGATAGTCTGCACCATGGTATGGATATAGGCCTCCCCAGCAGGGCATGTCATCTTAAGGGGGTGAAACTTATTTTTTTGCAATTTTTTTCTGCAATGTGTTTTTGAGCATGAGGAATTTATACCTGCTATTATGTTTGTGATTGGACAACATCTATCTTGGTAAATCTACACTCGGTGAAGAAGCACATAAACTGCTTTTGGAAAACCAAAGAATTGTAATTTTATCTTCTGAAAATAATAATATAATAATAATTTATTATTTATACCCCACCCATCTGGCTGAGTCTCCCCAGCCACTCTGGGCGGCTCCCAATTGTATATTAAAACAATACAACATTAAATATTAAAAGCTTCCCTAAACAGGGCTGCCTTCAGATGTCTTTTAAAATTAGGATAGCTGCTTATTTCCTTGACATCTGATGGAAGGGCGTTCCACAGGGCGGGTGCCACAGGTGAGAGGTGAGTGCAGGGTGGGGACCAAAGGTGCACAAAATACCCCAGAAGGAGCTCAATATGCCCCCACCAGAGGTACTACCCCTCCCCTAACACCCCCTATACCACCACCACCACCAACAACAACAAATTGATAATAATAATGTTGATGTATAAAATAACTGCAAGTACTTGGCAATAGTTTTTAATGATTTCTATGCAATTGTACACACATTTTGCTTACCAGGCAAAACTAAATTATATTAACTTAACCAAAATAACTTTTCAAGTCCCAAATCTTGTTTCAACTTTTTGCCACCCCTCATTTTTTGGAATTTGAACATTGAAGAATTTAACACGCCCTGCGCTTACCAGGCCTCACCCCTATTGGGAATACTCAGGCCGGGTGGCGGGGGGAATGAAATAAATAATTGGGACAGGCAAGTCACGGAGCATGTACAGAGTGCATTTCCCCATATCGCTGAGTGACAACAGCCTTCCAAGCAAAAACCTATAACCGGAAGATTCCTAAATGCTGTTTGGCAAAGGAGTCGCTGTAGCAAAGATGAGCCGCAACCCATTCTCTTGTCCTCTTTCCGTACTCAGGCAAGAACTACAGAATGCTATATATTAAGCAGAGATCTGGTGCGATGCAGAAAGGTGAAGTGCTTACCAAGCAAATGAAATGACTCATGCAGGGGAGATGACTCACAAAGCAGCAGCGCACAATGACTCCTTCAAGGGAGCCAAGCCATTTGGCAGCGGGACAGACAACAAGCTGCCCGGAGTCGTTGACCCATGTGGGTGAGTAAAGGGGTAGGGATCTCAGGTCAAAGGGCGTATTTTGAAACAATCCTGAGCCCTCTGGCCACAAGCCTAGCCCAATACATTTTGCTGCCTGACACACAGCAGCAAATGCCTAGACCAGCCTGTCAGTTGAGGCTGCGCACCTCTCCCCTTCCCTAGCAATAAAGCTACAACACTAATAAGTCAAATAACTAATCATTCTACCATCCTTTAATGACACCGCGAATCAGCTGACTCACCCTAATGGTAGGGCAGGCTCTACAGCTCTGACGAAATTAACCTCTGTTTGAAAGAACAACAGCTCACACTTTCTACAGATGTTGCTCAAGACACCTGCATCCCACCCTGTTGCCCATTCAGCTGTAAAGAAGCTCTGGGCACAAGGTCCTTGTGTGGGGTAAATCAGAGTCAAATCTGGTGGTCGAGGTGGCAACATCACTGAATGAAAACTGGCAAAACACCAGCACCAGACAAGTAAGCCAATTGCTCTAAACTAATCAGGTTTCATTTGTTAAATGGTTTAAAAATTATGTTGAGCATTAAAAACTGGTTACTGGTTACGCTCCAGCAGAATCCAGCACCCCGTTTTCCAAGCAGAGTTTTGCTCCTGTGTCCCCAGAGAACATGTATCATCTACTTCAGTCTCATGGCAAGAGTTTTTTTTAAAACAACAACAACAACAGACCACTCTCCCAGACTCCAATTAGAAAAAGTATAAGCTGGAAAAGAGCGACTGCAGAGGCTCTCGTTCCTTGTTCCCATCATTCACGCCAAGCATCTGCCGGCAGCCTTTTCGTTTTATCCTAACAAGATGTTGTTTTTGGCCTTGATATGAATTCCTCCTACACACACACACAACAGGCATGTGAATCAACCACAAACAGAGAAATTGACACAAACCAGCGTCAAGAGTGCACAGCACATTGTATAGTCTACACAGGCACTGTGACTTACCATGAATCAAAGGATTCCCCTTTTTGTACAAGAATCATGATTCAACCGCTGCTGCGTCAAATGTTTGTGAGATTTTACAGACCCTCCAAGTGTTTCTATTTTCCAGGGACAGTCCCAGATTTACAGAAGCCGTCTTGGTTTCTGATTTGATCCCGGGATGTCCCGCTTTTCCTTAGGATGTCCTTATTTTCATCAGTTAAATGTTAGAGGGAATGGAGTTATACAACCCCTTGAGCCAAGAAGATCAGTAACTACACAACCTTTAGAAGACATCTGAAGGCAGCCCTGTATAGGGAAGGTAATTTTTTAAAAAATGTTTAATGTTTTATTTTGGTTTCATATAGGTTGGAAGCCAGCCAGAGTGGCTTGGGCTATCCTTTCCGTACATGCAAAGCCAGCTTCTGAAATACATATCCCATCTGTCCAATGTAGAAGGCATCACTGCAGACTTCATAAATGGCCTTCCCAAAGACAATGTCCTTCACATTCCCATTTGTGTCTCACCTGGGTCAACACAATCCAGCAGCCACGTATATTGTAGCATGCCGGATGGTTGACAATACACCTGTTTGTTTGTTTGTTGGTTGGTTGGTTGGTTGGTTTTTGCATTCTTGCGTGCCTTGAGCAATGGATCCCAGGATCTGATAACCTCATCCCTTCCCACTCCCAATGCTCCATTTCCACTGCAAGCCTGGCAGACTGAATCATGCGAGTCATGGGCACCATCACATACAGCCCTGAAGCATAGCTCATTCAGTAGAGAGTGGGGCTCTTAATCTCAGGGTCGTGGGTTCGAGATTCCTGTATTGCAGCGGGTTGGACTAAAATGACCATCACAGTCCCTTCCAACTCTACATTTCTATGATCTATTATGCCCGCCTGCTTGAGTATTCAGCCAGCAAACCCCGCCCCCCAAGGGAAAAAAATCCCTGCCCACCCTGACCTATAAAGCCCTGCTCTCAGCACTCACTCCTTGGTCTGAGTAACTTGTCATTAGTGTGAAGAGAACACTGGCACTATCTTAAGCCCTCATGGAACTTAAACTGTCTGGTTTTCATTGCCCACTTGCTTCCAGTCCCATTGGTCCTTGCACATGGCTCTTGTTGTTGTTTCATTGTTTAATCATGTCCAACTCTTCGTGACCCCATGGACCAGAGCACGCCAGGCACTCCTGTCTTCCACTGCCTCTCGCAGTTTGGTCAAACTCATGTTAGTCACTTCAAGAACGCTGTCCAACCATCTCGTCCTCTGTCGTCCCCTTCTCCTTGTGCCCTCCATCTTTCCCAACATCAGGGTCTTTTCCAGGGAGTCTTCTCTTCTCATGAGGTGGCCAAAGTATTGGAGCCTCAGCTTCACGATCTGTCCTTCCAGTGAGCACTCAGGGCTGATTTCCTTAAGAATGGATTGGTTTGATCTTCTTGCACTAGGAGAAGGGGACGACAGAGGACGAGATGGTTGGACAGTGTTCTCGAAGCTACGAACATGAGTTTGACCAAACTGCGAGAGGCAGTGGAAGACAGGAGTGCCTGGCGTGCTCTGGTCCATGGGGTCATGAAGAGTTGGACACGACTAAACTACTAAACAACAACAACTCTTTTCAGGATTCCCAGTCAAGCAGAAAGAGGGAGAGAGAGAGAGAATGGGGGAGAAAATATGAGAACTGGGAAGCAGCCATCCTTCAACATTCAACATTCAAACTTGTTTACTAGAGGAACCGATGAATAAATATAAATACGTTCATGGAAATAACATACGAAATGTATTATATTAGAGAAAAATTGCTTGCTAAAATGTGTGCGTCAGTTTAGACGGCATAAAAAGAATGTATTTATTGAGATAAATTTAAACTGAATTGCTGATAGGTTTTCATTAGGAGTTTTTTTTAAAAAAAATAATCACATCGCTACAGAAATGAGAACTGGATTTAACGAGAAACTGAAAACATTAGAAACCAAGAGAACCAAAATCGGCAAATTCTTCCATCTCTAATTCACACCTTTGCCTGCATAAAAAAAAAAGAAGTTAGGAGAACGGACAGTGGGTAGATCCTAGTTCCCCTACCCCACTCACATTTGGTTAACATTTGACAATTTAACCATTGTTCAAATAAATGCAGTGGCTGCTTATATGCTACCAAGCTGGGTTCAAGGTTCTTGAATGGATTTACAAAGCCCTGAACAACTTTAATACCATACAGTGTTATGTTATCCTATCTGCTGGGTGCCGATGACACCCTGAGGTGTGTCTCTAAGGCAGGGATATCTAATGTGGCACCCTCCAGAAATTTTCAGACTACGCCTCCCATCATCCCCTGCTAACGACACCTGCAGGACACCATGTTGCCACCCTCTGCTCTATGGCTCCAATGGCTCCAAGTCTCTGCAGAAACCTTCATTTACTAGGAAAATATTCCCCAGCTCCGCAGATGCTAGGCTTTCTCCTGATATGGTTAACCCAGAGTTTTTCAAACTTGATTCTCCAGATGTTTTTGGACTACAATTCCCATCATCCTTGACCACTGGTCCTGCTAGCTAGGGATGATGGGAGTTGTAGTCCAAAACCAGTTTGGGAAACCCTGGTTTAATCCTTTCCGATTTTGCCTGAGAGATATCTCTGTCTTTTGGGTACCCATTATGACAAAGGGAGGGTGAAATTGTAAGGTTGGTCAGTAGTTCTTATCCCTATTCTGAACTTGGCTGGAAGAAGGAAAATGACTCCAGTTTTACAGCCAAGAAGAAAATTAACAAAAGACAAACCAATGACTCTGAACGACTTCCTTTGTGGGATTCAGCTGTTTTCCCAGAAAGATTCAGTGGGTGATGGTGGCAGCAATCCCACATGCATCTTGTGGGGTGAAACTGGCACAGGTGGCATAGCAATGAGGCAAGTATGCCAGGAAACGTGTGTGGCACAATTGTCCAGAAATACTCCTAGACAATGATGGGGGGGGGGGGACGAGGAGAGAGAGAGAGAGGAAGGAAAGGGGGGGACGTGAATCACAGATCTGACAAGGCAAAGAAAGTACAAAAAGTGCCAATTGAAGGAAGAGGGAAAAAGGGAGGACATGCTATTTATATCTCAGAAACAGCCGGATTCATCACTTGATAAATCACCCACTGCAATACCACTTCCAAGTGCATTCACCCACGTCCCGTTTGCTCCCAGCAGAAATCTATTTCTGCCAAGAGGCATCGCTTCATCTGTTGTCGTCATACTAGAAAACAAATGACGTCCAGTGATTACTGTAGCTTATAATGATAGAACTGATGGACTGGAAGGGGGTCACAGGAAATCATTAACCCTAGACTACCTCTTACGATGCCACTGTGTGAATCCAAATCAAAACATTTCTTTTAAAAAAAAATCTGCTGCTTTTCCTATGCATGGAACAAGCAGCATTTCAGGTAAATCTACCTTGAAGTTCTTGGCTTTCGACATCCTACCTAGAAACCTAAATTATTGCATGGTTAGGCCCTTGGCCACATCAGTTGGGAGGCAAATCTCCGTCCATAGTATCCTTCACTTCCCTCTCCTGTATCTAGATTTAAAATACGAGCACCCAGCAAAGGATGCTGGGAACTGTAGTTTACACCCCCCCCCAAGCTGCAATTCCTAGCATGCTTAACAAACTGCAAACTCCCCAGGATTCTTTGCGGGGAGGGAGGAAATGTGTTTTATGTATGTATGTAACACAGATCTTCCTGCTTGCATTTGTTTGTGCTGGGCAAAGATAAGCAATTATTTTGTTTTTCGCTTCTCTGGTGTGTCTCTCTCCCTTGAGGACTTTAAATCAGTGGGGTAAAGAGTGGGGTAGTGGATGGGGCAGAGCATAGCAGTGAAACTATTTCTGATCTGGAACTGTACTCAGTGACTTGCAAGATTCCACATGAACTGCTAACAGCCAGTTGTTGTTTAAAATTTTTACCATTGTCTCTGATTATCAATTCAAAAAAGCCTGGAAGCCAAGCCAATCACACTGTCTAGTCAAATCATTGCACAATGATATTATCTATGCAAATGTATCCAGGCAAGCGCTGGTGGAGGGAATCATGGAGCCACTTTACGATCCGCAACTTTTTTGTTGCAGCCATTCAGCTCTAACATTTCAAACTACAAGCTTGAATTATTATTATTATTAATTAAGTACCAAAAATAAATACACATAGATGCCACCCGCCCACCCCACCCCAGGGAAACGAGAGAGTGTTTTAGGAAAATAACAAATGGAAGCTACGGTAGATACTTATTTTCTTTGAGAAGGTGTCCTGATTTGTTTGCCCAAAGTCTGCAGGAAGGTTAGATTACATTAGGCAATACTGAGCATTCAATCTGATTTGTTTGTGTATGTGTGTAGGGGAGGGGGCTATAAAACATTGTGTCAAATGTTATCTCACACTCTCCAATGAATTTCAACAGGTCTGATTGTGGGAGGGATTGGATAACAGGTTTGTTGCACAAGGGCAGCAAATCCATTTTCATTGTGCAACCAGTGTGTGATTGAATCCTGCTAAAAATAGTGACATTCTGCAAGCACCTCTCCACTCTCTTTTGTTGCTGTTGGGCTTAAGAGTGAGCAAACTCCAACAATCAATGTAAATAAGTTTTGTATCTTGCCAAATGTTGTATTTTCTCAGAAGGTATTAAGCACAAAGCGGGAACAGTTTGCGACAGCATGATTGGATCAGATACAATTGTCATGAAGGGTACTTGAGGGGGAAAATTTTTACCATTCCGTGGGACTTAAATGAAGGAGTTTACATGCCAACGTTTTTGTTTCATTGTGAATTCTGATTAGAAATAAACAGGCCCCTGTTTCTGCTCAGCCCCCAACCCCATACCCTGCAGACAGAGAGTTTCGGTGCTCAAAGTTAGGCAAAGCTACATCTGAGGCACAGCTTAGACTATAAAGATTTCTTCTTGGAGTGATGATCATTCTTTCTTCATTTTTGTAATAACATTTTTGTAGACAGGAAATGAAAATGAACACCTTACAGTACAATTCTAAACATGTCAGTTCAATGGGGCTTACTCCCAGGTAATTGCGTAAGTTAATATTTTAACTTATATAAAATATATATATAAGGGGGCGATAGTCTTAAACCTTTTGAAAGGAGGATTTTTAAAAATAAAAAACCATGGAATGAATTTCTAGTTAAAAGCAGTAAATAAAAGGCAACCTACATAAAGCATGAGATCCTAGTTTTCACAACACACTAAGCCAATCATTGGTGTTTCCTGTAGAAAGGCTTGCAGGCATGATGCTTGAGTTGTAGTCAACTTAGTCCTACTCAGAGTAGACCACTGAAATTAATGAACCTAAGTTAGTCCAATTCTGGGCACAACGATTTAAGAAGGATGTTGACAAGCTGGAATATGTGCAGAGGAGGGCAATCAAGATCAGCCATCCCCAAACTGCGGCCCTCCGGATGTTTTGGCCTACAACTCCCATGATCCCTAGCTAAGAGGACCAGTAGTCAGGGATGATGGGAATTGTAGTCCAAAACATCTGGAGGGCCTAAGTTTGGGGGTGCCTTCTCAAGGTGATCAAAGAGTCTGGAAACCAGGCCTTATGAGGAACGGTTGAAGGAGCTGGGTATGTTTAGCCTGGAAAAGAGGAGGCTGAGAGGAGATGCGATAGCCATCTTCAAATATCTCAAGGGCTGTCACATGCAAGATGGAGCAAGTTCATTTTCTCCTGCTCTGAAGGGTAGGACTCGACTCAAACCAATGGCTTCAAATTACAAGAAAGGAGATTCCAACTAAACATCAGGAAGAACTTTCTGACAGTAAGAGCTGTCTGGCAGTGCAATGGTCTCCCTCGAGAGGTTATAGACTCTCCTTCCTTGGAAATTTTTAAGCAACGGTTGGATGGCCATCACTCATGGATGCTTTAGCTGAGATTCCCTCATTGCAGGGTGTTGGGTTAGATTACCGTAGGGGTCCTTTCCAACTCTACGATTCTAGTCATGCCCATTAACTTCAGTTGGTCTACACTGGATAGGACTAGTGTTTAATACCACCTTTTGTAAAAGCACAGTCTCCAGTACTCTTTTCTCACAAGTCAATTGCCCCATGAACTCCCTGTCCTTTGGGGAAGTGAAGGAAATGTAAGATGATGCACAGCAAACAGGGACTGGAGCTGTTTCTTCAAACATCTCAACAAACACTCAAAGGAAGGAGGCTTCACGCCCTCTGTGAACTTGTTCCATTGCTTAATAAGAAAGCTTTCCATCCCATTTATCTAATCTCATCTCTTTCTTCCTGCAAAAGGGAGTATTCCTGTCACTGCTGAGTTTCTACTTCTGGTTTAGTTTAGTTTCTCCTGGCCAAGTTCCTGTCCCTTTAACACAGGCACCCCCAAACTTCGGCCCTCCAGATGTTTTGGACTACAATTCCCATCTTCCCCGACCACTTGTCCTGTTAGCTAGGGATCATGGGAGTTGTAGGTCAAAACATCTGGAGGGCCGCAGTTTGGGGATGCCTGCTTTAACAGCTGGGTGATGGGGTGGGGTGCAGGTCCTTCATAACTCAGTGTGCTTTGCATGCAGAAGGTTTCTGGTTCGATTAATGGCAGCTGAAAAAAAGGACCAAGTAGGATGGAAAAGACCTCTTCACCCCAAGATCATAGAAAGCTACTGCCTGTCAAAGAAGTCCTACTTTCCCCCAACTAGCCGCTCTCCATATGTTTTAGAATACAGCTCCCATAATTCCCGACCATTAGCCTCATCGGCTGAATCCCATGGGAGCTGTAGTCCAGGTTGGGGAAGGCTGGAACAGACAGTTTTTATGACTGCAACTTGTTTTACACTGTATATGCTGGAGCCTGCCCTGGGAGTGAAGGGTAATATGGATGATAAATAACACTGAACAGGAGAGGCAACTCTAGGGGGCGGAGGTGTTGTCAGCCCCCTCGATATTCCTTAGCAAGAGCTCAGGGCCCCCACTGTTGAGAGGACAGAGGAGGCCAAACTGCCAAGCCGAACACGGCACAGCATCCCACTCCCACTATCACCAGCAAGGAACAGATATGCAGCCTGCAAGTGATTAACTCAAGGTCAGTTAGGAAACTTGTGTGGCACAGCAAAACCCATGTCCTCCTGAGCTAATACTTTATTTCTATTTTCATCCTTCTTTCCCCACTTAGGAGGGAAAGGATGTGGGCAACTGAGCAACGGTATTTGCTAGAGCAGCAGATAGTTGCGGAATTCAAAAGCACCCCCCTAGAGATATGATCAAAGAAGAAATGGCATTTCCACAATTACATTTCCGGCGTGGTGGTGGTGGAGAGGGTAGTCAACTAATTTTGAGTTGACCCATTGAAACTAATGGAGTGAACTGATATATGGTCGTTAACATTGATGGGTCTACACTGAGTCAGTTACAGTGGTGCCTCACTTAACGAATGCCCTGCTTAACGAAATTTCCGCTTAACGAAAGTTTTTTTCTAGCAGAAGCTAGGACAGAGCAATAGGAACTCACCCTGTTGCGCGGATTTGAACTGTCAACCTTTTGATCAGCAAGCCCAAGAGGCTCAGTGGTTTAGCCCACAGCACCACCCGCTCCCTGGGTTAGTCGAATACAACCCAGGATGTGTCAAGCTGCGGAGAAGAGTAGGGTTCCTGCAAGTTATGTGGCAGAGAGAAGTTTAGCAGTTGCAGCTTGTCATGCAGGGGTGAGAGACACTAATGTTGACACACAGAGAAGCACAGGTGGAAAACAACCTCCAGGCTGAAAAAAATAATCCTTTTTGTGTGTTGGGGGGGAAGCTGAGAGTGGCATCTGCTTTCACTTTCAGATGCAGGATAGAAAATGCATAGAGTAGCAGAGGTTTGGGAAACAAAGTACTGTAAGGTTTTGTCTCATGTCTGCAGAAAGGAAATGCGCTATCTCAAATAGTTGCCTCTTTTACTTATCGCACACTTTTAAAAATATTTTGCTCTGATGCTTTGGCATTCCTGCTTCAGACAGATCAGAGCCGCTTTGTTTTTTTGGCATGTGGATGGGTTAGTCATCATGACCGGTCACCATGGAAACATCCCCAAGGCATTCACTCCTCACCTCCCCGCCCCCTGCAATGAACTTTTTAATTAGTCACAAACTTTTATCCCTAACAAACACTGTTGCTAACACATACGCACAGACACATGGAAGCAAGGAACTGCAGATCGTTAACCTTTGTGAACCTGCAGCTGGGCCTTCTCACATCTGGAATTCGTTAAGTACGTCAAAAAGAATGGAGAAGAAGAATGGCGTTGAGAACAAAAAGCAAAGGATGAATATGCTCTATAAGACACTGGAGAGGTGATGCTTAACCTCTTGAAGCAAACCTGTGTATAATAACTTTGCAATTAAGCTTACCAGAGATACTGGCCCACTAGCATATTTACCAGTTTGTCTGCCCCCACACCCCTGTCAATCATTTTTGGTTACAGGTAGGTAGCCGTGTTGATCTGCTGCAGTCGAAACAAACAAACAAAAATCCTTCCAGTATAGTATCTTAGAGAACAACTAAGATTGATATTGGTGTGAGCTTTCGTGTGCATGCACACTTCTTCAGATGCTACTGGAAGGAATTTTTTAAAATCATTTTTGGCACACTGATGGGCTAAAATACCAACTCCTATTTTCAATTTATTTAAGTTTCCCTGCCTGGTAACTTGGAGGCATTTATTATTTACCACAAGCAACAAGAACCTGCCTGAACATGAGTGGCACATACCCATTTTTTGAGGACTGGAATAAGGAGCCCGCCTCTTTACCAAGGAGAGAAGAAAGCAGGGCTTTTACCACCAGAGTAATAAAAATGTTGGCATTCATGCAAGCAATTAAGTCTATTTTCACCCCTGAATTAAAAAAAATACTTGTATAATGTATTCATCTCACAGATGTGAAACAGGAATTATTTGGAGACAGGTCTATGATGCACATGCAAACTGGGTTCCTAAATATATTGTTATGAGTTTTGGGTGCCAGGGTTTTTAGCTTCCAGATCCCCCTAAATTCCTAGGTCTGATAGGTGTTAGAATTTAATCAAAGCTTGGAGTGTTAAAATTGGCTGCCAGACAATGGCTTTAGTGAAGTAACACAGTTCATACCAACTTCCCATGCTCAGGAAATGGCTTGGGAGATGAGCCATTAATCAAAGACAAAGGGAAGGTGATGGGGTATCAGGAAAGCCAGAAAGAGGGGTCTTCCTGCCAGGGGGGAAATGGGAGGGGCCGCTTCCTCAGTTCCAAGTTGGTCTGAAGAGAGGAACAAAGTTTTCGAACTGAGATCAGGAATGGGTTTTGGCAGCGATGTTGTAGTCTGAAAAACGAAGCAAGCTGGAGAGAGGGTCAGGGCAACCTTTTAGAACAAGTTTGATTACTGTTTGAATCCATGGCTGCAACTATGGGAGAAGCAATGAATAACCTATTGGGGTGCCAACACTGTAAGTCCCTCTATCATAGGCTCAGGTTGAATATGTGCATAAATAAATCATATATAATAAAGACGCCACAGTCTCTGCTGTGCCTGATTTCAAAAGAAACACCTGGAATCTCTTGCTGCTCAGAGACCTGGGTGGCATGTAACAATATGTTTGGGTGAATGATAGCTCCCAGATGGAATAAGCTGAAAACTCCTGTTCTAGGGTACAATCTCGGTTCATGCAGAACAATAGTGTAGATCCAACATGGCTGACTCGTGTTCCATATGAAATGGGTGCACACACTAAAGTGTCCCCCAGAATCCTTGGCAATGCTCAGAGGTTCCTATGGCAGACAAGCCCGTGTGGAAAGTGTTCCTTGAAGGCAGAATGCTGGAAAGCCAATGACCGAGATGAGAGATAACCAGAGCACAGATGAGGGATAAAACAGAATGGGCCTCTGCACATTACTGAAAATGTCTTTTTATTTTGCAGTAGCCCCTCATGGATGACAACGGTCGTAACACTCAGATTCTTCACTTACCTCTCTCTGCTGTTACACTAGCCATTATGAGGTTAAAAAAGATAATAAAATCTTGTGATTTGCTCTGTGCCTTGGGGATGGGGCAAAGCATCAATCAAAATAAAAACCTATTACGACAAGAATGACAAGCTATGAGGAAACAGGGCATTAGAGAGCACAGCTGGTTATGTAGCTATCTGTAGCACAGAGGTTTTGAGAGGAGAGACATATTGCTGTATATTTATCACTCTGTAAGGGGGCAATCCAGAAGAAGGGTTAACTTGCATTGTGTGAGAATAGGCTTGCCAGACTCAATAGTGGACAGGACTTCTGTGCCTTTAATTGCCCTGCTCTCTTTTGAGTCTGGAAACCTTAGTAAAGAGAAACCAGCAGACCCTTTGTTTAATTTCCAAGCAAAGGGTCTGCTGGTTTCTCTTTAAGGTTTCCAGACTCAAAAGAGAGCAGGGCAATTAAAGGCACAGAAGTCCTGTCCTCTATTGAGTCTGGCAACCCTATGTACAGACCAATGGTCTGACTCACTGTAAGACAGCTGAATGTGCACATACAGTTCCTCTCAGAAATCTTGATGCTTTTCTTATCTAGAGCCGGCCCTATCATTAGGCAGAGTAAGGTAGCTGCCTCAGGCAGTGGATAGTGGTGTGTGTGGAGTAGCAGCAGCAGCTTTGAAATAAGATTCAACTGATAGTCTGGGTGACAACTCTATGTGGAGAGGGGGTTCCATCTTGTCTATCTCAGTCAGCAGAATATAATGAGCTGGCCTTTCTCCAAGCAGAATCATATTCGAAAGGGCTCAAAATGCCTCCCTGTCCAGCATTCCCAGCACCAGCTCCCTACAAACAAGCCTATGCAATCTAAGTTCAACATGTGCCTGCTAGACTTCGTTATCCAAAATGTTTGTGTTTAATTTCAGCAATACACGCAGGGATCCTTATCATGGGAAGTAAACAAGATGCTGTGTGAAGAAAATTTGGCAACATTCAGAAAGAACAGGGTGGGTTTCTTCCTCCTCCTCCTTTCTATCTGTTCTTCAAACAAACAGCATTTCCTGTTTTAGAAATTGGAGGGGTAATAATGTAAATAAAAGTTAACCAATTATTTAAAAAATCAACGCAGAAACAAAATCTAAAAGGCTACCCTGAGTTATTTAATATCAAAACTAAGGAGAAATAAATGATTATCATTTATGGATCACATGAGGCAGGCACCCTGTCCCTCCAAGGAGCTCAGAGCAACATACATAAGAAATATCTAATTTTATCCTAACAACTAGTGGATTTTAGCCCGTTTAAAAACGGGCGCTAGAGGAAGCGGCCTGCCGGGACTGGCTTGGCGGTGGCGGGTCTTCCCGCCACCACCAAGCCAGTTCGCAGCGGGGGCTTTTCGCCGTTTGCCTTCCCCTGAGGGGGAGGCAAACGGCGAAAAACCCCGCCGCGCCGCAAATCGGCTCCGGGACTGGCTTGGCGGTGGCGGGTCTTCCCGCCACCGCCAAGCCAGTCCGCAGTGGGGGTTTTTCGCCGTTTGCCTTCCCCTGGGGGAGGCAAACGGCGAAAAACCCCGCCGCGCCGCAAATCGGCTCCGGGACTGGCTTGGCGGTGGCGGGTCTTCCCGCCACCGCCAAGCCAGTCCGCAGCGGGGGTTTTTCGCCGTTTGCCTTCCCCTGGGGGAGGCAAACGGCGAAAAACCCCGCCGCGCCGCAAATCGGCTCCGGGACTGGCTTGGCGGTGGCGGGTCTTCCCGCCACCGCCAAGCCAGTCCGCAGCGGGGGGTTTTCGCCGTTTGCCTTCCCCTGGGGGAGGCAAACAGCGAAAAACCCCGCCGCGCCGCAATTCGGCTCCGGGACTGGCTTGGCGGTGGCGGGATGTTCCCGCCACCGCCAAGCCAGTCCGCAGCGGGGGGTTTTCGCCGTTTGCCTTCCCCTGGGGGAGGCAAACAGCGAAAAACCCCGCCGCGCCGCAATTCGGCTCCGGGACTGGCTTGGCGGTGGCGGGAAAAAGGGGAGGAATTCCTCCCCTTCTTCCCGCCGCTGCCAAGCCAAAGCGGGCCTCCCTCCGCGCCCGCTGCCGCTTCGGCTTCCTCGGGTTCCCCGAGGAAGCGCCGTCCCATGCCGGAGGTGTGCGGCAAGGCTGCCGGGGGGGGGAGCGCTTCTCTCCCCCGCCGCCTCACCGCGCACCTCCGGCATGAGACTGGGCTTCGGAGCGGCGGTTGGCGGAGCGGCAGTTGGCTGTTCCCTGTGTCCCGAGAGCACGGGTCCAATCCCTGTGTCCCTGGTTGTCCCTCCGTCCAATCCCTGTGTCTCTGGGGGACATGCGCAGTACCCCAGGGACACACGGGACATCTGGACGCAGGGACAACATGGACATTATTATATAGGATTCTGTGAATACTTATTGGCCCAAGGTTATCCAGCAAGCTTCATGACTCAACAGGAACTGAATCCAGGTTTGACATCCTCTAACCTCACAAACATAAATTGCAACTGGTTATACACTGAGAGCCCAACGTGACATTATGTTAAGTGCTTATTTGCATTTAATGTGCAGGTGTGCAAATAGCATGAAGGGGGAGGTTCACAAGGATAGGGGTAATAGCAGGCATGCAAGAGAATTTAAGGCACTTGGGTCTCTCTATAGGCCATGCCGCTCTCCAGGGTGCACAATTCGCTGGGCCTGACTCTGCATCCTCAAGTGCTTTTGCCAGGCTGGAATGTATCCTTAAAGTGTAATAATCCTTCTTGCTTGCCTGGGGGAGAGTATGGCAAGACAAGTGTGTATGTGCAGAACCACTGATTTTTGCATTGGTGAAATGACGCCTGTTTTACTATTGGTTTGCTACTTGAACTACTACTGTCAAGGCCTTTGAGTAATAAAAATTGAGCAGAAAGTTTTAAAATCCAGAGTCTTCCACGCTTGTTTATGACTATGTATTGGATCATCGCAACACGAAATGTACCACAAGGAACGATCCACAGACAGACGTCAGCAAACTGTGAATGTATATGGACACAGTACTATAAAAAGGAGGTAGTCATTTGGGCAGGAATGAGCAGGTGAGAACTCTTGACAGAGCCTAAGCTGTTGTTCATTCTGTGTGATGTAAAAGGAGGGAGATACAGTATTAAATTTCTTGCTTGTTCCTGGTGGGCAACTGTCGAAGCCTCAGCTGTTATTCACACATGGGAGCAGAGTTAAGAGGGCTTTTTGCATGCTGCTCAGCTTGGGCAGAAATGAGTTTGAGGATCATTTATTGCTATTTCTGAGAACCAGAGCAGAGCAGGAGCTAGACTGGGGCCAAGGAAATGCTGGTTCGAATCCCCAAAGCCGTGAAACTTAGGCCTGCTAATAAACCATCTCTCAGCTTAGCTGACCTCGCAAAGTTGTCGTTAAGTCAAACATCAGGGATGGGCCGGACAATATAGATGCCACCCCAGGCTCTTTAGATGGAACAGCAAGATATAAAATGCAGTAATCTCAAAACAGAGGTTTCAGTAGAAATTAAAACAAGGCAGGAGAGGATCACGTGACTGGAAGGGACAGGTGCCAGTGTGCCAGTTCTGTTTCATCTGATTCAGTGGGAGAACTCCCAGCCTACACCACTTGATTCTACCAACCACCCTCTGCTTCCAGAAATGAGAACGTCCGTTTTGGTTCAAGTAGGTGGAAAAAGAAAGGGGAGCTAACCAGCCTGACCGAGAAGCAAGGTGGGAGAAAGCAGCGGCTGCATTCACTTTTCCATACTAATCTTTCCTTTGGCCAGCCTTTATCCTGTCTGTTGTGGATCAAAAACTGCCCCCTTCTTCTGAGTGCTTTTAAAGTGATAAGCACCATATTTGAACAAAGAGGCTGGCAAACCTTGGCTATTTGGGCAGTAGTCTCCCAAGGGCAAGATTTCAACCTCAAGTGCACCACTTGGCAACTCAGCAGGCAGTTTCTTGCCACTTATGGCAGCTGTGCAAACCAAGAAAAACACACACACAAATGGAATCTCGCTTTTTCCACACTGGTGCAATTTCCGTTTTATTCTCAGCCATGATCTCAGTGACTGGCACTTGTAATGATCCTGAGGAATATGGAGCATGGAGTGCCCTGGAAGATTGGGTGGTGATGCTGCCGGGTGGAAAATAATCAAGAGTCTGGGATGGGAACTAGGTCAGCTATACTCCCCAAATCCACCACCAGCCACACTGAACTAAAAAGACAGCTACAGAATCTGCCAACCAGCACTGGCATTTCACCCTCTCAGCTTTAAAAAAAAGGGGGGGGGAGATCCTTTACTACCTCCCCCTACCGTATGTATGGAGGGGTTCAGGAAGGGCAAAATAGCTCAACACTCTAGTAATAGAACAATATACTATACTGTATTGGGATGTTGCACAACTAATAAGACCTTCTGGTGCCACCTGCTGGACAGTGACAATGAAGAGCAAGACATGGAATCCTATTTTCTCATTATCCGGCCTCTCTTCTGAGCAGGGATGGCAAACCTCAAGCCCAGGGGCAAAATGTGCCCTTCCAGGCCTCTCCCCATACCCTGCACCAGCTCCCTGGGCATTTTTGCCTGTCTAGAATTCATAATTGAACTCTGATGCTTCTTGCTTGGCTGCGTGAGAACACAAGAAGTGCGAATTTGTGTAGAAACGAAAGGAATATTTTCATCCATTGCTCTAAACCAGGCTTCCTCAAACTTGGCCCTCCAGGTGTTTTGAGACTACAATTCCCACCATCCCTGACCACTGGTTGTGCTAGCTATGGATCATGGGAGTTGTAGGCCAAAAACATCTGGAGGGCCGAGTTTGAGGAAGCCTGCTCTAAACACTTTTGTTTCTGGGCCTGCCTGCCACTGGCATGTGGCCTCCACAAGGCAATGCGGCCCTCCGACTGAAGGTTTCCCAGCCCTGCTTTTATGCTTGCTGGGAGAGAACATGATTAGCAGAGGAACAGTGTACAGTCTTTTAGTTCAGGATGGGTGGATAACTCAGTGCTACTCGCTTTTTAAGAGCTTCAGCTCATTGCTCATGAACAGAGATAGAGCGAGGCTGTGTACTAAGGCTGTCAGTCCAAGATGCAACATTAAACACAGCCGGGCAGAAAAGCAGGTCCATAACTCATAGGGATCATACTTTGACAAGTCCATTAATGTGTCTAATCCCCTTTTAAAAGCTTCTAAGCCTGTGGCCGTAAACACATCTTGTGGCAGCGAAGTCCATAAATCTACACATGGCACGGAATTCCTTTCTTGAATGTGTCCTTTCATCTACTGCCAATCGATATCATCGAATGATACTCCGCTCACGTATTACAGTATGAGGAAGAAAAAGGTCTCTAACCCATTTTCTCCGCATTTGACCCTTCCTCATAGGGCAGGGATAGGGAACTTGTGGCCCTTCAGATGCTGATGGATCCCAAACTCCCATCAGGCCCAGCCAGCAAGTGATGGTCAGAAATGAGGGGAATTGTAGTTCAATTTATGGTGGGCCAGAAGTTTCCCAGCCTGGTAACAGGGGAAGTAGAGCAGCTTCCTGATGATTTTGGTTGTCCTTTTCCATACCTTTCCCAGCTCCACAATATCCTTCGGAAGATGTGGAAACTAGTGTCCCAAATGTGGTGACACGGTAGAGAGCACCCGTTGCTTTGTCCCAGCTCCTGCCAACCTAGCAGTTCAAAAGCATACCACCGCGAGTAGATAAACGGGTACCGCTTTGGCGGGAAGATAAATGGCATTTCCTTGCGCTCCGGCACGCGTCATGGTGTTCCTGCGCCAGAAGCGGTTTAGTCATGCTGGCCACATGACTCGGAAAAGCTGGACTTAACTGTCCAGGGGTCCTTTACCTTACACCATAGATTTTCAGAAATACATTACAATATTGGCAGCTTCATTTTCAACCCCTCATGCTGACTTTACCTTTTTCACAATTGCCACCCGAAAGAATAGTTTAACTGAGTTACCAGCTTAAAAAAAGGGAAGGGTGTACAAGTATTGCTACCATGGAGAAGCTGTTTTTTTAAAAAAAACAAAAAACAAAACAAGCTTTAGACCAAGAGGCTGTTTGGATTAAAAGGGAGGAAGAACATCCTAGACGCAGAGATCACTACTGCAATTTTTATTATTGCATCTCTTTTAAAAATGAGGAAGAAGAGAAGATGGGAGGTGGAGTGGCCACTACAGAGAACATAAAGGTGTTGAGTATTATACAGGGGCAGGGAGAAGGAAGATAGGGGACACTCCACCCACTCAGGTTCCTCTGAAAGCCACCCCCCCCTGTGCCATGACATTCCCAGCCACCCACCTCAACAGGGAGGAAGAGACTAGGAGGTAATTTAAGGAGGGTGGCAAATAGGTTTTAGAGTCCTCAGGTATCTAACACATCAATAGCTGGAAGAAATACTTTTAAAAATTCAGACAGCACCCAACATAAAATAAAATAAAAAGGTACAAAGGAAGAGCCTGAAGACAGCTTCTTCTGGTCTGTGTGTTGCACAGTTCTCAGAATGTTCCCCTGGGGACGGTTTGTTCCTATGCACACTATGTCCGGTTGAAATTCCAACCCCTCACAAATCCAACTCCAGGTCCTCGAGTTCCTCTTCCAAAGCTTTCCTTCGAGCCAGCTTGTCCAACTGCTCTTTGGTCGGTTGCTTGATCTCCCCAGAGTCAATCCGTGCCTGCAGCTCCTCCACCTGCCGCAATTTCTTTTTCACGTTTTTTATTTTCTTGTTCTTCTCCAAGTTGGCTGTGGCAGATGAGGAATCACCGCTGCCTGCAGGGGCCCTTGTGCTACTGTCGGGGACAGCCAGCTTAGCATCCCCACTGCTGCCTGGTGTCACTGACAAGGTAGTTTTCTCTAATGACTGGATCAGATCTTCTGTATCAGGATCCCCTTTCTCGTGCTGCTGCTTTCTCTTCTCCTTGCGTTTTAGGTTCCGCTTGGCCGTCTTGGAGAGACCTATCTCACCGCTTTCTGGTCCTTTTGAAGCTTGCCTGGCCACCGGGGTGTTGGCCTCAGGATTCAGGCCCGGAGGCAGGTCTGGTTTGCTTTTGAAGAATTTCACATATTTATTCTCGTACCTGCATGGAACAAAAGTTATCAGAACTCTCTTCTATCAGTACTCGAAATCAAGGAGGTGGGGGGAAAGGGAGGAATCCTATCTTCAGTGCTTCTATGAGAAAGGAGAGCAGGGGAGCCCCTAAAAATATAATAGAATTGTCCATTTGTAATTCCAGCTCATTTCCATAAAAAAAGCAGCAGATATTACAGCATCAAGTGCTGGGGAAGGAGTGATGGTCTGTGCAGCTGCTTACTGAGGGTAGACACTGATTTTGCAGCTGCATGCAAGTGCCCTGAAGAATCCATGCCATCTTTTGGTTCTCAGATGGACGACGCATACTGCAGTCTGGGGTAATTGCTTCAGTAAAGGCCCGTCCCAAGTCTAAAGGGATGTTTTTAGCTATGATGGTTTGTTATTTTGTTGGTGGTGGGGAAGCCCCATAAACATTGATTGGGGAGGAAAGTGCAGCAGGAGCACCTACAAAAGGTAGGGCGGCAGGTACAGAATTTATTTATTTATTTCGAAGCCTGGTATAGATGGCTTCCTTCGGCCCACTTTTGTTGATACATCAATGGTGTCTCTAAAGCCAGAAAGACATGGGTGATAAAGCCACATTAATGTTATTTATGATACTAAATCACCTGGTCCTAGGGCAGTGATGGGGAACCTGGGACCCTCGTGATGTTGTAGGGCTACTAGTCCTGTTGTCCCTGACCACTGGATGGAACCAAATAAATAAATAAATAAATAAATACCTTACACAAATTCTGAGTGGCCAGGGAGTGCCTAGGGAGAATGTTGACAACCATTCCCCATACCTGACAATATTGCAAATTGCTTTTGAAATTCCCAAATTGAAATTCCCACTGTGGCAGATTGAGCGGTTTGAGAAACAAGCTTCCTTGGCGGCACAAAACTAATTTGGTGGCTCTTTGGATCTCACCCCATGTATTTATTTAAATTGAGGGGGAGAGTATCTAAAGTCAACCACAAGTGTGTTTACCATTCCTGCTGCAATTCCTTCCTGCTGCACCTTCACACTGAGAACTACTGAGACAGGAGTTTCTGTTTGGTTTGTGATGTCCTAACTGCAGATATGCAAAATGCCTAAACAGAACTGCACGTTGTTCTCATTTTCAATAACAGAGGCCAGTGGGGAGAAAATATTCCTTGAAAAACAAGTTTCAACAAGATTGTCCTTTGTTTCTTATTATAATAATTTATTATTTCTACCCCACCCATGTGGCTGGGTTTCCCCAGCCACTCTTTCAGATATTTAGGTTTATCATAATCATAATCTGAAGGCGAGATTGAAGGGAAGGTACCAAATGGTAAAATGGGCGGAATGGAGAAAGGAGCATAGGTCTGTACCATCTGGAAATTGGTGTGGGGTCCGTCTGTTGTATGGCACATCTGATCTGTTTACATGCTCGACATGGCTGGCTCCTAATTACATTAACAGTATTTTATTAAATTGATATTAAATACATAAAAATAGAATAGTGTTAATGGAATTAGGAGCTGTGTTTACATATACGTGTAAACAGATAAGATATGACATACAATAGATGGGCCCCACACAAATTTCCAGATTTCCTTCTACATTATTTCCTTTGTACTGTTGGGAAGATACCAAGCAATGTACCCTTTGCTTGCACCAAATTAGGGCAATGCATTGTTTGGAGAAAGAAGAAAAGAAAGAAAGAGAGGATAGCAGAGATGAGTGTTTAACTTACACGGGCACTTCTTCTTGGGGAACATAGCCTTCCTTTACCCTCCTCTGTTTCCTCCAGGTGCCATCTGGACGCTGTGTGGAAGCGATGTATTTCCCTAATACATTCAAAAATATTTGTGAAAAGATACCCTATGTTTACATATGTCTACGTGATCATGTGGACTTTTCAGTGTTTTAAAAAATCCTGTGAATATTTATTATAAATATTCATAAGCCACCTTTCTGGACCATGTTCATCCAAGGCAGCAAACAATGAAGCTGTATCACACCTTTTAAAAAAGCAAAAGCAAAACACAACATATGACTAAACCCAACCCCATATGGGCCCATAAACCCAAAATACACAGAACCACAATAATAAATATCAACAGTTATTAAGGTGTAAAATCACCCTTGCTAGCCAATAGAGGAGCTTTAGCCTATACATACTGATTTCTGATTTTTACTGCCTCCGAGAGGAATTTTGCTTCTATGGAAATTGGCTTTGGAAATGGTTTTAGAGTTATTCAATATACTTACTAAATTACTATAAAAACATTTCCAAAGCAAAACTATAAAAAGACACATCAGCTTCAAACAAGTCAAGTTATTTGAACCATACTTTATTTAGCGGCTTTGCATGTTCCCATTAGGAAGTGGCTTGCAGGCAGAAATAAATGTGAAAACATTCCTGCCGCTCATCCCATCTGATTATCCCACAAGGGGATTTCTTGCTGCAGGACATTTAACATTTCAATAACACTTCGCTTACAGGGCTACTGCAAGGATCGCAGAGTAAATCAGTCCAGTATTTTAAATCCCATATTGAAGATGAAATATGCAAGTGCCCAGCATATGCTGACGCACAAATCATTTCATTCACTAGAAGCCATGGGGAAGAGTATTGGAACTACCATAATGCAATGTAGGAAAAAAGAAAAAAAAACTGCACCACCATTATCTGTCAGAGGGTGCACAATGCACTGGTCACTTGAGCCTAGGCAGCGTAACAGTTTGAGCATGACTACGGTATGAGAGACTGGGTTCAAATCCTCGTTCAACAACAAAGTTCTCTGGCTGACTTTAGGCCAGTCACCACCTCTGTCTCGCAGAGGTCTTGCGTGAATAAAATAAAGGCAAGGACAACCATGGGTGCTGCTTTAGCTCTTTGGAGGAAAGGCAGGATATAAATGCAGTAAGCAAACAGAAATAAAACGAAGCCTTGCCACTACACATGTATTTGAGGAAAAGGCTTCTTCTGTACCTTGATTTGTTAGAGGAGAAAGAGCAGCAGCAGCAGCAGCAGGTGCAGCTTTTTCCATCCCTGCTGAAATTTCATCTTCTGCACAACTATCCAAGTTTCCTACTTTGCATCTGGTCTCTTGGTATTGGGTGTGGGAGAAAAGAGGCCCGTAATCACTCGCAGTCTTAAAACCCTAGCAGCATTTGGCTTAACAGGGGATACCTGTGTAAGGAAAAGCTAGATACGGGGTGGCAGGGAGGGAGTAGCTTCACTGAAACCTGTATGCGTTGCTTCCACATAGTTCATAACGGGGAGGGAGGGTAGTGCCAGATTACCAAATGGGCACTTTTAGGGGCCCTGTAACAACGGATCAAAATGATGCGTTGATGCGATCTTGAAAGAAAATTACAAAAAGGTATTAGGAGATCATTTGCAAGGTTTCAATCGCCTGGAGGCCTCCACAGGGATTAATCTGGCACTGGAGGGAGAGACCAGGTAGAGTCACCATATGCAAGGTCAGAACCATATAACTGTAGAGTTGGAAGGGACAGCGAGGGTCATCTAGTCCAACCCCCTGCAATGCAAGAATCTCTCGCCCAACGCAGCACTCGAACCCATGACCCTGAGATTAAGGGTCTCATGATTTATACACCATCACTGTCCTCATATAAAGAGGGACGGGGGGATTAGAGTGCGAGCCGCAGGCAATGCTTAACCGCCGTCGCTGTTCCTCAATACCGCCGGTCCTAAAAGAAAGGCGTAGAGGAGAACCCGCCTCCACCCTCCGGCCAGAGGGATCTGAGGCGACTGAGGGGAGGTTCGGCTATAACGGCCGCGGGGGCGGGACCACCGCAGCCGAGGGGCGGGGCCACAACGGAAGGCAGCGCGGGATAAGCCGCAACCGGGGAGCGGGAAAGGCCTTCAGAGGGGGCGTGGTCGCGGAGCAGAATGGAAGGGGAAGGCGGAGCAAGGATGGAGAAGGGGAGGGGCGTCATATCGGGGATAACCAAGGAGCGCGGCGAACGGACGGGGGTGGGGCGGGGCGAGGCACCTGTCGGGGTTGGGGTGAGGCAGGGTGGTGGCGGTGGCGGGGAGGGGGACGCCGGCACCCGAGAGCCCCCCTCCCATCCTAGCCGCGGCTCCCCGCCACTCACCGGTTTCATCAGTAACATAGGGAGTCGCCATCTTGGAAACGCGACCAACTTCCGGTCGCGTCGCCTCCGCCTCCGGATGTGGCGTAATTGGGAGAAGAGAGTGTGCCGGCGGGGAGGATACGGGGAAAGAGAAACGGCTCTGCGGCCATTTTGTTTTTGAGGAAGCGCCTTCTCTTCGCTGAAGGGTTAACGGCGTCGTTGCTAGGGTTTCGGAAAGTTCAGGGGCTGGATAGACGTCGCCGACAATCGTCATAAGCACGTCAGAACGCAAAACCCCGTGTTTCTGAGGTGGAAAGCGGAGTCGTCTCAACTTTACCCCTAAGGCAGCGCTGCCGATGCTGTTAGGACTCGTAGTGTCTCCCACTTCCCATTGGCCTCAGCCAAGGATGGTGGGAGTTAGGAAGACATATGCTTTGCATGCACCAAGGTGCCAGGTTCGGGCCTCAGTGGCACCCGAGTAGGGCTGGAGAAAAGCTGCGACCTGAAACTACAGAGAGTTGCTGCCAGCCCGTGTTGGCAATACAGAGCCACGTTAACCGGAGGAACGACTTGGAATAGAAGCAGGTTCCTACGTGGCAGCAAGTTCCCCAAGCCTGGCCTAAGTAGCCCTAGCCTGGGTTCCTTATTTTGACAGGAACAGTGGAGGCCAGTCAAAAATGTCCAAAGAAAGGAGGGGCCTTCGTTCTTCCTCATCGACCTCTGCCCATTTGTTAAACGTTTTAAATCTTTTCTGAGACTTCGAAAATCCTTGTTTGTGGACATTTTAAGTACCTGAAGAGCAGGAAGGGCATTGCCAAGTGCAGAACTATTCTCACTGTTATGCTGTGAAATGTTAAGTCGCAAAGTGCAGTAATAAATAAGGGGGATCATAACTGAAATCCTAGATCATCTCCACGTGCATAAAAGATTATCTCCATGTGCAGTGGCACTTGCTTTCAAGTAAGGATGGTTAGGACTGGGCACCTTAGGAGACATGATTGTCTCCAGTGGAGTTTTTAAACACATTCCTACACATACCTGAGACTTTGAATCTGAACAGTGCTGGCGCTGCCATTAGGAAGAGTGAGGCAGCTGCCTTGGGTGGCAGATAGTAAGGGTCAGAGAGAATAAAGAATTGTGAACTGTGATCTGACTGACACCTAAGCTAGCCTGCTGCCCTTAGGTGTGGTGGAGGACTCCGTGTTCACCAGTGTTGAAGTAAGAGTCGACAGCCAGTCTGGATGGCTTTTGTACATGAAACGCGTTGAACATGAACCATATTGACGGTCTCAGGCACCACAATGTCAGATCCTGGCTCTGAATTGTGTTACTCACATTTTAGAACTAGTCACAGCAACAAAACATTTTGAAAGACAACAGAAATTTTTATGAGTGATTTCCAACTTTATAATGGTGTGCTTCCAAACTCAAGATTTAAAGGAAGATTTATCAGTCAGGCATGAAAAGCTTGCCTTAAAGTCTCTTGATTGAATTAAATCCTTAATGTTGTGTGATTATCACCATGAGTGGAAATTAACTCACTCTATAGAGACAAGCTTGCTCATTTAATTACAGACGATAGCACTGAATTAAGTTAAACATGGTGTAGTTAGGCTATTCCTCAGAAGCAGGACAGTGTATAGATGTTTGCAAATTCCTTCTCGCATGCCATGTAGTCAAACTGAGTGCCCGTTGAAACACAAATACTTGCAGATATACTACTGAAAAAGACATGATGAAAGCATTGGGTATAAAAGAGTGACGATAATGATTACGCAAGTGGTGCTATCTGAAGAGAACCATAGGGATATACGTAGGGGCTCCACAGAAAACTGAGCCAAATGCTTTGTTCTACTACCTGGTATGCACTTTAAAGAATTGTATCTCACACTCTACATTAATGCCCACTGTTGAGGATATCCAGATTACAGGACACCTGCAGACAAGACCCAAATATACTTTGATAGGAACATCTGCAGGCAAGGAAGATAATTTGTAGAAAATTCTTTCCTGGGATAGAATTTCTCAAATGAACTGGTATATGATGGTATGGACAGCCTGCTCATGACATCTACACAGTGAGGAAATTTGAAGTGATGTGACCTATACATAAAAATCAGGTTCAAAATTGACAACAGTGAAGAAATGATGCAAAGTTACCAGACATGAACATGCAACTTCATTAAAAAATAAGCAGAACTTTGAGAAGAATACTCACAAAGATTCACCCAGAAGACTATAACATTGGGGTGGCTACAACAATTCTGCCAGTTTCCAGACCTGGTAAGGAAATTGTAAAATCTTCTCTTCCAGAGAGGAGTCAGCCAGAACAGATCTTAGTTATTGAAAGGGCTGCATGGTGTGGATTTCGTATCAGTGTTATGAGTGTAAGCAACACATTTCTCCTCTTTCTCCACACCATGCATAATTGCAATGGTAATCAGATGGCTGGAATTTGGAGCCCAGCCAGGGCTGGCTATGGGCAGGATCCTTGCATTGCCATGGGTTGGACTAGATGACCCTTGGGATCCCGTCCAACCCTACCATGCTATGATTATATCAAGCAGCTAAAGGAACAAAAAGATGCTTCTGAAACATTTGGGAAACATAGGAACACTCTCCCCACCAGTAGCTTCCAGCAAGAGCTTGCATCTTCCTTAGGAGAGAGGCAGGCCAGAACGGGGGGCGGGGGGGGGCTCACAGTTCATGTAGTTGGAAATGCCAATTGAGTGCCCTATACTACAGGAATGCTTCCTTCCCGTGCCCCCCACCCTCATGTGCCAGACTGCTGCTAGCATGGCTGGGAGCCAGGTGCCTGCTGATTGCTCCGTTTTCTTTGCAGGGAGGGAGCCTTTCCCCAACATATACTTTGTTCTGGCCAAATCCCTGGAGAGATGTGACAACCCTCAGGTACTGGGGCAGAGGGAAGGAAAGGGGTCCTTGTGAAACACTGGAGTCTGTGGTTTCCAGCAAGTAGTTTTCAGAAGCATTGCTCCCTCCAACAAGGGAGGCTGAGCATAGCCATCACTGCTAGTTGCCTTTGATAGGCTCTCTCCTCCATGCAATTGTCCAGCCCTCTTTGAAAGCCATCCCATCCAATATGCTCTTGTGGTGCATTTGATTCTCCTATGCTTCCGACTGCAGGGAGATGACTATTGTGAGATCCTTTGGTTAACATCTATCTGGGCTGTAAAATATTAAAGAATCAGAGGACTGGTGAGCTTCCCTTGAAGCACAACTGATCGAAGGCAGGCAGATCTGTTAGCATCTTGATAAAGATGCTCAAACGACAAAGGATGCTATCATACCCCGCAGGCGTCTCAGAAAAAGCTCCCAAGCTGATGGAAAAGAGAGCAGTTAAGTGGTCAGTGGAGCTCCAGGTTGCCGTTTCTGGATCCCATCCCAGCCCTTCTAAGTTGCCAAATAAATCAATGTCACAACAGTTTTTTCCTCGCACCTCCTCCCCATGATCCCTCATGGGGCCTTCTCAAACATATGCTGTGTCTGAACCAGCAGATCCCACCAAACCAAGTAATCGAGGATCTAGTCAGAAAAGGTATGCACAGTCATACCAGAAATAAGCAAAATAACTAAACAGGTAGTAGCAGTCACCCCAGAACTGGCCCTACTGAACATCTTCCAAGATAACAATGCCCACTCACACTATAAAGAGCTCATAACCCACCAACAACTTATGATTCAATATGGCTAACTTAACCCGACAACCCCCCCTCACCTACGCCTAACCAATCCCACTGCAGCCAGCCACAGACGATCAACCACACCCTACGCCACCCCAACCTCTCTCACCATCAAGGAAACATAACAAGCGAATAGAAAGAGAACTTTCCCAAGTGACACACAAAAACCCCAAGCATACACTAAATAAAAGAACTTAAGCTTTGCCACCCCAGTCCCTCTCTCCCATCCCCCCCCCCCGTACAGTATACTTTTAATGTGGGAAGTAGACTTCACGCCACTGTGCACCTTTCTCAATCACTCCTGCTGCTCAAACACAGGCTCCCAATGTTGCTTTTTATTGGCAGAAAAAAATGAGGCCGATGCATGGGAAAAGATGCAGGTCAGGATTAGTCTTAGCATAAGGGATTCTGTTATTGCAGAGGACTATACTAAATAACTTATGAAATATTTTCCATTGATGATGCCTATAACACTTGCACGATCACAATTTGTCCTATATCGAAACTCAGTTCTGGGACAGTTTTATATTCCTACAAAAGAAATTCTTATTAAATCTTAGTGAAGACACTGGATACCTTGTCCTGAGGGAGTATTAACTGTGTACTCATTGTTCTATAAACTAAAGGCTGTTGGGGGAAAAGTTTGCGCAGGCCCCAGAGCAGCATGATGATGTGTTTGTCCTGGGCTATAACCTAAACTGTCAGATGAAACCCAGCTGTTAGGAGCAGAAAGGTCATGGGCTGGGAACAATGTCGGGAGCTTTATTTTGCAGCCATCTTGGGTACTGTTTTCCTGCCCTGACCCTTATAAGTCACATTGGTTGGAAGAGCAGCATATGCAGGACGTACAATGCTGTGAGTTCTTTCTGGCATTGCTCCCCAGTGACTCCGGCAGCAGCTTCTTACTCAGAGGCAATTGCCATTATCCTGGTTGAAGTAGTGAGTGGCTGGTTTTGCCACGATGGTTTGAAGATACAGTGGTACCTTGGTTTGCATACGTCTTGGTTTGCGTATGTTTTGGATTACAAACACATCAAACCTGGAAGTGTCTGTCCCAGTTTGCAACCTTTTTTTGGATTACAACCCATTTTTTGGGGGGGGATTACAAACAAAAAATTTTGGAGGCCCAATTGGCGAAAGCATGCCTTGGGTTACAACCTGTTTTGCTTTACAAATGGACCTCCAGAATGGATTATGGTTGTAAACCAAGGTATCACTGTACTAGGAACATTTGAAAGGCTAATCCAGCACTGATTTCTCTACAATAAATAAGCTTCTCTTCTGTCTACCAAGGAATCCTGAGCAGCTCAAGAACGCCTATACCTGCAGAAATGGTCCATTCCAATATAATTTCCTATCTATTTTGAAATGTGGAATGATGCGGCATCACCAGTCATTTTTTAAAAAATTCAGATTGGCAGGACCATAATGATTAATAACCTTATGAGCATTCACACTGATGAAATACCTGATTATAGGAGAGTTGAAACTTGATCTTTGGGTGCTGAGGTTTGTGTGGTAGACTGAGGTAGGTTTCACCCTTTGAATCTGGCTGAGCCTCTTTCCCAGTTTTATTTTGAGCAGTGCTAGAGACCACAGGAGAAGGGGAACTATTTCAAAATGATTCACTGTTCTTTCCTCACTATCTGAGTGGTGATGCATGTTCCACCTCTTAGACATTATATAAGGGTTGGTAGGGTGGCTAGTATCCTGATCGATTCCTTGCCATCGTTGCCACCTACCGTGTTTCATTGCCATGTTTTACTCTTGCTTATGTGAGTCCATACTAAGTACGAAGACCTGTAAAGTAGCATTTGGGAGAGGAAAAGCTGCTATAGTAGTGATAAGCTCTAACAGCTAGAGATCTATGTAGTAGGTGTTCCAACTTGGTTAACAATGAGAACAGCTGCATGGGTGAATATTCTTGTAGTGGAGCAGATAGCAGTCCCACCCTGCTCAGTGTACTTCTCAGTGCCAGGAAGGCAGTAATGTGTTTCAAATATTTTGTCCAGTAGGTGTCAGTCTGGCTTGCTAGCAGCTGGATTCAGGAGAGAGGGTCTGGTTTATTTCTCCCATCTAGTTGTGTGGCCAGAGAAAGCAACGTCTTGCAGTGCTGTATTAATGGTCATGGGTGTCTTGTGCAAAGCCTTAATCTGGGGCCCACATCCCTCTCGCCCATCCATCACATACATGCCCTTGGCTTGTACTCATACTCACTCCCTTTGCCTCTACACTCTGTTGTAGCACGTGTGGGGTCATTCTGCAGCTGATGGTAGGTAATCTACCCCCCATTTAAAATTCTAGGAGCTCAGAACAGCTACCAGGTTCTAAGCTGGGAGGGAAATGAAAGGGAGCAGGAATCTTAGAACCACAAGTTTCATCTAGTCCAGGCATCCCAAAACTTTGGCCCTCCAGATGTTTTGGACTACGATTCCCATCATCCCTGACCACTGGTCCTCTTAGCTAGGGATCATGGGAGTTGTAGGCCAAAACATCTGGAGGGCCGCAGTTTGGGGATGCCTGATCTAGTCTATCCACCTGCAATGCACGACTCAAACCCACGACCCTGAGATTAAGAAAGGAACATATTTCAAGGAGAACAGGGGTGGAGAACCTGTGGATATCCAGGTGTTGCTGAACTCTGCATATCATCAGAGCAACAGGTTTTCTACCCCCCCCCCCGCTTTTCAGATAGCTACATTGTAGCAAGGGCTTAGCTGATTTGCTAATCACAGATTTGACCCCAATGGTAGCAAATCCTCCAGATTTAATACCACTGTTACATTGATGACTGGTGTCTATACCTAAAGTCCAGGTATATGTCACATCTATCCTAAAATGCTACAAACATGCTATGTTCTAGAATCTCTAGCAATCCTACAGTAGCACAGCCAACTTCGCCAACCTCTGACCTCCCTGCTGTTCTTTATTTGATACTGTACCTTTGGCATACCCATAGCAAACACACATCATGGCAAGTACTGTATACCACAGACACACAGGTACTACAGATTTATGATCACTTTCCCAATGGTTTCTTTTGTGAAATGGCTCATTGCTCCACATATATCTTCAATTTTTCCTGTATCTGATATTTACCTACCAGTATATATCTTCATTTGTGCTTTGCCCAGGAACTAGTTTAAGTAAATCTCTCAGTATTTTCTCAAGGGTTTTGAGATTAACTCATTCTAGCTAGATAAAACACTTCTTTGTTTAGTTCCTTTGGAGTTGGGACCTCGAGCTAAAGTAAGGAGAACAGAAGGGGGAATATGTTGTGAGTCTCAAGTTTTCACACCATGGCAAGGAGTTTAAAAGGACTCTTGACACACTAGCAGCACAATCCTTACCATATGTAATCAGATGCAAGTCTTATTGAATTTAACAATGGGGCAGTGTAAATTGGACCTTCCCTTTTCCATTTTATGGCCATCTGGAGGGGCACTCCAGACACCCCCCTGAACATTGGTGGAATGGAAAAGTTACAGGTTTTCAACAGGAAGCTATAGGACATGTACTGATTGGAAACAAGCCAGTGTGTTTTCCTTGAAACTTTTGCAACCGAGGCTTCCGGTTCAGCGCCAGCGCCGATCGGCGGGGTCCCGTCTCGTCTCCGAGATGGCCCGTCTCTGCTAGGAGTGGGGAGGGCAGCGAGAGCGACGCTGCGCCCCTTAGAACCTCGGGAAGAGCGTCCCGGGGGCGATTTTGCTCGGCAGAGCCCCAATCCGGACTCCCCAACTCTCCGGCAAGCTCTAATAAGAGCTCCGGAGCGAGGAGGGTAGAAGTCGCGGGGGCCATCTTGAGCGACAACGTTACCCTAGCGGAGAGAAGCTTCAAGCCGAAGGCGGAGAGCGCTGGATTCTTCTGAAAAAAAACGATTGGAAATAAGAGTGTAAGTAATCTCACGATTTGGATTATAAAATAATTTGGATTTGGGAGAGAGGGGAAAAAAGAGGAAGCCACCCCCCCCCACCGGCAACTTAAGAGACAGTAAATAGAAACCCGAAGCCGTAAATAGAAGAGTTCAATTTAAAAGGTTCCCTCAAAGGCATCAAAGAGGACCTCCCCTAGATGCAGGGTAAAAGGGGAGAAAGACTGTGGTTGTGAATACCCTGCAGAAAGAGGTTAAGATCAAGAAAGACCTCTCTTTTCCCCGGGAGCCGGCAGCCCAGACAATCCAGTGAGCTGATCAGGATCTATAAGTGGAATTTTATTTTTATTTCTATTTTTGGACTTTTTGGAAATCCTTTTTTTGGTTTATATGCTTTTGAAATGTGAGTTTGAACTTTATTTTTAATAAGACTCGGAGAATGCAGCCAGCTTGTTAAAATGGAGTCGAGAAAATAAACTGTGACCATTTTCCACCCCATGTGACAAGTTTTGACCTTGACAGGATTGAACTATGTCAACAAAAAGGTATTCGCCTGAGTTCCAGCGGACTGTTTTGACCTTAATGTGGGAAGTAAGAATAGAACTATGTCAAGAGGAGACACAACAGCAAGAGTTAAAGCAACAATTCCAGATGGTGATGGCAGAATATGATTTCTTAGAGGATGAAGCTATTGAAACTGAGGAAGACGAGTGTGAGAATGACAGTGATAGTGACAGTGATTTGGAGGATTTTGACAATGATGGGGACTGTGATTTGGAACGAAAAAAAGGTGAAAATGAGGACTGTGACAATATAATACAAAATGAAGCTCACCACGAAAAAAAAGATGATTTTACTCTACAAAAAGTCAGGTGGAGTGCCCCTCCTTTGAGGGGGGTACGATTGGATTTACTGGAACTCCAGAATGCCCACAGGGAAGAGGAAAAAAATAAGCAGAGAAGAGAAGAAACTCAGGGGTGCTGTATGGAGGCCTGGATGGCAAAAAACTGTAAAAAGGGGGTGGGGTGAAGGGAAAGTGAAGTTGTGATTAATAGGATGGATTACTAGGATTAAAACTGGACTGCTGACTACGGAACTTGCTGGATTGGGGGGTTGTAGCCGGAAATCGGGGATGAAAGGTTAGATTGGGAATAGTTATAGTTTTAAAAGTGAATCGATTTTGGAAAAAGGTGAAAATGTGGAGGCTTATAGAGGGGGTAAAAATTAGGCACGGGAAGAAAAAATGGGAGTTTGATTTTTCAGTGATTTGGATATTAGGTGAAAATGATAATAGCTAAGGTTTAAAGTAGTATAAGGTATAAAGGTAATTATCTTATAGAATAAGAAACTGTTGAAGAGGATAAAAAAGGGATGAAAACCGGGGAAGGGGGGAGGTTGGGGAAGCCCACAAAATATGGTTTATCAATTATGAATGGAAAAAAGATTATTTTTGTTTTGCTTTGTTTTTCCTTTTTTGTCTTTTTCTTTCTTTCTTTCTTTCTCTTTTTCTTCTTTTTTATTTTTTTTGGTATGAGAATAGATGGTTGGATGGATGACTTCCTGCGTACTGCCCTGGTTTCCTGGAGCTCTCTGGTGGCAGGGGGGGCTTTGGGGGCAGGGGAGGGGGAGGGGGACAGAAATCCAACCATAAAATGGACCATCTCTGACTGTTCACCTGCGTGGGATACTTCTGTGGCAGGGGAGGTCCCATGGAGGGGGGTGGGAAGAAGGTGGAAAAGGTGTTTATGTATGTACCGTTTTTTTGTAATTTGTAAAATCAATAAAAATTATGTTTAAAAAAAAAGAAACTTTTGCAACCGCACAGTATTGAAGGCATGATCATGTATAATCGTCTTGATACCATCATGAGAACAAGTCATCATGAATGCACAATAAAAATAACTCCTGCATAGACCCTTGTTGCCAGAGAAAATTGAGCACTACCACACACAAGGCTAACAACATTAGGGGCTTTTGCTATACTGCATTGTTTCATTAGTGCTAATTAGCAATATTTGCTTGATGTTACGTCAAAGTGCAAGTAGATAAATAGGTACCGCTCTGGCGGGAAGGTAAACAGCGTTTCCATGCGCTGCTCTGGTTCGCCAGAAGTGGCTTAGTCATGCTGGCCACACGACCCAGAAGCTGTACGCCGGCTCCCTTGGCCAGTAAAGCGAGATGAGTGCCACAACCAACCCCAGAGTCGTCCTCGACTGGACCTAATGGTCAGGGGTCCCTTTACCTTTTTATTAGTTCAATTAGCTTTCTGGTCATACCATGTTTTCAAGGGTTAATAGGGCTTGGCAACGTTAGTAATATACTTGGCAACGTTAGTAATATAAAACAGAAGTACTCAAAATTAATCAGGCAGCTATTTATATTCCTAAAAGACATTTGAGCACATGTATGCATTCTCAAGTTTGTTCTAAATAGACATTAGCTTTAATGCTCTCCAGCTAGTCTTGTCCCAAAACTCCACTGTTTATTACAGAAGACTAGCATTGAAAGTTGAGCAATGCAGACTTCTTTATAGTTCATGTTTTACTTATTTCATTTTTGAAGCAAAGTTACTTTCCTGAAGGGCGGGCTTCCCATCTACCGTAGTATCACAGGAAGGACAGAAACATGATTGAAATGTCTTCCATTTCAAATGTTTGTCCATCACAGTCACCTGAATCTGCAAGTTCTGGGTTTCATGTTAATCTAAATTGGATTGTGTGTACCTGCACTGTAAATGAGTCATGGAGGCCTGTGTCACCTTCACACAGCTGAGATGCAAGGAATCCCCTTTCTGCACATCTACCATGGACGGAAGCTGAGCTTTTTTGGATGGTGGAGTGAAGAATGTTCTTCCCAGTTAGGCAAGTCACTTTACTTATCTGAAGCTTACAGATTTATAGGCGTTCTGCACCTATAAAGTGGGATCAGTGATTTGTGGATCACTGTGTGTGTGCATGCTCAGGATTATTCCTGTTTTCATTTGCGACATGTTAGAAGATGTGGGGATACCAATCAAGGCAAGCATATCTTGGTATTTTGCAGTCCTTGTGCTCCTGATAGAGGTGGGTAGTATTTGCTCAGAAGAGATGGAGGCTGCATGCATGTGTAACATGAAGCTGTTCAAACAAACCACTGTTCAAACAAACCACAGAAACAGTGGTTTGTTTGAACAGTAAAGTGAAAAAAGTGCATTCTAGTGAACGCAGCTCAAATACTTCAGCTTTGCTCCTCCCTTAGTCAAGTGGAGAAACAAACCGCAGAACAGCTGGGTTCACATTACACACAGACTAGTGCTGTTTGTTTAGGAGGGGAAAAAAATAAAATCATCACTGTTTGGGCATAATACTGTTACATGCTACCCCTGTCTCCAAGCACTGTGAGATTCCGGGGGTTCTAGGTGCTTACCCAGTGTTTGTGTTTCTTTCGGGAATGAGGCACAGCAGAGACTTTGATGTCTTTATGATACATGGTTTATTTACACATATATACAACCTGAGCCTGTGATGGAGGAGCTCACAGCATTAACACTCCAAAAGGGTTTTGTTTCTCCCATAGCCGCAGCTTTGGATCCAAACAGTCATCAAGCATTGCTCTCTGACTCTCCAGCTTGCGGCTTTACATCACTGCAAACTCTCAGCTCTAAACTCAGGCTTTGTCCTTCTAACTATCACTGAGTTGAGGGAGGAGCCCCACCCATTTCTCCTGTGGCACAGAGCCCCTTTCCTTTGTTCTCTTAATGACCCATCACCCAGGCGATCACCTCAACACAGGAAACTAGCCTGGCTTATATTTTAACACTCGTTGGATCCAGGAATTAGAAGGATCTTGCATATAGCCTACTCCCCCCTCCCCCTACCCAAATTCATAACATTACCAAGCCAGCCGCTCTGTGGTTTGTTTCCTCACTGATGAAAAGAGGCGTTTTCGCTCAGACACCTCATGGATGTTATAGTTAAAAGAAGCCTCACAGCCTGGTTTAGGATTATGTGTGAATGCAGACAGTGAGGTTGCTAATGAAAGTCTCCTCCACTTGCCGCTTCAGCAAAAATGCCGCCTTATAGCCAGCCAGAAAGTGGCCAGCCTTGGCAAAAAGAGAAAACTAGGACAGATGGATCTCTCTTCCTAGTAATAGTGTTAGCAGCTTTTAAAACATGTGCCTCCTAATCTTGTACAGCTCATCATCACTGGTGCACATCTGTATGGTTGTGTTTTCAAACACAATTCTTTCCTTTGTTGTTTGATGGTTTTTGCCTCTCTCGCTCTTACTGAGACGTGGGTGATGTGGTCCTTGTGAGAAGAACTACAGGCTTGGAACTGTGTTATGTAGGAGAGCTGTGACTCATCCTCTGCAAGGATTAGATTTGCTTCTTTGGTACCAGCCTGTTCTGAACTATGTCTCTAACTTCCTCTGTGTGTTGCCACCTGCTTTCAAGAGCACTGCAATTGAATGGGCCAATCAGCTCACACAGAGCATCAAACGTCTCTTATACAGTTGCACAGCAAGCCTATTTTGGCAACTAGGTTATTACACAGAAGAGTGAACATTTTCAAAAGGTACACTGAAAATCTTCTTGTCCCCTCTGGGTTTTCCCTTTAAATCATGTGTTACCTAGGGACAGTGCATCATCACATTTGCGAACATGGAAAATGTGTGTAGAAAATACTGTGTAGACGGCATGCAGATCATCAGGTGTGATCTCTTATTATGAGTTCATTTTGCTTTGTAGGTGTATACTGGGAAGCCATATTTGGCTGTGGCTTCCCATTATGTGCAACACAGAAAAATCCATACATTAATAGCTACATGTGGGTTGCATGCTCTTTCCTATGAAAGAGTGCTTTTTGGGGGGTGGGGAGGTAGAGTGTATGAAGTGAATAATTTAAAATGCTTTACACACAGAAATAACCAAATTGTGCTATTTCTATGTAGTCAGATTACCTTATAATTAGAGCAGTGTGTATTCTGCATCTATTTACCTCATCAATATCCAGTTCTGCAGCAAAGAAAGTTAAGTTATCCTATCTGTATATATTATGCAAATAAGTGCCATTCAGTTTCTGCAAACAAGTTGTCCTCTTCCACATTTCAGCTGTCTTGACCATGACCAATCCCATTGAATAAGACTGTGTATACACTCCCATTTGGACTACATCCAGTGTGCTCTCACAGCTGGTTCTGGAAGCAGTGTATACATGACATTAGCCACAGTCCATATCTAGCCTGTATATCCTGTCATTTCTTACGAAATGCTGTCTTTTGATGTGTTTTTCCCCAAACCAGCTTCGATCTCTCAAACAGTCCCAGGTGACAAGCAAATGTTCTACACTGCACATGACAGGGAAGATGAAATGCTCAATCTGACCTTGAGGCATACTGAGATGGCATAAAATATGGCGAAGGGATAGAAACCATGGCAGAAGAAGGAAATGGGCACCAGAAGCCATATAAGAAATACGACCTGGCGTATAAGACGACCCCTGACTTTTGAGATTTTCCTGGGTTAAAAAGTAGTCTTATACGCAGGAATATACAGTACATACTTGGGTAATCAACTGAGATCTGGGGTATTTAGTTCTACTCTTTCAAGAAAACCTTCTTTATCTGGGCTCTCTGAAGACAGATCAATAAGTTTCAGCATCTATTTTCAAAATTTCCATTAAGTCTCTCAAGTTATTGTCCTATTTTCCAAACCACATTTTTTAACTTGGTCAACATGGATCTCTAGCATCGCTATCTGGTCTTCAAATCTTTGGCTGACATTTTTTTATTTATTTTTCGTGATCGTTTCTGTGTGGTACCTAAGATAACATCTGGGGGGAAATAAATTTTCTGCAGCTACTTCTTTATATGTCCATACTATGTTGCCTTCCACTTCTAGATCCAAACACCAGTGAAACTGCGTCATAGTGCTTTGCTGTGAACTTAACTCCTGCCCCCATAAGGTAACCCAAATAGTGCAATAGGAATAAGCTCTGCAAGCTGCTTCGTTTTCTCAGTAAGTCCCTTTCCACAGCATTACTGAAAATGTGCTGCAGAACTCTGACTAGGCATGACCCCCTTGCAAATGTGAAAGTACAGAATATCCTACCCACATGTACAAGAGATATATCCTTGCTCCTGGGCAAGAACTGTGCCATTGACCACCTCCTTTTTTAGATTTAACTAAATGTGCACCTTAAACAGGCATCCAGCAGCAAATGAGTGCATAGCTTTGACTGAAACAACAATTCCCTAAAGGTGAACAAACAGGAAAGGCACTGCAGTAGGAGGATAGTTAGGCTTCTGTTTAAAGCAGTCCCCACTCCAAAATGGCTAGGTGTGTGTTTCATCGGCTAGATGTGGTCAGAAGAAGCCCAGAGCTACCAATTAATTACTTTGTATTTTAAAAGCCTGTCACTTCCATTCATTTTGTGGATAGGGTGAGTTTGTTCCATGTCATGAAGTGAGTCACAAAACAGCTATAATTTTTTCCACATTTTTTTATTAAAAGTTTTCACAATACATTAAAATTATATGTAGAACAAATGAAGTCAGAAATATCAAGTACCCAGCATGGCAATGCACTGATGGGCAAATCTGTACTTTTTGCTCTTCTGTAATGCGTTTTTCAAAGACACGGCACTGTCAGAACATAATGATGGGAACTCCATTCTTTTGTGATTTCTGCCAGAATTACTATTGTTTGATAAAAGTTGAGAGTGTTTCAGCTATATCTTTGTTATGGTGGTTAACTGACAGGGACATCCCCCGCACTCCTATTACTCAGTTTTAGATGTTTTTATCATGAAGGGGAGCAGTAGATTCTTCTCCGAAACATCCTTCCAGGGTTTTAATGTCTACATCTTGGTCATAGCTTTGCCATTGGAGGGGAAGGAGCCAGGGGAAGGAGGCAGCTCAGCATCCTTCAGATTCTATCCATTCCAATTACTGCTTGCATGATAAACCTGACAGTCAGAATGCATGAAGTGGAAGGTGAAAGTGGGGGTGTGGAGTGTCCCCTTCTTACTTTCCCCCTTCCCAACTGATAGGAATTGTGAGACATTGGTAGCCAGCTGCAGGCTGTCTGGGTTGCTCTACGGGAAATAACTTCTCTGTTTTGTACTAAACCTTACAAATGCCTTTCAGACATCCAGATCACATTTTCAATGCTATTTGCACCTGCCAAAGCTTTAGGGCAGTCACACTGCTTCGTTTTCAAACAGTGCATATCCTATCGCTTCCTGCTGAAACCCTGGGATTTTTCGTTCCACAAATGGTTTGTGTGTGTGTTTGTCCTACTTTAGTGTGAGAGTGCCTTTCCAGATGGCAATAATGCAATATTATGAAAGCATCTCGGGGCATATAATAAAGTGGATGGTCCAGTATAAATCCACCATTAATGCACTATTATTGCGTCAATGACATATTGCAGAATGCACCTGCAAAAAACAAACAAACCCAGCAGTCTGGAGGGGCCCTGACTTCATTAGTGATCAGTGATGGAAAGTCTAGGTTCCCATATGCACTAGAAATCTAAGACTGATAACTGAAATATCTGAAATACATATTCAGATCCTAAAAATTAGATGCTGAAAAGATAATACATTTCTGAAAGATGGTTCCAGTCCTATTTATGATTTCTCCTCTGTGAGGAAATTGGACTGTAAACTCATTGGTGAGGTTGGGGGAGAGACAAACCCCTTTACATAAACATAAAAGTAGTAACAGCTTCACTTCTACCCTCCATTCCATTCCTGTTGTTTCCCTCTTACCATTCCTATTGGCCCACTGGAATGGACTTTGTGTACCTACTGCAAGTATGTATTGAAGATCTTTTCATGGCTGTGTATTTGATCCTTCCTCTTGCCAAAGCAGCTCCTCCGCAGAAATCTGACAACTGCCAGGATCTCAGAATTAATTAGCTTTTGCAACGATAGACCATCAAGATCATATCATCAGGGTTGCATTGATTCATCTGAACTGTTCATACATTACAATTATATTTTTGCAAGTGGAATAATATCAGCAATTTTCTGATCTGCCCCCGCACCCAGTTTCCATGGTATCTGAGAGCCTCCAATCTGTTACCAATCGCTATACAGAATGATCACCTCTCCCCAGTCCAGCTTGCCACAGTGAAATGTGCAGATTGAAACCAGGCTCTCACTGAATACTAAAATCGTGATCATAAACCAGGGGTCACCAACCTATGGCCCATGGGCTGGAAGCGGCCTGTGGAGCCACCCCTGAACCGAGTTGCCTGCTCACATGCTGGACTAAAGCGGCACAGCATGGCGCGGGGACTCGCTTCCACGGTGCCAAAAATTGCAGGCGCAGGCATGATCCGGCCCACAGAGGGATCTCCACAAGACCGATCCGGCCCAGGCAAGATAAACCTTGCTGACCCCGTCATAAACTGAAGCAACACTTTCTTATGGAGCGCAATGAATATGTTTTCTTGTTCTTTTGAGGAATCACATGAGTTTCACCTAAAAGAAAGGGCGAAAAACTGAGCCAGAATGGAGAGAAGCTATACTGTAGTGCAGGGGTGTCAAACTCAAATTCATCGGGGGCCGCATCAGCAGTTTGGTCACCCTCAAAGGGCCGGTTGTATCTGTAGGACTATGTGTCCACTCTTTATTATCATAAATTATTGTCACTGCATTCAATTATTACTGTTTTTTGTAATAATGTAAGTAATAACTAGCTCTGAAAGCAGAAACATAGTCAGAATAATGGCAAGTAGATATTCAAATGTACAATTATTGTACAATTTATTGAAAAATGATTTTTGGTAACTGCACTGGGTGGTGGAGGCTCGCTAGGGTTTCATGCAGGACCTTTGCAGAGCTACTAGTACCTGGAGATGCTGGGGTCCTTCTGCATGCAGGACAGATGTTCTGCCAGTGAGCCACCACCCTTCACCAAAGGGACTGGCTGAGGTTGACTCACTGAAGCTGCTCTCCTGGTTCCAGGGTTTAAGGGCCAGAAGTATAAAGCAGCATCCTATGTTTCTGGGGAGAGGGAGAGGGAGAGGGAGGGGAGGAAGGAAGGAAGGATGGAAGGAAGGAAGGAAGGAAGAAAAGAGGGAGTGGGAGGGAGAGAGGAAGGAAGGAAGGAAGGAAAGAGGGGAGAGAAAGAAGAGTAGGAAATAAGGAAGAGAATAAAGAAGGAAAGAAAAAGAAAGAGGGAGAGAAGAGGGAAAGGGAGAAAGAAGGAAGGAAGTAGAGGGAAAGAAAGAATAAGAATGAGGGAGAGGAAGAAAGTTGGGAAGGACGGAAGGAAGAAAGGAAGGAAGTAAGGAAGTAAGGAAGAAAGAAAGAAAGAAAAGAGGGAGCAGGAGGGAGAGAGGAAGGAAAGAGGTGAGAGAAAGAAGAGTAGGAAAGAAGGAATAAAGAAGGAAAGAAAAAGAAAGAGGGAGATAAGACAGAGATAAAGAAGGAAGGAAGGAGAGGGAAAGAAAGAATAAGAACGAGAGAGAGGAAGAAAGAAAGGGAGGGGGGTCGCCGCCTTGATTCAGCGCCAGAAAAGAGCGCGAAGAGACCCTGGGGCAAAAAGCATTTCCCCGGCCCCAGCTGTTTGTCGGCGCTTTGTTGGCGCGGCGCTTCAGCAGCAAGGTCCCACTGCTGGGTCCCGCTGGCTGGGGCGCTCGGCGGGCCACATGACGAGGTCTGGCGGGCCGGATTTGGCCCCCGGGCCTTGTGTTTGACACCCGTGCTGTAGTGTGTAAGCCAGATCAGAATAAATCAAAGCTGAATAGACAAAGAGGATCAATACTGTTTCACTGAGCTTCTAGGCACAGCCTTTTACAGGATCAGTTCTCTTGTGAGGAGAGCAATGAAGACTTGTGTTCTTTTACAGATATGGTGAACACTCAAACTGAATTCTAGTCTTTAAAGCACCATCATCTTCTCCCCCCCCCCCCAATAAAAGAAAACCCCACCAAAAAATAGAGTGACCTTGGAGCAATTTCCTCCAGGTTCCAGTGGGAAATATCTGTTGTCTTCGAGCAAAACCTGGTTGGCCACTGGGAAGCAGAATGCTGGCTGAGGTGGGCCTATTGTGTGATTCTGCAGGACTCCTCTTATGAAATCTCCCTGGCTTGCTCTTAGTAGCCAGCTGCAAAAACCTCTTTTCTCTTGTTACTGACTACATTCAGCTTGTCTAAACTAGTTGGTGCCACCCTCAATCAGTTGGGCAACCTGTGTTCAGCACCCAGTAACCATCAGCCAGCAAGGATGTGTACACACAACAGTTTAAAGTGGATTTGATTAATCACATGTGCATGTTTTTCACATTGTTCGCATCTGTTGACCCAGTTGTTCTTTGCCCTGACGAGACACTCCTCAGTGGGCTGCTGGCTCTCTACTGGCTTTGACATACAAATACGTTTTCATTTTTTAAACTACGGCATAAATCTGGTAACACCTCCCCCCCCCCCAAAAAAAGTATGTTTTAATATTGGCTGTTTTGCCCACTGTGAAACATGCTTGATATTTGGCTTCTGTGAAAGTTGTTCATTATTGTGATAATCTACAGACGATTATCTAGATGGCAGTTGTGCACAGGTAAACAAATATATCTCTTGTGCAAACCCACCATGGACCTCAGGTTTCTGGAACTTCTAGAGGGTGGGGAAGTAGTAATTGGGGCGAGGGGACAACAGCATGAATACATCCCATCAAGTACCACTCACTTGTATAGTTGGGAAAGATCAAGATAGACAGGGAGACAAAAGGGCGCAAGAGCATGAGCACACACACAAAAAAGGGCTGCTGTGACCCACATGCACAATAATGCCTTGTTACATACACAGCTCAAAAGCAATTTAACAAGTGGCTTTAGCTAGCAAATGACCCAAAAGCCTTCTGAGGAGATTATGTTGCATATCCAAAGAGGATGCTTATGAGAATACTAAGCTTGGTGTCAGTGCAGTACCCATGGCAATTAAGACTTGAGGGGGTTCTACCCTTTGAAACACTTTTTCTCATATCAGTTACAGCACTTGCATTGTAGAGGTCTTGTAGCCATGGAGCAAATATGGCATTTTACTTGACTTAACTGCAGAGCAGGCCCGAACATCCTGCATCTTTGGTGTGGGTAGAACCAGACTAAGATTGCTAAACAAGATAGCAACATCACATTTCATCTTTTTGTTCATGTGTTCTTTTTGCCAAAAGGCTTTGGTTTCTGTGCAGATCTGCTTGTACCAAGGCACTTAGGGGCTGAGATGGGAGGATAGTTCTGGTTTGTTTGTTTTTTAACCAGGATAATATTTGGCAATAAGCAAACAAAGTGGCAATTGGCTCCCTATTTACATGTCATAATGAGGAGACAGGTTACGCAATCGTATGTGTGAAGAGACAAGAGGACATTGAGTCTCTATTATTTCACTCTTTCATTGTGTTCTTACATCACTTCTACGCATGGCTGTGAGATGTACCTTTAGAGCAGAGCTACTTAACATGGTACCACTGTCATCCTTTACTGTTGGCCATGCTGGCTGGGGCTGATGGGAATTGGAGTTTTGGTTGCCCAGAGTTTTTAATGTACAGTATGCTGATTTTGTTGTTTTTTTGTTACTGGCTTTCTTGCTTCTCACTATTGATTTTACTGCTTCTGTTTTATTTTTGTTGTTCATTAGTGATCTTGAGATGTTGTTGGACTAAAACTCCCATAATCCCTGACCGTTGGCCTTGCTGGCTAGGTCTGATGAGAGCCGGAGTCCAACAACATCTGGAGGGAACCACATTGGCTACCCCTGGAGTAGTCTGTGGGTGTCACAGAGTGTGCCAGTCAGTAATCACACAGATCAAAGTTGGTGTTAACTCTTTATTAGCAAACCATGATCTCCACCGACCTGGCAGAGTGTCAGCAGCTCATTCTCAGTAGGTCCCCACCTCCACACAGCCATCTACGTCCCTTCCACACAGCCATCTAAGTCTTGGAGACTAAGACTGCATGCAGCCTGTTGCTGCTCTGCACATTTCAGCCCTCTTCTGGTTCTTGGAGATCAAGGGAAAGGGGAGCTTGTTGCAGCAGGAGGGGGAGATACCTGTGACTCTTCACCAGCCTGACTCATCTCTGCCTCTTGACTTCCTTCCTCCCACTCACCCGCTTCATCTTCTGCCTCTGATTCTGGACTTCGGTCTGCCAGACTCTCCCAGCTCACTAAGCCCTGTTACCCATTCAGCTTCCAACACCTCCTCTTTCCAGTCTTCACCCCCTTCTCCCTCTGTCCACTCACTTTCTGGGGCTGCATCAATGAGAAAATGTTGCTGCCTTTGTCACCAGACAGAATTGTTGAACAGCCTTCCTAGCCACCAATTCTGTATAATATCAGCAATGCTAGTATCATACTCATGAATGCTAGTAGAGTAGCTCCATTAGAGACAAATATATGGTCACTTAAGCTTTCACAACTTAGAGGTTGCTTCATGCATAGGTTCTAATCTATAAAGTTTTATGCTGCAGTAAATGCGCTAAACTTGAAAGTGCCATGATGCCTGTTTCTGTCATGGAGGGAAGACCAAAGATGTGCACATTATTCTGGCAATGCATCATCTGAAGAGCTTGTTGATTGTATCCAATATTTTATCATCTTGGTGGGGAGATTTCCAGCCCAGTGTTATACATAGCTTAGCTGTAATAAGTAGGAAGCTGGGGTAGCTTGGTTTAAAGTCCTTAGTGGTCTCATATGATCTGGCATTAGGTGTTTGGACAAGCAGGGTACACCCTTCATGTGTTAGGCGCAGATTAGGTGAGCATGAGAAGAGGGGGGGGGCTACATGCATGCCATTGTACATTCATAGAGCTCCCTGTGAGGGGGGGGCTGGGCTAATCAGGGTCTTCCTTTGCATTGGAATTTATACATCAGTATGCATGTAGGGCCGCTTCTCACAGACTGCGTACACATTACTGACTGAAAATGCCACTCAGTTGTTCTTTTTCTAAAGTCACGCTGAAGATAGCTTCAGGGGGTAATGTATTGAAATGCAGTATTTCATAATACTGCAGGATAGATAAAGGATAGAAATGAATTGTGGCTAATGTTGTGTGTTTGCTGCTTCTCAAACCAGTGGTGGAATGCACTGGATGCAAAATACACAGGAGTGTGTGCACAAGCGCAATCTCCAAATGCATGGCCAGTGCATGCAGAGATGGAAGGGGCTAGCTAGCTCCTACAGCCCTTTGTGCCTTAATTTAACATGTGAGGTGGTTTGTTTGAATGCTCCTATTTCTGACAAAGGTCAACTGCTCCAGAACTTCTGTGCTGCCTGGGGGTCATAGCCACCAAAGATGGAAGTAAATGCCTCTTACCCTTCCAGAAACCACCAGCAAATAACGTTGACGCATGTTTGGCACATGTCCTCAGATAGAAGGCAATAAGCCTCTCTTCTATGTCTTAATCTTCTCTCTGTTGCACTGTCACACTCTCATCCTTGCATTTGGAGTTTGCTTCCTTCCTTCTTTATCAGGCCCAGGGATGCTAATTAGGCTCACTTTATCACCACAACAGCCCTGCAAGGTACGGTAGCCTGGGAGGGTATGAATTGCCCAAGGTCATCCAAGAAGTTGCACAGCTTAACAGGTACTTTCCTCCTAGAACCAAACTCAACATTATTTTCGTTGCACCTGGTGTTTTCATTGCTGAGCTGGCAAGTGAAGCATCTTTTTCATTATGTTGTTTGTCCTTCCTAGTAGCAGGTGGGGCTTGGGGGGGGGGGTTGGTGGGGGGGCATAACATGGTGACTTTTCCCTGCCACTGAAATATGGGGCTGGAAGGACTAATTAGCTAATGATTGTAATTTGATCTAGAAATGTGACTGCTAAGTGGGCTGGGAGTGTGCGCGTTTGTGACTCTGTATAAACCGCAGCACCAAACACCTCACGCCCACGCACATTTAACTGGCAGAGAAAAACAACTGCAACCTCGAAAAGGGGAAATTCCAGATGCAGCATTTGTGACGTAGTGAGAGAGGGGGGTGTTTCCTCTCTGTCAACCAGGCATCCCCTGTTCTGGATTTGACACTTGCAAATCCTGCACCCCCAGGAATAGTAAGAGAAGTAAAATCACCTGCCTTAGAGGAATCCTCTCCGGGTTGGGGTGGGGAAATGACAAGTGTGGGCTCCACAGCATATTCACGCCTCACCACTTTCCGTTACAAACCGAGCTGTCACCCGTTCCATGAAATCAATCTGTGGTCTCTTGAGACATAAGCAGGATTACACAAGAAGCGCTCAAAATATATATTTAACTACAATACTTTAGTGGATTACAGTGCCAAGCTGAAATGAACTAAACATCAGCTCAGCTCTCTGGCTCTGTGTTGGAAATGCATGCTTTGGCCTGTAAGGTGCAGTGCAAATGTCATGCCAGCTCTCAGTTAACCATGCTTAGGAGCCTGGGAACAATGGGAGCAACTGGAATTGTGTGTGTTCTCTCCCCAGGCTTGAATACCTGTGCCAGCTCACACTGTTCCTAAACATGTCTGTACAACCGCAAAATCAAGCTGTTAACTGCATATGATTTGCTCTAAACTGGGAGCATATAGCTATAGTTTGAAATCAGACCTGCAGGTTGTGAAGGGGAAGAGAGCTGAGGATCCATCAGGAGACAGTTGGCTGTTATTTTATTTGTTAGAGATGCCCCACCACTTGGCAGCCGACAATTATAACAATTAAATTGTTAACAGAATAAGACTATATCCTTAATCCATTTTCTAGGATGCATCTACTTTTATAAAGGACAGACAGTGTATGGCCTGGGTATTTTTGGTCTCTCTGTGTATGTGAGTGAGAGAGAGGGCTCCAGAAGGGTAGGAATAGAGTTGCCACGTTGCCTGGGAATGTAGCTGTTACCTGGAGTCCTAGGCCTCCCAGCTGGTAGCCTGAACAGTGTACCATCTGGCTGAGATTTTAAGATCAAACCTGGAAAAGCCTTTATATATAGGCATATTTATTCAGAAGAGAGCCATGCTACAGTCAATGGGACTTCTGAGTAAGCATGCATTCCCCCCCCCAGCCCTGCAAATTTGCATACAGTATATTTGTTGGTGTGTTTTGCTGTCCCCGTCGCCCCATGGTTGTTACCTACCTTGAACTTAGTAGGATGTGGTATATGGGTCAAAAATGCAGCAAACAAAATATAAATATGTCATTGGGAACATATACTCTTTGTTTCAGAAAACAGTCAGAGCTCAACATGCACATAGACCACACCCACCCACCCAGATGGAGGGATTGATTCATGTGCACAGCATTTCTAGAATGACAGGCAGGCACACTGAGTCAAGACTAGTGCACATACATATATCAACACCCACACATTCCTACACAGAGGAGCAGTTGTAGATGCTGACTCCCCTATCCTGCCGTGCAGTTTTATTAACAGATTGAACACAGAGACGAGCTGATCACATGCTAAACAGAAACCTAAGACTATAGAACATGCACATATAATACTAGATGGGTGCACATACAAAACACAACACATACACCAGGAAAAAATGGAAATTGTGGCACTGCTGACATTTTTCATGGTCACATGTATAAATACACTTAAAGGGACAGTCAACAGAACTGCCACCTCAAACGTATTTTCCATTCATGTGTCAATGTGCATTTAAATAAACTGCAAATATAGAACTGCACACATAGCTTTGACAATTAGCCAAGAGGCATTTTTTTAAAAAATCTGTTTGCCATTTCACCACTAATCAAGTGGGAACCCTAACAGAGATGTGCAAACACCTAACAGAGTTCAGACAAACATGACCTTTTGTGGCCAAGGCATTCCCTCCACCCACCTCAGCTTGCAGACCTGGGAACTCCATTCACCTATTCCTCACCTGCCCTTGTGTACTGTATATGTTTTCCTGCTCCATAGCAGCAGGCAGATGCTGGTAATCAAGCAGCCCTGCCCTGGCTCTAGGCTTAGATTTCTGCCAAGAAGGAAAACCATGTTGAGGAAATAATCAAATAACAGTGATGGGTGTAACTTCTGCCTAAGCCAAGGGGTGAGCAGGGCATGTGGAATGCATTTGTTTAGCCCTTTGTGGGCCAGATTTTCACAAGCACCCAACTTCAGTTTCAGTATTGAAGTAAGGGCCAAAGAGTTCCCTACCAGTTCCTTTCTTGTGTCCTACAGACAAATTGCTAAATCTGCTGTTGGGCCTCCTCTGCACGCCCAAGGCCCCAAGCTATGGGCATATTGCACAATGCCTACAAACCTACAGGGACACACACAGATACAGGCATGAAGTGTACCACTGAACAGTATGCAAGATGGAGGTCTGTGTGTGCAAAGCTAGAGAAACAGTGCTCTTCTTGCAACCAACAAGATGTAGGAAATGGAATGGAAGAAAACCTTGTGTGGAAAAGTGCAGCCTGTAGTTATGCATAACCAAGCACATAAAAAGAACCTCCAAGGTCACAATCTAAACTCATTCGGAGTCAGATTGTTAAGTGGGCTGCCCACAGGTACAAGGGTGGTGTGGATTAGCCTTAATTTTTAAAACACACACACACAAAATCATTCCAGTAGCACCTTAGAGACCAACTAAGTTTGTCATTGGTATGAGCGTTCGATGCAAAAGCTCATACCAATGACAAACTTAGTTGGTCTCTAAGGTGCTACAGGAAGGATTTTTTTTATTTTGTTTCGACTGTGGCAGACCAACACGGCTACCTACCTGTTTTAAAACACAGTGACTGCTGGACATGCTGGCAATCTGGCTTTGCGGCAGACCAACCCACATAACTCATCACTGTGCATTAATTAAAAATGGGTTGAATTAAACAGCAGCAAAGCAGCTCAGTTGGAAACTAGTCCCCAAATGTGTCCTATCAGTCAGTCTTAACACACTGGCAAATTCAATGCACGCAAAGGAAAGAGGATGAACGAGAAAATAGTGGGAAGGCAGTTTTTTATTTTAAAAAAACCCACACTTTTTAACTGTGCAGGGGACGACAACTTTGGTAATATTTTGTAGTATGGCGCCCTGTGCAAGGCCAAAAATTTGATGCCCCCTTTTCAGTTATGGATCTTCTCAATTTTGCAGCCTCTTGACTCAGCACTCTGTGAGGGGTTACTGCTTGTACAGCCCTATATCCAGCGCTGAACTATGCTGCTCTCTAAACCACAAACTACTAGTACACAGGTGGAATCTGTAACAAAATGTTGCAGTGTGGACTGCTCCTGTTCAGGGTGTTATTGGGTTGTTGTTTTTATTTTGATTATATATATTGTGGTTTTTATGTTGATCTTTTCTGTGAACCGCCCTGAGACCTCCGGATATAGGGCAGTACTGTAAATTCAATAAATAATAATTAACTAATTACTGTATTTAATTATTAATTAACTAGCTATGCTTTTTTCCAGGATATTCCAATCCATCACACATACCTTTTTCTTATTTTGTCCTACCCCAACACTCTGTGACCACTGCCCATATTCAGTCACCATTTAGCTGTCTCTCCGTGTGTCTTTTGTCCTCTGGGTTCCCCCTGCCTCTAAAGATTTTTCTGCTTCTGCCAACCTTCAGGTATCCCTGAGCAATCTGTTTCCCATTAGCTCCTTCATAGCTCCACAGCTGTCATAGCTCAGCTTTCAGTTTGATCCTAGTACAGGCATCCCCAAACACGGCCCTCCAAATGTTTTGGGATTACAACTCCCATCATCCCTAGCTAACAGGACCAGTGGTCAGGGATGATGGGAATTGTAGTTCCAAAACATCTGGAGGGCTGAGATTGGGGATGCCTGTCCTAGTATATCATAATTCAGGATACAGTTTGATAAAGCTGGAATGGTTCTAGAGCAGTTTTGATTATAAAGCTGTCTGCTGGATCTTGTTGCTCTGATCACAATTCACGGGTTTCTGTTGAAATGTTGGGTGTCTTTTTCTGAGCACATTCTTAGGTCTTCTGAAGTGACTGAGCTCGTTTGTCCCATGTGGGCTTAGTGTGCATCTTAGAATATGCCCAGAATCAAGTTTTCGACAGAAAGAGACCCCAGAGATAGAAGTTTGAAAACCTTAATCTAAAGGAACTAGGATGAATGTTTGCATACTTTTTAAAAGCCTTCCTCAGTAATTCTGTATGTAACCACTTACCTCCTCACCCATTGTTCTTGCTTTCTCTATGAAAAGATCATATAAGTAATCAGTAGACATGGTTGAGAGAGAAATGCAAAATAGCAATGCAAAACAGCAGCGGGGAGGCCTAGAGGAAACGTGGGAGAGGGAGAGAGATTCTTATAGGCTTTGTGGAGAAGATAGGGGGGCTCTTTTCCATCCTGGTCCTAATTTCTGAGCCCGGGTCCCACCGCCTCGTTGGATGGCCAGCTCTGTACTGAGGAAGCAGCTCGTATCGTTTTTCTTTTCTTTTTGCCCGCCATTCTTCCTCCTCCTGCACCCGCCCCTCCCCTCCACCCGGTGTTGTGTGCTTTAATGTATACAATGAAGGAAAGAAGAAGTCGAAAGAGAACTGCCTTGCGCTGATGTCAGGAGTAGGGCTGGCTCAGAGGAGGGTGTGATTGAGTTTGCTTGAGCTTCAGTCAGCCCTCTGTATTTTGTGTTGCTAACTTCCAGTGTGCTGCTGAGCCGGTCTGCAAAGCCAAAGCAAGGTACAGAAACCCCTCGCTTTCTTTTATTAGTCTTCTATAGCGACGCTTTGTTGCCAGAGATGTGTGAGTTTTGCGCGCGGCGCGGCGCGCGCTCAGGATAAAGGAATCCGGCAGGATTTTGGGGGGTATGGATTGTAGAAGTTTCAGGAGATGAGATGTGCAGGGGGGCAATTTCCAGGGCCAGCGTGTTTGTGAACTGTCAGCTTTTTCTCAGGTAGACTGGACGGAAGCAGTAGGCTTTAAAACCACGAGAGCCCGAGTTCCTTTGCTGTCTGCTACCAGAGACTGCATTTGGGGTGGGGAATGTGTGCAAATTGTGCGGGGGGGTCCTTACAGCCGTTACAAACCCCACCACCAGCAGCCTTTCAGTTCGACCGGATTTCGTTGTCATTATTTTTGTCTGTCTGCAAGAGAGCGACAGAGCGCTGCAATCTGGGAAGGGGCAAAAATAGGTTTCTTTAAAATATGTATGACTCCAAGGCGCGTCCTGGGGAAGCAGGCGGACGGCTTTCTTATTTTAGCAGCAACGAGGGGAGAGACTGAGAGAGAACTTCGTGTGCTTTCGGAGGTGGGGCGACGGGGTTGGGGTTGGGGTGGGGGGGAAAAGAGAAAAATGAATAGTGCAACTTAAATGTCTGGTGATTCACCTCCCTGCCATGCAGAAATGTGGCACGTCGCTGCACCAAGAAACAATGCCAGCCGCAAAGTTTTCTTTTGTATTTATTCCCCACCCCCATCCCACAAGAGGAAGGAAACCTATTTTGGTCTAGCCTGCTGGAGGGAGGGGGGCGGTGGGGGGGGGAAAGACGGTACTTAGTACTACTTTAAACTTAAACGTTCTGCTGCCGCTGCTATCGGTTACCTCGTTCATTGAAGGCTCTCTGGTTTTATCTGACCCTGGGGAAGGCTTGCTTGGCCTCATTTCCTGTGAATAAGAGGGCGTTGATTCTTCTGATTTGCCACGGATAACTTGACATTGCATGCCTCAGTTTCGTGCCATGAGCCCTGTAAAGCGATCCCGGATTGTCATCCTGAAATGTGCCTCCTTCGCTTTCCACCTAGCTTTCTTTATCTCTGCAATGCAGGAGACCGTTTGCCCCTCATTAACGGTGAGATGCCGTCTAGATGTTTTGGCAGCTTTCCTGAAGGAGGAGAGAGAAAGGAATTGGCACGTTTGGATTAAAAGCACTTGATGAATATCTCTCAAGCTTCTATTCTGGTGAAGTCCCTTACTGCAGCTTTTGTTGTCTACTACAGCAAGGTTCGAGGATACAAAGAGACTCCTATTTTTCTAGCAAGTATGATTTATTTGAAAGTCAGCACTTCCAAGGTCTCCACTAGTAGGTCTTTCCTGGGCTGTTTCCTGTGAGAAAGCTTTAAATAAAGATGCTGGAAATGACCGTTGCGTGTTCCCCTGAGCTACAGTCTGCTAGAGTGCTTTGTACATATTTCTGTAATTAATGGGTGAGGCTTTGATAATTATATGGGTCCCTTATGATCAGTGTTGGAAGCTGAGATATGAAAGCTAGGAGCTAAATGGCACCTTAAACCAAGTTATGGGCACAACAATGGAATGTCTAGGCTTGCTTTTTTATAACAAGAATACAAAGCTGAAAATGAATGAACTGCAGCTAAAAGTTCATTTTTCACATGGGTCTAGTATCCTTCCCCTGCCCACCCCCCTAATATTCTTAGAGGGCCTCTTCTCCAGACTTCAGAGAGTATCTGGAAGTGGGAAGGCAGAAAAAGGTCCTCTTTTTCTTCCACTCTGCAGAATTAATCTGAAATCTTAGGCACAGTACTGCACCCAGAGCTCAGAAGCTACTCACACAAATGAAATTCCCTGTTGCAAAATGCTCCTAGAACAATGGGAGTTTTGAACACTGCTTATGATTTTTGAAATCCATAACAAAAAAGAACTTTATAAACATTTGATAATTTGTTGGATGTAGTATTAAAGCAGATGGTGCAGGGTTTCACAGTGGAGGTACCCCATGGGCCAGTTTAGTTTTGTGTCAGCCATCTCTTTCCTCCTTCTGGCTGGAAGATGGAGCTTATTGAGAAAAACGGGTTTATGAGGGCAGGATGTGGTGGGAATGTGGCAAGGCCAAACAGGCCGATAGGTTACAGGCTAGGCCTGTGGATAAGTGCAATATTATTATTAGCAAAGTTCAGTTTAACTTTGTGCTTTTGTTGGAAGGCAAGAGGCCAAGGTTCAAATTCTCACTTAGAGAATTGTGTGCAAAGTGTCCTCAGGCACTCACTGTTTCTCATCAAATAATCTACCTCAGTGATTTGGATAAAATTGCAAAACACTGAAAAGTGCCTTAAAATGGTAGGTAACAATTCAGCAGGTGTCCACTGTTGAAAACAGCTTTGAAAAACCTTTTGTGTAATCTTTTGTGTAAACCAGTTAGATGATTCTTGATCCTGTTTGTGTGTAAGACCCTGAGCAAAGGGCATTTTTCCTCCAGCAAACAAATTTAGGCCTACCAAATTAGCTAAATTATAATCTACAAAGACTGCTTGAAAGAGCCCCTCTCCCTCTCAAACTTTCTCCCAGGGGACACTTTCTTCAAAACTTTTCATTCTGACAGCTTTAAAATTGGAATAGTGATTTCCGATAAATCTCTCATGATGTTACGAGTTTGTTTCAGAAATTGGATCTCGGAGAATTCTCATTGTTTTTTGCTAGATGAGAAGCTTTGAAAGGCACCATTACAATTAGCTATAAGGGCTTTGGAACCATGATGCCACATGTGTATAGGAATCTCGTGTGTTTCAAATGCATCTTCTGATTCTGCCAACACAGGCCTTGGTCAATGCACAACTTATTTTCTGAATCTTAATGCTGAATGGTTTCTGTAAAGATCTGGATTTCTTGGGAGAAAAATAGCAGAACTGTACTTTTTAGGCTCTGGATCAATTATCAGAAAAAGCTGAAATTCTTTGGGTATCTTCCAATTATTGAGGTTAGGTTGAACAGGAGGAAGATGGGCAAGTGATGACTCAAAGTGACAAAAAATAATAATCCTCTTATTTTACTGTTTGTGCTGCTCAGAAATTCCTCTCTTGTGCTAGCCAAGTACTTGATATTTCAGCTATTAACACATCAGTGTTATGCCAAGAATAATATCTAGTTTGGTATAGAATGTTACAGCAGTGTTGCTCCGGGAAATACACAGTACTCAAAGTGAGAAAGGTGATATCTTTTATTGAACTAACATCTGGTGGTCAACTGTGTAATGCATGTCTGTTGAGGAGTCTGTTTTACAGAGTTCAATGGGACTTATTCCAAGGTTAAGTGTTCATAGGATTGCGGCCTACAGGTTGGCTCTTTCATATTAAGCTTGTCACATCCACAATTTCCCAGGTCTGGGGAAGCTAGTTTTTCTGTGTCCTGTCCTGCAGACATTGTCCCATTTAGGGATATCAACAAACTAGACTGTGTCTGCAAGAGCGGGACCTGGATTTTGAGGGACCGGAAACCTATGGGGATTAGTTGAAAGAGGTGAGAATATTTAGCTTGGAGAAGTTACATTATATGGTAGATGGGTAAAGTGTGACTAAGGCTTTAAAAGTTCATTTTCCTTAAATGTAACATTTCCTATTTGCAAGTTCAGTTCCTGAGAAGCACAGGTTGTGGGGTAAATTTCCCCTTAAATAGCCTCAGCTCTCTTAATTGCTCCAGTCTCAGTTTCTCTTCCCAAAGGGGAGTGGAGAGGCTTTAATTGTTGGTATTTCCTCATTATTTTGTTTTTTCATAGCTGTTCGTAAGCATTCTCGTAAGAAAAAATGAGAGACAATCAGTAATTAAGGTTCTGCTTAATAGAGACAGAAAGGAACACCTAATGGGTGATTGATCATTGATTTCCCACCTCTTCATGTCAGGAAGCAATAAAACTGGCTTACCTTATAAGGGGGAAAGTGTTAATGATTGTGGTTTATTTGTGAGGAAACATCCTAGGACAGTGGTTTCCAATTAGGGGTCCAGGGACTCCTGGGGGTCCACAGAACGCACCCGTGGCCCAATCCCTTACCTCCCCCATCACTAATTTTTTTGTCATTTTTTCATGGTAATATCACAAATTTTATGGCCTCTTTTAGCATTGTGCAATTTTTCAATATATTGGCCAAAATTGGTTTTGAAATCACACTGCGATAACGATTTTGACCTGGCAATATGCAGCAATATATTTCCCCTCGTGCGAATGAGAGCAGGGCAGCTGATATCAAGGCACCACCGATATCTCACGATTATCTCAACCGATAATGCTGCTGATCTGAGCTCCCTGCCTCACGCGGAGGAAGACAAGGGCAGCCAATAATGCTGCAGCCTTTCCTCATGCTGGCTGCCACTGCTGGCTGCCCCCCCTGACAGTGGCTTGATGTACCTCCCCAATCCCCATCCCCTCCCACTCAAACTATGTGGTGGAGGTGACTCCACTTCCTCTTCTTCCCCCACCCTCCGGATCTCAGTGGCTGCTCCTTTCCTCATCCCCACACATGATCTCCAATTTCAGACATCGTGATATATTGGAATATCGTAATGTTCAGCTGCTGATATGACACAATGTTAAAAAGCAGATATCGCTGAGCCCTAGTCTGTTTTTTAGTATACCTAAAATTATTTCCTTACTAGGGGCTCCCCCAGATCTTGTTCAAAAAAATTGCTTTGCAGAGGTAACTACCATAGAGTTATGAAAATTTTTCAAAAATAGGGGGCTTTTTGAAAAATTGGGGGTCCTCATTAATTAGCTAATTGGGAACCACTGCCCTAGGAGGATGTTAGCCATGAGGAAAGGGCATTGCTGAATATTACTATGCTAGATTTTGCACTTGCATGGAGCTTCCATTTCTAATCCCAATCCCAGCTGTTTATGGGAAAGCAATGTCTCAGCAGCAGCAAAGGGCTGTAGTGCAGAAGGAACAATTGCCTCATTTACAGTAGTTCAGTCTTGATGACATGAACCTTGCAGCATTGTTGGAATCTGGCTGGGCTTGGCAGGCTGTAATGCATGAGGGAGGAGGAAGAAACAAGAGGAGGGGGCTGGATGGTAGGAACCTGGGTTAGAGCAGGGAGCATTCTCCCCTTCCCCTTCCCCGCCCCCATCCCCCAACATCAGTCACTTTGGAAAGGGGAGCAGAGATGCCAACTTTCCCCTCTGATCTTCCTGCAGAGCAGAGTGCTTCAGTGCATGTGTGGGGAAAGGCTTTGATCAGCTGTGGAGGAAGCCTGAACAGGATGTGGCAGCGACTGAATGGGAGGGTGCAGCCTTATCACCTAGAACCAGGTGCTGCCTTTGCAGATGGCAGCAGACCCACCTGCCCCTGCAATCTTCACATTCCTGTAAGGCGAGTGAGCGTGCCGCTGCCCGTCTTTAAATGCTTGGCGAGAAGAGCAGGAAAACATGTTGGGATATTTTTGCTGCTTCTGTCTAGTTCTGAACTTCTTGTCCTGCTCTTGAACTCTGCAATTGTGACACCTGAGCACAGTGTACACTGTTGAGCCTGTCCTGTTACTTGCCTGAATAATTATACCTTCCTTATTTAAAGGTAAGAACCCCTCTCTGTGGGTTGGGCAGCAGCTAGGAAAAGTGGGGCTGAAACTCAGGAGTTGTACTTCTTTTCTCTAATTCATTAGTCTGAATTAGAAAATGTAATTTACCTCTGATGGACACTCTTCAAATATAAAATGACATGAGGCTACAGCAAGCTTGCAGTTGCACATGAGTACAACAGTGTGCAGCCATTTCCCCCCAGGGCCAGTTCATTACACCTGGGCATGTGGTAGCCACAGGACAAGTTTTGGAAAAGCAAACAAGCCTCTGTTTGTGTACATCTGTCACTATGTCACAGCAACTATTTGAACAGACCCTGGTGAGGCAATGGCCTCAGGTGGCAGGAGTCACAGGGGCAGCAGATCCAGCCTCCAAGCAATGCACTGCCCACTTCTGCTACTACATTACTGCAGTGTCAGTGACAGTTGCAGCATGCACCTTGGATGCTGGATCTGCCCCTCCTTAACAGCCCCCCCCATGTTGCATGTACAGGAGCTCTTGGGGAATAGGAGGCACTGTCTCCTCCCAGCCCTGGGGAGGAAATGGCAGGGGCTGCCCTCTGGGGTCTGGTGGAGTCTGCACCCACCTGGTGTGATTCAGAGCAGACCACTTTCCCCTCCATTGATCTCCAATTCAGTTGTCAGGTAAGGTTGATTGGATTCCCCACTTGGTTCCCAATGTAGATCTTTATTCCCCGGTTGTTCCTGGTGTAGATCTTCACTCACCCCTTCTTCCCTTAGGGAGGGGTATGTGCCATTTTGTGGTTTGCCTCAGGTGTCAAAATTCTTGGGACAGCCCTGTCTACAACTAGCGGGTCAGAACTCACAACTGCAAAGTCACCTAAAGTGGATCACAACAGCAGCACTACCACTACCATACAGCTAGATGGTAAAATTAAAAAAAATTAAAAAGTGATTTTCCAAATGTGTATATTATGCAGTAGACTAAGCTCTTGGGTTTGAAAAGTTTGAAGACTGTCATGCTAAATTACAGCTGGTGGGCCCTGTGCATAAGTTGCAATATTTGTTGAAGCCATTAACTCTCAAATGTAAACAGCTGGAATTAGTTGTTGGAGTTTTTTTTAATGTATTTGAGGTTAGAAATCATAATATTAGAAACTTAATGAACTTCTTTTTACTGCATATAAGCAGTATTATAAATAAAAATACAGTAAATAGAATAAGAATATTTTGCCAATATATTGTAAACAGCAGTCACTGCAACAACATAGATTAAAAGTCTGCGATTCTTGAGAGTCTGACCAGACCTTGGAAGATGCTCAAGTGCCATTCTACGTAACTCATTCTTGCCCCAGACTTCAATGACTTCCTATATCTTACTTGTCATCTCTGTGGTTCAGATAAACCTGCCTGATTTGTTTAGGGCGAAGCAGTTCATCTTCTATTTTAATAAGACAACTGGCTCTTCAATGACCCGAGCCATTACAAGTGGGGGCAATGTTTTGGTGTATCTGGGCAACTGTCTTCCCCCACTTGACAAAGATGCTGGGAGAACTGTGCATAGATCTACTGTGGCAGGGGATCAATATATTGAGCAAACAGCATGTTGAAATGATTTAACAGTTCTGCATCCTAGCATTGCTTTTCCAATCCAATTTGCAGGTGGGGGTGCACATGACTGCTGGAACTTCTTTTTTAAAAAATGAAAAGCCATGGGTGAGTCAATTGTATCTTTCTCAGCACCTTGTCTAGTGCAGCCCCACAGTGCTGAGAGCGTCTATATATTCCTTTTGTTCAAGAGCCTAGTTACAGTGCACACAAATCTGCATATGCCAAAGTACACATTTACTCAAGAGATCAGGGGCCCCGTTCTTGGGCAAATATCACAGGACTTTATAACCTCCCAATGGAGTTATTTTTAATTTAGGAAAATAAACGTACTTCCTGTTCAGAAATTAACTAGGAAAAATAAACCTGCCACTAATCCATAGGTGGCAATGGTCTCCAAGCATATTGGGGGGGGGGTAAGCATTTTGCATGCCCTTGATCTCACCACATCAGTATAGAATCTGCTATCTATTGTGCTAAGGGATTTTTCACCCTATGATTTCCAATAAAAGGAGGTAGTGGGTAGTGATGAAGGGTGATTTAAAGAAAACCACCCTAACATTTGATTTAGATTATGGATTCCCCCTGTGTGGCTTCTTGAGCATTTTAGCATGTAGGCTAATGTAATGAAATGCTAACTGTATATGCCATTTCTTTTGAAAAGCCTTCATGATGGAGGAAAGCTTTGAAATGTATGCCTGATTGTCCCTTCTCTCCATTCCTAATTTATATGCCTTGCCTTGCTAAAACCTTGCTATAAAAGTCCACCCCAGAAGAGTTGCCAAAGCGTTTTGTAACAGAAATGGCCATTTGGTGCTTTAAAATTCCATGTTGTTTAACAGCCTGACTCATGAAAGCTGATAAAGTTATGTGGAACTAAGAAAATACATAGAAATATGCAGACTTTTATTTGCTGAAAACGAGTGACCTGATTTTGGAGCAGAATCACCCTACGTCATTGCCCTAGGAGTGATTGTTTCTCATAGGTACATCTAGTCTGAAGGCCTGCTTTTATACCCTATCAGTACAGTATTAGGTATTGTCAGCAGTCACCGTTTTCTCAATATGTGAGCAAACGTCTCTTCTGCCTTTGAAATTGTGCAAAGTCCACACAGGGATGTACACAGGAAAGAGGTGTGTTTGCTTTTGAATTACGGTTGATCCTTGAGGCATGCTTACACCCTGGGTAACGGATGCCATGTAGCTGAAGTGAGGTTTCTAATGGAAGCCATCATTGCCTGGCTGATGTTTGCAAGCTGTCAGCCCTGGGATCTGACTGCTCCCAGTCCGGATACAATCACTGGTTTTGGGTAAGATTCAGCTACATCCCGACAAATTGAGGATGCACAATTATTGGTAGCTGTGAAGTCTTGCACAGCAAACCCATTTCCCAAGGAGACTGGAGTTTTTGAGAGAAGGGAAGTGATGGAAAATGCATTGGAAAGTGTGCAAACAGATCAGAACGAATCTTAAATAAACAAGTCATCTGGAAGTGCTCTCGGAGTAGTTTGTGCAGATTCAACCTGTTTTATTTAATATCAATATTTCCCATTGTGCGACACCTGGCTTTTGAGTGTATGCATGAGGCAGGGAGAGGGAGTGAAATGGTGGAGACAGCTGCTGTATGACCTTCTTTCAGGGAATGCAAAACTGGCTGAAAATCCACAGGTGGGACAAGCTGCAAGAACAACTGGAGAAGAGCAGGGCAGGAACTTGAACGCGTCTTAGATGGGGGTGGAACACATCAGAGGCTGTAGTGATGCTTTTCCCTTTCCAAATTTCATTGGGGGGAAGGGATAAATCACAAGTGGGCTTTGAGAACTCTACTCTCAAAATAGTCCTCCTCCACAGATTTTTCTTCAAATACTATTTCCTTGTAGAAATGTTAGGGGAGAAGTGCAGTTTGCCCCTTGCTGTCTTGCTCCCATGTAGCACTTGTTGTCCCTGATGAACAAGCCAGTGGGAAACATCACCACTTGGGCCTTTCTTTCCTCCACCTGCTTATGGCAGCTGTGTTGTTCTAACTAAACAAATACAGGGGTGCCTCGCTTAACAAACGCCCTGTAAGACAAAATTTTCGTTTAAAGAAAGGATTTTTCTAGCGGAGGTTGCCTCGCTAGACGAATTAGTTTTACGAAAAATTTGTCTAGCGAATCGCGGTTTCCCATAGGAATGCATTGAACTTCAATTAATGCGTTCCTATGGGCAAAAAATTAAAATTAAAAAATTCAATGCATTCCTATGGGATTCGCTAGACGAATTTTTCGTTATAAGAATAGACCCGTGGAACGAATTAAAAATCAAGGTACATAGATACATACTATGTAAATCTGTAAAGGACTTGTGAGCTTCCAGGATATATGGAATATTGAGGCAGAGTGGAGGTTGGGTGGAAGTAGTAAAATAGACTACTGGATGGGATCCAGGAGGATTTAAAAGCAACAACAGCAACCCTCCCCTCCTTGCACTATATTTGGATGAAAAGGAGGTGAGGGGAAAGGACATACTTTGCTACTCACACTACTGAACCAACCACCAAAACTCATCACCCATTCCATTCACCACAATGGGCACTTCCAGACTATTGCTATTTCTTGGTGGGATTCAGTCATAAACTAGCATTCAAGTTGCACAACAATCTCACTCCCCACCCCTCCATCCCAGAACTGGACTTCTTGTGATAGGGAAATGATAGAGATCCCATTTGCCTGATGCAACATTGTCTAACCTCCCAGTAAACTAGTTAGAATGAATGCTCATTGAAGAGCCCATGTTGCCAAACTTTGCGCAAACCAATAAGGATGAATGTTCTGTTAAGCAGGGTATAGCCATGAAATGCTCAGATTTGAAGCTGGCAGCAGCCCTAAACCAGGATCCTTTCCTGCTCCCTTTGCCCACCACCACCTCACTGAGGCCTGAACAGTGCTACTAGACTTCTCTTTCAGGCTGTCTCTTATGGGGTGAGGATGCATTGTGACATTTAGTTGTGGGTCCCATTTGTCCGTCTAGCCACACAACCATATGCAGGCCTGTACAGGAAGGGGCACCTGGTGTTGTTTCCTTGTTGCAAATCGCAGCGGGGCTGCCCTGAGTGTGGGGTGTGGAGAGGAAAGAGGTGCTGTGCTAGTAACAAACAGCTGCGGGAGAAGGAAAGGAGGTGGTTGAGGAGAGAATGATGTGGGGTGAGTTTAGCACAGCCTCTGCAACATTAACCGTGAGATCGATCTGTGTTTTCCAGAAAGAGGCTACTGATAGTAGTGCATGCGCACATCCCGCTATTCACCACTGCTGACAAGAAGCAGGTTATCATACTGCTTTTTTTAAAAAAATAAATCTGTTTGACCAGAGATGACAAAGGAGCAAGAGGAATGTGTGCATTCTTTGGGAAGCAGTGCCTCCCTTAGACCACTCACAAGTCTCTCTTAAAAAATTGTCTGTCTCTAGCTTCTATCTCTCCTGCCAACCTAGCAGTTCGAAAGCATGTCAAAGTGCAAGTAGATAAATAGGTACTGCTACAGCAGGAAGGTAAACGGTGTTTTCGTGTGCTGCTCTGGTTCGCCAGAAGCTGCTTAGTCATGCTGGCCGCACGACCTGGAAGCTGTACGCCGGCTCCCTTGGCCAAGAACGCGAGATGAGCGCCGCAACCCCAGAGTTGGTCACAACTGGACCTAATGGTCAGGGGTACCTTTACCTTTACCTTTACCTATTTTATTGCAACTTCACTGGCAGTGCTAAGGCTGCAATGTGGGGATTAGGCAAAAAAGAAAAAAAGAAAGAACAATAGAACAGGCGATGAAGGGCTTCACAGATGCAAAATAGGTAAGCATCAATCTGATTTTCACCCACTCTTCTTGACCTGTTGGAGGAGTTTTCAAACTCAGAGGATTAGATAGCCATTTCAGGCACATGTTGCTGCTCACAACACACCACCATCCGGCAAAACCCCTTTAAGGAATGGCTTGTGCTGCTAACTCAGGACTGAGGGGATGCTGGGTGGCAGCCTGACAAAGGGAAGGCATTGAAAAGAGCTCCTTTGCTTCCTAAATTTTCTTCCTTTTCTACGTGCTTGGATTGCCAATCACAGGGCCTGTCATGTGTCTCTGTGAGAGTGAATGCACACGGAAGGATCCCACTTGTTTATAAAGAGGTTTGGGAGGGAAAGTTTCTGGTCTGCAAGGGTGAGGGCAATAACTGTGCTGCCTTGAAAGAGCTAGCAAGGGAGCATGATTCAGTGGAAAACAAGGCAACGGTAATGGGAACAAATAAAGCCCACACACCCTACCTTCATATTTCACCTTTCTTGCCACTTCAAAGCCGCAAGCAAAATCTAAGAGAGCCTTCCTTGTCTCTTTCCTTTACAGCAGGGGCAGACCCTGCTACAGACCACACCCTCTCACAGGCCCTGCTACACGTCCCAAATATTGTTGTCTGCATGGAATGTGTCCTTGAATAATGCCCCCTGCTTGCCTAGAGCAGGGGTCAGCAAACTTTTCCAGCAGAGGGCCTTCAGGGGCTGGACTATATTTTGGGGGAAAATAATGAACGAATTCCTATCAGGGTGGATAAAAATCAATGATTTTTTTAAAAAAATAAAAAAAAATCGGATTTTTTTGATTTAAATCGGATTTTTTTGATTTAAATCGATTTTTTTGCTTTAAATTGGATTTTTTTAAATAAAATGCTTTTTGAGGAAAGAATATTACCATCCAAAGGTTATTCCATCATGAAATAAAGATTAGTTTTTTTAATTATGTAGTATAAGGTTGTATATGTTTAATTTATGGGGTAAATAAATTCCATTAATCCATTCACCTCTTCCAGAGGTTTTTGTAAGATTATTGGGCAGTTTCTCTGCCTACAAGATATTATCACAGGTGCTTGGTTTACTTTTGCAGTTCTCAAAACTGAATTTGACTCAACAGAGATCACATGCCTCTTCTTCACAGCAAAAATGTTATAACATGAACAGAGTTGAGAAAAAGACCTTAATCCTATTGTTCTACAAACCTATGAATACAGAAGCAACCCCTTCAGTGCTAAGTTTCAAGAAGTTCAGTGAATAGAATAGAAACAATATTTTTCTGATTGTTTGGACAGTATTTAGGTTTTTCATGTGTAGGCTGGGCTGACAGTCTAAGTTTCTTAAAATATATATATTTTGTTTTTGTTTAGCCAAATTAGTTAACAAACATGGATGTTTGTTTAAGCAAATAACATTTGCTGAAATGTTATTGTTTCAGTTGAATAAATCTATTTAAATTGTTATTATTAAGGTAATGATTATTTTTCTCCTTCCTAAGTACAACAGTAAAGTTGTCCAAATATGAATGATTAACCTATTAAACTGGGGATAAAAAAACTAATATGAAAAGTTGTTATTCTAAAAATCTTCATCTACTTGCATAATAAAGTTATACCAGCAAGAATTAGTCTTTATGATTTAAATCAACTATGATTTAAATCAAGCCTTACTGATTAGTGATTTAAATCGTGATTTAAATCGTGATTTAAATCAGTTTGATTTAAATCAAATCCACCCTGATTCCTATGCCCCACAAATAACTCGGAGATGCATTTTAAATAAAAGCACACATTCTACTCATGTAAAAACACCAGGCAGGCCCCACAAATAAGCCAGAGATGCATTTTAAATAAAAGGACATGTAAAAACACGCTGATTCCTGGACTGTCCACAGGCCGGATTTAGAAGGCGATTAGGCCAGATCCAGACCCCAGGCCTTAGTTTGCCTACCCATGGCCTAGAGGGAGGATAGTGTCCGTGTAGAAACTAGCCTACTGTACGATGATGAAATTTAGATTACTTGCTTCACCCACTTTAACCCACCCACATTTGTCTCTGGCCCTTCGCATCACTGGTATGTGGCCCTGGGAAAGTGGCTCCTGAACTGAAAAAGGTTATTTAACTCTGCTTCACATATACCTCCCGTGCCTATTCCTTGCTTCTCACCTGCCTGTCATGATCGGACAGGAGAGGAGCGACTGTTATTAGGTCAGTCAGTTGTAAACACTGACACTTAACAATTTTGGTTCTACACATCGAATGTAGACCTAAGGCCCACAAATGATGTCATGCAGGAGAATCCACAGTTGCACTTATCTGTAATGTAAGCATTGCACATTATGATTGAAATCAAGGGGGCTGGCTGAGCATCGATGCACAAACTAACTGGAGTCACATGCCAGTTATTTTACTCTAAGAACAAAGGAGATGAATGCTTACCATTGCCCCTGCCATTGCTAGTTTTTTTATTTGTTTCTTATCACTTCTTAATGCACGTCTTCTCATTTTCCCTGGAAGTAGGTACATGGTGGTGCCGTGTAACCATGCATCAAATTGTTTTGAAATGACACGTGAGGGTGTTGTTAAAAATGTGCGTGGGCAGAAGTACTGCATATTGGATTTGGCACTATTATTTGGGAGCTGAGTGAATAATTTATTAAGTATATTCTTGCCCACCTTTCTCTTTTAAAGAAACCCATAAATCCTTGGGTGGGTCAAAACCAATTAACAAATTTCAATCACAAAAATGATCTTGAAATGAAATTAAGAGCAGTGCATTTAAAAGTACATTGCATCAGCATCCCAAGTGCCTTCTGAAAAAGAAAAGGCTTTTTGCTGTTCTTTGGAAAGCAGTAAAAGATTTTGCTTCGCAGGGACCCCGAGGGACAGAGTTCTGCATTGTGACATCAACAGCAGGCAAAGTCCTGTTCGTTGGAACTGCCAGTCTAATCATTGACAGTGTTGGCACGCAGAGCTGGGCTTCCCTAGGTGATCTAAGAGCAGGGCTATTGTTGGCAGTCAGTATCTTTGGGCACTTGCCAAAGCCCACACCTTAGTAGGAGGCTTGGTGCCAATTCCTAGAGCCTTGTGGGCCTCCACCTCCTTCCTTCCTGTGTTGCAGCCTCTTCACCTGCCCTCTCTAAGAAAGGAGAAGGAGCAGTAACCTCTATGTGCTTTGGTTTCTACCTCTGGAAGGTGGCTTGGGCTGGGACCAGAGAGAAAGGGAAGCAAATGAGCAGCAACAGTGGTGGAGAAGACATGATAGACACAATTGGGGAGGGAGCCGATTGAGAGCATCTTGCACAAGTCCCCCTACCCACACTGGCGGAGGAAGGGGGATGCAGCGTGTGCGGCCTGCCCCGGGTGTCATCCCTGAGGAGGGGTGACATCGCCACGCTGCCCCCACCAGCGGCTAGCCCCATCTCCGGGTGCAAGCATGTGCGCCACTCTGGGTGCCGTTGCTCCTAGCTCTGCCTCTGCCTAACCACACACCTGGTACTGGCATTATCTAACAGTGTGAGGAGGTTTCTCCGCAAAGATGCACGACGGAAAAAATTTCACAGAACATTTAAAGGAAAATTTGCCAGTGCTTTATTCACTTGTGGAAAATTCTCAGTTTCGTAAGTTCGCTTGTAACAGCAAAAGGATGCCAATGCAATTTGAGGCAAGCCTGGCAGTTTTCAAAGATTTTAGCTTTGTTTGTCGAATACTAATGAAAAGCGCCCAGCTTTGATTGAGTGTTCTAAGATACGAACAAAAGAAAAATCAGCGGTCAAAATCAATGCAGTTTTGAAAGGATCAGTTTGCCATCGTGAATAAAGATGGTGTTCAATTTTATCCAAACATAGACAAAAAACCTGTTCCTTGATCTCAGGAACCATCATGCAAAATTTTGTTATGATGTATCAAATAGTGTTCAAATTAATAGAGAATGGACAAAGAGACAACTTTTCAAAAGATATAGCAGACAAGTAAAATGTCATGCTAAATAAGATCATTCTCTAGGGTATCAGAAAATTACTCTGTGCAAACTGAACATTTTCTAATCAAATTACAAATAGTGGTGTCTGTTTTCTGGGGGAGATAATCCAATTCAGAATTTTCCAGAAAACCCACGTTGCTGTTTGTATGAGAGTCAATATGCTCCTGTAACTAGGCAGATCTGAAGTAATTTAGGGTTTTAAAGATCAGTACCAACACCTTCGAACACTCTGAAACAAACAGATCAGATCAGTAGTGCAGTTAGGTAATTATTTGCTTTCTAAAATAGATTTTTTTCACTAGTTTTTATAGTAACATTAACAGTACAAAATATAACTCAGCTCAGCCATACAATTCATATTGATATCAATTATATACAGTATTTCATTAGTCCAATCATGTAGAACATGGGTAGGCAAACTAAGGCCCGGGGGCCAGGGGCGTAGCCAGGATCAAAACTAGGGGGGGGGAGCCATGGTCGTTCAGGGGCGGGGCCAAGGCACGGGAGGGGAGGGGCCACGAAGTGGGAATGTGGGTGGGGCTACAGGGCCAGCGGGCCCGATGACATTGTGGCGGTGGCGGCGGCAGCCACCTTGTGCTTCTGGGGCTGGCAGCGGTGGCGGCTACCCTGCTTGGCTGGAGAGGCCGGGAGGGTCGGGCAGGCGAGAGGGGGGTGGCAGGGAGGGCGAGGGCGAGGCAAGGCACGGCCGCAGCCACGACGGCTCCGAGGAGTTGCTGCATATCAGCATAATATTTCAACCATGTCGTGGGTTCAAGCCCCACCTTAGGAAAAAATTCCTGCATTGCAGGGGGTTGGACTAGATGGCCCTTGTGGTCCCTTCCGACTACAATTCTATGATTCTGTTGATATATTACCATAGCATATGCATCATTCTGCTTTCTTGAATAGTCCTACTCCTAGGCATAGCAGCCAACTCCTAGAGGCCTAGGTGCCTCCCCCCCCAATTACTGGTAAATACCGTATTAAACAGGGCTTCCCTTCCTTAAAAAAACTCAACAGCTTTGACCTGAACCCCCCAAAAGGGGGTAGATCACTCCCAGTTTCAGACTCTGCGAGTAGATCAGAGTCTCTTGGGAGGTGGCCACCCCTTATTTACAGTATACAGATGCAGGAGGAGGGGCAGACTGGAACACCACTGCTTTTTATAAACATCACTGTGTCTGTCAAAGCTACAGCCCCCCCTTTCTTATTCACTTCCTTTTAGCCTTGCAGAGCCACCTTAGTCAAATTGAATCCTCTGCACCCTCATTAAATCGCCAATAGAACTCTTAATGTGATCCCTGAATGCTCATTAACAACTCCCACTGAAGAACAATAGGGTGAAATGGTCAGCTATCGAATCTTGCCTGGGGATATATGCTCCATTGTCTTAACTGCTAAACTACTGGTAGCCACTTTGCTTTATTTGATGTGTTTTTGTTACAGCTGTGTCCCCCCCCCCAAGCAAGCAGAGACTTAGCTGCTCTTGCTAAAGCAAAGCCCTTTCCACTTCAGTTTTTGGAGGGGAAAAGTGCTGGTTATGGTCTGTAAAATACATTAATTTTTTGCTTCTGGGGGGACAGCTGCCCCCTCCTGCCCCCTGCCTAGGCCCATGCCGTGGGCTGGATCCAGCCCAATCGCCTTCTAAATCCAGCCCGCGGACGGTCCGGAATCAGCATGTTTTTACATGAGTAGAATGTGTCCTTTTATTTAAAATGCATCTCTGGCTTATTTGTGGGGCCTGCCTAGTGTTTTTACATGAGTAGAATGTGTGCTTTTATTTAAAATGCATCTCTGGCTTATTTGTGGGGCATAGGAATTCGTTCTCCCCCCCCCAAATAGTCTGCCCCCCCAAGGTCTGAGGGACAGTTGAACGGCCCCTGGCTGAAAAAGTTTGCTGACCCCTGATGCAGAAGAACAGAAATAAAGTGCTGATTGTGAAATAAAAAAGTTATGCATCGGTTCATGCTATTTCGATATTGTCAGTGCTATTTTCTGGGGGTACTCAGGGGTATGCAGTTCTGGCACACACACACACACACACACACATACCCCCAATGTTCAAAGTGTGCCATTTTCTGTAACAACTTCATTGTGAATACCGGCAGCTTTTTTTTCTCTCTCCAAAAAAATAAAGCGTTGGATATTGTATACAATTTACTGCAGGAAATCCCTCTATAATGTTCCGTGTGAAAGGCTGGACTGTAATTAACATTCTCCCTGGTGGTATATATGAAATACAGCTAGACCAACGTTCATGGAATAGCATTTTCATTTTTTCTACAGTTAGGTAGTTCTAGACTTAATGGTCTTTTACACTGCCTTTTCAGAAGGTAGCGTTTATTACTTCACTTTCAAATGTGGTAAGCCAGCGTTCCTCATTTGTCCCCCCACATCCTCATTCTGCAGAGCAGGGACCTGCCAAGTACTTCCCTGTCAGCTCAGCACAGTGCTGGATTTATGTATAAGCTAAGTGGCAAATGGCTTTAGATACCTATTAGGTCCATCAATTACCATATGGCATATATTTAACACAAAAACCAGTGACCATTTGTTGTTGATAAAGGACAGCTGGACATATAAAGGGCCCCATTACCTTCAGTAGCTTAGGGCCTCATCAAACCTAAATCTGGCCCTGGCTCAGCAGCATCCCTGGATAAGGCAGGAAGGTCTTGTATTGGAATAATCATTTCACACACTTCTTTCCACTGCTATAGTTGCTCTCTTGATTCCCTCCCGCTCTCGCAGTTATGCCTTTCTAATATTGCTTGCAACGGTTTCCAATTTCAAAAGTAAGTCTGAGTGTGGCAAACAAACACTAGCGATGCATCCTCAGGGGACAGCCCACGTAATTCAGCTTGCAGAAACACGGGGTGGGGGTGAGCAGCATGCGATGAAAGGAACAAAGAAAAAGATGCAGTTGCAAGATAAAGTGTGAGAGAGAGAGACCTGCTTCCGTTGACTGAACTGCAGGCAACTGGGTCTTACCCCTGACAGATGGCTTATTGTACCTCCTATCAGATGCAGCAGCTGCATAAGCCACAGATGGAAATATAACATCTTCAGAGTTATTAGGTGTGATTCTGACTCTGGTTTAATCTAGGTTCTTAAGCCACCTTGCATCTGCAAAGTGGCAGATCGGTGCAAGCCCTCGGTGTTTCTTCTGCAAGAAATCTGGTTTGTAGGTGATGGAGAGGAAGGAGTGGGTGGAAGAACTCTTGCAAATGGTGCAAGCGGGGAGCAGGAACAGCCCCTCAGGCTGAGGATCCCTACATCCGAACACTAAATCGCACCTCCTTTCCCCAATGGAAGAGCACAGAGAGTTACAACCTAATGTTTCCCCTTTGGGGGGCGTTAAAAGTAGACGCAAAAGGAAAATCACACTAACTTACTATAGAACCAGCCTTCCCCAATCTGAGGCCCTCCAGATGTGTTGGACTACAATTCCCATCAGCCCCAGGCAGCATGGCTGTACTGATGGTACCCCAAAACATGGGGGGGACCAGGTTGCTGAAGGCTGAGCTTATGCTAGTGTCATAGTTTAGAGTTCAGTCTACAGTACTAAACTTTTGCATGTTTATAAGAATTCAATAGGATACACCAACAGAAGGCTCACCTGGCTTTTTCCATGAGGAGCCACACCAAAAGATCCTAGGTACCTGGGGATTCCATTTTTCAGAAGCAGGTTAGAAGGACTTTTTCTTCCCACTGTTAACTTGATTCACATGTAGTGTTAGAAACATCTGGCTAGTTCAGATGACAACCTTGAGCTAGGTTAAGAACTTTAAGAACTTAAAAGAAGAAAAGTCGCTTGATCCAGGGGCAGTCCACATATATATTGGCCTCTTCCGACCTCTTTTTCTTAATGGGGACTGCTCCTCCTCAGGCTGCACACAAAAAAAAAGCATTTTGGTTCCTGGAAATCCATTCCAATTGTGCAGATAAAATATAACCAGTAGAATTATACAGCATGCAGTGTTAGTGTGGGAAAGCAGTCCAGATCCAATGATCCTCAGGCATGCACCTCCAGATGGTGGAGATGTCAGGCGCTAGCCTGACACCCAGGCATCTTCACTTGGTCGCAAGTGGTTGATAGCCAGGTGCAAAATGCGCTTGGTACCTGGCTAATATCGAACACTGTTCACATGTACAAGAGTTTTAACACTAATGGTATCATGAACATGAATGCATACCCATATGAACAATGTTGAGGGATGATGAAAGGAGCCTGCAAGGGCCAATTAACAGGCATCGACAGGAAGCAAAGATTCCAGTGAGTCTATGGGGCGAAGCTGCAGCGTTTCATAACAGAAGGCACAAGGCTTAATTACGGTACTGAGAGGGATGGGGGTAATAGCTGGTGGGGACAGCTATGGGAATCCTACTTACAATTCAGCAAATCCAGGATCAGGCACAACAGACCAGGTTGCTTGGCAAGGATCTCAGAAAATAAGATTGCTTTTAAAAAAATGCCTTAGAACCCACCCTGTGTACATTTCTCCTTGATTGTAATGCTCAGAACACCACCACAAAAGGTTAAGTCTCTTCTTTCCTTCTAAATACTAAATAAGGGTTAAACTCAGCAAACCCTCCAGATGCTTAAAGGGGAATAGGCAAAAGAAGAAGAAAAAGAAAAAGCTGCCTTATAAATCTTTAGCAATGTGAGGCCTCAAGTCTGAGCAAATAAGCACGCTCTTCCCTGTTTCCCCCCCCCCCCCAGTTCCTGGGTGTTTATGAGGCTGGGATAGAGAGGGAAGGCAAAACACTCACCTCACGGTTTAGTTATAGTGGCAAAGTCTGCTGGTATCCCATTCAGCAGCTTAGGAAGGCTGGGCTTGAAACCAGATAGCAAGACACTGTGGCCAAATACATTTCTTGGAGATGGTTGTAGCTAGAGAGTAACCCATCATGAGCAGAAATCGGGAATCCTAGCTTCCTCACGGTCCTTTTATTTTACTACTTTGCTGATTGCTTCCGACTTCAAAGGGTGTGTGCACGTAAATGGCCTTTTATATGTGTTGTGTTCCCATCACAGTATTACTTGCATCTCTGTTGTATAGAAATTGAAGGAAGGATGTGTTCATATGCGGATTTTCCATTTCAGGTGTTTAGGTTGTCTGTGTTCCTTTTTCTGGTTTTGAGTAAATTTGGTGCAATTTGTGGTTGTTGTCCATTGAAGAAAAAAAAAAGCATGTAATTAATTATTAGTGTGCTTGGTGCTGCACAAACTGACAAGAGGACAGGTCTCTGTCCCCAAGGAACTTACAGTCTAAAATTTGACCTAAAGGTAAGCAACAGTGGAAGTGGAGGCAGGGGAAAATAATAAAGAAATATATGTATATGAGTTACACCCTTGGTGTAGGTGGGCTGTGCGGCCTTCCAGATGTTGCTGGACTCCAGATCCCATCAGCCCTAACTAGCATGGCCAATGGTCAGTGATTATGGGAGCTGTAGTTAAAAATACATCATGAGGGGCACATGTTCCACACCCGTGCGCTAGAGCATGGGGTCCAGGAGGCTGTACCAAAGACTTACTAGGCTGGGTTTTGAGGAGGGGTGTCTAGTAAAGTAGGAGGAGTGTTCTAGGAGGCAGCTCCAGGCATACAAGCCACCAAGGGAGAAAAGGTGAAGGTTGTTTGTTTGTTTGTTTGAAGGACCAGGAGACTTTCACATTGTGGTGGGTGGTGGAGCTTCAGGAACCAAGTTCATGAGCAGGGAATGCAATTTTTACTCTCTCTCTTCTTAAAGGTTTCCTGAAATCTTAGTTTAAGCTACTGTACTTGTGGGCTTTTGGGTCAAGTGAAAAATATCTCACACACACACATGCTGATGCTGCTGGTGCTCTCAAGGTCTTCTCCTGCTGCCCATAAAGCCCCCTAAGGTGGTGAAGCTGGCTACCTTTTTCTCCCTTGAAAAGCACATGGAACCGAAGAAGGAAGTTAGGAGTCTGACTCTCTTTCCCACTTCCTCTTTTATCTCTATGTGCTTCCCAAAACTCAGATTAATTCTACTGGAGGTGGCTAGAGTGGGTGCCAAGATTAAGGGTGAGGTTGCCAGCATTTAAAGACTCATCTGGAGGCATTGGGCTCTACTAGCCTATTGTACCAGTGGAAGCCAGTGCAAGGATTCCTGCTAGCACAATGCGAATTTTCACTTTTTCACCTCCTGCTTGCACCCTGCACAATCCCCAAATCTGCTCTGGAGGGATGGGGGAACACCCAGACCAGGATTTGGGTGGTGCTGGGAGAAGGAAGGAGGAGGTTCCCTTGCACAGGGAAAACCTTTCCACTGATACAACCCATAGCACTAGGCTGAACACAACCCATCCAGCATGAGTCATTTGCATTGCTTTTTGTGTTATGCTTTGTCCTCATGAAGACATTAACTTGAGTGCTTTATTCATGCTTTAAAAAGAATTGGCTAGGTTGCCACTACTTGAAGTAAGCATCACTTAGAGCTCATCCAGACTTTGGTGCCACATTTCTAGGTTTGCGCTTTAAAGCTTTCCCTGCAAAAAACTTGCTCTTTACCTCTGAATCAGAGTAAATGGCATCTGCAGAAAACTTGATTTGCAATTTGTTCTGATTCTGCATTAAGGAGTGGGTTTTCTTGGGGAAAGTGATGGGGCATGGGGCTTAAAAGCATGGATGTGCGCCTAGAAAGTACAGGGCAATAGCTAAGTGTGGATGAGCCCTTAGCTGCTGATGGAAAAAAGTGTTATATAAGAGCCTAGGAGAAACCAATCACCTTCTGTTTTATACATTTAAAGCAGTACTCATACCACTTTAAACAGTCATGGAATCCTGGGAACTGAAGTCCCCCCCCCTAATTTTAATTATAAGAACAACATATAAGCACAGTAACTTGTCCAGTCCAGTACATTCTTATTAAGTTTCATATGCAGTACACAAGGAATGCAGTCGTACCTTGGAAGTCAAACAGAATCCATTCTGGAAACCAAGGTGTGGCTTCCGATTGGCTGCAGGAAGCTCCGGGACAATCACTTCTGGGTTTGCGGCGTTTTGGGACCCAAAATGTTCATCTTACAAGTCGTTTGAGATCCAAGGTATGACTGTATGTTTATTTATGCATTATCAAGTATCCTATCCATAGAGATTCTTGTGTTGGGGGTATAATAAAAGTATCTTCTGTCTCATTTATAAAGGAAAAGAAAGGAAGCCAAGCCTCACCAAAAGTGTCTGTCCTTACAATACCTTCTGTGCCAAGTAAGGCATTCTGATAGCCACGTCCCAAATATCATTTAACCAGATTTCAATGGGGATTTGGGAACTGTAGTTTGTTAACGGGTGCTCGCTGTTTGTGCCATATGTGATAATGTTTTCAGTGTGGTCTAGATGCCCCTGTGCCATAAAGTACCTAATATGTATATTGCGTATGCGGTGGTCTTGAGTCAGAGAAGTGTTTCCCTTTGCTCTAGGCTCTAGAGATATAAAAAGTATGCCATTGTCACTCCCTTCAGCCATATAATTTTAAACATAGTTCCCAACTCCACCCAACTTACAGACAGACTAGTAGTGCATTCTTGGTCTTATTTTTGGCAGACACAGTTGTGTTGGTGGTCCATGGCTCTCTGTGTCTTGGCAGGGCTGTGGTACGACTGCCTCCGTTTGGTGCTGTGTGAGGCATATTCCCCGGAACCTCTCTCAGCTATCTCTCATCATCAGTTAACGTCCATTGCCCTTTGAACAGACAGCATGCTATGACTTTCTAGTTGAGATTGCCCAGATATCCAGGGGTTCCCTCCCCAGCAATTTGAGGTCATTGGTGGGGGAGAGCTGGGACAGTGATCTCTGGCTCCTCTCCCTCCAGCATCTGGTTTGCATTGTGTACGCCTGGCCCCTGGAGCCAAGGGCATCTGCCATAAAGCTAAAATTAGCACAGGATGTTGATCTAGTTAGCTGGATTTGGTAACTCCAAGCTCCTGGGCTGGCTCCAGAGATGAGTCAGTTCTCCTCCTCAACCCTGCTGCTCAGACCTCTGTGCACATTTGATCGGATGCAGGTCCTGCGCAGCAAGGCTCTTGGGGGCCACTTTTCTTTGCTCTGGTTTGTGCATCGGTTGGTAGTGCTAGAGGTAGTCTTGCTTCTTCCCCGCATCTTAGGGGTTTCCAAACTGTGGTCCATGAATCACTAGTTGTCTGTGAGCTTCATTCAGGTGGTATGTTGATTTTTGGCTGAAAGTGGGAAGTAGTACATGTATTACATGAAATAGCCATATGTATTTTTCATTTCATTTTCACCTTTCCCCCCCTTCTATGGGATTGTTACAGTTTGAGATCTATGGAATCTACCATAGCATCTAGCACAGCACATTACAATTGCTACAATAGGCAGTGAAATTGTTAAGTGGTCCTTCAGGGCCCTTAGCAATTGTCAAGTGGTCCATCGGGGAAGAAATTTCGGGAAACACTGCTGCATCTTGCTGCTGTTTCACTTTGTCTGTTGGAATGGAGCAGCCTCTTTTCAGCATTTAGGGCTGGGCAGCAGAATGAGTCTCTTTTTGTCTCTGTTGCGCTTGTCAGCACATGTCTCTCCGGCTATTGGCAAAGCCACAGTGTTTATGTCGGGCAAGGTTTTTTCAAGTCTTGCACAGTTGAGCGGGGTGTGGGTGGGTGTCCTTGCCTAGTGAATCATTTAAATGTGTCCACTCTTCATTGCCTCCCATTCTGAAATAGTGGAGGAATAGCAAGGGCAGGCAGACCTAGACCACCTTGCTGTTTAGCGTGGCCATTAAGGGAGCTGAGATCTAGGACTTAAGTAGCTGGGAATCTGATTTCACAGATCCATATTGCAAAATCCAGGATACTTAATTTGAGTCATTTTTAAATTACTGACCATTATGCACTTTGTGTAAATTGCATTTTGGGGTTGAGTCCATCTGAACAAATATATCCATGTCTCTGAAAGATGGAATGCACTAACGTGGTTGCTGCTAATTCCATAGAATGAGGGGGAAGGTAGCAAGATATGATGGAAATATTATCAACTAGGGGCATGTCTTATGAAAGCTCCTTGGTATGAATGAGAACTCAGGAACCACAATAATGCTTGGTTATATTTTATAGCATAACCTATAGTTGCTTATAAATTGAAAGCTTTTGAACCCAGGTTCAACCCCCACACCCATTTTTCTCGAATGTGGACTTGCATGTCTATTGAGAAGATGCCAGATTTCTGTGCTTAATATCATATAAGCTACGTAGTGGGCCTTGTACTTTTAAAACACCTTGCTTCAGGGAGCACCCTTGCTAGCCAAAGCTGGATGTAGGAAGCAGAGGAAGTTGGAAGGGTTTTTTAAAAACAGCAACATAACTTCAGCTGAAGCAGCTTGAACCTACTGACATGACCACCTGAAAGGTGCCAAATACATCTTTAGGCTTTGATCTGCTGTCCAGTTAAGTTTCATAATGGAGAAGGGCAGTTTAAATGCAAAATGGAAAAAGGGGTTAAAAACTATATTGTAGCACATCAATTTATCTTTTAATTTACAGGAGTGTGCAGCTGGAACTAAAACTGCCTCCACAGGAAAATGGAGGGAGAGAAAAACCTAACAGCAGCAGGGTGGGGAAGTATATTGAGTTTGTCATTATTCCAAGTAGCAAGTTATGATTTGCAGCCTTGACAGATAAATTACTTACTTACTTAAAATTAAAAAGTAGCAAATGCTGAGTGTTCATTTTCAAAATTCAGACTTCACACAAACACACACACACAAACTCTTAAGAAAAAAAAACTGCATGGCAAGGGAGAGGCCTGTTGACTACGATGGAAATGGAAAAGCAAATCTATAATTTGAACTTGCTTTGCTAAAAGACGTGCCAGAGAGGGAAAGGATCCTTCACTGCTTTGTTCACAAGCCATGTTGGGTTGTTTGGCTATTCTGGATGAAGTTGCACTCCCTTTGGTGGATCAGGGATGCATTTGGGGAGTGCTCCTGGAACCATCTCTGTCACTAAAAACTCCAAGTGACCTCTGTGGCAAAGAGCACCTACGACCAGCTTTGGTTGGTATTACAGCTGTGCTCTTTCCTGGATAGGGTAGCTTGGCCACTGCTGGTCATGCGTTGGTATCTGCACGCTTAGGTTTCTGTAATGTGCTGTATCTGTGGCTGTTCTCGCAGCCGGCACAGAAGCTGCAGCTAAGTGCAGGATCCAGCAGCTGTAGTGCTGAATGGGGCACCCAGGTATGTACATACTTCACTTGTGTTGAAGGAACTGCACTGGCTGCCCTAGTGGCTACCAGACAACACTCAAAAGTGTTGTTGCAGACATATAGAAAATTCTGAACAACTTGGCTCCAGGATGTTTGGCAGATTGCTTTCCCCTATATAATCCTAGTCAATCCCTACAGTCATATAATCATAGCTTCAGAGGAGGTCCTTTCAAACTCTGCTTACAGCACTGCCAGTTCTCAAGGCTTGGTGCTTTTTCCTTCACCCGCTGCAGCTCCAGAACTCCCGCACCTTCTCCCTAGCTCGCCTCTGTGCATACATGAAATAATCATTCATTCCTGGGCTGGGTTGATTTGCTGGCTGCACAGAAGAGAGCATCACACTGGGAGCATGGAGTGTTCATGGGATTATTTATTGGCTGTGGGAGTGGCTTCATAGCTTAGCACTTGCGGAGACTGAAGGAGATTCTGGGGCCTTCCTAAAAGAGACAGATTTCCAAGCTGATTATCTCAGTGGATCCTCCTGACCTTAAAAAGTATGAAATTCTGGCTGAGGAATCCAGCTGACTAACTCTCCTCCCAGAATGCACTTGGGGCATCCTCTGTATGGCAGTATTGTTTTAGCAGCAGGAACCATGTTAGTTTCCAGCAGCCAAACTGCTGTTATTCAGCGACTACAATAACCTTGGCAGATGTTGTTGTGGTTGCCGCGGAAACGTTTTCTTTTGGTCATAGCCCACGTGAAATTTATTGTTTTATTTAGGTCCTGACAAGCAGGTTGCAGTGGGGAAGGCCAGAGTGTCACCTCGCGAGGAGGAGACGTGTAGGCAGAGCAGCCCAACCTCTTGTGTCTCCCACAAGCACTGGCTTTGGCCAGCTTTATGCTGCCTAGTAGTGTACCGGCCCCGCCCTCGCCCTCCTCTGAAAATATGAAATTCCTGACTAAACCATCCATTAATTCTGCAACCACAAATCCTCAGTATTTGAATGGCAAAGCCATGCCTATATTCACATGTTTTATTTAGCTGGCAGACCTTACGTACACAGTTGTATAATTTTATGGTTTGAATTTTTCCGTTTTATGTTCTGCTTTATTTCCTTTTTTGTCAGAGACGGGAGAGAATTGGCAGAAAGCTGTAGGACACACAGGAACAGTTAAGAGCCGGGAAGAAGCAACAGGCTGGGCAGGAAAAGGGAGCTTGTGGGCCTGTCTACCCAGGGCCGGCTCTAGGGGTAGGCTGGGTGGCGCGGGGCCAGCAGGGGGGCGCTATGTGGCGGAGCTGCGCGGGCGCCCACCAGCCGCGGCAAGAAACGGGGCGGGGCGGGGGTGCCAGAGCGATCTCCGCACCACGGCGCCCGGGCGCCCGACATGCTTAAGACGGCCCTGTGTCTACCCCAGTCATCTTTGCTCCATCCCTCTCTCCTAAAGTTTTATCCAGTCCTTCAAAGTGTGCCCAGAGCTGTTACAGTAGCTCTTGGTATATGTCGGTGTTGCTGTTGCAAGTGCCTCTCGGATAAACTACCTAGGCTGTGGCAAAAAAACACACAGCAGCCATCCCAGACACATAAAAACCCAGAGCACTTTTTAAAGCAGAACTCTCTTTCAAGGCCTTCCGCCCTGCACAAGGCAGTGCAGCTGTGGCTTAACAAGGGCAGTCCCAGAATCGGTGTCTCACAGCAGTCTAAAGGGTTGGGGCAGTCCAGAGTCTCAAGAAAGGGTCAACATTAGAGGAAAGGTGACCAGCTAGGTGGAAGGGTGGCACAAGTCAGGGAATCCTAGAATCTTAGAGTGGTAGAATTGGAAGAGACCCTGAGGGTCATCTAGGTCAACCTCAAGGCAATGCAGGAATCTCAGCTAGATCATAACATGACAGATGGCCATCTAACCTCTTTTTAAAAATCTCCAAGGAAAGAGAGTGCACCACCTCTCATGGGAGTGTCAGAAAGTTCTTCCTGATCTCATTTTGAAACCATTTGTTTGGGTCCTACCCTCCAGAGCAGATGAAAAAACAAGTTTGCTCCATTCTGGTACAGAGATGTTGTCCGTGCAACCATATGTTACTGGGGCAAAGATGTTGTGCCTGGAACAGAAGGCTTTTAAACTCAAACCTTCACGTTGCTTGCAGGTTTGGTCTACTCTTGAGGAGTGGCTTACTCACTAGTATTTATTTACTCCCAAAGCGCCTTTGTTCCTCAGATAGGCACTTTGGCATTTGGCGGTCAACTGAGCCTGCCCCTTTAGGGCTCAATGGCAGCTTGGCATCTGCCTGATTCCAAGATAGGGCTACCCTTGCCTCAGGAAGAAGGTTAGATCGCCATTTTCCCTGAGGACCCGGGACCCTCCTAGTCTCCCTCGCAGTCCCTTCTCACAGCATATTTTCCTCTTGAGAGCCCCAAAGAGAATTCCTCCAGCAGGGGCACGGCCCCTTTGAGGCCCTGATCCCCGTTACTGGGATTTGACATGAGAAAGTTGAGGTGCATATCCGTCCTATACACTTCCCCTACATAACCCTTGAAAGGGGAGGATGTTAGCAAGTTCATTTTTCTTAGACCTGTGTCTATTCAAGTCGCATCACCTATTCCAGGCACCCCCAAACTCCGGCCCTCCAGATGTTTTGGACTACAATTCCCGTCTTCCCTGACCACTGGTCCTGTTAGCTAGGGATCATGGGAGTTGTAGGCCAAAACATCTGGAGGGCCGAAGTTTGGGGATGCCTGACCTATTCTTTGGCACTACAGGGAACTAGTTGCTTCCCTTGGACTGAAATTTTTGGCCCACCCACCTCAAAGTTGGCAGTGCCATGGCACAAGTAATGGGGGAAGTTGCTCCTGGCGCCCTCATGTAGCAAGGATGAGGAACCTAGGGCCCAATGCACCCCTCCAGGACTTTTTGTCTGGCCCTCAGAATTCTTCCCTGGCCACACCCCTCTCTGGCGAGCTGCACATATCCTAAGTGCTTTCGCCTGACCAGAATGTGTCCTTTCACTCTGATAATGCCTTTTGCTTACCCGGATGGGGGATAGAGAGATGAGCGTGGAGAAGCTAACCTCCTGTACAAAAGTAGACATCTATATTTGTTGCTCTTCCTACTTTTTGCCCAGTGCTTTAGCTGGAAAAAGTTCACCTGCCATCTCCCTGTCCTGCAGAAAGGACTATCTGTTCACATGGCTTTAGCAGTCATTTCTTGAAGCAAGGCATGATGACAGTGTGTTTCAGTTCTCCAAGTGATAAGTGTATCATTTCCTAAAAAACTTTCCCTGCAAAGGAGGCAGGGGTGCCAACTGGAATAAAACATTGTGGGGGCCCAGGTATGCCCCGCCCTGCAAAATTGATCACATGACACGGTGCACGCACACCATTTGAATGGCAATGCCCATCAACTTTGGAGGTGGGCCTCCAGCCCCCTCAAATACCGGTACTTTATTGCGAAGCCCCTATGGCCCCCCTAGGAGTTGGCTCCTATGAAAGAAGGTATAGGGTGGGAAAATCAACGCAAGTCACTTCCAGTTTCTTGGGCCTGTACAGATTTTGCCCTGATTTGGTCTCTTCTGAACTGGCTGCTGAATCTGTTTGTCTAAACTTTTTTTTTACACAAATACTCCATGCCTTTCAGTGCTCTTTCCTACAAGACAAGTTCAGCTTTCAAAAAACTGCCCTCGGTGCCCCACATTATTTGGGAAGGAAGTGCAAGAGACTGTGAAGGGCTGTTTCTGTGTGTTTATTACATATATAGACGACCTTTTCTCCCAAGGAGCTCATGGCTCTCCTCCCCATTTCATCCTCACATCAACCCTGTGTGGTAGCTTAGGCTGAGATGGTGACTGGCCCCAGGTCACCTAGTGAGCTTCATGACTGAGTGGGAATCCGAACCCTGGTCTCCCAGGTCATAGTCCAACACTCTGACCATTACACCACACTGGCAGTGCTGGGGTTGGCAGGCACAGAATGAGAAGGAGTTCTTGTGCCTTTAAATACCATAAGTTTAGTATAAGTTGGGAGAAACTGCAAGTGCTAGCAACGACCTTCTCCATCCCACCCTCTTCACCTGTGATTCCAGCATACCCTCAAATTTCTCGGGAGTTGCATACCATACCCCCATACCCTCCAACATTTCTCCAGTGAAAATAGGGACGTCCTAAGAAAAGTAGTTGAATCAGAAACTGTGGAGAATAGGGACCCTTTGAGGGTCTGTTCCAGCGCCCTGTCCTGTTCTCCCTGTGCTGCTGATGAAAACTAGCATCAGGAGAGAAGGGGTTTGAGGCAGGGAAGTCTAGAAGTGAAGAAGCAAACCTGGGGATCAGAGAAAGATCTGGAAATGCTGTGGCTGAGAAATGCAACCAGAGAGGGAAGGTTGGAGAGGAGGGAAAGTGGGGGTTTGTGTGGGCCTTAAAAATGGCTATTAAGAATCAGAGTGGGCCCTTCCTGTCCTTAATCCCTTAACAGTGGTAATTGCAATTAGCCCTATTAGCACTAATGGGTCTGAGTACAGGGCTTTTCTCTCCATGCCCAGCAGAGAGAGTGGAGTGCTCTTGAGCATTGCAAAGTAAGGCAGAGGGATCTGCCTGAGCATGAATTAATGATTCTCATGGGAGGTTCCTGCCTGCAGGGTGGTAAATAGCAGATGGACCAAGTACGGGAATGAAACGGGAGGGAAATCTTGACAGCAGAAGGTGTTGGTTCTTGGTTTAAGGAAAGGGAGAGGGGCTTGAATTGCGAGAGAGGGAAACTGAGGCATGGGAAGGAGTATTGATGCAACAGGTTAACAAACATATATATCTGCATTGCAACTGGCAGTGCTCACTCTAGATCAGGTACTGTATAAAGCACCTTCCTTTGTTAAGTCTTCTGTTCCAGGTACAACATTTTCCCACCACTAACGTCTGGTTGCTGGAACACCTTTGCACTAGTTATGTACAGTGTCTAGAATTTTTCATTGCTTGTTCTGCTCTTTGAGTGAATGTCTGATTTGATTCCCTGTTCTTTCTTGGAAATAATAATACCACTACCTAGCATGTTAAAGTGATCAAATCTCTTCACATACATTGTTGCAGCTATGCTTAAAGCATCCCTTTAGGTTAGGTAAGTATTATTATCCTCACACTGCAGACCAGAGGCTGAAAGAAAAAAGCTCATCAAATCATGCAGAAGCAGAAGGCAAGATTTGAATCAAGGGATTTCCTGGTTCACAACCTCTTTGCCACTAAAAAGTCTAGAGTTTGGTACTGTACTTGGGATATCAAACTCTGTTTTCTGTTGCAGAGTAATTTATTACAATCGGAGACCAACATATAAAACACACTTGGGGGTACAATCCCAGAAGGAACACAAACATTTAAAACATTGAACAACAGTAAATTTAAAATTTATAAATGCGATAAGCGTATAGACACTAAAAACTTTGAGATAAGCTACCGCAGAGACATGACCCACAATCACCCGAGGGACCGGGTTTGGGGATTTTCTTGACGAACTAGTTTGGATTGGGGTGGTGGTTTGCACCTATAGATCTGTACACAGAATCTGGCGACCACCCGGGTCGTCTTTTGATCTTTGCCTAACAGGAGAAGATCAATTTTTTGCTTTTCCGGGAGGTTGGCAAGCCTCACCAGCAGGGAATCAGTGGTCTCACTATGTGCCTCTTCATAAAAGGGACATTAAAAAAATAAGTGCTCTGGGCTTCCTTTCTCCCCCCAATGAACAGGCGCAAATTCTCTGAGCATATGGGACTTTTTTAAAGGATCCTTCCAGGACCGGCAAGGGCAGTGCCCTTCTTGCATTTTTGGATATGAGAAAGGAGAGATATGCTGCCGGTGTGGCTATTTTTCTCAATTTTTCCAGTTTTATAGCCTGGCCCTCCTTGAGCAATCCTATTGTCTCTCTGTGTCTATGATTCTTTGCCCTAATCATGGCTTTTGTTTTGCTCAACCCCAGACTTAGAAGGGTTCGAGGGGCAAAACCTAGTTTCTGAAGGGTGTTCAGGACTGCTGTCTGCCAGCCTGACTGGAACTGGTCGCAGAGGCTCAGTGGGGATATTCCTCAGGGGAGCAGATTCAATGACAGCCATTTGTAGATTGATGTTATGCAGATATAATCCTCTACTCTCATCATCCCCGTTTCTAGTCTGACCCATGAGTTTGAAAAGCATCTGGGGACATGTAGGAGAGCTCTAAGGAGTTTGGATTGAACTCTCTCAAGGGAGGAGAAAGCAGAGGAAGGTGGGCCCAGAAAGGATCCATAGAGGAGCTGTGCCAACCTTTTGGCTTTGTATAATTTTAGGGCTGTGGGGATGAAGAAGCCCCCTTGGGCTCTAAAAAATTTAAGAACACAGTTTGCGTTCCACCCCCCCCCCCAAGCTCCCAATGGAGTTTATGTGAAGTTTGTTGGTTCCTGAAGCCATTCCTAGGTACTTATAATTTGTGACTTGTTCTAATTTATCACCTTGAAGTTCCCAGCTGTACTTGGGATATGTTTTCCCTTGAAGCCTTTGGCAAAAACCTATTGTTGCCATACCTTGCTGTAACTAAGCCTAAGTGTGTATATCTGAAATAATTGTATATTCTTTCCCTGTTTCTGTTCTACTTCAGTGTCTCCCTTGTGTTGATACATAGATTTTAAGCCCCTTAGGGCTAGGTGCTGTTCCCTCGCAGTTTGTAAAGTGTTGTGTGCATGAAATGTGTCTTCTTGTTGTTGCTGTTTACAAACTGGCTACATTTGAATGAATTTGCTTAAGTTACATAGTGAACCCAGCTTGGGCAATTTTAGAATATCTCTGACTATTAGGCACTCCACCTACTCCTCTCCCTTTCTTCAAACAACGTAGCAGAAGTTGCCCATGTATTTAAAATCCAGAAATAATCCAGAAAACTATATAAAATTAGTCAAATGTGCGCACCTAGATGAACTTGGGTAATGCATACCCAGAGAGAGCTTTTGCATGGTCATGTGCCGCCATTCTCCTAAAGTGTGTGGCAGAATCTGAAAGAACTTTAAAAAGGCTTGTTTGGCTCATGAAAGAAAGATTTGAGAAGGGTTACAATGACGGGAAAGCATAAGAATCATACATAGCTTAGGCAAGGCTAAATCGTTGTTAAAGCTTTTAAGTAATCTCAGGGGTCTCCACTAAAACTCAAAAAAAGCAGTTTTTATTTTTGTACAACTTATTGATCTGTGGAACTCACTTCCATGGGATTTGGTGAAGGCCTGCAGCATAAATGGGCTTTTTTTTTTTTAAAGAGGGTTCTAAATATATTTAATGGAGGCTAAAGGTATTGGGGAAGGTAGCTTTCTGCTCAGGTCCTCTTTAAATACGAAGTTGCTGGAAGCTGTGATTGATGAACTGGAACATAATTATTGAGCATCTCTCCTGAAGCATCCCAAAAAGGCTACTGTTGACGACGACAAGCTGCGGGGCTAGATGGATTGTTACTCCGATCCAGTAAGGCTGGACCTTAATTGATACTTCCCCAGTGTTGCTCTCAGCTTCCCAAACTCTCCTTGATGAAGTGAGCCTCTGCAGTGTGCCAGCCCCCCCCCCCTTGCACTCACTTGCCAGGATCGCATCCCTGTGAAATGTGTGGAGCTTCCAGCAATAATGCACGAAACCTTGGCACAGTGACTCTTCTCCTTTAAATATTAATGGGGCTGGCAACCATCTGCAGCAAAAGGGTATAAATTTGCCTAACTGCTTCTCTCCACACTGCCTTTTCCCTCTGCCTTCTAGTTCGGATGGTCTTGCTACCACCAGCATCCCCATCCATTGCCTCGCCTCTGGGCAGCTCTGGTGGAGTCCTCCTCCCCCTCCTCCTCCCGTGCCCCCATCCCATGGGTCTGTGGCTATGGGCTTGCTCTGGGGTAAGAGGTGCAGCAAGTGCCCCACCAACTGCTCCCCTACTTATGCAGGTAACGGGGGACTGTTCCTTTAAGAGGCTGCAGCATGCAAGCATGTCAGGATTTAAAAGGGCTGCTGTGCAAGGTGTTTATGCACTTGGGCTGTAGACCGCCCTCCTCCTCCACATCTCTGCTCCAGCCAGGATCCCAACAGAATTGGGAGCAGAAGGCGGCTCTGGTGACTCTGCTCCTCCTCCAGGGGTTAAACCTGCCGGTGGTACTTCTCCCTCCCTCTCTCTCTCGGAGGCTGTGCAGCTGGAATCTCGCCTGCTCTGTGGCAGGGTGTGTGTGCTGTGGCGAAATTCCCAGTCGCTGCTCTGGAAACCAATTGTGCCAGAAAAGAATGTGCCGGCTCAGCTAATCAGCCAGGAGAGTGTGAGAGGAAGAAGAAGAAAGAAAGAGAGAGAGAGAGAAGACCCTGTGCCCAAAGCATCGGTCTCTACCGCTCTGCCTAACAAGATCTCCTTGACTCTCCCCTGTTCTTTGCAGGCATAAAGTGGAGCAAGGACAGCAGCATGTCAGACAGCAAGGAATGGGCCACGCTCAGCCCAGAGGAGTTCACCCAGCTGCAGAAGTACATCGACTGTGAGTCTTTCCCCTTCTCCCATCTATCTCTCAGGACTGGCCCCACTGTGCTGGGACCGATTGGGGAATGACTGTGACAACAGGAAAGGTTGAAAGGGACTCCCCATCCTAAAGCATCAGGGAGTCATGTGGGACATTGACATGCCAAAATCTGGCTTTGATGGAGCTGGGGCGGGGTGGGGGGGAGAGAGAAAGAAAGAAAGAAAGAAAGAAAGAAAGAAAGAAAGAAAGAAAGAAAGAAAGAAAGAAAAGAAAGAAAGGTGGGAAGGAACCGTCTCCCTATGCCAATCTGGAGGGGGCTGAGTGTAACTGAAAGGTCTGTTCACTCTGTAGCTCTCCCCGTAATATCATCTTGGAATGTCGGAGTCAGAAATCCTGATTTGGCAGCTACTGAAAAATATGGGGGAAAGGTCTGTGAGAGTTTAGCTGGGGGACGGCTTGCAGCTTGTGGGGGTACCTTGGATTGAAAAGAGCAAGGTAGTTTTAGATCCCTTTTCCCCCCTGGATTGAAATTATAGGGCTACCCACCCCCAAACAATGCTGGGCAAACGTGGAAGTTGAATGCCAAAATTCCTAATGCCCTGGGTTCATAGGCATTGGAAGCCAGGAGATATTTGGGCCAGAACTGCTGCCTTTCTGCAGCCCACTGGTAGCCCACGTTTCTTTCAAATGTAGGACAGAGTCCTACAACCCCTGGGCATGGCTTGTGTCATGTTTCCTACACTGTATAATTTCCCTCTGTTCAATCTGTTTTCTTTGCCCTACAGACAGCAGCAAGAAGGTGCAGGACGTGCTGCAGGAATTTTATGGAGATGGTAAATTGTCTGAGCACCTTCAAGGAGATGTGAGTACACTCCTCTCCCCCGCACCCATTCATCTCTTGCCTTGCAAAATTTGTACATTTTTTGCCGGGGGTGGGGAGGGAATCACTCATTCCAAGAAAAGAATTTACCCCCAAAGTTCACATAGGCAAGGTGACCTTGCAAAGCAATATGTCATCCCTTTGAACATCTCTTGTCCCAGCTGAAGCATACCTGGGGGTTGGCAAAACCGGCCCCCACCAGGATGCAGGCACAGGAGGGGTGCAAAATTCTATGGAGTATAGGGTGCATATATATCTTCGTCCTTTTCACACCATGACACAAAGGCATTTTTCCCCAGGAGGTAGGATGATAGAGCTCCTTGCTAGGGATGCTAATTTTTAACCTGTTCTTACAGATAGGAGGTTGATCCTAAAGTTCCATAGAGATCCACCCTCCTGTCATTTAAGACCGCTAGTTCTAATCCTGCCATCTGGATCAGCAGAGAGCAAATATTTGCTACCTTGTATGCAATAGCCTTTTAGGTACTAGTGCTATCATGATGTCCCACATCTGCCTTCTCATCTTTGGACTAAACTTAGCTCATTCCTTCAGCCTTTCCTCATAGGACTTGTTTTCCATACAGTTGACCATCTTTGCTACCCTTATCTGAACTTGCTCCAATTTGTCTACATTCTTCTTAGTAAAGAATTGGATGCAGTACTCCAAGCAAAACAAAAAATGAAAACAAATTCCTTCTTGTGACTTGGAAACAACGGTTCTGTCAATGCAGCCCAGAGTCGCATTAGCCTGTTTTGCAGCTGCCTCACGTTGCTGCCTCATGTCCAGCTCATGGCTGACTATAATCTCAAGATCCCTTTCGCATGTACTGCTGTTGAGCCAGGCACCCCTCACCCTGTACTTGTAGTTTGTTTCCTATTTGCATTCCTATTTGCATTTAGTTTGTTTCCTATTTGCATTTGTTCCTGTTTAATTTGTCAGTGTCATCCCAGTTTTCTCTTCTCTCAAGGTCCCTTTGAATTTTATCTGTATCTTCTGAGATGTTAACTGTCCCTCTCAGTTTTGTATCATCCTCATAATTGATAAAGAGTCCCTCCACTGTGTCACTGATAAAAATGTTGAAGCGTGTCAGGCTTGGATTCCTGTGGCATCCCACTTGTGACATCCCTCCAGTTTGGTGAGGAACCGTGGATGAGCGTGGTTTTCCAAACAGTTGTGGATCCACCTGGCAGTATTATCACTTAACTCACATTTAACCAGTTTGATCACCAAAATATAACGAGGGACTTTGTCGGATGCTTTGCCGAAATCAAGATTCATTCCATCTACAGCATTCACACAATCTACTGAGCCTGCTGAGTCTCTACTTCTGCCTTCCTTCCTATAATCAAACAACCTGCTCCCCTGTGGATTATCATGAACCTGCCCTATGCATCGCAAGTCTTCCCTGCTGCTTTACTATTGTCTCTTACTCGGCCTATGTGATGACTCCTCCCCTTCCTGTGTCTACTAATCCAATAGCTGCCATACAATGGAGGGAATGGAGAGGAGATTGTTTTGTTTTATTTTATTTTTATAATGTTTATTAAATTTTATGTATTTATTTAATAAAAATTTATTTTTATTAAATGGAGAGATTATTTTATTTTATTTTGATAATGCTTATTAAATTTTCTATTTTACAATTTCACATACTCATTTTACATCCTTAAAGCATCAATGACCTCCCTTCTTCTCTTTCCATGGTTCATTTTACATGTCTTAAATCCCTGCATATTTTACAAAAACTGTCCCAATCAGTTTTCCATTATAGAGGAGATTATTTATTCACTCCCATTAAATCAGGGACAGAACAATTGAGGTTCTCCATTCTCCCTTACCACGAAAGACCACTACCGTAGCATTGACATTGCTCAGATCAGTGCTCTGTTCAATTTCTATTACAACTGATAGGATGGGTTTCCTCACATTCTCCTCTTTTTCTTCTGTCACTTTCATTCTTTTACTGACGCCGTTGCCAGACGATAGACTTTGAGGGTTTCAAGCTCTTCCTGAAAACCTATTTGGAAGCAGAGGAGATCTCAGATGAACTTTGCAGCCATCTCTTCATGTCTTTCCAGACTACGGCAGGACAGGCCACAGCAGAGCCAGGGGTGCAATCAAGTAAGGAGACTTCCAGCAGAAAGGCTGCTATATTTTATTGCTTTTATTCAGGGGGTACATGGGATCTGCACATCCTTTGGTGGTGGTGAAAAAACAACATCCCCAAATGCTTAAAAAGTAGGGACAGATGCTTTTTGGGTAGAGCATCTGATTTATTTATATCCTGTCCTCTCAGGGTGGCATACAGAAATCATAACACTTATTTGAAAACTTTTTTTATTAAAAAAAACCCAACAACAAATTAAACTCCTTAGAGTGAGCCCCAAAAGAACAATAAACAGAGACATACAGCAGGTGATGACAACGAATGAAATGTAGCCTGAAATAAAAATATCTTGAGAGTTAGTTGTGTGTTTTTTTAACACAGTACATAAATGTGAATGCAGTGTAATATCTAGCAGCCCCTAGAGTGGAGAATTATTGACAGATCTCTTGCCCCTAAAGCCTTCTCTTTCTTTCTCTCTGTCTCTCCCTCCTCCACCTTGCTTTCTAGCCAGTGGCTTTGTTTGCGTCAATGATGTCTCTTGTTACTTCTCTCTGCTGGAAGGTGGAAGGCCAGAAGACAAGCTGGAATGTGAGTAACTGCGAAAGGATCAAGAGAAGGATGAGGCCGCTGAGGACCCCAGTTCTTAGCCTCAGATATTGGGGTGGGTGGGTTTGGGTTAAACAAACACTGATGAAAATCTGTCCCTGGCAGTTATTGAGGGGGAAAAGGCTTGGTGAAGAGTTGGGAGGAAATGGGATCTTTATGGAAGGTGTCTGAACCTGAAGGGAGATGGCAGAGGTTTTCCCCCCTTTGATCCTGAAGCTTCTAGTTCTGATCTTATTTCTCCTTCCACAGTCACCTTCAAGCTCTATGACAAAGATGGGAATGGCCTGCTCGACAGTTCAGTGAGTAGCATGAGATCTTCAGGAGCTAACTTTGGGACTGTTGGCATTGCATCTCTTCTCCCCATTCCTTTCCTCTTTTCCCCCATTCAGGCATTACAGGCTACACACCCACACACCCGGCAACAAGCATCTCCACCCACCCACAAAGCTTTTGAAAATTTGCGCTTTTTGTACCTGGGATGACCCAAGGTATTTCAGTGGCACCCACCCACACACTAATTGACATGAACCCCAACCGACTTCTACAGGAAAGTTCTCTCGCACAAGCTTTGCTTTAGTGAGTCTTGCTCTGGAGAACATCCTGGTACATTGTTCCCTGTTGTTCTGTCTCTCGCACTCCTGACCTTGATGGTGCCCAAAATATGTTGCTTTCCTTCCCTCATTTGTGGGTGCTCATTTTCCCCTCATAGCTTATCTCTGGTTTGCACTCGTGGACTTTTCCCTCCACGCTCCCAGGAGGCCTGTATCTTGTTGCCTCGGCACAGAAGCATTGCTGTTTGTTTTCCAGCATTTCACCTTTTCCACTTTCTGTGGCTGACCTCCACATTACCACCAGGTTTGCAGCCGAGAGGGGCCCCATCCTGGCTATGATTCCAGCCCTTCTGGGCTTCTGCTATTTCATGGATGCCATATTTGGAAGAGGAAATTCGGGAGCAAGAGGGAATAAATCTTTTTTTTCTCTCCCATATTTTCTTTGCAATGCAGTGTGGTGGATGTGCCCTCCTGGCCCAATCCAACTAATGTCAGAGACCAGAGCCACCCCATATGCACTTTTATGATTTGCTTTACAAGGCTGCCACTTTTTTCCGTGGCAGGGCTCCTGTGCCTTTAACAGCTGCATGATAGGAAGAAAATCAGCAAGTGAAATTTGCTGCATCTCCTGCTAAAACAGAGATAGCCATCCTATTTTGAGCAAGCTGAGATATGATGCTATCTTTGGATTCTCCCAATCTGTGATATGGGGTCACCTCTTGTCAACTGGAGTTTCTTGACTCCTGACTTTATCTCTCTAAATGCCCCCCCAGTTTCTAACGTGCCTGCCCTTATTATGTAAGCACCTGCCTTCACCTTTAATGCAGGCCTTAAACTATGTTCTTCTGTAGGAGGTGGACCGCATAATCACACAGATGATGCGTGTGGCTGAATATCTAGACTGGGACGTCACTGAGCTTAAGCCAGTAAGTGCAGAATACCCATACCTGATTTTCAGTAGGCATATTTCCATTCCTTCACACACAACCCACACACATGCTCATCTATGCTGGGAAGTGCTGGCTCTTGCAGTGTTTCCCAAACATGGGTCTCCAGCTATTTTTTTGGACTATAATTCCCATCATCCCTGACCACTGCTCTTGCTAGCTGGGGATGATGGGAGTTGTAGTCCAAAAACAACTGGAGACCCAGGTTTGGGAAACACTGCGAATTTTGCTGTCTCTTAGAATCTGAGGTTAATGGAGCACACAGGGAAGCTGGACAAGGTGTTGTCTTCAACACAACACCAGGAAGGGGATGGAGCTCAGGCTGTGCAGTTATGGAGTAGAGTGTGTTTTTAGTTGGAAGAGAAGACTCTGACAGTTAAATGAGCCAGGGCAGGCTAATGGGGTTCATATATAAAATCTGGATTGGAGTGTCCTCATAGAGTGACCTCTCCTTTTTCTGCTTTCTGCTGGCTGGTTGTTGCTTTTTTTTGCAGGGGACAGTGTGGTGAAGAAGAGTACAAGCTCTTGTTTCCCCGCCCGCCTTCTCTCCAAATAATCTTTGCAGTTACAAAGCTTTTGGGGTTTAAGAATGGAGGATGGATGCAGGGAGTGGATGGAATTTGCCATATGCTGCAAATAACGTTGGATTCTTGGATGCACATTTCGGGAAGAATGGCTTTGTCTCCTAGACGTGCCTCATAAAAATGAGCTGGGGAACAAGGCATGGTGCGCATGTCAACCTGTGTCGAATGGACTTCAGCAAGCCCTCCCATGCCCTCTTCTTCTCCCATCTCTCATTGGCACAGATCCTGCAGGAGATGATGCGAGAGATTGACTACGACGGCAGTGGCACAGTGTCTCTATCCGAGTGGCTCCGTGGCGGCGCCACCACTGTCCCCCTTTTGGTGCTACTTGGACTGGAGGCTGTAAGTGCACAGAGGGGCAAGGGAGAAGGATGGGGAAGGGAGATGGGGGCTGAGATAATAAGACAGGCAGGCACACCTCTGCCTATCTGAGCCAGACTAAGGTGCTGTGGTCTGGGACAGTGGGGCATTCTGTGATCTCCAGTACAGGAAGCAGGAATGGTTTCTAGCCACATATTAATATTACCTGGTGCTTCCTTGGAAATGAGCTTCAAGCTGCCACCCTGTTTGACAGATAAGTCACAAGCTGCTTTTATTAAGACTGGAGCAAAAGCAAAACTGCTCTTTCACTGTGTTGATTTGAGGTGGTGGCTGCACTGTTGGACTCCAATTCCCATCAGCCTCCAGCTAGCATGGCCAATGTTAAAGGGGTGGGTGGGAGTTGCAGTCCAGCAACACCTGACACACCACAGAATAGCTCCATGTAGTGCTTTTCTCCATCATGGGGGCTTCTTGGAGGAGAGTCCTCCCTTCCTAAAATATTTATTAAAAGTTGATATTTTTACTCTTGTATTAGTTCATTCCAAGGGGCCAAAGTTATAAGTCCATACATGCACATTTTGAAGGTAATATTATCCCTCCCACCCCCAAACATGCCAACCTTTCCCCAAAATTCTGACCCACATCCCCCCCATTCCTCCCACACCTTCCGTGAACCCTGATATCTCTCTTCCCCTCCCATTCAAAAAACAATCACACACAACAACAAAAACCAACCTCTGCCGTCACTGCCTACTTTCCTCCATTGCTACAGACCATGAAGGATGATGGGCAGCACCTCTGGCGCCTGAAGCACTTCAACCGGCCCGTTTACTGCAATGTGTGTGAGACGCTTCTGCTGGGGCTGCGCAAGCAGGGGCTGCGCTGCACTTGTGAGTGGCTTCCTTTGTCTTTGGGGTGAAGGTGGTCATCTCCTCCTTTCATCCAGTATGGGCTTCTCTAGTATGTGCCTGCCCCTGCTGTGGAATAATAAGTGTGTTTGCGAACAAGGGAACCTGGGGATGGAGAACAGGTGGAGGGTGTGTCCTCCAAACGCTGCCATATTTGAGGCATCTTCAGGAAGAACTAACAAAAAAAATGAGCCTCCGGCAGTGTGGCCTGTACCACTGAGCAGAGGGCGGAGGGGTGTTTTAATTTTCCCTTATGAGTGAAACTGACTAGATCAGAAATTTCTTGTGGCCTCTGGAGATCCAGCAGGATTGCCCTTGAAAGCCATGCACACCAGCACCTTTGCTCTGGAAGCCCCTGCAATTCTGTTCTTCTCTCAACATCTTTGCAGGCACTTCCTCTCCTATTAAAACAACAGCAGCAGCAATCCAACTACTTTTCTAGAAGCTTGCCTTTTAAAAGAAAATAAAGCTGGGATTTCCATGAGCTGCCCAACAGTTGCTTGCTGCTTTTAAAAATCTGGAAGCTCCTTTAAAGCATGGTTTGCAATGTGGCATGTACATGGGGTGAGGGGGTTTGCTATTTAATGAGCGTTTCTCATCATTAAGCAGGGGCAAATAATGCATTGCCCTTGGAGAGATTTGCATGATGCTCAGGCATGGAGCACTGCAGTTTCGGTAGTCAGAAAACATGACATCCGTTCAACAATTGGTTGTGCTCTGCGTGAAACAAAAACTTATTGGCTCACTTAGCCTCTCATGCTCTCTCTCCTCTTGGAGAGGTGTTCTCGGTGGCTCTGTGCTTGCAGGATACTGATCAAAGGATCAGGAAGCGGGGAGAGCAGAAGGAAATGAGAGGCCTGAATCTGGGCGGCATTAGCTGGTGATGGGGTGGGGATTTCATGGGGCAGTCTGTAACTGGAGTTGCATATTCAGTCCCTAGTTGCTCACATGTCAACAAATCCACCCTTCTCCTTCTTTTTGCCCACAGTTTGCAAGTGCACAGTGCATGAGCGCTGTGCCCGCAAAGCCCCCCTGAGCTGTATCAGCACCTATGCCAAGAGCCGCCGTGACACCAGTGTGAGTACAGTGGGCAAAAGAGGGGAGGGCATTGCATCCATAAAGCAACCTTCAGCTCATCTGGCTGCGTTATTACCTAGGGTTTCTTTCAGACTTCCCCTGTCTCTGCTTCCTCTCCTCCCCCGCCGTGTATCCTCAGCCTCCCTCCTTTCTGTCATGATCTCCTGTCCAAGCAAGGGAACAGATTGTCTCCTTCTATAGTTCCCTCCACTGACTCTCATGCCTTCCCTTTAGGAACTCTCTGGATTCATTTTTTTCTAAGGATTTGTGGGGTGCTCCCCCTCTCCTCTTCTCCTGGATGTGAAATTGTCTTCACCTGTCCCCAGACCACATCTGTAGGAAATATTTCTTCCCTTCTTAATTCATTCATGACCTCCACCTTTTCTTAGCAGCATCATTTCCAAAATCATTAGCCAAGTAAATAGCAAATGCCCAGCTAATTATAAACACCTTAGTTCTTTGCTCCTGCCCAGTTTAATTACATCACTCCTCTTAACCATCAGGAAATAGCATGCAAGAGCTGAGAGAGGATGTCCTGGACAAAGGACTCTAGAGCTCTGGCTCCCATTCTCCCCTTCCTGTTCCAATCTTTTTAGATCTATCTTCTCTCCAGGGAGTCAGGGCTAGAACTCGAGAGCTGTGGGTTCTGATTCTGCTGATCTAGCCCGGTGGTCCCTGTCCCTCCACTTTCATGTGCCCATCACTCTTCCACTTGCAGGCACAAGCCCACATCTGGGTAAGAGGCGGCTGTGACGGTAGCAAGTGTGACCGGTGTCAGAAGAAGATCAAGAGTTTTCAGAGCCTGACGGGAATGCACTGTGCCTGGTGCCATCAGAAGGTGAGTTCATACCCCCCCAATTTTCCCTGATTGGAGGCCTAGATGCCACAAGTCAGGAATGGCTCTTCATTAAGGGCCTGCTTCTCAGTTATCTGTCTGCTTGCACTTCAAACTCCAGCTTTCCCTTCCCTCATTTGGGAGATCACGATGCACCTCCATATTCACTGTGGAGAGCCCTCTCAGCACTCATTGCTTCATTAGTTGTGGTGCAAGGTGGTTGGGAGAAGCAGCAGCAGCCGGGATGCAACCAATGGTCCCATCCCATGTGCCAGAATGACTGTGAGAAGTGAGACTGTGTCTGATCACAGAGTGGCCCCTTCCAGGTGTTCCTGTTACCTTGTAGGAAGGAGTCCTCCATTGCACTCTGGCTTGCCAAGCATCGGAACACGGGAAGCTGCCATGTACTGAGTCAGACCATTCGTCGGTTTTAACTCAGTGTTGCCTAAACACTGTTAGGCAGTGGCTCTCCAGGGCTTTTGGCAGGGGGCATTCCCAGCCCTGCCCAGAGAGGCTGTGGGGAACCTGCAGGTGCTCTGCAACTAAGCTAAGGCTGTTCCCTGCATGGGCGCAGCAAGATCTGCAAAGGGCAGCAGAGTATTGGTGGAATAGAGGACTTCTGGGGAGGAGGAGCATTTCTCGAGGGAGCCTGTGAAAAGGTGGGAGGTGAAAGCAACAATGGAGGTGGAGGGCTGTCCTGTGGCCTAATAAAGCCTGACTGGTTTATGCCTTCCTGGCATAGTGTGCCACATTATAAGTAACTGATGTATATATATATTCTGCTAAGAGATTTTTGCGTGTGTTTTATATGTAGTCAGACTCTCATTTCATCAGTTAAAAGTGATCATCATTTTTGTCTTGCTTCATGGTTCAGAAAGCAAAATCACAAATGCTGTTCCTGAACTGGTGTTCTAGGTGAAAGGAAGAGATTGCATTCGAGGCTTTTGGTGGTACCTTTCCACCCTTTCCATTTTGCAGGGCAGAACTCAGAATAAACTTTTTGTATCTCTCTAGATCCATGACGAGTGCATGTCTTTCATGCCTTCAACTTGTGATTGCGGGGTCCTCAGAGATCATATCCTGCCACCTTCAGCAATCTACCCTGTTGTGCTGGTGAGTGGCTTATTGAGACACATGGATTATACACAAAATGTTTGCACATGTGTACACCCCCCCCCACACACAACACCACCTATGCACAGAATAATAGAGTTGGAATCGCAGCTGTCATGGCGGACACAAACGACAGGAAAGAGTGTTCTCTTCTGAAGCCCATTGATGCCGCCTGCTCACTAACAATTGTTTTTAAAAGATTTGGAGGCAGTGCAAGAGAGCAGTCACTGCCCATAATGTACATTGTTTTTTGTGTCCTACCATAGTATCTGATGAAGCAGTTTCGTAAGTTCTCATTCTGCTTCCAGCTAAAGCACTAAAGTACATCGTTAGAAATCATTGTGGCTGCAATAGATTGTGTTTATCTGGGTGCAAGTCCTATTGTTGAGAATGCCCATTCTGCATACAGCATTTCTTCTTCAGTCCCTAAGCACCAAAGTAATTTTGGAACTGTTTTTTAAAGGTTTTTAAATATGTATAGATCTATGTATGCTTAGTATGTGAAAGGGTACCCAGTCAGATGGATGGGGTACAAATATATTATTATTAGGTATGGGGGTTAGAGAAAATGTTAACTCTGCCCCTCTGCAATGCTCTGTGTATTTAAGATGATTTTTAAAGTTTGCCTCGGGAGTTAAATTGACTAGATGAAAAGCTGCTGTTGATATAGCCTGGAGAAGAGAAGGTTAAGGGGTGATATGATAGCCATGTTCAAATATATAAAAGGATGTCATATAGAGGAGGGTGAAAGGTTGTTTTCTGCTGCTCCAGAGAAGCGGACACAGAGCAATGCATTCAAACTACAAGAAAGAAGATTCCACCTAAACATTAGGAAGAACTTCCTGACAGTAAGAGCTGTTCGACAGTGGAATTTGCTGCCAAGAAGTGTGGTGGAGTCTCCTTCTTTGGAGGTCTTTAAGCATATGTCAAGAATGCTTTGATGGTGTTTCCTGCTTGGCAGGGGGTTGGACTGGATGGCCCTTGTGGTCTCTTCCAATTCTATGATTCTATGATATGGTCCAGTTTAAGACAAGATGGCATAATTTCAGCACTGAAGTCTACTGTAAAGTACATATCACCACATTTCTGGCACATGCATATAATCCTCAGAATCTACTTTTGCTCTGGAGATAGGTCTGGTTTTTTTCAGTACAGGAGAATGCACACAGGGAGCACATTAAGTAGGTGTTGAAGGAAGAGGAGGAGCAAGCTGCAGGTCTTAGAAATGTACCCATCCTCTTGGTGCTTGCTTGCTTGTTTGTGGCGAGCCTTCCTCGGGCATTTGACCCCAATGGTTTTCATCCCAGCAACAGCCTTAGAGCTGTTGTGGTGCTACTTCCCCTGCTGATTCTTGCCCCTTTCTGTGTCCCAGGAGCGACAGAACAGTCAGAAGAACGGAGTCTGTGGGACCCCTTCAGAAGATCCAGCTCAGCCCTTCACCACCCCTGAGGGACAGGCACTGCGGGTGAGCCTGGGGAAAGTGAAAGGGGGGTGTTGCCAGGTCCCCACTTACTGTTGGTACCCTGTTGGCTGTGCTTGTCTGAGCAATGCCTTCTGCATCCATGTAAGTTACAAATAACCCAGGAAGTTGGCAGGAGAGGGAGGTTAGTCAATACTTAAAACGTCCCTTGCCCTCGAGCTGGAGCACATTCGAGTCCCTCCCGTGCTGTTTGTGCCATGTGTGAAATTTGGTAATACCAGTGAGAGAATATACTGAATATACGGTCCGGTCAGTGCAGGGTTTTAGGGTTGTTGTTTTTTAATGCAGCTTAAGCTCAAACTGCTTTTGAACCATACATGCAGGTCACCCACTCAAATCCTCAGCAGCTGCTGTTTGCTGAAGCAGAAGAATTGCTGGGTCAGAGGGCTCAATTGCATTGTAACCCTAAACTAGTTCTGACTGCTGTGGCTTTCCTCCAGGGACTCCCGGGTATGATTGCTCAGTGCAGGGTGCTGCAGAATAAATGCTAACGATCCCTGGACCCTTCAGGATTAAAAAACAAAACAAAAAAACAAAACCACCCCAAGAGATTAGGGGATAGGAAGAACAACTATGACAGTTTAAGCTGGTTTAAAATTGCCACGAGTGTACAGGCCCACAGTGAACCCAAGAGCTGTATGTATGGCTCTCCATAGACCTCTCTGGAAGCCATGCTCATAGCAAAGGGAAGAGGTGGGTGGTTAGGGCTGATTTCAGCTGTACCCAGCTGCATCTACATGCCTGTTTCTCCATCCCTTCCTGTGCTGCTGAACCTACATGCTGTTTGCTTGTTAGCAGGAGTGGGAAAGCGAATTTGACCATTGGCCAAGCTGCTCCCCAAAAACCCTTTCCATCCGTCTTTCCGCAGATCATCCCGGTGCCTGACACTCACCCCTTGCTTGTCTTTGTCAATCCCAAGAGTGGTGGGAAGCAGGGAGAGAGGTGAGAAGGGAATGGGGTCTGAAGCATAAAGGTGGCGGGGCAGGGGAGGCTAGAATCATAGAACTGTAGAGCTGGAAAGCGACTCCAAGGGTCATCAAGTCCAACACTCTGCAATGCAGGAATCCTGCCCACAATCATCCCTGGGTTGACTCAAACCACCAACCTTCTGATCGAGAGCCAGATGCGCTGATCCATTGTACCACATCATTCTTTTTTCTACCCTGTTTCTCATATTTTAAGACATACCCATAAAATAAGCCATAGCAGGATTTTTAAGCATTCAAGGAATATAAGCCATACCCCGAAAATAAGACATAGTGATAGGCGCAGCAGCAATGCCGGCCGCGGCAGGAGGAAGAGGAAAAAAATAAGACATCCCTTGAAAATAAGCCATAGTGTGTTTTTTTGAGGAAAAAAATAAATATAAGACGTGTCTTATAATATGAGAAACACGGTAGGATGTGTGTCTTACGGTCCACACCACTTTTGCTTTTGGGTGGTTAGATGCAGTTTATTTTTTATGAGTTTTTTGTCTGAGGTTCTATAGAAAATCCCAGCAGAATGTATCTCTTACAACATGGAAACTCCCCACCCCCACCTCCACTACTTTTAATTGCCAGAAAAACTCTGGGTAATCACTTATACAATTCACATTTGGCAGGGCTGCCAGGAGCTTGTAAAAAATTCTTGGGGCTCCAGATCTGGTCAGTGGGACACTAGCTGACCATCCCTTAATCTACAAGACCCCATCATTTGTAAGCATGTCCCACAAACCTGGTTTCTCTCGCAAAGCATATTACGAACTTGACCAAGGTGGTTTCCAATTTGCTTTTCCCCCCCATGTTATTGGCAGGGTGCTGCGGAAATTTCAATACCTCCTCAATCCACGGCAGGTCTACAATTTACTGAAGGGGGGCCCCGGACCTGGGTGAGTTGCTATGACCTTCAGTGCATGTCAGCTGGGTCTTCCTGTTGTGACAGTAGTTACCCACATTTCACATCTCTTGAAGGATAAAGAGAGAGAGAGAGTGTGTGTGTGTGTATACGTGTGTGTACCAACACAGCTGGAGGAATTTTGTGCTCTATCTCTAGGTGGCTTGTGATCAGGACTGAGAGGCAGCTATGGAGTCTGTTGCTAAAACTTAATTGTATGCACCTTTTTTGTTCCAGGCTAAACTTCTTCCGCGATGTGCCAGATTTCCGTATCCTGGTTTGTGGTGGTGACGGCACAGTTGGATGGATCTTGGATGCCATCGGTAGGTCTTTGAGACACTTTAAAGGTTTTCCTTTTCCACAGTCGGGTACAGATAAAGAGCCAATCCAAAACCTCTGTTTTTGTTTCAACACGATAACTGCTAATTGCTTTAAAAGGGCCAATAATGTACCCATCATCCTAACAACTGAGGTCGCTAATGTTGCCACTCCATGTTATAAGGAATGGATCAGTTTTCATTCTCTTTTTAGACAAAGCCAACCTACCAAGTCGGCCTCCTGTGGCTGTGTTGCCCCTGGGAACTGGCAATGATCTGGCCCGCTGCCTTCGCTGGGGAGGAGGTGAGTAACACCAGTTGGTCTCCCATCTCATGCTGCTAATCACCTGCAATCAGACCAGGTGACCCACTAGAGACTATACTGTTTCCTTGTCCCAGCTAAGACCATTTAGCCATGTAGGTTTCTCCCACAGCCCTGAATTTGACCAGTGGGTCCATTAATAACAGCAAGGAAGGTGCCCTGATGTCAGGCAGTTTAGCTGAACAAGTGAGTGTACAGAGTCTCCTGATATTTCCCCTGGGGTTTTAGACCCTGGGTATGAATCTTGTGCTGTCCAATTTCTCTTACGTTCCCTTTCTTTCTTTCTACCCCTCCTTCTTCCTCTCCCTCTCCCCCTCCCTTCCTCTCTCTCTCTCGTTGTCTCTTTCCAAAGCAAAACCTCCGCCTCTGCAATTTTGTGTTGAAAACATTCAGTACATAGCTGATATAGCAATAACTCATAAACAGTAATGTGATAGCATAGAGTTCTTCCCCTAGGGCTGGGACAACCTGGGTTTGGATTCCTGCCCAGCCACAAAGTCATTTGCATTGTCTACCTCACATGGTTGTTGTGAGGATCACCCCATGTACCTTACCCTGAACTCCAGCGTGTAGCTGGAAAGCCAAGCACAGCAGCATGTATAAAATAAAGCTGCATTTTATAAAAAGCCTCTGACGGATCTTGGCTCCGTAACAAAAGTGCTTTCTGTTGTGCCTTAATCTTTCCCTTAAATAGTAGCAACCCAAACATTCTAGCATGGGAATTAGTCCTAGTACTGGAGAAAGGAAAGCACTGGAAAAGCAGCCTGATGTTGCCTGGTTTTGTGCTCCTCTCATCTTGATTTGATTACTACACGAAGACTGTCTGGCCAAGGTGGGGGGAGTGGAGCTTATTACCAGAGTTCACACTTCCACCTCCCAACATTTCAAAAATCACAAGCCTACTCCCTCCCCCCTCAGTCTCTAATGCATAAATTCCTGCCCAGGTTATGACGGCGAGAACCTAGTGAAGATCCTTAAAGACATTGAGGCCAGCAGCATCCTGCAGATGGATCGCTGGTCAGTCCAGGTGACGCCTGACAACCCTGATGAGAAAGGGGACCCCGTCCCCTACGAGATCATCAACAACTATTTCTCCATTGGGGTAGTAAGTATGGAATGGGCAAGTGGAAAATACCAAGGAGCGGCACTGGAGGACAGCCCTCCTCTTGAAGTCCGTGGAGGGTGGATATTGTCTGTCTGTCTGTCTGTCTGTCTCTCTCTCTCTCTCCCTCCCTCCCTCTCTCCCTCTCTCTCTCTGTACTACGGGAGGTTTTGCGGTCTTCTGAGCTGTTGCTATCCTGGTGCCACTGAAGTCAGTGGCAGGAGACTGCAGAGAAGGGGGCAGGAGGTTTCAAGCAAGAGGGATACAGGACATAGCAGAAAGTTGAGAAGGACTGGAAGCAGGGGGTGGAGGGGGGACTCTGGGAAGCTGAGAGGTGGCAGGCGGGGGGAGGGTACTTTGGAAGAAGCTGTGTGGGACATCTCCTCCCATCCCATTGTTCCCTCTCCACCTCCATGACGCCCCCTCTTATTTCTGACTCTGTCTTTCTCACCCACCCTTTCTCCAGGATGCCTCCATTGCCCACCGATTCCATGTCATGAGGGAGAAATACCCGGAGAAATTTAACAGCAGGTTAGCGCAGTACGGTTGGGGAGCACCCTCTCTTGGTCACTGTACCTACCCAGAATCCTCTGCTCTGGAATCATGGCTGTCTTCCCCTGTGTAGCCAGTCCGATCTGGCACTTGAGTCTCCTCATTCATGCATAGGAACCTCTGCCTGTGGGGAGGAAGGGGCTTTTTGGTCCCTGGCCTCTTTGGCACACTGTTGGTGCTTCTCCGTCTCTCCCCGGGAAGCATCTGTGGGTGGCCAGGGGCTGCCACGTAGCTGAGAAAGCAGTTGGTTCTATGGAGAAGGTGGTTTCGGCCATGGAGTAGTTGGGTAGTAAAAGAGGATGCTCTTCAGAGGAGCAGTCTAGGCTGGCAACATTGGTGACCTTTGGTAACATGGTGCCCTGAGTAAGGCCAAAATTTGGCAACCCCAAATGGATCTTCTCAGTTATGGATCGTCTCAATTTTGCTCCCGTGTGGGGGAACTGCCTGCACCACCCTAAATCTGATGCTGCTGGCAAGTCCTGCAGGTGGATGTGTTTGGCTGAGGCCTTCCTGGTAGAAACAGAACCCAGCCACATGCTTTTCGTTTTTTTGTTTCGCACCCCCTTTTCCCCTGAACCAGGATGAAGAACAAGCTCTGGTATTTTGAGTTTGCTACATCGGAGACCATCTTTGCCACATGCAAAAAGCTCAAGGAGTGCCTGTCTGTTGAGGTGAGGTTCCCCCTTGTGGCGCTTGAGTCGAACAGCTGTGTTGCAACTGTGAAAGACGAGAGTTGCCTTTTCTGTCCTCTGCAACCATCTCTGCTGCAGATTACTGGTGAATCAGAGCAAACGTCAGTCTGCAAAAAAAAAGAACGTTTGTTATGATTCGGCAGTAAGCCGCAAGTTTTCCCGGGTAAACCTCTCAGCCTTGTGTCTAGAAATCATGGAACAAAGGGGAGTGTGGATGAACCCTTACTTTAAGTCAGACTTTAGGAGATACTTGGTATTCTTGTGAACACCAGGACTTAGGAACATGTTGTCTCTGAGAGTGGGTGCAGAGTAACTCTCCCTCGTCACTGAGTTGCCAAAAGCGGCTTGGGACCCGCTACACATTTGACATTATGACTTCTGCATTGGAAAGGGGGACTGCCAAGCAGGCTTGAGCCACAGCACTTTTCATTTTAAAAATAAGCACCGACACCTCTCCCTCTGTCACCTTTCCATGGGCCTCTCGAGACACATATATACGTACGGTATATGAGAAATTATATGAATGTATATGCATTTGTTATGTTTTTGCAATTACTGCATCTATATCAAATAACAAAGAATAAACTACACACACACACACACACACATGAAAGAGTCAATTACCTGGTGATGTTAACCCCCCCCCCACATTCCTTTCCCCACCCCAAGTGCTGTGGGCAGCCTATTGACCTCAGCGGAGCACTTTCCGGAGTAGCTGTCCTCAACATTCCCAGCATGCACGGCGGCTCCAACCTCTGGGGTGAGACCAAGAGACCGCTGGGGGAGGCAGCGGCACGAAGCACAGCAGGGGGAGCCGCACAGCCCCAGGTCATCAGTGATGCCGAAACTCTGAAGAACTGTGTACAAGGTGAGCTGAGGAAGAAGGGGCAGCAGCTGGGCTCAGGTGGGTTGGGCTGCTTTAGGCAGCAGTGGAAGTGGAAAGCAAGAGCAGATGTTGGTTGTTGTGACCATGAACGAAGAATGGGATGATACTCCACAGACTCCTGAGAACATCGCACAGGGAGGGTTTGGCTAGGAAAAGCAGCTCCGAGGGCCTTCTGGCGGTTCCTTCACTGCAAGAAGCAAAGTTACAGGGAACCAGGCAGAAGGCCTTCTTGGTAGTGGCGCCCATCCTGTGGAACGCCCTCCCACCAGGTGTCAAGGAAGCAAAGAATTACACAACTTTAAGAAGACAAATGAAGGCTGCCCTGTAACAACAACAACAGCAACAGCAACAGCAACAGCAACAGCAACAGCAGCAACAACAACAACAACAATTTATTATTTATACCCTGCCTGTCTGGCTGGGCCTCTCCACCACTCTGGGTGGCTCCCAACAGAATATTAATAAAACATTGAACATTAAAAACTTCCCTAAACAGGATTGCCCTCAGATGTCTTCTAAAAGTCAGATAGTTGTTTATTTCCTTGACATCCACAGGGCAGGCGCCACTACCAAGAAGGCCCTCTGCCTGGTTCCCTGTAACTTCGCTTCTCACAGTGAGGGAACTGCCAGAAGGCCCTCGGAGATGAACCTCAGTGTCTGGGCTGAATAATGGGGGTGGAGACACTCCTTCGGGTATACTGGGCCGAGGCCGTTTAGGGCTTTAAAGGTCAGCACAAACACTTTGAATTGTAATTGGAAACATGCTGGGAGTCAATGTAGGTCTTTCAGGACTGGTGTTATGTGGTCTTGGTGGCCACTCTGTGTTTAATGTTTGATGTCTTAGCTTTTTATATGTGCTGGAAGCTGCCCAAAGCAGCTGGGTGAAACCCAGCCAGACGGGCAGGGTATAAATGATAAAGTTGTTGTTGTTGTTGTTGTTGTAAGTAGATATGGGCAAAACCTCCAATATTCTCCTATTCTCCTCCTCCCCCTTGCTATTTCTCACCTAGACCTAAGTGACCGGCGGATGGAGGTGGTGGGCCTGGAAGGCGTCTTAGAGATGGGACAGATTTACACGGGACTGAAGAGCGCGGGCAAACGCCTGGCCAAGTGCTCCGAGATCACACTGAGGTGAGTTAGGCAGTTGGTCTGCGACGAGGCTTCTCCTCCTTCTCTTGCAGTTGCCATTGTGACCCTCACACGTCCTAAGGGAAAGAAAGAGGATGCCGGATTGCTGGGCAACTTCCACCCGCCCTTCACAAAGGGTACCAGATACATGGTCTGGTAAGAGTGAGCAGAGTGAGCGAGAACAAGCAAAAGGGGTGTCCACGGCTTAATTAGTGCCAGGATTCAGCCCAAGGACTTTGCTCCGGAGCATGTGAAGTAACAATGGCGGCGCTTCTGTGCGCAGAATGAAATTCTATCAGTAATTATTTAAGCCCTTCACTCGAGATGCATTCCTAGGCTGAGCCTGCAGCACTATACTGTACAAGCAACTACTGCTTTAGGTGCGACCAAGCACAGGTGAACAGCGCCGAACCTGGATGTCATAAAGACATCACTAAAAGGGCAGGATGGGGACAAGGCAGAGCGTTTGTTTTTTTCCAGTAGGTCTCTGATTTCACCGTGACCTAGAATGCAACCCCCACGTGAATGGGGTATGGTATAGTGTATGGTTTAGTGTGAGAGTGATCTTAGGCAAACCACTATCTCTCAAGCTCAGCCCCACATCTGCAATATGGTTGTAATAGCACTGGACTCCCTTAAAGGGCTGTGGTAACGATTACTCGGATAATGCTTTGAATGGAAAGAACTGTTTTATTCCTTCTTATTCCCGATGCTTAGGCTGTGAGTGCTGTTGCTTATGCTGCCAAAATGGCATATCTCTCTCTCTCTCTCTCTCTCTCTCTCTCTCTCTCTCTCTCTCTCTCTCTCTCTCTCTCTCTCTCTCTCTCTCTCTCACACACACACACACACACACACACACACACGGAAGGGAGAGAGCTTTTAAGATTGCAGAAGTATGCAAAATATTTAGGGGGGAAACCTGATGGGGGAACAAGCCGGTGAGGACTGAGCATGCTTAGTGGGAGAAATCAGAAAACAGCGAGTGTGGTGGAATAGAGTGGAGTGAATTTTGAAAGAGGGCATCACTGATTGATTATATCAGTGAACAAGAACCCTGGGTAGCTCAGTTGGTTAGAGCATGGTGCCAATAATGCCAAGGTTTCAGGTTTGATCCCTGTATGGGACAGCTGCATATTCCTGCATTGCAGGGTGTTGGACTAGATCAGGCTTTCTCAACCTCGGCCCTCCAGATGTTTTTGGCCTACAACTCCCATGATACCATTCCACAGTGGCACCCGCTCTGTGAAATGCCCTCCCATCAGATGTCAAAGAGATAAACAACTACCTGACATTTAGAAAACATCTGAAGGCAACCCTGTTTAGGCCCTATGTGACATTTTAATGTATTTTAATCTTTGTTGGAAGCCACCCAGAGTGGCTGGGGAAACCCAGCCGGATGGGCAGGGTACAAATAATTTATTATTATTATTATTATTATTATTATTTATTATTTATTGCTAGCAGGATGAGTGGTCAGGAATGATGGGAATTGTAGTCTCAAAACATCTGGAGGGTCAAGGTTGAAGAAGCCTGGACTAGATGATCCTCAGGGTCCCTTCCAACTCTGAGTTTATGACAGGACAGGGCTTCCAACTGCAACGTATTGTTGCAAGGCCCACTTGTAAATGCTTAGTAGTATAGGCTGGCCGAAGCAGAAAATCCATGATAAGACGCAGCCATCATAAGACACAGACCTGCAGAAGTCTGTGCCTCATGTTTCCATGTTAGCATCTGCTCACCATTCCCTCTCTGTGTGCTTTTGCAGAACCTTCAAGCATCTTCCCATGCAGATTGATGGAGAGCCCTGGATGCAAGCCCCATGCACGGTAAGCACATAGCACAGGGCTGGGGAACTGGATTCCCCACCCCCATGGACCACATTTGTCCAGTGGAAGAGGCTGTTCACCTGTCAGTCACCTGACACAAGCATGATGTTAGGAGAAGCATTTCCCTTTGCCGTCTGATTGAAGTCAAGCCGCGCTGCAAAAAAAGATGCCTCTAGCCAGTCCCACTGGGGGTTATAGTCAGCATGGATCAGCTCGTTGGCTCTGATTGCAACCCTTGCTTTTGGCAGGGATCAGCTGCACTCAGGAGTTCCAATCGCAATGGAGTGTGCATTTGGCACCTGATTTAACAGGTGCTGAATACAAGCCCCACTCACCGAGGACTATTTGCGAGCACCCTTTAGGGCTCCCAATTGTTCCTTTACCTGCCCATGCCTGTCACAGGTGGGCATGCTTTTGGGGGAAAGGGCTTTGTGGGCCGAATCAGGACCCCTTCCTGAAGCTGCCCAGTCAGGAAGCTGCTTCTCTCACCTCACAGATACATATCCCTCCAGTGTAAGGCAAATCCCAAAGCTGTACATTAGTTCCTGAGATGTGGAGCCCGTTGGGTTATGGGACCTGAGATGCTTTGTACTTCTTCCATTGATATGGAAGCTATGTTTTGCTGGGTTGAAAAAGGGACACAGCCATTGCTCTGCTCTACCACTGCAGGGGCACTATTGCAGGCGCAGGAAAGAAAAGCATTGAGTCCTTCTTAAGTGTTGCCACGCCCTGTTTTCCTGTGTTTCCAGATCAAAATAACCCACAAGAACCAAGCCCCAATGCTCATCGCTCCACCTCCCCGATCCTCCAGCTTTTTCGGCTTGAAGAAGGGACCGCAGGAGCCCTAAAAGAAAAAGTGCTTCTGGGTCTATCAGAAGCCACGGTGATGCAGCTCAAGGCCTGTTGTCGGGATGCCCAATGCTCTTGCACCATGGGGGGAAGTCCTGCTCTCTATTACCACCACCAAACACAAACAATTGAACAAGGTTTCTTGCTGCCTGGTACACGGCAAAGCGGGTGGGCAGCTGCAGCCACAGCGCCTTTGCTTCTGCCACACAGATCGACGTTGCCAATTCCCTGGACCGGGGTGGGAGAGCCCTTGCAATACCCCTGCTAGTGGGTGTTGTCCTTTGTGGGCTGCCTGCCGGTGCCGGTGCCCTCTTACCCCAATTGTGTGGGTGCCAAATCTTCCTTCACTGATCACTCAAAAGGCCCTGCAAATTGTCTGCTCTTGCCCTTCCGGTTCTGTTCCTTGTAGGTTGTTACCCCTTGCACTCGAGGTTACTACTGAAGGACTGTGGCGGCCCCAGCTCGCCTTTCCCGCTCCTCCCCTCCGCCCCCCTTTTATTTATTGCAACTCCATTCCAAGTCCTCCACTTAGCGTTCTCAGAAGTGCCTCAGCGTAGTAATAAAGAGTTGGGCTTGGATGGTGGTGGTTGTTCTGTTGTTGTAGCTGGTTTCTTTGGTTATGGGCAGACATGAAAGCCTAGGACATTGTGGGGCCACTGAATTAAAAATGGCTCTGTGTTGGCTAATTCCCAAAAGATGAGATGTCTTGGCTTACTTTTGAGATTTGGGAAGGGGAGGGGAGTATGTGTGTTTGCGCACATGTGAAAGTACCTGAAAGCGATCTTACTGCTTCTATGGTACCAGCCCAGATCGTGCATTGGTAGCTTTTAAAAACCTGTTGGGAAGTAAGGGCGGAAAACTGGGCTGTTCAAGGAATGAGGCTCTAAGAAGACCTGCTGCTCCTTCTCTGTGTCTCCTAAGACTCATTGGAGTGGTGAAATAACTAGATGGCGTTTGCTAGCACTTCTCAAACATACTAGCCCATCGTTGGGTTTTTCTTATTATTATTTAAATGGATAGAAGAGGACAAGTATGGATGTGCAGCCATTCTTTCACATAACAGGAACAAGCCCTGCCTCTTCTGTCAGCCAGGAAGCCCCACACCACACTCCGCAGAACGATTCCCCCATAAATATGAGATCCCATAGCCCTTCTTTGTCTTGGGCCCCATCCTGGCATTGCTCTGTCACATGCTTTCACCCAAGTCTGTGCTGCAGATCTTCCTATCTTGCTCATTCCACAGCAGCCTGTTCTCACTCTCTTATCTCCTTCAGGGCAGAAACCTCTCTTTGGGCGAGCTGTACTTTACAAAACCTGTTCCTCAGGAGCCAGGCCTTCCTACTCTCCAGCTTTTCTAACTGCCCTGACAAGCTGCTGCTTCTTCCTTCCCATCGCTCTAGCGTACCCTGTGGGCACCAGTGACAGCTATGGTCTGCTCACCAGTTACATGACATGTACAGCATCATGCAAGGGAACGTGGTTAACTAGGAGCCCATCTATGCAGAGGGACCATAACACTTCAGGCAGTAAATGAGGTGTCATTTTTGCAGCCTCTCCTTGCAGCATATACAGAACTGGCACACAATGAAGAGAGCTATTTTAAATCTTGCTTTGATACATTAGTTTGTTGTGTACATACAGGGGAGGGTGTGTGTGTGTGTGTGTGTGTGTGTGTGTGTGTGTGAGTGTGTGTGTGTGTGTGAGTGTGTGTAAGAGAGAGAGATTAAGTTAGGGCTGGGCGGTATCTGGTTTTCAACATTGCAATATATGACCAGCTAAACATTGCAGTATACTGGTATATCACAATGTCTGAAATAAGGGTGAAGCTATGTATGGCTTCATGGGTTTTCTTCCACATTGCGTTTTTTGCATAGCACACACAGATATCATGACTCACAATATATATTGCCAGATTAAAAATTATGTAACTAATATCACAATATGGACTTTAAACCGGCTTTGGATGATATATCACCCAGCCCTATACCTCATTCAACTTAAGTGTGCAAGAGTGGCTTCACAACCGACATATTGGTAGACATTAGGGGCAGCTGGTGCTTGGGGCAGGTGCTGGAGGGGCAGATCAGGATGTGGAGAGGTCTAGGAAAGCAAGCCATTTAGCACTTCTGCAGGGTCTTGTGTCTTCCCTCCCACCCAGGCAGGCACTGAGATGGCACCATCAAGGAGTCTGAGTGTTTACTTAGCAGGTAATTTTTTAAAAAAGAACAAGAATGCTGGGCGGGGTCAGTTTAGGGTGGAAGAACTGCAGAGGAGGAGGAGGACACTATCTCCTTTCGCAGGGCTGGCTCCACGAGGCATCTGGTTCAGTAGTTAGCAAGGCTTCAGTTGGCTTCCTTGGCCTTCGTCTCCATCTTTAGATCACATTGCCACTCAGCAGTGGGCTGCTTTCCCCACTGGCCCCCTGCCCAAAAGCCTGGCGTAGGAAGAGGCGTACAGTGGTGCGGTCAGGTAACCAGCTGCTGGGAGAGGTCCTGGCTGATGTCGCAGCACGGAGGGGCGTGTATTTCACATGCCTGCAGTGGAAGAAAACGGTGACAGTAAAATATTTAGTGAGCCACAGTTTTCTAGCTTGGTTCGTTCAGTGTTTCGAACAGAAATAATAAGGCTTTTAAGGCTCCTTCGTTCAGCACAGTAGGTGGATTTTGGCCACATAGGCTTGATCTACATGCCATCTATGTCTCTTCTCAGAAGACTTTGGGCAACAGAGAGCTCAATGCTACTAAGTTGGCCATTGAGAGTGGTTAGTTTGAGGTTGGGATGGATTGTCAAGGATGGAGGAGATGGAAGACGAAGTACTGCGGGGAGCAATGACAGGTGAACTGTGGTAAGGTAGAAATGGTTTGCGTGCAAAGGGAAGAAGAAAACTGACTTAGTTGAAGCCTTGGAGAGTAGACTGACTACCTGCCCACAAGCTTTGAATGCAATGAAAGTTCACCTTGGGGAGCTTTCCCATTCCACTGGCATGCCCAACTGCTTTGCTATTTGCTAGACCAGAAAGGTTTGCAGGTTCTACAACCCACCAGGGCTACTCTGGCTGGCTTTGGTCAGCTCGCCTCACCTTTGTGCTGTAGTTTCCCCAAATATGAGGTGGAAGAAGTCGTGTCCCTGGAAGAGCCCATGTGTTGCATGGAGGCTCTGGCACTTCCAGTTAGAGGAGCAGGAATGGGCCATGTTGGGCTCCAACTCCTATCAGCCTCCATCAAGCATGGTCAGTGGTCAGAGGTGACACGAGTCATAGTCCAGCAGCAATCTGGAACGTCACAGATCCCCCCCACCCCTGCGTCAAAAGCACAGGAAGCAGGGCTGGGGAAATCTTCTGCCTGCAATCTTGAAGGGCTACTGGCCATCACTGTTGGCCTAGATTGGACTACAATTCTCATCATCCCTGACCACTGGTCCTGCTAGCTAGGGATGATGGGAGTTGTAGTCCAAAAACAGCTGGAGACCCAAGTTTGGGAAATTCTGGCCTAGGTGGACTCGTGGGCTAGATCAATATAAGTCAGCTGTAAATGTTCAAGAGACCAGCCACCTTCCTGTGCTAGGTCCCACCCAAATGCCGTAAGGCAGAGGCAGCCAATATGGTGGCTTCCATATGCTGCTGGACTACAATTCCCATTGCCCCTAACTAGCTGAGGATGCTGGGTGGAGTGCAAGAACATCTGAAGGGCACCGCCTTGGCTACCCCCCTGCAGGAAGGATTTGATTGCTGTTAGGGGGCCGCCAGATTTACAGGCCTCCGGATCCTTCGCAGCTAGAGAAGGATGTGATTATTAGGGCAGGACTTGGCAAAATGCCTCTGATCTTGGCGGAGAGGCTTTAATCAACACTACAACGTTCCACTAGCTTCTGGACCGACACACTTCCTTGTTCCTCAACTGACTATACCGGTAGGCTCCCATGTGGCTCAACAAAGGCTCACCTGTAGGTATAGGCAACAGCCCCTAAGGCAGCAGCGACCAGCACCACTCCAACAACTAGTGCAATTTGGGCTGAGCCTGAAGTTCTTGCTGCTGGAGAAGATAAGAGAAATTAATGTTTGCCCATTCAGCGAGAGAAAGAGAGGAGCGCAGCATCTTTCCTTGGGGAACATGGGTCAACCCTCCGGCTAGTCTCAGAAGGCATCTCTACAGCTGCTCTGATAATGCATGCCATCAAAGAGCAATAAACACAGAGAGGCCACCCTCCTCCCCCTGGCCCATCCTTGGTGTTCCAGGGTGCCGAGAGCAAGAATAGGCACACCATCACTGATACTACAGGGAGAAACTGATGGGAGAGTTGTCTTCCCTTCAAACCCAAAGAAGTCCTTCTAAGCATTAGGAGCAGAGAGAGCTCTTTGCCTCCCCGAGGTTTGGTCCTTACCCTGAATGCTGACTTGGGTGCTGGCCACAGCCAGGCTGTTGGCATCAGCCAGGGAGATGTTGACACAGTAGATGCCAGATTGGTTGAAGGCCTGGCGCAGAACCAGCTGGCAGTCGGGGCTGGGCTGGGCCGGGATGCACACAGTCTCCTGGGCTGTCAAGCAATCGGGGTCCGAGATGGTTGTGCAGACTTGCTCAGGGAGGCTGCAAGCAGGACAAGGCTATTTCGTTCAGGTGTTGGGAGCCAGTCCTCTCTCCCTCCCATGACCACAGCATTCTCCGGGTCCCTGCTTTCCCTTTTTAGTATCGATGCAGCTTCACTGTGGCTACCCTCCCTCTCCTAGCTTCCCAAGGGACTGTCAAGTGTGTTCCAACATGTCACACACACGAACAGTACATGCACATGCTGCTCAGAGCTCCTTTGGCCCTGTTCCTAACTTCCTTTCATTCTCCTCCACTGGTCCAGGGCTCCCTCCCGATGCCATTTCAATTCCGCACTCACAATGATGCATGCATGTGACGGTATTGGGGTAGTTTTACATGCTCCTGCTATCAACACTATAAAAACCTGGGGGGTTAGACATGCTGCTTTGCTTCCAAGTGGTCCATGCCCCTTAAAGTCCTGCTGATATGCTATAATACTTCATTCCACAAATGCTCTGGCATTTTCCTTACGCTTTTCCTCTGCCATAGCGCAGGACCGTCCCTCCACGTGGCTCTTTGCAATATCATTGGGGAAGCATCACCAAATAACTAATAAAGTGAAATGGTCTGTGGGACTGTCCGCCGTTCATGCACTATTATTGCATCAATGACATTTTGCAGAATAACTGCCCCCCCCAAAAAAAACCCACCTATCTTGAAACAGCCCAACTCTACTTGCCCAGTGCTTCAGTCCATAATTTTTAACGGGAAAATGGAAGACCTTGGAGCCACACCAAAAGAGGCTACTCCTACTTATGCAACCTACCTTCCTTGGCACGTCACTGTGAGATCTACCGTGTTCTCAGCAACAGCTGACACCAATGGCACCACCTCCACAATTTCAACACCTTCGATGCCCTCTGCAATAAAGGAGAACAAGGATGTGCCTCTTTCTTGTTCTCCCTCTCGCCCTCCTTTCATTCCCTAGTTCTGACTGGGGTCCCCCCCCCCACCCCCAACTCTGTCTGCTGAGAATCAACACGGGAAGTTTGGCAGGTCTTTTGAAGGTGAGTTTGAAACTTGGGACGCCCAAAAAGAGAGGCACCAAAGAGAGGCTGCACAGGGGAGATGTATCTGCCTACCAGCAGAGTGGGTACATTTTGAGATGATTAGTTTTTAGAGCCAGAATGGAAATTATTTACACCCAGCATCACATCTTCATTCTTGCATCTAACCAGAAAGATTGCCACTTGGATCACCCTCCATCCTCTTCTGGTGAGCACAATGCTCTGTCCCATTCCTTTGGCGGCTGTGAGGCTGAAGGTCTTGGTACTTGCAGATTGGTCTTAATTTGGAAACTAGAAGCCTCTTCGTTTACATTAGGGGTGAGAAATCCAAGTATTTTTGGTATCACAACTCCCATCTGCAGGGTCAATGGCCACAGATTATGAGAGCTGTATTTCAACAATATCTGGAAGGGTAGAGGTTTCTCATTCCTGTTTTAGACTCCACTGAGCACCCTTAATATTGCCTACCAACGTGAGCAGCAGAGTTTAGTAGTCATTCTTGCGCACCTCTCTCTCTTTCTCTCTCTCTCTCTCTCTCTCTCTCTCTCTCTCTCTCTCTCTCTCTCTCTCTCACACACACACACACACACACACACACACACACACACACCATCCCCAGGACTCACGGACAATGTCCAGGTTAGTTTCGAAGGTCCCATAGCGGTAGAGGAGGCAGCCAGCAGGTGCCTGGCGTTTCACCAAGACCTGGACCACTTCAGTCGCCACCGTTCCAGTGTCTGGGACGATGGACACAGTCAGGTCGATGGTTGCTGCATCTTCAGCGGCATCTGTTGGGGGAACATGGCCAAAGGAACAATAATGCCTCCTTTCCTTCCCCCATCTTCTCCCCACCCCACCCCGCAAAGCCTCGTGCTGCATGCATCTCAAAAGCAGGGATTGCAGAAGGATAATAGCCACAGGCAGTGGCTGAGCAAGCTGGGTTTGTGGTCTTAAAAGACACCAAGTGGTTCTTCCTCTCTATTGAGAGGATCTGAGAAGGCTGCAAGGAAGTTGGTAGGTTGTGCTGGGTAAGACGGACGAGCGGGTTCAAGGAGGGCAATCTGCAAGGGAAGCTGGGCGTAGGATAAGCAACAGGAACACGAGAGCTGATGAGAATGGCAGGTGAGGCGTCCACAGGGAGAGGAGTGCCACCCTCTCTAATGCTCAGTCCGAAATCACAACTCTGCAAGGAGCTGAATCAGTTGGGGGAAGTTTTGCAGATGCCCCTGTATCCACATCTTCAACAGAAAGGCTGGACTTGACCATCACGCACCTTCATGCGGATGACCTGAAATTGCTGCCTTCGCTGCCCATCTCCCATCCCTGAGCCCCGATTGGGATTCCCACTGCCTTCAGCAAGGTCAACATGGCAAGCTATCCTCCGTTCGAGGGAAAGGGTAAAGACAGCCATGGTGAATAAGCATGGCTGGATGTTTCAGGGCCCCATGCTGGATCTCAAGCAAGGCAAGGAATCTCCTGCTAGACCTACCTGCCGCTGATGGAGGGAGTGGGGTGTTGGCCACACTAGAGAGTGTTGTCGATGCCCCAGGAAGCTCAGCTGTAGATGCCGCTGGAGACAAAACCGCGGGTGCCAAAGTGCCCTCGTCATCTTCGGGCACCGCTGCAGAGGGAGAATCGGGCACCACAGTGCCTGGCAGAGATGCAGCCACCGTGGTGGACACAGATGCAGAAGCCGTGGTGGCTGGGAGGGATGCTGCTGCTGCTGCTGCTGTGGCAACAGTTGCAGGGTCCGCAACGCCTGTAGCGTCTTCAGCTGGGGCGACGGAGGCATCGTTCACAGGCTCCACGGACGCTACGGCTAAATCTGCCCCTTCGGGCACAGCACTGACTACTGTGGCAGTGCCTGCAGTAGCTGCAGTGGCCAAAGAACTAGTCTCGGGTTGCTGCTGAGTTGTCCCGGAGGCTGGGGCTACACATGCAGAGAGAGAGAATGAGACGTAATACAGAAAATGGTCTAAGCATGCAATTTTGCAAGAGTGTAGGCAAACTTCTTTCAGTAGCTGGTTCAAACCAAGACCACATGGGTCAGCAACAGGTTTAACTACACTTTTATGTGACCATCTAAGCAATAGCTCAGAAAATATGCCAGATCAAGGAATTGTAAACCTTGCTGTTCTCTTGTGCAAAGAACATCCCTTTAGCCTTGGTCTACGCTGGCCATTGATGGAAGATAATGGGCAGGCCAGCTGTTCTGAGCATCTGGGATGTCTCATGCCTTTTCTAGTTCCCCAACTTGTCCAATCGAAAATCAAGTAAGTACATGCAACAGGTTTGGAAATTGTGAAAATCTGGGATGTGAGTAACGCCCATCTGTCAGGTTGAGGTCTGGGGCTGGTTTTGTCTGGGAGCTTTTGCACACCTGGGGCAAAACCAGAAGCAGTTTCTGGGGTTCAAGAGGCAGAATGGATACACGGGTCTATCTCGAAGCACCCCGACTCCTGCTGTGGAATGGCATACTCTTCATATATTGTGAACTATTTAGACATTACCGCCCTAGAATTAGTGTAAGGCAAGTAATCCAAAGTGTGAAAGTTGTGGACTCAGCATGGCAGTGATGAAGGTGGAAGACCTGCCTTGACTCTCAAGACAGGAATATGCAATGTCCTGGTGAGGATTTGCTGTGCAGGACTGGGGAATCTGTGTCCTTCAGAGGTGGTTGGAATCCAAAGCTTCAGCAATCAGGGCCAGCTGTCATGGGTGATGGGATACGTAGTCCGACAAGATCTGGAGGGCCAAAGGTAGACCTCCCCTCCTTCAGGGCAAATCTAGGCATTGACTACTAAGCCTACTGAGCCTCGCTGTTGCCCAGCATGAACAGAGAATGAGCCCCAGAACATAACCTGTGAAGATGAATAATGATGGACAACTCATCTCTCCATCATTAACTGACCCTCTGGTAACCTACATTCCTCAGAACACAGGGTGAAAGCCTCTGTATTATATAGCCTCTGAATACACTGCCGTGCCTCTCTCGTTCTTGTAGAGAACTAGTCTCTCCGACCCACAAAAAAACCTGCAGATCTTTGAAAGCAAAATCAATCGAGTTACGAGACCATATAACACAGGTCCTTGAAAGACTTACATTGGTTCCCAGTACGTTTCCAAGCACAATTCAAAGTGTTGGTGCTGACCTTTAAAGCCCCAAATGGCCTCAGCCCTGTATAGCTGAAGGAGCGTCTCCACCCCCATCGTTCAGCCCGGACACTGAGGTCCAGCTCTGAGGGCCTTCTGGCGGTTCCCTCACTGTGAGAAGTGAGGCTACAGGGAACCAGGCAGAGGGCCTTCTCGGTGGTGGCGCCCTCCCATCAAATGTCAAGGAAATAAACAACTATCTGACTTTTAGAAGACATCTTAAAGCAGCCCTGTTAAGGGAAGTTTTTAATGTTCGAAGTTTTATTGTGTTTTTAATATTCTGTTGAGAACTGCCCAGAGTGGCTGGGGAGGCTCGGCCAGATGGACATGGTATAGGTAATAAATTATTATTACTATAGTTAGTTACTTACCTGAGGTTGGGACGCCTGCGGATCCTGACCCAGTTATGCTGCTGACAGTGGGCAAGGCCGCGGTGCCTTGGGCCGTGGTGCCACTCAGAGCTGTGGTGCCGCTCGGGTCCGCCGTGGGGGCGACGGACGGCTCCTCCGTGGGGGCGACGGACGGCTCCTTCGTGGTGCTGCTTCCGCAATCGGCCAAGGGGATGGCGGCCTGGAGGATGACGCGAGGGCTGAAGGTGCCGGCGGCAAGGTAGGTGTGGGTGACCATGGCAGCCCGGGATATCAGAGTCCCGCTCTGGTCGCCGAAATCCCAGGAGTAGGAGATGTCGGCGTCGCGCAGGTATTGGCTGGGGTCGTGGAGGCGCACGCCAAATGCAATGGCCCGGTTGCGCACAAAGCGCCCGTCAGTCCCGTCGACATCCAGCACTTGTGCGATGTCCACGTTGAATGGGATCTGGTCTGCGAAGCAGAGCAGAGAGTCAGCTACGGGCATGGAAGTAAGCCAAGAGAGGGCAGCAGATGGAGAACTAACACCGTCCTCCCCCTGCCCTACAGTGTGGTGTAGTGGTTAAGAGCAGCAGACTCTGCTCCTCCACATGCAGCTGCTGGGTGACCTTGGGTTAGTCACACTTCTTTGAAGTCTCTCAGCCCCACCCACCTCACAGGGTGTCTGTTGTGGGGGAGGAGGGGAAAGGAGATTGTTAGCCGCTTTGAGACTCCTTCGGGTAGTGATCAAATCCAAACTCTTCTTCTTACCCTGCCTCTCCTGCTGCTCCTCAGTGGCTCCTGAGCTATCCACCTGCCCTACAGCCAGTGTTTCCATCACATGAGCAACTCAGCCCTCCTAGTTTTTGTGATGCATCCATTAGCTACTGTTTTTGATGGGTTTGTAGGGATGGGTTTGTAAGATTTGCCAATTTTTTTAAAATTAATTTTAACAAATCGCCACCAAATTAATACAAATTCAATACCAATTTAAAAGCTGATTTCCCAGGCCCCACCCCCGATATTTCTTCTTTTACCTCCCTCTCTTGCTGCTCCAAGTATCTTACCCACCTTTCATTTCGAAATTCACTGATCTGTTCTCCCCACACATGGAACTCTACAAGTTCAAATTTCTGCTATGATTCTTGTACCTTGTTACAACCTATCCACAAAATATTTGAGTACAGCAAATCCTCTTTTATCTATCTATAACAGGCATAGGCAACCTTCGGCCCTCCAGGTGTTTTGGACTACAACTCCCATGATCCCTAGCTAACTGGACCAGTGGTCAGGGATGATGGGAATTGTAGTCCAAAACATCTGGAGTGCAGACCATTGCCTATGCCTGATCCATAATCATCATTAATCCATTTTAAAATGATTTCCCTTCGATACCTCTGGGGCAACGCTCTACCTGGAAAAAACACAGATCTCTCTCCTTTTTCTTTTAACCGTTATCTCTCCTGCTGGGAGGTTAAGATTTGGGGGAGTCCAGGGGTTGAGCTTGTGAACTGCATTAAGGGCCCCTTCCTTTCCTGCTGCCTCCATGATTCAAACACTGCTTCCGCACCCACAACAAAAGGGCCCACCCGCGTAGACCTACCGGTGATGCTGAACTCTGAAGAGGTGCTACCGATAGGGATGAATTTCTCACGTCCCCGGTAGTGATAGACTTCCACTTCCATGGTGTAGGAGCCCAGGGGTACATCGCCTGTCTCAACAGTCAGCAGGGACGAGGGGCCATCTACCACCTGCCAATACCGCCCTGCAACCAACAACACCAGGGTAGTGATATACCAGCAAAATGCAAAGTCACACACAAAAATATCACCGAGGGCAACCGCTTCACAAAAAGGAGTATAAACAAGAAAACAAATAAATTGCAGAAGTAGTCTTTTCCTTTATGGTCACTCGTGTATTTGGTAGAAGCAAAATCAACTCGCGAGTCAACGCTATTCCGGTGCAATTAGCGTTTCTTCTCACAAAGGGGCTTAATCATCGAGCTGTACAATGAAGTCTAAGCAGTATACAACCAGAAAAGTGGGGAAATCTGTCCATATACGCAAATCTCCCAAGGGAAGAACAGAAAGAGGCTCTCCAGCCTTCTGTTTGTTAGCCTTCCTATAGGCAGGGGAAAAGGAACACGATTATAATGGGCAAAGGGGTGCAGGATGCGACGACCCCACAAGGGAGGCAGCTGCAATGAAGAAATTTGTCCTGGCGCAGTTTGAAATGCAATGAACCCTGCAGTATTTTAAGTTCAGATGACCCAGACAGTCACATATCAAAACAATCTCCAACTTGCACTGAAAGAGGGGCCATAGCTCAGTGGGTCACCTAGCGCCCTTAACAAAGTACACTTCCCAGAATTCTTTGGGGGGGAAGCTGTTTAAAGTGGTATTATCGTGCTTTGAGCAGGTGCTGTGGGTTAAACCACAGAGTCTAGGGCTTGCGGATCAGAAGGTCGGCGGTTCAAATCCCTGCAACGGGGTGAGCTCCCGTTGCTTGGTCCCAGCTCCTGCCCACCTAGCAGTTCGAAAGCACATCAAAGTGCAAGTAGATAAATAGGGACCGCTCTGGCAGGAAGGTAAACGGCGTTTCCGTGCGCTGCTCTAGTTCGCCAGAAGTTGCTTAGTCATGCTGGCCACATGACCCGGAAGCTGTCTGCGGACAAACGCCGGCTCCCTCGGCCTATAGAGCGAGGTGAGCGCCACAACCCCAGTCGGACACGGCTGGACCTGATGGTCAGGGGCCCCTTTACCTTTACCTTTATCGTGCTTTAATGGGGCCCGATTCCTATCAGCCCCAGCCTGTGTGGCCAGCGGTCAGAGGTGATGGGAGCTGTAGTTCCAGCAAGGTCTGGAGGGCACCATGTTGGCTATCCCTGCGCTAAGAGATGGCCCCGGGACTTCTGTGGGGGGGGGAGCTGTCCCTTATCAGCCAGGAAGCAGACGCTTACCCCACGCCTGCCAGACGTAGACGAACTTGCCACGCTTGCGGCGGTCGCTCTGGGAGAAGGGCTGCCCATCAGGGAAGAAGCAGTCCGAGTTGTCAGTCTCCTGATTGGGGAAAACAGGTTCTCCTTGCATCACACGGGTACCTGCAAGGCAAGGATAGGAAACGTAAGTGCCAACACCTTGGGGCCCTGGGTGCAGGAGCACCCACAAAATTCCCCATGAACGGACTGGGCACCCACAAATTTTGGTGCCAGGGCCATGCACACTGCCTCGTTCCAGTATACCTGAAGGAGCGTCTCCACCCCCATCGTTCAGCCCGGACACTGAGGTCCAGCTCCGAGGGCCTTCTGGCGGTTCCCTCGCTGCGAGAAGTGAGGTTACAGGGAACCAGGCAGAGGGCCTTCTCGGTAGTGGCACCTGCCCTGTGGAACGCCCTCCCATCAGATGTCAAGGAAATAAACAACTACAGTATCCGACTTTTAGAAGACATCTGAAGGCAGCCCTGTTTTGGGGAGTTTTCAATGTTTGAAGTTTTATTCTGTTTTTTATGTTCTGTTGGGAGCCGCCCAGAGTAGCTGGAGAAACCCAGCCAGATGGACGGGGTAGAAATAATAAATTTATTATTATTATTATTATTATTATTATTATTATTATTATTACGTATTATTATTATTATTATGTATTATTATTATGGCACCCACGGGCCCGGGCACTCGTGATAGGAAAGATGAGACTTCAGCTCACCATTTATGGTGCAGTTCTGGTTCCACACTATGCTTCCATCTGGTAGAACCGTCTGGTTGCCAGGGAAGCGCAGGGCAATGCTGAACGTGGCTTTGGCACCTGTTATAGTTGGAGCATCGTTGCTGATGTCAAACGTCACATCGCCTCCTGGATAGGGGAAGGGAAAAGAAAGGGGTCAACGTGCCTCAGAACTCTTGGGGTTGAGGCCCAGAAGAAGTCTCAACCCGTAGGGTTTCTCTCTCACCTCTCCAGCAGTTTCTGTGCCTGGCGTCTCCCGGCCTCCACTGCGGGTAAAGTTGGGAGTTCCAAGTCTTGTAGGAAGCGTGCTTCTGGCTCCAGTTTTGTCCCCACCTGTTGCTCCTGTTCCTGCCCCCGGTCCCTAAAAGCAAGAGAAGAGTAGGGATGTCAAGTTATTTTCTGGCAGGTGGTGTCCAAGACGTCACTTAATGAAGAGGGGCGCTCTTGGAAAGCCTGCAAAGGGTTGGAGTTAAATGGCAATGGAATGTGAAATTTACATTCCGTAGCAACTCAGTTAAAGCTTAAATGTTTGTAGAGGGATGCGCATCAGCAGCAGTAATTGCCAACAACAGAATCATATGCAAACATACACAAATAACCTCAGTTACAGTGGTGCCTCGCTAGACGAATTTAATTCGTTCCATGGGTCTTTCTTATAACGAAAAGAAAAATTCGTCTAGCAAATCCCATAGGAATGTATTGAATTTTTTTTTTGCCCATAGTAACGCATTAATTGAATTTCAATGCATTCCTATGGGAAACCGTGATTCGCTAGACAAATTTTTCGTAAAACGGATTCATCTAGCGAGGCAACCTCCGCTCAAAAAATCCTTTCGTTAAGCGGAAATTTCGTTAAGCAGGGCATTCGTTAAGTGAGGCACCACTGTACGAGCACAATTGCCAATTATATAAACAGGCGTAGCCGGCTGCTGTAACAAGTCATTCAAGAATTTATAAAGACAATGGGAAATAACATAAATAGCACAACCACGTGTTGCAAAGTATCAGAAAAGGACTTAGTCCAACATAAATGAAATGTCCACAGTCCTAAGTAGTAGTTCATAAGTCATAGTTCATATAGGGTATCCATATGGAGATAGATCAATTCAAAAGTACTTGCAAAATAGATGTAAATGCTTGAGTTCCACAGAATGAGGTGTTCACCAACGTTTAGGTAGGTGGCAACAATGCGTCCCAATGAATGCTACACCCGATCTTCATTCTTGCTCAGAGTCACTGAGCAAGATTCCCTCCCCTCCAGAGGCAATTTTTATTAATTATTTTTTCCCTCAAGCCTCTGGATACTTCTCTCTTGTGGATAGATGCCGCAGTTTTGGTGCCATGAGAACTGGCACTCACCTCTGAACGCTGGAATTAGAGGGAATATTGGCGACAAAATAATACTACAGCTGCACAGAAAAAGGAACTGTGCTGGCTAAATGATACACAGGTGGTCCTTAAGGCCAAATAAATTGGCTAAGATGTATAAAGACTGTCAGGCAAATGTTGGAAACATAAACATACTGAAGGGGTTTTTTCCCCATATAGGATGGACATGTGCAAAAGCTATGGTGTGTGTGTGAAATGGTACGTAACGAAATGAAGAAAATGATAAAATTGGCTTCTCCCCCCAAAAAACTAGCTTTTCTTTTAGGGATAATAGGAATGGATGTCCGAAAGAAGATGATTGAATTATTTATGTGTGCAGCAACAACAACAGCCAGAATCCTATTTGCACAGAAATGGAAGGAAGGAGAAGTTCCAACAGAATGGATCTTAAAGCTAAAGGACTACACGGAAACGGTAAAATCGACAGCGAGATCAAAACGATGAACTTTTTATGGAAGAGTGGAGACCCGTTTTGGACTATCCGAGGAAGTATTACAGTCCAAGGAAGTCGTGACCGAGCAGGATTCGAAATCTAAGCAGTGGAAGGGAAACGACAACCATTGCAATGGATGAAATAAGTACGAAATATAAATAAGTATGTTACATAATGCAGCAGGGGAAAGGGGTGAGAACCAAAACTTCACGGAGGGTAACGGTGGGACGTCAAACTGTTAAGGGAAATTCGTATTAAAGTTGAAGTTGATTTGCTAAAATTCAGTTCAATATTTAAAAAAAGAAAAAGGGTGGCATTTCTCACTGTGGCCGCTCTGTGATATATACAGCTGCTATTGCATCTGGACAACACAGCTTGCCACCCCTTCCCAAATCTAAATGGACATTCATCTTTACTTTCTGCCAGACGCTGGGAGCAAATGACAACCCACCCACCCCCACCTTATGCAAGCAACCCACTTTTCGCCTGCTTTGTTTTATGTGTGAGCTTCCGGTGCAGGAGGTTGCCGATCCAGACTCGGCCCATCATTCAGCTACAGAGCCCTTCCCTCAGCTGAGAGTCACATGAAAGAGCTTGGCCACAGCCTGCCAGGCCCCATGTGATGGGAGCCCCACGGCACTGTGCAGGGCTGAGCCATCACATGCTGCCTGCACCCGCGGCAGAGGAGTAAAGTCCTGGGCTCCTTGCCATGAAAAAAAAATGGAGGGGGAGAGAGGCTGCAAAGGGCGGCGAGCTGGAAGGAGAATTCACTCCTTGAAACACAACTGGAGACCAGAACATGGATGCAAATGCGATCAGAGAGGAGGGTGGTGCATCTCGCATCTAAAGCACGTGACTTCCCCGGGGATCCTGGGAACCGTAGCTTACCCACCGGAGAGCTAAAATTCCCAGCGCCATTAACAAATGATGGTTCCCAGGATCTTAAGTTAGAAAATAGTGGTTGGATTCCTGATGGCCTTGGGTTTTGCTCTTAAGTTACACAGCCTGCTCAGTCTCTCTTCCCTTGTTGAAACTTTCGTTCCCAGTCTCCAGGTGGAGAGAAGGAATTGGATAGAATAACTTGCTGTCAAAAAAAAAAAACACCCTCGTTCAAGTACAGCCTAGAAATATATCAAGCTGTCCAATGAGCAGATCAGCCTCCTGGGCCATCTAGGCTCCATGCTAACTACACTGGTTGGCAGCTGCTTTCCTGAGCTTCGTGCAGGAGTCTTCCTGATTCCTACCTGAAGATGTTGGGGCATGAAGCCAGGGCTTTTGAATGGGATGACCTCTCTCTCCTCCTTATCGGAGCCACATCCGGTGGATGCCAGGCTGCCCCGATTCTTGGCTTAGGCTTATGGTCTATCTATTCCTTCACCCAGTTGTCAGTGGTTATGGCAGCCCCTGCTGTCTTACGATGCTGTATTATTTCCTGCCAGTGTGTAACAATAAAGACATCTCTCCTTCATTGCTGGAGGCTGGGGTGTAACAATTAAGGCCAATTTGGGCATTCCCAACAACTTTTCTTCTGAGACTTCCAACAAAGCATTCTGGAGCAAACTACCTATCTCCTGCAACATCAGCTCTCACTTTAGAAAGTGATGCTGGAGATTAGGCCTGGGACAGACCAAAATGGTGTTAGGGACCACTGCGGGGAGAGGGAGACTTAATCCACAGGGTTGTGTCTGTTCGCACTTTCTGTTGCTGTAAAAACAAGCAGGAAAACAAGCAAGGACAGGTACAACAGCCTAGGATTAGCATGACATAAGCGGTTGCGCTGGTGCATAATCTGCATCCTGTGGCTCAACTGCACATGCGCACAGCCTGCGCATAACCGATCTGATGCGGATGGCACTGATTTTATCACACACGGCCAAACGGGTGGTGCTAAACTGACCAGAGATTGCAATTTTTGCACCAGCGCTACGCACTGTGTTGCAAAAATTGGGGGCGGGAGCGGTGAGAGAACAACTTTTGAGATCTTTAATCTGGCTGAAGAATGTACGGCCATGCGCAGTGGTCGGGAGTTTCAAGCCGGCCGAATTTCACCTACAAAGTGTTCTCCCTCCTTAATGCAATTAGACCAGCTCCTAATGTGATCTGACTTCCAGCAGTCTCCAACGTTAAGTCTTCTCTGTGTATTGAGCACAAATACACATTCCACATCCCAGACAGCCAGCAGCACCACAAGAGGATTAGAGGGGCGCGGGGTGGGTCTGGACCTCCCCGGCACAAATCCAGATCACCACGAGGTTTGGCTTTATGGCTCTGTGTGTGTGTGTGTGTGTGTGTGTGTGTGTGTGTGTGTGTGTGTGTGATTCCTGCCTCTGCTGTAACCCATTAAGTCAATGGATACAATTAATGCCATTTCATAAGGCAGAGTGGTATCACTATTTTTTCTCTCCACACATTGCGATTGGCAGGGGCCAAAATATCCCCCCAGAGAAGGGATAATTCTCACGTGCCACCCGATTATGCCACAAATGAGCTAACATTCAAAACTAGAGCCACACAATTTCAAATGGCTTTTCTTTTCAGGTCTGCATTCTTTTCTACCATGGTTACCCTGAGAATTAATTCTGTATTCCAGGTTAGAGCTGCCTGCTAGAGCCCAGATTTGGATCACACATGCCCTTTAAAATAATACCCTTTAAAAATAATAATTGTGCAGCTGCCACTTGCATGAAAGTTGTTGCTTCTAGTTTGACCTCCAGCTCCAGAAAGTTGTCTTGATCTTGGAGGTAAAATTAGTTGTTCCTGGGGCAGACCCATGGCATACATTTAAAGCACATCCAATATACATGACTTCCCTGCCCCAAGGGATCCTGGGAACTGTAGTTCCACCTGCACAGAGCTACAATTCCTAGCACCCTTAGCACATGACTGTTCCCAGGGTTCTTTGCAGGGACACCATGTGCTTTAAAGGGGTGCTGAATACGCTTTAAATGTGGGGTGTCCAGAATAAATAAATGGTTTATTTCAGAGGGCGAGAGGTTCAGTCGCTCAAATAAACACCTGACCTTTCGATAAACATTTGTGGGCGTTGAAATGCTTTCTGTAAAAGGACCCACAGCTCTGACTCAGTGGAAATTGGCTTTTGAACAGGCTTCTCTCAGAGACTTCCCAATCTGAGAATTCCAATTTTTTAAAAAAAAACGTGCAAAAGACTTTTAGGCTTTTGTTGCTTCCGAGAACCTTGCACGGAAGTAAAATAACGGAGACACGCACAAATGCATTGGCATATGTGGCATTACAAAGCACACATGAGTCCCTCTTGCACTGTTTGCATCACATTTGAATGCTGTAAGAAGGAATTTGGCATGTAGACTTTTATTTTGTGTTCGGAGCCCATTTAAAACCAAGCTTACTTAAGTGCCACAAATGCCCTTTGCTGGGGATCTTTTGCCTAATTTTTCTCCCAGTCTTATTGCAATGCAGTGGAAATCAAAATACGTGCTTGCATAAAAAAATCAATGCAGGTGCAAAAGAAAAATGATTTGAGGAGCAGGGAAAAGTAGTTACTCGTGGCAAATTACGATGTGACAGCAAATAGAACACAAAACAAAACGAATAAGGTATCTAGAGCTGTATAATTCACGTGCTGAAACGTACAACTGAGTTTCACGCTCCTTTGATCCTTATGCTGTATAGTTTCCTTTGCATATTCTCTCATATGCTGCTTACGTGTGTTATGATATTCTAAATGTTAATCACTCGGCAGGCAGGTTGGGATACAAAGACGAATCCATCAATTAACAGCTTAGAGCAGGCATCCCCAAACATCGGCCCTCCAGATGTTTTGGACTACAATTCCCATCTTCCCCGACCACTGGTCCTGTTAGCTAGGGATCATGGGAGTTGTAGGCCAAAACATCTGGAGGGCTGCAGTTTGGGGATGTCTGGCTTAGAGCAAAGTGGCTACTCTGCTTCTTGTGCTTGTACAGGACGAAAATAATGTAGCCTCTGTAGCTTTGTAATAAGAGTGTGGGAGCAGGCACTGTCCTCCACGCAGATTTGCTCACGGACACATACTTGGGCTAGAGTTAGGGCGCTTGAGTTTCCGGGACCCAATATTCAACCAGACGGATTCTGCAAAATCAATTCAGGCACTCGAGACCCCCTCCATGGTTAATGTGTGATGGAGGTCGGTCTAACTGATGAAACAGGCAGAAGCTAGTAAAATAAATGGCTATCATTCACCATATGAGGAAAAACTGGACTGTACTTACTGTGTTGAGCCGTAGCTACAGCCAGAAGGGCCCAAACTGCAAACCACAGGTACCAGGTCCGTGGCATCTTAGCTCTTCCGAGTTCTTTGTAGCCTCCTCAGCTTCTAGAGGCAAAGGAGTGGAGTGGAGAGCTGGGGGCATATAAGAAAGGGAGCTCATTTGCATACACCCTCCCCTCCTCTGGGCGCGAAGGGCATCACTTTCTCTCCTCGCCTGCCCCCCTCCCCTTTCTAATAGCGGGGAGCCATGGGATGTGTGTGACCAAAGTCACAAGTTTGGATGGTGGACACAATGGGCCCCCCTTATGAGATTCCTTTGCTGGAAGTTCAGGGGAGGGGGGGGGGCAAGGCTGAAACACTAGGGCTCCTTCAGGAGGGGAGGGGGGGGGATGGAAGTATAATGAGAGAGAGAAGACAAGAGAGAGTGAAATTGCCAGTTATGCAACTTCATCAAAGGGTACCGGGGGTGAGATTACAGGGTGCCTTCAGCTGCCTGGTGAAGCCATTCGCCTCTGGGTCCTTATTGCACCCAGCTCAAGAATAAGCGTAATGTTTGGTGGGCTCAGAAGGCCCAGAGGAGGAAAAGCATACAAGTGATAACAAGCCATAATGACAGGATAGCGAGGTGAACTGGACAGAAGCTTGGCTCTTTTTTCCTGCCGAGGATAAAAAGCTTGCAAGGGAGTTCGAACCAGTTGCACATTCTCTGTCTAACCTACCTCACAGGGTTTTCGTGAAAACAAATGGGACAACTTCTCCCAATCGACAGTGCTTGGAATTCCTTGGTGGAAGGGCAGGGTACCAATTTACTATGCAATTGTGTCATGGGAAAGACTTGAAATCTGAATTTACTTGCTTTTCTCATCCCTCGCTATTCTCTTTTCCTTTTGCATAGTTTCTATTAGATTGTGAGCCTGTGGGACTGGACTGTCCTAAATGCTAATCTCTGCACAGCCCATTTTTTGTGCTGTATAAGTGATAAAATAACAATAAGCAAACGAACTCACCCATTTCACAGTGACTGCATATTCCCCTTTAATTTATGGAATGCAACTTGCTCCTTCTGACATTTTTTTAATTGATAAGAATCTCCCTTAGATTTGAGAATGTTCCTGCTGGCAAGGGGCCTCATGACATAGCTGTGTGTACCACTGTAACTTCTTTAATTTGATCCTGCACCATTAAAAATAATAATAGCACGTTTAATTTTTCTCTCTCTCCCAAGTTTCACGTGAAACTTCTGAATTGCAACTTCCTGAGAAGTATGCTTCTGTTCATATGGATGTGAATAGCGGCAATGGTTTCCTGTGTTAATTTACTGAGCAATGCTAAAATGTGAGTAATTTCGTTGTTCCCGCAAGGGGACAATGACAATAAAGATATCTTATGTTTGTTATTGCCAATTAAGGTAAAGGTAAAGGCCCCTGACCATCAGGTCCAGTCGTGATTGACTCTGGGGTTGGGGCGCTCATCTCGCTCTATAGGCCGAGGGAGCCGGCGTTTGTCCGCAGACAGCTTCCAGGTCATGTGGCCACCATGACAAAGCTGCTTCTGGCGAACCAGAGCAGCACACGGAAACGCCGTTTACCTTCCCGCCAGAGCAGTCCCTATTTATCTACTTGCACTTTTGATGTGCTTTCGAACTGCTAGGTGGGCAGGAGCTGGGACCGAGCAACAGGAGCTCACCCCGTTACAGGGATTCGAACCGCCGACCTTCTGATCAGCAAGCCCTAGACTCTGTGGTTTAACCCACAGCGCCACCTGGGTCCCCATAATTGCCAATTACTGCATTGCAAAAGGTCACTGTGCTTATTCTGCACTGCTTGCGGTTCACTGCCAATCAACTTGAACTTTTATGCTTCCCCCCCTTTTACACTCACATATGCACCCCATCAACTGTGGTCTACAGTTCATGCATCTGTGGAACAATCAGATTAACTAATAAATAATATAAAATAAATACTTCAATAAATGTATTACTTTTAAAGGTGCCACAACAGTCTTTAGATACAGACACAAAGACTATACCACATTAACCTGATGAAGGGGGCTGCAGGCGTGGCTTTTTGAAAGCATATGGCATTACAGCCCAATCCAATGCATTAGCTGGGTGGCAATGACTCCCAGATAAATGGGCGTAAGAATGCAGTGTCATTCATTAAGGTGCCAAACGGCTCTATTATCGTTTTTGCAAGACTCTTTCACGAGACTCTTATAGTCAGTGCTGTTTTTGTAGAAAAAGAGGTGCTGGAACTCACCATGAACGCCTCCCTTGTTGTCTTACTAACAGCAATGGCACCCACCTGAGAGGTGCTGAAAATGTGTTCTGGAGAGTTCCAGCTGGGGGAAAAGCCCCGCTTATAGTTTTAGAGTGCAAGGTTAACAAGCTGGAACGTGTCCAGAGGAGGGCAACCAAAATGGTCAAAGGCCTGGAAACGATGCCTTATGAGGAACGGCTTAGGGAGCTGGGTATGTTTAGCCTGGAGAAGGTTAGGGGGTGATATGATAGCCATGTTCAAATATATAAAAGGATGTCATATAGAGGAGGGAGAAAAGTTGTTTTCTGCTGCTCCAGAGAAGCGGACACAGAGCAATGGATTCAAACTATAAGAAAGAAGATTCCACCTAAACATTAGGAAGAACTTCCTGACAGTAAGAGCTGTTCGACAGTGGAATTTGCTGCCAAAGAGTGTGGTGGAGTCTCCTTCTTTGGAGTTCTCTAAGCAGAGGCTTGACAGCCAAATGTCAGGAATGCTTTGATGGTGTTTCATGCTTGGCAGGGGGGTGGACTGGATGGCCCTTGTGGTCTCTTCCAACTCTATGATTCTATGAAATTGATACTCGGCACGATGGCTGTATGCTGCCTCCACCACGGGAGTCTGCAATACTTCTGAATATAACAATAATAATAACAATAATAAATACCAGTTGCTGGAGACCGCAGCCCTCTTGTCCTGCTTGCAGGTTTCCAGCAGACATCTAGGTACGTAGCCACTGTCAGAAGAAGATATTGGACTACTAGACGGCCACTGGCCTTATCCAGGAGGCTATCCTTATGTTCTGGGGGGGGGAGGGGGGTTGTGACAACAAACGCTGGGATTTCACTGTGTAAATAGCCGCCCCTCCGTATAGTCAAGCATGGAAGATTAAACACACTCTGCAGCGCATGTTTACTCAGAAATCCCTTTGTGAAGGTTCCAAAGCGTTCAAAGGATTCTTCCTGCCCCCTCCCCTTTCGAAATGGTTTCAAAATCCAAAGGCAGTGCCATGGACATAGCCAGGATTTATGTTAGTGGGGTGGGGGTGGGCAGGACACCCACCTGTCAACATCCTCTGTCTAGCAGATTCGGAATGAAATGTCTCCGCAACAGTTGTTTAAAATCGCTTCCTTTTGACCCCATGTGCTCAGCATACGGTAGCTGCCAAGTTATCCTTTTTTTCCAGGGATTTTCCATTATGCTGAATAGGCTTCCTCGCGAGAAAAGGGAAAACTTGGCAGCTATGGTGCTCAGGAAAAAACCTGTCAAAATCTTTCTACAATTTCTGCTTTTAGGTTAAGTATTTGTTATTTATTTACTGCCTGCACCCCCGCTAAGGCCATGGGCAGTGCTGTCATAAGAAGAAGCCGAAATACTTAACGGCGGAAAAAACAAACAAACAGGCTTTAAGCTGCATCTGTCTGTTGACAGCCACACAGACGTTAGCAGGATTCCTCCCAGAATCCACACCTTTTAGGACACCGTGCCGTCCCTTCTCTTTCTCGAAACTACTCGCCCTTTTAGGAAAAACTCCCGCCAACCCAGACACCCGCGTGCTCCGCCCAGGGCGACAGAGCCAATCGGATGAGAGGGTGGGCGTGGCGAATGGAACGCGGGAAGCAGACTGGGAGGCGGAGGAGGAGCCGTGGAACGGGAAGCGCTCGCATTGTTGCCAAGTTGCTCGGCTTCGAGCGCGGGAAAGAGAACGCTGGAGCGCGACCAACCGCCGGGGGAAAAAGATACACAACGTTCCATTTGCGCCGCGTCGAACGCGCGGGGAGGCTGCTGCAGCGACCAGCGCCGCCGCTGATCAGGGAAGTGCCCCGCCTGGATCTCGCTAACTACTTGCCCCTTCCTTTCTTCCTGCCTGTCCCGATCTCTCTGCGGTCTACGGAGAGGCAAGCTGGGATCCACCCCGGCCAAACCCTCCTCCCATGGAGAACTTCCAGAAGGTGGAGAAGATCGGCGAGGGCACCTACGGCGTGGTCTACAAAGCGAAGAACAAAGTCACCGGGGAGGTGGTGGCGCTTAAAAAAATCCGCCTGGACACGTGAGTGCAAATACATTCCTCGCCCGACACCCCCACTCAAAAAACAAAACAAAACAAAAAACCCAATTTCTAAGAGAGAAACTCTGGGTGGCCTGGCGAGCAAAGAAAAACTCATTGAAGGCGCTGGAAAGAATCTGCAGACGAATCCGCTCCTCTCTTTGCATTAGGAGGAAGAGGAGGAGCCGGGATTTTCTCTTTTGAATGGGTGGGTGACGAGCAAGGGGACTTGGGAAGAAGTTCGCGGCCCTCCCTCCTTCCTGTAACTTTGCGGACGGAGAACAGAACTTCCCTTGTGCGCCGATTCGGTATACTGTATGTTTAGGGCCGACCTACGCGAGGCGGAGCGAAAGGGAGCCGTTTTCCTCCCCTCCCCTCCCCCTCTCTTGGCCTCACTTTCTGGGGGGGGGGCTCGTAGTGCCTACTCCTCTTCGGTGGGGGGGTGCGCCCTCAAGTCGTAGTTCTGCTTGGCTGCAATGCCCAGTTACTCCGGTTCAGGATGCTGGACTTCTTTTGAGTACATAATTTTCCCTCCCTCTCTCTCCCAAGTTTTATATGAAACTTCTGAATTGCAACTTATTGAGAAGTATGATTCTGTTCATACGTATCTGAATAGAGGCAGTTAATTTACATGCGTTAGTTTACTAAGCAACACTAAACTGTTTGTTATTGCCAGTTACTGCATTGCAAAATACCCCTCCCCACCCTCTCACTATATGTAAGGGCCTGGTGACTTCTTTTTCAGTGTATCTGAAGAAGTGTGCATGCACACGAAAGCTCATACAGTACCAATAACAAACTTAGTTGGTCTCTAAGGTGCAACTGGAAGGAATTTTTTAAAATTTGCATTGCAAAAGTTTACCGTGCTTATTTTGCACACGTTTTAAGTTCTATGTGTTGCACAGTCGGGATGGGACCCTCCATAGGCGTAGCCAAGGGGGGGGAGGCAGGGGGCAGAATGCCTAGTTGCCATTTCTGGGGCCAGGCGGCTCGAAAGTCATCTTTTTCGGCAGAAGGGTTTTTGGTTCCTTAAATTCATTCTGATTGTGCAGATAAAATATAACAGATAGAATTCTAGAGGGTGTGTTGCCAGTGTGTGAACACAGTCAAGATCCAAGGATCACCAGGCATGCTCCTCTAGATGGTGGAGATGTCAGGCGCAATCCTGGCACCAAGGCATCTTCACGTGGTTGCAAGTGGCTGATAGCCAGGTGCAAAATGCTCTTGGCACCAAGCAAATTGTGAACACTAATCCTCCCATATCTTAAGGCAGGCAGTAGGTAGGTAGGTAGGTAAATAAATAAATAAATAAATAAATAACCTTTGTCACTACACCTGTGTGCAGTGAAATTAAACGAGCCCCCCCCCCAAAATACATTCAGTCTTGTTCGCACTCTCTGTGCTTGTCAGAAGTCAAGTGCACCACTATTTTTTTCCCCATTCAGCAGCCCAACAGCCCACGGATAAAAACAGTTCTTTGACCTGTTGGTGCGGCTGACTATACTTCTGTATCTCCTAACCCAAAGGTAGGAGATTAAAGAGGTGCTGGCCGGGGTGTGAGTAGTCCCTGAGAATCTTCCTCGCTCTCCTGAGGCAGCGGTTTCCTGCGATGTCATCTAGTGAACTCAGGGGACAGCCCATGATATGTTCTAGGTTCAGGGTGTGCTGCTGGCAAAATATGACTTTACTTGAGTGGCAAAACCTACTCCCTTCCCCAGTGTTGTGGGTTTAAACCAGGCATCCTCAAACTTCGGCCCTCTAGATGTTTTGGACTACAATTCCCATCATCCCTGACCACTGGTCCTGTTAGCTAGGGATCATGGGAGTTGTAGGCCAAAACATCTGGAGGGCCGCGGTTTGGGGATGCCTGGTTTAAACTGAGCAGTCTTGCTACTCTGTGTTTATACAGTGCCCAATGCACTGGATTGGAATGAATTACCCCAGATCTACAATCCTATAGCCAGCCTTGAGCTATTTCTGTTGAACTCAATGGGACATCCTCTTGAGTAGTCCAATGCACTGGATTGGAATGAATTACCCCAGATCTACAATCCTATAGCCAGCCTTGAGCTATTTCTGTTGAACTCAATGGGACATCCTCTTGAGTAGTCACATTTAGGATTGTGCTGTAGGGTCAGCTTTTTATATTACCGTTACTTGGGTGTTTCAAACATAGCGAACGTTGACTGTGATAAGTTTATATCCCAGCCTTACTCTGAAGAAGCCCCACATTGACATACTTGTTTCTTCTTCGTGATTAATTCTCACGACAACATTTCAGTAGATTAGGCTCGTTGCCCCGTGAACTTAGCTGAATTCATGCCCTGGATTTTCCCAGCCCTTGCCCAACAGCCCACTGGCTTGTTTAATGTTAAGGCCACCAGGTAGGAAAAACAAGCCCTAAGTTGTTCTTGAAAAGCATGGCCTGAAGTTCCTGGAATCAATGGCAAACTGATGTAAATAGCTATATGGGCAGCTAACCGCAATGGTTACGGTAATTTAAAGAATGGGTTCAGGCATCCTATGTGCCTAGCATTGACCGTGGTTTGGCATTTTTAGAGGTACATTGTGTTATGTCTGATGTTCACCTTGCATTCAGAAACTGAGCCGTGGGTCTGGCTGAGTTGCTATGGTGCTAATTTTTGTCCCTGTGACATTCACCCGGCAAAGCTAACAGCAAACCATGGTTTAAAGAAATACTGAATGCTGGTACACACAACTCAAATGTCCCCCGTTTTGCACTTCACTTCCTAGAGAACAGAAGGAAGCCGAGGAAGGAAGCAGCCGGCTTTAAGCGTTGTGTGAATCAGTGTGTACGTGCACTGCGTTTCTTCCCAAATAAGCCGTGACTGGGAGCCAGGGTTTGTTCTTGGTCTCTTGCTTATGGTTTGTTTCCCTGCTCTAGAAAGGGAGAAGGCCAGTCCCTATGGCTTATGCGCAGCATTGCAGCATGATCCCTGGCAGTTGAATTGTTGATCCCGAAAGAGGTTGACCTAATGAAATAGATCAACTTGACTTGTGCTGCATTCCTTTCCCTTTCGTGTGGTAGGCCAGAAGCAATGATTACTTTATTGGCGATGCTAATCGATTAATTAGAGGCATTAATTGCATATTTGAAAATGTGCCACCTGAGCTGTGCCTTTGGAAAGAGTTTTCCAGTGCTTGCGAGCGCTGTTAACAGTATAATGAGCACATATTTTTTTATTTTATACATCGATGGGGATACTGTAATTACTTGGTAAACTGAGGCTGTGTGCCGTTTACAGAGCACTCTCTGCACATTATTATCCCCTACCTTTAAAGGTATCTCTCTCCCCAAAGAGAACATGGAATGTGCGCAGTTGCTGCCTTTTTTCAGCATTCTGATCTCAGGATTTCTAAACCTCTGCCTCATGGTTTTCAGGGACAGGAAAATACTGTTTGAGCATAGCATTACCAGAACTCTTGGCTGTCCATTTGGTCAGGTAGAACTCTTCCTAGCAGCGGTCTGCATTGGTGACGTACGTGCAAATTAGCTGCAGTTTGTGGCATGCCCACCTGCCATGCACATGCAAAATCAGGTGCCGGGCAGGTGAAAATGCAGCTGCCGGTTCAGAATTGGGACCCTTGAAGCACACTCCTGATTGTACATCAGCAAGGGAGGCTTGCTGTCACTGCCAATTATCTGATTGGTGGTGAGGGCAAACCAAGCGAGATTGTCCGTGCTACGGAGTTCCCCATACAACACTAGCTGGAGGTTGAAATCTGTGCCTGTTTAGCCTGCTGGCGAGATCCAGAGTTCTGTACCCCTGTTCTAACATGGTGGCAGTTTGCCTACCCTGCTTTTAACTTATTTAGGGCCATTTCCCCACCCCCTTCAAACCCTTCTATACTACAGTCGTACCTTGGAAGTCTGTTTGACTTCCAAAACGTTCAAAACCCAAATAGTGGCTTCTGGTTGGCTGCAGGAAGTTCCTGCAGCCAATCAGAAGCCGTGGACATTCGGGTTCCAAAAATAGTTCCCGAAGCGGAACAGTCACTTCCAGGTTTGTGACGTCCGGGAGCCAAAACGTCTGGTTGTTTGAAAAACCAAGGTATGACTGTATTTGACAAACCAAATTATTCTGGGTACGTAGCACCACCATCAAAAACAGTTCAGTTGGTTGCATCACTGCACATTCCAGGAACTGATTTTATATGATTTAAGGTTAATCAGCTAGGCTAGATACAGGGAAAGGCCCAGTGTTCAGTGTGCAAACTGATTTTGCTGAATAAATGTCCACAGTGGAAAATCCTTTCACCCACAAGTTCCTGATGCTCAGTTTGCCGCATTGAGGGAGCATTTTATTGTGTCATATCAGTGGGTCACGGACACGGATACTTCAACTTCGTGGCACCCTCTCCACCCTTCTCACCTTGTTTGCCCTCTTTGTTTGCAGGGAGACTGAAGGCGTCCCAAGTACAGCCATCCGGGAGATCTCCCTGCTAAAGGAGCTGAACCACCCCAACATTGTCAAGTGAGTAGGTGGAAGGAATTTGGTTGAGATCTGTGCTTTGGGAAGTAGTGAGTAGAATGTCTTCAGTTCCCGCCTTATTAATTAAGGGTGCAACAACCCTGGGAGGTGCCATCCTAACTGCCTATTCTATCTAGTACCTGGTAGCAACCATCAAAGAGGATTACATAATAAACAGTGAAACTGCGCAGAGCTACCATTCCCCAGTGTTTCTGTTTCTATAAATCTTTGAGGTGTGCAGCCTGGGAGTCATTTTGGACTCACAGCTGTCCATGGAGGCGCAGGTCAGTTCTTTGTCCAAGGCAGCTGTTTTATCGGCTCCATCTGGTACGCAGGCCGAGACCCTACCTCCCTCCAGATGGTCTCGCCAGAGTGGTGCATGCTCTGGTTATCTCCCGCTTGGACTACTGCAATGCGCTCTACGTGGGGCTACCTTTGAAGGCATAGCTGCCAAGTTTTCCCTTTTCTCGCGAGGAAGCCTATTCAGCATAAGGGAAAATCCCTGTAAAAAAGGGATAACTTGGCAGCTATGTTTGAAGGTGACCTGGAAGCTGCAACTAATCCAGAATGCGGCAGCTAGACTGGTGACTGGGAGTGGCCACCGAGACCATATTACACCGGTCCTGAAAGATCCGGTGTAATAGGTCCCGGTACGTTTCTGAGCACAATTCAGAGCATTGGTGCTGACCTTTAAAGCCCTAAACGGCCTCGGCCCAGTATACCTGAAGGAGTACCCCTATCCCTGTTGTTCAGCCCAGACACTGAGGTCCAGTGGTGAGAGCTTTCTGCAAGAAGTGAGGTTACAGGGAACCAGGCAGAGGGCCTTCTCGGTAGTGGCGCCTGCCCTGTGGAACACCCTCCCATCAGATGTCAAGGAAATAAACTACTGTACAGTATCTGACTTTTAGAAGACATCTGAAGGCAGCCCTGTTTAGGGAAGTTTTTAATGTTTGATGTTTGATCGTGGTTTTAATATTCTGTTGGGAGCTGCCCAGAGTGGCTGGGGAAACCCGGTCAGATGGGCGGAGTATAACTAATAAATTATTATTATTATTATTAAGATTTAAGGGTGTTGCATTATTCCTGGCCCAAAAAAATGCCTTCTCATTATTGCTTCCTTATCAGATTCCTTATTTCTTTCTTCCCCGACTTTCCAGGTTGCTGGATGTGATCCACACCGAGAACAAGCTCTACCTGGTCTTTGAGTTCCTACACCAGGACCTCAAGAAGTTCATGGATTCTTCATCTGCGATCAGTGGCATAGAGTTGCCCCTTACCAAGGTGACTAGGAGGAGGGGAGGGCTTCTGGGCTATGAAACGTATGTATGCACACACACACACACACTCACACGGTGTATACTCTGGCTACGTTTGTTTTCGCTAATGCACAGATTAGTGCAGAAGCGCTGATGTTCTGCTCCTGCACTCACAGGTTCGCCCTGTTTTTTGAGGTTGGCTTTGTGTATGCAGTGGAATGTGTGCACAAGGCCAGCGTTGAAGTGAATGAGGAAACTCCCTGCATGTTTAGGGAGTCCGCATGCATAGAAGGAATGCACCAGTGTGGCTAAAGGCTAGATCTTGGAACTCTCTAGAGTTGAGTAACGTCTTCATATAGAAATGGGTAAGCTAAAAGGTAGAGGACCCCTGGATGTTTAAGTCCAGTCAAAGGCGCAACTATGGGGTTGCGCCGCTCATCTCGCTTTTTAGGCCGAGGGAGCCAGTGTTTGTCCACAGGCAGCTTTCTGGGTCATGTGGCCAGCAGGACTAAAGCGCTTCTGGCGCAATGGGACACCGTGACGGAAACCAGAGTGCACGGAAACGCCGTTTACCTTCCCATCGCAGTGGTACCTATTTATCTACTTGCGATTTTTGGCGTGCTTTCGAATTGCTAGGTTGGCAGGAGCTGGGACAGAGCAACGGGAGCTCACCCCGTCATGTGGATTTGAACTGCCAGCCTTCCGATCGGCAAGCCCAAGAGGCACAGTGGTTTAGACCACAGCGCCACCTGTGATAGACGTGGGTGCAGATTATATGGTTTAATGTTGTTTTCACACTTTATCCTTCGGTGAAGTGTTTTTAAAATGACAAAAAGACTCCAACTTGGCTTATAACAAAAGAAGGGCTGGGGCACACAATCTGCCCACCGGGGGGGGGGGAGAGACATGGTATGGTCCCCCCGTGGCTTGTCCTTGGTATGCGTAGAGCAGGGGCCAGCAAACTTTTTCAGCGCTGTCCCTCAGACCTTGTGGTGGGCAATACTATGTTTTTTGGGGGTGAAAAAGAACGAATTCCTATGCCCCACAAATAACCCAGAGATGCATTTTAAATAAAAGCACACATTCTACTCATGTAAAAACACACATTTAGAAGGCGATTGGGCCGGATCCAGCCCCCAGGCCTTAGTTTGCCTACCTATGGCATAGACTCTACATACTTCAGCAGGCAGGGACTCTGCGGAGCAATAATTTGCTCTTCTCCATCCATTCAAGGTAATTGCAAATGTGCTAGAATCCATGTGAACCCCAAGGCCAGCTGGGAAGGGAAATGTCCTATTGGGTCTTATAGCAGTCCTTTCTCCTGGCCATTGCAGAACCTGGGGTGAGCTGGGCTGTAAATCCTTAGCAGCCAGGCCTGAGACAAAAAGTGACAGCAAGGATCCCCAGTGTTGCAAACAGAAAACCCTGGCAAACTAAAAGCAACACGCCAGGCTGATTTGATTACAACACTTCCTATAGCTACTAAATTGTATCTTCATTCAGTGTCAAGTGGCCTACAATATATACAAGGTAACACCAACTAATGTGACTTAAGCAAATTCCCCAAAGTAGGGGATTTTTTTGGATGGCGTATCAAACGGAGAATAATTCAAGCTTGAGGCAACACGCCTTACAAAATAAGTATAAAATCCGAACCACAGCACAGATGCGCCTGGTTACATACACGACTGATTAATATATTTAGCAGTGAATAGGCTGGAAGAAGTTGGTGCTCCAGAGGCAAACTTAACATAGACAAATGCAATCCCTTTCCCCTACTTAATCCTTTCTAGGTGTGGCCAGTTCTGGCAACTGAGCAGCAGAGGTGTCCCCTCCCATCATTAATATTCATTTGCAAAATCCCAAGATCAAATGAATTTTAATGACGGGAGAGGATTTAGGTCATCTCTGCTTGAGCTGTTGGCTCGACTTAAGTGGCGACACCTCGTAGGTTCAAGTAGCAGGAAGGAACATGGCCTCGGTTCCCAGCATTTTAAGTTCTCAGCTGCTGGTGCCGAGATCAGTTCTCCTGACAGCGAGCTTTCCTTCTGCTCTGTAGGGCTGCTCTCTGTCTCTCAACCTTTTCCTGTCTGTCTTCCCCTAGAGCTACCTGTTCCAGTTGCTGCAGGGACTTGCCTTCTGCCACTCTCACCGCGTGCTCCACCGCGACCTGAAGCCACAAAACCTCCTCATCAATGCAGAGGGAGCGATAAAACTGGCCGACTTTGGGCTCGCTCGTGCGTTTGGTGTGCCTGTGCGAACCTACACGCATGAAGTGAGTGTGTGTTGCATGTTTCTGTTTAGTTCCCCCCCCCCATCCACTCCCCAAATATTGGGGGAAATTGTCCCGGTGCTGCACGTGTGCGTGTAATGGCACAAATTGGGTTCCCAGACTTTCCCCCCAATTGATGGTCCGGGAAGCTCCGTATCACTAGTTAGTATTACAGTGGTACCTCAGGTTAAGTACTATATTGTATTGGTTCCGGAAGTCCGTACTGAACCTGAAGCGAACTTTCCCATTGAAAGTAATGGAAAGTGGATTAATCCGTTCCAGATGATGAAAATCACCACCTAAAACAGCAATTTAACATGGATTTTACTGTCTTAACGCAGGCATCCCCAAACTGCGGCCCGCCAGATGTTTTGGCCTCCAACTCCCATGATCCCTAGCTAACAGGACCAGTCGACAGGCATGATGGGAATTGTCCAAAACATCTGGAGGGCTGAAGTTTGGGGATGCCTGGTCTAACGAGACCATTGATTCGTAAAGTGAAGGCAAGAATCAATGTACTGTACTATAAAATAAATAAGACAGTATTTAACATTTAACATTTGCATTAACATTTGCAGTATACAGTGGTACCTCGGGTTAAGTACTTAATTGGTTCCGGGTTGCCATTCGCACCCCAAAAAGTACTTAATCCGAATGGCGATAGTATGCAAAGCGTCGATAGAGCGCTTCTGCGCATGCACGCGTGGCAGAACCCAGAAGTAAACACTTCCGGGTCTGTGGAGTACTTAAACTGAAAGTACTCAAACTGAAGCGTACTTAAACCGAGGTATGACTGTACATGGGACTGCACGCAGGGTGGATAAAATTCAATGATTTAAAAATAATAATTAAAACATCAGATTTTTTAAAAATTTAAATCAGATTTTTTTTTTAAAAAAAGTTTAACCACACCAGTTAACAAACATGGATACATATGCTATAATGTTACTGTTTCAGTTAAATAAATTGTTTACATTGTTATTAAGGAAACGGTTGTTTTTCTCCTTCCAATAAAGCACAGCAGAAGAGTTGTCCAAATATACAGTAAACAGTTAACTTATTAAACCTCACAATAATTTCATCATTATCGGTCTGTGTCTTTCTAATAGTATAACCAAATCAGTAATTTTTGATATAACTGTAAAAACTACTCTGAAAATTTATTATTCCAAAAATGAAACCTTCATCTGGTTGTAAATGTTAAGATTATACCAGCAAGAAGTGAGTCTTTGTGTAAAAAGAAGGAAAAAAGATTTAAATCAAGTCTTACTGACTAGTAATTTAAATCGTGACTTAAATCAAATCCATCCTGGCTGCACCTAAAGACAGTTTGGAAGCTTGATTTGTTTAAAAATGCAGTTCCCAACCTCAAACTGGGGCCAGCAGGTTTGGTCGCATAAACCCTCTTCAGTGGCCATCAGTTTGCATCCACACTCAGTTCAAAAGGCTTTTGAGCTGTCTTTTCCGATAAGAAATTGCCCTGATTGTTTGAAGTCCACATCGGAGGCCCTATTGTGTGTTTTAACGTTGGCATAAGTGTTAGTTTGTGGGTGCAGGTTGTAGGACCGTTTCTGCCATAGTGCCTTCCTGAGAAAGAGTCTTTTGATTCATGTTTTCTTACAGCCACTGAAAACTGGTAGGCTTTCTATTAGTACTGCGCTGCACTCCCCTGTTTACTGACTGATGGGTTTTCTGTGTCCACCCTGTTTCTCCTATTTTAAAGTATATTTATAGATTTTTCAAATTGTGGCCAGATGCTTCCGTTTTTCTTTTAGATGGAAAAGTGGATGCTTTTGTTTGATAATTTATTTATGCACAGCTTTTCGACCGGTGGACATATTGAAACAGATAAAGATGCAGTTGAGTAGATGGAAATGCCATAAATCAGTCATCAATAAATAAATAAGTCAGCAAGCAAAGCAATACTAAACATTGAAATCCACAGGAGAGACAAAAGAAAGCCACCTCAAGCTGCAGGATTCTCACCTAATAATAATAATAATAATAAATAATAATAATAATAATTAATATGTACCACTACATAAATTTAGTAAAATAGGTCTTCAGTAAGCAATGGGCATTTCTTGGGCACAGCATTAGAAAAGCTGTCATTGAGATGCAGGCTGCAAAATGTAAAATGGTGCTGTGACTTTCTTATGAGCGTAAATCTGTAAAAAACCAAAGCAATACGGACTTTAATAGTGCTTTAGTTTAACTGTTATGATCTAAGGATACATGGTTGCCCAGAATTCCCTATTTAGTTGGCACCTACTTTATGCAAGAGAGGCGGTCTGGGAATTTGGATTCAGCCCCCCCCCCAGCTGTAATGATAATCATAATTTTAATAATGCTATTATTCATACCCCGCCCATCTGGCTCGGTTTCCCCAGCCACTCTGGGCCGCTGTGAGCAAGATGGGAATTTGCACTGCAACACATCAGACCGTTGGTTTTATCTTCTTTGGTATAGGCTACACAGACTGGCAGTGGACTGTTAAGATTTTAGATAGGGGTCATTCTCAGCCCTGCTTGGAGATTTCAAGGATTAAATCTGGAATATTTTGTCTGCACAGCTTGCACTCTGCCACTGAGCTACTGCCCTTTCCCGCAAAAAAAGAAAAATTTCTCTTCAGATATTCAGATCTGTAGAACACTTTTCCATCAGATGTCAAGGAGATGAATAACTATAGAACCTTTAGAAGACTTCCGAAGGCAGCCCTGTATAGGGAAGTCTTTTAATGTGTAATAATAATATAAATATTTAATATTTAGATTTGTATACTGCCCTATCCCCACATGTCTCAGGGCAGTTACAACGTAAAATCACAATATAAAATGCAAAATACATAATATAAACATAAACTACCCAGTAAACACCCCCAACCCAAACAAGCCTGCTCCCTCCTCCATGTGACAGCCCTTTAGATATTTGAAGATGGCTATAATCTCTATGTCTCCTCTTTCCAAGGCTAAACCATACCCAGCTCCTTCAACCATTAGAATGTTCTTATATATGTTTGAAGCTACCCAGAGTGGCTGGGGCAACCCAGACAGATGGGCGGGATAGAAATAAAATTATTATTAATAATAATGTTGTTGTTGTTGTTGTTATCTGCAGCGAGCAACAATATAAGTTGGGGAAAGGGCTAATCTCATGGTTTTTTGGACCCTGTGTTTCCTTTGTCAGAAAAACCTTGGTGGAGGGAATGTTTATCCAAGCCAGTTGTTTTAGGTGTGCACATTCAGCGTAACCCTCCTTATGAAGGAGTTGCTAATCTTGCCTTCATTCACAGGGACTGGAGTTGCATCTGTAATGCAGAGAATAAACTGGGACTCCTTCCTGCCAGTGGCTTGTAATTTAATTGCACGTATGTATAAAAGGGGGGGAAACAACGACACTGTATTGCTTATGGTTGTTTTTGTGCTTTACACTAGGTGGTGACCCTCTGGTACCGAGCTCCAGAAATTCTCCTGGGCTGCAAATACTACTCAACAGCTGTGGACATATGGAGTCTGGGTTGCATCTTTGCCGAGATGGTATATACCTTTTTTTTCCCGGGAATGAAGCGGGATGGGCCTAGTGAACGTGGCACCAGCTGGAACAGCTGATCAAAATGAACCCATAACATGGCCAGCGGTGCTAAGGTTGGAAGGGGCAGTCAGGGAATCTTGAATGCAGACCAGGGTCTGAAAGCCCAAAGCAAGCTCTCTTGGGGAGGCAGAAGCAGAAGATGTGAAGCCACACTGTCCTGGAAAGGAGAGAAGTAATAGATGCAAAAAGTACAGTGGTACCTCTACTTACAAATAACTCTACTTACGAATTTTTCTACTTACAAATGGAGCTCCATCCGCCATCTTGGATGTGGTTTAGATAGGATTTTTTCTACTTACGAATTTTTAGATAGGGTTGCTTCGACTTACGAATTTTTTCTCCCAATGCATTCCTATGGGATTCGACTTACAAATTTTTTCAACTTACAAATGTGTGTTCGGAACGCATTAAATTGGTAAGTAGAGGTACCACTGTATTGGAGAACTGATGATGCCCTGCTGCCACTTCCTATGTGGGCCTGCATCTCTTGACCCTAAATTGCTCAGGGGTGCTACAGGTGGAGATGGTAAATAAACTGGGCCAGAAAAGTTCTGGGCATCATCCAACGTTCCCAGTGTTCACGGGCAAATAGTTTCATAGGGTGGGGAGGGATAATTCATCTCACTTTCTGTATTGGAATCCAAGTATCAGCAGGCAGCAAAATGTCACCGAGTTCAGCACATCCGCCATACTCTCTAAAAGTTACAATGCAGTGCCCAGTTCAAAATGTGTTTACGAGTGCTGGGGGGGGTGGCGGCGTCTGAAGCCCAAAATAAGGTTGGGGGAACCCTGTTGCCAGCTCCCACCAGCCCTGACTTCTACCATCCTTGCTGGCATTGGTGAGAATTGGGAGTCCAACAATATAATTGGGGGGGGGGGTTCAGTTCTCTGCCGCCTCCTCTGGAGCAATGTTTGTCAAAAGAGGAGAGCTAATGATTTGGTTTCAGTGTAAGGCAACTATGCCGTCCCGTTCTCCAGATCTGAACGGTGCCTTCTAGAACTGCAGGAAAAGGTTATTCTACTTCCATCCCACTGGATCAGTGCACTTCTTGTCCCGGTACAACTGCCCGAGCCCAACAATTTCAAATGCTGCTGATGAACACATATTTACCACCTACCCCCCCCCACTCCCCACCCAGATGCTTAAACATTGCAGGGATTTCTGCCTTCCACCTAATCAGTTGCACCCATGGAACTCTAGTTTCTTCAAAAGTCTTGGGCCCAGCCCCGTTTAATGCTGTCGGTTCGACATCAGCTTTGGTGCTCACATAAGTGAACTCTCACATGTTCCTTTCTTCATTTGGAGCAGGGCTGGAGCCCTGATCAAACGCTTCCCACTTCCTTGCTTTTTGCCTTGTGAAGAGCTGCTGACGGGATCAGTTGACTTGGCAGCACCTTGTGGGGGAAGCAACCGCTCACGTCATCCCCTTTCCCTGGGGCAGAAACTGCCAGAGAACTGGCAGCAGGGAATAGAAGGGGATCTGTTGTGGGTTCACCTTTTGAGGATGGCAGTAGAGCTCTAGGCGGCGATGCTTCCCTTTCCTGTGGGGGTGGCTGGGCATTTATACTCCAGAGATGAGTGCAGAACTATGTTGCACGCAGCTCATGCCTAGGGCTGTGCGTCATGGAAGGAGGGACTTGTGGAACTATCCCCATGGGAGCTTTCTGGGTCAGATATCTTTCCTCAGTCTTAGGTGGTCTGGATTGCCTGGCAATCCTGGTTTGAGCATCTTACAAGGCTGTTAGCCCTTGTAAGTGGTACCAGGATCAGAAATGCATTTTAGTTTACTAGCTGCTTTTCCGTCCGGTAAATGAGGCTTCCGTAACAATACGTAAATAACATAACAAACAAAAATAGTTGTGTACAAATGGCGGCACTAAAAAAAGCCAAATAAAACCTAAAAGCAGCAGGTCGGAATTTGAAGATGAAAAGCAGATCAAAGCAGTTATATAAAAAAGGTTACAGCTTAAAAGGTTGCTTTTTAAAATAAACCTGTTACTTGAGTTTCATGTAAAGAAATACGCTGTGAAAAAATGTGATAAGCATACAGTCAATTGATAGGTATGATTAGAACTCTGCAGGCTATCCAAAAAGATCAGTGTAGCAGCAGCATAATCGAATGTTCAGGAAATAAGAAATTAAATAATTTGAGAATGGCCTTTTGCTACAGCCTGTCAAACTGTTTATGTGACTGGCAGCGGCTCTCTGGGTGTTGGATGGAAACAAGGTCTTTCCCGTCATCTTCTCCCCAATCCTTTTAACTGAGAGGTGCAAAGAATCAAGTCCAGGATCTTCTGCACTCAAAGCACTGAGCTTTGTTGTTATTGCTGCAGTGGAGTTAGGCAGAGAGGTGCCAGGTAGCCCTTCCTGGGCAGGGAGTTTCAGAGATTAGAGGTTATCCCAAAGGAAGCTGAACTCGGTGCATTACTTTTATCTCGCCTTAATAATTGAGGATCCATGTGAAGCTGCTGATTTCAGAAAGTGGGAAGCATACGTGGGAGAAGAGACAGGGCCCAGACAGTTTAAGACTTTAAGGTTCTTTACCCGGTTTGCACCCCATCCAAAAGTACATTGGAAGCCAGTGCAGATAGGCCTGACTTGAGTCTGTTCTTACTAATAGAGAAGCAGCAGTCTGCATTAGCTGCAGCTTCTGATACATTCTGATGAGTAGCTCAACACAGAACACATCACAGCAGTCCAGCAGAGAACCTGGTTAGACACTGATCTGCTCTATTTTTGTGGCCTTGAACAAGCGACAGCCCGCGTGTTTTTTCTTTCATTCTCTGCACTCTTCCTATGGTTGTAGGGGAGGCTAAGCACAATTGAGAAAACCTCCCTGCACATAAATGAATATAAATGGTAAAGGATTGTAGGCTTCCTGCTACTGCTGCTTCACCTTTGGAGTTGCTTATTACAGCAACTGATATACCTCCAGTAGAAATTCTCGTAATAGTGATAATAACAATAATTTATTATTTACAGTATATGCTGCCCACTCTGGGCAGCTTCCAGCAAATTAAAATACAATACGACATCAAACATTCAAAACTTTCCCTGAATAGGGCTGCCTTCATATGTCTTCTGAAAGTCAGATAGTTGTTGATTTCCTTGAAATCTGCTGGGAGGGCATTCCACAGGGCATGCATGACTACCGAGAAATGCTCAAGCGTGATTTACGTAAAACGGGTGGGGAATGTTGGGTCCCATCAGCCCCAGCCAGTGTAGTCACTGGCAGAAATGTTGGAAACTGCAGTCCAGGAAGATCCAGAGGGTGACAGGTCCCCCCCACCGTAAAAGGTAATGTCTGGCCCAATAGCTTCATGGGTGAGTTGGGATTTGAACTCGCTTCTCTCCAGTCCTGATTACTACGCCATGCCGAGTCCCTTGAGCACAATAGTAGTTTTATGCCGGCCATGAGAGGAAGGAGGCATGGCTGGCTGAAGGAAGGAAGGTGTTTCTTAACACTGGGAGTCTGAACTATCTTCCTCCTGCCAACAGATAACCCACAGAGCCCTCTTCCCTGGGGACTCTGAAATCGACCAGCTCTTCCGCATCTTCAGGACCCTCGGCACGCCGGATGAGACTGTGTGGCCAGGTGTCACTTCTATGCCCGACTACAAATCCAGCTTTCCCAAGTGGGCCCGACAGGACTTCAGTAAGGTAGTGCCACCTTTGGATGAGGAGGGCAGGAAACTCCTAGCGGTGAGTTGCCAAGGCAGTACGGGCGGAGTCTCAACAGCTTTAGGGGGGAAAGGGTGTTGAGCATTAGCAAATATCCAGACCAGTGGGATGAGAGCATTTGCTCTGTGCATGTCTTCAGTTCCCTCCCCCACACAAGTCATGGATCATTTCCTGGAGTAAAGTCCAATAAGTGGAATTCTGGTTTTTTAGAAAGATTTGAGTATGCATTCCCATGCAAGTGTCTATATCTCGCAGAGCTTAAGCCTAGTAATCCTTAGGAAGTGGCATATGATGCATTGGCAGTCCTGGCTTTCAATCTGCTTTAAACACATTTTTTTCCCCATATAAAATCAGATTCCCATCCCAAAAGAAATATAGCAGATCAATTTCCAGTAAAGACTGGATTTTTCCACGAAGATACTGGCTTCTGCCTGTTCTCTCTGCTTGTCACCATATTTGCGAGCTTCCTCCTTCCTAAACTCTTCCAGGTTTTGATTATCCATTATCTCCTGGGTGGTGCGCTCACTATCTTCTGATTTTGGCAAATAATCAAGAAATTTTAGCAGCAGTCAAGAGATGTATTCAATCCCTATTCTCATTTAAGGCAACATCTTTAACATCTCGAACTAACAAAATATAAGGGTGCATGGGGTAAAGTGTAGCCTGTTATTTCTTCGTTTTTCAGTATTCTCCCATAATTTTCTGAATTTAGGACACATCCAGAATAGATTCCACATCCCAGTGCTTTCACCTTTACCTTTCACTTACTGTTGTATATATCTGATTAAGATATAGCAGTGTTAGGTACCAATGGAACAAAAACTGCCTTTATACTTCTCACCCTCCGCCTGTTTCTGGACCTCCTTACCTATAACATCCCTAGCTGGGGCTGATGGGAAATGCAGTCCAAGAACATCTGCGGGAAACCAGTTTCCAGCTGAGGCTGCTGGGAATTGCAGTCCAAGAACATCTGGAGGGCACCAGCTTCCTCACCCCTGCTTTCTGACATTTTGCTCTTGTTGCCGCAAACTCCTCCTTGCTATATTTTGCCACCTCCCTGTTCTCAGTCCTGTTTTTTGTTTTGTTTTTTAGTGTTTGAGTTGTCTCTGCTTTTGTCCTGGGGTTACACCTGTGTCCCACTACAGAGACTGTATCATGTGTCTCCTGTGAAGGACCGAGGAGAGTTGGCTGCCTGCTCTTGGGCATCCTGCTTGCCGCTAACTCTTTGCTTCTTTCGCCTTTAGCAAATGCTGCATTACGACCCCAACAAGAGGATCTCGGCCAAGACCGCGCTTAACCACCCCTTCTTCCGGGACGTCACAAAAGCCGTGCCGCACCTCCGCCTTTGAGATGAGAGGAGAGTGGGGCCAGCAAACCTGCCCTCTGGCAAACTCAGCAGCCCGTCCCTTCTTGGATTTTGCCAGGTGCCTGCACTTAGAAAAGACTTTTCTCAGCTTCACCGTGAATGGAAAACTGGAGATCCAGCCCACACCTTTGGGGTTGTTTTATATTTACTCTTGGGTTTATTTTAAAGTACTAGCTGAGTGTGAAGGATGCCTCGCAGAAGCCCCCAGAGACAGCCGCTGCAGGAAGTCTAATTGCTCAGGAGGCTACAGTGTCATTCCTTTTTTTAAAAAAAAACAACAACCCAGGATTTCTGTCTCTTTTCCCTTGGTAACTTTTACAAAGCGTCTTCTGTATTGCCGTGACTCACTCAATTCCAACTTCCTCTGCAAAGGTCAGCTGTGCATTTGCTTGAGCGGTCCTTGCTTCCAGCAGCCAGAGATGGCGTCTTTCTGATTTGGATCATGGGTATTGGTTGCTGCTTGCATGATTAAGTCCTCCTGATGCTGGCAGAGGTGCTCACCATTTCCTTTCAGATGGGATACTCAATGAGGACTATGCACTTAACTATCCACTTTTCACAAGCAGGAATATTTCCTTCTGTAAAGGAGCTGAGCAATGCCTGCAATATACGAATGTGATATTCCTCATTGCACCAGTGATAGCAGTCAAGAGAGTCTGGTAGCCTTTTCCTGATGGACCATGGTTTGTGATGCTGGCTGGTTGAAGCCCTTGGAAAAAGAAATTGGACTGTCAAAGCTCATAAGAACAGCTTGCTAACCAGCCACGTAACCACTGTCTGTATATTCATTGGGGGCAATGGGCATAACCCTATTCACTTTCCAATATCTTACTGTCTTGTCTCCTGTACGTGCCTTTCTGGTCTGTGGCATTGAGTTATTAGCCTTTCCATCTGTGTGGGTGAGTGGCCAATTTAAGAGAAGGTGGGAAATATTGCAGAAGCTTTGCCCTTCTGTACTTATCTGCAACTGGACTTTCAGTTCGTTGCTCTTTGGGCTCAAACTTATTTTTGGTAAACTAGCAAAGCCCTCAGGTGGAATGGATCTGCCAAGTAGCTTTGTCTTCAAGCAGTGTGTTGTGTGAAAATAGATTGATAACAAAAATTGTGTGTGAGTGCTTGTTAATTTTTTGAAGTTCAGGTGTGAGAATATTAAAGGGATAAAATTGCAGTTATTTCTCCCCTCCCCTCTTGTATTTTAGCCAAAATAGTGCAACTCCTACCTTCAGTTGGGGAATTATTATTTGTGAACTGCACTGTTCCAAGCTGCAAATGTCAACACCTCTATCTTTGTGCTACTATGCCTTGAAGACACTCAGACCTCTCAGGTTATTTCAGTGAAATAGTGAAATGCAAGGAATAGATGTGATTTGAGGTGCAGACAAACATTTAATCTATGGGCAGAAATTTAAACTTTCAATCCTGATTAGTTTCTTATAAATTACATGTGATGAACTAGAATTCTAAGCTTTTAGAACTAGTATGATTGGTAGAGATCACTCAGTCACCTGGATTGAGCTAGTGATAAAGCTTGTCCGCAGAAAGCAAGATTCACTAAATATAAAGTATAAAACCCTAAAGGCAGCCTGCACAGTGCACTGGTGTTGCAATACCTTGAATAATCTAAACAAAGTATCTTTGCCCTTTTTATAGTAAAATTTAAAGATGTTTTTCTAGTTGTTTTGGCAAATCCCACTTACCAATGAATAGTGTGATGGGTCCAAAATGTGAGACTTCTGTAAAGCAAGGGATCATTTCTATTTCTGTAAGGTTTTCATTCTTTTTTTGTAACTTAAGAGGTATGTTGGAGCGATATACACATTTTATACAAGAAAATGTGTTCTGTGAAGTAACATTGCCTATTCTTCAAATTCAGTGAATATTGAAGGGAGGGAGTTATCCATTCATCATAAGCCATAATCTAGTCTTCATTCATGTATGAAGTGTCTGGTGTTTTGGGTCTAGATGAAGGCTTACTTTTAACCATTCTTAAATATATTCCCTCTGTGAACAACTGTATTCTGTATGAAGACAACATGCTAACCTGGCAGATGTGAATGGGTCTTCATTGAGAAAGTGTGGTACAGTATTTTGCTTCCATTAAGCTGAAAATATGGTAGCTCCAGATAGCTTTTAAATGCCAGCAATACACCATCCAGAAAATGTCAAGGTAGAAAGGGTTTTGTTCCCCTCCCCATAGCACTATGCATACACAATATTTAGAAGTGAGACTTTTCTTCTCTCTTCCACCTCCCCTTCATCTTTCAGCTAGAAGATGTTTATATATTTATAACGCTGTTGTTGTTTTTAAAAAGAGTTCTGGTTTTGTATAGAATTTGTTAGTCTAAGCACCTTGTAATTAAACTTTTTAAAGGGAAAAAAATTATTTTTGTCCTTTCCTTGGTAGCTCTTTGCAAGACAGATGTTTCTAAAATATTGTGGCACTAGTACATTTAACTCATTAAAATATCTGTACTTTTTAAACATGCGACTATCCTCTTGAACAAAGTTTTTCTGTTTTGTCGTTGGTCTCATTTGAGCTGGGGATTCTTGCCTAAGTCCAATGGGGCAAAAGACATCTAGACTGTTTATCTGCCCTGCAGTCCACTGCAGGATCTAGTATGTTGTGCTGGTGTTGCAAAGTTACACTGTGGTTCATCCTGAACATGAGCAGACACACAAAGAAATTGTGTCTTTCTGCAACCAATGTGTGTGTGTGATACTTCCATGAAAGTCCAACAGGTGATTTCCTCTTGCCTCAACCAGCAGTTTGGGGATTAAAAGAACTACTTCCTCTTTGGCGATCACACGTAGCTGAGTAAGATTGTCTTCCATGAACACAGTTTTAACAGTGAGTCCTTAAGTGACTATGGAGGCCAATTCTGGATCCACACATCCTTCCACAGTGAGGACATAGGTTTCTGTGCCTTCCTCCTAGCACGTTTCGTCCTGAGTTTGAGTGTCTTCAAAGCCCATGACAAAGGTTGGTAAAGGCTGTTCTTCAATTGAAGCGCTCACAGGCGAGTGTTTCCTAATTATCGGTGTTTATACATTTTTTTAAAGATTTGCCTTGTCTTTGACCACCACCATTATGCTTTCCATTTTTAAGTTGGGAATAGAGTGCAGTAGTTGCTTTGGAAGACGAAATAAAAGAAATAGAGGGAGTAGGGCCACGTGGTCCCTGAAAATCCTGGGCACACTTGAGGGTCATCCAGTCCAACCCCCTGCAAGCCTGAGGATGTCCCTCAGAAGCAGCTCCCATTGAGCCCAGTGGGACTTGCTCCCTACTACGCGCCTTCAGAGGTCAAGGGGTCACAACGCTCCCATATGCCCCCTCCCCTCGCTCCCCCTCAGACTGCCGCTCAAAGGGCAGGTCGCTCCTCACTGGCCGGCGCCGAAAGCGTAATCGCTGGTTGGGCCAAAAAAAAGTTGAGGCCACGCCCGCCAACGCGCTTATCAATCAATCCTCCGCTTCTCGCCGAGGACGTCTGGCCCTCGGATTGGACGCTGCCTACTGAAGTCCCGGGTTATAACTGGTTGGAGATGCCAGAGCGCTCCTCCCCGCCAGGTCACCTTATTTGTTGTTTATGAAACCTCCTGAATCGGAGACCTTCCTAATGGTTCGCTCCCTCATCAGTTAGAGAGATACCCCGCCCCTCCTCTAGGCTAGCTGCTTTTCAATTGGCCATCCCGCCTCCTCTAACGCCATTGGTGGGGGAGCTTACTGCCCATCCTTCCCTTCGCCGGGTCCCGATTAGTCAGCTAGGGCCTGGGTGCGGTTTCGCGCGGCGCGATTGGCCTGGAGGGCGTGATCGGTCCCCAGGTGCCCGGCGCTCATTGGCTCGGGAGGCAGACTAAGCCCTGCCTTCCGGCGCAGAGGTGGGTTCGGTTGAGCTAGTTTGTTTGTGTGCGAGGCAGACGGGGGCCGAGAAGAGGGGGGGCCCCGAGTCGGAGCCGCCTCAGGTACCCACAGGAGGGCGGGGGGCGAGAGACTCGGGCCTTGCCGGTTGTCCGGGTTACCTGAGCGAGTGTCCTTGCGGAGTGGAGCGTGGTTGCCTGGGGTTCCCTCGGAGAGGTGGTTGCCTGGCTACCCCCGGGGGTGGGGTGGGGAGAAGTCGGGCCCTTCGGGTGGAAAGGGGTGGGGAAGTGCCTCACCGGGGGGCCTGGGCCTGCGCTGAGGGAACGGGGAAGAGGCCGAGTGGAGGATCCTTGGCGTGGGGGGGGGGGCGGCGGCGGAGGTGGGCTTGGTCGGGTGGGCAGGTCTGCCCTCTTTCTCCCCACCCCTGTCCCCGTCCCCTCCCTTGGCCACGAAGGGTGGGCGACCCGTCACGCTGAGTCTGCGAAGGCACGGAGGACCCGCATGAGATGGGACCGCGACAGCGGGGGGTGGAGGCGGAAGGGCCTTGGCACCCTGGGCAGTCGGATGGCGAGGCGCACTTGCTTCACTCTGGGGGCTGGCGACAGGGTGAGGCCATCAGGGGGTGTATGTGGGGGGGAGCATCTTGTCCCCTAATAATTCGTTTTTATTGTGTGTGTTTTATTTAATGTAGGTGGTGTTATAGGAATTCTCAAGTATAGAATAAATGTTGGTGGTTAGCCATGGCTGAGGTGGTGTGACTCTGTAAATCGGCTTCTTGTTTCCCTATGTGGTGGAGCAGAGCCTAGATGCTCCCGGCCTGTGGGATGCATTAATAGTCTTTGTGTGTATTGCTGTGTCTTCCGTAAATTTGATACTGTGGCTACCCTTGCATTGAAAGTATTGGCAGGGCTTACTTTACAAGTCTTTATTTTGAAGGCGATAGTAAGAAACACCAGCCACTGTATCATAGGCTGCACACTTCCATGGTCTCTCACTTTTATTCTTGAAATCTCAAGCTGGTTGTGCTGCTGTGGGGTGCCCATATAAAAAGTCTCCAAGCCTGTTTCTTGTATTATGAAGGTGGTACTTTTGTAGCACCACCACCTTGTGAAATTGCAGCTGCCCTAGTTTTTGCTAGTTGTCATGTGACCTGAGCACAGTTGCTTGACCTGTTGAAGCTGCTATCCTTAGTCCATCATGTTTTGTCAGTGTTGGAGCATTTCTGCCTTCATATAGTACTGAGGTTTCCTTTTTTCTCCCTTGGGCTCCTTAATCCAGAATTTCTTTCTTCGGTGTGGTCACCTGGGAGCGGCAAAGTTCTTCGATTCTTGTTGCCTTTCAAAGCAAAGCCACCTATTGTGTGATTAGCATCCACAGGGAGTCTTTGATTCTGTTTAAGTTCAGGGTTCTAGTTAGGCATGTGTGATGCTTCCACTAATCCTTGTAATTATCCCCTGCATATTCAGGAGATGGGCACATTAGGGATTCATAGATATTTCTCTACTGTAAGGGGTTTATAATCGCTTCTTACAGCTTGTCTTTATTAAAAATGTATTGGGGTAGGCAAACTGCCCAGAGAACAGCATGAAATAAAAATAGGTTCCTTGTTGATGCAGTATGAAAAGTAGAGAGAGCTGATAGGAAGTACCTAATGTGTCCTCAACCATAAGGCATAATCGGGGTCTTTTATATGGTAGAAATGTGCAGGTGTTTAAGCTGAAATTGTAAAAACGAAGTCATGTGCTCCGCACCTTTAGATAAAGTGATTGGCTACTTTCACATGTGACATTATAATATACTGATTATTTAAGAACTAGCACCATGGCATATTTTTCATAGGATTCTTTGATATTAATAGTATTTTGATGTTGATCTCATATTGTTAGTGTTGTTATTAGTGCTATGATTCATCCCTGCTTCCCTGGTCTTTGTCTTGGCAGTAACTCAGATTTGCTTCCAATCTGTGGATATAGGTACAGTACTTATATTATTTCCATGTTTTGTAATGGCCATTGTGCTGCAGACAAATAAAATTGATCACATCACATGTGTGGAATCTGATAATGGATCATTTGTAGAGCTGTAAAGAAAAGGGAGGATGTGAATCATGAAAGTTAGATTGCAGAGAGTTATGAGGTCATCCAGTGTGGGCTTGTCCTAGAGCAGGCATCCCCAAACTTCAGCCCTCCAGATGTTTTGGACTACAATTCCCATCTTCCCCGACCACTGGTCTTGTTAGCTAGGGATTATGGGAGTTGTAGGCCAAAACATCTGGAGGGCCGAAGTTTGGGGATGCCTGTCCTAGAGTCTCTTCTTCAGTCTGCAGTATGTCAAATGATAAGCCTTCTATTGTTTACTGATGGGACAATTTCTACTGAATCCCTGAAAGAAGTTACCTCTTCCTACTTTTTTCTTGGTCAGTGTAACACAACTTTGCTTGTTAGAAGACAACTTAGTAACATTAAAATATGTTCACAATGGGATCACCTTACAGTATATGTTCAATGACTTAGCATGGGTTAAGTATACCTAAGGGATGTGGGTGGCGCTGTGGTCTAAACCACAAAGCCTAGGGCTTGCTGATCAGAAGGTCAGCGGTTTGAATCCCCGCAACAGGGTGAGTTCCTGTTGCTCGGTCCCTGCTCCTGCCAACCTAGCAGTTCGAAAGCATGTCAAAGTGCAAGTAGATAAATAGCGGGAAGGTAAACGGCATTTCCGTGTGCTGCTCTGGTTCGCCAGAAGTGACTTAGTCATGCTGGCCACAGGACCCGGAAGCTGTCTGCGGACAAACGCCGGCTCCCTCGGCCTATAGAGCGAGGTGAGCGCGCAATCCCAGAGTCGCCCGTGACTGGAACTAATGGTCAGGGGTACCTTTACCTTTAAGTATCATACCTGAGCTCTTTTTCAAGAGAGCAACACTTCTTCTGTACTTGTAGCACTATACCCCAAATGAGTAAGACTTGATTACTGAGTATAATCGAAAACCAAGAGTGGTTCATAACAGTAGGCTAATGTGAATGAGCTTGCAAAATTTTGATGAAAATTATCAAAATTACTTGTAGTAACAAATTGCTATTTTTATTGGAAGTTGCATATTGTAGCAATTCACAAGCTTAGTGGCTTTTGCCAGTATTATGGGTTCGATTCAACATTAATCTTACTTTGACTAGACCTATTGAAATGAGTAACTTAAGTCCATTAATTTCAATGTGTATGCTCTTAGCAAAACAAAGCTGGATACAACCCTCTATATCTTAACAACTTTAACCATTCTAGCTGCACCCTTTCCCTCCACTAAAAGTGTTATGAGAAGAACATATTTGGATGCTTATGCTGTATATTTGCACTCATTTTCTCAACAGGGAAGTTGCACCCCTCAATGTGCAGTTTCTTTTTTGCAAAATAGCATTAGGATCTGCCTTACTTTTGCTTACTACCATCCATAACTGTACACTGCTACAAAAAGTAACTTCTGGGCTTCTTTTCTGGTGGATATAGAAAATACCCCAACACTGGTTTGACATTGTCACTTAACAACTTGCCACACATCTCCTTCCCACTATATAAAAGGGTTGTGAATTCCTGTGGTCTTAAACATGGAATAGTTTGGAGACCAGAAAGTATATGAGAAAACTAGAAGGCTTTACATTTTCATCTTGGAAAAATACCTGCTCTCCTAATTGCACTGATGATCTTGGTAAGTTGAGTGTAACATAGATTTGTGTTCTGCTTTGAACTTATTTGGTGGAATAGTGGTATATAAACAAAAATAACAAATCAGCAAATAAACAGTGAAGGCAAAAAGGAATCTCAAGAGCTGTTGTTTAAAGCAAGAATACCCAGACAAGATATGTGTTAATCAAGGAACGAGGGGAGTGTTGGCTTCATTTCCTACTTTGGAGCTTTCCAGGAGTGTTTGGCTGTCTGAATTTTGGAATAGAATGCAGGTTGACCTTTGCTCTGATCCAACTGCACAGTTTTTGTGAGCACTATATTTGCTAATATATGCATTTGTGGTTTCTCTGGCTGTTTGACACATATTAAACAGCTATGCCTTTAATGTGTCTGAAAAATGCAAATGGACATTAGGTTTCATTAGTAACAAATGGAAAGCTCCCTGAAACTCCCAACTAAATGTTTTGAAACATCTAGTTCTTCTTAGATCTTGGTGAAGAAAAATCATTTATGTTGTTCCTTTTTTGTGCTCTCATCTGCCATTTATTTTGAAGGTTTTAAAATTACAAAAAAAAGCTGTGGTATTCCAACTCTTTTCTAAACTTTGGTTAAATCTGGCTACAAAATGGGCTATCCAAAACTAAGGATAAAGGATTGCTTCCAAAATATGCTCAGGCCATGACTTTGAGCTTCATGTGGAGGGAGATCCAAAAATATAAAGTAGTTTTCTGTCCTTGACATTCATTCAGTCATGGAACACGCATCATACTGTTAACAGGTATTATCCTTTGATTAAGATTGCAGTGGGACATAGGGAAAAAAGATCTGAAAGGTATGTGGGGCCTAAGTTGCTTAGGGCTTTGTCAAAACTAGTACTTTGAATTGTAGCTGAGAGAAGTCATTGCAAGCTGTGGAGCAAAATATGTTCCCCGCTGTCCACGCCTCTCAAAAGATGAGATGCTCCATTTTACCCTCACTTGCAAACTTCATAGGCAACTCTGTATAGAACCTATTACAAAAGATTAGCCTGTATGTTACAAAGGCCTGGAAAAATGATTGCTAGACCGAATTAGGAAGGCATTATCGCCATTGACTTCCAGGTGCTTTTTGAAGACTTTTTTTATACTGACAGGCCTTTATGCTTTCTTGATTAGTCATTTTAATGATTATTTTGTATTGCTTCTATGGTGTGTCATGTATATATTGACTCTGCCTTGATATCTTATGAGTATGTTTTTTCCTAAATAACTAAATGAGGGAGATCGTTGCTTATATCAGTGGGTTGTACATTGAAGGCAATTCGAAAAGGAGGCCCAGCTTTGCTTTCACTTTGATATCTGCTTACCATTAACTTTTCAGAACTTTGTCAGTTTTCTCAAGAGAGAAAATACTAATGCAACATACTTCTAGACCTGAAAATTTACTGTACTCAAGTAAATTGCATAAGAAAAAACCTAATTATTTTAAAGCTTTTTTTTAGAGTTTTGTTATGTTGGGTGCCTTAGCATAAGGATATCACAGATATTATCCCAAATCTGAATTAAAGGGGTATATTGCTAAAATGGTAGGCAATAACCTCTCTAAAGATCACTGTTTTAAGTACATGGTTGCGTACTTGTGCCACAGTCTAGCTAACTAAACTAACAGAAAGGACCAAACTCTTGGCAATGAGAATCTAGGCTAGATATTTTATTTCTCAACTGCCTGCTGCCTCTTGTTCCCTGACCCTGATGCAATATCCCTGGCAAACTTCAGCTTCCCGTTTTGGTCTGCCAGTATTTAGAGACTTTCCTTTCATCCTAGAACAATAGGATGGGGTAAACATGTAATCTCACCTCTTCCAGGCTTGCCCTTGAATTGGTACAGGCAGATTCAATGCAAACTATTGTGCTCAGTGTGTGCACTCAGACCCAGGAGTAAAGGTTTTCCTTCAGACCAAAGTCCCTCAGTTGTTGATATTTGCTTGTTTCAAACCCTGGGAGCACCAGACATTTGGAAAGCTGCAGCAAATACTAGTAAGCAGAAATTACCGTATATACTCGAGTATAAGTTGACTTTTTCAGCAAATTTTTTGTGCCGAAAAAGTCCCCCTCGGCTTATACTCAAGTGAGGCAGGCAGCAGCAGAAGGACGAGCGGTGAGAAAGGAGCCCTTTCTTGCTGCTGATCCTGCCGCCGCTGCCCACCTCTCGCAAGGGCAGGAGCCGCGGTTGAGAGAGGCACTGCGCTGCGCCTTTCCCAACCTTGGCTCCTATACCTGCTCTTGTGAGCGGCAGAGGAGGAAGCGCCCACTCATGCGAGGAGCAGGAAAAGGAGCGCAGGGTCTCGGGGGGTCTCGTCGGACCCCCGTTTCTGCCTTTCATACCTCCTGCCCCCTCCCACACAGCTGCTCCATGAAACTCTCCGAAGGTGATTGGCTTGGCGCTCTCCAGCTGCCTCTCTTGGCGCTGTCCGGTGGGAGGGGCAGAGACTCAGGGGTGTCCGCGCAGCGCTCTCAGGCTCCACGTCCATTCGGCCCTTCATTCTTTCAAGGGGGCCTTCCTTGCCTCATCCTGACTGGGGGGGGAAGGGCATTTTGAGGCGCTCATGGTCAGAAATGTCCTACTCGCCTCAGTGGGGTTTGGTGGCACATCAACGTGCGTCGCCTTTCCGCCTCAGGAAGAGTCCCGGAGAAGGGGAGAAAGAAGTAGGGCAAAGAGTCGTGGCTCTCGTGTGGATTTCGGCCACGTTTGAGGAATGGCTGTAGGCGTGTGAGAGTTGGGTGGGTGTGAGGGGGGGCGCGGACATGAGCAAAGTAGCGCAACCTTGTACTCTGGAATACGCTATCGCCGCCAGATTCTGCACGGACAACAATCCTAACTTAGATTAGGAGAGGCTTTTTGACCACAGGCACTCGTGAAGTGATGTTGAATTTGATGTTGTAAATGGACCGAACAAATACTGTACATCATGCAGTGCCCGTTAGAGCTGATTTAGGGCTATTGCTTTTTAGTTCATGGGTTGAAAAGCCCCTGCTTCAAACTTTAGATCAGCCATAGATCCAGAGGCCGGCTTTGTGCAAACTAGGATGTCTCGGATCCAGGACTGTAATAGGGGAGTGATCATCATATCGCTTTACCTTGTTATAAAGTTGATGAGGATGGTGATTAGAGTGGTTAATGGAGTAAAAGGCTTCATTGGCTTCTTATCTAGACCAATTTCCTATTCATCGATTGCTGGCGGCGGAGAAGGAACGAGCAGCCCAAAAAGCAGCCATTTTGGGCTTTTCCTTCCTCCTCCTCCATCTTTGCCACTGTCGGCATTTCACACCCTAGGTTTATACTCGAGTCAATAAGTTTTCCCAGTTTTTTAATGTTAAAATTAGGTGCCTCGGCTTATATTCGGGTCAGCTTATACTCTAGTATATACGGATAGTTGCAGTAGCAACTGCTGGTTGTGCTGATGAATTCAGCAAATCGTCACAGATAAGAGTTAGCAGCAAGGCAGTACTACCACATGTCATTTATAGTGGCAAGCCTTCATGGGTGGCATTTCTGCAGGACTAAAGTTCTGTGTGGAAAATCCAAATTCTGTTGCATGAACTTTGTCTGTGTCACCTTTGTAAATACTGTATGGACTCACTGTCAGGGACTAGATTGTAGAATAGAGAGTGTAGTTGGGATCTGGTCTCTGAGCTTTTAGTTGTAACTTCCCGCAAGTTGTATGGGCTAGAAGAGAATTAACATAATTATTTTTTTAATAGAAAAGTAGAATAAAAATCAGAACCCTAAGGGTCTTGGGAATCTTTCAGAGCTTCCAGACTCTGAACCTTTTTGTACATACACGCTGGTGGAGACTTCTGGCTTCCTATGTATCTTGTCTACTCATTATTTGGTATGTGGCCATCCTAGTAGCTAAGCATAGTCACACCATACTGACTAACTTCAACTATTACATGTTTATACTTTCATATGAACAAGAACATGAATTGGTGGCCTAGGGGGCATCAGAGGTGGGTGGCTCTAACAAAGGGTTCTCTGCACTGGTCATGTAGGTAACTTAATGCATCAACCTTCATTACACACCATGCTGCATACAACTATTATCTCATTTGGCTGTTAATACAGATTAAAGTTGCAGTCCAAAGAGAGAAAGTATACGGTAAGATGTGCTCAGAACTTCTAGAAGCTATTCCTATCCCTCTGTGGCTTCTCTGAGTGCCTTAGTGGGAATTACAGAGAAAGAGCCAAGTGGAGGCCATTCTGGTCATTGTGAGGACCCTTGCAAAAAGTATCAGCAAACCAGACTTTGCTCTCAACAAGGAGGGGAACACAATTATAATAAATTATTATTGGATCACTTATTCCATCTGGTCAATCAGCACTACTTAGATGTTATCACCTGTCCTGCCCTGCACCAATAATTCAGATTAGTTCAGATATCCGTTCCCTCACCCTCTTAAGCATTTTTGTTCCCATCATGTGCTTACCTCCATCTATCCCTAACTGCTCCTGGTAATACAGTATTAAGGGACTAACAGAAAATTCTTTGGTTTGTATATACAGATGACCCTTGTGGTCCCTTTCAACTGTACAATTATATGATTCTATCTGTTGAGTGGAGAAATGGGCTGTCTTTGTCCAAGGAGTTGTTTGCCCAGAGATTGCCTAATAAATAATATGCAGCTCATAGGGGAACTTCACTGGAGCAAGAGCAACTATTCTCAACTCTTTTGCAATCCTAAATTAATCGGAAGGAAATGGCAGGCTGAATGTGCAGGCAGCAGTGACAGACTTTGGATGCATTACAGAGAAACTTGGATAGACTCTATGAACTTGAGTGTTGTCACCCACACAAACCTTGGTTCTGAAATGGGTTGATGATGAAATATCTTCCAGTGTAGGGGAAAAGTGTGCAGATTTGCTTGGCAGATTTCTACACATATTCCCCTAATAGTTCTCTATGAAAGTCATATATTTGGGAGAAGATCATATCAAATAGGGGGTAACCTTATCTTAGCATATAAAGATTGTAGGAAACATTTTGGTAACACTGGTATTTCCTGCAGCTAACGTGGACATCGTATCAATCTTTAGTTGTGTACATAAATCTGGGAAACACCTGTTCTATGACAACTTCTTGGGGCGAAAATTGCTCAGGGAGGCTTAAAAGCACAAGAAAATGCAACTGCAATAAGAAACCTGATGGTCCAGGCATCCTGATTAGTTGGTTTTAGCACTTGATTTCAAGGAAAATGCCAGAAACGGTGATCAGAAGAATCTTGAGAAACACTGAGCCAAGCTAATACTTGTGTTGATCAACTTGCCAGTTAAGCACTCACAGAGGACATGTAGCAGGTCAAGTTGCTGACTGATTCCACCACTAAAGCTACATTGATAGAGCTAGACTAATAAGTGCTTCATTGAGGCTACCCTAAGAAAATTGCTTCCCTCCACCACAAACTTGCTCTGTTTCTGTACTTGACATGCTGGAGGCAAAGCCAGCTCTTGTATATCTACCAAAGAAACCAATCAGGCTGGTAGGGTGCTCTGTGCTGCTGCTGCCTCCAAGCACTGTGTTTCTGGCCTGCAGGTTTTTTTAGTAGCCCCCTAAGAGGAGCTGGCAAAGAATAGATGGTGATTTTGTATGCAGGCTAGTAACCTTTGGGGGCTAACTTGCAAGGCTGTTTTAAATGGCTTCTGCAGCATAGGTTTGCATAGGCTAGTGTCATAGGCTAGATGTGATTTTTCAATCTCAGTCACTGAAACTGTCTCCCCATGGAGTTTGGAAGGGTTTAATTCTAGATGTTATTCAGAATTTCTAATGAAATCAGAGTTGGTATGCACAATCCTTCACTTAGGGCTCTCAGAATTGGCAAAACCCCCTCTGACTTGATTAACCTAACTGTGGACTTTGACTCTAGACCTGGGCAGTATATTGATATATCGCACAAGACCAGTACAAGGGGCAGACCACGATAACAGCTTCACTCAACTCAGTGGTATATTACTGGTGAACCCGCCGCTGCTCCCGAGTCGCTCTTCCTCCAGTGCCCAGCATGCTGGGAGAAGCCACCGGCACTGGAAGCTGGGGGACTCAAGCGGCGGCGGTTTCACCAGCGATATACTGCTGAGTGAAACTGCCATTGTGGTCTTGGCTGAGGAGCATGCTGCTGCCCTCGCCTCAGCCAAGCAGTTTTAGGGAGCCCGGGAGCCCCCATCCCACTACCAGCTTGCACAAGCCAGTGGCGGGGGGGGGGCTCTGTTAAAGTGCTTCTGCTTCCCAGCTGAGAGATTCCTAACCCCTCTTCTGCTTGCACACAAGTTGGAGTGGGATCAGGGCTGCTCAGCTGGGGAGCACAAAGCCTCCGCTTCCCAGCTGAGAGATCCCCGTTCCCGCTTGCACAGGAGCAGAAGCTGGATCGGGGCTGCTCAGCTGGGAAGGTGCATGCTCCATCACACTTTTCCATTGAGGGGTACTTGCATGCAAGCAGGCTTCATGCTCCCCAGCTGAGCAGTCCTGATCCCACTCCTGCTCGCTGGGACACTGGGGATCACTCAGTTGGGGGCTGGTGCCTTTCCGCCCCAGAGCTGAGCAGCAGGCTGGGGCCAGCTGCAGTGTCTCCAGCTTGCGAGACGTTGGGCTTAAAGTGCCTCATCTTTAAAGAGCCCAGGCAGTTTCTCCCAGCGCCTCACCAGCTGAGGCCAGTGCAGCTTGTTTCAACATCATGGTTTATCGCCAAACCACGATGTTTTGCTGGTGATACATCGTGATATTGAAAACCTAACATTGACCAGCCCTGTTTGACTCTCTGTCACATTATTCTAAAACTGAAAGACACTACACACTTGTAGGAGATTAAGGACCATTCAGTGCCGGGGTGTGTGGGTGTGAGCCAATCCCTCACCATTCAGCGCTGGTTAGCAATGACTTCAAACTCCACTGGGATCTTGATCTCAACGTGTGCTGTAAAGGAAAAACAGATCACAGTGATGTCCAAGGTTGTCAGAATGAACCGCCAGGTACCAGAGAGCTTAATATTTGGCCATCCTGTTCCCCTCTAAAGAACTGCAAATTTCAAAATTTGGTCTTCTAAATTTAAACTCCTTTTGTTGACTTGAAGGAGAGAAATATGCATGGTTCTTTTTCATTCACTCTTACTTTTATTCATTGTCTATGTAGCTTTTCACAGTTCAGGGCAGCAGTTTGAAATTGGAAACACTTGCGCCAGACTGACCTAGGACTTCAGAGAGATCAAGCCTTCCCCTTTGATTTTAAGCCTGTTTGATTAGCAAAGGTAACATCATTGGACCCACCCTTAAAGGCTTTTAAAGAGTGACTTTCTAGTTTCCTCTCTCCACACCTTTAGAATTTGGATGATTAGCAGCACAAACAAACCTCAAAGCCTATGTGAGCCTCATGTTAACAGTTTCATTCTTTTACTTGCCAGAGCAGGCAGGTGCAATCAGGCTTGGAGTCCATGCCTAGTACTTTTGTGAATTGCTGTTCACAGAAGAGTGTGAAACCAACTTCTAAAATGCCCCTTATTCCAAGCTGTATGGTACCATCCTGGATTCAGGTAACATTACTTGTACATTTGGATAACCTATGGTGGAAGCTAGGATGTACCAATTTTCCTTTCTCTTCTTTGATTCTGATATTATATTGAACAAAGTCGGTTGTAACAATATTGGGCAAGCCTAGCACAGTAGGAGTGACTGTAGTGAACTAGTGGCATATTTGTGTTCCACCTGTCTTCCCAAACTCATGGTCATATACTTAAAGTTTCCCGTAGTTATGCTTACAGTGGTACCTTGGTTTAAGAACAGCTTAGTTTATGAACAACTTGGATTAAGAACACTGCAAACCCAGAAGTAGGTGTTTTGGTTTGTGAACTTTGCCTTGGAAGAAGCTGTTCCGCTTCCTGTTGAGTGTGTTCCATTTGTAATTTGAGCCCCCCGCTGCTATGGGAAAGCACGCCTTGGTTTAAGAAGACTTTGGTTTAAGAACGGACTTCCGGAACGGATGAAGTTCATAAACCAAGGTACCACTGTACTTGTTTTTTAATGTTGCTGATTTTATTTGTATGTTTTGGATTTTTTTATACACTATTTTGGGTTTTGGATTAAGCGGTTTATAAATTCTACCAAACAAACAAAGGACAACTGGCTTTATGTCTTGCTTGTGAGCTTCTGGCATGGTCGGTGTTGGAGATAGATCAGACTGACAGTTTAAGTCCATCATCCTAACATAGCTCATGTTTTTCCATCTTTCTCTTACCACAATCCTGTGGGTGATGAAGATGGGATTATCACTTGCTAAGGCAGTCTGTTGAACTTCATAAGCAAGAGGGATGACTTGGACTCTCTCCCACCTACCCCAATCTACTACATGCTGACAAGGCTATATACTTGCAGGTCCTTGCCAATCATTCTCAGCTACTGATTTCTTAAATATGCTTCCATTCTACCATGGTGTCAAGCATGATCTCCCTTAGCAGCCAGTGAAGCTAGTTGGCACTCCTTGTTAATAGGAAAAGGAGACAATAATGCCTTGCTAGATACTGTGTTGAAACTCCTTCAGTGCAGAAAGGAAGCTCTAGAAAGTTTCCTTTGACAGGTTTGGAGAAAGATGACTTTGTTCTGGTACATGTTTATTGAACTGCATAAAGGAGCTTACGGGTTTTGTGAACAAAGTAACAATATACTGTACTTGATAGTAAAACTTCTCGTGACAACTGAACTTGCCTAGATGTCATTGCTAACCCAGTAATTTAACTCGCCAACAAATGTATATTTGGCTTTCAGAAACTTATTCTTTCCACAAATGGCTTGTTCATAAACGCACTTCTGGTCTGCTCCTTACTTCTGACTGGAATGTGCCTGCCTACGACTTTAGGCTATGCCGAAAATACTTGTTTTGCCAGTTTTCTATTCAGTGCTCAGTGCTTTTTTCCCTGTTACACATGCCGTCTCCTTAATCAGGTCACCTCTAAAGTTGCTTGATTAAACTGCTTAGGAGAGTGCCCTTCAAACACAAGGTATGAAGAAAACTACTTCCCAAAAGCACTCTTGCTATGTAGGGAAGATCTCCTGATGTCAACCTATTCTTGATCTTCTAAGGTTCTCTTGAACACTTTAATTGTTGCTAGAATGCATGCCTGTTACTAAATAAGCTACTGCAAAATATTTATGAGCAACAGTATAAATTTAGATTAAAGTAAGGTTACCAGATGTCCCCATTTCCCGGGGACAGTCCCGGGATTTACAAATCAGTCCCCTGACAAAATCCTATCATTCCTACTGAAGTTGAAAAGTGTCCCCGGATTCATTGAAAAATATCTGGTAACCTTAGATTAAAGCATTCCGCATATATGAAGGAAAGCATTTGGAAGTCCACAAAATGGATTTGTGGGCTAGTTTGGTCTTTTTTTAGTGTCTCTGTCTTTGGCAATGTCTTTTAAGAAGCTTGCTGAAAAATATTTCTAGTGATAGCATTTTATTACTTGATCAATTTTGGGGCAGGGGATTGTAGAGTGTAGATACCTTTTTGTTTTAGGCAGAAACAAAGTTTAAAAAACTCATCACCTTACAACATAAAGTATTCTGCTTTGGTTGATCATGTAACATAGAAGTGTTACGGGTGTCTTAAAGTTAGGAGCCAAACACCCAGTTCATCCTCTGTGGCCTTGTAAGCAGAAAAATACTTCAATGTACAGAAAACACACTGCAGTACAAGCGTTTCCAATAAGGTTATGCCTTTGATGTGTATTACGGGGATTTATCCTGCAAATGGAAATGGGTTTTTTGGGGGGGCGGGTTAAATATATTCTCAGGGAGTAGTGCACCCTTAAAATGCCTTTTACTGTGAAATCACGAAGCCTCGTTGGAAATAAATTACCAAAAGAGGAAGAGATTGTGCTGCAGATTGTCTCAAGTGGTACCATAGTGTCCATAGAATCATAGGATATTGACAAGCTGGAATGTGTGCAGAGGTGGGCAACCAAGATGATCAAGGGTCTGAAAACCAATCTTTATGGCACCTGAAAGATTGCTGAAACAATAATTTTGCCCTGATTGGAGCAAAACATAAATTGCAAAAGAGGTTTCTATTTAGCTAGACTCTTATTTCCTAATATTGCTGACAACCTCAAGAAATAGTACTGCGAGACTGTTCTCAACAGTTTGCAATATACTAAACTTAGGTCAACGGCTTGGTTTAAAGCTTTAGTTGCACCCTCCTTAATTTTAATCTTCATTTGTATATCGGTGCTGTACAATCCTTTGGGTAGGAAACGACTCAAACAGTACCTGCATGTGTTTATCATGCAAAAACTGCTGGACACCCTTGGCAACAGGTAGTGTTCTCCCCATGATCTCTCATTATAAAGGGGCATTTGGTCAAATGTTTTAGGCAGCACCTTATCCTGGACATTTTCTGCCATTTCTTCATCACCATGATAAAATTTGATTATTATTATTAAAACTAATTAAATTAAATTTGATTGTATACAATGTTTCCCCATTTCCAATATACTGTACAAAATTTATATCTGCTGTGCAACCCACAGTTTTCACAGTAAGGAAATTGCATAGAAGGGTGATCAGCATTTTGATGATGATATTAGGGTACAGGGAGCTTTGCATGCCCAAAAGATAGATCCCTGCCCTTAGGAGCTTGCAATCTAAACAGAGATGGTGGGTGGGTGAGCAGAGTCAACAGGAGATGCAAGAGACAAGGGCATGCCAAATGTTTTGTTACACTGCTGTTGCCACATCCTCCATTTTGGCTCAGCCACGCCAGCTCAAGGAAACATAATCGCCAATACGAACACCAGTGTTTACATGCACCCTACTTCCTCAAGCTCTCAGAAGTTCCAGGGGGAGCACATATCTGAGTTTGTCTTCCTTTTATAGGAAACGGCTTGTGCTGTTGCTTTTAGAAGTTTTTGAGATTCCTTTACAAATATGCAAGTGAAGCAAAGGAAGAGACTATGATTCTATTACGATCTAGTTGAAATTCCTGCATTGCAGGGGGTTGGACTAGAACAGGGTTCCCAAACTAAGGCCCGGAGGCCGGATGCGGCCCAATTGCCTTCTAAATCCGGCCCTCGGATGGTCTGGGAATCAGCATGTTTTTACATGAGTAGAGCGTGTCCTTTTATTTAAAATGCATCTCTGGGTTATTTGTGGGGCCTGCCTGGTGTTTTTACATGAGTCGAATGTGTCCTTTTATTTAAAATGCATCTCTGGGTTATTTGTGGGGCATAGGAATTCGTTCATATTTTTTTCCAAAATATAGTCCGGCCCCCCACAAGGTCTGAGGGACAGTGGACCGGCCCCCTGCTGAAAAAATTTGCTGACCCCTGGAAATATCAGGCATCCCCAAACTTCAGCCCTCCAGATGTTTTGGACTACAATTCCCATCTTCCCCAACCACTGCTCCTGTTAGCTAGGGATCATGGGAGTTGTAGGCCAAAACATCTGGAGGGCCGCAGTTTGGTGATGCCTGGACTAGATGAACCTCGGGGGTCCCTTCCAACTCTGCAATACTCTGGTTCTATGGGTGCATATTGGAAAATACATGTTGGGAGAGAAGGAGCTCTGCATAAAACAGTGCAGTGTGCCACTTCAGCAAGCTTCCCCGAACAGCCAGGGAGCAGCTGTGCAAACTGCTTCTTTAGAAGTGCACAGAGCTCTTCCCAGGGAGCTTGGGCAGGATGTCTGCAAGGTCATTGCTCAACTGCGCTCTCTCACTCTCACTCTCAGAAGAGAGTTCTTGGAAAAGGAAAGACGCGTTTTCCCATGTTCAGCAGATTCAGCAAAACTAAATCTAAATACATACTACCGCTATTTGCTTTGCTACCAGTGAAAGTCTGTGCTGCAGGCTTTAACTGTGTTCCACATTTGATCTTGGTGCATAGTGCAGAGGGACTTCTCTGGATAATTTGTCTTAACCATTTTGCAGCCTTGGATTGTGTGAATAACTATTTTTTTATTTGTTTTTTGACTCGTAGAACATCTAGGTGAATCCTAGATGACATTTCTGGCCAAATTTTGGGTTTTGCTGCATTTAAAGTTGCTGAGTTTGAAGTTGAGTTAAGATCCTGACTTGTTCAGATGGAATGGGAAGCTATGGTTAGTTACGTATTTGCCGCTTTTAATTGCTGCTCATTGTGGAGGAGATGTTTGCCATAAGCAAGAAGCTCATACATAATTAGCTTAATAAGATAATGTACAGTTGTCTGAATGCAGACCTTGGGTGGCCCAGAATTCTGCTTTTAAAAAAGAGGAAGCAAAACTTGATGTTTAGAAAACTTTAGGAAATGTTTCAGCCTTTCCCTGAAGATGCTGCAGTTCCTGGGTTATTGTTTTTTTAAGCGGGGGTTAGTAATGCAGTAGTGATTGAAGATTCCTGAGAATTAACTTGCTGCTTTTATATTCTTGCTCAAAACTGGCTTAAATAAAAATGTCAACCAACACAAGAAGCTTGTCAGAGGTGGCTAGCCTTGAGAGAAGCTTGTGTGTCATGGGTTAAGATTTCAGTTGTTACCTGCCAGAAACTTAATGTTTTATTGGAGTTCATTTTTAAGGGTGGGTGGCTAGGACTTTGCTTCCAGTTACATCTCCATGTTGAAATAAAGGATTCTATGAGCTATTATGATCTTGCTTTTTTAAAATCCAAAATACTACCAAAATATAAGGCGGTAAACAAAACAGGGAGATAGACCAGTGTTTCTCAACCTTTTTTGGGCCACGGCACACTTGTTCCGTGAAAAAAATCACGAGGCACACCACCATTAAAAAAGTTTTAAAAATTAACTCTGTGCCGCCCTATATTATAATTATGACTGTAAGAAACACTTGCCAAATATTGCTTTCCGGCGGGTCAGCGCTGCCGAGTTCTTAAAAGATCCGGGTTTCTGATCCACCCCACCCGACCCCGCCGTCCCGTATCTTACCCTGTGCGTGTTCTCGGACTTGTGAGAGGACGATTTGGTCTTCATGCCTCCGTGAATTAGCAACAAACTACCTTTTGAATGATGGAGATTGAATATTTTAAAAGTAGCTACTTGAAGTCCGCTCGATTTTCCAAAAAAGAGACACACGTGCGGCACTATTAGCTGCTGGGGGCTGCCATCTTGGCTAAAGGATTCTGGGATGATCCTGTCACGTGAGGCATGGGGAAAATGGAAATAATGAAAGCTGATTGGTCTGTGGAAACTAGAAGGGGCGAAGAAATGGGACGCCCAGGGAGGTGGAGTTTGCAGCTGCAAAATCGCCCTTCTCGTCGCCGCCAGCGTCTCGCGGCACACTAGTGTGCCGTGGAACAGCGGTTGAGAAACGCTGAGATAGACTGTACCGTCTGCTTTGCTACCAGCAAATGTCTGTGTGGTGTCACACATTTTTACTTCTAACTTACCAATTGATCTGTTTCAGAAAATGTATGGTGGGAGACAGGGCCATTTATTGGTGCGCTGGGAAGCAAATGAAACCAATCTTCCCAATTTGGGACAAAAGACGCTCGGGTTCACGACTCGGTAACTGCCTTATAGCCTAGGAATTTGAAATCTTCACCCTGGTATCTTTTGTGATGTTCATCTATTCTCCCCCCCCCCATCCATAGTGAATAATCTGTAAAGCAGGCCTGTGGTGTGAAGAAAATCTTCATTGAAGAAAAGCATTGAGCTGATGAGTTATACTTGTGAACCTCAGACAGCTGCATGTACACCTTACTGACAGCTTAGTCCAAACTCATGATGAAATTGAGATGTTAAGCACTGTTGTAATATACCGTTCTGGGCCAGGTCAGGGGTGTTGTCCCTGTAGCCCTGGCTCTTCTTGGTGCCATGTGATGTGAAGAAAAATCCAGTTCAGAAGCTGCTTGCTACGTCTTGAAGAATGTGAGCAGGAAAGACATCCGCAGTAGTTGCTGACTCATGGATCACAGCGTTTCACTGCACATGGGAGTTCTTTCCCCTCCAAGGCTAATTCTGGAGGGTTTGTTTGCTCTAGGAGATTTGGTGTGTGGTTGTTTTTTAAAAAAAATAACAGCTCTGAAGTTCGTTCTTGGTGTTTTAACATTACAATCACCAAATGCTGCGTTTAGCTACAATGCATATAACCAGGAATCTGACTCTTTCCCTGCTGAATAGAGTGTGTCTGTGACTTGTCTGGTCAGGTGTCAGGTTGCTGTGCTGATTCTGGGCTAAATATTGTTGTTCTTTAAAGAACATGCTTATCTTACACATCCCCCTTCAATGGCAGGGCTGCTTTCCCCCCCCCCCCATTTCACAAATTGAGGAACCAAATATGCTTTTGTTGTTAATTGCTCAGTTTTTTTACTGAAGCTAGTTTTACTGCTCGATTCAACTTAATACCTTTCACTTGTCTTTATTGTGCCTACATCCCAAGCCTTCAGTGTTTTTCACCTGTCCAGCACAGCACATCAATCTGTTTTTTTTCTGTTTTTTCCCCAGAAGGAGTTCCTCACAGTTGCTGGGCGAAGTTGTCAACCTGTTCCAGGCCAAAAGCTCCTATACTCACAAAGTCTGATCGGTGGCTGGTAGTTTTTTTGCATTGGCTGGAGCACAGGCCGCTCTTAGAATCCAGGCCATGACCAGCAGAGGAGCTGCCAGGCCGAATGGTCAGTCGCAAGCCAGCAAGATCTGTCAGTTCAAGCTAGTACTACTGGGCGAATCGGCAGTAGGCAAGTCCAGCCTGGTGCTGCGTTTTGTCAAGGGACAGTTCCACGAATACCAGGAGAGCACCATAGGTGGTGAGTTTTCTTGGGGGGGGGCATCTCTTCGTGGGAGGAAAATCGATAGCCTAAATTTTAGGAAAGCACCTTTGGATTCCAGCATAACAAACTCCACCAGGGCAAAGTCATCCACTTTCAAATAGGGTGCACTTCCTGGCACCTTCATCCCAAAGTGTAGCCGCTTACTGTGCTTGCTTACCCTTTCAGTAGCCCTCTGGAGGTCTGCAGGTGGTAAGGGTGATAGTCCGACCCCACTAGCTGAACCTGCTTTTTGAAAGGCTGTTAGCGTCATGGTTTCATTGCTCTTTTGGGTGGAGGTCTTAAATAAGCAATTAAAAAGTAAAGGTAAAGGGACCCCTGACCATTAGGTCCAGTCGTGACCGACTCTGGGGTTGCGCGCTCATCTCGCATTATTGGCCGAGGGAGCCGGCGTATAGCTTCCAGGTCATAGGCATCACTAATTCATAGATAGGGACCCAGGTGGCGCTGTGGGTTAAACCACAGAGTCTAGGGCTTGCTGATCAGAAGGTCGGCGGTTCAAATTCCTGCAAGGGGGTGAGCTCCCGTTGCTCGGTCCCAGCTCCTGTCCACGTAGCAGTTCGAAAGCACATCAAAGTGCAAGTAGATAAATAGGCGGGAAGGTAAACAGCGTTTCCGTGTGCTGCTCTGGTTCGCCAGAAGCAGCTTTGTCATGCTGGCCACATGACCTGGAAGCTTTCTGCAGACAAACGCCGGCTCCCTCGGCCTATAGAGCGAGATGAGCGCCGCAACCCCAGAGTCGGACATGATTGGACCTGATAGTCAGGGGCCCCTTTACCTTTTTAAGTCATAGATACTAGTGTAATGGTGTTTTGTTTTTTAAAAATGCACCCATATTGTTACAATACAGTGAGCCCCCCCCCAATAGTTGCAGTTAAAACAGTATATACTTAAGAGGGGGGGGGAGACCTGTTTTAGCCTGAGGACCAGATTGGAACAAACACAGACACACAAAAAGAGGGGGGGAAGTGCATGGATATCTGCCCCCCCCCCAATTGTCAAACACACAAGTGCCAGGCAAACAGTGCACTTCCCCTCTTTTCCACACACACATACATACTTGTAGGCACATATGCATACACTCTCGCGCGATGGGCAGGAAGACACAACCATATGCACACATGTGAAAAACAAGCATTTCTAGCCCTCTCCAGCGCTGGGTTGGTGGTGACTGGAAAGATGCTTTTGTGCTCTTTAGGGAGACTCTCTAAAGAGAAGACAGAAGGATTTTAGCTTTTTATTTTAGCCTTGTGAGGCACAAGATACCTCTTCTGTTATTTGCTCTCAAAGAGGGCTTATCTCTGATTTTAGGGCTTTGGTACTTAGGTTAGAGGTGAAAAATCCCTTTACTATCCTGTGTCAGACATCATGTGATGTCAGGTGATTGGCAGGTGGGCATGGTTTGCCCAAATGGCCTTGTGGGCCTAATTAGGCACATGAACCCACAGTTCCCCACTGTTGAGTTAATACACAGTTTAATTCCAGTTACCTTCACCCATTTTACAGACTACTCATAATCTTTTGCTTTATCCATAAAATATTGTATGCAGTCACTGGTGAGAGAGAGAGAGAGAGAGAACACTGTTTCTTTTTTTAAAAAAGTGTTCTTTTCTAGATTTGGTTTTTTAAACGTACCACAGAAAGCTAAATGATCACAGAAGTACTTCTATAAAACCTCGTACCCCTTTTCGAATCCTTTACCTGTATTTATGCAGTACAGTGGACTCTCAACTTGTGCTTGTTTAACTTGCGTGATTTCAACTTTATGCAGTTGAGAGCTAACAGTTGGAATCGTACAAATGCACAAAAGGCAAAAAGCTTAAAAGCAGGGTTTTCTCAGTGTAGAAAGAGCTTTTAATCTCTCAGACTTGCTAACGGGGCTCTCTGGTGAGATCTCACAGGAACTCAAGACAGCCCTGCCAGACAGCCGGTAAGTAAGGTGGAGAGCTTAAAAGCTCTCCGCCTTGCTTGTGGGGTAAGACCTGTTTTGTGCACCAGCTCTGGAAGCTAAGATTGTTCGTGGGTGGGCAGTACCAAGAGAGTGGTTTAACTACATGTGTTTTTGCATATGGGCACCATCCCCAGAATGTAACCCACTTGCAAAAGATGGAAGACCACTGTAATACAACACCAGTATTCTTTTGCCTATGGACTGCATTTCCCCTTAAATTCCTCCATAATACTTCCTTAAGATTTTTGCTGAGTCCTTTTAAGGTCTTACCACCAGCAGCCACCCTAAATACCATCATTGTTTGGCTACCTTCTGCGAGACAGGGATATTTGGGGGTTGAGGGGCAATCGCGCATCAACTCAACACTGAGTAGGGGACAAGGTGGGAAGATGCTATAGTGTGTGTGTGTGTGTGTGTGTGTGTGTGTGTGTGTGTGTGTGTAAGGTAACATTCAGACATTAGATTCTTCCACCATTCATGATGGTACAGTCCTTTGAACTTGTACCATATGTTTTTTCTACATGTCTAAGCCTAACCCTAACCCACAATATTTACAGGAGAAAAGTTTTTATATTTGCGTTTGTGCTTATTTCTGTACAAGCTTGTACAGCCTTGGAGACTTCTTAACAGATTGTTAGAGGTCAGAATATTATCAGGTTAATAACACTTTTTGCTTGGTCTCCCCATGGGTGATTCGGCTGGTTCACAATAGTAAAAATTCAGTCACTGTAATTATGATATATAAAGTTAAATGATTGCATCTATTTTGTTGCGTTCCCTAAGCCAACTCTTCACCTTTTCATTTTGCAGCTGCTTTCCTCACACAGTCTGTCTGCCTAGATGACACAACAGTAAAGTTTGAGATCTGGGACACAGCTGGTCAGGAAAGATACCACAGTTTGGCCCCTATGTATTACCGAGGGGCTCAAGCTGCCATTGTGGTGTATGACATAACCAACCAGGTAAGCATGTACTGTTAGCTAACCTTTGGGGAGAACGGGCAGTATCAGAGTTAAAACCGAGAGTGTGGAGACCTCATACAATTACAACGGAAGTGTCTATCAGCTGAAGCTGCCTCAGTTCCTTTGAGCATCCTTTCCCATTTCAGATGGAACTTGTTGAAAACAAGGGCCATCTAAAGACTTAAATACAGTCAATTATTGGTTAGAAACTCCAGGTGATTGCTGCCAAGTAAGACCCTCTGTCTGACCCAAAGCATTGCCTTGTTCACATTAAACCTTTGCTCTCAACAAGCTTCCTGTCTAGTGGCTGATTTGTTATTTTTTGAAAAGTTAAAGCCACAAGTTTGCATTTGCTCTGGAGTAAGCAACACATAATTTCCTTGGTGCCTTGAATAAATATGATCAACACCTCATAGAGGTCTGGGTAGTTGGGGATTTTTTAAGGCAAATAATTTTAGATAGGTATAATTTATAATCATTCCTTCTATTAGCTGCAGGCTTCCGACACCATAATGATCAACTGACTTTTTGTGTTTGTCTTGAGTACAGGATTACGAGTAAGATAGAAAACATGCTTTGTTTCAGTTAATTTGCACGAGGGTGTATGTCCTACAACATAGCAGAGAAACCGTTGTTGCGAATAAGACACCTTGAAGCTTGAAATTATAAAATTATTAAAACCCGTGGGGTGTACTACGGAGTGAAGCCCATCAGCTCAGTCCAATCTGCCCCAGGGACAGGGACAGTGCTACAGCCCATCTACCATTGGCCAAATAGGCAGGCAAGCTGCAATCCACTTCCAGGCTTTCGGTGAAGCCGAAAAGGGTTCACCCAAGCCCAGGAAAACCCCTCGCTTCCAGCATGACTGCAGGATCCAGGGGAAGCATTGTGACCAACCCACAATGGTGCCCCCTGGCAGTAAGCATCATTACACAACAGATGAAACATGTATGAATGGATTTTCAAAGTTTTCTTCTTTCTTTATGCTCCCACTGCCCCCTTATTTTTATTCAACGTCCCCAATTTCACCCGAGGCTAGTACCGCCCCCTTAGATTTTTTCCAGCGCCCCCTTTGGGAAACACAGATCTGTATGAAGCCACTGGGAGCTGTCATCAGGAGATGTGGAGCAAAGTCTCATCAACAGGCAGATGACACGCAACTCCATCTTTCTGTTCTATCTGTACTGTATTGGGGAAAGCAGTTGTGGTGTCAGACCAGTGCTTGGAGGTGGTGATGGGCTGGAGGTGATGCACCTCTTTACCCAGGCCTTTGCCACCTGAGATGTATAATTTTAGGATCCACCCTGTTTTTGTGGTCGTCAGTTGTTTTTAATGTTGCATTTTCAGTTCTGGTAACCCGTCTTGGGGCCTTATGGTGAGTGGTGGGGTAATAAACTAAAAGAATGGCAATGATAGTAGATGTTTGGTCTGATTATGTCCTCGAGAACCTGCATGTCCACCAATAGACTATTGCAGTGACAGTTGGAAGAAGCCTTTTGTTTTAACGTCCTGCTGGTGCACATTGGGTGAGTTGGTTGAAGATAGGAATCCTGGGCCCTTCTGTCTGCACACCTGACATTTTGGTCTCTCCTTTTCCGATAGGAAACGTTTGCACGAGCAAAAACATGGGTGAAAGAACTCCAGCGGCAAGCTAGCCCAAACATTGTCATAGCCTTAGCAGGAAATAAGGCGGATCTTGCCAATAAGCGCATGGTAGAGTATGAAGTAAGTAGAGCTTCTGAAACCCCTCAGGTGTCCATTGTGCCCATTCTTTCTTCTAGATGGAAGAAATGGTCCATAGTTTGCCAGCCCGGAAGAGGGCATTCTCTGTGGTAGCCCCTCAGCTGTGGATTTTTCACCCCTAAGTGGTGCATCTGACACATTAATGCATAGTTTTCATCACATGCTGAAGACCTCTTTATCCATGCCTTTGACACCTGAGATAGAGTTTTAGGGCCTGGCCTATTTTTAAAAATCATGTTTTGTTTTTAAATGGTTTTAATGTATTTTTAAATGGCTGTAACTCATCCTGGGAGCTAGTGGCGAAGAGTGGGTGAGAAATAATAATAATAATAATAATAATAATAATAATAATAATAATAATAATAATAATAATATACTACAGTGGTACCTCTGTTTTCGAGTGTCTCGGAAGCCGAACATTTTGGTTTTCAAATGCCGAAAACCCGGAAGTAATTGCTTCCTTTTTTGAACGTACCTCGGAAGTTGAACGGCTTCCACTGAGGTTTTTTCCGCTTTCTCCATTAAAATTGCAGCCCTTTGCACCTCGGTTTTCAAATGTTTCGGAAGTTAAACGGTCTTCCGGAACGGATTACATTCGAAAACCGAGGTACCACTGTATCAGGAGGAATATGCTTTCCTCTCCCTCCAAACTTCCCAACCTCATTTGGTCACTCCTTCAAGATAGTCCAGCCTTTTGGTACTTTATTGTATTGTAAACACACAAAAAACCTGAGCAAGCCTGTCTGCCCAGATTGTTCTGGGCAATCTAGAATATGCAGTCTTGTTCTAAAAGTAAGACCTATATATTGTTCTTTGCAGGAGGCCCAGGCTTATGCAGATGACAACAGTCTATTGTTTATGGAGACATCAGCCAAGACAGCAATGAATGTTAACGATCTCTTCCTGGCGATAGGTAACCCAAAGACACTACAATGCATTTTTTATCGGGGCACTGTCTAAAGATTCATGTGGCTTCACCTTAAGTTGTACACTGAGTTCCGCAGCCTCCTGCTGCCTTGGGTTACTGCCCAGCAGCAGATGGTTGGAGCAGGTATTGGGCTAGATCCTCCCACCCAGGTACTGAGGCCCACCTGAGGCATTCTGGGCTGCTGTATCGACAGGGTGGAAGCTCCGCAGGTCTGCTTACAGATGGAAAGGGCTGCAGGCCCTTTAATACAGGTTGAAGGGAGTATGAGGGGACCCTGGTTCTGTGTCCAGAAGATGCTGCTTCCTTCTCTCTCTCTCTCTCTCTCTCTCTTCCGTCTCCCCTTTTTCTTGGTGAGTTTTCTGCCATGCTGCTACCTCCCAGCACGAGCCTGGTCTACCATACATCAAATTTTGGCAAATGCTGAAATAAATAACCTGGTTACACCCGTTTTCGGTAACAGGGCTAAGAGTGCTGCTACTGATGGGTATCAAGCTGTGTTCGTTCTATTTTCCATTCTTTCCTAGTTCTTAAGAATGAAAACATGACCAGCATAAAGGCCACAAGTACTGTACTTTCTGGCCATCGCAGAGCAATCTCATAAATATTTTCAAAGAGGGTTTCACGGTAATGCGTCATTAGGATATTTTACAAAGAAATCAAAGTCTTGAAATGGGTGGTGATACTTTCCAGGGACTTCCATGGGTGCAAGAAGCCCTGCCTATTTACACTGACGCTAGTAGGGGTCCTCATATTGAACATTATACTTGGTAGCACTCTGCATCTCTGAACGCTTTAGCCTTCCCTTCCCACGGGTCCTGCCTCTCCATTTCCTTTACTTTATTTTGCTGGCCGTTATATGAACTGCTGTAGCCAAACCATTGAGGAATAGGAGCCACATAGCTGTTGCTCCATACATGTTTTGTGGTCTATTGCACTCCCTCCCCCACCAACCCCCCCTCCCCCACTGCCGCCTTTAAATTTTTTATCACCAATCATCGGTTGGACTTAGAACTCAGAACTTTTCCCTTGATTCCTCAGTGTGTGTTTTGTAGGATGAGTTGGCTCTACCTGCATATTCATCTTTAAATAGAAGTTGCAACACATAGCCCTGCCCTGGATTAGGAGAGTGGCCTAAAACTGCTGGCTATTACCAGTGGCAATGCTACATGCTTTTTGCCTGCACTTCAGGCTTACCATTGCATTTCTCATCTGCTTTGGGTAAACTATCGTGTATGAGCAACTAGTCCAACTGGCAAGTCCAAATTCAGACTCTTGGAGGCGGCCGGGGAGGGGGGAGTAAAGGAAGTACCCCCATAGCCCCCACCACTCCTCCACTTGGGGGGGGGGAGGTTCCTAGAACAAGCCAGCCCCCTTAAAAAATCCAGTTTAGCAGGAATGTGAAATATTTCTGCAGAACTCTATGGTTCATTGAAACGGTCACTTTTCAAACCTACCTTGCTTTCAATATTTGTAGTTACCTTGGTGGAACTATAATAGAGATTTGTCAGCCACTGTTAAGGAAACAGAACATGAATGGTACGAAAGCTGAGCAATACAAGAACTGCAGGCAGCTTGTTGCATCTGCCATTTGGAGCATTAAAAATAAGTGGGTTGGGAAGGCTTTAGGAGATCAAGGAGTTCCAGATTTCTGCATATCCGAACTGTCCTTGTTCCGAACTTTACTCCTCTTGTTGAATCCCAAAGGGGGATGAACCCGGCAAGTTAACTGTTCCCCCTCACCCAACGCATATCTTTTTTTCTCTCCTTCTAGCTAAGAAGCTGCCAAAGAGCGAGCCCCAGAGCACAGGGGGTGCCGTGGGTCGGAATCGAGGGGTGGACCTTCACGAGCAGTCCCAGCAGAACAAGAGCCAGTGTTGCAGCAACTAAACGGTGGCATTAAAGCAGCCGGCGAGAGATAAGATATAACCTCCATTTCCGCCCCACCACACCACACTTCACCTCCAATAACAGCATCGGCGCACTTGGAAGCCGCCCTCCCTCCCTTCTCCCAAGAGCTCCGTTTAACTGCACTTCTAATGCTTCAGAAACCACCACCAGACGTCTGTTACCACCACCACCCACAAGGAAAGTGGAGATAGACCGACCGGGGACTTAACTTCCAAAAAACAAACTCTTTCTTCACTTTGTATTATAGGTGCAAATAGCTACCTAATTACTCTGATTCCCCTGCTCTGTTTTCTCCAGATAACATTTCCTCTCTTCTCTCTACCCCACCCCTCCCTCCCCACCACTGTCTTTGCTCTGTGTTTTTGGTCCTGTAACATCCACCCTCTTTTTACCTCCACCTCCCTTTATTTTGTTTAATGCTATGTGGGGTGGGGGGGAGGGTCGCAACCGAGGGAGATCTTAATTCTTGTAGATTCATTTTTAAGAGCAAGGTTGAATGGGCTCCCTCAAGAAAATGCATTTTTGAGGGGGTCCTCCCAGAGTTGTTGTTTTTTTTTTAATTTACTTTTTTCCCGGTGTTCGGAAAAGCTGCAGTGTCCTTCATTTATCTTTTTTTTTCCAGGGCAGCCTTTTGTGGCTGGGTCGGAGAGGAAGATTGCATCTGAACTTTCGCTCGTGTCTTGCTTGCTATGACCTGAATGTGGCCCTTGGTGTCAGTCACATAAATCTGAGAATCATGAGTGTACGAGTGTAGAATATCGGAATTTGTTTCCTCAAACCCTCAGATAGCCCTTGATTTTGATGCCTTAGAAGTTTTGGCGGCCGGGATAGTGTAGCGGAGGGAGAGGAGTGGCAACGTTGACCTGCAGAAGACCAGCTTTCCAAGTCAAAAAGGCAGTTGTATCTCCTCCTGTTGTGTTAATCTTCAGGCTGCTGTTTGCAGGTTGTGCTTCAGTTATCAGGAGTCCCATTAAGAGAGATTCTCTTCTCTGCTCAAAATGGGTGTGGCCCGCTGTCTGAAAGAAGAATGCCAAGCTCCCTTTGTTCAGCTGGGATACAGTAGAGGAGCCTGCTGAAGTTTCCTTTTGGGAGCTTCTGCCTGCACCTGTATGCACAGCCTTGCACATTGCGCAAAGTTGCCAAAAGGAGAAAGGACATTGGATCCTTGGGAGAAGCCTGGGGCTGCGGGTGCAGGCAAGTCAGAAACAGGGCAACATGCTAGATGGGAGGAGAGCTGCTAGTAGGAGGACCAGTACTGTACTTTCTAAACCCCTTTTCCTGCCAGGGAGCGCCCAGCTTTGCCTTTTGGCTTTTTCCTATACCCTTGCAGAACCCCCATGTGTACAAACCCAGTCTTGCCCCTAGGAAGCTGTCGAGAGATGGCAGTCTAGAGCGGTAGAGCGGCACCTTCTGTCTTCAACCCCCTCAGACCCCAAGGGCTGTTTAAACTCGAGAAGTGTTTGTGCCCTGTTTGTGTTCATCTGTAAATAGTACAGCACAAATTTGTATAAATTAAAGGGGGCGGGTGGTTGCGGGATTTTTACTTCCCTGCTATGAGCTAAACAAAGTAATAGCTTTTTAAATTTAGCTGTAGATAGTGCTGACCTGTAAAGGCAATGCATGCTACCATCTCTCATCCACATTTTGCTCTCTGAAGAGCTAGCAGCAGCCCAGCGTCTCCGTTAGAAATGGCTCCTCTTCCGACAGTGGCCTTCACCAGGGTAAATAGCACCTTCCCACCTCCATCCCTCCTGCATTTTTTTTCTTGAAGCCTCAGGCATGAGTACAGCTTCTAACATGTAAGAGTTCCACAGTGCTGTCCACATCTTGGCAGCGAATCAGCTGGCTACCCACAGAAACATCTCTTGGGTGTACTCTGTTGGCTACCCCATGCAGACTTCTCACATATGGTTGAATATTACTGTGGGAGAGCTTGGGGCGGATTATGTTTCAGCACACACACACACACACACACACACACACACACACACACACACCTGCACACCCTTTCCCATTATTTTCCCCAGCATGGTTTGAAGCGCACTCATTTTGCACATGCTTGTACCTGTGACTTGATGCAGGTTTTGCTTGCCTACTCCCATTCACCAGTGCAACTTAAATGGCTGATGTTCACTCAGGCAAGATTGTGCATTTTTTTCCAGGGCTTTGCTCTTAGTCATTAATTGAAACTGTTAAATCCTGCACTGCTGACAGCATGTGGCATTATTCTGCTGCCTTTGAAATGGCCTTCTACCGGTGGCTGTATTTGAACTGGGAGCAACTAAGGAAGGAGCTGGACGAATCTGTCTACACAAGGCTTTGAGCAAGAAAACTCAAAATCTAAGTTAACTGGAAGTAATGTGTGCTGTCACTTGCCTCAACCAATTGACACGAGTGCAGAGTTGCTCCACGCCACAATTGTGCATGGAATTTCTGATGTCAGTGTTGATAAAGACTTCGGGAGTGCCGTAGCACTTCCTCAGTATTTGTTTTGTGCTCTCAAACTTCACTTGTGTCTCAAGAGCGGAGCTCTGTGTGAGGGAGAACCCTGAAATATGGAGCCTTGCGCCTTCAGCTGCATTCACTGTTAAAACCTACTTCACGGAGAGTTCCATCTTTTGTTATGCACATGTAATGTGATGTTCGTAGCCATCCAGAAGGACCTAGGAGCAGGAACAAGCATGCCCCATCTCATTCCAACAAAGCTAAGGTGCTGTTTTGCTCTCGGCTCATGGCAAAGCAAAAATAGATTCTGCATTTAAATACCAAAAAAAAAAACCTAATGCTTTCATCTTGCTCACAAACTTTGGTTACTGCTTCCTGGCTAGTTCCTAGACCAAGTGAGGACACTGCAGCTTTTTCCTATTAAAAACCACACCCTTTCTCTTCTGCTTACTCTACTCTTCTGAACAGTTTGGTTTTTCTTTTTTTCTTTTTTCTTTTGAGAAAGCTCTTACATTGCATTTAAAATAACAATCATGGTAACAGAATTTCAACTGCTGATTTACCAATGTATTTAATGTAAGTAAACAACAAAAAATCAGTGTATTAGATGAACTTTCTCCTTTATTTCGATTTGAGATAAGCGACTTGGATGGTTCTGAACACAAGCCCTTTTGCAAAATGAAAGGTGGCATCAAAGCAGGGACATCCCAGTCATTTGGGCTGATTAGAGGGCCACTTTGGTTCAAGAGGTGACCCCCAAATATTAGGAAACACTTTGATTTTGTGTTTCTTTTGTTAAGCTCTACTGAGACAGCAAGAGCTATAAATTCTTAAGTCACTTAATTAACATGAATTAGTTAACCCTTAAAACCTTGAGTCAACCCTTTACTTTCTGTTGAAAGTGGCAACAGAATCAGCATGGGAAGGTATAGCTAGGCAAACTGAATATAGAAAGTTTTTCGGAAAAAAACAGAAATAAAAACTTAACATGTTAGTAGCAGCAGACCTGATCTGGTAGCAATGTTGGGAGTTTACTTCAATAAACCAGGAATTCCTCAATAACAAATTCTCTTACAATTTGGACAACAGTATCATCTTTATGACCAGATATACCCATGTTTACTAAGCAGTCCTCATCTCAATAGGATTTTACTTCCAAATACGTTTTCCTAGGATTGCAGCCATAATCTGATATCTACGGCTTTCTTCTAGAAATGTGATTTGCCCTGCGGGATGGGCATAGGAAAATTCCATATACCTAGGTATACTGTGGAAATTTCCACCCTAGGGACCACCCGTCTGGAAGAAAACCCTGACATGATCAGTGTTTGCTTAATGGTAGTCAAAGCTCCCAATGGTCTAATCCAATATACATTGGGGGGGGGGCAGATGTAAATGAGACACTTGGAAATACTGGCAGAGGCAGCAAATGAATGTGCTTAAGAACTGGTGATAGTGTCCACTTATTCCTGGTAAGGAGATCAAGCGTATTTTCAGAGGCTCCGGTGAAGAGAGGCTAAATGAAATTGTCAATTCCCAAATCTCAAGGAGCCATAACCCCACAAGTGCATTTGTGGTGGAAGATGCCAAGCTTTCTAACATTAGAACAGGAAGGCCAGTGCGGGGGGATGGAGAGTTCATGATCCCTTGGCATACACACCCCAACCTATAGAACTTGGACCATGCTCAGTAACCACCTATTTCGACGGTAAATGGTGGGCACACCCCTGCCGAAAGCACTCGATACTTTGCTCTATTTTGATTTGCCCTTTGGCGCCTAAAAGTTTCAAAACACTCCCTTCTATGACAAGGGTATCTTCACTAGCTAACATATGACACCCAGGCAGACAACTTAATATTTCTGGTTAACTTACTGGATCACTAGCTTACCATGAGCTACATTCTGCATATGCTGTAATACTTGGCAGCTGAAACAAAAATTGCTCCGTAACTGGTGGCTTGCAAAGCAGTATTTCATACCTAGGCTACATTATCTTAAAATCCTTCCACTCGAGAGGACATTTATTCTATGTGGCTAGCAGACATGTTCAAATCAGAGTAATACCTTAGTAGCAAGGGTTTAGCCCAGGCATAGGCAAACTTGGCCCTCCAGATGTTTTGGGAATACAATTCCCATCATCCCTGACCACTGGACCTGTTAGCTAGGGATCATGGGAGTTGTAGTCCCAAAACATCTGGAGGGCAGAGTTTGCCTTCGCCTGGTTTACCCGAAAAGAGTGAGGGAGCAAGTGAAAATCAGCAGAACCCCTTTGGTAAATCCGGATTGGCTTCCTTTATTCCAGGCATCCCCAAACTGCGGCCCTCCAGATGTTTTGGCCTACAACTCCCATGATCCCTAGCTAACAGGACCAGTGGTCAGGGATGATGGGAATTGTAGTCCAAAACATCTGGAGGACCGAAGTTTGGGGATGCCTGCTTTATTCCTTGTCAACAATTGATATCTGTGGTTGTATTTTCACAAAGTGCCCACTAGATGGCACTGCTGCATAAAGTGCCAGTTTTGGACACTGAAAGGGGGGGGGGATGCTTAACTTGCTTTCCTTACTGTGCTCTTTAAGCCGTAAAGGCTTCCAGAAAAATCAGTAGGAAGGCAGTCCCTGCTCCTCTTAGAATCTGAAAAAGAAATGACACAAGGCGGGAAGCAAAGTTGTGCACTATTTTGAGTTCCTGTAGTGATCTGGAAAAGTTGATGTAATGAGAGGGGTTGGTACAAGAAGTGTCTGAAAGAAACCTTGCTTCCCCTCTGCTCAATCAGACCTGTAGAATGATGGTTTACATATTTAACAAATAAACCCAAAGGACAGGTTTAATATAACGTGGGCCAAAAACCAAGATTGCCTAATGATCCCAACCCAACAAAAGAATTGCCTAAATCCCACTGCAGCCTGATTAATTGATACCTATTATAGCGGGTGTGGATTGCCTCTAGAAAAGAAATCCAAGCTAGAATAACTAGAGTCCTGTGTTTGGCCTAAATGGATGTGACTAAAGAAGCAGAGAGTAGAGTTGCCAAGCTTATCCAATCTTCATCCCCAATTCCTTTTGGTAGCAACATGGCAGTCCATCATAAATTGTTTTTAATATTAGTGTACCTTGTTGCCAGTTCAGCAGGGCAGCCAAAGCAGGCCACAGAAAAACAGAGACAAAATCTGTCCATGTTGAACCAGACAAGAGAGCTCTTTAGACTGCTGGAACTGATTCTACACTTGAGATCAATTAATTTGTATGTAGAGCAGAGTCCTATGAAATCCCACAGAATTCAGCAGGATGCAAGGGAAGGGAGTAATTATGTGTAGAACTGCAACCCGAGTACTAGCTTTTGGGGGTGGATACCTTTCCGTATGAATTATGGTGCTGGAGGAGACTCTTGAGAGTCCCATGGGCTGCAAGAAGATCAAACCTATCCATTCTTAAGGAAATCAGCCCTGAGTGTTAACTGGAAGGACAGATCCTGAAGCTGAGGCTCCAATACTTTGGCCACCTCATGAGAAGAGAAGACTCCCTGGAAAAGACCCTGATGCTGGGAAAGATTGAGGGCACAAGGAGAAGGGGATGACAGAGGATGAGATGGTTGGACAGTGTTCTCGAAGCTACCAACATGAGTTTGACCAAACTGTGGGAGGCAGTGGAAGACAAGAGTGCCTGGTGTGCTCTGGTCCATGGGGTCACAAAGAGTCGGACACAACTAAATGACTAAACAACGACACCTTTTCATATGAAGAGGCCTGAGGGTTAAGTCTCCCTTCTAGGAATCACTCCCAATTGAGAGCCATTATTCATCTAAACACCTAACTAGGTAAAAAGGTAACTAAAGCATCCTTGAAAATTTGGAAGCTAGTAGCAAGGCAACAATTGTTTCAGATTAGTCTTGCATAATATCAAGAGTTGAAGGTCATCATGTATTATGCAGCCAGTTTAAAATCCGATAAGATAGGTATGCCAGTGCTGTCCTTATATGTAAAATGCTTCTCTACTGCCATTCAAGCCTGGGGGAGGAGGGTTCACAATTCCAATAAAAGCCACACAATAAAATGCATCACAATCTATAATAGGCCAGCCACTTAACCAGCAAGTGCCTGGGTGCACAGAAATAGGCGTCCTCCAAAAACAAAGCACATCAAAATTGGTTCTATAAACAGTAACACAAAAGGGGGAAGAAAAAAAAAACTTCAACAGGTTGTTTCATGATAGGATCTCAGTGGGCTGGGACCTCATTCAAAGATCTTTATAGTTCTCTCGTTCTCTTGACCAGGTTTGAAAGAAGGATAGAAATCTTTGCCATATTGACCAGTACATTTCAGTCTACATTAGCACAAAATCTGCTCTCTACAAAAGTAAGGTTACATAGGACAAAATGGTGTTTTTTATTCACTTTTATCCGTACTCAAGTTTCCCAAGTTTGAAGAGATAAACGTATATTGATTATTATTTTATACAATCAATGTATTTCTAATCTAATTAGATTTTCAAAGCAATATTAGCATATATTCTTAGGTGTGTGCAAGTGCTGCCTGATTAATTCTGCAAATGGCTGAATAATTTATAGTTCTATGTCCCCTTTAAATCTTACATACACTGCATTTTACGGATTGCCCACAGTCACTGGTGTATTATCAGTTCTTCATCATCTATGAAGTTTGTATGCAAATGTTGGCGCTCAGTCTAACGCTTCAGCTGCGATAAAATGAGCATCAAATCTGACACCTGCCAACTGACATACCAGCAGAGGCGCACTGAATATAATGGTGTTTGCTTGTGCTTTATCCTTGTAACAAAATTCCATTTTCAAAATAGTCCTTAAGCGTCCTTCTGCTTAGTCGGCTATATACTTCTGCCTGGAGTCAGCACCCATGCTTTAACACCGTCTAAAATGCAGCCTTGTTGTTGTTGTTTAGTCGTTTAGTCGTGTCCGACTCTTCATGACCCCATGGACCAGAGCACGCCAGGCACTCCTGTCTTGCACTGCCTCCCGCAGTTTGGTCAAACTCATGTTCGTAGCTTCGAGAACACTGTCCAACCATCTTGTCCTCTGTCGTCCCCTTCTCCTAGTGCCCTCAATCTTTCCCAACATCAGGGTCTTTTCCAAGGATTCTTCTCTTCTCATGAGGTGGCCAAAGTATTGGAGCCTCAGCTTCACGATCTGTCCCTCCAGGGAGCACTCAGGGCTGATTTCTTTAAGAATGGATAGGTTTGATCTTCTTGCAGTCCATGGGACTCTCAAGAGTCTCCTCCAGCACCATAATTCAAAAGCATCAATTCTTCGGCGATCAGCCTTCTTTATGGTCCAGCTCTCACTTCCATACATCACTACTGGGAAAACCATAGCTTTAACTATACGGACCTTTGTCGGCAAGGTGATGTCTCTGCTTTTTAAGATGCTGTCTAGGTTTGTCATTGCTTTTCTCCCAAGAAGCAGGCGTCTTTTAATTTCGTGACTGCTGTCACCATCTGCAGTGATCAAGGAGCCCAAGAAAGTAAAATCTCTCACTGCCTCCATTTCTTCCCCTTCTATTTGCCAGGAGGTGATGGGACCAGTGGCCATGATCTTGGTTTTTTTGATGTTGAGCTTCAGACCATATTTTGCGCTCTCCTCTTTCACCCTCATTAAAAGGTTCTTTAATTCCTCCTCACTTTCTGCCATCAAGGTTGTGTCATCTGCATATCTGAGGTTGTTGATATTTCTTCCGGCAATCTTAATTCCTGCTTGGGATTCATCTAGTCCAGCCTTGTTACATAGCACCTTTGGTTGTCTCTCTTCTAATTATACTATTTGCATTGAAAGGAGACTTAAGAAAGGGTAGTTTGCACCACTGAACTGTGTGGGTGATCTTGTACATGGGAGGGGGGGGATTCAGTTGACTTGGGGAAAATCTCTACCTTTCTGCCACAGCCTGTGCCTCAACAACTGGAGCCATCTCTACCACTGGGCAGAGTGAGGCACCTGCCTCAAAAGCGCAGATGCTGGGTAGTGATGTTTTGTAGAACAGCTGCTGTGTGTCACATGGTCAGGTTTGCACCCCTCTAACATAGCCTGCCTACTTTGACAATAATTAACCATGCTGTCTCGGTCTAGTTGGCTTCTGTACATAAAATGGAATGGGTGCGTCTTAGAACAGTCCTGTCAATTATATGTCAAAGAGTTTTACAAATGAGAGGGATGGTTCCCTCTCCCTGTGGCAAAACAAAACCTTGTTACGTTCGCAAGCTGTGTCAGGATATTGATTTCCTGGCTCTGTAAACAGCTGTTGGAGAAAGAGACTTCCTTCACATGCCAGGCATAGTATGGATTTATTGCCAGCCCTTCCTCATGCCCTATCTTTTGGCCAGCAATGTTTCATTAAAAAGGTAAAGGACCCCTGACAGTTAAGTCCAGTCGCAGACGACTCTGGGGTTGCGGCGCTCATCTCGCTTTACAGGCCGAGGGAGCCGGCATTAGTCCGCAGGCAGTTTTTCCAGGTCATGTGGCCAGCATGACCATAGCTGTCAAGTTTTCCCTTTTCTCGCGAGGAAACCTATTCAGCATAAGGGAATTTCCCTTTAAAAAAGGAAGAACTTGACAGCTATGAGCATGACTAAGCTGCTTCTGGTGCAACGGGACACCAAAACCAGAGCAGCGCACAGAAACGCCGTTTACCTTCCTGCCGGAGCAGTACCTTTTGATCCACTTGCACTTTGACATGCTTTCGAACTGCTAGGTTGGCAGGAGCTGGGACAGAGCAACAGGAGCTCACCCCATTGTGGGGATTCAAACCACCGACCTTCTGATCGGCAAGCCCAAGAGGCTCAGTGGTTTAGACCTTACCTTTAGCCTAAATTCAACAAAGTGAATCAAGCAGGCACCTAGTGAACGTTTGGCAAGAAAACTTCCAAGAAATGTTTCCTTGTAGGGAAGGTCTATGGCTTGGTGCTACAGCACACACTTAGCATGCAAAAAGGTCAGGTGACTCTCTGATTCCCTGCCAAATCACAAAAAGTCTGGGAAATATACCACAATAATCCTGAAAGGTCACTGCAGCCAATAAGGTAAAAGGTAAGGTAAAAGCCCCCTGGCCAGTTAAGACCAGTCAAAGGCGACTATGGGTTTGTTTTGCTCATCTCTCAGGCTGAGGGAGCTGGTGTTTGTCCACAGACAGCTTTCCGGGTCATGTGGCCAGCATGACTAAACCACTTCTGGCGCAACAAGACACCGTGACGGAAGCCAGAGCGTACGGAAACGCCATTTTCCTTCCCGCCAGAACGGTACCTATTTACTTACTTGCCCTGCTGTGCTTTTGAACTGCTAGGCTGGCAGGAGCTGGGACAGAGCAATGGGAACTCACCCCGTCGCGGGATTCAAACCAGTGACCTTCTGATCAGCAAGCCCAAGAGGATCAGTGGTTTAGACCACAGCGTCGTCACCATAGCTGCCAAGTTTTCCCTTTTCTCGCGAGGAAGCCAATTCAGCATAAGGGAAAATCCCTTTAAAAAAGGGATAACTTGGCAGCTATGGTCGTCACCCGCGTTCTGGAGCTGCCACTGAAGCCAATAATGGAATATATTCACTAATGGCCTGACATGGAATAAGCTAGCCTCCTGGGCTCCCTTCTGCTGTATGGACACAGGTTACTAACGACAGTTCTGCTCCTTTTAGTTGGCCACTCAGTTGTTCATAGCTAATAGAGTATATTGGGGCTTCTTCCAATCATAGGATAGGACTGGAGATTTCCTCCTGTCTACTGGTGAATTTACATTCTTATCTTTCCATAACAAGCTGCCCATGCGTGCTTTTCTGCACTTAGCTGATGAAGGGTGTATATGTCAAGGAAAGCCAGCCGTATCTCATAACCTCCAGAAACATCTGTTTTCCTACTCACAACACGTATTTAAGGCTGCAATTCTATTACATTTACCTAGGAATAAGTGCTATGGAACCTCATAAGACCTCATTTCTTCCAAAAGGAAGAAATGTTGGCAAAAGAAATCCAATAAGACTATAAGGGATGCAGAATGTGTAAGTAAGTACTATCTAGCTGAAGAACAACAGCAAAATAATTGCATTAGAAGCAGATGAGCAGCCAGGGAGGTGGTTGGACCTTTCAAAGACAAGGAAGTCAGAAGGACGCTAAAGGAGGAAGTTAATATTGCAGAACTTTGCATATGTCTCCTCAGAGGGAGGTAGAGCACAGATTCCTGTATGTAAAGTAGCGTCCTCAGGAAAAACAAACTGACACATCTAATGGTGACAAGATACCAGGTTAGGAGACCTATATTGACAACTTGAAAACTGGCAGCCCTTAATTATTTGCAAATATCTTCACGTGGAAAGGGTGGGGCTGATCCCTGTACCTAAATTAGTTCCTCAGGAAAGAATGAGGAACTTACGCAACTGATGGCAACAAGAATTCTAACACCTACTGAGAATTTTAAAACTGACAGATTTATCCATTCCAGAAGGCATATACCCTAATATCCTTAAAGAACATTGTTGATCTCATAACAAAAATATTCAGCTTGTCCCTAAGATCAGCCTCCACACACCAAGGACTAGAAAGTGGTCAGTTTTAAAATCAGATCCAGATGAGATATGGGAAATTACAGGCTACTTAGGTTCATATCTGATCTGGGGAAACTGGAGAAAAACATTATTAAAGCTAAAATTACCAAGCATTTAACAGGGTTGGGGAAGCTGAGGCTCTCCAGTTGCTGGACTTCAACTCCCATCACCCCTGACCATTGACTGGGAGTTGGGAGCCCTCCATCTGCCGGGTCACAACTTTCTCATATCTGGCACAATGCTGTTATACAAATCTATGGTGCAATCACACTTGAGTTAGTGTGTTGCTGTTCCGGCCACCTCACCTTAAAAAAAACAAGACATTGCAAAGCACGGAAGGGTTTAGAAAGGGCAAACAAGATGGCACAACTTCCCTATGAATAAAGGTTACAACATTTGGGACTTTTAGAAATTTTTAAAGTTAGGGGGAAAACAACTAAGGAAGAAATATGACAGCAGAGGTGCCTATGTTTCTTATGCAGTACAATGGTTGTTGGAGGTGGGTAGTACCTCTGATGGGAGTTGCGACGAACCCCCTCGCCAACGTTGCCAATAGATTATGAGAGGAAAGGGTACAGGGGTAAAGCAATCCCCACTCAATTCCTTACACGTTAAAATAAACCCCTCAATTCTGGGCTTCTCAGTAAAGAGAGTCTAATTCCAACTTTTGTGGCCTGATCTCACAAACACTCAGGGCTATTTGAATGAACAACCTCTTGCCTACAGAACAGGGACTCCCTCAACTCAGACCCCCACTGTATCAGTCTGCCATATCACCCTGGCAAACCTGTGGCACTCTAGGTTTTCACCATACAGTACTGCCCTTCCTGTGCGACTCTAGGACACAAACTATCCCCTTTTCCTTAGGTAAGTTTTGCCCTTTTCTGAGTCTCCACCTCGGTGAGTTTTAATACGCTGCTGAAATAACCAAGACGATACTCTTTGGCACCAAAAAGAAGATGGATTTTATTTTCTTGAGAACAGTTTTTTCTTTTCTTAATGATGCATAAGTTTACAAGCTTAGTTACAGTTATACATTAACTCTGTCAGACTTTAACTTCAAGTTATCCTGAGCCTAATCTAAACCACCACTATCCTGGCCCCACAACCTTCTTCTTCCCTCTTCTCACCAACCTCCCCCTCTCCCAACTGCCAAAAACAGGCACCTCACCATCCTAAAGATGCGCTGTCGGTTAAGCTGGAGGTGGATTAACTCTTTCTAATCCAGGGTGTAATAAATCCGATACAGGAGTCATGCTGTGCTCCTTCTGGGGTAGTTTATCCACCTTTGGTCCTCAGCCTTCACCTGTGGCTCCTAGAAGCTGTCAGGATGTGACAGCAGCCACACCCAAGGAATGGCTTTGACTGGCCGGCTAATCCAAGTAAGGGTAGCTGATGGGTCTCATCATAAACCCTTGGTGATTTAGGGACTTCCCTTGCATGAGAAGACAGGCTCTGGTGGATTGAGCAGACACAGGACCAATAGTGGGTCCGGTGGTCAAGAAGAAGTATGTGCTGTACAGGGAAGTTAGGGGCAGAATTCTGATTCTATACCTTCGCTGCCTTGCGGGGCATCTTTTGGAGAAGATAAGGCCAAGGAGTAAACCCTAAACAAATCCGGAATGGAGTCCCTAAGACTCTTAGCCCAACCTACCTCACAGGGTTGTTGTGAGGGTGAAATGGGTAGGAGGAGAAGCATGTATACAATGCCGCCTTGACCGCTTTCGAAGAGAAAGGTGGCAATAAATAAACAAACCTACTCCAGTCCTTTCTCATCAGAACAGAACCTGGGGCCAGACTGTTGGAGATGCAATAAGGATAATGCTTCTCTAAAACCTGTTTTTTCATTGTCCTATATTGAAAGATTTTTGGCAAAGGGTAACTGAAACCATCAACAGAACTGTACGGAACAACCTTACATTTATGGAGCAAAATATCCTCTTGAATTATATACCTAGCGCGTGGAACCTTACAAAAGGACAATAGGAGTGGGCTCCCGGTCCCCTTACCACAGCAGAAAGACTGATGCTGATGAATTGGAAAAAAAAAAAATGCGGCTCCCTTCTATGATTGGATTGAAGACTCACAACATATGAACAACTTGCATATAAACGCAGACTTGCCATAGGACAAATTCAGTGACATTTGGAATCAATTCTTACAAATACTGTAATAGGTTAAGATCTGGTGAAGTGTAATAAACACCTTGTAAAGTAAACAGTTTTGGTCCCTCTCCCTCTTTATTTTTCCTTCTACAAGGGTTGTCTCGTATTTTCCATTCCTCTCTTTTATTTGCGTCTCACAATGTTTGGCTCACATATAATTATGTACTTTTTGAACTTTCAACAAATGTTTTTAATTTTTTTAAAAGAACCTGGGGGGGGGGGCAGCCAGGGACGGAAGAATACTGTTCTCCCCCAGGCGCCTGCTTGCCCGGCCCGGCCTTGGGCTTCATTTTGGGCAAGAGGGCGGCCTCTTCCTCCGCTTGCCAAGCGGCGAGGGCGGAGCCAAGGGGGCGCAGCACCTGCGCAACAGAAAACTCCACGCGGCTCACAGGAGCATCTTCCAGGCGGACCCAGGCGGCCAACGTCGCCCAGCTGGAGCTCTCGTCTCGGGCGCGCGACTCAGGTAGCCGCGGGGGGGTTCCGTGTCCGAGGCGGCAGCTCTTTTTGGGCCGCGGGCCCTTTAAATCTCTCCTGCTTCGGTGGGCGAGGACTTTCGTTTTCTGTAGTCGTTGCCCTGCCGCCCCCACGCATCGATCCCACCTCCTCCTCCTCCTCCACTTAAAGGGGAACAACGCTCTGCCGCCGCTGCGTCACGGAGACGGACCTTTCCCGGGAGGACCGGCCTGACTTGAAGGTGGGAGGAAAAGGAATCCACACGGGCAACGATGCCCTGGGCAGTGTGGGGTAGATTGGGGCGAAAGGACGGGGGGCGGGCGGGAAGAGCCTCGCTTTGAGTGGCATCTGTGGGGTTTTTTGGGGGGGGGCGGTGCTGACGCGTCCCCTGCCTCTTATGGAGGCTGCTCTATTTTGCGAGGATGTGCGTTGAAAAGTAGAGCCAACTCCCAGGAGGTCCCTTCGCCCCCGGCCCAATAAAATATTTGAGGGGGACATCCTCCCAAATTATGGGGAACCCCCATTCAAATGTGACGTGTCATGTGATCGATTATGCAGGGAGGGGCTTACTTGCCTTTTTAACCCCCCCCCAAAAAAATTATATTCAAGTTGGCACCCCTGAGCGCAATGCACTTCAGCATTCCAAAATATAAGATAATAAACAAATAAAATAAAACCTACATACAGCAACAGTGTTTGTGTTGTGTAGGCTCCTATTTGTTATGTGCAAATGGCTTTAGATACCTATTAGGTCCATAAATTACCATATAGCATATATTCAGCACAAAAAACAGTGACAATTTGTTGTTGACAAAGGACAGCTGGACATATAAAGGGCCCCATTTCCATCAGTAGTTTAGGGCCTCATCAAAGCTAAATCCGGCTCTGGGAGCACATATAAAAAGTAATAGCCTGATCACTTTTCATCTAGTTTTTTTTTAAAAAAATCATTTGCTAGGAAAGGTTATCTCTTGAGAATATTTATTGCAGGGGAAGGTGTCGGTGCCACTATCAGCTTGCTGACTTCCCTTTTAATAGACTGCTTTTTACAGCAGCCTGACATGCAGCAAGTGGCGATAAAACGATGGGAAAACATTAACCTGTGTTAACTTACTGTACATATTTCAGGCTGTTAGGACACAGCCAGAACCAGTACAAGAGTAAAATAAAATAAAGTATGTAAAGGAACTCTCATGCTAACCAGATCTCGCCAGGACAAGCAGGCAAATTCAGAATGAACCTCAAGTTGCATTCTCTCGTTTCCTTGTTACTAATTAGATTTTGTTTTCATCCAGCCGAGTAAGTAAATAATAACTGGTCATACCATGTATTCTGTATGCGTTTTATTGAAACTTTAAATCAAGGTTGGCCTTTTTAGCTGGTCTCGCAAGAAGTCATTTTGCTACCTTAGGGGTGTTTTCCTGCCTCTCTTGGCTGATGTGGAATTAAATGGATACAACACAACCTGTATGTTTTAGAACCCCAAGTATAAGGAGCGGAACGGGTCTCTGATATTGCAAGCAGGAAGCCTATTGATGATTAGCATGAAGGAAACTAGGAACATGTAGAGCAAAGTTGAAATAATGCAGGACGGTGTAATTATATACATATTTTCATGATGGCCCTCACTTCTGAGTAAACATGGGTTGGGCTGTATGTACCTGTTAATTAATAAGAATCTATTAAGAGAGAGGTAAAGACAGTGCAGTGGAAGTGAAGCAAAGACTCTGGTTGGTTAAATAATGTTTAAAATGTTGAAAGCAAGCTTACACTTTCTTATCTCAGTTAATAATCCAACCACGGCATTCTGCCCTAGCTGTGCATCTTCAAAGGCAGCCCAATACCTTGCAGTAGTCTAACTTGGAGTATCAGAGCATAGACAACTGAAGCCAGACTGTCCCTGTGACAACTGAATTTCCAGCTGATGGGCAGCTCTAGGTCTTGTGTTGTTTGGTGCAAATCCTGTCTGATTTTTCCTGTTGAATGTAGGTATTGGGAAGATGCTGCTGTCCAAACCCAGCAGGAATGGCTTCTGCATCCTTCACAGAACACACTGGTAAGGAGCATGGACTATTTAACATCAACTCTGTGTTTCTTTTGAAAGGACATTTTGATCTTTAACTTGCTATCCAAGCTCAACATCTTCCCTTCTGTTCTCACCTCTCAAAATCCAGACATGGACTCAAAAAGCTGCTGCCTGTGGGGTTTTGGGCAAATGAGTCAGGCCCAAAAATTGTGAAAGTAAATAAAAAACAATACTGTTTTTATTGGAACAATAGTCTTATTGGCAAATAAAGAGGGCAAGCTCCTAAGTGCACAGGGCTCTCCTCTAGGGTAAGGAAGGCTTAGAGACAATATAGTAGGAAAAGCTCAGTGTGGAAAGTCGTTGAGTTTCTTAGGAAATGAAATGCCATGGCTGACGTTCCTTCTTCAGATTGTTTCTTGGTCCCAAAGAAAAGCAGAGAGGTTGAAAGGGGAAACCAAGGTTCTAACACACACAGAGAGAAAATAGTTTCTGTAATAAAAAGTGCTGTATTTTTACTAATAAAAGTTCATTTCAAGCTACGGCCTTTTTGCTATTCCCCCCTCTTTAGCTCTACTCTCTACTAATTTCCACTCACACTGGCAATTTAAACATCCCTCCCAGTCACATCCTACCAAATCTCTTCCTTTCCAACAGGCAGTATTGCTCCTATAACCTCAAAGGAAGCAAAAAGACCTTGCCTGAACTTTCCTAAAGAGCCTTTCCAGAGTATTTGTTTAGGCTCCCTGCCCAGTTGTATATGGACTCTAATCTTATCTCCAAGTTCATCACTTCCCTTTCAATGTGACTTCTGTTTCTATGATCCTAGGCACAGGATCTGGGTAGGGAGACTCCTTTTATTAGGTTTTTAATTCCCTCTACCTTGCCTTGAGTGGAGTCAGGAGTTAAAGATTAATCACCAGTTGACCTGAGTGGAAATAGGCTACCTATGCTCTTGGTGTCTAGAAATCCCAGCAAAAACAAGGTAATTATCTCAATCTCACGGGGTGGTGGTTTTTTTTTTTTTTGGATTCATTTTGAAAGTCTGTGAATTCAAAAGGTGGGATGATATTCAACTAACCAGTTTTGCTAGCGCAATGATTAGCTGTAGCACAATGGGATTTCTACCTTTCCCTGCTCTGCACCCCCCCCCCCACCATCACCAAACCTGCTACAGAGGGTTAAGGGGAACCCCCAGATCAGATTTAGGGGGTGTGCAGAGGAAGAAGAGGTGGAGAATGTTCCATTGCACAAGGAGAAATCCTCATTCTCGACAGAACGTTTTGCTTAGCGCTACGTTGAGGACAACCCTTGGGATTTATTTCTATTGAGAAAAATGTTTAGGCTGCTTCATTATAAAACTTCCTAGATTGTACTCACAATATTATCAGTAAAACACATATAGAATCAGAATATAGATTCTTATAGAATATGGAATTAGAAAAAACTGTTTGAAGCAAAAAATACATAGCTAAATGATATGTCTGGGTAGGCTTGCCATAATGAAAAAACCAGCAAGCATCTAAAACATTGCGGCGAGGGTACCTGCCTAATGAATTGCGGGGGGGGGGGGGTAAAGGAGGAGAACTTGGAAAGTGTATGAATGTTGCAGTTTATATGAGGGTACCAGCTGAGGACAATGATCAGGTAACTTTGTGGGGGTGCTGGTGATCTGCCCCACAGGAATCGCCATCCTGTTCTGACTCTTTTAAGAGAAGTGACAGGCCTGTTTTTATGAATGATTACCATAAGGCTCTAGAAAGCTTATTTTATACGTTAGGTCTGGAATTTGCCAGATAACATGATACAATTGCAGGCAGACACGCTTTAAAAAAGAGAGAAAGGCACCTTTGCCAAAGAGTTAAGAATGGTAGCCTGGAAGCAGAACAAACTGCACTCATTTTCCTTTCTGCTTTGGCAAACATTTCCTAGGTTACTTGCCCACAGTCTTTCTTTAGGGAAGTTTAGGGAAGTTTTTAATGTTTGATCTTTTATTGTGTTTTAAATATCCTGTTGGAAGCCGCCCAGAGTGCCTGGGGAGGCCCAGCCAGATGGGCGGGTAATAAGCAATAAATTATTATTACAGTAATATTTTATCATCATCATTATTATTTATTAGTATATTAATAATAAATAATATTAACATTATTATCTTTGTTTAGTTCCCTCCCTGTGTGTGAAGTGGGGAATGTTGTGTTTGTCAGGCAAGGGTGCTCTAAAGGGAAGGTACAGATTCCTTCGATTATGTTGTTGGGATCCTGGAAGACAGACTGTGCTGCCATAGCAAATTATCTCTTTTCCTCCTCTGTCCCACTCTGCAACTTATTCCTGCATCTTCTTCCCATGTCCTTTTCCTGTATGTCTCTTAAGCCTGCAGGTAATGACACTGCATAAAACTACAGAATCATAGAACAGTGTTTTTTAAACATGTCCAAAGTATATGCTGTAGATATCTTCTCTTTTAAGGTTTTGGTCTGCTTTGGTTACTCAGGTTGAGAGAGATGCCTTGGAGGCCCCACCTTCCAGCCTGCATGGCTTGGACAACCTCCCGCAACCATGGCACTTGGAACGATGCTGGCAGCACAAGGCGCAGGGTCATGGTAGCAGCAGGGGCCGGGCTGGGCATAGGCACCATCTTGGCTTATGGAGATCACCGTCGGCGGGTGAGTGGGGCCGCTTGGGGAAGTGGGATGTGAAGAAAAGAAGAGCTAAAAGTTGAGAGCTGGGCTGTTGTACAAAAAAATGTCTTGGCACTGTACCTGAACTTAAACTTGCAAACAGCAAGGTGGGAGATGATAAACGTAAGACTGCCATCCCCACTTGCAGCTCCCAGAAAATGGTATTCCTGGGCTTATTGCCTCCAACAGTGGAGATATAATGTAGCCATTATAGCTTGTAGTCCATTGATCCTCCATTGATTTATCTCATCCTCTTTGAAAGTCATGGAAGTTAGTGACCATCACTAGGTCTTATGAAAACAAACCCCTGGATATAGCAATGTCTGAGCGTCTCACCAGACACAGGAGGGGTAGTTAAAGGCCTAACAGATAGAGACGCCTCCCGAGAAATGTGGACCCCTTTCTTTAACAAGTCAAGTCAATGTTTATTACGGCAAACAGCCAGCATATTAAACCAGAAATTCTGCATAATTCTCTACATGAACAATAAAAGCAACTGATATAGGGTTTTAACAGTCAATATACAATACTTAAAATACAGGTCCAGCGGAATAAAACACCATAAAAGAATAAGAAATTTAACTAAGAACTGTAGCTGCAATATCATCATCGGAGGCCACTGTGACAGGAGGGCAGGACAAATTGTTATAATATGTTATTCAATAAAAGAGATTTACGTTTTTTAATAGCTAAGGTGCAGAATTTGGCCACAGCGTAGGATACTGAGCTCAAAGAGTCTTCCAGAAGGAATTTGCGTAACGTTTCGGGGGGAAATTCCAGATAATATTGCAAGGGTGTGAATTTTGATAATAGGGGTAAAATGAGTCGCAATCGTTCTTCATTATAGAATTCACAGAATAGAACAATGTGAATAATAGATTCCACCTTGTTAGACATGCATGGACAGAGGCGCTCTTCGATTGGTATACGCAAGAATTTGCCGTGTAAGACAGCTGAAGGCATCGCATCAAATCGGGCTCTGGAAAAGGCCCAGCCTTTCTTTAACAATGTTAACGAACAAAATCAAGACCTTCTTATACCAACTGCTCAATATTCTCAGTGGAGGGGCTACATTAAGTAATATGTTTGAATGTGTAAGTGTATGTCTGGAGGCAAAGGATAAAACACACCCCCTTAGATGTACTGCTGTTGCGTGGTGATTGTGTTTGTTTTATAAAAAACCAATTAAAAATTGCTTAAGAAAAGGAAACAAGCTCCATAGTTCAACTGTGGTTTGACAGGCTTCTCGTGTAAATAAGTGGGGCTCTTTGATCACGGCAATAGGGTGCTAAGGGCTGCAAAGATCCCTTCTTTCTCCTTTCTTAATGGCTTTCCCCTCTTGCTTCCTTACAGGCAGCTGAGCCTGAGACCCCAGCGCCCGCAGCTGGACCCCCATTTCCGGTCTTTACCCGGAAGGAGGTGGCTCGCCACAACAGTGAAGCGAACCGGGTGTGGGTGACCTACGGCAGCGACGTTTTTGACATCACAGACTTCGTAGAGGTGCACCCTGGAGGCAAAAGTAAGATCCTCCTGGCAGCAGGGGGTGCTCTGGAACCGTTCTGGGCCCTCTACGCCATGCACAAACAGGAACATGTGCTGGAGATCCTTCGCGGGTACAAAGTGGGGGAGCTGAGCCCCGAGGAGCCTCCGCAGCCAATCCCGGGAGACCCATATGCTGAGGATCCCCAGCGGCACCCCGCCCTCCGGATCAACACCTTGAAGCCCTTCAACGCAGAACCCCCCCTGGAGCTGATTGCCGAGAACTACCTGACTCCCAACCCGCTCTTCTTCAAGCGCAACCACTTCCCCGTGCCTGTGGTGGACCCGGCCACCTACCGGCTGCAAGTACAGAGTTCCAGTGGGCGGACGGTGTCCCTATCTCTGCAGGACTTGAAGAGGAGATTCCCCAAGCACGAGGTGACCGCCACGCTGCAGTGCGCTGGCAATCGCCGGGCCGAGATGAACGCGATCAAGAACACCAACCGGCTGGGCTGGGGCGTCGGGGCCATTAGCAACGCGCGCTGGGGCGGTGCCCGGCTCCGGGATGTCCTGGCAGAAGCCGGGTACAGACCCAGCGACGAGGGGCACGTCTGCTTTGAGGGGCTGGACAAGGATCAGAGCGGCACCGTTTACGGGGCCTCCATCCCTTTTAAGAAGGCCATGAGTCCTGATGGGGACGTCCTCTTGGCTTATGAGATGAACGGGGAGGAGCTGCCCCGGGACAACGGGTTCCCCCTCCGAGTCATTGTTCCGGGGATAGTCGGAGCGCGGAACGTCAAGTGGCTGGCCCGGATCACGGTGGGCCCGGAAGAAAGCCAAAGCCACTGGCAGCAGAAGGACTACAAAGGATTCTCCCCTTCTGTCACGTGGGACAATGTGGACTTCTCCAGCGCCCCTGCCATCCAAGAGATGCCCGTGCAGTCAGCAATCACCGAGCCGGGCCCGGGTGCCTGCGTCTGCCCTGGGGAGCTCACAGTGAAGGGCTACGCTTGGAGCGGAGGGGGGCGAAGAGTGATCCGCGTCGATGTTTCGCTGGACGGTGGGAAGAGCTGGCAGGTGGCCAAGCTAACTGGGAAGGAGCAGCTGCCTGGTCGAGCCTGGGCATGGCAGCTGTGGCAGCTGGATGCCTGCGTGCCCGAAGGCACCAAAGAGCTGGACATTGTTTGCAAGGCTGTGGACGCCAGCTACAACGACCAGCCGGACACAGTGGTGGCCATCTGGAACATTTTGGGAGTGCTCAACAGCGCATGGCATCGGGTCCACGTCAACGTGGGCGAGGAGTAAGAGGCTGAGTCGTGCCTCGTTGCCCGAAAGAAACAAAAGGGTCATGGATCGTGGTTGTTCTGCACCTTCTTTCTTCCGAGAGTATGTTTGCCTCCATCCTATTGGAGAGGCCAAGGAGAAGAGATTAAGCATTTGTTGTTGCTCTGCAGCTACCGCTGAGCTACGGCTTCCATCATTCCTGAGCATCGACTTTGCTGGCTGGGACTGAAAGGAGCTGTAGCCCAACGACAGCTGGAGGTCACCACCTTGGCGAGCCTTGTTTGAGATGGATGAAGGCCCTTTTACTACCTCTTCTCTAACCTCTCTGTCTTTTAAGGAAGCCCTTCTGCTGCCCTTTAGAATTCCTTGTGTGTTTCTTTCTCGAGAGGCGAATGCGTGCAGCCTTCGCTGAGTTGCCTTTGTTATCTCCTGCGCTCTGCTGCTCCTCCTTAGGATTGCTTTCTCGTTGTTCTTACAGCCGTTGCAAGAGCTGTTCCCTCATTCCCTGCCCCTGCTCAGAAGACACGGTCGTGGGTGACCAGATGCAAAAGGAGGACAGAAATCTCGACTCTTTTGAAGAGGCGATTTCAGCAGCTCTTGACACGTTACAGGAGCCCTTTGCGTCTGGCAATCTAGCACAGTTTATTATCTGTAAGGAAGGGTTCTGACAATCGCTTTTGTGAAACACTTAACTCTCCTCTCCTAGCAGTTCTAAAAACACAGAGAGAATGGCTACTCTGCTTGCACCTATGAATGAGCTTGGGAATGAAGGTAGTTTGCTCACATATGGGAATCCAGGTTTAGGAAAACAGCATACAAAGCAGGGGCATTGTGTGTGTGTGTGTGTGTGTGTGTGTGTGTGTGTGTGTGTGTGTGTGTATAGAAACTAAATTTGAATGTTTTGGGTTTCCTACAACAGTAGTTGTAGGTCAGATTGCTCTGGTCATATGGGGAGCTTAGATTTTTGTGTGTGTGTCCAAGGAATTGGCTTTCTCCAGGGTCGTTAATGTCCTACCACATGAACACTTTGTGCCTTCTCTATATGTGTGTGTTAGTGTGTGTGTGTGGGGGGGTGTTAGCCATGAAGCATTAAATAACATCACAAACTGTCTGAAAAAGGGAAAACAGTATAACATTCAATTTAATTTCAGGACTTTTTTTTTAACACCCACTTTTTTTGGGGGGGGGAAGCCCTGGGAAAATATTAAAGCTTTTTTAACCTGCTGCCAAAATACAGTGGTGCCTCGCTAGACGAATTTTAATTTGTTCCACGGGTCTATTCTTATAACGAAAAATTCGTCTAGCGAATCCCATAGGAATGCATTGAATTTTTTTGAATTTTTTTTTTGCCCATAGGAACGCATTAATTGAATTTCAATGCATTCCTATGGGAAACTATGATTCGCTAGATGATATTTTTGCAAAACGAATTCGTCTAGTGAGGCAACCTCCGCTAGAAAAATCCTTTCTTTAAGCAAAAATTTCGTCTTACAGGGTGTTCGTTAAGCGAGGCACCACTGTATTGTAATGTAGACGCCAGATGAGCCTCTCTAGTGAGACCATTCTGCAGGCAGGGCACTGCCAAGAAGCACCAGGGCTTTTGAACTGTGCCTGGAAATGCACTGGGACCCAAGTGCTGTGCATTTCAGTGTGTCCCACCACCCACCCCGTCCCAAATTAGGTGTCCCCCCACCACCACCACCATTGCTGATTCTTCTCATCAGATCAGGACATCGTAGCTGCACCTCTTTCTTTTTGCAACCTGCGCCTGTTCAGGGCACTGCCAGCACCTGCCACGCACAAAAGCAGGTGTATACAATAAGTGCCTGGAGAGATTTTCCCTCTGTAGATTTGTGAGTTTACGTGACACTCACTGTAGTCTTGGTACCCCAGCATTTTGTGCCAGTTTTTGCTCTGGGTGGGGGTGGAAAACTTTGCTGTGGATGGATTTGGGTGAGTCTCCGACCTGCCAACCCCAAGTATCCGAAGTGGTAATTGGAGGCTAGATTTGGAGAGCTTTGGGGAAATGAATCACATTCCAGACTGGAAACACTGCCCACCAGCTTGTAAGCATCTCTCCCCCCCCTTTTACAACACTTGCCAAGCTTCAAGAATCTGGTTTAGAGGGGTTAGGAAAAGCTTTCATTACAGCATAAAAGACTTCTGGATCTACTGTATTCAGGGTTTTTGTCCTTGTTTGAATTAGCTGATTCCCTCTGCTGGCCATGGTGGGAAATTTATTCATCTCATTTGTTTTTTCTATGTTTTCCCATGATGACCTATTTGAGGCAGTGTACAAAAACCCCTTCACCTCCTCCCTTCCACTAGTGCTGTAGCATTGCTTATAGGCAAGGGTATGAAATGGGTTCAACCCTGTCCAGGTGCCTTCATCTCACTGTATGGCTCCAGGAGATTCTCTTCCATAGCTCCAGATCTTGTTAACTCTTTAACAAAGCAAGACAATGGGGTGGTTGGTTTGGAACTACAACAGGATTGAAATGGAGCTTGGTTCCAGCCCAAAAAATCAGGATGCACATGTACACCACGGATCTCCCATGTTGCTGGGTTCCAGCTCCCATCATCCCTCCCCATTGGCCAAGCTGGCTGGGGCTGATGGGAACTGGAGCTCAGCCACATCTGGAGGGCCATAGGTTCTCCATCTCTGGCACTCTGCACAAAGTGCTTCCAGGGTAAGTGAGCCCAAGAGAGGAGGGTAACACCTGTTGGTTTGGAAGGCAAATTGACTCTTCAAGACTGCAAGGAGCTGGTGGGTGCCTTTTCTGTCGCCCCCGCTTGTGGTAACAAACTTCAAAGCGGGGGTTGAGGAGCTTGCTATCAGGATCTGCCTCGCAAGCCAAATTTGACAGGTGGGGCTGACCAAATGCCAAATCGCCTGACATCACAAAGACGTTTCGGGGCTTCGAAGTCTGGAAGTCAGGGCTTCAAAGCACCTCACTGGCAGCAAGGCACTGCTAAAGGGAAGATTTAGCACTTGGCTGTCTCTGAGGTTGGCTCTCCAGCTGTTTGTGGATTATAGTTTCCATCCTCCTTGACCTAGTTAGGGATGATGGGAGTTGTAGTCCAACAACTGCAGGAGACTCAAGTTTGGGAAACCCTGATGTTGCCTACTGATACAAAGGTAAGAGCTACATCCAATGATCCGCCCAGTTTTGCCTCTGGCCCACCCCACCACTGGCAAGCACCCCTCCCCTCAAAGGCTGTCACATGGGAACATGCCCTTGAGCAGAGAAAGCTTCCCTGTTTGCAATGGGAAGGAATGAGTAGTTCTTAAAATCAGATACCTTTTAATATCCCCACACTGCACAGAGAAAACTATAATATTTTTTTACTGTGTAATGGCTCCTTCTGCTCTGTCCTCATTTGAAAGCTGATGAGAGTGATAAAATAATTGCATTTGTTCTGTTAATTTTGCATAGGGTAAGAATATATTTTCTAGTAGTCCTTAATAAATGCTCTGGATTTTATCTCTCTTCTTTTTGTTTCCACCTGTGTTACCATATGTACATCTCTTCTGCCTTGCTGCAAAGTTATCTGCAGGCCCATCTCTTGCTCTGCTTTTGAATTTCATTCAGACATAAAAACCCGGGATAAATTAACAATGTTGGCATTTGGGAATTCTACGCCCAATGGGAACCACCTGTAATCTGAAACACTCTTTAATTTGAGGTAAAGGTAAAGGGACCCCTGACCATTAGGTCCAGTCGTGACCGACTCTGGGGTTGTGGTGCTCATCTCGCGTTATTGGCTGAGGGAGCCGGCGTACAGCTTCCAGGTCATGTGGCCAGCATGACAAAGCCGCTTGTGGCGAACCAGAGCAGCACACGGAAACGCCGTTTACCTTCCCGCTGTAGTGGTACCTATTTATCTACTTGCACTTTGACGTGCTTTCGAACTGCTAGGTTGGCAGGAGCTGGGACCGAGCAACAGGAGCTCACCCTGTCGTGGGGATTCGAACCGCCAGCCTTCTGATCGGCAAGCCATAGGCTCTGTGGTTTAAACCACAGCGCCACCCGCGTCCCTAATTTGAGGTACACCCCCTTAATTTCAGGGGAACTTGCTTTCAGTCTGCAGTGTGTATTCTTATTAATTTAATCTATACTCTGCTCTTGCGAAGGGCCCATTATGGCAACCACAGCCATAATTATATAATTGTTGGGGGTGCATCAGCAGGGGATTGGACTAGATTATATCAAACGACCCATCCAACTTTTTGATTCCATAAAAATCAGTATACTTTAGTAACTGCTTGAGTGGGATTCATCTAAAGATGAATGGGAGCCCCCTGCACAAGGACATGCAATGGAACCTCCCCTCTCCCCCTGTGCCCCCTGAAATTGGCCTGGGGCGTCATGAGAACCCACAGAACAGCATGAGGGGGCGATAGTTCCATCTCGCACGCTGAAATGCTTGCACAGAAAGAATGTTCAGTATAGTGCAATGTCACACTGGCTCTATTAGGTGTATGTCAGTTGGCAGATTGCTCATAACTTAATTTACATTTCCTCTCAACTATTAAATTTGTCAGCTGACCCCCCATTGGGGTCCCATTTGCAGGGACCCCCATAACTGGAAGCTTTCTCTCTATCTTATTCGTGTCTAGACTTGTTAAGGATCCATGAAAATACAATTTTTGAAAGCGGCCCTGTCACATCAGACCAACAATCTGATGTTTGCTTCTCACGACGACGAGTTAAGATGCCACTAGGATGCAGCCAGGGCACGGCGAGGGCAATAGCCAGCTTCCTTGTTTGCTCCCCCAGTAAGTGGTATTCAGTAGCATACCAGTGATTGAAGTCAGCTGGTTCTTAGACAAGGTTGTAGTGGGCCTGCACTACATCTAGTGGTGTATCAAGTGTGAGAGGGTAGCCTTGAATGCAACACAGGGCTGGAATCCAGTGACTCTAACCTGATTTAGATTGTTGCTGACAACCTCAAGTCTAGTCAGCAAGCTTGCAGCGACGCAAAAGCCTCAACTTGAGCAGTGCTGAGCTAAACATAAAATCAGATGGAACATAACGCTACTGAATAAAGTTTCCTAGTGGGCTCTTGCAAGGGGAGCTGGGTAAGTGTTGAAGTAGATGATGAGGGGATTGCTTCTGCTCATAACATTTCCCACCCCCCCACAAGGACAAATTTTGCAGGTTTGTGCCTATGGATTAATTATAATGAAAATAATAATGATTGCCTAAGTAAATGAGGGATGGTGTGCCACAATTTGAGGACAATGGTGATTTTGTTCCCTGACCAGCATTATTAGATGGCGTGTTGTGTTTGATGTGCATCTTGCATCCAGATCAAAGAGATTCTCGGAGCCAAAGGTAATTTGGTTCATGTCAGCACAGATTCTCTGTCCTATTTACATGTGGGATAAAGGGCTTTAATTAGCTAATTCGTCAGCTGCAAGCTCAAAAGAGGACCACATTAGCACACGCAGGGTGAAAACAACCAAATTTAATGTGTTCCTCAGACAATGCTGCCAGCTTCAAAGAGAATTTTAAATTAAAATTGACTGGACGGGAAATGACAATTAGAAAACTATTATCAGCCTTAGGATGAAGAAGTGCTTCATCCTAAATCCATCCTTTCCTCCCTCCCCAAAAAATCCCCCACTTAGCGGTTCCATCCTGTGTGTTACATATGGGGGAACCCACAGTCCCTGTGGCAGCAGGAGGAATTATAGGTCTGTTTCAAGCTAGCTATAACCAGTAATTTGTGCTGGAAGCTAGAGCCACAGGAGACCCTATGCCTCTTCATCAGCATCACCATTAATAACTGCTAGTTACTTACGCCATTGTGCCTTTTTGTGTGTGTCTGGGGGGGGGGGGTGTCTGTTCTTAGACTGTGTCAAAATGTAAAACGGAAGTAACGGGACACATGAAGATGCTGGAGACCTGCAGTTCATCTACGTAAGCAACCTTCTCCATCGGCAAGTGTAAGGAAGGGCCAGGCTGGGTCCTGCCAATTTATCCCCACTGGTATGCTCCAGTACTTTATTTTGTTACCAAGGGTATATATAATCCTATGCCTGCTTGTTGGAGGGTTCCAAATAAATCCCACTGAAACTTCCCAGGCTTTGGGTCAAGGTTGAAGCTGCAAGCGTACTTACGTCTGAGCGAAAACTGGTAGGACAGAGAGAGAGAGAGAGAGAGAGAGAGAGAGAGAGAGAGAGAGAGAGAGAGAGAGAGAGAAGGCAATAAAGGCAGACAGTTTATTCGTTACACTAAAAACAACAACAAATACTCTGAAATAAAATCGGCACGAACGTTCCCACGCGCGTCGGAAACAAATCGGTTGTCGCTGCTGGTGGTGAAACATGCAAGCACACACTATCGGTCCCCCGCGTGCAACACATTAGTTCCTTCGGCATCTCTAGAACCATTTTCGCGATTTGCAAGGACTGTAATTGGGGAAACAGCAGGTCCCGCCTCGAACAGTCACGTTGCATTAATCGCCGGCTGGCGACCTGTGGGTAGATGCAAAACTAATAATTGCTGTTAATTTAAGATGCAAGACTAATTGCAGTTAATTTAAGATTGGGGAGCAACTTGAGGGGGGTCCCCCGATCGGCGAATATTCGGGCTCTCCGACAGACACGCCCCGACCCCCCCCCCCCATCTCCCCTTCGCCAGCGCTCTGAGCCGATGCTCTCGGCGTTCAGCTTGTGCCCCCTGCTCCCTCTCCTCCTGAGACCGTCATCGATACGCCCGGCGTTCAGATCGTCCCTACTTATATCCAGGCGCCTCCGTGCTCGGCCTGCTTCCCTCCTCGCCGCCGCCTCCCCCAGCGACGACCCTTCTCTCCCCACCCCGCCCATCAGTTCCATTATCGACTCGCTCGGTTCTCTACTCGCTTCCCCTTGCTGCCTAGTCTAAAGCCTTGCTCGATGCGCTCGACGCGCTCCCTCTCCCACCACCCCCTGACGGAATGATGATGCCCTGGGCGCTTTCTTTGACCACCACTCGAGCCTCTCGACGCTCATCTCCCCGCGCCTGTCTCCTAGCAGAGGGACCGGAAGTGGTTCGGGGAGGGGAGGGGGGCTCGGTCCCTCCTCAGGTGAAGGCGCTGTGGATGGAGCCGCCGTCGCGGAGCCATTGAGCCCCCCTCCAGCGCCCCCCACCCCCCTCCCAGCGGCTGGGCCGGGGGGGCCCTCCCCACGGCGAGGCAGCTGGGTCTGGAGCCCCCCCGAGTCAGGTGAGGAAAGAGAGGGGCGGGCGGGCGTACGGGGGCCGGGAGGGAACAACGAGCAAAGCGGGGCTAAGGTGGGGGGGGGGAGGTGTCTCTGGAAGTGGGGAGTCGGATAGCGGAGGGTGAGGCAAGGAGAGGGGGAGGTAGTTGGGGTGAAGGTGCTGAGGAGATTCCTCTGTGGGCAGAGAGGGAAAGTGTGCGGCGCTCTATTAGGAGCAGCTCTGTGTAAGAAGAGGTGGTAACTAAGGAACAGCTGGCTGCAGGGAGGAAGGCGCAAACTTGGGCTGTGCCTTTGCAAGAGCTAAGAATAGAGGCTCTTCAGAAGGGCCCGGCGAGGAAGTCGAGCCCCTGGGCTAGGAGCACTTAGAAGTTCAGCTTCGTCCTGAGTGGTGGGGAACTGACTGGAGGCGGTTATTTCGGGATGGTGTCTGCCATACGGATTGGAGAAGTAGTGGGAAGCAAGGAAGGAGTGGTACCTGTCACTTCAGGGCAGTGTTACTCTGAACATGCTGGGAACAGCAACAAAATGCAGGCTCTTGTCTTGTGCCAGGCTATGGATTCGAATCCCATCATTCAGGTTTTGAATAGATTTGGCTCTACATTGCCCGTGCATCTGTTTTTTATCCACATGCATGGTCCTGACCCACGCACACACACACATATATAGATTGTGAGTGTTGTATTCAGATGGGCTGCCATGAAGTCTTTATCAAAAGGTACTTTTCTCCGTGGGAAAGGCTTCTCTGTTGTACAGTGTTGGGTGTAGTTGCCTCCTCTAATGCATCCCTTATTATGCATCAGTAATCAAAAGTGAAGGAGGAATTGATAGATTTGGGAGCATGCTTGCTTATTGTACTCTTCTGACTGCATACTTCTTGCAGAGGAGAATCTGAATGAAGACTTAGAAGCCTGTGGTTACCTTCTCACTGCTTGATAAGCTTTGCTAGTAGTCTGGTTAGTCTAAATTACAATCACTTCCCATTTCCAGCTCTTGCTAAATTAAACTTTTAATATTTCCCTTGTACAATGAGACTAATATATATTTTTCCTGGGTGGTTGTATGTGTGTGAGAGCAAGAGAAAAGTAACAGGAATGTGAGCATCTCTCCTAAAAATGCTGTCTAAGACTGAAACAAAAAACACACTTTTGCTTGGGGAAATGTGGAAACAGGCTTATAGTATGAAAAGTTCATTTGCACTGTTTTGCTTTTCATTAGTTGAGTTTCTTCTACACTAATATATCAGGATTTACATTTTTGGAGTACTGTTTTCTTTATTCAAACCACCATAGTATCATGCTAAGAGAAATAAGCTGTAATGGGCATCTTGTTCTGGAATTGAAGGACTGAATTCCAACTTGCCTACCATAGCTCCCAAATTTGGCTGCTTTTGCATCTGCAATGAATAGAGGAGGTGTGGAGTTTGAGAAGGTGGAACTACTGTATACTTAAGAGAGCTGAGTGAGTGTACTAGAGTAGGACAATTTGTTCCACATGCCCTCTTCTGTGTGTGTATGAGTTTCCTTAAAAATATAGTTGGAGTTTTATTAAGTATGACACAGTTGTGCAAGAGTTTCTGACAATTTCAGTGTGATATTAACCAGGTTATGTTGGAAAGGTGTCTGCCATGCTTTTCCTGGCATGCATTTGGATTACCAGCCTTAATCTTCTATTGCTTGTTTATATTTATGTTGTGGCAAATTCTCTAAATAGCCAGTGTTTGTTGGGAGATGTGTAAATGTTGAGTTATTGGATCCCATCTAGCAGAGTCTCAGAAGCAAGCTGACTCTCATTGTCATGAATGCAACAATATACACCTGAAAGTGTTATTCATGGGGGCAAAATGTTCTTTCCAAGTCAGTTGAGGCTCATCAGATAAAGGCAGGACTTCATTCATTCTCTAGCATATGTTTAATGCTGCTAGACATGTATCGGGCCAGTGAATCTTAAGAAGGTTTCAAGTTTCTTAGTTTGGTGCATTTAAGTCACATGAGCTGGCACCGGCTTTGGAGATAGGCTTTTTATCCCCAAACTGGTTGTTAGGTTTCAAGACAAACTTCTCTGCTGACATATTCAAGGGGTGTGTAAAGTGCATGGGTAGCCCGGGATCTGTGCATTAGAAACCATGCCACTTTCTAAGCCATGGTAGTTCCTTTGTCTACAGGGAACAATGTTCTTGTTGCCCACTTCAAGATGCTAGTGTTTCATATTTGTTCGTAACTATCACAGTGTATTGTGTAAACTCATCTCACCGAGTTTCTTTGACAATCAAATGTGGACATTATTTGTTACTGCAAGACTTTATGATAAGCTTTGGGATTCTCGTTGTCAGGTCTATTCTTCCAGTCTTATATGTGGCTAATTCTTAGTAAATCCCACTGTTTTTAAATGACTCACTTCCAAGGTTAGAGCTTGCAATCATGTGAAAGAACTATGATGCTTAGCATTTATATAATGAGATTGTTCTAAATCATTCACATACATTACCTTGTTATCCGTACAACAACCATGTGGGGTAGGGACAGTGTGATTATTCTATTAGCAATTGTAAGGCTGAGAGAAAATGGCTTTCCTCAGGCAACCTATTTAGTTCATGGCAAAGGAGGGATTTGAACCAGAGACACCTTATTCCTAGCTCATTCTCCAAGCTGCTATCCTACACTGGTTCTCCATGGAGTACTTCGTTGCTAACAACCATGTGAAACCATAACACTTCCTCTGCTATTGTATTCCAGGCTTATCTAAGGTGAAAGCTTTGTTTCTTGTGAATAGTACTGATTATGCTTTGACAAGTTAAAAATCTGTAATCACAATAAATGGATGGTGCGGCCTTTGCCACCACACCTTGAAGGCAGGCTGTTGAGCAGCAGGAGAAAGTGGTTGTTTCTCTTGTATTTCAGCTTCCTGTTTTAAAATGGTTTGGGCTGCATGTGCTTCAACAACCACTTCCAACCTTGTTTCCTTTTTGTGGTCTCAAGATCACCCCAGGACGTTTTGTCAGAACCTCCCTCAGGCTGACTAGCATAGCTGCCAAGTTATCCCTTTTTTAAAGGGATTTTCCCTTATGCTGAATAGGCTTCCTCGCGAGAAATGGGAAAACTTGGCAGCTATGCTGACTAGCCTACCAGTATGGCAAGAAATCATAGATAACTATTCCTGGTACCTGCTCCTTAATGGTAAGAGTTGTTTAGATCTGCCTCAGCTATTAACATTATGCAGCAAATTTCTTATTTAGTCTTTTGGTGGCCTGGACTAAGCCTGCATAGGGCAGGCTTGGCCATGATGGTGAATCTTTCAGTTGCCTCTTATTCTTTTCACACTATTTAGCAATGTTGTTGTCTAGCTCATAGGAGAAGGTAAGCTTAAAAACTGGAATAGGGAACTGTCATAGATCCAAGCAAAAGCTCGGCAAGACTTTTGACTCAAGTTAGCTGTAGCCTCCTGAAGTTTTTCTTTTACTGAGAAGATCAGCCAAATGATTAATTTTCCTGTTTGGATCAGACTCCTTGACTGAAATCCCTTGTCCCAGAAGTTATTCCTGTTAGTTTATCTGGATGCATATACAGCTCACCTTGGAGATTCAGAGTGGGTTATGTCTCAAAATATCAAAAAATAAAATAGTGCAGAATCTTATAATACCTAAAGCTTCTCATGTTTTCTATGCACGACCATATTGACATGTGTTCTTGCTATGACCCTGGCAAGCATTTACTTCAGGGAAGAGAAGTCACAGGACTTTGGGCCTCCCTATCTGGTCTTGGGGGCTCCCCTCCCATACCCATCACTAGCACTGCTTCAAGCCCTTCTCAGGAGTGTTATAGTGGCTCTCTTGCTTGCTTAGATATGTATAAACCTCTCTCTTTTGTGTGGCTGGAACGTAGCTTATTGTATACAAATGTCACATCTGTTGCTCCCCCAGTTTTAGGTCTGGCCACAGTACTTTTGGTTCTAGACATGCCTACCACTGGTACATAGCCCTGGAGACAGAAAAAAGGTTTCCCACCCCTGCTTTACTAGAAGGGTTTTCCATAATGTGAGCAGCATTCTTTCTATGCCCTTAGACCAAGTCTTTTTAAAGGCTAACCCAGCATACCCCACTCATTTATTGGGGTGACAAGACAGTACATTGTTGTTGTTGTTGTTGTTGTTTAGTCGTTTAGTCGTGTCCGACTCTTCGTGACCCCATGGACCATAGCACGCCAGGCACTCCTGTCTTGCACTGCCTCCCGTAGTTTGGTCAAACTCATGTTCGTAGCTTCGAGAACACTGTCCAACCATCTTGTCCTCTGTCGTCCCCTTCTCCTAGTGCCCTCAATCTTTCCCAACATCAGAGTCTTTTCCAAGGATTCTTCTCTTCTCATGAGGTGGCCAAAGTATTGGAGCCTCAGCTTCACGATCTGTCCTTCCAGGGAGCACTCAGGGCTGATTTCCTTAAGAATTGATAGGTTTGATCTTCTAGCAGTCCATGGGACTCTCAAGAGTCTCCTCCAGCACCATAATTCAAAAGCATCAATTCTTCGGCGATCAGCCTTCTTTATGGTCCAGCTCTCACTTCCATACATCACTACTGGGGAAACCATAGCTTTAACTATACGGACCTTTGTCGGCAAGGTGATGTCTCTGCTTTTTAAGATGCTGTCTAGGTTTGTCATTGCTTTTCTCCCAAGAAGCAGGCGTCTTTTAATTTCGTGACTGCTGTCACCATCTGCAGTGATCAAGGAGCCCAAGAAAGTAAAATCTCTCACTGCCTCCATTTCTTCCCCTTCTATTTGCCAGGAGGTGATGGGACCAGTGGCCATGATCTTGGTTTTTTTGATGTTGAGCTTCAGACCATATTTTGCGCTCTCCTCTTTCACCCTCATTAAAAGGTTCTTTAATTCCTCCTCACTTTCTGCCATCAAGGTTGTGTCATCTGCATATCTGAGGTTGTTGATATTTCTTCCGGCAATCTTAATTCCTGCTTGGAATTCATCTAGTCCAGCCTTTCGCATGATGAATTCTGCATATAAGTTAAATAAGCAGGGAGACAATATACAACCTTGTCGTACTCCTTTCCCAATTTTGAACCAATCAGTTGTTCCATATCCAGTTCTAATTGTAGCTTCTTGTCCCACATATATTGAACTAATTTGCATGTAATGTTAAACCATGGTTTATAAAAACAAACCATGGTTTAATTTACACCAGCATTTTGCTCCTCCTCCTCATTGCTGACTTTGCTCCATATGGGAGGAAACAAGCTAGAGTCTGGCTTGTCACGGCGTGAGAACCCAGTTACTGCAACCTTCCTTCATTCCAAAGAAGGACCAACTTTGGCTTCCGCTTGCAGGGCTTTTGAAGAGGAATAAGCCTCTAGGAGTCCAGATTTACACTTCACAAGCTAGACTCATTTGTTGCGTGCGAACTAGATCGTTGTATTATACATGAAACATTTTTCATCTTTCCGAAGCACTCTACATATAAGTATATGGCAGTTGTCAGCCTGACACCCTAGTGATCTGTGGGTGGTAGCAAATGTTAGTTATATTTGGTGTTAATCCATACTCAGTGGACTTTGCTCTGAGTGTGACTGTTGTTGGTTAGCTCTCAATGACTCCACTTGTGGAATGAAAGTGGTTTGCCACAGCTCTCTATATGTGTCGCCATTTATAGCTGATGGTAATAGTGCCTAGCAGTTAACCCTTTTCCCCAAGAGGGCTACAAATTTCTTTTTGAAATAGATTTAGCCAGGGGGAGCCTGTACGTAATAGAATTATAGGGTCACAAGTATTTGGCCTTCCATCCTGCAAGATAGAGGTTATCCGAGTTCAGTTGCAGGGAGGGAGGCATAAAGTGTCAGGGTGAGCTCTGTGGCAGGCAAGAGAGAGAAGCTGAGTTACTGTGGACCTTTTCAATCTGGAACGACTGTGTGCCTTTCATGAGAAACATTAGTTGGGTTTCTTTAGTACTTGTAAAAATATCAGTGTTCAGAAGTGGTATATACCTTTACTTTTAATGGTAAGCACTACTCCATCTTGGGTTGGTGGGCAAATGTTGGACTAATGTTTGTGACTCACTCTAGACATGTGCTGTGGAAGTAAGTGTGTGGGGCTTAAAAAAAAAATTGAGTCTTTGTAATACTGTATTGATAAGCACTCAAATAATTGCCCACATGATAATTAGTTTGTGATCATAAATTGCACTGCACGGTTTCACAACATTTTGTCTGCTGGAGGATTATTCCTATGTGATTACCATTCAAATTTGACGAGCAAATTGTACTAACAGGGGAATTGTTTGTCCACATTCCTGGGGATGGAAATTCTCTTGAGCTGAAGTTTCTATCCCCGAATTGCTGACATGGAATTCCCCTGTCCATCACCACTAGAGATTTGCCTGGGAATCCTCACAGGAACAATCCACTAGCTAATAAAATGTGGTACAGTGTTAGACCTTTTGATTCCAATGTCTGAAAAATTTCATTGACTTTTGATTTATTATATACACTAGGGCGGAAAACAATCACCATTTCTTTTATGGCTACCTGCTTCTCTCTCTTGGCCCCTTGTAAATCTACTCCTCATAATGTCTCTTCCCTATTTCTGTGGCACAGGTTTTGGCTCCTGGAGGAGGTGAGGGTAGCATGGGAAATAGGGAAGGTGGGAAATTTCTCTGCCTCTTTCTATTGCAATCTTTCTGAGAATTGTTCTGCAAAATCAAGTTGATGGGGAGCATGAATCTTCCTGCATGAAGTAATACTGGTGTTTGGATCTTGGCGGTGGTCCACAAGTCAATTAATATTGGCGGCATCTTCATTGTTAGTCTTTAACTTCCTTCAGAAGGACCAAAACATGTTGTCATATGCGCTTAGTTGTTTGAAAAAAGAAGCTCCCTGGTGGAAGCTGTTTGAGGGAATTTGTATGTAAATTTCTCCTAAAGAACAAAATTAAAGTGCATTAGCCTGCAAATATAGGCCTAAGGGAGATATCAAGAGTTCTGTTGGAATGAGCATGTAGGAAATGCTAAATTGAAATGTTAAATACTTTTAATATTAAAGCGTGTGTGTGTAGAAGATGCATAACCGTAAAAACAAGCTGGTGGTGTGCTGATGGAGGAGCAGATACCCAGCCTGTGCTGCAGCAGAAACATATTGTGAACCAGGGGGCCACTGCTCATATGCATTTCAAGTTTACAGTAATTAACATGGGAAAGATAAGCATGCAATTAATAATGGTTAACTTTGCCTAGAATGCCTGCATCATTGTGAAATGTTCAAAACTGATCCATTTCTTTGAAATCATGAAACGGGCAGGGCTTTGGAAAGGTTTTCTTAGCCCCTGTGTATTCATGCATGAGGCCTGCAAATACGTTTTAATGAACGCTGAAGTTTGAGTCTCAGCCTTCTAACTATTGCTCGTGGCTTGAGACAGGTGGGAGACTGTAATAGTGTAGCATCTGATGCCTACTCCTGTACTAATGTGATCCTCCTCTGCAACTTCTGCTGGATAAATCTGGGGAGCCTAAACATTAGCTGTTGACCCACAGAAACTTGAAATCCCCCCCCAAGTGGTATGTGTGTAAATCAAAGATCTCCATGAAACCATTGACTCTCTCCTGTCTTTCAGCTATGATAACTCCACAAGTTTTGCAAATGTGCTCCAAAGCATTTATGATGCCATCCAGGCTTTCCTTTTCTGATTGCTGTATTTCCGTCTTGCCCCTTTGCACAGGCTTCCCCAGTTTTCGTGAAGTTTTCTCTGTGCCACCGCCAGAAGCCATTTAGTGTCAGCACACACACTGATCACCAGGAAAACATTTTCTTTGGTGTTTAATGTGCTGCCAGTTTGATAGCTACATTAGCTTTTTTGTTGTTTGTTTAAAAATACAAATGGGTTTCTTCCAGGCTGGCTTTTGAAATGTTTCAAACAATCCAGACTCTTTCTCTTCCATCCCCCCCCTCCCTTCCCCTTTGCTTCAAATGGTTGGTTCATCTGACTAACTTCTATTTGCAGCAGAAGTGGAAAACAAGTCTTTACAGAGGAAAATAAAGGCTGCTCATGGAAACAATGGGTTGGGGAAAACAGTAAAGCCTTTATGGATCTTACTAAATCTTGCCTTAACTCTGTAAGCCTTAAAGAGCTAGTTGCGGGTTACCAGCGAATTTCCAAATGTCCCTCCCTCCCCACCCCTTTGGTGAGATCCCTGGTTGGAAGCTTATGATTGTCCAGTGTCTCTAAAAGAGTGTTCCTTTTTCTTGCCTTGTTTGCTAATTACCTTGGCTTTCCATCACACTGGCTGGCAGCATACCCTCAATCTGTTTTGAGACCTGCATTATATGTTATATTCCAGGGCTAACATACTAAAATAATTGCTCATACAAGCCATCTAATACTGGAGGAATTTCAGTGTCTGAATCCAGCTGTGGAGTCCTTTTTGCTCGCAGTGGAACATTTATTATCATTATGATTGAACTTTAGGATTTGTGTATACACAAATATATATGCTGGTTTAATAAATGGCAGGTGGCTATATGCAGCACAAGAAGTGGGGCAAGACTGGAGATTGACGAACTTCCTTTGCGTTTGTTATATTTTCTTTATGTTTATATAATGTATTGTGGCTCCAGGTTCACATGTGGGTGAAGAACCCACTGTGACCTTCCTGAGAATGTCAGGTCTGTCTTCTCTTTAAAGCAGAACTAAACAAAAAAAGACCTGGTAATAGTAAGCTGTTTTGAATAAATGTCATGCGTAGAATATTGTCTGATACCACCCTGAAAACTGAAATCACTGCACAAGATCCAGTGATCCAGATGGTGGTGCCTAGGCATCTTCACTTGGTCACAAGTGGAGAGGCTTGCTTGATATTCTTATGATGTGTGTGTTTTTTAATCACCAAGGGCCTTTTTACTTGCCCAGGGTTTTTAAATAGATTTACTGATGGGCTGTAGTTGTAACAGCCACGTAGACTGTTTCTCTGTATGAATGTTCCTTTTGTCTCTCTTTAAAGAATCATTTGTTTACTGAGGCTTTCAATTAAGTGTTGACAAAACAGATAATGTAAGAAAATGATAACATCAACATGCACATACCTGTAAACCGAAACATAAATTAACCCCCAGATTCTTGTGATTTGATTGTTTTTAAATATGCTGATGGTTTGACAACTTGGAGCAGCAAATCTTAATATTCCGCATGTACCTGACATTTCCCTTCATCCTTGTGAAGACAATTAAACAAAGCCATTCATTGTTCAGAAATGATTCTTGGTCAAGTGTTGGATTAGGAAAAAATGAGAAAAGGTTCCCCAAAGGCACTCAGAGTTATTGAAGACTTAGGAGATGTGCCTTGTTATACGACATCCAGCATAACCACCATGAGAGTGCCATACATGTCTACTTAGAAGGAAGTCCCACTGAATACAGTGAGGCTAATTCTCACGAAAGCTCATACCAAAATAAAAACTTAGTTGGTCTTTAAGGTGCTACTGAAGGAATTTTTTTAATTTTTCTCAGACTAGTGGGTATAGGATTTTACCCACAAAGGCCTTGACCCTGTGCACTTGTGACATGTTAGTTAGTTAGTTTATAAATTAAAAAACAACAACTTACATGCATAGAATCAAATGCAGGATTGAGGCTCTCTGATAACATTTCAGGGCTTGTCCATATATGAGCATTATTAAGCTACGTTTCCACAATTTCCCTGTTCAAATTACGGTAGACCAGAGTAGCCAGACGCAACTTAGTCATGCTGGCCACATGACCCGGAAAAACTGTCTGTGGACAAATGTCGGCTCTCTCGGCCTGTAAAGCGAGATGAGCGAGGGGGCCATTCTGGGAGGGGTGACAAGATAGCCCCTGCCTTCCCCCAGCTGTAGAGCAGCTGAGGGTGCTCACAGTCCGTATGGGCGCTGCTCGTGTGGCATCCGTACGGGATGCTGCTCGTGTGGCAGCCCATACGGATGCCGTGCAAGCGGCAGCCCGTATGGACTGTGCATGTGTGGCATTCCGTACGGTCACCGCACATGCGCAGTCCATATGGACTTTTTTAGCCCAGTACAGTCATACCTCGATTTAAGTACGCCTTGGTTTGAGTACTTTCAGTTTAAGTACTCCGCGGACCCATCTGGAATGGATTAATCCACTTTCTATTACTTTCAATGGGGAAGTTCGCTTCAGGTTAAGTACGCTTCAGGTTAAGTACAGACTTCTAGAACCAATTACTGTACACTCATACTTCGGGTTAAGTACGCTTCAGGTTGAGCACTCTGCGGACCGTCTGGAACAGATTAATCCACTTTCCATTACTTTCAATGGGAAAGTTTGCTTCAGGTTAAGTACGCTTCAGGTTAAGTACAGACTTCCGGAACCAATTGTGTACTTAAACCGAGGTACCACTGTATTTGAATTTGTGTATGAGGAGTAGGCAATTTTGGGCTTTCCCATACATACCAGTTGACGTTCCCTTTTCTGTTTGTCCCTGCCTTCAATTTGTTGATCCTATAATGTCAAAAGGGCAAATAGCTGTGTATGCACCTTGTTGTTTTTTTAAAGTTTCCCCACCCAATAAGTGTGAAAGAGCACAATGGTACTAGTACATTTGCTTGTAATGTTTTCCAGTTTTGTGCAAATCTGAGACTCCTGGTGGGTCCTTACTAACATGCTGGAAAAGAAACTTGTGCTGACCTAGGAACTACTACCGGTAGTACTGACCTAGGAACTTACAAGTAGACTCCTTAGCCTACTCACATGTAACAGAGTAGGTTGTTTGGTTGGTTGGAGGGTTTCCTGATAGATGAGGATAAAGGATGGAACGGACCCTATATCCTTTCAGATAGGGACAAAAGCTGCAAAGCTCAGCTCACTTTTAGGGACTCTTCCAGGTTGGTTTGAGTAGCACCTGCTCCTTTTGACAATGTCATATTCAGCAGGTAAAGGGGGTTGACACTTTTTGGAGGGGAGAAGGGATACTAGGCACCCCCTGGGTAGACATAAATATATACCACTGGGATTTTCCAAATTTCCTGCCAGACAGCACATTTCTTGAGGTTTGTGTTTTCAGGAGCTGTTTGCATACAGTGCCATACATGCTACCGCTCACTTGCAGAAAATGGAGGGGGACGAGAGCAGGCTTTTTCTGTCACAATGTGAACTATGCAGATGAAATGGGAACACAAACGCAATCACTCATTTTAGTTTTTAAAAGCATAGTGGGTTTTAGCGGCAGATAGATGCTGTTTAGATAAATCTTGTCAAAATGGCACAAATCTTTAAGGGATGGTAATTCACTGCCCAAACAGCCTACCTGAAGTTATTCTGGAATTGCTTTACTGAAGACATACGATACAGATTGAGCAGAAACATCCAGGCTGAAAAAGTATTACCTATTTTCTAAGATTATTATGACCTGTTCCAGTCTAATCCAATGGTCAGAGCTCATTGAGTTCATCTTTGGCTCTCGAATTTCTGCAAAGCAATCTCCTTGTAGCAGTCTGGGAAGTGTCTACTGCAATTTGCCATATGTTAAGATTGTTTATTATTTATTTAAAATATTTGCGTGATGCCTTTCCTTATAAAAATTGAAGGTGGATCACAAAGAAAAATAATAAAAAAATATAATGAAATAAAAAAATTACAGCTCTGCTTTGTCCGGTAATCAAAGTGATGCCATTAACACTTTAAAGAATGTTTAACTTTTGCAGTTGCTTAGGGACCTCATTGTAATCGCTGGTAAAGAAGAATGGGTCTAGTTTATTTGATCACAAACATCAAAGCACAAATGAAAAAATAGGTTAATCCAGAGGACAGAGGATATGAAATATCTGAAGGCAATCTACATCATCTTATATTACTGTTTTTGTTAGGAAGGTCAACCTACAACTTAGTGACAGACATAATGTTTGAAAGTGTTAGTCCTGACCTATTGGAGCGTCAGGCGGGATGTGGCATGCAGCTTCTGGGGTTCTCGGCATACCCAAATCTAATTGACAAAGAGATGTTTATGGAGCATCCCTCCTATCCACCGCAATGCAGGTCAGTCACTGGAGGCAACCAAGGCACCATCTGGGTTATTTTGTTGAATGGCTCTGTTATTAAGGTCTGAGGATGTGGACAAGTTGTTTGGCCAAGTTCAGCCAACCACCTGTTTGCTTTATTCTTGTCCATCTCAGCTTATTAAATATAGTAGAAGGGGGATGTCCAGTTTTGTCCTTTGAGAGACATGGTGGTCCATGTGGGCTTTTAGGAGGCTGTGGTATGACCACATCTGCAGAAACCTGTATTGGACCTTGAAGATTTGAAAAAGCTACTGGCTGGTGATTAACATTCCCTTCCTGGGCAAGGTGCTCAAGCAGTTAGTTCTTGGTCAGCGCCAGACATTCTTAGATAAGATTCATACTTCTAGGTAATTTCAGGCTTGGTTTTGACGCAGAACTTGCTATAGTTACCCTGTGGGAGGACCATTGCTGGGAAAGAAATTCTGTGTCTGTCCTATTTCTCCTGGATGTCTCAGCAGGTATCAATACTGCCAACCATGGTATGCTTCTAGGCAGGTTGCCTGTTAGAGAATTCCTATGCAGGTGAGCAATTTTAGAAGCTAGTGCTGGGGTAATAACTGCTTGAGTCCTCAAGACTGCACCTTAATCCTTTTTTCCCTCCACTGGAAAGCTCAGGTTCCTTATTTGGCTTGGTTTTGCCAGGTTAGGCTAGTGTATCAACTATGACTCTACATCAAGAGGGTTAGCTTGGCTTCAGTTATCCCTACCTGTTAAATCTCCTGTTTGGTCTACACTCTACTGTAACACGTTTTGTGTGGAGGAGCCTTTGAGTATAGTCCAGGAACTTCATATAGTTCTGTACATGATTGCTGGGACTGGGTAGCATGAGAATATCACACTGGTAATTTGCCATGGGCTTCTCAGTTTGTTTCCAGGCCAAATTCAATTTGCCAATTTAGACCTTTGTGGCTTGGGACCAGTGTACCAGAAGAATCCCTGGTCTCCATATGCACATAAAGGTAAAGGTAAAGGGACCCCTGACCATTAGGTCCAGTCGTGACCGACTCTGGGGTTGCGCGCTCATCTCGCATTATTGGCCGAGGGAGCCGGCGTATAGCTTCCAGGTCATGTGGCCAGCATGACAAAGCCGCTTCTGGCAAACCAGAGCAGCACATGGAAACGCCGTTTACCTTCCCGCTGTAGCGGTTCCTATTTATCTACTTGCATTTTGACGTGCTTTCGAACTGCTAGGTTGGCAGGAGCTGGGACCAAGCAACGGGAGCTCACCCCGTCACAGGGATTTGAACCGCCGACCTTCTGATCAGCAAGCCCTAGGCTCAGTGGTTTAACCACAGCGCCACCTGGGTCCCTTCATATGCACATACCCTGACTTTAAAATCTTCATCAAAAGCCCTTCTCGGGGGGGGGGGCAGGTCTCAGTGGGCTGACTACTGGATAAAGGACCTTTTTGGTGGCGGCACCCTGGCTGTGGAATGCCTTGTCCAAAGAGGCTTGCCTACTACTTACCTTGCTAGGCAAATACATTTTATTTCCCCAGGCCTTTTCATACGTTGTGACTTTAATGCAGTTCTGTCTGAGATGTGGTGTTTATGCTGATCGTAAGCATTAAAAATAAAATAAAATTCAATGTACATTTTAGTTTGTTTCAATATTTGTAGTAAACTGCCAACCTGGTTATAGCATGGTTATAGCATAGCATAAATTATTTTAAATAGATATGACCTGTAATTTGGTGTTTACATTTTCATCATGCAGACTCACGGGCCCACCCACACACGAGCAGTGTGTCCTCGCACTGCCCAACAATAGTTGCTCACCAACAGATTCATTGGAGGTTAATAACGTGCATTGCTTTGCTGTCCTATCTGTCTTCCAGGTAATGCTGAGTAATTTGTTTGGAATGTTAGGTGGCTGTGTGCTTCAGTGATGATAATATCGGGAAACCTGAAAATGTTTCCCTTCTGACCTTGTTTTTTTTTAGATGCAGAGCAGCATCTTAAAAGGTTGATCAGGCTTGCTGAATTCCATCTCCTTACATGACTGATGTTCGCCTCTGTTGTTTGACACTCACAAGAGCTGCTGCTGTATCAACCCTTGCTCCAGTGCATGGTAGTCAGTATCCTGTTCCTGCTTGGTATCCTGAGGTGCATGTGAGAGCTTCAGGACACCTGCAGTTTTTCAGTTAAATGCTGTGTTTTTTGTCATATTGCCGTGCCAGTGCAAGACGATCCTGGACTTTGTTGATGTATAAGACTGTCTGTATTGTTGCCATGCAACCCCTCTGCCCACATAGCATGTCTACTTTGTGTGTGTGTATTCACATCACTTTTTTTAAAAAAAAACAACAACAGTTCAGGGTTACCCTGAGCTGCTGCACTGGTACAATAGCATGGGTCAGTGGTTTTCAACCAAGATGCCTTGACACCCTGGCGTGCCTTGAATGATGGTCAGGGGTGCTGCAGGCCACACTGCCCTCTGCCCTCCTTTCCTTCCTTCCCTCCCTCCTCTGATGCCCTCTCACATTTCTGCCTCCTCAAGGCTTGCACAGCTGTTTGTTACAGCAGCCCTGGCTACAAGCTCCTGGTGCCTCTGCTCGGGGGCTGTCCAGGGGGTGCTGATTGCCAGGACCTGAAGCAGCCTCGGAGTAAGCAAGCAAACGGGCGAGGGAGCCCAGCCAGCCAGTCCACCAGCCCTTGCTGTTGGGCACAGACAGACAAGTGGGATGCCAGGCGGGCAGGCACTGTGCTGGCCTTTCTTGTGCTTGCTGTGTGCAAGCTGAGTGCCCGGTGCTGAGGGGGAGTCTTTCCTCCATGCAGGCCGCTGCTGCCCCTGCTGCCTCCCAAGGTAAAGTGCTGGCTTCATTCTCGCTTTTGGCCAGTCTCTGTTGGACCACTAAGACCGGGAGCATCCTCTTCCCAGGCCCCTGGGGGGCAGTGTGAGGAGGCACCTCTCTTTGGGGCAGAGGGGGGCAGTTCAGAGACCGGGGGTGGCGGCTGCTGCCCAGAGGACTCCCAAGGAGAGGGGAGAGGAGAGGAGGCTGAGGGAACACTCCACAAGGGGTGAGGGGCTGCTGGCTCTGCAGGCAAGGGGTGACATAACTGGGCTCCTGAGCTCCACAGGGGTGCCACAGAAAGAATGTGGTTGGTCAAGGGAGCCGTGGACTCAAAGGTTGAAAACCTCTTGCCTGGGTGATTTGTAGCACTGGGGCAATACCTTGCATTGTTTTCCGTTCCATTGACTTTTCTTTCTCAGCAAGAGTTAAAACTGTAGGCAGAAGGTAGATCAAGATCTAGTGTCAAATCTCTGGTAGCTTATAAGTGTATCTCTCTTATACCTGGCTCCAGTTGGTGGACCGGGGGGGGGGGGAGGCATTTCTAGCAGAAAACACAACAGATCCTGCAAGACTGAAATTTGTCCAGTGCGGCTGATATTTCCCAGTTGGAAGTATCTTGTAGGGAGCGACAGTAACTCCAAGGAAAAGGTCTGCATTAACCTGATAAGACTTTCTCATTTCCGAGATGCGGACACAGTCTGGAGCAAAAAGGAGATATGCAAAGGTCCAGCTGGGTTTCTTTTCACTGAAGCTTTTCAGTTATTGCTTTCCTTAAAAAAACTAAAATGCTGATCTGTCTTAACTATTGCAAAGGATGCATGTAAACATCAACATGCAGAGGTTGGGAGGCAATGCATGTTTAAAATAATTGGACTACTTCTGAAGGTTTTATTCCCTAAGTTTTGTCACTTGGGGAGGGGGAGCCCTTATTTCAAAAGTGAAAGGAACTTCAAGGGCTTCTGAAGCCACTGTGTTCTACTTTTAATGTGCTAATGTTCTTAATTCGTTGAGCCTAGAGGGGATTCTGCACACTGGCCCTGTTTCTCTCTTGCTGTACCTGAAATCTGGAAACTTCACTATATATCTGGGCTTCAATTCCAAAACAGCGAGAATTTCTCACTCCCAGGAAGCTATAATATTGCCATAATGTATTATACGACCGAGTTCTAGTACAAAAGCATGTGAACAGACACAGACCTCAAAAAAGAGTTGAATGTTTGATTTCCACCAAAAGCTGTTCCCCAGTTTCATATAACACATGGCTGGCAAATGCTCACAGGGTAGATAAAAAAAAAGAGTTGATTTGATCTGCCTCCCGATTCATGTTCCCTGTGGATGCTTATGATCTCCTCCTCACCTCTTAAAGTAGCATAACACTGCCTATATATAGGAGGTCTGCTGCCTTAGGGAAGTCCAGGCAGTAAGGTTGATTCCCCCAAATGTGCCACTCCACAAAAAACTTACTTACTTGCCTTTCTACTAAAAAGCTGTAGCTTTCTAGGCTTCAAGAGGGATCTGTGATAGTGCAACATGACTCACAGATTGAGGGAGCTGTTAAAGGTAGGGGCATTACCCCAGCAGGGGACATCACCCCAGCTAGAACCCTTAACCTGTTTTTTTTAATTTCTGTAGAATTATGTTTGATGCAGTGAACAGTGACGAAGCAGAAATTAGAAGTACTGGGCAGCGCTTCTGAGATCAGACAAGGGTTGCCATATTCAGGAGGTAAAAATCCAGACAAAAAGTTGTTGAGCTTTTTTTAGGGCAATCACCCAATAGCCCCGAACCTACGTCAGAGCCACCCGCACACAATTTATTTATTTATTTTAAAAAAACAAACCCCAGGACATTTGCTTTAAAATTCCCCCCGGATGGGCATGTAGGACCCCCAAAAGAGGACATGCCCAGGAATTCCCGGATGTATAGCAACCCTATACGGTGATTATGACCGTAGGCAGAGCTCTGTAGCTCTGTTGCAGCAGCTATCTTCTGAATTCATTCCTGAGAAAACACCAAGAAGAGCTGAATCTTCTATTCAGTTTGGAAGGCTCCGTTGGCTAAACTGTGGAAGCCAGCTGGTCATCTCGAGCAGCTTTCAACTAAGGATGAATTCTCTTCAGTGAATGGTGGCTTTTCCTTCTCAAGACTTCCATCTGCTCTGGAATGTTTGCATGACACGTTTACTTCTGCAGTTGCATAACTCCAAAGAGGCAGGGTAAAGATGTATATGTTACACTGGGGTAATTGCTTTCCCTGGAAGGTGAGTGTAGCTCAGTGTTTGCCACGAGGGAACATTCTGAAGTAAGCACATAATGCATACTAAAGCCAAGGAATCCGTTGTCACAAAACGCTATGGATGCCCATTAGCCAAAATCGGCCTTTTAAAATAGCACTGTGTTGACTTTAATTTAGAAAATATTTGCGTGTGTAACTTTAGAAGAAGCCTCGGATTCTCTACTTGGTTGCCTGAAAGTATAGTTATAATGGCGGAGTTTCTATAGTCGCACACTAAGCATTGTATGTATTGCTACTCACCTTAGATGCGCATAAAAGAGTTCATCGACATACTATTCCATTGTAGAAAAGTTCCATTTCGCGGTGGTTTCTATTTAAGGCCCGGTTTGTATTTAAGGACCGCGTATTTAAGGGACGCGGGTGGCGCTGTGGCCTAAACCACAGAGCCTAGGGCTTGCCGATCAAAAGGTTGGCGGTTCGAATCCCCACGACGGGGTGAGTGTCCGTTGTTCAGTCCCAGCTTCTGCCCACCTAGCAGTTCAAAAGCATGTCAAAGTGCAAGTAGATAAATAGGTACCGCTCTGACGGGAAGGTAAACGGCGTTTCCGTGCACTGCTCTGGTTTGCTAGAAGCGGCTTAATCATGCTGGCCACAAGACCCGGAAGCTGTCTGTGGACAAACGCCGGCTCCCTCGGCCTATAGAGCGAGATGAGCGCACAACCCCAGAGTCATCCATGATTGGACCTATTGGTCAGGGGTACCTTTACCTTTGTTCTGTCAATGATAGCCTTCTGTTGTGGTGCTACAGTTATTGGAGTTTTGTCCTAAGTGCTTAGAATTCCCTCTGCATGTATGGGACCCAAAATGTAACTGCTAGAGGCATTATTTGCAGGGTATGGTTTGAAGACATATAATGCTGTTTGCTGAAGTTAGGTGGGTCTGATCAGTGCCTAGATAGGAAACTGCATGGGAAATACTTGTACATCACAAGTTCTACCATGGAAGAAAGGCAGAATATAAATAAATAAGGGTTTTGTAAACTTATAAAGTCCTGGGGACGGTAGTTTTTTGTTTGGCTCTTATGTCACAGATATACAGCTGGCTGGCACCTGTGCGCAGAGAGATGCACTAAAATAAACTTTGTGGGCAGGTAATCTTTGTGGATGTGCACTACTCCTGTTTTCACAGAGGATCCTTGTCCAGTGCCTTGGTTTAAGAGGGAATAGACATCACAGAGAACAGAGCTTTAGGCAGATCCTTGTAACTCAGCATGGCAATTCGTAAGTTTTCCAATAAAGAAAGAGGATGCGTTGCCAGTGTTCAGTTAGTACTTGCATGCCCGTTAGACATAGCTGTAGCTGAGTGTGAGCTACTTTTCCGTTAGAAGATTCCACATGGCTCAGGACTGTGCCTGAGTGACACATGCAGTCCACCCTGCCCAAATGCTTCCATTATTCCAACACAGAACCCAGTTCCCTGGGACCTTTTCCCACTGGGGTTTTGTCTAGATTAGAAGATACAGTATGTGAGTAACTAGCTCAAGGGAATCAATGTGGCTCCTGTGTCCTTTTCATGCCAAAATTAAACAAGAAGTGAGTTTTTAGGATTCAGATACCAGTACAGTAGCCGAATCATTCGATGAACATAATTTCTTAAATGTCTAAAATGGGAATGATCAGAACAGCACAAACTTCCATTATAGATGCATAAAGTCCTGAGGCTAGACAATTGAATGAAGAGAGGAATGGCTCAAACTGCTGCATAACTAGCTGGAATTGCCAGCTTCTATTCACCTTATTTTTATTTATTTATTTTTATTTAAAAATAAACTTTATTACATTATACAGCATTTATCACAGAATAAAATAAACTTCACAATAAAAAAGATTATAACAAATATTACAGGTATTACATTTGTCTAATTTCATTTCTCTGAAATAAAGATAACTTCCCCCTCCCCCCTTCCCCCCTCCCTCACAGTTTCCCCTTACCCTTTGACTTCTCAGCCTAATCCGAACTTATCCTTGTATTATACCAAAATAACCATATTCTACATACCTTATTCTACCATCAACATTATTCCTTTTTATTATTATATACATGCACCACATTTTCTATCATCTATTTCTTCTCATCATTCCACTCCATACCTAATACATATAACTGAACCTTAATTTGTGGAGATAAGATTGGAGTTTACTACCTTTGTTTTAATATAATCTATAAATTTTTTCCAACTATTTTCAATTTCCTCCTTATTGATACCTTTAATTTCCTCATATTTTTTGCCAAATTATAATAATTGAATAATTTTTCTTGCCATTCTTCTTTTGTCGGAACGTGGACAGCCTTCCAGTTTTTTGCTATTAATAATCTTGCGGCTGTAACTGCATAACTTAGACAGCATCTGTCTCTAGGGTTGACCTCTTTCGGCATCATTCCTAATAGGAATAATTTAGGGCACTTCTTGATTGGGTATCTCAATATTTTCTTTAATTCATTATATATTGACTCCCAAAACCTCTTAATAAGTTTACAGTGCCACCACATATGAATATGGGTACCTACTGCCTGGTTACATCTCCAGCAGATGTTAGTTGCTCCTATTCACCTTATTTTTACGGAGTGTCTAGTTGACAGTGTTGTCAAATTATTGCAGCCTGGTGGGGTTCTTTTGTCCAGAACCGATTTGTGGCGGTTGCCTTGTTTCTTGTTTGCAATAAAACAAAATTGCAGCACCAGCTCGTCATAGCACCAGCTTGTCCAGTGTTGTAGAACATGTGGAGAGGCATACAACTACATACATTTCCTTAATTGATGGAAGATCAAAGGTTGACTTCCACATTTATTTATTTATAATATATTGCTTCCCATTTTTTAAAAAAGAAAATACAAGGTGGTTAAAAAAAACTACTACAAGAAATTAAAATTACAGTAGAAAATAGTGTAACAGCTTTAATAAAACCAACCCAAGGTCGCAACAAATATTGAAGGCAAGCAGAGGACTTACTTGTCCATATAAAATTCAGATAAGCACTGTTTTGGGTATGGTAGAGAATCTCATACCATAATCCACTAAATCTGAATGGCACGTAGTTGGGGCAGGGTGAACATGAGGTTAGGTCTGTGTAGCTGCACCAGCGGAACCAACCTGGCACTCTTACAAGTGCAGCTGTACAGGTTTGACTCCACTGCTGCCCAATCCCTGCCTCCACGTTGTCAAGGTAAGTGTCATTGACCCAGTTGTCAGGAGGGTGAGTCTATGGCACTACCCCACCACGCTGGCTGTTCTCGTATTTCCCCTCTGCTTTGCTCTTCTTGCGGAGAAAAGAGCTGCAATTCCACACTTCTCATAGCATCAAAGCCCTCATTTTCCTCCCTGCTGCTCCCTGCTGAACAACCGACGGGCAGGATGAGACCCAGAGGCTCAAATGGCTGTAGGCAGTATCAAGGTTGCAGGAAGGGGTTCCCCAACCTGCTATATAGCGGCCACTTTAAAACTTCGTACGTGGCTACTCCAACCATACTGAGAGTCAGCTTGTTGAGTGACTTCTTAAGCAAGGGTTACAGGCAACCGGAAATGTGATTAGACAAGAGAAAGTACTTCATTGGACCATGCATGCTTTAAACCATGGTATTTTGCTGCCATAAGGTGTGGTGATGGCTGCTAACTTTGATAACTTCAAACAGGAGTGAGATGAATTCAGGAGGGATAAGACTCTAGTCATAATTGCTGTTTCCTTTGTCCTGAATGAGAGGCAGCATGCCTCTGAAGACCAGTTTCTGGGAAACAACAGCAAGAGAGGGTCGTTCCACTTCTTTCCTGCTTGTGGGCTTCCCATAAGCACTCTGGGAAGCACTCTGGGAGGTGGGATGAGCCTTTGGTCGGATCCAGCCGAGCTCCTACTGTAAGTTTGGGTTGATAGGTTTGGCTTAACACCCTGGTCATGGACTCTCATTGGTGATGGGGAGTTTTTTAAAGCATTCACCATGTAGCAAGTAGTGGCTTGATTCTGTCCTTAGTCTGTACATTAATGGAGGTAGAGATTGACTGTGTGTCCTTACACTTTCCAATAACGTCGGAGCTTTTTGCTTTCAAGCGTACTTCCCTTAATAACTTTACAGTATGCTGTTAATCCATTTGGTGCTGCACCTTTCACGGTTGCCTTTTTTTTTTTTTAAAAAGGCCTCTTCCCAGACCTGAGACCTTGGGTTACCATAAACACCTCCTTCCACCCCCACCTGCTTATCAATTAGAAAGGCTTGCTTTCAAAAAGTCAAAGAACCATTGGCCTAAACCGTTTGCTACTGATGGGGTGGGTGAGTTAAAAACTCCCCTTGGTAAGCGATATACTTTTTATACTTGGGAATTTACTTCCTGATATTAACCTTAACCTAGCTGCAGTTGAATATCATTCTCCTTTGACTTTGTCTTCCGTATTTGGAAGCTATCCTAGGATCCATCAGCATCCTCCTTCGTATTCTGATGTAAGTACATCACTTGACTTTCCCCAGAGAACTTGCATTCTTCCTTCCTCTGTATACTAATTCTTTGTTTCCCCTGTGTTCTGCGAACTGCACCTAAATTAGATCCTTAAGCCAAAATATATCTCTGGAAATTGGTGCTCTTAATTGTTTTTTCCCAGTGAGTTCTCATTTACGAGCTTACTGGTAGTCAATTACAGTGTGAATTCAAAGTGGTAAAACTTGTGGTTGTTTGCACTTATTTTTATTTTTAAAAAAACATTAAGTGTAATGGGGGGGAAGGCATTTGAATGTATAAAATGTTCATAATATGTTCATTATCTCTGTGGGGTGCTAAGTACCAAGATATATACTGTTATTCCAGTCTGATCTTTGAAAATGCCTCTTTCTTGATTGCTCAGTGATGCAATGTGTCGGTTTTCAGCCTCATTTTCCAAAGAACGATTGCTTTTCATTGATAAAAGCTGCACTTTTGGATTGGGGGCTCAGACTTACCTGTGTGCTGTACCTTCTACACACCAGCATCAATTTTAGTTCAGACTGAACCCAGAAGAGTGGATGACAGCAGAGAGTCTGTTTTATTGAAAATGAATTGCATTGGACAGTTGTTACTGTACCTTGCCACTGAAGGATTCAAATTTAGCAGTGGCCTGTGGCCACTTGTGTTCTAGACCAATGAAGTTTGAATCTGGTCTTGCCTCATCAGATGTAAGACTGACAGCTGCTCCTTCCTTGCAACCTTTTGGAGCAGTGTTTAGCTTCTGTTTCGTGAACTAACACCGTTTGACAGCGTCCTCCGTTGTATAAAGGACATCTGAATACAGAAACAATGACAAAAAATCCTACCAAAATTAACTGCATGGGCCCCACTTCATGAGAGAGCTTTGTTAGTGTGTGTGTGTGTGTGTGTGTGTGTGTGTGTGTGTGTGTGTGTGTGTGTGTACATATATACCGGTATGCCCTGCCTTTTATTTCCAGTAAAATGGGTGCATATGTGTCAAAAGTAGCATTTCTCTTTCTTTGTTGCCAAACCACAAATTGGACAACTTGCAGTCCCAGGTTATCATCTGATATCGTATTGGTTATATATATATAATATCGATATAATTATAGATATAGACTGGGATTTTATTTTGGTAAAATGTTAAGAGACAAATTGGATTTTAAAAAAGCTCATTAAAATACTTCCATGGAAATGAACCACGATTATATTGATATAGGAAACTGCCTTATTCTGAGACAGACCATTGATCAATCTAACTCGGTATTGACTAGCACTGATTGGCGGCAGCTTTCCAGGGCTTCAGAGAGGAGACTTTCCCAGCCCTTCCTGAGGAGGCTGAAGATTGAACCTGGGACCATTTGCATACATAGCAGATGCTCTGCCAGTGAATTATGGCCCTTTGCCATTGTGGCCTCAGTCCTGAAAAGCAGTTTAGTTAAATTTTGTATTTTAGGATGTGCAACCAAGGGGTGGGGTGGGATCTTGCCAAAATGTTCCTGCTTTGGTTTATATCTGCTGTTCTGATAGACCTTTGTCTCTCTCTTTTTTTAGAAGAGTGTTGTAAAGATGGATATAGAAGACTGCAATGGACGCTCTTACATATCCGGTATGTTCTTATTTTGCTTTTCACAGATCTTGATTTATTTTATTTTATTAGATGCTGTTTTGTCTTTAATACATAGTGCAAAAGACAGAATAGGGCTTCTGCATTTTGGTCACAATAAACTTTTGGTTCAGCACTGGAATATTCAGCATGCCCCAGGTTTTGAGGAGCAACATGGCTGCCTCCCAGCAGCTCCCTGATATGACCTGCCTTCTTAGAGAGATGCACCCTTGGGGAGCTACTTCCAGCATTTTCGTCTTCCTTCAAGATCTCAGGGGTGGACACAGGGGAGAAGAGCCTCCTCCCCACCTTTCAGTCTCTTACCAGTGATAGTTGGACCTGACTGTTGATGGAGTCATCACCTAAGGGAGTGTAACAGCCAGCCTCTGTTCTGATCAGCTGAACACTGACCTGGTGATTCATGGCCTCTGCCTTCTTTACCCATATTCAGCTCAGAGCAGTGCTTCAAAGTGCAACTTGAGACAGGAAGCCATGCCCCGCCAGGTCATTGCACATTGATCTTGTGGCATGCAATCTTCTCCCTGGCTGCAGTTGACCTGGAGCAAACCCTCCAAATTCAGCTCAACCTCAAATGGATGGCCATGTCTTACTAAGTTACTGTTTGGTGCCCGCGAAAAATGCTAGAGCTCTGTACCTGCCCACCTGCCAAATTCGGCAGGTGTTTTAGCTGTTAAATATACCTGAGACTTGCAACATAGTTAAGACTCTGATGCACTGCAATTAAATCAGTTTCTGTTAATCTGATAGTTTGAGAATATTTGATTCAACAAAAAATTAGAGCAAATCCTTATGTATCATACTGAAGGAAAAGCGAACTTTTGGCATCCCTTTAAATTCCGTCTGTTTCTGCTTGTTTCAGTTAGCTTGACCATAGGCAGTATTTTTGTGTAATGACTATTTCATTAAATATGAGTAGAGAAAGAGTTTGGCGATTGATAGTAAAATTGTTTCACTTAATATGGTGGTTACCTTATAGCTGGGAAAGATAACTGGAAAAGTTTCTTCCAATTAATCCTTTAGCATAGTTGGATGCTTCTACCTTATTTAAAATATACCTTATTTAAAATTTCTTGTCCCTGATCACATTCTCTTTCAGAAGATAAGTAGGGCTAAGTTATAGGCCCACTCCATTCTGCCTTGGTCATATGACACCTGGAGTATTAAGTACAGTTCTGGGCACCACCATTTAAGAAGGATATTGACAAGCTGGAACATGTGCAGAGGAGGGTGACCAAGACAATCAAGGGTCTGGAAACCAAACCTTATGGGGAACGGTTGAGGGAATAGGTATGTGTAGCCTGATAAAGAGGAGACTGAGAGGAGATGTGATAAGCATCTTCAAATATCTGAAGGACTGTCACATGAAGAATGGAGCAGGCTTGTTTTCTCCTGCTCCAGAGGCTAGGACTTGATGGTTTTTAAGCAGAGGTTGAATGGCCAACTGTCATATATACTCCTGTTGAGATTCCTACATTAGAGGGGGTTGGACTATATGACCCTTGGGATCCCTTCCATCTCTACAATTCTATGATTCTTTGAAGCTATAAAGGCAGTTGCTACTCAGGAGTGCCACATCTGAAGTGCATTAACTGAGAGTGTTGAAATTCTTATTAGCAATACTAAATGCAAACTGTAGTAACTTAAATACGTTTTTCAGAGAAGAGGAATTGTAGAATGACCAGGTTAGAACACTTGCCTAACAGCCTGATCTAGTGATGTTTCCTTTGATAAAGGTAAAGGGACCCCTGACAATTAAGTCCAGTCGTGAGCGACTCTGGACTTACAGGCAGAGGGAGCCGGCGTTTGTCCGCTTCCGCAGACAGTTTTTCTGGGTCATGTGGCAAGCATGACTAAGCTGCTTCTGGCGAAACCAGAGCAGCGCATGGAAACGCCGTTTACCTTCCCGCCACAGCAGTACCTATTTATCTACTTGCACTTTTTTGGTGTGCTTTTGAACTGCTAGGTGGGCAGAAGCTGGGACCAAACAATGGGAGCTCACCTCGTTGCGGGGATTCGAACCGCCAACCTTTCGATTGGCAAGCCCAAGTGGCACAGTGGTTTAACCCACAGTGCCACCCACATCCCATGCATTGGATAGGACAGCCTAATCGAGGAGTGTAGGGAAGGTTGAAAATATATTAGTTGGTTCTTTGTATAGCACTCCTATAGGATTTAAATGAGTAAACATTTTTTAAAAAACCTCTGAGGGATTGTTTGTGGTAGACACCGAAATAAAACCAGACACTGGTTTTGAAGAAAAAGAAGTCAAAAGTGCATGATCTTATTTTGTTGGCTGTTTCTCTTTGGAAGAACAGAGCATAGAGTCCTCATTAAACAGGAAAAAACAGAGTGACAGAGTATGTTTGCTGGGGATGTCTACCCACCTGATAAAAGTCATCCTCTAGCTCATAGCCAGGTGCACAAGCTCATATTTTGTCCTGGACAAAGGTTTTTGGTGAAGCTATAAGTAGATCAACAGTTATCAGAGTTACAAGGAGCAGACTGATCTGATGGTAGCCAGAATTGTGAAATGATGGCTAGAATATGCAACATGCGAAGGAACAAGACAATCTTATTAAGTAACTATAGTGGTACCTTGGTTCTCGAACTTAATCATTTCCGGGAGTCCTTTTGATTCCCGAAATGATTCGAAAAGCAGCTTCTAATTGGCTGCAGGAGCTCCCTGCACTCAATTGGAAGCTGCGTCGGACATTCAGCTTCTGAAAAACATTCGCAAACCGGAACACTCACTTCCCGGCTTGCGGCATTCGGGAGCCGATTTGTTTGGGAGCCAAGCCATTCGAGTACCAAGATACCACTGTACTTGTAACAGACACTGTTTGGATTTAACAATCTTCAGGAGATATATGCAGTAGTGCCTTAAAGTTTTAAAGATTGTATATTTGTTACATATCTTTTTAAAAAACAAAAAGCCAGTCACTTAACAGGTGAAGTGCATGTTATGAGGCTAAGGATGAAATAAGAACCTTTGTTCAAGTATAAAAGTGTTGTGAGTGAGGGAAATCAATGACTTATATGCCACCAACCGCAGTAATCAGTAGGCTGTGTCTAACTGTGCAGAATCAAATGCATATTTTGTGTGGCTGGTTTGCGAAATGCTGCTTTGCCTTTCATTCTTTAATGCTGGTAAATCATCCAGACCGGTGAAGGCCAAATTTATAATACACCCCAGGAGGATGAAGTTTGTTAAAAGAGACCTAGTGGGGATCTGATTATGGGAAGAGGATGCAAAGTACTAATTGTTTTGGAGAAATCCATATTTAGTCATCATTAAAAAAAACAAAAACCTAGAGGGTTGCGAGAACATCCTATGATAATAAAATCGAGAAATAAAAGAAACTCCATGGTGTGGTAGGTGTTTTCTTGCTGTGTATGAATTCATAAAGAGTTATTGTATATGCAATATTAGATCCTAAGGATTGCCATTCAAGCCATGGCTGATATCCTTTGCAGCCACAGATGTTGACAATGGGTCAGCAAAGGATTACTACTAGTCTGGTTCCTTTCTTTGAAAGCCTTTCCCCCCTATAATGTACACTCCAGGAACTACATAATCTGAAGCATTTTCAGTCTTACCTGTTTTTCCCTTTTCTGCTGGGCTCTCGGTTATGCTTATGATATTAGTGTGGCATGCAGATTGGGAATAGGCTGCTGACAAGGTGAGCAGAGCTAATCAAGGAAGCTGGTAGAGATGTTGATCAGTTTGCCTGTTGATGGGGAAATATTCAAGATATATTCAATATTCAAGTGGTCATTCCTCTTCTGACACTTGAACTGCCTCTTGTTGTGAGTATGGTCGGTCCTAATCTTTATGGTGTGGGGACGGTCATATTTAGGGATTTTACTTAACAACAACAACCTTTCAGACTGATGCTGTAGAACATGGAAAAAAGACTTTTCGCCATCAGTAGGTCCACAAATATGCTTTCTAGCTTTCCAGTGGCAGGAGTAATCTTTTAATCTGGCAAGAGAAGCACTCTGAAAGGAGGAAGAGACCTCATTGCTTTCAGAACGTTTATAAAGCTCAGCATGAATAAGGAAGGAAGCTCTGTCCCTCAACGGGGTGAGCAATAGCAAGGCCCGATAGCACCCACAAATTGTTGGCTGACCAAGGCCAGCAGAAAGTTATGGGCCCCTCTTTTCAGTTCATTTAAAGCCAAGAATATTCTCAAGTTTCTTCAAATAATGGGACTTGCATTAACTCAGGGAATCTGCTCAACACTTTCTTAGACTTGTCTCATTCTGTTTCCAAATGTTGTTGGCTTTTTCTAGGACAACAAAGCTAGTTACGTTTCCTAGTTTGTTACCCTTTTCCCCAGCTCTTCTCCCCACCCTTCACTTGAGCTAGAATTGCACAGTTGTGTACTCCTCCTGTTCTTGTATATTCTCATCATGGCAAATATTATTGTACGTGTGTTCCAAACGAGGAAAAGAGATGGAACTTTAAGTTAGGAATTGCAATTGTGTGTGCTCTCTTTTTTATTTGAAAAACTGTCAGAGTGGCCACGGTTGCAGCTGAGCATTGGCAGTTGCTGCTCCTCAACTAGTAGAAAGTGGACAATAGCCTTAATGTTTGGTTCACATGATTTCCATTAAAGCAACTTCTGCAGCAGGACAGAGAGATGGAAGCACAGCAGTCTGTCCTCATTGGCCTGGGATTAACTATGGCAACCGTTATTGTGTTGGTGCTGACCTTTAAAGCCCTAAATGGCCTCAGTCAGTATACCTGAAGGAGAGTCTCCACCCCCATCGTTCTGCCCGGACACTGAGGTCCAGTACCGAGGGCCTTCTGATGGTTCCCTCGTTGCGAGAAGCCAAGTTGCAGGAAACCAGGCAGAGGGCCTTCTCGGTGGTGGCGCCTGCCCTGTGGAACGCCCTCCCATCAGATGTCAAAGAGAAAAACAGCTACCAGATTTTTAGAAGACATCTGAAGGCAGCCCTGTTTAGGGAGGCTTTTAATGTTTAATTATTTTATTTCATTTTTCTGTTGTAAGCCGCCCAGAGTGGCTGGGGAAACCCAGCCAGATGGGTGGGGTATAAATATTATTATTATTATTATTATTATTATTATTATTATTATTATTATTGGTGTAATCTTAGCAGGCAGAATCAGGGAGGATGTCTGTTGCAGTGTACACCTAGCAGGTGAGAAACACATTGGACCGTGAAACCAGCACTGATGTGCGGTAAATACATAGTGTAGACAAGGCTAGAAAAGTCCCAGAGTCTGACCATTGAAAAATTCAAAGCTGGAATTCAGTTTTTATTTTTTCGCTCTCTACAGTGCTGACTTGAAAACTTGGGTCCTGGTTCCAATGTGTTTGTTTGTTTGTTTGTAGCACTGAGCTCAGGATTGCCCTTTCTCAAGCAAAGGCCTGTGCTTGTTCTGAAATGGTTAAATATGCAACTCCAAGTTGATTGATCAGTTAAATTGACTTTAACTATTTAAAAAGTGCCTCTGACTAATTGAGCAGCAGATCTTTAGCATTATTCTTGATTAAAAGCCATGGGTGGTAGGCGCCTTCTTGAAGGCATTTGCTTTTTCTCTCACTTGCGTGCAGGAGGCAATGAATGCTTCAGAGTTGATGCCTGCTAGGACACATATGCATAATTTAAAATTTAGACATTTGCTTTTTTTCCCTTTAGAACTATTATTTTTATTATGGAAATTAACTCTGCAGAAGTCGGCTAAAGCTCCTGTAACATGCACTTCTTTCTCCTGATTTTTTTAAGTAGGCGTGATAGAAATATAACAGCTAAGTGGCATAATTTTAATCAGAAGATAGCAGTAGCTTGCATTTATACTCCTAATCAAAAACAAAAAAACATGTTTCCATGAAGTGATTAAACTCTTAGCAGAAAAGACGGAATGGGAAAAATCTATGGGGTAGGAATTTCAAAAAGAATAATGAACTAGATTTGTGATGAGCCCAGTAACAAGAGGAAAGCTTCCCTCAAGATTTTACTTTATCAAGCTTGACTAAGAAATTATTTACTTTATCTCCTCAATGTATTCAGAAGAGCAGGGGAACATTTTCTTTATTCTCCACTCCACACATTCAGTAGATTTTTCTCTCTCTCCTTTGGCTCTTCAATTTACCCAAGTAACATTTAAATTAAGTATGCTGTTTGTGCTGATCCCATACCTAATGTTTTTGATCTAGTTATTTGGCCAAGGAAAACTGGTTAACCAAAGAAACATGGCTACTTTATTGTGAAAGAATGAGTCAATTGTGTCCACACACACACACACACACACATATACACACATACATACAGTGGTACCTCGCAAGATGAATGCCCTGCAAGACAAATTTTTCGCAAGACAAATGCATCTTGCGATCTGATGGTGACTCGCAAGACGAATTCGTTTTGCGAAAAATTCGTCTTGCAAATTGCGGTTTCCCATAGGAATGCATTGAAATTTAATTAATGCAACTAATTATGGGCAAAAAAGAAATTTCAATGCATTCCTATGGGAAACCGCGATTCGCAAGACGAATTTTTCGCAAAATGAATTGACTCGTGGAACGAATTAAATTCGTCTTGCGAGGCACCACTGTGTGTGTGTGTGTGTGTGTGTGTGTGTGTAATCATATTCATTCTGTTGAATGCAGTGGAGTGTTTCATTGTACTTACACAGTTTCTCCTGCCACTTTCTGGAGTGTTAAAGGCACTTTCGATGGCAGCTCTTATCTTTCCAGAGCAACTGTGAAGCATTCATTCTGTTGCCAAAGGGTTAGGCAACAACTGCGATGTTTTTTCCATGGACTTCCTTGCTCTGTCTAGTCCGGGCAATGTTTTTTCTTTTTAATCACGAAAGGGATGTCCCCCTGTAGCTGATGGCTCTATTATCAGAGGCAAGGCATATAAAGCATTCAGAGGTGCAAGCCAGAATCTCAGCGAAAGGGGACACTGCAGCCGTATGGATTCCTGCTCTAACTGTGCTGCTTGACTGTAAAATGACGGCCGTTTCTCTCACTTCCAGGAATCTCTTCTTCCTGGAAGGTGAGTGGCTGAGTTCACCCTACTGCCGAGATGCAGCCACACACACTCACAGTCTGTATTCCAGTGCTGTTTCCAAGGAGTTGGCTGTGATAACACTCCAGGGTATCTTCAGCAAGCTAGAATAATGTAAGTTAAATGGGGAGCGGGGTGGCCGTGTGAAATAACTCCATGCTCTTTTCTGTTTTCATTTACACTTGGCGCCATTTGGGGTGTGTCTGATGCCATGCAGAACAGTGCAGGAAGTGGCTCACTTTCGATGCAAGTAAATTGATCTCTAGAATTCCTTCATCATCTGTGTCAGGGGGTGGGGTGGGGGATAGAGTCTGTTCGAAATCAGAAATGCAACTGCAGGCGATCGGTTAGGGATGAGCAACCAAAGGGGAAAGATAAATGTAGCATGTGTTATAAAAGCGGCAGACAATGCTGTTAAAAACACACACACACTTTTCTTCCTCCACCCTCTGCTATTTAGTAAAAGCCCGGGGAAGGAGTCAGGGCCATAATTCTCTGTGTGTTCTGGCAAGGAGCAGAAGAAATCCTTGGTTTGAGTCATTGATGCTTAAATGTGCTCTGCTGCGGACTGTTTGCTGCTTATGCCTATTTTGCTTAGCCGTATCATGGCTAACTTCTAATTAAACGATTAATATCCATATTGAGGGGTGTGTGGCTGCTTCTAGGCACTTGCAGAGATGGGCTTACTATGACGGTAGACTCTCCTGTTTACCCATCTGAGGAATGGCAGCGTTAAGGGAAAGGGTGAAATTCCTTTTTTCAAGACCCAGAAAGTGTTGGCCTTGGGGCCCACCTGGGAGAAGAAAGCAACAACTTTTCCTTAAAGATAAAATGATCACAGGGCACCAGCCTTGCATGCTGTGCCTGTGTTAAATTTGACTTCACCTGGTTGGAACAGTCTGGTTCCTTTATCTTGGCAGATCCTGGAATGTGCTAAGCTATGTGGGCCTGAGAACAGCAGCTCGTTCAAACTCTGAAGAAAATCACCTGTCTCTGTACTAAAGCCTCTCTGATGAGAATGTCTCTAGACATGCTTCCTGTCTTTTAGAAGTTGCTTCCCCCCCCTGAGTAGATAAGAGTGCTTCCGAACAACAGGGGCACTAAACAGGAATTGGGGAGAGTGCCTTGCAGAAAAGAGGTTCAGGGGGCTGGCATTGCTGCAGTGTTTTCATTGCAGTCATTATGCTCCATGTACTGATCCTGCTTCTCTAAATGCAGTGCCAATGAACAACAGGGAAGTTCTTCTTTTCACCTGAATAAATACAAAAGAAAAAGTACTCATGTTGACCCATATGGGGGGGGAAAGCCATCATTAGGAAACACTACCTTTGTACTGAGCAAACTTTCAGGTTGCACAGAACCCTTCACCAGGAAGAGCTTGGCTGATGTAATGGCTTGAGTCTGTATTTTAAGTCAAAGGGTTGTATCCAGAGCTGTTGGTCCGCTCGTGCAAGTTGCCTTGTGATAGCAGAGGTCTGTTTTCCAGTGATATTAGGGGTAATCCCACGCAGCAGGTCCGCCGGTGTAACGATTGCTCAAGAGCTTACGCTAGCACAGATGTACAAATTGCGCTTAAAAATCCAAGCTGTTTGTTTTTTTGGCAAGGTAATCCACTAATGGGACAAGTTCATTGCTAAGTTTTCTTTAACTTCACGCTACATTAGATACAACCCACAGTCTTAAGTTGCAGCATGGAAGGAGATAGCAGACATTCAATGGCCATCATTGCTACACAAGGCCCCAGTGGCATCAAGTGGTGAGGAGTGCCTATTTCCAGCTTTGCCTGGTTTGTCATCTGCTGCTGTTCAGCTTGGCTACACTTCTGCATACTCTAGTAAACTCCTGTCTTGACAGCTGTAAGGCTTCTTTCCTGTGCGCAGGGATTTTCTGGTATGGAGGAGCATGGACACCTGTGAGCCCGCATTCTGAAACAGTAGAACTAAGGCAGATTTTGTCACATCGGTGAGATTTAAGCCAAAGACATTCCTTCCAGTCTCTTCAAAAACCTTCAGTGAGAAACAGGGATAAATGCAGTTTACTAAGCTACCGTCAATTAGCATTCCATGGTTTCTGCTCTGCTTCCCTGCAGCTTTCTACAATGGACTGGTTAAGTTGTAATTATCCTGGATTGCTAAACTGCAGTTTAGCACAGGGGTAGGGAACTGAATGTGGCTGGCATACACATCCTTTCTGCATACACACCTGTGGGCCAACTTTGACAGGTGGGCAGCTCTGCCTACCTGTCAACCTCCTGGCATCATTATGACCTCCTGGGACAGCTTCAAAAGGGCTTGCTTTAATTAGCTGCTAATTAGCTACAAATAGACAATATGGGACCCCACCAGATCAGCAAGCCCTGCTTGGAAAAGAACAGTGCAGAGTTCCCTTGAAGCTCCCGGTCGTTTCAAGATTATTCATTTGGAACCGTGCCCTTCTCTGCCCCACATAAGATATCAAGTATGGAGGAAGGTTAATGTGGTTTGGAGAAAATGGCTTTGTGGGCTAAATTGGGACCTACACTGGGACTAATGACACACCACCGACAGGCTGTCAGCAAGTCAGCAACAAACATTGGGTCTCCCATTTTATGTCAGCTTTGGCGTAGTTAGTTATCCTGGTTTATTTAGTTTAAATGAACCAAGTTTATTTAAGAGGTTCCCCCCAATGCATGCAAAAGGAGGTAGGCTGCAATCCTATAGCAAGCCAGGAATGTTGTATCCAAAAGGAGCAACGTCGTCCCTTACCTTCATTTGGCTTCATTATAAAACATAAAAATGATTGTGCCCAATCTTACATTGAGTCTTTAGATTAAGCACACTTAACTCCTTTAAACTGGTGGAGCTGCAGGCAGATACACCAGTGCAAATATTTAATAGGGGTGAGTAAAGTGCACTGATGTATCTTGTTTAGTGATTTTGTCCCTCCATAGTCATGTTAAGTCACTAAATAAGTAGTTCTTTTATCGATAGGTTGTGTTTTCAGTATACTGTGTACAATGATTTTTTTATTTATAAAAAAAATGGGATAATGGGTGGAATTTAACATAGCACTAAGGAGATGGTTGTGTCAGTGCAAGCAATTGACCCATTGAAATTAATGAACATGACTAAGTTAAGTCCATTAATTGCAGCGGATCTACTCTGAGTAAAACTTCGTTAAATTCCTCTCTTAAGTAAGATTGGGTTGAATCCAATGAAGTTCTTCTCAGAGAAGACCTGTTGAAATGAATGGACCAAACTTAGCCATGTCCATAAATTCCATTGGTCCTACTTAGAGCATGACTGTTGTTGAATACAACCCACACTCTTTCCAAAATAATAAATGAGGTGGGCATAGGGAGGATGGGTTCCTATTAATGGAAGAAATGGAAACTGCACGCTAAAAAACAACAAGAGTGCACATTTGGATAATTTAGTAAAAGGGCAAGCTGTCAGATTCTTTAAAAAAGTAAAAGGCAATATATTCTGCGAACTCCCTAGTGTTGCATTACTTCCATGTACACTGTAGCTAATAAACCGTTAATAAGATCTTTATATGCAACCGATTCATGTTCTTCCCCATAAATAGATAGAGAACCAACTAAGCAAGTGCTTTTGGTACATGCTTTCTTCCTCTTGGAGGCAACAGCAAACAACAGGAATCCATACATGAAGATTGTATTTGAGCCTGGATTCCGCAATCTATACATATGAAAATGTAAAAAGGGTGTGTGGGTGGGTATCCACTTTTCTCCGAAACTGCTTGACCGCTTGCGTTCAAATTTGGACACAACGTCACATGCGAATACACTTTGCTTAGACAGATGTCACGAATACAGTTTGCTTAGACAGATGTCACATCTGAGGCAGGTAAAGCAGGTAAAACCCACTGTTCCAGAACACAAAACTCAGACAGCCGGGGATGCTGGGAACACAGGAGAGGTTGCAAAACAGTGCCCTCTAGCAACAGCTACACTGGTACTGCACCTAGGAAAGTTTCCCTTTCCACAACAGCTCAGCTCGGCTCGGGCCAAACACAGAGATGAGCCGGGGGGAGGGGTGCATGGGTCGGGACAGGGTGGGTGCAGTCACAGGGATGAGCCACAGCAATGCATGACACATTTCTGTATTCATATTGCACATTATTTGCACAACAACAAAGCCACGTATATCCTGGGTTTTATTTAAGGTGATTCAAGTTTTAAATGGGGATCCCTTTATCCTGTAATTGCCATGTAATGAGATATTTGCACTACTTTGATGATTCCCAAGTGCTGCTGCATATATTGGTTACAAGCATTCGGGTAGCTTAGAGACTGCAGGCTTATTTTGACAATGCATGTTATACATGTTAAACCAGTGTAATTATTCTTTAAACATTTATGAATTCAGTCTTATAAATACGAGAAGGCTGCTTTATGTATGTAATAGAACTAGTTCTACCAGAATCTGACATCTCTCTTCTGAAATGCTGGTCAGATGTTCACTGTATCTGGGTCTGCACTGATAATCATCTGATCATCATAAACTATACGGTGCAAGAACAGGGCATTTATTATATACATGGTTGGGATTTGTTGGGATTCCTCCTGCTAGGTTTTCATTCAGTCAGAGCACAAGCGGAATTTTTTTCATTCAGATTTTGTAGGCTGCAAAATCTAGACCTTACTCGAGACTTTCCTTTCCTCTCTGCCCATCTTCTGTCCTAATCACAGGGGAAATACTTCTTGGTTTCTTAAAATGAGGCATCCCAAGCTTACCTGTGCTCTCTGCTTCTTTATGTTCCCCAAAGGTAGTGGAGATTCCTCTTTGGAAAAGGAGTTCACCTCCACGATTGTGGGCCCTATTGTGAGCACACCAAACAGCCAACATTCCTCCCCAAGCCGCTCCCTTAGTGGTAAGTACGTCATTCTCTGATTCCTGTAGTTTACGTCCAAAAGGCATTGGGCCCAAGCCATGATCAAGGCAGAGACCACCTTTGAAATCCTCCGAAAAGGTCTGCACAAAGATAATCACATCAGCGAAGAATTTGCCTTTTGGATGAGGCCCTGGAAAAGAGGCAGTCTTTATACAGCAGCCTTGGATTATCTGAACTTTCTGCCTAGTATTTTCTCCTGCTCAGATTTTTAGTTTGAGAGATTTGAAAGTCACTGTTTGGTTCCTTACACAATTATCGATGAAGAAGGCACTTCCTCTCATAGTGAGTGAATGGCTGGAAATTGCGGTTGTTGGGAAAGCATCAGTGGTGCTAGATCTTGTGAGCAAAGAAGAGTTGGAGATGTGGGAGAGGACTCTATATTCAGATGTTGTTGGAAAAAGACTTGCTTGCGTTGATGCATTCTAATTTGCCATATTCTGCAACCACTGGCATTTCCTGCTGAAATGATCAACTGGGCTTTCCTTTTTTCTTTTCTTTTTTTTGAGAATTACAAAATTTTGCCGAAAAGCATGACCACCATGTTGCAGAGTTAACGTATGGGAAAGAAGTCAGTCTTGACTTCTGACAATTGTCTCTCGCCTGATAATACCGCTTTGGGTTAGACAGCTATAACGTCCTCTTAATTCTTTATCTGAAATCATGGGAGGTTTATATTACAGTCCAGTTGGTTTATAAAACCGATTACAGTTGGCTTATAAAAGCCAACAATTAAATCCAGTTTTAGTCACTTAGAAAGGAACATTCAAATGTCCATGTTAACACATCCGCTGCGTTAAAATTTAGTTGATCCCCTGGAAAAGCATCATCACACTTGTTCAGTGTAACAGGAGGAGAATCCAGCGTATGGTTTGAACAAATAGGAAATGAGTATCTTCCCCTTTAAAAGGGAGACGCTGCCTGATACTGTTGCTTCTGATCGGTCTTGATTTCACAGCTGGTTCAGTCAGCAAGCTCATGCCCCAGTGGAGCAGAAATATTACATAACCTGTTTTGCCAACCCAACCAGACTCTGCCTTCCTTCTGTAAGGAAAGTTGCAGAACAAAAGCCAGCCCTCCGTTTTCTGTGGGGGGGGGGGGAGAGAGAAAAAGAAACACTCATTCCCAGGGGAGCGAAAAAACATCAAAGTTCAACCAGCATCACTATACCCAAGCAGCTCCTGCCACAGCGAGCAGGTTTTCACTTCATATTTGCGCACAGAGGTGTCGGCTTGCAGCTGGATCTCCAAGATGTATAAACAGGAGTGTATGCCTAATCTAAGCAGCCTGGCTTCTATTAATGTAATTAATGCCGAGATATTCTAGGAGCACAGGTAAATTCTCTACACTAGCCTCCTGCCATGGCTGCCAGCCGTAGCTGTGTGTGCAAGGCCTTCGAGTTGCTACCTTCAGTTTGTATAGCATGAATAGGTGGCAACTAGATAAGAGGGAAAAGAAGAGATGTGGGCAGTGACCTACATTCTTAACTATTCCAATGCTCTGTGGAATGCCACAAATAAAACACTCTTTAAGAATGAACATGGTAACTGCTGCCTTAATTCTAGGTGCCATTTCTTTTCTTTTCTTAAAACATTTTTATTAGTTTCCAATATACCGTTCCCCCAATAATAGCCAAATTATAACAATAACAATTCCCAAATGATACAATTCTCAAAGTGCCAGCCAACTTCCATACATTTTAGTTAAAAGTGGCTCCCCGCATGATAGTTTGGGTGCATTTCCGATCTTATATCACTGTGTTCCATTATCGTAATTAATGTCAGTTAGAATAATAATTCCTATGTAATTAACAATTTCCATTTGTGATGTTACAATATATACACATATAAAGCTTCAAGTGAGGAAACTCAAACTATTATCTTTATTCTGTCCTGCGTGTGAAAAAATTCTAGGTGACATTTCATGGAGAGTCTGAAGGGATTATATCAGCCATCTAGCCTTCCCCAACCCTGGCGCCCTCCATATGTTTTGGACTTCAACTTCCATCATGTTGTGGGCATATGCTGATTAGGATTGATGCGGGTTGGAGCCCAAAACATCTGAAGAGCATCAGGTTGGGGAAGGCTGGTTCATATTGTTTCCTTATCCCAAAACACATGAGCATAGCTAAAAGTGCCATCCTTTGCGGGGGGCAAACCAAATATGATTGGAGCACCTTTGTTCACGTGCCTGCTGTGTTTATATACGAAGCAAGTGGTGCTGGGCTTTTTAATTTTAACAAAAGAGGGATACACACGTGAGAGAACTGAACCTCCTCCCTCCCTTTATCTGCCTATGCTTTGCTGTTATGGGCATTTTGCTCCCAGCCTCCCAGTCCCAAGTTGGGGGTTCAGCTTCCCTTTTCATTTTGAGGCTCTCCACCTTCCGCTGTATTAATAGGTGGTCCTGATGCATGTGCAGCAAGCGTGTGCAAGTTATCGTGGACAATACTGAGCTACATGAACCAATGGACTGAGTTGGTATAGGCAGCTTCCTCCTGTTTTCCCATTGCAGCGGAATGCTGCTTGGAAGAGAACACAGTGGGACTTAGGAGTTGGGAGGAAATTCGTATATGAGAGTCCTTCTTTTCAGTACACTCCTTGGAATGATGTAACCTGGCCATGGACCAAAGGTTCAGGAGTGTTTATTCAGCAAGGCCTCACAACAGCATTCCTTCTGCGGCAGAGGCTGCTCCATGTGTCTTTCGGTCGAAACAGGAAGTCCTCATTTTTCAAGCTTTACATTCCATTAGCTGCTTCAAGGGGAAGCCCCACACTAGATGCTCCCTGCTTTTCAAGTTGCAAGCTTCCTCCGTCTCTGGCTTGGGAAGGGCCAGATTTTAAATATTTGCACCTTGAAATGGGACGAGCGTCCATTGTTACACCCGCTGATGTGGTTGGTTTTACAGGCCGACTGTTTGTTCCCCCAGCAAAGAGCTCTTCTTGCTAATGTCATAGCATCCCGGTTTCTTGCACATTCTTAACTGAACCTTTTGGAAACCAGACCCTGGGTTTAGGACTCTTGACCTACTGTCTATAGAAAAGCTGCCACAACATTCTTGCAGGGTGCTGGCAGAAAAATCCCTGAGTCTTAGAAGGCTGCTCTTCAGACTGTTTTGCTGCCTGTATTTTCAGAGTGAAACTTCCTTTCTACCTGGCTGGGGATCTAGTGGAGGAGGAGAGGCCTGCTCCCCCCCCCCAACACCATGTGCTGAGCCCTACATTATTTGGAGCACTGGGGATTGTATTTGATTTTTACACCTTTTGATACTCTAGAACAGGCATCCCCAAACTCAGCCCTCCGGATGTTTTGGGACTGCAACTCCCATCATCCCTAGCTATGAATTTGTCTAATCCCTTTATAAAGTTCCTTCTAAACTAGTGGCTTATTTATATTATTTATTACGTCTATATGTCACATTTCTCTTTCAAGAAGCTCTGGGTGGTACACATGATTCTCCTCATCCCCATTTCATCCTTACAACAACTCTGTGAGGTAGGTTAGGGTTAGGGTAAGAGATAGTGACTGGTCCAAAGTCACCCAGTGAGCTTCATGGCCGAGTGGGGATTCGAACCCTGCTCTCCCAGGTCCTAGTTCAACACTCTAACCGTTACACCACACTGGCTCTCTTGTAACACTGAATCCCATACGTTGATGATGCACTTTCTGAATAAATACTCCGTTGGTTTGTGCTGAATTTGCTCCCGATCAGTGTCAAGGGATGATCTAAAATAGTGGGAAAGAAGGATAAATCTTCACACACACACACACACACACACACACACACACCATACATAATTTTAGAAATTTCTATCATTCTCCCCACCCACCTGGCCTTAGATGCTAGTAGGATCTATTAATAATTATTGATGGTTATTTTTTAGAAGTTTCTTTTCACTCTCACTTTTTTAAAAAAGTCAACTGTTTACAAATACTTGTCACAAACCTGTATGTGCTTTGTTTTGTTTTGTTTTGTTTTTACATCTTTTCCCTCCGCAGCAAATTCTATCAAGGTGGAAATGTACAGTGATGAAGAATCAAGCCGGCTGCTGTCGCATGACGACCGGCTCATTGAAAAAGAGGACAGCGTGATTGTGGAGGATTCTCTCTCTGAGCCACTCGGCTACTGTGACGGGACAGGGCAGGAGCCACATTCCCCTGGCGGCATCCGGCTACCCAATGGCAAGCTGAAATGTGATATCTGTGGGATGGTGTGCATTGGCCCGAACGTACTGATGGTGCACAAGCGCAGCCACACCGGTGAGCAGGCATGGCTGCTGGTGACCGTAAGGGCTGATGCATATGCTTGGCGCTTGTATAGTGCTTTAAGTCTCAATGGTCTAAAAGTTCTGTGTGTCACGCTCAGGCTCTTTAGCCTCATATGGCTCTGAGCTGCTTTATAACTTATTTCCTTACAGGACTGGGTGTTAGATCAATCCAGGTGCATTCAGAGTACTTCACACATCTTCGTATCATGCTAAACCATGGTTTTCTGCAAGACACATGAGCTGGAACCACTCATGCTTGCTCCTGAACAGCTCCATGGAGGACTTAGGGGGGCGGTGTTAAATGAAATAATTGTGCTAGCACAAGGATTGGCACTAGCACAATGGGACTTCCTCCCTCTCCTCTTCCAGAGAGTTGGAGGATTCTCCAGAATGGATTTAGGAAGTGGTGTGGTGGGGGGAGCAGAGGGGGAGATAGTTCTGCTGCACAATGAGAAATCCTTGCCCCTTTGGTACTGTCCACTTAGGTTAAAAAAAGGTAAAGGACCCCTGGATGGTTAAGTCCAGTCAAAGGTGACTATGGGGTTGCGGCGCTCATCTCGCTTTCAAGCCGAGGGAGCCAGCGTTTGTCCGCAGACAGCTTTCTGGGTCATGTCGCCAGCATGACTAAACCACTTCTGGCGCAACGGAACGCTGTGATAGAAACCAGAGCGCACAAAAATGCAGTTTACCTTCCTGCCAGAGCGGTACCTATTTATCTACTTGCACTGGCGTGCTTTCAAACTGCTAGGTTGGCAAGATCTGAGACAGAGCAACGGGAGCTCACCCCGTCACAGGGATTCGAACCGCCAACCTTCTGATCAGCAAGCCCAAGAGACTCAGTGGTTTAGACCACAGTGCCACCTACACCATTTAACACTACACTGAATACAACCCTGAGTCTGTTTGTTTCCTTTAAACTCAGTTTATCAGCATGTTTGAACTGGGGGTCAGGGTTCATCAGTGAAAGCAAAGATCGAGGCTAACTTTTCTGGATACTCATCCCAATGCACTCTTCTTCTTCTTCTTCTTCCTAGGTGAGAGGCCATTCCATTGCAATCAGTGCGGTGCCTCCTTTACCCAAAAGGGCAACCTCCTGCGCCACATCAAGCTGCACTCGGGCGAGAAGCCCTTCAAATGTCCCTTCTGTAACTATGCCTGTCGGAGGAGAGACGCACTCACGGGGCACCTCCGAACACACTCAGGTGGGTTACGGGGCACTTCTGCTCTAATTCAGTTTTATGGGTATTTTCTTTTCTTTATTGTCCCATTGTTTTATGTACAGTGTTTAGAAATGTATATAATTAAGCAGTATATAAATTTCTTAGATAAAAAATAAATAGTTATAGCAAGGTAGGGCTTGGTGGGTTGATAGAACTATCTCTTGCTCTTTGCCCTCGGCCCAAACCTCTGCTAGTCGGAGTCACCTCTTCTTAAAGGTAGGTAGACCACAGTGACCACCCATGTCAGGCTTCAGGGAATCCGATCCCTCCCCTGGTGGCAGCCAAAAAGCAGATAAACAAGAATAGTTCTTACCACGTAATTTATTCAGTATTCACAGAGAGAGACGAAGGAATGCAGTCTCTGTTAAATAATGGCATTGCTCTGACTAAATTCCAACCGCCTCCATCTCTCCTATTCTATGTCATCCCTGCGCTGGCTAATTTTGAGTTTTCTGCCTATGAGCTTTCTGTTCTACTACTCTCAATGCCTGCCTAGTCCGGGGGGGGGGGGGGCTCAGGAACGCTTTCCAAAGACACTGAATCTGTCAGCTGTCGCTCCTCCGGTGCTGCTTCTTCCTGCTTGTTCCTCTCCCAATATTTCCCAGCTTTCCCCCCTCTGCAGCCTGTGAACTATGTCCTTCTGCAAACCACTGTTCTAAATCTATACTGTCTTCCTGTTCTTGGGAAGGTTCAGGAGAAGGTGGGGGCAGCCCCCACCATTCCTCCTCAGTTCAGCCCCTGGCAACCCACAACCATCCAACCATTCCCTGTGTTCCACTACCTCCAGTGCCTGCCTTCTAATCTGGATCTACCCATTCATGATATCTTTCTCTCTGACAGATGTTATTTACTTGTTTCACCTGTATCCCACCCTTCCTTCAACTCTGAAGATGGAACTATCTTCACATCATTCTCTGTTATTTAGGAACATTCCCGTCGTTCAGGTTCTTCTCTAACTGACCCTGGAAATCTTTGTATTGTTGACTACACATTATCTTAATGGCAGTTTTATCAAGCTTTACCTGTTGGTCATAGTAATCTCTTAAATTGAGCCTTCTCTGTCCTCAATCCTATGGATTAACATGACCTCATGTTGCACCTGAATAAAGCCTCAATTGGAGCAATTAAAGTTCAGCTGAAGATCTGTATAACTTCTCAAAGTTGTGACTTACATAAAAGGGGTGTGTGTGAATATCTAAACAAAATTTTTAAACTTAGAATCTACTTCATTAGGAAAGGAATTACATTGAAAATAAAACTTATCAGTGTCATAGCATATTTACGCAAATCTATGTTTCAGCCACACCTGGAATGCTGGGCATGTAATTCTGGACACCGCACCTCAAAAGGGATACTTTTAAAACAGAGAAATTAAATTTAAAAGCAACCAAAATGATCAAGGCACTGGAGCAACTCCTTTATAAGAAAAGGGTTACACTGTTTAGGACTTTCTAGCTTAGAAAAAAGACACGGGGTAGGGAAGCAAATTATGAGATAGCTCAGTTGGTAGCATATGAGATCTCAGGGTTGTGGGTTTGAGCCCCACATTGGGCAAAAAAGTTTCCTGCATTGCAGGGGGTTGCACTAGATGACCCTCACGGTCCCTTCCAACTCTACAATTCTATGAAAGTAGTGATCGCTGCCAGCTTGGATGGATTTAAAAGGAGAATAAGACGTATCAGTAGCTACTAGTCATGATGGGGGGGGTATATTTCTTTCCGTATCAGAGTAGTATTCCTCTGTTATTACAATCTAGTCTTGTTTGCATTTTTTCCCATAGGCATCTGGTTGGCCACTGTGGGAAAGAGATTGCTGGATTATTTAGACCTTTAGGCTGCTCTTATTCTCTTATCTTGCACTGCTGGATTCAATTCCTTGCTGGCTTTCTGTGGGCTACTGGTTTGTGAATAGGGTGCCTTATTTGTGTAGAGATGTGTAGGATTTGTGTGGACGATTGACATGAAGCTGGATTGATGAGTTTGTCCTCAGCCTCTTAACCACAATACTTGTGTTGTAGTTCTTTAAATTTAGTCTAAGGTTTTTTACTGTAGCAGTTGACTTGCCGTAAGCGGTTGGGGGGGCAGGAAAGAGAGAGGGAAATCTGCCCACCTGCTGAGCATATATTATTTTCTCTTAGCTTCTATTTCTGCAGTGCTTTGGGGCTTTTTAACACAAACAAAATTCTTCTCTCACGCGGTGAACTTCCCGCCCTGAAAAAAACAAGTTTCTTTTTGCATTATTTAGAAAGCCCTGATTAGCTATTTTGTGAGCAAAGGAGATCAGCTTGTTGTTGTTCCCCCCTGCCCTCCTTGCAAGCTTGCATGGAAGTTGAGGGATGCCGTGGAATCACGACAGCTCTCTTCACAGATCACTGTGCATTGCTGGGATGCTGTTGCTCTGTGCCTTGAGGCCTCTGGCCTTCCTGAAGAGTCCTTCAGTCTGGAGCAATCAAAATCAGTTGTCACTTCCCCCCAACCAGCTTCTGCTTGGGTGGTTCCTGGCGACAGTTAGCAGTGGCGACAGCTCCTCTGATTCTGACCCTTGGCGGCCGGGGGGGGGGGATGGGACGGGATGCCAGGAGGTATCCATGGTGCTCAGAACTATTTTGCACGTCTCGTTTTTGAGACCGAGAAAGAACTTGCAGTTTGGGGGGATTCGCTCAGTCGCAAAACAAAAGGTGTTGGCATTTGCCACCAAGTGAGACGCTGCCTCTGCAAAGAGCACTTTCGGGGTCATCGTATGCGGGAGCATCGGAAAATACCCTGAAGGACCAGCCAGATGGATTGTGGGGACTGACATGAAACGTCAGCTAAGTCAGGGTCCTGCCTTCAGAGGAAGACTGCCTCACCTGATAAAGAACCAGACTGTAATCTTTAACCGCCACAACCCTGCTGAAAAGTTAAGTTAATGCAAAAGAGTTTTGTCATCTGAGGTTCCAGATAGGTTTGGGAATATATCCCTGTTCAGCCCCAGTAGACCAGATGCTCAGGAGTTTTCCTAGAACAACCCTCTTAAATACAAATAGTAGGCCATCGTGGAAGTGCTAGGCCTTAGCAGCTAAGGTGGTATTCCCATCTTACCTATCTGCTTCCATTTCTCTCTTTCTCTCAATCCTAATTGGGTGGCAAACCTCTTGTCTGGCCTATACCACTTGTGACTGCTGGCGGGGGCTCACGTGACAGCTCCTCAGTGCCAAACGCTAGACTTGTCCCTGACATGCTTGTTTTCTGTGTGCAGGGAATGTCTTTGTATTGAGGTATCTCAATGAGCCCTAAGCCAACCTGAAGTATACTTACTAGGGGATGCTACTACTGCTTGCTAATTTCCTGTACCCAATTGTACCATTTTTTCAGACACTGAAATGAAATACCCCAGAGTGCAGAAGTAGGTAGGATTGTCATTTGATTTCCTTTTTTATCCTTTTGTTCATGTCTCTTTCCCACTCCCCATAGATTTAAAATTGTGCTTGTCCCAAAAGGCTCAGGGTGGAAAACTGTATCTGAGGCATAACAAGACTAGTGTACCCTTGTTCCCAAGGCTTATACGGTAGTATAAAACTGTGTTTCACTGAGTTTCTCTGCTAGTCAAAAGGCAAACCTAAGCCCAGAAGAAGGCTAAACACCAGCAGCTGGTTAGCTGAACTGCTACAATTGCTGTTATTCAGTATATAGGTAAAAAGGTAAAGGATCCCTGGATGGTTACGTCCAGTCAAAGGCAACTATGGGGTGCAACGCTCATCTCACTTCAGGCCAAGGAAGCCAGCATTTGTCCATGGAAACACCATTTACCTTCCCGCTGCAGCGGTACGTAGTTAACTTGCTTTTGAACTGCGACCAGGGACACAGGTGGCTTTGTGGTCTAAACCACTGAGCCTCTTGGGCTTGCCAAGCAGAAGGGCAGCATTGGAATCCACGCAATGGGGTGAGCTCCCATGGCTCTGTCCCAGCTTCTGCTAACCTAGCAGTTCGCAGGTATATGAGCACGAGTAGATAAATAGGTACCGCTGCGGCAGGAAGGTAAACAGCGTTTCCGTGCACTCTGGCACTTGTGCACCAGTAGCGGTTTCATAATGATCCGGAAAGCTGTCTGTGGACAAACACCTGCTCCCTCCGCCGGAAAAGCGAAATGAGCGCTGCAACCCCATAGTCGCCTTTGACTGGACTTAACCACCCAGGGGTCCTTTACCTTTTTTATTCAGTATATACATGACATTTAGCTATTCCAGCTGTTCTCTAAGGGTCCCTAGGAATTTTAGTGCCATGGCTAGAGGTCAGAGAAAAAGAACTATGGACACCTCCCCATACACACATGTGCACACAAAAGTACAATTCTCAATTCCACCACAATTTTGGTGGAAGCAATTTTTTTTTGGGGGGGGGGAATGTTTTAAGCAAATTTAGAATGTGAGTCAGTAGCAGACGGGGGGATGGGGATGGGGCAAAGCCTGCTGGATCAGACCAATGACCCATCTAGACTAGCATCCTGGTGGCCAATGGGTGCCTCCAGGAAGCACTCAAGCAAGGCCTGAGCACAACAACACCCTGCTCAACTGCAATTGGTTGACTCGCAACTGGTACTCAGAGACATTCAACAACAGTGAAGGTGGAACACAGCCATCATGACTAGTAACCATTGATCGCTTTATCCTCCATGAATTTGTCTAATCCTCTTTTAAAGCCCCACCGTACCGTGTGCTGCTGATGTGTAGTAAGCAATATATCTGCCGGCTCTGCCGTGTTGTGTGCATGTAGCAGCCCCAGAACATAGCTTAAATTAGGGCTTTCCTTATGCCATTTATTCATGCACTAATTGAGATGGATAACCCCAGGCATGCTTTCATCAAACCACTGAAAATTAACGTGTACATTGCCACAGGCAGTTTGTCTAATGGAACCCTATCCTGAACCTTCTTAGCTTTGCAAAGTTGTTTCTAGCTTACCTACCCTTTTAATTATTGCAGAGTCTGGAAAGCGTATTGCTATCTCCAGTGTACCTTGATGTTCTTGTTATCCTTATCGCTGGTTCATCCCTTCAGCTCCTGCTAAGATGTTGATATCCGGAGGCAGGGAAATCTGCAGGAGAAGAGTTTTGCATTATGTAACAAAGAGGAATAGATACATGTACAGACGCCAGTATATGTTGGCTTTAATTTCTAGGGGGCCCCCCCTGACAGTTTTGGGCAGTGTATTATAACTGAAAACTCAAACTCAAAATGGCCAATCAAAAGACAAGGCATTGCTGTTAAATCCTTAGGGGTTCCCACCGAAAGCCTGCTCAGATTAGAAAGCGTTACTGTGGGGCTTTTGAAAGACCTATGAAAGACCACAGTGGGAGCATTCTAGATCGAGGGCAGCCTATGCCAAGAATGCTGTCTCCTTGTAGAATGAAATTAGTGCACAGAAGGTATATGGGAGAACCTGCTCTTAGTTGATCTCAGTAAGAGAGTAAAGGAAAGAGTAGGTCTCTTTGGTAAGCTGGGCTGAAGCCATTAAGCCTCCAGAGGCAAAAGCTTTGTAATTATTTGCACAGCTTATTGTCCTGAGAGCTAAAGAGAGGAGTCTATACCCAGGGCTGCATATAATCTACACTCCAGAAATCCAGAGCCTGTGCCGAAAACAATTTAAATTCTGTGCTTTGCACGATTTATGCAAAATCATGTTGTACAATATATTCAGGCCGTGAGGGCAAAGGCTGAAGTGAGACTGCATCTGAGGTCTAAAGGATTCAAGTGGGCACAGTATATACTAATGCATACATGCCCCCCCCCCCGGAAAGCCTATCCCATAAATTTCTTGGTATGTATGCATCTGAGATGCTGCTTACATGTTTCTAGGTTTGCTTAAGCAAAAAAAGAAGGCAGCTTCAGACTCCAGTGCAGACAGTTATCTTTATCTCTCCACTGTCTTTAGTGACATTGTAGTTTTTTAGATCTTTCCTTAATCTGTGCACACGTAGAACTTGAATCCCTGTTTTGGTCCTTTTGGTTTGTTGCCTACCTGACTCTGAAAATAAGCTTGTGTGTGTGTGTGTGTGGATAGGTGATGCCTGGTGAAATAGGGAGAAGAGAAGAAGGGTATCCCAGTGGTCTTGGGGATGAGGGCTCACTGGCATGTATAAAGTTCCATGTGTGACTGACAGTAGCAGAACAGATTGTGTAAAATAAGCAGATGTATGTAAAAGTGATTAATTTGCATGCTTCGTGCAGGGCACAGAATTGCGATTTCTTGACTCAGCATTTTATTTACCTTAGCACAGAATATTCTCTCAAGTGCATGGAGCATGCATAGCCTCAGGCATGGCTCAAACCCCCTGTGCTCTCAGGCAGCATGAGTTGATGCTGTGCATATAAACCAGCTCAGCTGACAGTCAGCATGTGCAGCTATCAAGCAGCTTAAAAAGGTAAATGAGCCAGTATGCAAGGAACAGCTGATATCATTCTTCACTTTCTGCAGTGTCACCCTTTTCTTGTACCTAGAGTTATGTTGGAGTCGGGTATGTTTGGTCTTAACACTGTGTTTTAGTTGCTTAAGGTCCCTTCTTCTGAAAATTGATCTTAAAATCAAACTAATTCCCCCCCCTTTTACTTACTTACACATCTCTCTTTTAAAGCAATGGATATGGAGTGTGATAAATATTGACAGAAACTCGCCTGCAGTTCCCTGCACAAATGGTCAGTTTAGAAGGACCCTCAAGACTTCGACCTAGTTGTCTCAAGAAGCATGCTTTTTCCAAGGCCGGGCCTTCTGTTTCATTAGTGTACTATATATTCCTGCGTATAAGACTACTTTTTAACCCAGGAAAATATTCTCAAAAGTCGGGGGTCGTCTTATACGCCGGCTCGTATTTCTTATACGGCGAGTATATCCCAAACTCTTTATTTTAACTGGGAAAGTTGGGGGTCGTCTTATATGCCCAGTCGTCTTGTACGCCGGAATATAATTTCTCTGCCACTAGCCCTCTGCATATCACGGCACAGAATGATGATAAGCAGCTGTTGACGGATAAAATGTGCCAAATCCTAACATTTGTTTGTAATATCAAAGAAAATTAAGGCTGTGCAGAAGGGCAGATTGTTAATATGAGGCAGAGAGGGTATATGAGTGAAATGACAGTAACCTCATCAGCGTTTGGATTTTACGGCTGTAAAAATAGCCTCTCCCACTTGGGGAAGGGGAGCAAGGAATATCTTTCTTCTCCCCACCCCACCCCTTAACCTGACATGTGTGTTTCATGCTGTTCCCCTGGGTGAGGCAGTTGCTTTCATCTTTGAAGATCTGCCTCCAAAAAAGTGAGGATTTATAAACCAGATCAAACGCATCACATCAGTTAGAAATAGATCAGAAGCTGCATCTGCACGTGGGATCACTAGGATGACTCTCCTCCCGTGGGGCTACCTCTCTTCGGTACACAACTCTCCTCTCTCTCTCCCTTCTCCCCCCCCCCCCAACCCAGTAAACAAATGCATTTGGAATTTGCATTCAGCAGACCCAATTCTATAGAATTTTCTCTTCTCTCCCCTCCCCTCCTTCCCCAGATATTTGGAGAGCGGACTGTCAAAATTATGTTCCCTGTTTTTATATATTCAGTTTAAAGATTGAAAGGGTCTTCTTGCCCACAGAGGAAATGCGATTTTAAGTGAAGCACAACTTAAATGAGAAATTACTCTTTTGATTAGGTATGACAACGGGCTTCCTTTAAAACAAACAGTACCGGGGGTTGTGTGTGTAGCTCAGAAATAGATTGTGTTACGGAGTCAGTGGCTCTTCCAAATAGGGACCCTATAGATGTCCTAGACCTTCTTTGCTGGGCTCTTAAAATCTCCTTGTCAGTAGGGAACAGATTCCCAGTTGTGGGGTAACTCTCATGCTGTATGTCAGGTGTGGGGAGTACCAGTTTCTCCCCTGAGGGCCACTTTCCCTATGAAGTAATTTGTTGGGTGCTGAATGTCATGGGTAGCTGGGGTTGGAACTAAAAAATTTTGCAGGGCCACCTACCCCATTCCTCCACATGCATGAACACTCAGTGGTATTACCAGTGTCGGATTGACTTGAGGCAGAAGCCCAGGTCCCCGCTCTGCAGAATGAACAGGAGGGCTCCCAAACTCTGCAGAGCTGGCTTATCACACTTGGACCCTGTTAAGTCCAGATACAAGAATTACCTAATCGCACCACTGCATCCATTAATTTTCTTACACACACACACACACACACACACACCCTTACCTTCTCTAAGTGGGATTATTCCTGGAATTGTACTGTGCTTCCCGTGTGCCCTGTGTGTCTCAGAAGCACAGAATGAGAATAAGGCTGCTCCTCGTTCTGCTTCCAGGAAGGCTGCTCCTCGTTCTGCTTAAGAGAAGGCAGCAGAACACTTGCCATTGTTGAGTATGGCAACTTGGATTGAAGACCCCTGATCGTGACTCCTCAGCTTGGAATTAGAAAGGCACTAAGCCATTCCGGAATCTACTTTTTCAGTAGCACACAATTCACTTCAGTTTCTGACAAGACACCAGCTGGCTTAAGAATTTCACTTAGAAGGCTTGTTGAAAGAGGAATGTCAAAAGGGCAGTAGAGAAGGTCCCTGCGTTATATAAAATGGCAGGGAGTTCCAAAAGGCCATCTCCATTCATAAAAACATTCCTAGTTCAGTTTTTCTGTGTGTCTCAGTTGAGTCAAGAGGCAGAAAGTTAAACCCCCCACTCCCCTTTCATTCTCAGTGCATTGTGTAGGGCTATTGATCTTCACCATTGCATTTGACATTGCACAGGCTCTGTGAGATGTCTTCCACCCTCCTCCTGCCAGCCTCTTTTTTTTCTTTTTTGGTGAACCTTTTGCTTTTCTAGCCGCTTCCCAGAAGTGTTTTTGTTTTGTTTTTTAAGCAGGCTGCTAGTTTTCATGGTCCTGGTCTCTTTCTCCCTTCCCCACTCCCGATCCATGATCTTCTTGCCCCCGGGACTGGACTGGAGGACTACGTTATCAGCCAGTATGTTGTAAAAACCCTGAGCTGTTTTATTTCACCACCACCATTTACTATGAAGACCCTAAGGATGTGCTTTATTAGTTTTGAGATCTGCCACTTCATAGGTAATTGGGAACTAGGGCAGATCAAACTCATCAGCTGCGACTCCACTGTCTCCACCGGCAGCATATAAATTAAATAATTTTCTTACCTTGCTCGAAGCCTAAAATAAGCATACAAGTCTGTCTTGTTACAGCATTCATGAAGATTTCCCTCTGGAACATGGTTTTCGGAGTACACCATGTGAAGAAGAAAAGTAGCTAGCTTGAGTATATTCAGTGATACATTGTTAGGCAGTGGTACCTCGGGTTGCGGACCCGATCCATTCCAGGGTGCCGTTTGCCCCCCAAAAAGGCCGCAACCCGAACAGCACTTTTGCGCATGCGCGAAAGCAAAATAGAGCTCTTCTGTGCATGTGCGCGCAATGAAACCCGGAAGTAAACACTTCTGGGTTTTCCGCGTTTGTAACCTGGAAAAACGCAACCCGCAGCGGATGCAACAAGAGGTATGACTGTAAATGTCTATTTTCCCCTTCACCATTGAGTACAGTACTACAACCACCAAGATTAGAGGTGGCTTCCAGGTGGCTTTTCTTGTTAATATATTTATTGATACTTACTAAAATATATACAAAAATTCATACCTGTTACAAAATATCTTTTTATAATACACTGAAATAAAACAGATACTTAATCTAAAAAAAAACAGAGGCAGAAAAAAGAAAAGAAAAATGAAGAGAAAGCAGAAGAGAAAAGGATAAAGAAAGATAAAAAGACTTCCAGTTCTCTGTCCTGCAGCTAAATATAGTATTCACTCATTAACATCCAGCCATTCTACTGACGAATATTTTTTTCAATCTTCAAATCCAAATATTACATGTTCATTTTCTCTTTCATGCAAAAAGCCCATAGGAAGTTTCCAATAAATTTCAGTAATGATTTTTCTCTAATTAAACACGTTAACTTTGCCATCTTAGCCAAGTCCAATAGTTTTATCAGCCATTCCTCTGTAGTGGGTCGGTTTGTATTTTTCCATCTCTGTGCATATAACAATCTCGCCATTAACTTATTTCATTATAGAAATCAGGCACTGGTCTGGCTTCTAATTCAGACTGTGACAAGCACTTCCTCTTTGCTTTTTTTTTGGGGGGGGAACACTTCTTTTAGCAATGATTTCCAATTGATCCATCAGTGAGGACTTCTGATGCTCCGCTAAAGCCCCCTTACTCTCTAAATAGTAACATTCAGATATGTAAAGCGGGAAGAACAAAATGAGGGCAGTTATATCAGTTGTCCTTGAATTTTGGAGTGCCTTCAGTGACTAGGGCCTAATGAGGATGTTCTGATCTGATCTGAGTCCCTTACCAGAAAGCTGGGGAGGGGACAAACACATATTTGATCTTGGCAGCGATGATCATAGAAATGGTGACTGGAGAGAGGAGGACTTCTTTCAGCAGGAAATCATTTGAAAGATGCCCCTTTTCCTATAGCGTCTCAAGCCAGGCACAGTTGCAGAGACAGACAACTGAACCATTTGCGAAGTTGGTGGTTGTTGTTTTTTGTTTGTGCCTGTCTCCTTTCATTCCTACAGCTGCAGGCAGGCTGTCAGCGCTTCCTGGTTCTTGCTGACCCAACAGTTGCTGTGGCGGTTCGAGAAACATGTGAATTTTATTACTGGACCCATTTATGTTTCCCTTTCCGTTTCAGTCTCCTCCCCCACTGTCGGAAAGCCCTACAAATGTAATTATTGCGGCCGCAGCTACAAGCAGCAAAGCACGTTGGAAGAGCACAAGGAACGCTGCCACAACTACCTGCAGAGTCTTAACACTGAACCACAGTCGCTGGCTGGCCAGCAAGGTAAGTCCGGACCTGCCAGGCTGGAACAGGCGAGTTCGAGGGGCAGTGTTGTCGGTCACTTAGGATGGCTTTGCGCACAGCAACTTTTGCAAGTATCCAAACCGGCTAGGAGGGTCTGTGTGGCTGGAACAGTCCGAATCGTCTTCTGTGCTGCAAAATGCCTTCCCTAGCGGGCACTTCCTCTTTGAGGTTGTTCCCCTCCACCAGTGGCATAGGAAAGGGGGGGAACGGAGGGAGCGCACTGCCCCTGGCACCATCTCTGGCAGGGTGACAAGAGGGCACCCCACGGGGGTGCCATCGCGCTGCCACAGCCGCGTGCAAAGGATCCTCCTCTCATGGGTATACCCTCCACTGCCGCCTCTTCACCCCCACAGCAGGAGGAGGAGCAGCACCAGCTGGTGCGGTTGTGGCTGTAGCAGCAGCGGCAAAGGCCACCGCCTCCCCAAGGCAGAGGGAGCGAGCAGAGCCGTGCAGATGTTTGCAGCACTGTCAGCAAACCGCCCGTATGGGCGGCAGCAGCTGCAGCGGCAAGCAGGCAATCCTGCTGCCCTGTGGCATGCACCGTACGTAGTGGCGCCGTACATTCACCGTACGGTCGGTTTGCCCCACCCCGGGTACCGATCATGCTTCGTTCGCCCCTGCCCTCCACTGCATGGAATTTCCATCTAAATGCAGATTTAGTTACTGTTGCCATCATCGTTATTATTTGCTTCATTTATGGATCACTTAGCATGAGGCATCTTGCCATCTGTTTCAGCAGCAGGCACTAGTTAGATGATGAGGACTAGAAACCCATATCTAGTCCAGGTGAATATTTGGGTTTTAGTGTCTAGAACATGTAGGGCCTGGTAGTCAGAGAGACCATGGCCTTGAAGCACAGAGTCTAAATGGGTTCACTGATCAGTCTGGTCACTGAGATCCAGCTCCGAGGACCTTCTGGCAGTTCCCACACTGCAAGAAGTGAGGTTACCGGGAACCAGGCAGGGGGACTTCTCGGTAGTAGCATCCTCTCTGTGGAATGCCCTCCCATCGATGTCAAGGAGATGAGTAACTATATAACCTTTAGAAGACATCTGAAGGCAGCCCTGTATAAGGAAGCTTTTTAACATGTAATGTTTTATTATGTTTTTATATATGTTGGAAGCCGCCCAAAGTGGCTGGGGCAGCCTAGTCAGATAGTTGGGGGTACAAATAATAAAGTTGTTGTTATCATAGACCTGGGGAACAGGATCTAAATTGGATGAATGAAATTTAGCATTGGGAGTCTGTTCCATTCTTGCTGATTTTGCTGTGTGACTTTTTCCTCCCTCGGCAAACCACTGAACCATCAGCATCTCTTTTTCCACAATATAGGCCTTCCAAAGGTTGAGGCAGAAATGCTCTAGGGAGCCAAACGTCACACCTGCTTTTGTTTCCTTGCCAGGTGACGAGATGCGGGACTTGGAGATGGTGCCGGACTCCATGCTTCACTCCTCAGCCGACCGGCCGACCTTCATTGACCGACTGGCAAACAGCATCACCAAACGAAAACGCTCCACACCTCAGAAATTTGTGGGTAAGGAGCTTCCCCTGGATTCCTGGAAGTGGACTAAAGGTAGTGGCAGGACAACGGAGCTGTTGACCACCGACAGTTGTGTTATTTATTGTCTTGGGTGTTTCCCTGTGGGCCATCAGATCCTGCATTCGCAACCCCGCCAGCTTTTATCATGAGCAAGTTTGCAGATGACACCAAATTGGGGGTGGGGTGGGGCTGGCTAATACCCCAGAGGACAGGATCACACTTCAAAATGACCTTAACAGATTAGACAACTGGGCCAAAGCTAACAAGATGAATTTTAACAAGGAGAAATGTAAAGTACTACACTTGGGCAAAAAAAATGAAAGGCACAAATACAGGATGGTAGACACCTGGCTTGAGAGCAGTACATGTGAAAAGGATCTAGGAGTCTTGGTAGGCCACACACTTGACATGAGTCAACAGTGTGATGCAGCAGCTAAAAAAGCCAATGCAATTCTGGGCTGCATCAATAGGAGTATAGCATCTAGATCAAGGGAAGTAATAGTAATAGTACCAGGGAAGTCAGACCTCACCTGGAGTACTGTGTCCAGTTCTGGGCACCACAGTTCAAGAAGGATACTGACAAGCTGGAACGTGTCCAGAAGAGGGCAACCAAAATGGTCAAAGGCCTGGAAACGATGCCTTATGAGGAACGGCTTAGGGAGCTGGGTATGTTTAGCCTGGAGAAGAGAAGGTTAAGGGGTGATATGATAGCCATGTTCAAATATATAAAATGATGTCATATAGAGGAGGGAGAAAGGTTGTTTTCTGCTGCTCCAGAGAAGCAGACACGGAGCAATGGACTCAAACTACAAGAAAGAAGATTCCACCTAAACATTAGGAAGAACTTCCTGACAGTAAGAGCTGTTCGGCAGTGGAATTTGCTACCAAGGAGTGTGGTGGAGTCTCCTTCTCTAGAGGTCTTTAAGCAGAGGCTTGACAGGCATATGTCAAGAATGCTTTGGTGGTGTTTCCTGCTTGGCAAGGGGTTGGACTGGATGGCCCTTGTGGTCTCTTCCAACTCTATGATTCTATGATTCTATCCCTCTCCATGCTGGATTGCAAAAAAGTGGTTGGGTAGGGCATCTCGCAGCAAGATGGCAGCTACCGCTAGACTGGGACTTGACAGCCATTTATGGTCGCTGGAATAGCTGCCATTAGTAGGATTTGGCTTCATGTCTGGCGCAGAACTAAACTACAAGGTGGTAGACCCACTAGATTAATTTGGCTGTTGTGGGAGTTGTTTTCTTCTGTTTTCATGGTATAATTTAATTGTATTCATGTTATTGAATGTGTTGTAAGTTAGAGACTTTCAGGTAACACGTGACTGACAAGCCTAGTAGTAGTAGTAGTAGTAGTAGTAGTAGTAGTAGTAGTAAAAGTAAACAACAAATAAGTGCAACATGGAGTCACAAACTCAAGAAGCAAGTTCAAATTGAGCCTTCCCCCTACTTCTTACATAAAGTATTCCTTGCCTCCAGTCATGTGCAGACTCAGAGCTATGTGCTGCGGAGAAGAGGGGGGATGCTCAGGAAAGCCTCATGTACCCGCTTCCTTCCCCAGCTGTTGCACAACAGCCCTGCAGTGCTGCCACCTGAGTCTTTTAATCCGGTACTTGCTTCCAGCACCCTCCCACACCCTCTTGCAGACCAGATGGGACAGAAACAGGAAAGCACCAAAGCCCATTCTTTTTTAAACAGGCTCTGAGCCAGCGCACCCTACACTCTTCCATTCAGCCAGCACACAACTTGCTGAGGAAAGCGAGCTTAGCTTTCGGCTGCTTTACCCAACCTTGGAGATCAAAGAAAGGTTGTTCATTTCCCTGGCAGACCCCCCTCAACTTCCTTATGACCGGGAACCCTGAGTCCAACACACCTTGTATTTTCCAGACTACTCCCTTATAACTTTATGTAAAGGCAGCCCACGTTGCCCGAGTCTCTCCCAGAGCTCGGAGGGACATGCTAGCCTCTTACAACTCTGATCCTAAACTTTCGGCAATGTAAATTCCAATTGTCTAGACACGTGGGAGTTCTAGAATCCTGTGGTTGGCAATTGCACACATGGTTAAATTGTGAAACCTTATTAGAAATAAAAGGTTGGGGGGGGGGGAAATAGGCAGAAGGTAAGATCAAAATACAAAATAAGCCAGAGAGTACTGTGGGCCTGAAACTGGACTAACCCCAGCCCCAGCCCCAGCCCCAGCCTCTGTGATATAATATTTCTAGTCTGTTTATGAGTAGACAGCAAGGAAGGTTAGCTTCCTGGTGGTATAGAAGACCCAATCTGGACCCCTATGGTAGAGGGACCCCCCCCCAACAGCAGGAGCTGCTCAACTTCTCTCCCCTCTGATTCTTTTGAAGGAAGGATCTCTGGCTCTTTCTGACCAATGAGAGCCAGTTGCTCAGGTTGGTCATGTCTCTCAGGTTCTCCTTTTGCATTTGAAAGGAACAAGAGGGGGCTACGTACAAGAACTGGTGGGGGCAAGAGATTAACACCCTGCATGTGCGGCAATAGCTGCATCCAGAGATTTCTTTGCAAGGTTTTTGCTGTGCTCTTATTTGACTTCCATCCCTAACAGGCTCATCGTATTATTGACTGTATAGTGAACTTGTATTTTGATACCTTTTGTCCTTTGCCTTAGGAGAGAAGCAGATGCGGTTTGGCCTCTCCGACATGGCATTTGACGTCAGCTCCGGCTTCGAGAAGGACGTGGAGATGGTGGCGGCCCACCATCCCATGGACACGAGCTTTGGCGGATCCCTGTCCTTCATGGGAGCAGAACACTTGCGCCCTCTCAGAATCCCGCCGACCAACTGCATCTCCGAGATCACCCCCGTCATCAGTTCCGTCTACACGCAGATTCAGCCCCTCCCGGGCAGGCTGGAAATAGCAGGAAGCCGGGAAGCTGCGGAAGGCCACGAGGACCTTCCCGACGGGACGCAGATTGTGTACCGGGCATCTCGGGAGCCCAGCATGGTGTCACCTAGCAACGGCTGCCAGGATTCCACGGACACTGAGAGCATACACGAGGAGAGGGGCTCACAGCAGCCGCTGCTGTCCGTCATTGGGAACTGCACCAGCAGCCGGCAGAGTCCGGCCTACGCCAAAGAGGACCCGAAAGTACAAGAGGGCATCATTCCCACCACTACTCGGTCAACTCCCAGCTCAGCCAAAGAAGCCCTGCGTGTGGTGAATGATGAAGGGGAACAGATAAAAGCCTTCAAATGCGAGCACTGCCGAATCTTGTTCCTGGACCACGTCATGTTCACTATCCACATGGGCTGCCACGGCTTCAGAGACCCTTTCGAATGCAACATCTGCGGCTATCACAGCCAAGACCGGTACGAGTTCTCCTCCCACATAGTGAGAGGGGAGCATAAAGTCGGCTAGTCCTAAACTCTCTCCCCTCTTTCCCCACCTCCCCAAATCTCCCTCCCCATCTCTCGTGCCCCATCCTCGTTGGGTATGGAGCCGTTCTTTTCTTTTGTACTCCGTTGCACTGACTTTGGCTAAAAAAGAGAAATGTTCTAAATAAAAAATAAAAACCCTAACTTAAAAAAAAAATCCAACAAACTTGAGATGGGGAGGAGCTCATAACATTTGCCTTTTCTACGCTGTGTTATTTAAATACTGTTTATTGATTTTAAAGTTCTCTTGTGCTTTTGATTCTCTTCCACTCCTAGTTGTTATTTATTAATTTCATTTCTCTCTCTATTTTGTGGTCATGCAAGCCTTTTCTTTATGTCATTTTGCCAGGGGCTTCCTCCCTTTTGAGGGACGCGACACACACCTCTGGTACACATCAGCAAGATATTAGTGTCTTTCGTGTCTGTCTCTCCTTCCTCCTCCATTCAAAGTTTCTCTGGGCTTCTTTTGGTGAATTTCAGTTCAGGTATCTCTTGTCAAGCCACCATGTTAGACATTAAGAACCTCAGATCAGGTGCTAATATACTCTTGTAGAACTTCCCCCTTTCAAAGGGGCTAGGAAAGCCACGATTTGAGTTACACTTAGATGGTGATGTCAGGAAGAACCACGTGTTCCCTCTTTTTTGGGTGTCTGTGAAACACAGCATAGAAAGGTATCCTACTAGGAACTCTGTGGTCCCGTGAACTCTATACCTCTATGCTTCTACTTTATGACAGCTTTGTATCGAAACGTGCTGTCTCTTCTTTCGGGGCACAGAAAAGGTGGCGAATTCTGGTGAAAATGAAGGAGATGCAGCACCAACTAGTCTGAAGGAAGGTGGCAAGCGTTCGTGTACAAAGTTTGCCAGTGTGCTGCCTTTGCAAGCTCAATTGAAGATCAGCATTAGGAAAGCAAATGCTATTCCCCCCCCCCCCCAGGATGCAAGGAAGGAACCTTAGCATTGCCTGGTTAAAGGGCATGTTCTGCATCCCAGCTGTTAAGAATCTGGGATGCCCTCCTTCAAAAGGATGTGCTTGGTGTCCGTGTTGTTCAGCGTGACCTTCTGTCCAGAAGGGTTGCTTGAGCTAACGTCCTCTGAGCTTCCTTCTGCCGGCTCTTAAAGAGTCATTTTTTTAGTGGAAGTTTTAGAAGGTGTGAGCCTCAACCCTTAGGTGAGTGTATGTCACTGACTTCTCTCTCCAAAAGCATGCAACTTCCATAGGGTGAATAAATAAACATGACCCTGTTGGATGTGATTCCTAGGAGACATAATCAAGGGACTTTCAGTGGAAGGCAGGAAACAAGATAGCAAAAGCCTCTGTGGCTTTTAGTAACCTCCCTTGCAACTACTAGAGTTGGGTGTTGAGGACTTGTCCCTTCTTTGTTGTCGTTCTGGTGCCTGACTTCTGCCTCACTCCAGTCAGTTGCCCAGGAATTGGTTATCACAAAGTAGCTTGGGGTTTGACTTCTTTCCCAGCAGGAAGGGCTGCCTTGTTTTTGCACAGATCAAACAAAAACCTTAGTGATCCGTGTTCAGAAAGCATATGGTGGTTTTTTTTGGACTCAATTAGCAAACTCTTGACAGCAGCAGCAGCCATGAAGGTGGGAGGTCCTTGTCTTGTAAAGCTACGTAAAAGCATACAGCGGCATGGACAAAATCGTGTAGAGTAACTTCCGGTAAAAACTGTCTGCCCAATATCTACACAGTAGCCAGAGTCTCCCATTTTCTCACAGGTACGTAATCAGTGGTGCCAAAGAGGGCCATTGGTGTTCTGCAATGCAGATCCCGCCGAAAAATCTTGCTTTTGTGTACTTTAGTGTCTTAAAGCCTTGATCACCACGAAGGGCTGAAACCTCCATTCTGTAGTTTGGTTGAAGATGTGCTGCTGTTAGTGGACTGTAGGCAAGATTTGTTACTCCACGTCAGGCTTATGCAGTCATTCCTACCAGCCCAAGCAGAAATTCTGTTTATCCTTGCTTTTAAGAGTATAATCGCCAGATGTAAAGGCTTGGGCGTTGAGGCAGCATAACTTGGGAAGTTTGCCTTTCTGCAAGGTGTTGTCCTTCATCTCAGCACCTTGACCTGCTGGAAGCACCTTGCCTGACAGAAGGAGATGGGAGGTAAAGGTAAAATTGTATCTCTAGTCTTAGGACACAGCAAGGGGGAGAAGGCTTGTGGTTTTAGATAAATGCCCATGATGCATAAAAACTAACTTGCTCAACAGCAGCTCAGCAAACTGCTTCCTTGTGGGATAAACCAAAGGCTGTTCTTTTTCTACTTAGAAACACCTCAAGTTGCAACATTTTGTTTGGTTTTGCCCTTTTGTTATTAGACTGCTTTTTTGAGATGTGAAATGCTAAATTTTCCAAGCTGTCTCCACCCCTTGCAAGGCTAGACAGATTTGCTTAACTGGAAAGGCCTTGACAAATGAGATATTCCGGGGGATTCTTCTAGAAGATGGGAAGGTGAGAACCTTCCTTCAAATAGTTGCACTCCACTGTTCTGCCACACTTTCTTAAAGCTCTTACTTAACCTTTCTGGTACAAAGTCACTTTCCCCTTCTGCTTTTGTCACTTGGGTTCAGCATACGAATTGTATCTTAGAGGTTCAGAAGGCATTTTTGAGCTGGTTCCGGCAAATGTGTATTTTGTGGCTTCAAGCAGACGAGGAGGGAATAGAATATTAAAATTCTTGTCATTAAGATTACTATTGTGCAATACAAATGGAACCTGCTGGGAGACTTTGCCAAATTGCTAAAGGGACTTGAGAGTCCACTTCCTGTCTTTTCAATGAGGATTGTACTTTCCACACCCTCCCTGTTATTCCTTAGGCCCTTGGATAAAGGATTTTGATTGATTTTTTTAAAGCACTCATATCTCCTATTGGTGTACAGTATTCAGCACTTTTTGTGATTGTTAAACCGAAGAATCAGTTCAGATGGCATAGTTCCCCCCTCAATAATTCCCAAGACTTGGATGCTCATTAAATTATATTATCTGAATGAAACTGCCCAGTGGTGATTCTGGGGATGACACTTCTGTACTGGGAATTGTTACGGGGTTTCTCATGTGACTGGAGACATCTTATGATCCAGCCATTATACATTGTATTTTTGAATGTTTTGACTTCATACTGCTTTAAAAGTTAGGATATGTCCACTGCAAATCTTGCAAACATGAAGGTTTGAGTCAGATTAACACAAGCAGTTTGGTAAGATAATTGTGTTGAATGAATGAACTCAAGGTGTTCCATTTGTGCCCCTGGAAATCTGTGAGAGCATATCTTAAAGCTGCTTCTTAGCTATTTTTTAAAACACACATTTGGGTTCTCAGGAAAGGCTTATCTAAAGACTTGTGAAAGCGGGATGTTGGAAATCTAATGCACATTTATTACATTTAATAAAAAACCTCAAAGCTGATTTCCAACTTTTAAAGACATTTACGTGTCATTGAGTGACTGTTTTGGCCCATTTTGTGTATATGAGCGAGTAAAAAAAGCTACTTCCAGAATGAGTTTTCAACATTTTTTTCCATGAACCGCCTAACACGCCAGTATTTTAGATGATTCTTGCATCTTGCTTATAGGATTCATCCTGTGAAAACTAATTGTAGCTTTTTCACATAAATGCATTCAGAGAAAGATCTAAAACATTTGTCACATGAACTTCAAATGTTACAGTAGAATTAAATCTCTGAGTTGAGATGTTTGCACATCTTCAGATCCAGGCAGACCTGTGTGTATAGCAGTAATGAGAGAAGCAAACTCAATTGTGTGCATGTTTTTGTTCCTCCCTCTCCACCCTAGTATGGATCTAGGCCTAGAATGGTGTTTGCAAGAGTCATTTCCATTTCTAGGCAGATTCTCTCTTGTAGGATCTGACAAAGAGCACTTCCCTCTAGGTACGTGAGGCTGTCTGGATCTCTGGTTGTGGCACACATGCTGGGTTGTGCTGTGGCCTTGAGTCTCTCCCTGTGTGTTTCGGCAACACTATATTTAATTGGCAAGCACTTTTTGGTCCATCAATCAAGGCGAAACAAAAGTTGGTATTTACCAAGTCCTCCAACCATTGAAAGAGATCACTTATTCCCCAGACATAGGCAAAATCTTATGTGTGGTGTTTGTTTGTTTGATTATGTGACCAGTGTTTTAAGCAGAAGTGGAAATAAAGCAGAGAGCAAAATTTGTATCTGCTTTCCCCCCACTTAGTAGATCAGCTGCATAGTTCATGCTAGGCACTTAAATAAATAAATTTCAATCTGTAAAATGGAGCTTGGGGAGACACACCTAAGAGCAGCTGTTACACAACCGGGGGCCTTTCCACATTTTTTGGGGGGGGGCTTCAACTCCCCATCAACCAACAGCCATGTTGGTTTGGGCTGAAGGCGAGTTACAGTACAAAGCATCGGAAACACCACCTTAGGGAAGGTTGCTAAGAATATGGAGTTTCTTTCCCTAAAATAATCTACCCTTCCAGTTCTAGAAGTGATCCTCAATGCTCTCATCTTTTCCATGTGAGATTAGAGTTCTTTCCAGCTCCGGTAGACCAAATTCTGGGAAGATGCATCATTTTATTTTTCAATGCAGAGACTAATATTGCTGTGAAAACTGTAAAACATAATCCAACTAGCTATGCTTGTCATCTTGATACATTTGTCAAGACGTGGGGGCATGTATTGACTTCTTGACATATAACATTGGGAAGGAAATACATTAGTGCAGTTTTTCTTGTTAGATATTTTTACAGATTTGTTTTCCGGATACAAGTGTGATTCTTTGACACGAACAACAACAACAAATTAATAGGAAAACCGGCTTTCATAGTTGGGTACTGACTTCTTGAAAGCCAAAGATGGCCCTTGGGTACTTGGCATCAATTAATGCCACACTGGTAAATTGAAGCACCTAAAGGGTCATTTGTTACTGTTGATTTCTATTTGTAAAAAGTAAAGATATCCCTTTGTGCCTCCATACAAAGCCCACATTCAGACTTTTTCTTCCTGTTTTTAGTGGGAATAGAACCACTCTCTGCAGGAACTCTTTGGTTTTCTTTTGGTTGTTTTTTTTTTTAAAAAATTATCAGAAATATTGTGTAGTTCTTGAGCTAAATGAAGATCTCCAGCTCATCACTGTTGAACTATATTTACTGCACTGTGGAATGGTACGGATCTCTCTTAAACCTGCTTCTGTGATGAATCAGGGAGCAAGAATCCTGTTTCAGACTTCACAACTTACCTCCTGCTTCTCCCCTTTTGTGAAAACGGAAACAGGTTTGTTTTTAGAGAAACAAAGCTCTAAAATTTCTAAGAAAACCAGTGTTCTGTTTTATTTTTGCTTTCACCTGTATGAAGAGCCTAAAAAAACAAATCTTGGAAATTTTGTAAAACTCCAGGTCTCTAACTTGTGTAAATATTATATATTTTTTAACCAGATGTATGAAGAACAAAAAGATGTGCAATATCCCCAACCCGCTACAATATTCTTCTCTTCTTTCTAACAAGCTTTCATTTGTATATTGTTATTGGATTTGCTGGTGTCGCACTCTATTTCCTTTTTTTTTGGTGGGGTTAAGCTCACTTTTAAATAAAAGAAAAACCTCTTACTGCAAAAGCTTTTTTGTATCTGTAATATATTGTAAGTACATATTTGTGTAATGGAGATTATACTACTGTTAAGTTTTGTACTGTACTGGCTGAAGGTCTGTTATAAATAAACATGAGTAATTTAACAGTCTGGTCTCTTGTTTTCCTAACTGGATTATTGCCAGTTTTGTGCTGGCTCCCCATTCTTACAAAGCCATGCTGATTCATTCACACATGCCGATTCATTCACACACGCACACACACACACACTTTCATTTCATCAGAAATGAGCGGATGTGCTTGTGAAGATACATGTACTATACCCTGTTTCCCTGAAAAAGGAAGAGGTTCCCAAGATGCCTAATATGAGTGAGACACACGGTTTACAACTGCCACGCGCGAGTACGGTACAAACTCAATGTTTTAAAAATGGGCCAGAGTAATTTTTAGGATTCTATTTATTAAAATCATCCGCATTTGAAAGTATTTCTATATATCAGAAGTTCCATAAAAGTAGGGCTGTGGGAACTGTATTGGGAAAACCCAAGTCCTATGCCAAGAAAACATACTGTAAACTCTCTGGTGTCTATAAATTGGCATACATTCTCACCATTCTGCTTGTTCAACCATGGGGAGAGTAGGTTGCAATCCTAAACCCACTTACCTAGGAGTAAGTCCAATTGAATTAAGTAGGATTTTACTCCTGAGTAGACAGGGTTCGGATTGTCCTCTTAAGGCACCAGTTATTTGTCTCCTGGTGACTACGCTTTTGGCTCAGAGCTCTCCCTCCTATCTGCATACTTTCCAAGCTTATTTTCTCAACTATGAAAGTCAAAAACCTTTCAAATTAAAAGGTGAGGTCCACCACGTGTTTATTCCCAAACCTCTGCAGAATCATAAAGTACACACAGTCCTGGCCTAAAGATCTTTTACATATATATTTTTGCCGGTTCCATTCCAAGGTTTTGGGTGAATTCATTCTAAAAATACCTTGCAGCTTTGGAACAACAAACAGTTACTCTCTAACCTAATCTCTATCCTGCTCTCGGGAGAAACCCAAATAGTTCCATTCAAATGCTAACAAGAATAGTTTTTAAGAGGCCAATCACTTGAATAAAGCAGGTAGCTAACTTTTTCTCCTGGTGGGGCTCTGAGGCCTTCAACAGAGGCAATTTCTCAGGACACACTTTTCCCATCACCGAATCTCCATATTTAAAGCTTCAGGATGAATGAACAGAAGCCAAGCAAATCCTATTGCTCTGTTTGCTCCAGGATCTCAGTGTTCACAAGCCAAGTTTAGTTATTGCAGGCCCTGCCCCTCTCCTCCAGTGTACAGCCCCATAATTTCTTCTCCTATAACACTGAGATGGGGAGGTATATATTAATCTGTTGCCTACTTCAGATTTGCCGAACTGCTAATGAGCTGGGTAGCAGGGGGCAATGCGTATATTTTATTTGTATTTATTTAGAGCATTTGTACACCACTCTTCAGCCAAAGAGGCTCCCAAAGTGGCTTACATAAAATCAATTAAAATCGATTTTGGCAATTGATCTGCGACTGCCTGCTTGCCATTAAAAAAAAAGAAGGTCTCGGGTCTAATCTGTAGCCAGCAGAGCTCAGAGCCCATAAATCGGTGGTAGCACCCATAACTTGCGTGGAATAAAGTCCTGGGTTCAATCCCTACCATCTGCCATTTCAGGTAGGAAGCCTGAGAATGACTCCTGTCTGAGAGCTTGAGGAGCTGTGGCCAGCCGGATTGGGCATTACAAATGACCAGAGTATTTTTAAAGCAACTTCTTATACCGTTAACTGAGCAGGACTAGCTCATATTGTCTGGATGTGATCAGGTGGGGGTGGGGGCAAGAGCAGGAATGAAAAGCAGGTGACGGTCGGCAGTCCTGTCTTGTTTGATTGCCCGTTGGGTTTTGCACAAATGCCTAGAGATGTGGAGAAGATGGCGCCACCATTGCTACAATGCAAGGAAGCTTACCTGCCCATGCCATTATTATTGCTGTGCACCTCACACATACACTTCCCAGCCCCCACAACCATTGGTCTTATGGTATCCTGACTCCTTTCCCCAACCCCTGGCTTCATTTTTTTCCCTGGCAGCTGCATTCACTTCCAGCCCAGCCCAGCAACTATGTCTGGCGTTGAAGATGTCATTGTCCCATCTATGCTTTGGAGACGTGCAAAGTAGACAACTTCTCCCTCAAGGTAACAGAGAGGAAATCCTATTTTCCTCTCGTTCCTTTCGCATCCAGCCAAAACACAGACAGGCCAGCTACTTTGGAGAGGTGTATTTCACTGCTGTACACACCTCGCCTCCGCTTCTTCCAAAGGTCACCGTGACAGCAGGCAATTCAGCCGTGTGAAGCGGGAGAGGATGAGGCGGATTGCTTGTGTCCTTTCTCTCCATCCACAAAATGCACATACTCCACTCCGGTTCCCAACATCCCTTAACAGGCCAAGCGGCAGACGGCAATGGCTAACTACTCTCGGGACCAGTTTTAGCCAGCACCAAAAGAACTATTTAACTAAAGAAAGAAAGAAAAGCACAGTGAAAACCCCTCTGGGTAGCCTACGAGATCTTTGCTCCCTCTGGTGCAGCAGCGTGAGAGAATGATGATGAGCATCAGGAGCTGGGAGAGGGAATCAAACTGGACTCTGCCAGGCTCTCCAGCTCTTCTTTCTCTTGCTTGATCTCGCAGAGTTTGAACTCGCTGCCGGGTTGGGACTCCGCCGCCTCGCCTCCTCTTGGGTTCTCTTTCGAATGGCACTTCTGGTGTTTCACCAGCACCCCCCTCTGCCTGAACCTCCGCCCGCACTCCAGGCAGCGGTAGGGCTTCTCCCCCGTGTGGATCCGCTGGTGCGTAATCAGGTCGGAGAGCCTGGTGAAGCGCCTCTCGCACTCGTCGCACGGGTAGGGCTTCTCGCCCGTGTGGATCTTTTGGTGCCTGGTGAGGTCGGAAGGGTAGGCGAACCTCCGGCCGCACACTTTGCAGGAGAAGGGCTTCTCCCCCGAGTGCGTCCGCTGGTGGGAGACGAGGTTCGAGTGCTGGATAAACCTCTTCCCGCACACGCTGCAGGCGTGGGGCTTCTCGCCCGTGTGGATCCTCCTGTGGGTGGTGAGGGAGGAAGAGGAGACGAAGCGTTTCCCGCAGTCGGTGCAGGCGTAGGGCTTCTGCCCCATGTGGTTGCGCTCGTGGATCTTCAGGGCCGACTGGTGGCTGAAGCACTTCTGGCAGTAGGAGCAGCGGTAGGGCTGCTCTCCCGAATGGCTCCTCTGGTGACTGACAAGGTACGCCCGCTGGCTGAAGGTGTCCCCGCACTCGGAGCAGATGTGGGGCTTCTCCCCCGAGTGGATTTTCTGGTGCCTCGTAAGGTGCGAGAGTTGGCTGAAGCTCTTCCCGCACTCGACGCACAGGTAGGGCTTTTCCCCTGTGTGGACGTTCAGGTGCTTGGCCAGGTCCGAGGGTCGGGTGAAGCTCTTGCCGCATTCGATGCAGAGGTGGGATTTCTCTTTCCTTTGGGCTCCCTCTGGGGCTGCGGGGGCTGCCGCCTCTTCCTCTACTTCCTCCCTCCTTGATCCCCGATGTTCAAATTGCTCCTCGGTTCTGCTGGCTGTGTTGGTGGTGCCTGGAGGGTGAGGAGGCAAATGACAATGTTGGGCCGTGGGCCATTACAAAGGTGGGCGGAAGATGGGGACAAAAAAACTAGGGCTGGATCTACACCGACCTTTTCAACGTTATTAGAACGATATTAGATATATCATTCTAAAACGTCACAGGGCATACTGGTAAATTAAAAACCATTCCTTTCCTTGTTTTCTCTGTAAAAATGCTGCTTCCGTACTGCTGGTTCCTCATTGCTCTGCAGCACCCATTTTAATAACACATTATGAACGTTAAAAGTAGAATGTAATGTGTCCTTCTAAGATATGAAAACCATTCCTTAACTCATCCGCTGAGACCACATAACACCAGTCCTAAAAGAACTACATTTGCTCCCAGTACGTTTCCAGACACAATTCAAAGTGTTGGTGCTGACCTTTAAAGCCCTAAATGGTCTCGGCCCAGTATACCCGAAAGAGAGTCTCCACCCCTTTCACTCAGCTCAGCCCAGACACTGAGGTCCAGCTCTGAGGGCCTTCTGGTGGTTCCCTCCCTGTGAGAAGTGAGGTTTCAGGGAACCAGGCAGAGGGCCTTCTCGGTGGTGGCGCCCGCCCTGTGGAATGCCCTCCGATCAGATGTCAAAGAAATAAACAACTATCTGACTTTTAGAAGACATCTGAAGGCAGCCCTGTTTAGGGAAGCTTTTAATAGGTATTAATTAATTAATTAATAATTAATTCATTATTAATTCATTATTAATTATTAATTAATAATTCCTTAATATTATAAACCATGAGTGAAGATCCACCCCAGGAGTGGGATACACCTAATCAGACCCAGCAGCAGCAGGACTTACTACACTTGTGCCATGATGTCGCCTAATCTCCTTCTCCCAAGCGCCCCCTCTCCAAATTGGCTTAGGGAGGGTCCCGAGAATCTGCAGAACAGCATATGGGGGCGGGGAGGAAAGGGGGTATTGTTCTGTCTCGAGAGCTGAAATTATTGTGCAGACAGAATGAATGGAAGAGAGGAACATAGAATTCCACCCTTGGCGAATAAGCACATTATTCCGTGGGCACCAAGAGCTTGTAAAATTCAACACCAATTGTACCAGAGGGAGTTCTGGAGAATACCCTTACCCACTAGGCAGGCGCCGCCCTTATCTTGCTTCCTGGCCTCCCTGCCAAGCTGCCTCTGCCTGGCATCCAGCGGAGCTCTCCGTGCTTCAGGAAAATCCACAGCCACCTCTTGGAACGGCTCGTGCCCCTGAAACAGCATTGAAAGTCCTGCTCACAAAGAGGCTGACAGCCCAGCGGTACAGGGTGTTCTTTGCATTTATGAAAACCTCGATTCCTAGCACACCCATTCAATGGATCTGAGACAGCAGAGTTAAAAGCAACCTGTGTGTGAGATCATGAAGAACAAGGTAGGAAACTTCCTGCCAGTCCAGATGGACAGGACTGGGTTAAATGCAGTAGGACAGTGGTGAATTTTGAAGTGCCCTCCCATCAGATGTCGAAGAGAAAAACAGCTACTAGATTTTTAGAAGACATCTGAAGGGAGCCCTGTTTAGAGAGGCTTTTAATCTTTAATCGATTATTTTATTCTTCTGTCGGAAGCCACCCAGAGTGGTTGGGGAAACCCAGCCAGATGGGCAGAGTATAAATAATAATAATAATAATAGTAATTATTATTATTATTATTATTATTATTATTATTATTATCATGACAGCAGCCACAACCCCAACCACATGACACCCCAACAGTGGCATTTGGTTTCATGCAGAAAGAGAAAGGGGGTGGGGAGAAAGAAACAGTGGTTCTCAAAGGGTGTGGCAAGAGAGGCTAGCAAGTGTAGTGGAAAGATTCAATGACAATCTAAGAAACCTTTAAACATTTCAGTGTAGTAAATAGTATAGTATCAAAAAAAATTTTTTTGCAGAATATGCAGAGATCTTTCCAAAAGCATCAAGCAATACTGCAAGCTCACGCCTCTCGCTGAGTTTGTTTACCTACTTAAGGTACATATGTAACAGGCTCATTTATATTTTGGGAATGATCCACGTTCTTACGTGGCTGCATTGTTTTATACTTTCTGGATGTCCCATTATCATCTTACAAAGATCACCATCTTTGTGTGCCTCCTCCATGAGAGGTCCAAAGGGTGGCAACACAAGAACGGGCCTTCTCTGCAGTGGCTCCCTGTCTGTGGAATGCTCTCCCCAGGGAAGATCGCCTGGCGCCTTCATTATACACCTTTAGGCACCAGGCAAAATGTTCCTTTTTAACCAGGCCTTTGGTGGATCTGATTGACATCCTATGCCCTTTTAAAATGGTTTTTTTTGGGGGGGGAGCTATTGGGTCGTTGCCTTTATATATGTATTTTGTAGTTTTATATCTTGATTTTATTCTGTGAACCACCCCGAGACCCCTGGGTCTCGGGTGGTATATATATTCAATAAATAACAATAGTTGTGTTCTATGTTATATATCGAGCGCTGCTAGATCCTTGTTGTTTTCCAATCATAAAAACAAAAAACCCTGGTGTGGCACGAGCAAGTTTTTATTCTGAAAAAAGTTTGAGAACCACTGGCATGCACTTTTACCCTGTTTCTGCTTTTGCTGCTACCCTCACCTGTTCTTCCTGCTGCTCGCCTTCCTGCTGCCTCAGAATGAAGCCTTCCGCCAGGGCCACTGCTTGGGCGCAGGTCTCTGGGCTTCGATCCCGGACCTGGCTTTGGATTTCCTGCGGCAGGATGGTCAGGAACTGCTCGAGGATCAGCAGCTCCACGATCTGCTCCTTCGTACGGCTCTCCGGCTCCAGCCAGCAGTGGCAGAGCTCCCTCAGCCGGCCGCAAACCTCCCGGGGCCCTTCAGCCTCCTGGTAGCAGAACTGCCGGAAGCGTTGGCGATGGATCTCCGTGCCGGTGGAGTTCCCTTGCAGGAAGGCGGCCTTCACCTTCCCGTAGTCTAGCTTGTCTCTGTAGGCCAGGCTGCTGCTCAGCGCCTGGCGGGCTTCCGCGCTGAAGGCTGGCATCAGCCGGTTCAGAGCATCTCCTCTGGGCCACTGGCAGGCGCCAAACGCCCTCTCGAAAGCAACCAGGTCGTCCCAGCAGGTCAGCTCTGGCAATGGCGGGTTCCCCCATCTTGCACGAGGGGACTGCATCGTCTTCAGGAAATCCTGCCACTGCGTTTGCAGGTGCTGAGGTATGCTGCCCTCCTGGCGCGGCACTGCCCAGCAAGGTAACTCCTGGATGGCTCCCGGACGGATGGCAAAGCTCTCTCTTCCTGCTCCCTCCAAGCCCTCTGCTGGCCTGGGGCCTGCCGGGGCCTCTTTCTCCATTTTTGCTACTGGCCTCGTCTTCTTGTCAAACCTTTCCTGAACCTGGAGACCCAGGGCTGCCGCATCCCACGACTATTCAGCCATTTTACCTTTCTGGAGACAGATTTATCCCCACTCTCTCAGCCGCCCAACCCTTCAACTACTCTCACACTTGGAATCCTCTCCTACTCTTATTTATTTCCCCCCTGTTTTCTGTATCTAGTGCTTACGAGTGTATACAATACGCTCCTGACAGTGTTTGCGGGTTTGAACAGCAGGGTTGCGGACAAGGCCTGAGTTCTTGTTCAGATACTTGCAGCTTGTTCCTGAGAAAGAAAGAGAGAAAAATAATAATTAAAATTAATCTGGGGGGTTCCCTCATTGCAAGAAGTGAGGTTACAGAGAACCAGGCAGAGGGCCCTTTCAGATAGTGTGGAACACCCTCCCAGCAGATGTCAAACTGATAAACAGCTATGTGGTTTCGAAAAAGACATCGGAAGGCAGCCCTGTTGAGGAAAGTTGTTTTTTTGTGTGATGTTGCTTTGTGCTTTTACTGTTTTTTTGTTGGGAGCTGCCCAGAGTGGCTGGAGCAACCCAGTAAGATGGCAGGCAACACTGGGCTAGGTGGACAAATAGGCAGCTTCCTGCATTCCCACAGGTATCGTTTAATAATTCTTTCACAGGTTAAGCAGAATTCTGGCACTTAAAACACATTTCAAGACTGAAGTTGTGGTGTGTTCCAGGTTCATATGAAGCCTAGCTTGGGTGTGAGGCTGCATACACAACCTCCGTTTAAAGCTTTCCCCCTCCTCACAAAAGGACCCTGGGAAGTGTAGCTTATATAGACCCTCAAAGTATCCCTATTTTTCAGGGACCATCCCGGATTTACAGAAGCAGTCCCAGTTTCTGATTTGATCCTGGAATGTCCCACTTTTCCTTAGGACGTTCCTATTTCTGTTGGAAAAAATGTTGGAAGGTATGGTAGGACATCCTTATTTTCATCAGAGAAATGTTGGAGGGTACAAGCTTCACCCCACACAGAGTGACAATTCCCAGCATCCTTAACAAACTACAGTTCCCAGGGTTTGGGGTGTTGTTGCTAATGTGCTTTAAATGGATGCTGTGTCTGCAGCCTGAGTCTTTGAAGGGGAAACTTGGGTAAAAAAATGATATAGTACCAGAAATCTTTTGATAAGATTTACGAGGGTGGGAGCAGTCCAACTCCTGAAGCTCCACCCCCCTTCCTTCCTTCCTTTCAGAATTTGGTTCATTGATGTTGGGAAATCAATTCTTAAGATGCTTGAGTGTGCTAACTAATTGTTATGAGACAATCTGTTGGATTTATTTTTGTATACAAAAAAATACATGTTATTCTCTGGGAGCAACACATGGCAACAAGTGTCTGCCAAATTTATGCGCAATATGGACATCTTTGCTGCCCAGTTTATTACAACTACACACATGTGGTGAAATCATTCTTAATGTTTTCTTTCACTCAGCCTCCAAGAGTCAGATTAGATATTACTCAATTCCCTGGATGGCTGTGTTGGGACACATTTATCCCTCTCCCATCCATGGGAGCTGCCTGAATTATTTCTGTCGCAGGGCGGCTGTTTTTAGTTCTTATGAGACGCGGAGTAGCCCAGAGAGTAGGAATGGAGCAGAAGGGGGAAAACAGAGGTGTTATTGTCTCAGGGACCAAAAGCAGGCTCAGCATGCAGATTCCTTAATCGGCTCAGGAGTTAAATACAGTACGTTTCTGCAGAGCTCCCCCTCCCCACCACCACCACCACCACCACCAGGCAGCGGTATCCACTGGGGCTCCCCCTCCCCAATTCAAAAACAAAACCCACTCTCCACCTCAAGTGCGTGAGAATGGGGCCTGTGCATGGATCCTACCGGTATTATCCATTTCTGGCCCACCCCAATTAAACTAGCAAAGTCTGATGGGACTCTTCCTTCAATGAGTGGCTGGAAATGGGGAGTCCTAAAGAAAGGGGTGTTCCGTAAGCAAAGCGCGCGGGGGGGGGCGCGCGGATCTGGTGGAAGAAACCCTAGTTTGGGGGAATCCTGCCTTTCCCGCTGGAGGGAGTTTCCCCTGAATGCAACCATTCAGCAGAAAGAAGGTTCCTTCCGTTCCCTCCCACTCGGCGAACAAGCGAGCAAAACGCAAAACTCTGGATTGTCTCCTTTTGTCTTTTTTTTCGGAATTAAATTAATCCCACCATGGCTCCCCTCCCCCCCACACCCCGCCTCCCCTCCCCATTTTTATTATTAGTAGTGGTGGTAGCAGCAGAAGCAGCATTGCATTTAAGGCATGGCATCCATGAAGCCTGGCTGCTTGGGACTCGGTGCAGCCAGTTGGGGGCGGACGGCTCGACGCTGGACAAAGGGAGAGAGAGAGAGAGAGAAGCAGCTCCATGGAGCAGGCCCCACACAAGCGAGGCCCCCCTCCCGCTTGCACAGACCACGGCCGTCGTTTCCCAACTCCACAAAGAAGAGGCGAGACCAGTGTGTGCGTGTGTCCCCCTCCCCTTGCTCCTGCAAAGCTTTCCACGCAGATCTGCAGAGATCCGTGGAAAGGAATCAGCCCCCCCCCTCCGGCTGCCTCCTCTGTCAGCCCTCCCCTCTCCCCCCCCAACCCGGATTTTGCTCTTCGGCTCCGCCTGATTTCCCCCCCCCCTTTCTCCCTCCCCTGCAGCCGCATCAGCTCTTCCCCCTTTGCCCAGATGCCCCTGAAACTCACCGCTCCCCACAGCTCTTTCCTCCGCGCGGACCCCTGAGGATCTCGAGCCCTGCAGACACAATCTCAGCCCCCCCTTGCACACCCCTTAATAAAATTCAAATCCCGAGGTTTTTAATCCAGGGCGGAGCAGGATGGCGCCTGGGCTATTGCATTCCCCCCCCCACCGCCTCTCGGCTTCCTGGGCCTCTCCAGGGCTTAGCTCTCACTCAATAGGACTAAGCCGGCTTAAATCCAAGGGCTCCTGTTTAACTGGTTTGAGGATCGGGCTGCCAGTCAATTTAACTCTTGACGCGTCTCAGCCTTAGAGGGGTGTTTGCATATGGGTGTTTGGAACAGTTGAGCTTGATTTTTCTCTCTTGGCAAGGCGAAGTTCCCTGGCACTGCAGAAAGCGAGAGCCTGGGGCTTGCAAGGTTTAAACTCGTTTGGTTCCAATTCCTCCCCCTCCCTCCCCCCCGAAAAAAACAGACCCCACCAATGTTCTCTTTTCTGGTGCTACCTTAACGGAAAGAGGCGCCGTGTTCCCTTCCTGCACTGCACAGGGTTTCAACAACAATAAATCACACACAGTGCCGTGGATGTTTCCACAACCATTCCAAAACTAGCAGAGTCCGTTGAGATTACCAGTTGCTCTTCCGAGGTTGTTGAGCAACGGATTTTCAACGCAGTCGCATCTTCTGACATCTATGGCTGAGCGTGCAGCTCCCGAGACCTGCTTTTCATGATTTATCCACGTGGAAATGGGGATAGAGTAGCTGGAATCGAGTGTGTTTTCAACCTCCCCAGGACATTCTGTAAGTGGTCTGAAAGTGGCCACCAAGGGAGGCTTCCAATCTTAAAAGGGGTTTCAATACCGTCACTTGTTGATTGACTCAAAACCATGAATTTTAATCACACTTTGGTGTTATGAACAATTGATGCTGCTCTGGAAATAATATTTTAGGGAGTGATCAAACTATAGTTTTAGAGAGGACAAGGATGGCAAAGTAATCAATTGTGTGTAGAGGTCGATGGAAATCAGACATTTTAGGGACATATCAGCATTGGCTTTCTGTTACTTTAAAGGGGGAATTCAGGGTCTGAATTTTGACCTGAAAACGTCCAAAGCTGCTTGGAATCTCCGCTTGTATACCTTAGCTAATCTCTCTTCTTTTCTTATAATGCTACCTTTAAGCTAGGATCAACTGAAAATGTCATCTTAATAATTCTGTGTTGATGTGCAAAAACATTATCACAGCCAAGCACAGTAAGCTGTTCCCACTGTTCCCATCTCCTCTCTTTGGCTGCTCCACAACTGTAGGATAGGATTTCCTTCCCTGAGATACAAAGTTTGAACCAGTATATTTTGGGGATGAATTGTAAGACCTTAACTGGATTATCTTAAATATGGAGCACTAAAAACCAGGGATATGGTTTATTAAATGTTTATTAAATTTTACTTTTGCTGGCCTTATTCTATTGATATTTTAGAACTAGGTCTCTCAAACACATGCAGATGGCTTGGGTTATCATCAATGACAATGTAATCTTAAACATGTCTACTCAGAAGTAAGCCCCACTGAAGTATGTGAGACTGACTCCCAGTAAAGCATTTTTACACACACACAACAAACACGTACCTGGGAGTTGGTCCCATTGAACTCAATGGAGTTCATATGGAGGACTGAGTTGTTAACATTTTCATAATTTATGACTTGGAGCCAAACAAAAACATGAAATGAATCTATTGAAATTGTAGTATCAGAGGTGATGTAAGGCGATGTAATGTTTATGGTGTTGGGATTCGCTCATTCAGGTTATCAAGCGATGAATATACATTAGTCAACTAGTTTTGAAAAGGTTTTGTTGCTGTTAAAGGACAAATTTCCAGGGGGGTCTTGCAGGCACAGAAATATTTTTGGCACTACAGTGGAGTACCTATAGGAGTAGTCAGCAATTCCCTACCCCCAGCAATGATCAGGGATGATGGAAGTTGTAACATCTGGAGGGCATCACATTGGCTATCTTTGTTTTAAACATACACCCAACAGGTCTAGCCTGGCAGTCTATGCCCATGGCCAGATTTTGTTTTTTTCAAATTTCAGCAGTGTTGTGTGAGGCCAAAATTCTGTGCTTCCTGCCTTTTCTGCATGTGCACGTCATAGTTTCAATGTCCTGCGGCGCCCCTCTTGACTCGGTGCTCAGTGTGGGAAAACAGTTGTGCTGCCCTAAATCTGTCTCTGTGAGCAAACCATTTTCCTCAGCATCATTCTGGAGGGCTGCAGTAAGCTGGAAGCACAGCCAGAGTGTATTGTCTTTGAGTGTACAGTGGAACCTTGGTTTATGAACACCTCAGTTTACGAATTTTTGGTTTACGAACGGCGCGAACCCATCTGGAACGGATTAATTCACTTTCCATTACTTTCAATGGGAAAGTTCACTTCAGTTTATGAACGCTTCAGTTCATGAACAGACTTCCGGAACCAATTACACCCATGCTTCGGGTTAAGTACGCTTCAGGTTGAGTACTCTGCGGACCCGCCTGGAACGGATTAATCCACTTTCCATTACTTTCAATGGGAAAGTTCGCTTCAGTTTATGAACTCTTCAGTTTAAGTACTCCGCGGACCGTCTGGAACAGATTAATCCACTTTCCATTACTTTCAATGGGAAAGTTCGCTTCAGTTTATGAACGCTTCAGTTTATGAACAGACTTCCAGAACCAATTGTGTTCATAAACCGAGGTACCACTGTATTGTATATTTGTCCAGAGTGCTTTGGTCATGAGCGCAGCCAGGATTTATGGGGGGGGGGGTAGTAGATCCGAGCTATCTGTGATGTGATTAGTCAGTTAAGTATTTTTATTTATTTACTTCATTTAGGAGAGGCAGCTGCACATACACACCAGCTACGCCCATGGTTTCAGAAAAATAATAATATTGTTGCTACAAGTCTTCAATGCAATAAAGCCAGAGTCTTATAAAACCAATGAAATCACTGAAATCACTAAAGTACAGTATGTATAGTTGAAATGTAAGCAGAAAACAAAACAAAAAAACTGGCTAGGCCCAGTTTTTCGCATGACGACATCATGACCATGTGCTTTGCGGAAGAGAGAAGACTGCTGCATCTTCCTGCGTGCACTACCTTGCAAGACGAGAAAGAGGAAAGAACTACAACTCCCGGCATGCATCTTTGCAGCTGAAACAAGAACGTTCGCCCTTACACCTCTTCCGATGCATCCTGGGAAACATCCGGGCTTTCAGCAAACCACTTCCTTTTTTTAAAAAAAATCATTCCGCAGAGGAGGGAAAGGGAATATAATCCCATTTTTAAAAAAGGCCAGAGTCGGGACTGAGCGAGGGGAAGCCCACATCATTGCTTTCTCTGTCCCTAGGACGAAACACACTCTGGCGAGTTACCGTCCCCCGCCTCCCTTAACCCGTTCTTTGAAAACCTCTTTTTTTAACCGTGGGCGGAAATGAGGTAAAGCGCTTCCGCCTGGCGGAGGGATAGCTATATAAGGATCGCAGGGCAGCCGCCGGATCCTCTTTCGCCTCTTCTTGAGCGCCGAAATGGTGGGTAGAGTTGCGCGTGTGGCTCCGCAGGGCCGGAGAAACGGGAATGGAGGCCAAAGCCCTGAGTTTGAGGGGGCGGGAGCGGGAAGAGCGAGATAGCTAGGAATTTGAATGGGTTTGGTGGTGGGGCTGCCATCCTGTTCTTTAACGACTTGGAGTTAACGGCTCCGGGTAACCATCTCGGCCCTCAAACACCCCCCACTCAACATTCCTCAAATACCCCCCACTTTTCGGGCTCCATTTGGTACAGCCCGTCTTCCCCCCTTTCGGGCTCCAGTTGGTACAGCCCGTCTTCCTCCCACCCCCGTTTTCCCGTTTCCTTGGCGCGGGCTTCCCACTCGTGACCCCTCTGAGCCTCGTGACGGGCCCGTCCTCCGTGCGCACGATTGCCTGCAGGGCAGCCCGCCTCCCTCTAGCTTGCTGTGGGGAGCAGCTTGAAAAAATTATTCGGTGGGGTGGGGGGCAAGTAAGCCCCGCCCTAAATAATCTATCACATTGACGCAATGAACGCACACCTTTTGAATGGCAATGGTCATCAACTTGGGGGGCTCGGACCCCTCAAATATTTTATTGGGGGAGCCCCCTAGGAGTTTGCTCCTCTGCTCCCTAGGGAGCTTCTAAGTTTAAATGCCTCCCCGAACCTGAGGACTCCCCTCCTTTCCATGAAGAGCCAGAGACTGGGTTAGTGTTTGAAAACATTCAGGTTCTGCCCCTGCTCCTCTTATTCAGATGTCTCGAGAGTTGGGCTCACAAACTGAAAGATTTAATACTGAACTGAAAAGACGTGATTTAAAGAACGTAGTAAAAGGGGGCAGGAAATGTCACTGGCGCCTGGGAGAGCTCAAATGACACACACTTGAAGACACCTTGCAGACACAAAGCAGGCCCCTGGGTCTGGTCTGCACTTAAATGGGATATTGCCAGGGAATCGCTCCTATGCTTCCTGGAGTCCCATGATGAAAGGCAGGGTGTAAATATACATAAATAACTAGAACTCGCAAAAAATGTGTTGGTGTGGCTCTAGGAGGTGAGTGGCAGTGGGCATAGTGCACACCCATTTCGCAGGTGAAAATAGTGGTATGACACCTCTGGTTCTTTGAACACCCCAGCACCTGCCATTATAATGAAGGTTCAAGTCATCCTGCTGCATGTGAATAGGCAGTGGTAGTGTGGAAAGGTGGGAGCAAGGAATGCACCTGCTCAGTCATAACTGGAAAACTGGGAGGAGGCTGCAACATAACAACTCGGAAGGCAGAAATGAGGGTCGTGTATTATCAGAACAGTTGGTGGTATTAAAAGAAAAGGAAGCGCTCTCCTGGGTCATTCTAAAGGTCTGACTGTTTCTAAAACACTGGCCAGATTTGAGAATGGAATTCCCATTAAACCCACCTTTTAACATGGGAACTGCTTTATTTGTTAGGACGTTACTTACTCTCTCTTTCTGTCACCTAGTTTTTTTGGGGCGGGGAATACAAAACATTTTAAAAAATGTGTCACTGGAATCACTTTAAATCCCAGCATATAACAAGAAACCCATTTTATTTTTTAGTTACTTAAAGTTCCTTTTTCACAAATCAAACAAACACTTGAAGAAGCAAAAATACTGCAGGGTGCCATTGGCCCTCACGTAGAATGGAGTGTGTACTGTTTGGGATCCTAACCCATCATTTATAGCAACTTTCCCCCAGTTTGGCCTTCTGCAAGTTTTTTGGGCTACAACTCCTAAAAGTGGTCAGGGATAGCGAAAGTTGTAGTCCAAAACACCTGGAGGACAAAAGGTTGAGAAAAGTTGACTTAGAGCACAGGTCTTCCACTGGTGGGTCATGGCTTGATCCAAGGTGGGTCACAACAGGAACATGACCACTATGCAGATATATGGTAAAAGATTCAGAAATAGTTCTCCAAATTCATTTTTGGGCCAGCTGGATCAGTCCTACAGATTTCCACTGTAGCCCATTCTGTTTCCAAAAGTGGGTGGGCAGATGCTTCTGGGAAGCTTGTGAACGGGACACAAAAGCAATGGTGTAGTAAGCAATTCTTACTATCAACACCTGATGTTCATGGGTATAATCTGTAATAACATCGAAATCCTATTTAACTGCTGTGAATGTCTCAACTCTTTCTTTTCAAAATCATTTAAGCCATGGGGGTGGCCAAGATTTATGTTGGGGGAGGGGCAGGATGGGACACAATGGGTCACTTCACAGAAGCTACACCTATCACTCAGCTGGGTTGCCAATTGCATTGCTAGAACATGACACAACATCCAAGTGATCTCAGAGAGCATTTCAATTTCAAATATTTATTGGGGGGGGGGAGATCAGCTGCCCCCACTACTGGCTATGCCCATGATTTAAGCTAGTAGCTGTCACCATATATTGCATAGCTGCCAAGTTTTCCCTTTTCTCGCGAGGAAGCCTATTCAGCATAAGGCAAAATCCCTTAAAAAAAGGGATAACTTGGCAGCTATGCATATATTGTAATGAACCAGAAGCCAGTGCTGTTGATGCTCACAGGTGAGGACATTATGGTACTTTATTAACTTTGTTTGACCCCACCAACAGCTTATCAGAGGTATACTGAATGTTCAGGCGTAATTGTTATGGTGTGAATTTGGGTGATTTTAGGGATCTGATTTTATTTGCTGCATTTGTTACCATGTAGGGTGTATTGGTAAAATACAGGGAAGAGACACACAGTTTCCTTGTCTTTCTCTGGAGGTAATGCTTGGCAGAGATGCCCAAGTGAGAGGTATTTCGAATAACTGCCTGGTATTGAGCAGTGCTTTTCCTGTGTTCTATAGTGCTATGTTGGTTCTCCAATACCTTCATATTTATAAATTTCTGTCCCTTTAAACAGACCAAGAAGAGAAGGAACAATGGCCGTGCCAAGAAGGGCCGGGGACATGTTCAGCCTATTCGCTGTACAAACTGTGCCCGCTGCGTCCCCAAGGACAAGGCTATTAAGAAGTTTGTCATCCGAAACATAGTCGAAGCAGCTGCAGTCCGAGATATCTCAGAAGCAAGTGTGTTTGACTGTAAGTATCTTCTGTCTCCATATGCTACTTCTCATTTACCAGTACAGTGGACCCTCTGGTTCCGGGGGTCCGTGCGCACCCTGACAAATCTGTATCCAGAGGCGCTGCTTCCGCGCACTCACATGGTCAATGAAACCCGGGAAAATACTTCAAGGTTTGCCGCTTTCGCAACCCGAAGTTTACGTTACTCAGGAGTATCGTAACCCAAGGGTCTACTGCAGGCATCCCCAAACTGCGGCCCTCCAGATGTTTTGGCCTACAACTCCCGTGATCCCTAGCTAAGAGGACCAGTGGTCAGGGATGATGGGAATTGTAGTCCAAAACATCTGGAGGGCCAAAGTTTGGGGATGCCTGGTCTACTGTATTCATTCTGCAAGTTTGGGGTCAGGAAAGAAGGCATTAAGAGGAGAGATTACAACATAAGTCAAGTGTCTAAAGTTTGAGAAAGGTGGAATGAAGTCTTTGTGTAAAAACTGAAATAAAATCCCATTATGACTCTTAATTGAAATGTGTTGTATGCTTAGCCTGCTTTGTTCTGTCAGAATAAACATGAGGCTTACCTCAAGTTTTAAACTCCTGGAAATTTTTCTTTTTTAAATATTATTTTATATGCTGGTTTTCCTTTGGAAAATTCAGAGTCAATTAATGAGCTTAACAGGCAGTCCTCCATCCATTGGAAGACTTATAAGAACTGGATTTTGCCTTTCTATAATGCAAAAGTTGCATGCCTGTGTACTTAACTGTGGTGCTTCTTCCTTTCTCTCCAGCATATGTGTTGCCCAAACTCTATGTGAAGCTTCACTATTGTGTTAGCTGTGCCATCCACAGCAAGGTGGTGAGGAACCGTTCCCGTGAAGCCCGGAAGGACCGTACCCCTCCACCCCGGTTCAGGCCTGCTGTAAGTGTATTGTCTTAAAGCTGTTCTTAAAGTTATGCACTTCAAAACCTAGCTGGTGAGGCACCATCAGCATTGAATTGTCCCTTTGTACTAAGATACTGCTTTATTATATAACGAAATGTCCCGAGCATAAAAATTGAGCCTTTTCCTTCCTGTGATACCCTGTTCTAAAAAAGCATAGGGTTATTGCGTGTGTGCTTTTTCTGAGGGTTCTTGATCTTGGCCCTTGTATACCATCTTGCATCCTTTCCCGGTATTTTTGTAGGAAGTCCTGTGTGTGGCTTACAGTAGAGATTTGCACACTTTGTATTGAGCCCAATGAAAAGCTACATGGGGAAGAAGTTGGAAATAATACGGAATACAGGCACCAGAATGTTGCAGGAATATTTGCACCACTGGGTTCTGACTGAACTTTATAGAGCCACAGTCTGCCCCAGGAGGCAGCTGCACTGCAGGTCATACAGTGCCACCTGTGTACATGGTGATGTATAGTGACATAAGCCGGGATTCATTAAAATGCCTAATCTCGAAGTTGAAGATTACGCCAAAAGGGCAATGCCAGCTCTCCAGACTGCTTCCCTTGCATTGTTCGTTTGTTGCAACTCACCTGTATCAAATTGGTCTTGTGATGGCAATTGAGTATTGTCTTGATTTAGATAACTGTCAAAATTAAATAATTGTCTCCTAACACAACCTTTCTTTTTTTTCCCCAGGGTGCTGCACCAAGACCACCCCCTAAGCCTATGTAAAGAGATGGTTTGAATGATGCCAGTTTCTACTGTTGACACAATAAATTTACAGCTGATCTTTATGAATCATTGGGCTAGAATGCTGTTTTTAAAGGGCTGTAACTTAAGGGGTGGGTGTATTGTTGTTAGCTGTTATTTAGGCATACTGACTGTGGAACTTAGAAATCTGTATGTTTAGATGTAGAGTGCAAATAGTACTGTATTGGCAATCCTCATGTTTGTGGGCAGGACTGAAGTAACGGGAAATGTGCTCAACGTTTAGAAGCCAAGAGTGCCATGTGACATGTTTTCACTGGTGAGAACATTCCTTGTCTCCCCCCCAACCTTTGTGGGTGACCTTCTTGGGGAGTGAAGAATGAACCCTCTCAAACTGCAGTTTCCAGGAAGATTCCCTCCCTGCAAATTAAGGTTCAGAAAAATATAAAAAGCTTTTTTCCCCAAGCGTAATTGCTGGTGAGTGGAGAGAGACTGACTGCATGGCAGTGGGGCGGGTATGTGTGTGTGTGTGTGTGAGAGAGAGAGAGAACGAGAACAGTTTTTTGTGTTTCCAAATTTGCCCACAACCACAAAATGGTAACCAACAGCTGAACAAACTGAATAGGTTTGATAGAAGGTAACAAAGATGCGGTCAGCTGTATTGGAAAACAAGTTGTATGAAGTATGGAACTACGTATGTTTAAGGAGGGTGTGTTCAGAAGCAGGTACCGGTACCGGTAGTACTCGTCACGTACTTGAAGGACTGCCATAGGAGCTAGCAAAGACTTGTCTTGTGCTCCAGAGAGCAAAGCTAAATTTAGTGGTAAGGTTTTAGTTGAACTAAAGGATAAAACTGATTGAAGGTCAAGAACTCAGCAGTGGAACAAGTACCTAGAGTAGTGGTGGGTTCTCCCATGTTGTATATCTTCAAGCAGAGGCTGGCCAGGTGTGTATTGCGGATGCTTTAGTTTCAGATTTCATAGATCAAGCGGTGGATTGGATCAGTTGATGCATAAAGCACCTCCAACTTTGTTTCTACTCAGTTTGCACTTGTGCGAGCCTCCACACTGGAAATGAACTCTTGACGTGTCCTCACACTGACCAGTAACTACTTCTGGAAGTAGCTGGCGTCTGGGAGAAGCATGTACACTGTTCCATTTTTTTATATAGCTGTATTATAACAGCTTATGAAGGATTCAAACTTCCCCACCTCAGATACAAAAAGTTTACTTGATCACATTCATACTTGGGTTGAGTGGAATTCCATTCGTGTAACACTCCACTGGAGTTAAGCAGAGTTTTTCCTTCTTGTGACAGTTCCTTAAAAAGCTGCTCTGGGGGGTTGAGGGACCCTTCTTAGCAGCATGTGAGGTGATGCTGGAGGGTATAGAGGAAAGGAATACAGCAAAAACAAAACAACAAAAACCACCCTATTGCTTCCTCTAGCACAGGCATGTCCAACAGGTAGATCGTGATCTACCGGTAGATCACTGGACGTCTGTGGTAGATCACTAGTGGATCAGTGGCTGCCCCCCAAAGAAGCTAAAAAACTTTGGCTCCCCTAAAAAAACTCAACACCTTTGTCCTGCACCCCTAAAATGACCTGAACCACCAAAAACAGGGCTTTCCTTCCTAAAAAAAAAAGCTCAGTCGCTTTCCTCCTTCCTAAAGAAGCTCAAGAACTTTTACGTGAACCCCAAAAAACAGGGATTTCCTACCTTAAAAAACCCTCAACAACTTTGACCTGAACCCCCCAAAAGGGGGTAGATCACTGCCAGTTTTTAACTCTGTGAGTAGATCGCAGTCTCTTGGGAGTTGGCCACCCCTGCTCCAGCAGAAGGAAGAATCTGAATCCAATCCAATATAAAAAAAGAACATTTAGGCTGCAAACCTAAACCCGCTTACCCGGGAGTAAGCTTCATTGAACTTAAAGGTTTTCCTAGAAATCAATAATTTTGCTATAGTTTTTGATGTGCTTTACAAAGTCATTGTAATCCTTAAGTGGAAGAGCAAGTACTACTTCTAATTGGATGTTTGTCAAACTAATGCCTGGTGCAAGTGTACTGTAGGACGGTGAGTCATGCCTGCCCATGGCAGTCTGGAGCAAGACCTTGCACTTCAGCATCACTTGTTTGCATCATGAATCTAATTGAAGGTTTCCCTTGGAAGACCAATTTGCCTTGCAAAAATAGAGGTGGACACTGGACATGTTCTGAGTTGCATTCTTTGTTTATGATGTGGCTTGTAAATATACATGACAACATGATCCAATCTGGGTCATAATTCTTGTGTTTGGCCTTAACCCCCTCTGCATTCATTGAGCATAGCAGAACCTTGGTTTAATCCACAACCACTAGAATGTGGGTCTCTAGGTAAGAACTCCCACTATGACTGGTGAAAGTACTGCAAGGTAGTTCTGTGTTTAAGATGCTTTAGAAACCATTCTCCAAGCCACACAGATGTACCGTACTTCCTGGTTTATGGTAACTTGTTCAAAAGATTAACTCCCACCCCCACCCCCCGGCACTGATGGGGGAAGGGGCTGGAGGAGACTGGAGATGAAGAGGAAGATCTGTTAAATGCTTACAAGTCTGATGTGCGAGTGGAGCTTTGTTGGATACAGCCCAAAAGAAAATGCCCCTATATAAAAGTAAGTAACCCCCATGCACCACAGGCCCCATACACTTTGGTGAACTCTGGGGAGAGTATTCCACAGGTAAAGCCCCTAGTGGCACAATGAGTTGGGTGTGTTTTGCTGTTAACCAGAAGGTTGGTGGTTCGAGCCCACTCCGGGATGGCTGTGCTTCAGCTACTGGGCTCCTTGGCTGTTTTGCAGCTTTATAGGTTAAAATGAGCCCATTGAATGGGACCTGGGATGCACTGGCAGGCAAGGCAAAAGAGCAAGGGCCAACATACTACTATTTTAAGATAATTTTTATTAAATTTTCCAAATAAGCAACATGCAACAACAAACACAACAAAAAACAAAAAATCTGTTTTCCATTTTATCTTCTATTCAACTATTCTAATTCTCTTGCTCTGCTGAGCTTTGACTTCCCTCCCTCCCATCATTCGGTTCTCTTTCCTTTTAGTCCATCTACTTAAAATCAATTCGTAGGATTTATTTCAGTCCTGAAAGTGTCTTTAAACTTCTACAGTTCTCCATATAGTCCACAAATTTACTCCATTCCTTTTGGAACCTTGTCTCTCCCTGGTTTTGGATCCTGCAGGTCAACTTAGCTAACTGCATAGTCAATCATTTTCGTCTGCCACTCCTCAATCGTCGGTACCTCCTGTACTTTCCATTTTTGGACTAATAAAGTCCTAGCCGCGGTTGTAGTATACATAAATAATTTTTGATCTCCCTTTGCAATCTCCTCTATTAATCCTAATAGAAAAGCCTCCGGTTTTTTGGGAAAGGTATACTTAAAAATCTTTTTCAGTTCATTATATATCATTTCCCAAAATCTTTTTACTTTTTCACATGTCCACCACATATGATATGGTATCTCTGGCTTTCTAACAGATTTGTATCAGAACACATATGATAGAATTCACCATCTTTATCTCTACATTTCCAGCATAATTTACTAGTCATTCTATACATCTTGGCTAATTTTACTGGTGTTAGAGACCACCTATACATCATCTTCATTACATTTTCTTTCAAAGCGGTACATGCAGTAAATTTCAATGTTTGATTCCACATTTTCAACCATGCATCATATTCAATATTAGGGCCAACATACTACATTTGACATGCCTGGTCCCTTTTAGCAACCTTGCTGCAGAATTCTACATCGTTCTACATCTACTGTTGGCACCTTGCAGACCGACTTCTGGCAACTCCTGTAGCCAAGCTGGTGCCAAACGTATTGCTCTGCCTTCCTTTGGACCATAACAACGCAAATAATTTGTTTGACCCACTTAAAATTATGGCAGCCACATTCTAGACCAATTGTAATATCTGCTCAATAGAGTGTTGCAGTCATCAAATCTGAATATGCAAATTTCCTGGTTTGGGTGATTTATTTCTCCTCGTGCAGTTCCTGCTAGTAGGCACAGGGTGGCAGCAGAGGGCGGTTCTAGGTTCTCCTACCGGTAATACGATGCATAGTTCTAAATCCATAAGGAAATGAAAGGGTGATGATGTTTTTATTAAACAGAATGTATCTCTGGCTTTCTAACAGATTTGTATCAGAACACATGGAGGAAGATTGAAGAAATAGTGGGGGGGGTATTAGAAAAAGATTGCAAACAGTTTAGGGAGGACATAAAGTAGAGGTCCCCTGAAGCCTATGAGATCAAGGCCCTACAGAGATTGGAAGTAACCAGGTAACAATTGGATGTTCTGATGTCAAAATAGTCAAGTTATATTTAATTGAACTGTTGTTGTGTTTACGTGTTTCTCACTTTGGGATTGTGTGAACAATGAAGAGTTTATAATCAAACTCTTTAACATATTACAGGCCAAGAAACGACCTGAGGCCCTAATTAGATCAACAGTAACTCCCTCCCCCTCTTTGGTGTCACCTATTTCCTGTGTTATTCACCCTCTGAGTTGGGTGGAGGGAAATTTGCGGCTAAAGCCCAACAATGCCTAAAGGCAGGCCGAGTAGCCACCATGTTGAGTTTCTCACCAGTGGCGCTCATCTGGGCAGGACTTTGAGCTGACTTGGATTAGAACTCGGCTCCACCTGAGAGATGTTCTAATCTTGGGGTAGGATTTGGGCATTTAAGAATTCAAGTTTTAAGCAGGTAGAAAGTCACTTGCCTGGTTCCTGTATATTTCCTCAACAACTCTGTTGGGGCAGTTTGGACCAGAGCTAGAGTAGAGGAGTGGGATGTTTTAACTAGTGATGATAAACCTGTAGCCTTCCAGTTGTTTCTGGATTCCCAACTCTTGTCAGCCTTAACAGAGTTACACGACAGTGGGAGGAGATCACACGTCACAGCTATATGTCCTGATCCAAAGTAGAGCACTTAAAGATCACATCTGATTGGATCCCATGGTGATTTATATCCTTGCTTAAATTGAAAGAGTTACGGTCTCTAAAAACTGCTACCGTATATTTGATATATTCAGTAACGTTGCAAACAGTCACTATTGCTTCTTTTCCCCAACAACCTTAAGGGACGGCACATTCACACCCTTCCACCAGACAAGGGACTAACCCAATTACCTCGTCTTAACACCTTGCATACTCTCATTTCAAGACTGTTGCAAGTTGCAGACTTTAGGCTCCAGCATCACGCTTCCTCTTCAATGTGCGTGCGCACACACAGCTCGCTCATTTTTTTGTGATGTTCTAGTGAAGGTGCCACACTGGCACCTACGACTCTGAATACCGAAGGGGTTTTGTTGATTATGCTTCAGAAGGGTAATAATATTTTGCCATTTTTTTAAAAAATTAACTTTGAAGATCACATGAAGCATAATGGGAATTCAATCAGCAAAAGGGCTGCATGGAGGAACTGCTGCTTGATTGGTGCCCCTTCTGTGGCTCGTATCCTTGGCCTATGGCCCATCCTTCCATAGGGCCGGCTTGCCCCAGAAGCTGCCAGGGCTGCTGCATTCAGCACATCAGCCCCCATCAGTTGTTTTTAAACTGAGGCTGGGAGGCCCTGTTTTGCAGTGAGCGCCCATTAATTCTGCTTTCTTCTGACACTTATCTCTGATCTCATTTCCTCCCACTCCTCAGTTGACTGCAACCATTGTTCTGAGCGCCCACTCCTGAATCTCTGCCATCCTCTCCCTCGCTCCATGTCATGCGCTGTGACAGGGTGACCTTGCTGGTGGCTGTGGTGATGCTTCTGCCATCCTTTACCACCAAAGGCCCAGGCAGGGAATAAGGATGATGCCACAACAGTAATAGCCCAGCACTTTCTCTCTCTCTCTCTCTCTCCACTTGGAATGGCAGCCATCTGAATGGACGGATAGATAACAGAGGCCACTGTTGTTTCCCATAGACTCTTTCTATAATTTTGCAGCAGAGACAGCAGTGGGACTCAAAAGTTATTGCAAAAAGGCGGCTGATGAGGACGCCGTGGCAGAATGCAAGAGAGAAACAGATGCTCTCATGCTCAGCAGACTCTTTTGCTGGCTTGTCCTGACACAAGTATTCCCCTTTAGGTGGATCCAGTCTTAATTCTACATGCTTTGAGGGGAGAGAGAAGCACTGTGTGGCATTAAGGTGCTTGTCGTCGACGTCCATCACCCTACATTTCATCCTAAATGGGAAATGTATTCTGTATACGGGACCGCCTCTCCTGGTATGCCCCGCGGAGGACCTTAAGGTCCACAAACAACAATATTCTGGAGATCCCGAGCCATAAAGTGGCTAGATTGGCCTCAACTAGGGCCAGGGCCTTTTCAGTATTGGCCCCAACTTGGTGGAACGCTCTTTCACAGGAGACGAGGGCCCTGCAGGATTTGTCATCTTTCCGCAGGGCCTGCAAGACAGAGCTGTTCCGCCTGGCCTTTGGGTTGGATTCAGTCTGACCCCTGTGTTTTCCTCCCTCATGGTTTGGATTTATGGACTACTTAAAATGAGGCTGCATTTTAAATTTTAATATTGTATTTTAATTATTATTTTTCTTTTCTTTTATGTAATTTTATTGGTGTTAGTCGCCCTGAGCCTGGTTTTGACTGGGGAGGGCGGGGTATAAATAAACAATTATTATTATTATTATTATTATTATTATTATTATTATTATTATTATTATACAGTACTGTACAGAGAGAGTGGGCCTGGCGAAAGGCTTTGGGCCTAAAAGCCCAAATAAGCCTCAAAGGCCTCTCTCAGCTCTCTTCCCTGAGCCACAACCCTGTTGTGTACTCTACTTGGGTGTTTTTAACTGTCTGGAACAGTTACTTAAAATTCTGCTCATGACTCTTGCTCGCCTGGAAAGAGTGTGAGGGTGTTGAAGCTAGCCTAGTGTACAAAGGTAACACACTCATTTGTTGCAAGGCCCACTTTGCCCTCTAGCCTCACCCAGTACTGGCATGTGGCCCCTCCAACGAAAAAAGTGGCCTTCAGGCTCAGTTGAAGGTTCCCCACCCATTGTTATTTTATTTGAGAGCCTGCCGAGGCCTCCCAGAAATGACACCTCTCTGTGGTAGTTGACAGGACCCCATTTACCAAGCACCACTAAGTCTTGGGCCTTTGCCAGGGATGTAAAAACTCTCCTTATCAGAATATCTGCAAGTCTCAGCCCCTCCACTTGATAATATGTTAATCATGACGATACAGGATAGCTGTAACAGACCCTCCAAATGTCTCTATTTTCCAGGGACAGAACCCAGGTTTACAGAAGCCATTCCAGTTACAGGTAGGTAGCCGTGTTGGTCTGGGTCGAAGTAAAATAAAAAAAATTCCTTCAGTAGCACCTTAAAGACCAACTAAGTTTTTATTTTGGTATGAGCTTTCGTGTGCATGCACACTTCTTCAGATACACTGAAATAGGAGTCCCCAGGCGCTTATGTAGAGAAGGGGTGGGGAGGGGAGGGGGTATCACTCAGAAGGGTGGTGGAGTCATACAGTTTTCTGATTTCATCCCAGAATGTCCCACTTTTCCATAGGACATCCCCAGTGCTTTTTCCCTTTACAAAAATGTTTAGGGGTCATTTTGACTCAATACAATCACCATTATATAGTTCAAATTGGGGAAAATAAATACAGTAAATGGACAAAAGTACAAAAATTCACAAAATGTTTAGGGTATGTGTACCCCAGCATCCCCCCAGAAAAAAACACTGGACACCCATATTTTCTCCAGAGAAATGTTGGAGGGTATGGAGTTTTGCGACCCCCTGAGCCAAGGAGATAGCAACTATACAACCTTTAGAAGGCATCTGTAGGCAGCCCTGTATAGGGAAGTTTTTTAATGTTTTATTATGTTTTTATATACAGAGGTAGCTCAGTTTAAGTACACAATTGGTTCCAGAAATCTGTACTTAACCTAAAGCGTACTTAACCTGAAGCGAACTTTCCCATTGAAAGTAATGGAAAGTGGAGTAATCCGTTCCAGATGGTCCGCGGAGTACTTAACCTGAAGCGTACTTAACCCGAAATACAGTGGAACCTCGGTTTACGACTACCTCCGTTTACGAAACCTCCGTTTACGAACGCCGCAGACCCGGAAGTGTTTACATCCAGGTTCCGCGGCGTCGGATGGGCAGATGCGATCTGCGCAGCTCACACATGCGCAGAAGCGATCTGCGCAGAAGCGCTCTATCGGCGCTTCGTGCACGCGCAGAAGCGTGCCTTCGGCGAGCGAATGCCTCGGCTAGCGAACGCCTCCGCGGAACGGATTGCGTTCGCAAACCGAGATACCACTGTATGAGTGTAATTGGTTCTGGAAGTCCATACTTAACCTGAAGGGTACTTAACCTGAAGCAAACTTTCCCATTGAAAGTAATGGAAAGTGGATTAATCCATTCCAGACGGGTCCACGGAGTACTTAAACTGAAAATACTGAAACTGAAGCGTACTTAAACCGAGGTATGACTGTATGTTGGAAGCTACCCAGTGGCTTGAGCAATCCATTCAGATGGGTGGGGCATAAAATTATTATTATTATTATTATTTAGATAGGGTGTTCCTGTTTTAACTGGAGAAAATTGGAGTATATGCTGTAAACTCCCGCCCCAAACATGAAGTGTGGAGACAATAACACAAGTCTCCATGGCAGGGCTGTTATAATCTGTACTTCCTCTCTGCAGTATTGAAATGATGATGATGGATTATGTTTATTGCAGTGTTGGGGCTTTTAAAAAATAATGATGATGAATCTGGCCTTCTCCACTGGAATGTGAGCATCAGGATATACACTTCTGTGTCCAGAAGGGAAGTTCATGGTCATAAAAGATTAAAAGCAGCACTGCTGATATATAGCCTACTGAACAAAGGTAAGAATCACATGCATCTGTTTCTCTGTCCATTTTCCCTCTGCCTCCGCTCACCATTGGCATACGGCCCCCAAACAGGAATGTGGTCCTTGAGATGAAAAGGTTCCCTTGGCATATCAACATTACTGAGCTAGGTGGAACAATGGTTTCAGTGGTGCCAACTCAAATAAAATATTGAGGGGAGCAGGTAAGCCCTGCCCCACATAATCAAGCACATGGTGCGGTTCATGTACACCATTTGAATGGCAATACCCATTAAATATTTTATTGGGGGGCCTGAAGGGACCTCGGCCCCTAGGAGTTGGCTCCTATGGGTCTGACTCGCTTCCTATGTTCTCATGTTTACTAAATGTTCAGAAACCAAAAAAAGGCCACATCATGGCAGTTTCCTTACTCAGAAATATCATATCTGTTTCTGTTGTTGTTGTTTAGTCGTTTAGTCGTGTCCGACTCTTCGTGACCCCCTGGACCATAGCACGCTAGGCACTCCTGTCTTCCACTGCCTCCCGCAGTTTGGTCAAACTCATGTTTGTAGCTTCAAGAACACTGTCCAGCCATCTCGTCCTCTGTCGTCCCCTTCTCCTTGTGCCCTCCATCTTTCCCAACATCGGGGTCTTTTCCAGGGAGTCTTCTCTTCTCATGAGGTGGCCAAAGTATCTGTTTCTGAGCCCCAGCTAAAAATCCTTGTTCAGAAACCCAAATGTTGCTAGTAGGAAGTATTTACTATACACTTTGAGCTGTGAATTTGAGCTGTGATTGCAGAATGACTCTGAGACTTAACTTTCTTGAATTGAGATGCTATGCTGTTCTCAGTTTTGCATGCTTGTGGGTGTACATTGATACTGACTCAAGTTGACCTTCCAGAAGTTAACTGGCACCAGGGAGGAGCATGTGCATATCCTGTTCCACTTTCTGACGCTAACAAGCCCTTGATATAAAGAAAAACCAGTTCTGTTAATCTTTTAAGCAATTTTCAATGTACTGTAGTGGAACACTGGCCATAGTCCCTAAGTGGAAGAGCAAGTACTACTTCTAATTGGATGTTTGTCAAACTAATGCCTGGTGCAAATGTAGGCGAACCATGCCTGCCCATGGCAGTCTGGAGCAAGGCCTCTTACCTTGCATTTCAGCATCGCTTGTTTACATCATGAATCTAATTGAAGATTTCCCTTGGAAGACCAATTTGCCTTGCAAAAATAGGGGTGGACACGGTCTGGGTTGCATTATTTGCTTATGATGTGGCTTGTAGAAACATGACAACTTGACATGTTGATCAAGTCCGGGTCATCATTCCTGTCCCTAGTTCTTACGTAAGCTGCTGCAACTGGGGCCTCTGTAAATACAGCAACTAGATCAGGCATCCCCAAACTTCGGCCCTCCAGATGTTTTGGACTACAATTCCCATCATCCCCGACCACTGGTCCTGTTAGCTAGGGATCATGGGAGTTGTAGGCCAAAACATCTGGAGGGCCGCAGTTTGGGGATGCCTGAACTAGATTAACATCTGCTGTATTATTTGATCCCAGCACAACGTTGGGTTTTACATGTGATGACCAGCTGCAGAATATGGATGTCTGGACAATAATTACCACTGGCAATATTTACTGTGTAATATTTCAGTTTTCAAAAGGGTTTACAATTCAGTTTCCTTCTGGCCAAACAAAATAAAAAAATTCCTTCAGTAGCACCTTAAAGACCAACTACGGTAAGTTTTATTTTGCATGCACACGAAAGCTCATACCAAAATAAAAACTTAGTTGGTCTTTAAGGTGCTACTGAAGGAATTTTTTTCTATTTTGCTTCGACTCAGACCAACACGGCTACCTACCTGTAACTAGAACTTCTGGCCAAAGTGAGGGGATTATGGTCTCCTTTTGCAGAAAACACCCCTAATGGGATGTTGACTGTTTTTAGCCACAGAATCAGGTGGGGTCTATCTTCTTCCTTATAGCTATGTTTTCACAGTGGAATTAAGAAGCATCCCTGCTGTCATGTTGTACATGCATTGATTTAATACATTCTTATTTTATATTCTGAGCTGATAGATCTGAAGGGCAACTAATAAAAACCTGCAGTTAAAAAAATACATAAAACCCCAACAAATCAAACTGCACAGATATTAAAACAGGTTGTGCAGCCAGGAAAATCAGGAGAGAAAAGAATGTCAAGTTGAATCAGATAAAAGTGATCAATAAGCCCCAAAATCCTTTGCGGGGGGGGGGGGAGACCCATCCTTATCAGTTCCCTAATAGCCAGAAAAGTGGAAGCAGGGTCAATGTCCCTACAAAGAGAATGCCAAGGTCTCAATGCCCTGTTTGGCTAACCACCCACCCGCCAAAGGTTTATAGTAAGGTTTCTCAATGCTGTAAGTTTTTATTAATGAATAGGTATGTTTTATAAGGGAGAAGTTGGTCCTTGAGCTATCCTAGCCGTACACAATTAAACATCATAGAGGTTAAACATGTCCCTTTGAATTGGGCCTGGAAACCAACTGGGATCCAGTGAAGTTGTCTTAAAATCAACACTGTATGTTCCACTCTTGCCATTCCCAGTTAACATTCTGGAATTACCTTCTGGACCAGCATAAGTACCAACTTCCTGGGGCCCTGGGTGCCCAAGTACCCACAAAATTCCCCATGAAGGCACCCACAAATTTCGGTGCCAGGGCCATGCAGCGTGCATGGCACCTACTGCCCCAGGCACCCGCGGTCGTGGGGCTAAGTTGGCATTCCTGTGGATCAGTGATAGTAGTAATAATAATAATAATAATAATAATAATAATAATAATAATAAATTATTTATACCCCGCCCATCTGGCTGGGTCTCCCCAGCCACTCTGGGCGGCTTCCAACAGAAATATTAAAATACAATAATTTATTAAACATTAAAAGCTTCCCTAAACAGGGCTGCCTTCAGATGTCCTCTAAAAGTCTGGTAGTTGTTTTTCTCTTTGACACCTGGTGAGAGGGCATTCCACAGGGCGGGTGTCACTACCGAGAAGGCCCTCTGCCTGGTTCCCTGTAACTTGGCTTCTCGCAGCGAGGGAACCGCCAGAAGTGTCCGGGTAGAACGATGGAGGTGGAGACGCTCCTTCAGGTATACTGGACCGAGGCCGTTGAGGGCTTTAAAGGTCAGCACCAACACTTTGAATTGTGCTCGGAAATGTACTGGGAGCCAATGTAGATCTTTCAAGACTGGTGTTATGTGGTCTCGGTGGCTGCTCCCAGTCACCAGTCTAGCCGCCGCATTCTGGATTAATTGTAGTTTCCGGGTCACCTTCAAAGGTAGCCCCACATAGAGCGCATTGCAATAGTCCAAGCGAGAGATAACTAGAGCATGCACCACTCTGGCGAGACAGTCCGCAAACAGGTAGGGTCTCAGTTATTGAGAACCTTTCAAAAGCAGCCAACGTGGAGTATGTTACAGCAATCCAGTGGTTTTCATCCAGTGTGCCATGGCACCCTGGGGTGCTTTGAATGATGGTCAGGGGTGCCGCAGGCCTCTGTCCCTCTTTCCTCCCCTCCCTCCTCTGATGCCCTCTCTTGTCTCTGTCTCCCAAAGGCTTGCACATCTGTTTATTTCAGCAGCCCTGGCTATAAACTATAAGCTCCGCAGGCGAGCTGTGGGAGGGACCTCTCTTTGGGGCAGGGGGTGAAGCTCAGAGACCTGGGGCAGTGGCTGCCCAGAGGACTCCCAAGGAGAGGGGAGAGGAGAGGAGGGGACAGTCCACAGGGGAGGGTGTTCAAAAAATTCTGCCAGCTCTGCAGGCAAGGGGTGACATAACTGGGCTCCTGAGCCCCACGCGGGTGCTGGAGAAAGAATGTAGTTAGTTAAGGGAGCCGTGGACTCAAAAAGTCTGAAAACCTCTGCAGTAATCTGTTCACACTTATGCGTGTGGTCCCCCAAGCACATCCAGCTAGGAGGCACAGGATGGCGCCAGAGGGCAGCAGCTTATCCCTGCTTTTGTACTTCCTAATTCCCCCAAATGCATCTACATTCCAAGGCTGATTTTTTGGGGGGGGGGGAACCACCCAAAAAACAAAGAATGTCCCCTTTGTTTTCTGATTGCTCAGAACAAAGGGAAGGAATAATGAAGAGAAAGGGGGGAGGAATAGTGAGACAGACTGCATACTGTTTCTGGAGGACAGCATCAAAGTAGAGGTGCCCTGAAGCATGTGAGATCAAGGCACTACAGAAATGGGGGTAAATGAAGGAACAATTACGGTAGATGCTCTCCTTCTCTCTTATGGCAAGTTTTCAAGTTGAAACCTTGTCTCCATGTAATCTGCTATGAGGTTTGCAGAAGGCTAGTATGGCGTTCCAGGCCTAAGGTCCTATTTATGTCAGAAATCATCTTTTCCTCTTTGGTGTCACCTATTTTCTGTGTGACTCATCCTCTGAGCTGGGTGGAAGGGAAATTTGGGGCTAAAGCTCAGCAATGCCTAAAGGACAGGCTGAGCAGCTACAGTGCTGAATGTCTCATCTGTGGGTCATCTGGACAGGATTTTGAACTGACCTGGATTAGAACTCAGCTCCACCCGAGAGCTGCTTTAATCGAGGAGTAGGATCTGGGCATTTAAGCAGATTTATATCCCCCCCCCCAATGACTAATAAAAACTCTGGTTGGGGCTCTTTGGACCACGGTTGTGACTGAGAGGGGTGTTAGACCAGGGACGATAATGTTATTGGGCTCCAACTCTTGCCAGCTTCAGTTAGCATGCTCAACGATCAGGGATTATGGGAGATGAGTACCATCTGGAGAATCATAGGATTCCCCACTCCTGAGTTTGATGTTGCAGCGCACTAATATGCAAAATAGATAGATAGATAGATACCGTAGATAGATGATAGATAGATAGATAGATAGATAGATAGATGATAGATAGATAGATAGATAGATAGATAGATAGATAGATAGATAGATAGTTGCGATATCCAGTTACAGGTTTCCTGCACTTTGTCCTTAGGCACTCTGCCGCCTTCGTATGCTTGGCCTGTGGTTCATCCTTCCATAAGGTCTGTTTGGCTCAGAAGCTGCCAATAGATAAATCCATCCCCAGGGCTGCTTCCTTCAGCACCTTGTCAGGTGAATCCTGCTACTTTCTGCAGAGGGTGGGAGGCCCCATCTCCAGTGCCCATGAACTCTGCTTTCTTCTGACGCTATCTCTGATCTCATTTCCTCCCACTCCTCTCCTGACTGCTGCCATTGTTCTGAGCACCCACTTCTGAATCTCTGCCATCCTCTCCCTCCCTCCACGCCATGCGCTGTGAGAGGGTGACCTTGCTGGTGGCGTGCTGCTCCTCATGTTGCTCTCTCCCGCCAAAGGCGCAGGCAGAGAATAAGGATGATGATGACACAACAGTAACAGTCCATCCATCTCTCTCTCCTCTCTGCCAGGCTGTCTTCACTCTGAATGGCCAAAGGGAGCCATTCATATGGCTGGATGGATATAGAGGCTGCTTTTGTTTCCCATTGGATCTTTCCAGAATATTGTGGCATACACAGCAGCAGGAATAAACGATAAATTGCAGGAACTCAGGCCAAAAGAAGATGGATTTCAAATAAATCTTCACAAGGTTTTACTGATGTGATGCGGAGTTTAAATGGGAATCAATCCCAATGTTGAAGGCAAATAAAGGTAAATTCCAGTAAAAATCAGGACAAGGCCCTGTTTCGACTATTCTTCGTCAGCAAAGATTCACAGGTCAAAGTGTACCAAATATGTTTGCCTTGCTAGCTCAAATTGTTTGCAGCAAACATATTTGGTACACTTTGCTTTTCAGTCCTGATATTTTAGCTCCTCCCAAATATGCATGCAGTCACAAGATAGATGGGTAGATGATAGATGATAGATAGATAGATAGATAGATAGATAGATAGATAGATAGATAGATAGATGATTGATATATTCTAGCAACTGCAAAATGCACACACATTACCCCAAGGCAGGATTGTTTTATATGTTGTCAGTGCTTCATCTCAGGCAAATAAATAAATCCATCTATTCAGACACATTACACAGAATTAACATTACACAAGGGGAGAAAGTGGTGGGCATCTCAACTTTTTCAATATCAGTTAAATCACAGCTAATTAAAAAAACCTCAACCTCACAGGTCAAAGTGTACCAAATATGTTTGCCTTGCTAGCTCAAATTGTTTGCAGCAAACATATTTGGTACACTTTGACCTGTGAATCTTTGCTGACGAAGAATAGTCGAAACAGGGCCTTGTCCTGATTTTTACTGGAATTTACCTTTATTTGCCTTCAACATTGGGATTGATTCCCATTTAAACTCCGCATCACATCAGTAAAACCTTGTGAAGATTTATTTGAAATCCATCTTCTTTTGGCCTGAGTTCTTGCAATTTATCGTTTATACACAGCAGCAGGACTCAAAAGGTATTACCGGTAGAAAGGAGGAAAAGGGTCATTATAAGCAGAATGCAAGAGAGAAAGAAGGTTCTTATCATTGCCAGATTTAAGGCAGTGTGAGAGCTGAGGGAGCGCAAAATATTATAACCACCAATTATATGAGTACCTACTGAGAAGATCCATAAAAAGTGACTGTACTGAAAGGAATTATAGTGAAAATAAGAAATATTTGGAGGGGGTTACAATTTTTGCCCTCAACTGCATTACCCAATTCTGCCGCTGTTCTCATGTTCAGTAAACTCTCTTGCTGTCTTGAAACAATTTTTCTCTTTCCTGTTCTGTGACCCAGTCTAACAACAGAAGAGAAACGCACAGCGTTGTATTAAGGTGCTGGTTCCTGGGTCCTATTGATGATATTGAGAGGGAATTTATTGATTTTCTAACATTACAAATTACAAAAATTCACAAAAACAACAACCAAAAGATAAGAATAAAAACATAAAAAAGAAAAACATATCAATTCTAACATTTTAATTAACATTGTAGACTTCCTCGATTCCCCTCACACTAGGTCCATTTTTAACTCCAAATTAAGCAATTTTCATTTATTATCTTAAATCATTCTAACACATTTTTTCATTATCTCACAACTATTTCTATTCTTAAAAACATCGACTATCTTCCACCCATAATTCATCTTAGTCCAAATCTAAATTTATTTTCCCATCCATCTATCCTCTATTGCTCCCCTTAGCCTCAAATTTATACCCAATTTTTTTCCATACATTCACATATTATTTCTTTTACCATAATATCCCTTTTATAATTTCATCCAAACCCTAGAGATGTTAGGTTGTTCTTAGACTTTGCATATGCTCAAGGAGGTACTAGCCCCATGTGTAAGGCTATGGTTCCAGGATATGGTCTGAAGGCAGCTGAGGGGCTACCACTTTGCCAAAGCCAAGGAGGTTCGGACAGTGCCTGGATGGGAGACTGCAGATCCATACATATATTTAAAGCACATCTAGCGCATATTTAAATCACATGACCTTCCCCCAAAGAATCCTGGGAATGACTATTCCCCACTCACAGAGATACCGTTCCAGGCAGCCTTAACAAACAAAGTTCTTTGTTTGGAAGGGTTCTTTGGGGGAAGGTCATGTGCTTTAAATGTGTGTTGGATGTGCTTTAAATGTGGACTTATTTAAGACTGACATGTATGCTAACTTGGGTTCCATGATGGAAGGAAGGAGGGGTATATAAATGTAAGGAAATACAATAAAAGAGGGTTAAACCCTGGCACAGCAAACATGTCAGGGGGCTTCTGAAATCAGGACCTGGGATTGAGATGTTTTGATAGATTTCTAAATACACGTAAACAAGGCTGGTGTGATGGAAGTATCCACCCAAATGTCCTTCCTTGGTTGAGTCATTATATTTGTTCTTAGGTTGTTAAGTCATCCCATGTTACCTGGTAGCAGCCTTAAGGAAACATCCTCAAATTGTCTCTTCTTAAATACAAATATTCCTATTTACCTTTCTAGAAGCTTTTTCAGTGCTCTGCAGGTTGTATCTCATGTCTCCTTCCCAAGACCAGGCCAAACATTTTTGCTGCCTGAGGTTATGAACAAGATTCCCTCACTACCACCACTTCATTCAACATATAGAAGCCACATACAAAAGCCACATACAGAGACCCAGTGTGGTGTAGTGGTTAGAGTATTGGACTAGATCCTAGGAGACCAGGGTTCAAATCCCCACTCAGCCATGAAGCTCACTGGGGATAGCCACTACCTCTCAGCCTAACCTACCCCACAGGGTTGTTCTTCAATCCCAATGTTGAAGGCAAATAAAGGTAAATTCCAGTAAAAATCAGGACAAGGCCCTGTTTCGACTATTCTTCATCAGCAAAGTTTCACAGGTCAAAGTGTACCAAGTGTATCAAGGCAAACATATTTGGTACACTTTGACCTATGAATCTTTGCTGACGAAACAGGGCCTTGTCCTTATTTTTACTGGAATTTACCTTTATTTGCCTTCAACATTGGGATTGATTCCTATTTAAACTCTGCATCACATCAATAAAACCTTGTGAAGATTTATTTGAAATCCATCTTCTTTTGGCCTGAGTTCTTGTAATTTATCGTTTATTTCTGGACTTTCCCAAGAACTCCAATTTCTACTGCTAAGGAGTTAAAGGCAGCAGGTATGGTTCTCTCCCTCCTCATTTAATCCTCACAACAACCCTGTGGGTAGGCTGAGAGGTAGTGGCTATCCCCAGTGAGCTTCATGGCTGAGTGGGGATTTGAACCCTGGTCTCCTAGGATCTAGTCCAATACTCTAACCACTACACCACACTGGGTCTCTGTATGTGGCTTTTGTATGTGGCTTTTATATGTTGAATGAAGTGGTGGTAGTGAGGGAATCTTGTTCATAACCTCAGGCAGCAAAAATGTTCGGCCTGGTCTTGGGAAGGAGACATGAGAAATCCATCTTCTTTTGGCCTTTAACTCCTTGGCAGCTGAATTTTTCTTCAGCAGTTGGGTCCTCCACCAGCTGGCTAACTTAGGGAGCCCAGGGGGTTAGGCATCATGGCACTGTGCAGTTCTGGCATCTTTCTACTGATCCTAGTCCCCCAGCCTTGGCCGTCTCAGACAACTACCGGTAGCTCCCTCTGCCCAACAGTAGGGCTGGCTCTGCCTCCTTCTAGTAACATTGTGAGGTGGGCTGAATTAGGCTCAGACAAGGAGCTGCAAAGTACTTAGTGAGCCCTGTGGCTAATCTGAGATTTGGACTCAGTTCTCCCAAAGCCAAATGTAGCTCTTCAGCCTCTACAACTAGCTGCTTTAAGAAAAGGGAAACTTTACTGATGATTAGGTTTCGGAATTGTGACTGTATAGAGGAAATATACCCTACTTCCCAACCTGTGAAAAACCACATTCGTTTTTTGAAGCGGTATGATATGTTTCTGTTCTACACAGTGAAGACTAAAAACTTACTTTAAGTGTTGTTTGTTTTTAAAGCATGCTCTGGACAGATGTGGCAATAAGCTCCTTTGGGCATCTGACTGTGCATATATACTTGGAAGTAAGGCCCATTGAATGCAATGGGACTTACTCTTAGGTAAGCATGTATAGAATTACAACCTGAGAGTGAGCAGAATACAGCCTTTCTTCCTTGACACAGACCTTACATTAACCACATTTAAAACACTGTTATAATGCCCAAAAGTTTCCAATGGATCACATTGGCCTCAGTGGAAGAGAGAGAATCGCCACCCCTACCCCACACAATGCTTTTCAGTCCTGATATTTTAGCTCCTCCCAAATATGCATGCAGTCACAAGATAGATGGGTAGATGATAGATAGATAGATAGATAGATAGATAGATAGATAGATAGATAGATGATTGATATATTCTAGCAACTGCAAAATGCACACACATTACCCCAAGGCAGGATTGTTTTATATGTTGTCAGTGCTTCATCTCAGGCAAATAAATAAATCCATCTATTCAGACACATTACACAGAATTAACATTACACAAGGGGAGAAAGTGGTGGGCATCTCAACTTTTTCAATATCAGTTAAATCACAGCTAATTAAAAAAACCTCAGCCCAGCTGCCCTTCTTCATATAGCAGGATACTCCTAAGGAACCAGGGTCTGCTTAATCATGAGAGAGAGAACCTTTTTTAAGGATTTCTTAATTACTTAACCTGGAGGTCAAGGGGAAGCCTGGTCCATCCAAGGGTATGTATAGACACAGGAGTCAGATTGTAACAGGAAAAATGGCTCATCTACTTTTGATATAATCAGGGAAGTGGATTAAATCTGCGGAGCATGGCTCAGGTGTGTAGGTGTAGGTGTGTGTGTGTGTGTGTGTGTGTGTACACACACACACACACATACACAGACCGCTTGATGGGGTGGGGTGGAGAATCCCCACCCTCAAAACAACATGGTCACTAACAAAAAATTATCCACAATATAGTCAGAGAATGGATTGTGTTCATATGGCACGGTTTTTCAAGTTCTCAGTTTCGTTGCTAGTTTGATGCATTGCCATAGCTGCCAAGTTATCCCTTTTTTAAGGGATTTCCCCTTATGCTGAATAGGCTTTCTCGCGAGAAAAGGGAAAACTTGGCAGCTATGTGCATTGCATTGACTACAGCGGTGTGCGCGTTATTATGAACTCGCTTAGACGCTTTCATGAGAGTTCGCAAAACAACAACAACAACGTGGAAACACCCTTGCCTAGAACTCCTGGCGATAAGGCTTTCTACCTCCACCCTTCTTTTAAAAAAAGTAATAATACAGTAATACAAATCTCCGCTTTTCACTCCTCTGCATGGGAGCTTAGACTGGCGTCCTCTGATTGGCCAGGCTAGGGCGCAGCCTCAACCAATGAGGTGCGACTTAAGCTTCCCCTTGAATGAAGTGTGTGTAATTTGTGAGTTGTTGTGTGTAAGTGAAACTGATCAAAGGCGCCACGGCTGGTGTTCTTGGCTCTAGAGGACAACTTGCCGCGTCGAGAGGCGGCGGGGACGGAGGCGATCAGCTCAATACACCCCCGCTGAGCTAGAGAACCGGAGAGCTTGGTGGGCATTTCGCTTGGGGATCAGGTGGCTCCTCCTGTCGCCCTCTTCTCCATCCCAAATGCAGAATGCCATAGCCTGAAAAACGCGCCGCCGCATGCCAGGAGCAAGTGGTGGTGGGAGGAAGGGAGAGAAAGGAAGGAAGGAAGGAAAAAGTCAAAGCAAATACAAAAGTAACTCAACATCTTTCAGCAATGAAGAGCAACTTGGTCAGAAGCTTCGTGCCTTGGCTGGTTCTTCTCCTGTGGAGCCTACGGTCTGCAGCTTCTCAAGCAGGTAAGTGACCCCGAACAGTCTAAAAATGTGTTACCTGTCGTCTTCTTTTCTTTTTGGCTGCCTTGAGCGGAATCGCGAGGAGAGAACTGCCCTTTGCAATAACACAATCGAGTGTCTGTTTAGCCCTAAACAGGACCTTACACGGCGGCTGTGTTTGTATCCAGCATGATAGTGGTGTGTAAACCACCCCCCCCGCGTTCCCCTGAAATCGGATCCGCGCCGTTTTGATTATCTTTCTCTCGTTTTGTCAGCCGTAGGGAGGGGAACTGTGTACTAGTTTCACACCACGGAGCAGCGACGCCTTTGAACCTGTGCCGCTGAGCTGTGGCAAAACCTATTTTTGTGTCTCGTCCTCCCCACACCCCAGCCTCTCAGCTCTTCCTCTCTCTAAAGGGAGAGGGACACCGCCCCCCCAAAAAAGAAACAATCGCAACGATCTTTTATTTTCGCGATTTGTACAGGTCTGAGGAACGCGATCCTGGCTCGATGATTGTGGGGTTTGGAGGAGAGGCGTGTGTGTTTCTCCTAAAAGGGAGGGCAGAAACTTCAAGGCAAACTTTATGGAATCTGTAAAATGTTGTTTCGCTTGTTTGAAGGGTTGGGTCTTGGAATCAACTGTGGGGAAGACTTTTGTGTGTGGGGGGGGAGTGCTTTAGGCGGATATTACAGAACCAGGACTTGATCTTCAGCCCTCCCAGCCTTTGAAATTGATTCCCTATGTCTTGTTTAAACCTCAAAACCCTGGCGCACCTGAAGTAATGATAATAAACCAGTGACTGTGAGCATGTGCAAAGTGTATTTCCCTCTTCACTGAGTTTCCATAGCCCCTCCCCACTTACATACCTGGGATTTGGTGCTTACAGGATATATAGGTTAGAGAAGGTGTGGTTTTCAGGTAGGATTTGACTCTTTGTTTTTCCCCTTGAAGTTAAGTGCCATCTTGGAGGGAAAAATTATTGTTGTATTAGTCATTAGTGATGTATGAGACAAGTGGCTACTTCACACAACCCTTCCACAAAATTTTATTCAGTGCCATAAATGTTCTCCTCCCTGAGGAGTCCCTCCACTCATGATGTTCTTAAGGAGAAAGACTTACGTGTTTCTTTTTCTTTCTTTCTTTTGGTTGGTGTGGATACTTGGGTCAGAGTAACTTCCTCTTCATGGTTCCCTATCCAGGGCACATAAAATAACTGTAACCATAACCCTGCTTACCTGGGAGTAAGCTCAGTTGAATACAGTATGTCTAACTTCTGTGTAGACATGGTTGGGACGTGGGGTTCATGTTGATCAGTTGCCCTCTAATAACCCTGCCTGAGATTGAAATATGGCAAAGGAGTGGATTCATCCTGCTCTTCAAAACAGGTTTATGGGGTTAAGTAGGGGATTCGGATCCATTGTAGTTATTGAGGCTGCCTGAGGGAGTGGCAGCTACTCCAGACTAATTAATGGAGTTTGGGGGCGTGAGTCTGTGTATCTGACATTCCAGTCACTAATATAGATTAGAATCCTGACTCCACCTATATTGAAAGAACATGCATGGGGGAAGAGCTAGAAACAAGCTTGTCAACACTTTAATGGTGGTCTTGAGTAGAAAAATCCAACGAGGTAACACATGCTCTTTCAACTCTTCTCTAGTGTGCTGTGCTTACACAAATTCTGAACCAACCATAATATTTTAAGTTACAGCCAGGTAGCCGTGTTGGTCTGACGCAGTCAAAACAAAATAAAAAATCCTTCCAGTAGCACCTTAGAGACAAACTAAGTTTGTCATAGGTATGAGCTTTCGTGTGCATGCACACTTCTTATCTGAAGAAGTGTGCATGCACACAAAAGCTCATACCTATGATAAACTTAGTTGGTCTCTAAGGTGCTACTGGCATAATATTTCAAACTGCCAACTATTGGGAAAAGCTTGCCTTGCCCCAGTTATCCTGGGGGTGCAATGTAGGTGTTGTGATGTAGAGAATTCTGTGGGTTCTTGTTGCCTACTACCCAGAAAGAAGGGGGGCATTAAATTGGTACTGGTGCATGATTTTCTCCTGCTCTCATATAATATTAGAACCCAGGATCATTCAATGAGGCTGAATATTGGGGAGATTCAGGGCAGACAAAATGAAGTACTTCTCTGCACGGCACATAACGACAGCTCCCACAAGAGGCAGGGATGACCACCTACTTGGATGACTTTAAAAGATTAGACAAGTTCAAGGAGGATGAGGCTATATTTATGGCTACAAAGAGAGAAATGCACTCTGTGCATCCTGTAAGCCCCTGAATATTAGTTGCTGGGGAACACAAATGTGAGAGGGCCACTGCAGGCATGTCCCTGGTTGGCCAGTGTAGCTAACAAGATGTTGGACAAGCTTAAGGAATGTCTGTGTGTGTCTCTGTGTGGGACTTGCCATAGTCATTCCTGCGTTTCCATCTCCCACTGCTGAACTGTGTCATTGGGGGAGAAAGGGGAGAGGCCTTGTTGCCTTGCAGGTGGCATTCTTCCATTCCCGTCAGATCCAATCCATAACTTGGGCAGGCATGTTCCAAGTGCGAAGATTAAACACCACAAAGGGAGAAAAAGTTTTGATTTGAAAAGGGCCAAGTCCACCGTCCTATCTTGTTTTGTGGTTTCTTAAGCCAACAGACGGGGGGGAAATAAAAGGAGTCCCTTAAATCGATGCTGTTTGAAAGGTTAACCTCTCCAGCTAGGCACTGTGGTATGGAGGAATTTTTCTGCACAGCGTTTCCTTGGCTATCTGTTGTTAAAAAAAAAATCTTTGGAGAGGGGGTTGTGTGTGTGAAATAACTATGGATGTCCTCCTCTCTTAGACCCCTGGACACAGAGTCAAAACAGGTTAAGCATTTGTTCCGTTTTTCTGGCCGTAAATTTGTTTGCAAATATTTTTGAGAACAAAGTCCTTTGGAATGCTTACCTTCCTTGGCACCAGTGGGTTGGGGAACCACCTGCGACCTTTCAGATGTTGTTGAGCTCCATCTCCTATCAGACCCACCGGCATGGCCAGTGGTCAAGGCTGATGGGAGAAGTAACCCAACAACAGCAAGAGGACCACAGGTTCCCCATCCTTGCTTTATTATGCCCATGTTATCTGGAATGCGGTTTTCTTGGTGTATTCTAGGGAAGGTTTAGGGGCTGGTGCCTGCATGGGCAGGCTGCAAGGTGGTGGATGAAGGAGAAAGCGAGAGAGATGGGAGTAACCTTTTAGCAAGGCTTTGTTGTCATAAGAACATGGATCGGGCAAAAATTCCTCCCAGTCCAGGATCCCGATAACAGCCAGCCAGGTGCCTCTGGGAAGCCAACAAGCAGGGCTAAGAGGCAATAGTTGCCTCTTGCTCTTGAAGCCTGCAACTGGCGCTTGGAGGCTCCATTATGGCTGTTATTCATTGATAGGCCCTTTTTTCTCATATGGGTGTCTAATCCCGCTTTAAAGCCATTTAACCCAGAGGTCATTACTATATCTTGTGGCAGTGAATTCCACAACTAATTTATGCTGAAAATAAATAAATTGTGCTAGAACTGCTAAGATGGGTTGCTGTAGTTTTAAAAACGATAGTAGCGTGGAGGGCGTCCAAATGTACAGGGCCCTCTGCAAAAAAAGGCAAATGTGTGGCCCTCCAGATGCTGTTGGACCGCAAAGTCTAAAGTGCTGCAGGACTAATCTGATGGGCAATCTCCAACATTAGCAACAGCAGCAGACCTGTTTAAATGAATTGACCTAAACCCATTGACTTCAATATGCCTGCTCTGATTATTACTACGTAAATGTTGGGTCTACCCCTTAAACATTGTGCTAGAGGCTGCTTAAAAGAGCAGTAATGTCAATTCATGCCAATTAACATGGGAGCAATGCGCTTCGTTTTTGTAAGACCTTATTTAACTGAAAAGCAACTAATCAATATATTCAATTATAACAAACAGATAGTCTTCCTCTGCAAATGTGTTTATGTGAGGTGCCTGCAGGGAAGTGTGGCCTTGGACAGGGTCTCTTGGCACACCTCCAGCCCGGTGACCCTACGCAGAACAACCCCTTCCCGTCTTTCCTAACTCTTGCGGCTGGTATATTTGCACTGGCACAAATGATGCACCTTTTCGCTTTATGTTGCATTTCAGCTGACATGTATTCTGCCTTTTGTACTTTACACAGTGTTGCAAGGCACTTGTACTCTGCAGCTGTTCGCTAATGAACAACTCTGCTGTGGGGAGCCACCTCGTAGGTGAAATCGCCCTCTGTGAAGTCAGAGAGGTCATTGTCCTCTATGTTGTTGATAGGACTCTACAGAGAAATCACATCTCACAACCTTTTCTGCTGCCAGCACCAAGGCAGCACTGGCATGTTTTTTTAGATATCTTTATTGTCATTGTCCCCTTGCGGGAACAACGAAATTACTCGGTTGCTACATCCACTCAGATAAAGCATTCCGCATAATCCAAAATTACAAAACCGAATTAAAAACAGTAAATATAATACAAAATAACAAGTCAAATAAGATGACTTCAAAGTCCAGGCTTTCCATTTAAGGCCAAAATCGCTCTAGAGAAGAAACTGTTCCTGAGATGGCTCGTTCTTGCCTGCATTGTTCTATATCTCCGTCCCGATGGCAGGAGCTCAAAGAAATGGTGACCAGGGTGCATTGGATCTCTTGATGGATCTCTTGGAACTGCTACCTTATTGGAAGGTAGTGATCAGGCCAAATAGACAGAATGAAACTGAGAAGGAAGGCAGACCTCCGTAGGGAACCTTTGCTGGTTCCCCTACAGAAGCATTTCTGTGATTCCTTCCGTAGCTCAGCGGTAGAGCATCTGTTTTGTATGTGGGAAATCCCAGGTTCAATCCCTTGCTTCTCCAGGTAGGGTTTGCAGAGGCCCCTGCCCTGGGACCCTGCTAAGCTTCTGCCAGTCAGTGCATACAGAAATGAGCTAGATGGGCAGTGAGTGGCCTGACTTGGTATAAAGCAGCTTCCTCTGTTCTCAGCTATCTTAATTTCCTCTGCCAAGAGGAAACAACCTTTATTTTTCTCTCCCTAGGTTGATGTGTTGGTACACAGCTGCTGGACAACCAAATGCTGGAAACCTTGTTTACGTTTATATATATATATATATATATACTTAATGAGCACTTGCTAATGAGCCCTCTCTTGCTCTCCTCCCTCGGTTAATAGAGACCAGGTTTCCCCAGTTGCCCGAAACCAGTTTTGTGTCAACATTCTTGACCTCTGCTAATTGCTTTCCCCAAGTATGCTGTAGCTTTTGCCAGTGGGAAGAAAATCAAACAGTGTCGGTCAGATAAACTAGAGGGAAAACCTTCCTTCTCTGCCCAGATTTCCAGTTCAAGACACACCTGCCTAAGCAATGCTGAGATTGGGAGGAAATAGTCTACTTCTTAATAAATCCATGGGTCAGAGATCCCCTCCCCTACTTTCCCACACATAAGCTGGGCTAAAACTAAGTCCTGATAGAAAAAAAATTCAACCTTTTTTTGGGTTGCATTTTTCTTCCATGTGATAAGTATGTACCTGCACAGATTTTTCCTGGCCCTTTCCAACTGTGAAAAGACATGGGAAAGGACCCCTAGTAACTTCTAAATCAGGAGTCAGCAAACTTTTTCAGCACAGTCCCTCAGACCTTGTGGGGGGCTGGACTATATATATTGGGGGGGGAATGAACGAATTCCTATGCCCCACAAATAACCCAGAGATGCATTTTAAATAAAAGGACACAGTCTCCTCATGTAAAAACACGCTGATTCCCGGACCGTCCGCGGGCTGGATGTAGAAGGTGATTGGGCTGGATCCAGCCCCCGGGCCTTAGTTTGCCTTGTTGTTGTTGTTTAGTTGTTTAGTCGTGTCCGACTCTTTGTGATCCCATGGACCATAGCTCACCAGGCACTCCTGTCTTACACTGCCTCCCGCAGCTTAGTCAAACTCATGTTCATGGCTTCAAGAACACTGTCCAACCATCTCATCCTCTGTCGTCCCCTTCTCCTTGTGCCCTCAATCTTTCTCAACATCAGGGTCTTTTCCAGGGAATCTTCTCTTCTCATGAGGTGGCCAAAGTATTTGCCTACCCATGTTCTAAATGGACCATATCTGTGAGATGAGTTCTATTATAATTCTAATGACAATGCTACATCTGTAGAATCCTGATGTTACACAGAACTAGACTTGGCTTGGCTTGAAAAAAATGAGTTGGTAACATTTTGAGCAAACATGGCAGGCCTCTTCCCCTTCCCCACGTTATCACAAGCATGCTGCATGCATCTGGGACTGTGGGGAAGATACACCAGACAGGCATGAGTTCTGTTCTCTCTCACTTTTAGGCATTACAGTGTAAACACCAAGGGAAACTTTGGCCTTACAGTCATATCTCGGAAGTTGAACAAAATCCATTCCGGAAGTCCATTCAACTTCCGAAACGTTCAACTTCCAAAGCGTGACTTCCGATTGGCTTCCGAATGTCTGCCCCATCAGACATTCAGCTTCCAAAATAACATTCAAAAACCAGAACGTTTGACTCCCAAGGTGTTTGGGAGCTGAGGTACGACTGTATATTGGACATACAGTGGTACCTCTAGTTACAAACTTAATTTGTTCCAGAGGCCCGTTCTTAACCTGAAACTGCTCTTAACTAGAGGCGTGCTTTCGCTAATGGGGCCTCTTGCTGCTGCTGCTCCGCCGGCACACGATTTCCGTTCTAATCCTGAGGGAAAGTTCTCAACTTGATGTAACTCTTCCAGGTTAGCGGAGTTTGTAACCTGAAGCGTTTGTAACCTGAAGCGTTTGTAACCTGAGGTGTTTGTAACTCGAGGTACCACTGTATTGCTTAAGTGTATCGATTAGGTAACCAACATGGTGCCTTCCAGATGTTTTGGACTACAACTCCCATCATCCCTGGCTGCTGAGCATGCTGACTGGGGTTGATGGGAGTTGTAACTCACAACAACTGGAGGGGTAGCACATTGGCTATACTGTACCTGAAATAGAGGAATTAATGCAATCGCCTGGTCTAGCCTTGGTCCAGGAATTCCCTTTGGTTGATGCCAGGATGAGCCCATTGTTAGATTAGGCTTCAAGGGTAGCTTTTACAAGATCTGAAGGCGATGAGTTGATAAGAGGAAATCCATCTTGCTTACCCTAAGCACTGCCATAGTATCATCTCTCCAACACCCCAGTCCTCACAATTCTGCTCTCTTGTCAACAACACTGCAACACAGCCACACTGCTAATTGCCACAAATACTCTCCTCACTTTCTCCAGGCCTGCTCCCTTCCAGAAAGGGTCATTCAATTAATATGTACAAGAAATCTTCTAAAGGTTAAGAAGGCTTTGTCAACTTTCCAGTTCCTGGCCAATTCTCTGCTCTGTTGATAGATTTAAAACAACAACTACTACTGTACTTCTCTCCCCACCCCCCACCCTCTCTGTGTGTATTTTCTAGGCTACAGACAAAATAATTGTTATCTTAGGGTTGGGAGGGACTGGAACATCTTCAGTCCAGGTCCACCCTGCCTTCATGTGGCATTAGCCACAAATTGGCCTCCCTGCAGATTAAGCTGGAATGAAAGTCAGACAGTAGGATGCCACAAAAAGGGTGGCAGAGCAAAGGAGGTGCCTTGTGCCAAAGTGCCTGCAGAGCACCCAGTTCCTCCAGCAGACTGGATGAGTTGGGAGGGCACATGTCATAAAGGAAGGGAGGGCAAAACTCTTAGAGCCACACCAGGGTTCGAAATTGGCCAGGCGCTAGGCGCATTTTGTGCCTAAAAGTTCTCCATTTGCGAGCACCTCAAAAAGTCTGGTTGCCATTTTTTGTGCCTGACTGATACTCAAGGATTTCTGAAATGTACCGGTATGTGTTTTGAAGCCTCAAAGGATTTTAACAGGAGTTTAACAGTAAAGAGTGTTTTGAAAACTGAAGTATGGTACCAATATTTGTATTGTAAACACAAAATTAAGCATGTAGGTTATGGCTAAGAGGCAGTGATGTCAGCAGTGAACTTTCTAGCTAAGCAGGGATTTGAGTCTTGGATTCTTGCATCTACACTCGACAATCTACCCATGTAGACTGTGATTGCTTTCATTGTCTACACCAGGGATGGGGAAAACCCCAACTCTCCAGTTGTTGAAGGTTTCCAACTCCCATCAGGCATAACCAGCATGGCAAATAGGTCAGGGATGATGGGAAATGTAGTTCAGCATTATTTGGACAGGTTGCCCATCACTGACTGTACCTCGGATTGCATTTGCCTCACAAAAATCTGGGAGTTTGTTAAAAGGCTGTGTGAAAGAGGAACTAGTGTGTGAGGGTATCGTGACTTTAGGGTTTCATGCATGTTATTTGTGTGTGTGCCTATGGATGGAAGAAGGACAGCCTGTATTGTCAGGGGGATAAACATCTGTGGGGCTGAGATACAAATGATAACGGGGCAGTGACCAAACAATGGAGCCTATTTCTCTGATACATTTATTTCTGATTGGAATCTGTCCAGCCCTTGGTTCAGTCTCTGCCTCCCGCTCTTGAGATAAAAGAACTCTTTGTTGCTGGACCTTCGCTTCTGGTTTGACCAAACCCCTTAAGTCTCTTGCTGAATGATTATTAATTTGGAAAATGCGAAGTGCTAGGCAAATGGAGGGGGTTCGGGAATCATGGCATTTCAGTCGGAACATGACCAAAGGAAATCCATAGTGGATTAACTGTAATATAAGGTTTTGCCCCAGAACCAAGTTTTAGTGCCAAATTGATTGTGGTTACTCCATGGAGAGGGGAAAATACTTTGAGCATGCTCAAAGACACTGAGTATCATGGCCCTGTCCATCTTGCAAATGTGTACAAAAATGGTCCATGCTGTAGAATGAAGGTGGACAGAACATGGATTGTGGTCTGCAAGCTAATTCAGTTGGAGAACTGAGTGTTTTGCTGCTCGTTGGGGTTCTTGTGAAGAATGCTGGGCTTTTTCCAACAAGGCACTTCTTGTGCATACTCAGGGTCAGTCAACACAGAGTACTTATGTGCTCTTCAAAAATCCCATGAGCTCTTGCTGGATGACCACAGAGTTTCTTGTTGTGAAAAAGAAAAAGTAGTTTGACCGGCACAAATCTAGAATACTCTGGTTGCTGGCTTCATATGGAACTCCTTTTTTGGGGGTGGGGGGAAGGTGAAGGATCATTGTTTTTAAAAAGGGCACCCAACAGATTCAGAAAATGACTTATAGATGCTCCAGCTGGCTCAGACATTTGAGCCAAGCCACCTGATGCAGGGAAATGCAAATAAATCCTGCAGGGTCCATAGCCAATTTAACCTTGTAGAAAAATCATCACTGTATTTAAGGAAGTGGTCCAAAATCGATGGGGGAGATTGTTCCACTTTAGCTAGAGATGCTCACAAAAAAGGCACAGATGTTCTTATGGCATGTTGAAGCCCACCTGGCACTGAAAATGTCATTCTGGATCTCCTCCTTGGAGGAGCTCTCCTCTTCACGCTCTCCTGTTTCCTAATGCAGGCAGCCATTTCCGTGTGGTGCAACTTTTAGGTCCAAGGGGCTGTGCCCTAATCTCTTCCAACTATGCACAGCTTATGCTGTCAGAGATTTGCATGGCCAGGGCTGGGCAGGATTGTCCCTCCCATCTGAATCACTCCAAAGGGAGGGGTGGGGGGAGGGGAGGCCCTTTCGTAACTAATAGGTAGTAGTGCTTGCTGAGTAAATAGCCGCTAGCGAAAAACCAGGTGTGCAGGGGAAGATCGGAAGGGTGGATGCCCAGCCATGAAGCAACTCCAAGCAGCAGCAAAGCAAGAGGGATGATGTATTGGAGGGGTGATCTACTTGAGGGATCATATCCAAACAAGGGGGTGTTGAAAAGCATTGTCGCCATGGCCTCCGCCCACACTTGGCATGTGTCCTCTCCTGCCAGGTAGGGACAGGGTGTCTTCACAAACAGAGCACTGAGTCAACTGAGAGAGAGAAAAACAATGTTGCTGGCTCATCCCCTGCAGTTTGAATGGGTGTTAGGGACAGACACCAGCATAGCTCTTGGAATCGCCACTTAAGCAATCCTATGGCAGATGTTGGTTTTAGGACAGGGAGCTTATCCACAGAAGAGGGTGGTTGTTGTTTTTGAAGCGAGGGAAGGATACAGCTGCGTACATGCCATACATTTATGCTGGGAACTCTAGTTCACCCCTCGCCATGGCTGTAGCCAGGATTTATGTTATGGGGTGGGTAGGGGGACAGGATGCCCGCTGTCATCCTCCTCTGACTGGTTCTGTCTAGAAGATTCGGAACGAAATGTCTCAACAGTTGTTTTAAATGACTTTCTTTTGACCCCAAGTGCTCAGGAAAAAAACACCTGTCAAAATCTTTCTACGATTTCTACTTTTTAGTTAAGTATTTTTAATCAACTGAAATGAGGAAGGCTCCTGGTGATAGGGAAACCCTGGAGGGACAGAACGATCGATGGTTACTCCTCTCTTTCTTTCTTACCAAGACCAGAGAAGAGGGAGGAGGAAGTGGGCAGAGAAGGAAAGCCCACACAGAAGCACCTGTGGCTTCCAGTGCAGCTGCCTGCACTAATTTTAGGCTTTTCAACTTTGACATTGCCCCCTGTTTATAAAAAAAAAAAGCTTTTCAAAGTCTGCCTTCTACATTCTTACGCCTCCTCCTGACAGAGGATACACTTTTGGAACAGTGGCTGTAGCAGCAGAGGCACAAATAAAGCTCTGCTAGAGGCAGCTTCGTAGCATGCATACTCCCTTGGAATCAGTCCAGTTCAGAAGTGCAGGGTCTCTTCAAGCCAAGCCCCCTTCTAAGATTATGCAAGATTATACAGTCATGTTATAATTGTCGTCGCTGGCATCCGCCTGTCTCGAGAGACAATGGAGCGCGCCTCCGGGGGTGAAGTCAAACCGCCGTATTAGCAGCACCAAAAGTGACCTCTGTTGGGCGCAAGCCTGGGCAGTGTGAATGGAGGTTTTGGGGATGCCCAGATAACTAGACTTCACTGGTGTGGTCCAAAGGAAAGCAGAGCAATACGTTTGGCGCTAGCTTGGCTGCTGGAGTTACTGGAGGGAGGCGTGCAAGGCACCATCCAGCTGTCTTAGGGACTCCACTCCGGATTTGTGTAGCGTTTACTCCTTAGCCTTTTCTTCTCTCAAATATAATTTGATGGTGGTGGTGGTGGTGTATGCATTTGCAATGCTCAATGCAGATCTCTCTCTGTTGCCTTCCAGCTAGGTCTGCTATTTTGTGTGCACGTTTGTGGGCAAATGTTTTGGAACGCTCCAATAGCTTCTTTCTGAGCGACTTGAGTTGTGTTTACCTTGTTACACAACAGAACATGCACACCATTCTCTTGAAACTAAATGTGCCTCCTTCAAAGTGACCCTAGGAGCCAATCTTTACCCGACTCCGACTCGCCTCCTTTCACTCTGCTTGACTCCAATAAGCACAAAGGGTGCAAATACTTCTTCTTAGTTGCTAAACAGCTTCCTTTTCATGCTGATTGGGTGGCTCTGGGATGCTGGATGCAGGGACCCTGCTAGAACTCTAGTAATGGGTCTTTGACCCCCTGCAACCCTGGACCACTGCACCTCTGCTTAGAATATGATGGAAGTTCAGGAACGGCTTAGGAAAAGACAGATTCCATCAGTCCACTGTCAGGACTGTTATCGTTGCATCCTGCAATTTTTCTGAGGAACAGGGTGACATATGCCTCTTAAAAAACAAAACAAAAAAACAAACAAAAAACAAACAAACCCTCAGAACAACCCTATGAGGTATAAATACTGTAGATTGCGGGAGTGTGACTGACCCAAGGTCACCTAGTATGTTTTGTGGCTGAATTTGGCCTCTGTTCTCCTGTCAATCACTGTGGCTCACTCTCTTCGAAGACAGTTTAGGGGGACTCTTGGGTGCTAAAAGTCCATTCTAAAATAGTCTCACCAAAGCCCAACTTAACGTGAACGTTATGTGATTAGCAGGAAACAGGTGGATGAAAGGCACTTGCTGCCTCATCTCCCAGCTGAGTGGCCCGTTCAAAGGTACTGTTCAAAGGTACGGGAGGAAATACTGAGTTACCACCCAGCCACTCCTTTCTTTGTATTTTCTATATGGGAAAAACCATAGAGCAGGAAGTGAGAGTCTACATCATAGAATCGTGGAATTGTAGAGTTGGAAGGGATCACAAGGTCCATCTAGTCCAACCCCCTGATGTTGGACTACAGCTTCTATCAGTCCTAACCAATAAGGCCAATGGCCAGCGATGATGGGTTTTGTAGTCTAGCAGCACCTGGAGGGTCCAGATATTAACCATAAACCGCAGTGACCCTAAAATGGAACCTTTCAGTCTCCCCATGGTTGTGCCAGGGGAAGAGAGGAAGATAGGAGCATAGCTGTCAAGTTCTCCCTTTTTTAAAGGGAAATTCCCTCATGCTGAATAGGCTTCCTCACGAGAAAAGGGAAAACTAACTTGACAGCTATGGATAGGAGCATATGAGAGGGAGGTTCACTGGGCTTATAAAGCTAAACTGTGGCTTAGTATCACACCTGAATGCAGCCACTGTGAACTTTGAATTCTGTGTGGCAGGCAACTGTGTGCCAGGGTTGGTAGTATTACTGCTATTGAGTATTTATGCAGATCTTTTGAGTGTTCTTGATGCACGTTATCCCAGTCATCTGGACAACAGCCCTGTAATGTAGCTCAGACGGATTATCACTGAATTGCATGTAGAGGCGTGGTTATGGCAGCAAGATCTGAACTGTGATTTCCAAGGTACTGCATCTCAAACCCAGATCAGCCTCTTCTCCAGATATTTTTAAAGACTTCAACTCTTATCAGCCCAAGCCAGCACAGCCAGTGGTTAGGGAGGATGGGAGTTGTAGTCTAAAACATTTGGAGAGGACTAGGTTGGTGAAGGTTGAATTAATGCATCTATGAATCCCTGTTGAATGCATGTATGGCTCCCTCCACTACCATGGTTTTTCCATACACAGCACTAGTAGCATGCATACTGTCCACACAGATAAGCGTGGCGATTGTCCTCCTTCCCCCTGATGTCATGATGGGCAAGGGCTCCAGTTGGCACCAGGAAGCAAAAGGGTGAATGGGGCTGACAAGGTTCCCTGGCAGCTGCAAATGGCTGAGGGCCAGGTATGAGAACACAATTGGCAGCTGATGATTTATAGAAACCTGAGCTTCAGCTTTTTAAGATGGGAAGTAGCTGGGCTTTAGTAAAAATCGGGGACTCTGTTCTCCCCTCTTTCTATAGAAGCCAACTTCCTCCTGGTTTTAATACACTCCCGATTGTTCTCGAGCTGTGGACTCAGCATACACAAACCACAAGCATGCAGTGTGTAAGGAGGAGAATGGGTCATTTATGATTGCGAATAATAATCTATATAAAAGTGCCTAAAATGAGGCAATCCCTGCACCCACAATATAATAGGCACGGCACAAGAGGAAAAAAGGGATGGGGAGGGAAGAGGAATGCCTGCAGATGGTTTTGTGCTGAATGGTGAGCTTAAGGCGACTAGGCTTTATTTTGTTTTCTGCCTGTCTTTCTACACTGGAAATGTGGAACTCAGGTTTATACTTGTTTAGGGCTCTGCGCTGTCGTTCCAGAAGGGCAGCAGTGAGAAGTATTTATAAACAGAAGAATGCAGAGAAGGATCAAAGGGCGGCCCCCTTTGTGGAGATGTGTTACTCTGCATGCTATCCTTCTCCCACGGCTGGCTGCTGCTCCCAACTGCCACAGAGCTGTCAACCCTCCCTCTCTTTCCACCCATCCCTTTTGGAAGGCATGTGATTCCTTTGAGCACTGCATCCGTACATTACATTTCTTTCCACTCTCTGTCATAGCCACCCAAGTTCTGCCTATAGGAGAATAGTATGCTCCTAAGCAGTGGTCGAAACTCCCATTGTTCTAGGCGCATTTCGCGATAGGGAATTTCAATAGCAGTTTCTGAGCTCTGGCCGCAGTACTACGCCTAAGATTTCAGATTAAAACTGCAGAGTGGAAGGAAAAGGGAGGGTGCTTTTTTGCCTCCCCGCTTCCAGCTACTCTCTGAAGACTGGGGAAGAGACCCTTTTAAGAATATTACGGGGGTGGCCAGGGGAAGGACTAGACCACGTGAAAAATGAACATGAGATTTTAGCTGCAGTTCGTTCATTTTCAGCTTTGTATTCCTTTTATAAGAAAGCGCACCTAGACATTCTGTTGTAGCACCCGTATCCTACGTTTAAGGTGCCATTTAGCTCCTAGCTTTCATATCTCAGTTTTAACACTTCTCCTAAGAGTCCGCAGTGCAATGAGGGAGTTTTGGACTCTGGACTTCATGGGTTGTAAAGCTGCGGGCAACATTCTGTCAAGGCAAGCAGGCCTCCTTGCTCAATAGTACATTCTCCCCCTCTTTTCCTGCTGTACACCCCCTAAATCTGTCTGGGTTTCCCCCCAATGCTCCAGAGCACATTTAGGTGTGGTATGGGGGGGGGGAGACCCATTGCCCCAGCGCTAACATAGCCTCCAACATTTCTCCCATGAAAATAGGGATGTCCTGCCATACCCTCAAACGCCTCTCTGATGAAAATAGGGACATCCTAAGGAAAGGTGCTGGGATCAAATCAGAAAATGGGTCGGCTTCTCTAAATCAGGGACTGACCCTGGAAAATAGGAACACTTGGAGGGTCTGTGCTAATCCCTGTGCTGGCATAAATATTTAGTTGAATAGCACCCAATGGGATCGCACACACCCTGGTTCTTAGGTGGCAACATGTATTATTTAATTTAGTTAAAAATGCAGTACGCCACCCCTGCTGTGTTTGCCTCTCCCCATTCCCTAGATATGCTGCTGGACCTCTGTCCCAAAATCCTGCCCTGATGGCAACAGTGATGAAAGAGTTTGAATGGACTGGTTTGGTAGTGCTCTGCTGATGACGGCAACATTTTTCGATGAATTTTACAGAGCTGAACCTGAGCACCCCTTCATTGTTATGCACCCACGCCATGCCTTTAAAAGCACATGGAATTCCACGGAGAATCCTGGGAACTGAAACTGCAGTTCCTGCCACCCTTAACAAACTACAGTTCCCAGGATTCTTGGGGGGGAAGTCACATGCTTTTAGATGTGAGTGAATTCTTTTATCGGTTTCTAGTGCTGGTTGTGGACAGGAAATCCATTTCAGGCTTCAGTGGCAGGGTTGGCAGGTGGGGTTTGGTGGGTGGGAGAACAAATGTAAGTGTGGGCGCATCAAGATTCATATAGGAAGGTTCAAAGGCCTTCTTTTAGGTATATTCAAGCTCCGTTTGGAAGAAAAGAAAGTGATGCATTTAAGAGCATTTGTTGTTAGTTTTATACATGATAATATTTTTTCCTGAGGGATAAGTGCACGAGCTCTGAAACAAGGTGGGGAGAGTTGCTCGCCCCTCCAATGAAGTGGCACCCCTGATTTTTTTTGGGGGGGGGGTTCCTGCACCTTCATGGTTGAAGAAATCATTTTGCTAAAAAGTTCTTCGCAGTACGGGGAAAGAAAACCCTACACACCTCCCTGTTAATTTGAATGAATTCAACTTCTTTACTTCCTTTACCCAGCAAATACTCTCCTTTCTTTCTTTCTTTCTTTCTTTCTTTCTTTCTTTCTTTCTTTCTTTCTTTCTTTCTTTCTTTCTTTCTTTCTTCTACCCCTTTTTAAAGTCATGGCTTAGCCAAGCTTGACAGCTCATTTTCCTATCTCTGAGTCATGTTCTGTCTCACCTTTTTAGTTTTACAATAAGGTGGCCGTGGTGGTGGTCTGGGATGGGGGGTGGGTGGGAGGGCTGAGGGACAAAGGCAAGGACATTTCCCAGAAGGAGAGAGATAAAAGACTGGACAGCAAACCCCAAAATGGAAACAAGCCCGAGCAGCCGCCTGTAGCCAGTGGCAAGCATTGTGTATGCATGTTGTTGGGCGTGTAGGAATGTTGATGGTGGAGTGCTTGGTTTCACGGGGCAGATACCAGCTCTGCAAAGGAATGCATATATATATATAGCTTCTCATGGGGGACTTAGAATGGTGTGTGTGTGTGGTGGCGGTGGGGGGGTTCATCCAGAAACTGCTAAGAGCAACTGGAATGTAGGAAATGTTTAACAGAGCTGCAGGTGTAGTTTGGAAAACATTACCAATACAAATATTTTTAAATGTGAAGAGGTTTCCAGTTTTTACATACCATACAAATACATATCAATGCTCTCTACTGATGTTATCAGCTCAGTGTGCACTCTGGGCCACGTTTACCCAAGTTCTGGGCCATGACCCCTACTGCCTTTATAGATTACTGTACACCGGCATATATTTGCATATTTTACTCTGCAAAAATGTACTGTTTGCTTCTGCTAATCACGGGGAGGTGTGAGAGCTATGCAAGGTGCAGCCCCCCCGCTGTCTTCCGAGATTTAGCCAGGAGTTACCTATTCATTCCGAAGTCTTGCCTTTACAGCCTTCAGAGGTTCAAATCTTGTTTTCCTTCATGAATTCCACAGGGTGCAATTGTGGCATAGATGCCAACTTGGCTACTTATCCTTTCTAACATTTCCTTTGATGCTTGGCCCTTGGCCCTTCCCTTCTTTAGTCAGGATCTTAAAGCGACTGGGTATGAAATAGATATTTTACCCAGGTTTTAAAACACACACACACACACACACACACAGAGAGAGAGAGAGAGAGAGAGAGAGAGAGTATGTGATTTTGATTATGTATTTATTGTGAGCTGCTTTATGGAGCATCTTTTTTTTAAAAAAATGGGACAATAAATCCTTTGAAAGAAATAAGTGATGGGGGGGATATAGAGGGCTGTTTTGGTGCTGGAATCTGAATGAATTTTCATATGTGTGGACTTCCAGGTAACAATTCACCTGGAAGATCTGCTGGTGTCCTCTGCCTCCCACTGCCTGCCTTCTCTGCAGATTCTCAATCATAGGAGGGCTAAAAGTAGGGGAGGCTGCCTTCCCTGCTGAGAACATGGATTTCTTTCTCTCTCTCCTCCCCCCCCCATCTTTTTTAAATCTTGGGACATAGTGCTTTCTGTCTCTGTAGCTCTTTTGTTTCAAGCTAGTCGCTGCTCTGACAAGCAAGCATTATAGTAAGGCCCCTAATGGGCTGCAGCCGAGGGATGAAAGCCAGCCCAACGCCTTTTCCATGCAAGGGCATAAAGGCTCCCCATTGTGTAGCCATGACAGCCATTTAATTGGAGGGGGCTCTGGGTCGGGACCCTGGGGCAGCCTGTGACTCAAAAGCTCCTGCCCCCTTTGCTATGCACCCACCAGCAGCCAGCTCTAGCAGCGCAGGGGAAGTCTGTGGGAATGGGAGGCAGCTCGCTTGAACACCTACCCATGGCGATGAGAGAAGCTGGATGCACCTCCTTTCTGTGGGAGGGAAGGCGGGGGTGTCCAGAAAGGATCAGAGGAAGGAGGGTTTTGTTCTGTGTCTGCCCATAAGCAAAGGCCCAGGAATGTTTCGCCCCTTAGGCAACCTGTATTTTCCATCTTCCAAGTCTCAGAATCGTATGATTTTACTTTCCGTTCATCTAATTTGTTGGATTAAATATATATCCAGTCTTTCTTCCGGGAAGCTCAGGATGGCATACAAAGTCCCCCCCCCCTCATTTCATCCTCACAAACAACCACCCTGTGAGGTAGGTTACAGCATCCAGATCAGTGAAATGATCTCTGGGGAGCATGCAGATATCTCCTTGTGGCTCAAGCAAGCGAGGCAAGTTGCACATGGTGCAGGGTCGCCAGCCAAGGGGCTGACCAGTCAAATTGTAATTTTGTCCGGTCGCCGGTATTTGGGTGTGAAGGGCTTTGAATGCATTGTTTTCTGGGTCATGCCTGGCTCTGGCCTCAACTTGTTAAATCCTTCTGAGTTCTGCCGGCTCTCTGCCTTGAGTCCTCTAGGGTCCACGGGTCGGTGTTTTTTTCACAAATCAAAAACTGGCTATCTCAGGAAGAAACTGTTTATTGCCACCAGCTGCCATATATAGCCCAACTTGCAGTCACCAAGCAAATCTGATCTGAGTGTGCAAGAGAGGGCCAAACAAGGCAGTCAGTTGAGAAGAGACCCTGAGCATTAGCCATTAGCGAAACCCCATGCAGCAAGGTTTCCCAGAGGAAAAACGTGTGGGGTGGAGGGGGAGTGTGCAATTCCATCCCACTGATCTAATTGGAATTACAGCTGAAACGTTTGAATCGCAGACGTCTTGTAATGTTTCCTGTTGGTTTTTCTGCCTTTCCCTCCCCCAAGACATGTGCCCTTGTCCACCTTTCAGAAAGGACACAAGCCTTCCTAGCCAGCTGCAATTCTCTCCCCCCCCCCCCCGCCCTCTGCTCCGTTCTTCCCTGGTGAAATAAATTCTCCTCCTACCCCCACCCGAGCAGGGCCTATCTGTGCGACATGCCTCAGATATCAGCTGTATTCCATACATGCCTTTGCTACCCTGTAGCAGAAGGATCCAATAGCTTCCATCTGATAATATATGACAGCTTGAGCTACTGTTCCATCATTTGACACCAGGGGCTTTCAACGAACTTAGCCGACCACTGGGAAATGAAAACAGCTATAGACAGCTAGTGGGGAGCAGCAATATGGCAGAGTGCTGTTGGTTAAGAACACCTGGCTGTTAACCAGAAGGTTGGTGGTTCAAGGCCACCCAGTGATGGCTGTGAGCAGGATTCCTGCATTGCAGAGGACTCTATGACCCTTGGGATCCCTTCCAACCTTCCAATTCTATCATTCTATGAAATGTGGCACCATGTACTCATGGAAGAACAAGCTACTCACAACCCAACCTGATCAGGAACTGAACTGTTTCAAGGCTGGTTGTGTCTGTATTCCTATTCTTCTCCAGATTTGTCTCAGTTATTTATTCATGAGAACTCAGACAACTTTTATTCCTAACCATGACTTTATTATATTCTCACTGTTCTGCTTTTTAAAACATTGAATGAATCACTATTTTACGTACTTTTTGGAAAAGAACTTCTCCCATTGCAGCTCATTCCCCCCTCCCCCAACTATGAGCAAACTTATAGCACTACTGACAGTCTCACCTGGTGCAGAGGTGTGGTTTTTGAAGTGATTAGTGATGGTGCATAACCCTGTCTTTCTGCTTTACTTACAGTGCTGTATTTCATTCCTGTCAATCTTATTCTAACCTGCTTTGTATTCTTCTAACTTTTCACTTCCTTATCAGTTTCTGGGTGATGGCCCCTTTGAACAGAACAACACACACACACACACAGACAGCAACAATGTTGGCTCCAAAGGAGATCTTTCAAAAAAGTTAAAATCACACTCATGTTATAAGCTACTCAGCAACAAAGGGGAGGAAGATTGAATCTAGCTTCCACCACTGTTTCCAGAAAGCAGCTGATCAGTAACCCCCCCCCTTTGAAAATGTTCCAGTTCCTTAGCCGCTAAGTATAGGTGAAGGTAAGAAAATAGGAGTTATGTGTGAGAAAATGTGTGTTGTACTCTTGAAATGTGAACAGAGGGACTTGAATTGGGAAAGGTGCAATTAAACCCAGACAGTGATTGGTTAACCTCCCTCTTCCTTTTTCATGCTATTGTCAGTACTACCACCTGATTGACACTGAGTTTGTGGGTCATGTCCAATGTCAATATTTTATCAAGTGGGTTAAGTAACTTGACCAACAGAGTCGACGGATAAGTTATAGAGCAGGCCAGGTTCTTGATCAGGCAACTATGCGCCGTGAAGGACTTATTGAAACCAGTGTGGAAAGTTCCCATCATGCTGACATTAAATCATGCCCAAAGTTTACAAAGATTGGCCCTGAAAGCTGGGCATAATTTCCTGGGTATTCTTTCCAGAGATGGTCACTGTTTGAATCCGTGTGATGGGGTGAGTTGCTCTGTCCCAGCTTCTGCCAACCTAGCAGTTCGAAAGCACACCAGTGCAAGTAGATAAATAGGTACTGCTGCGGCAGGAAGATACAGTAAATGGCATTTCCATGCGCTCTGGCACTCATCACAGTTCTCCGTGCTCCAGAAACTGTTTAAGTCATGTTGGCCACATCACCTGGAAAGCTGTCTGTGGGCAAACGCTGGCTCCCTCGACCTGAAAAGCGAGATGAGTGCCGCACCCCAAAGTCGCCTTTGACTGGACTTAACCATCCATGGGTCCTTTAAAAAAAATAGTTTGAAGCAACAAAGACAACACCAAATAGTCAGGTGGTGCCTTAAGAAGTAACAGATTTCTTGCAGCATGATTTTTTAAAAAAAAAATATTCATCTTGATGACACAGCTAGAAACTTATTTATATAGGCAGGGACTATATACATGCTAGACATGTTTTTCTAAAGTTCCAGAATTAATGCAGATTAGTTACCCCATAATACATCTTAACCACCACATTAAATTCAGGTAGGAGTCCTAAAGTGTCACCATATGCTGGGTTTATCTCATATTCTTTTAAGACCCCCTTTCATTTTAGGTGCCCAGACAGAGGAAGTTGTCCTGTACTGAGTCAAAGCATTGGCTCATCCATCTCAGTATTGTCCTCACTGACTGGCAGCAGTAGCTCTGGATGGTTAACCCTTGAGTGTACAGGAGTGTATCCAAGATATACCTGTAGCTGCTGAGCTACAGCAAACCGTTTTATATACTGACCCCTGGAGGTGATTTTGGCTTCATTACGGGGATCCCATGCAGAAGTGGTGGCATATCTTTAAAAGGTTTTGCCACTGTGTAACATAGATGTGTTGGTGCTTGCTGCTGGGCCTCTTCCTATTTCCATATTAATAGAAGCCTTTAAAGAGGAAGAAAACAGCTGCATTTACAACCATCTGCCTCTGTGGAGTGTTAAGAGCAAATGGTTGAGTCATTTAGATGTTGATTGCCATAGACTTTTTACAATGCTGATGACTTAATCTTGGGGACTTTTCAGCCCTTGGTTGGATATCTTCTTCCCTGTGGGAAACTGCGTCTGAATACTTAGTCCAAATGACTTTCTTCTTCATACCTTTTGAAATGTTCAAAAGGAAGCTGATGGGGTCCATTGAATGTGAGGAAAGCAGTTACCGGTATTCCCCCAGGGCCTCATGGAGGTGAAAAATGGAAGTCAATCCTTTCCGTTTGAATGTTAGGCTCCAAATGTTCAAGGTCAATTTCCACCACCCTTTCGACCCTTTCCTAAAATTAGGAAAACAAAAGGAAAAACAAAGCTTTACTTGGTGGGGCAAACCATAAAATTGTAGTACCGTAGACTGTGCAACTTACACCTTCCAATATTTTCGCAAGCTTGATGATTGTACAACCCATATGTACTGATATGTTGTAATTCCCTCCAGGTGCTTCTGATATTATCAAATCTTTCATGAGTCACCTGCTGTGTGTCTGAAGTTCATGTGCAATATGGCTGAGGTTCCAGACCTCATGGGGCCTAGGAGCCTATTTGTAGTGAAATATGTGATGCTCTGTTGGAATCTAGTCAAATGAAGGATCCATGTTGAAGGATCCATGTCGTCCAAATAGGTGGCAAAAACAATTCCCCCCAACCTTCTGTTTCAATATTTTGAACTAAACAACAGCAAAACAACAACCCACCCAATCAATTCCTTCAGGCCAGTGTACTTTGCCGTTCTGTTCTCCCAAGGTAACACAAACATTTGGAAATAATGAATTGGCCATTGATCACATCATTTTATTGACTTCTTCCTATTTGCCTTTTAATTTTTAAACCTCAATGAATAGTCTCTTTCCTGAAACTCTTCTTGTAATTCTGGTATAAGGCTTTTCCTCCCTACATTAATATTCCTGGAGGTGGGCAACACATGATTGGCTAGTTTGCAGAGTCCATCTGTGTATGGAGGACCCAGAAACCAGAGATACGAACGCCTGTGGCCCTCTGGTTGTTGTTGGACGGGACTCCAGCTCCCACCAGCGTCAGCCAATATGACCAGTAATCAAGGATGATGGGGTCAGTAGTCCAACAGTGCTGGTTCCCCATCCTTACCATAACCTTTTCTTGCCATAACCTCTTAGACTATGGATAGGGCACCTGTGGTCCTCCTGGTGTGTTGGATGATGATCCACCATTCCTGACCATTGGCCATTTTTGCTCGGACTTATGTGAGCAGAAGTCCAAAGCACCAGGAAGGCCACAATTCTCCCACTCAGTCTTAGACTCATACCATACTGTAGCTGAGTTCAAGGCTGCAATCATATGCATGGATTATATATGGGAATAAATCCCACTGAATACAGTGGGACTTGTTTCTAAGTAGACGTGAACTAGGCGTGTGATGTTAGCACATGTAACTGAAATAAATGCGTATTTGTCCCCTGTTGTGTCTCCTGTATAGAATGTAAATTCCTTGGGGCAAGGAGCTATCCCATTAGACTTTTAAGTCCTATTATATTATGTGCAACGCACATTGGTGGTGCTGTCTTGCATGTTCCTGTTTCCTGTGAACATTGGGAGGAATTAACAGTGCACTCTTCTGATCATTTCCTCAGTGCAGGCAAGCACTGTTGCTTGCAAAATGGAACAACCCCTGCTTACACACACACTCTCCCCCCTGGGGTTTTTCATGAGCTTCTAGAGCATGTTGAGGGGAATACAGGGGTTGGGGGGGAGCACAGTTGCACTACAGGAGCCTCATGTGCTATCGGTAGCTTCAGCTTTGTTGTTGCTTAGTCATTTAGTCCTATCCGACTCTTCGTGACCCCATGGACCAGAGCACACCAGACACTCCTGTCTTCCACTGCCTCCCACAGTTTGGTCAGACTCATGTTCGTAGCTTCGAGAACACTGTCCAACCATCTCATCCTCTGTCGTCCCCTTCTCCTTGTGCCCTCAATCTTTCCCAGCATCAGGGTCTTTTCCAGGGAGTCTTCTCTTCTCATGAGGTGGCCAAAGTATTGGAGCCTCAGCTTCAGGATCTGTCCTTCCAGTGAGCACTCAGGGCTCATTTCCTTCAGAATGGATAGGTTTGATCTCCTTGCAGTCCATGGGACTCTCAAGAGTCTCCTCCAGCACCATAATTCAAAAGCATCAATTCTTCGACGATCAGCCTTCTTTATGGTCCAGCTCTCACTTCCATACATCACTACTGGGAAAACCATAGCTTTAACTATACTAGTGTGCCAGAACAGTTGAATCCAGGCTATGGATTTTGAACCCCAGCATTTCTGCATATAGTCTCCCATCTAAGTTTGCATTAAAATCAGCCCTCCAAAACTGTGGAAGCTAGGGATTAAAGCCACTTAAAGATGGAATACGAAGCACATCTAACCAGAGAGCAAGCCCCACTGAACAAAATGGATCTTACTTTTGAGTAAATGTTCATAGGAACGCATTACAAAACAATGAGATGCTGTGCTCTGCGATATCCCAGTCCCCAGTATTAAGTTTTGAACCACAGGATGGCATCTTTTTTGGCCTCCAGAGTGGAACAGGTTTAAACGCAGTTTGACCCTCCCAAGACTGCTGGGATTGTAAATAGGAAAATTGATTTCACAGTGCAGAATGGACCATGAAAGTGACATGCAGCTCTGTGGGTTTTACAACAAGCCCTTTTGTGGAATGACAGGTCCTTGAAGTCTTGGCACATTCCCCAGAAGTTTCCTAGTTTGGCTTTGATGAGCTTGCTGAAAACCTCCTTCCAGTTTCCATTGGATTGGTCAGAAACAGAAGTTGCAATTCAAGTTTTGTAAAAAATAATAATACAGTGGCAGGTTAAAAATAACATTCGGGTCCTCCCTTATATTTCAGGGAAGACTCAAAGTGTTCAAAATGGAAAGGAGTCAAATACTGGGTTTATTCCTTATCTTTGTTTTGCTCCCAGTTTGACCTTTTTTTAAAAAAAAAAAATCACTTGCAAGCTAAGGATTTTTTTTGAAGAGTTTGCAGCTTTTATTCTCTCTATGAGACTGCCGTGTTTCGGCAGTGTTCAGGGCTAAAAGATGCATGGCATAATTTTTGGATTATAATGCCTAATAAAGGTTTGACGAGTAAATAGATTTTTGGAATTTATTATTGTGAAGTCGGATTTGGAATTTGTTTTCTGCTTTGCAAATTTGACAAACACTTCACAAGGAGACTGCCAGAGTTTCATATAAGATATTATTTAAGCATTTGTTTACTTGATAGGGTTGAAACTTTTGTGTGTGTGTGTGTGTGTGTGTGTGTGTGCGCGCGCGCGCGCGCAAAAGGCCACATTATAGCGTATATTTTAAGTGAGGGTTGCTTCATTTGTTCCAGCAGAGCTCTTGTGCCATTAACAACAGCAAGCAGAAATCCAAGAGCTTAAAGTTTCTTTATCATCATTTTCTTTATGAAAGTTTCTATAACTGATAACAGCTAGAAATCTTGGACTAAAAATTCTCTGAATGAATTCCTTCAGTTTTCTGTCCGGACAAATGAAGGACAGGCTCCTAACCAAATCGGTGCATGTGCTTGGGGCTATAATGTCTATAGCAGTTTCCTGATTTGGGTCTACTCCAAGACTGCTCAAAATGACTAGAATAGATACACAACATTAACTGAATGATTCAAAGAAACGTCACACAGTTAACATGGGGCAGACGAGGCATGATGTGCACAAAGGAAACCTTGTTTTTCAGATTTCCAGCTACAGATTATGGAGTCCAGACTTCTTTCCATATGCTGTGTATAACAATTTTACTCATTTAGCCTGCTTTTGAGATGCAGCAATGATCTATTAAGTTATGAATAACATTTCTGTTGCAAGAATTTACCAAGCCCGTTCTCAGCCCATCACAGATCCATGCAAGTATCAACCTCAGCCTGCAGTCAGAACAAAGGCTGAAGAAGTGTATTTGCGCGTGGGAACATCAAAACTTGGGGACATCCATACTTGCAGCCATCACTTCTGCCCCTGATAGCCACCTGTCAAGGGACCTAGGTTCATGAACATGCCATATGCAAAGACTCTGGATATGTGAGCTGTATGGGGCTAGCCCCATGATTAGGGAAGGAGAAGTAGCAGCCTCAGGCAGCAGAAGATGGGCAGGGGAGGTGGGCATCATGCCTAGCGATCTTTCCGTGGAAAAACATAGGGTGCAGAATGAACATTTGGGACTTAACCATGTTTCGCTTCATTTCACTTCACTTTTAAATTGTGCTCTGCCTTTCCATATTGCTGTACGCAAGGCGGTTTACAAACTGATGAAGCAACAAAAATAAACAGCAGAGATCGCACATCTTCCAACAGTAGGTCTTGCGTTGTGGAGCTGGCTCCTTCAAAGATGGAAAAACATATGCTGGGTGTCGTTGTTTTTTTTTGGGGGGGGGTTCCAACAAGTGCAATCCCTTTTTCTTTTAAATCACTTTTATTTGTTTTTACAAATATAAAATTATAACAATCCAAATACATATCCTTATATTGAGACTGAATCTCGTGACTTCCCCCCAACCCCTCCACGGGGTCCTATTCTCAACATTTACAGCTGCATATTATTCCATACTCTAAATTTTATATCAATCCATGGTATTTGTTATATTACAAGTGAAATTAAAATCCTGCTAATGTTTCCATCTGCTTACAGTGGTCTCCTAGATAACTTATATTCCCCCCCCCCATTCTTCTTTTTTGTCCTCTTGGTTCCTGAGTTTTTCAAGCTTTGCCATTTCAGCATAGTCCATCAGCTTAATTTGCCATTCCTCTCTGATAGGGACTTTGTATTCTTTCCATCTCTGGGCTAGTAACATCCGAGCGGCTGTTGTCCCATACATAAAAAGTCTTTTCTGCTCCTTTGGAATGGCGGTACGTGTAATTCCTTTTTAAAATAAATAAATAAATCATTCCAACAAATGCAATCCTGATGCACTTGCAACTATACAAGCTACTAACAATGAATATCTGCAAGAGACTTATGTTTGTTCTTCTGCTGTAGGAAATTAGGGAGGTTGGCTTTTGCTGCCCAGCTTCCCAAGGGATTCTGAGTTCCCCTAAGCCCAATGTAGTGTAGTGTGATGACTGGGTGGAATTCAACATCCCTCTGTGATGAATGTCCCATCTGCACAAGCATTTCAGCTCTTCTGGGGGGGGGGTTCTCCTATTTGGGGGGCAATGGGTGGGAGGAGAGAGGTGAAAGCCCCACTGTGCACATGGAAGTTCTAATGCAGGGCTTTGACTGACAGAGCTGGTTAGGGGAATCCCGCCTCCTATTTTTAAGGGGAAACAGCACAATTCGGAATGTTTTCAAATGAACATGCAGCAAGTTCCATAGCTCTAAAAAGATCTTGAACTTGTGGATCTCAAAAGCAGGTTCCCCACGACACACGTGACAAGCAGCTTTTGAAACTGGAGAATTTCAAATGCAGCTTGTGATATAGCAGGGCTGAGGAGCCGGGCAGTCTGCTGTTAAAAGCCTTTTTTGTTTTAAGAGTCAAAAAAATCTCACTGAGCATGTCCCCACCTAGTCTTGGGCGTGCCTAAAGTAGTTTATTTGGATCCCAGCCTCTGTTTAGTAGTGACGTGATAAACTGAAGGAAGAGCATACAGTACATGACACTCCTACAGACAGAGAAGCAGAAGACGAAAAAGACATGCAGGGCAATTTTCATGTCTCAGATGAATTTATTTGAATTTCCAACAAAATAATATTCATAGGCAAGAGTATGTCTGCACACCATGGCTACAGTACTTAATATTTACAGGCACAAATTAATGCCACTGTAAATCTCAGGGTTATCAAATTACATTTTCTGAGACAGCAATATATATTTCAAATTACAGATGGGCAGCAACTGCCTCAAGTTCTACAGCTGCAAGAAACCTAGTCCTTATTGCACAATGTATTGTTGCACGCCACCCCAATCTTTGAGTGGTGCAAGATTCCAGGGTTTGGTTTCCTTTGGAATGAGGGACAGCAGAGACTGGGGTCTATGATATATGGCTTATTTGCACATATACAACATCCCAAGTGGGTCTTGCTTTGCCCATAGCCACAGCCATGGATTCCAACAGAAATCAGGCATGGCTCTGTCTCGCTGGCTTCCCAGCCTGCTTCCAGCTTCTATCTTCTACCTCACTCTTAACTCTGGCCTTTGTCTTCCTAATTACCAGCGAGTTGAGGGAGGAGGGACCACTCATTTGTTTTCTGGCACAGAGTCACTTCCTTTGTTACCTTAATGCCCATACTTAGACGGCCATTTCCTCAGCAGGAAGCTACCCTGGCTGTCGCAGGAATAGAATCCAAGCTGGATTCAGGAATTAGAAAGGGGCGGGCGGTGTCGGGCATGCAGCCTTCCTCCCCCTCAAACTCATAATAGTATCTTTGCGAAAGGCAGTTGTTGTAATGGTTAATAGTACATAGTATTTTATTCATAATCAATTAAGAGGGCTTCTTCACATCCTTCCAATAATCTGCCTAGTGCTTCTGCAAATATTATCCTCTTATATCTCGTAGGGAAAGGGTTGGATGAGGAGGCTGAAGCTGCAAACAAAATGGCTAGCCTAATCCTACCTTAGATGATTTCTTAGATTTTTTTTAGCTGTAGACCTCCTGGCTTGTAAGTCTTGCTCTTAGCAACTACGCTACGCTGGTCAATAACAGGCATTTGAAGGGTTAGCTGGGACTTGAAACAAAAACAGTGCTGGGACAACAAGTTATTAGTTGGAATGATGGACAAATTATGGCGCTGTGTAAATATCAGCTCTTTTTCAGGTCAGCTAGAACCAGGGCCATGTCTACTTATGTGTTAATCTGTAAAGGAATGTAGTAGGTGGGTAATTATTTACTCTGCTGCACCCGTATCCAAGGGTACCACTACTCCCAAACGTTCACCTAGCAAAAACTGCATTGAAAGTTCTGAGCGAAAAACTCGGGAAGACCTAGGCCCTAGTAAAAAGGTAACGGTAAAGGGACCCCTGACCATTGGGTCCAGTCGTGACTGACTCTGGGGTTGCGGCGCTCATCTCGCGTTATTGGCCGAGGGAGCCGGCTTACAGCTTCCAGGTCATGTGGGCAGCATGACCAAGCTGCTTCTGGCAAACCAGAGCAGCACACGGAAACGCTGTTTACCTTCCCACCGGAGCAGTACCTATTTATCTACTTGCACTTTGACGTGCTTTCGAACTGCTAGGTTGGCAGGAGCTGGGACTGAGCAATGGGAGCTCACCCCGTTGCGGGGATTTGAACCGCCGACCTGATCAGCAAGCCCTAGGCTCTGTGGTTTATTTTCTCAATAAAAGCAATTTAGCCCCATTAATTCCCACCCAAATCTAGGGTTAGGCAGCAGTCCTTGCTTTTAGGTCATCTCCCCCCCCCCGCCCCAGATCTCTAATGGTTGTTCATGGTTAGCATGTCTGGAGATGTCTGGGTTCAACTCCCTGCTCAACTACAACAGACCCTCTGAGTGCCCCTATTTTTCAGGGACAGTCCCAGATTTACAGAAGCCTTCCCGGTTTCTGATTTGATCCCAGCTTTTCCTTAGGGTGTCCCCATTTTCATCGGGGAAATGTTGGCAGGTATGGGGTTGTGTTACCCCCGAGCCAAGGAGATAGGTAACTATACAGCCTTTAGATGACAACTGGGCAGCCCTGTCTAGGGAAGTTTTTTAATGTTTAATGTTTTGTTATGTTTTATATATGTTGGAAGCTGCTCAGAGTGGCTGGAGGGTATGCTATAATGCTAGCTTTCAGAAGCTGCATATCTCAAGCTGAATGGATATGAGAATTCAATAGGACAATTCCCATAAAAATTGTCTTGATCATCTTGGAGGAGCCTTGGGATGCAAATGAAATACCGGTAGCAATGCACTAAAACTCCATTGTCTCCATTAGTTTAGAGGAGAACCCGAGGTTCTCTGCTGCTTTTCAGTTGTTGATGTCCATATGCACTGAATGACTGCAGTCCTTCTCTCTTCTGTCCCCATTCTATTTCTGTGACTAATGGCAGCTCTTCTTAAAATTATTTTTATTTTCGGTACCTCTAGCAGAGCCTCCAGACCTCTCTATTCACTGTCAGTGATTCAGTGTCTGTGTGCCACTGCTATGAACAGGGAGTGGGCAGCTGGCCACACAATGAATTGTGTGTCTACGCATATATGCGGTGTCTAAACTAAAACGCATAGCCTTTCAGCAACTGAAGATATGGTGTGATGGAGTAGATTTGAATAACACAGGGCTGGGTGGCATTTTATAGTCTGCTAGAGCAGGTGGCGCTGTGGTCTAAACCACAGAGCCGAGGGCTTCTCGATCAGAAGGTCGGCGGTTCTAATTCCCACGACCGGGTGAGCTCCCATTGCTCGGTCCCAGCTCCTGCCCACCTAGCAGTTCGAAAGCACGTCAAAGTGCAAGTACATAAATAGGTACCGCTCCGGCGGAAAGGTAAACTGCGTTTCCGTGTGCTGCTCTGGTTTGCCAGAACCGGCTTAGTCATGCTGGCCACATGACCCAGAAGCTGTCTGCGGACAAACACTTTCTCCCTTGGCCTATAGAGCGAGATGAGCGTGCAACCCCAGAGTCGTCCGCTACTGGACCTAATGGTCAGCGGTACCTTTACCTTTAGAGCCCTGTTTGCCAACTCCTTGCCCTTCAGATGTTTTGGGCTACAACTTTTATGAGCCCTAGCTGGGCACCAACTTTGTGAAAGCTTTTACTACTTCTTTTGACTTATTTTTAGTGAGGAAGGAGGGTTTATTTAGAACCTTTAAAAGTGCAATAAAAAATTGTTGAGGATGAACAGCAGTGCTTTCAAGCAGGACTTCAGGGTGAATGTCTAGGACTCCCCTCAGTGGAATGATCAGAAGGGCCCCAAACTCAGCAATTTTGACTCATTTCATTTTGAATCAAAGATGCACACGTTACCATTTGAGCAGGGGGGCCCTATAATTGCACAAACTCCTACCCAACCACACCATTGAGACTAAGAGATGGCAGATTTGACTTCTGTTAGTTCCAGCCAGATGGTGTTTCCGTTTTCCATTTGTTAATGTTAAGAAATCATCTGCAGACCACCGAAGCACGCACTCTCTTTCTCTCCATCAGTGAGATTTTGAGGTGTCTGTCCCCATGTTACCCAATAATTTGTTTGCTGAACTAGGTTGGTTGGGTGCTTGCTTGCTTACTTACTTGCTAAGTTGAGGTTTCTTGTGCAGGCTTGTTTTGTTGTCTCCATTAAAGGTTTCTTTATCTCAAGCCTCAGCTCTAATGTGATTTCATCCAGCCTGGGAGAACACTGACATCAGAATAAGTCTGGTTCCCCCTCCTCACCTTGGATGGCATCTTTTGGCCTACTCTTGTTCCCAGGAAACGCAGAGAGACCTCAGATCCAAACAAACGCTTCAAGGAACAGCCACACTCCTCCTTTAGGAGCCAATAGATGACAAGCATCCTCCTTTCCAGCCCGACCCAACCATGAGGTGGGGTGAAGCAGCCACCTCGGGTGTTGGAAGCCTCCAGGCCGACAACCCTGCAGGGGCCCCACCCACCCTGTCACTGCCCCCAGATTTCCAGTGAGATCTCACAAGATTTTGGTGAGATCTTGCTGGAAATTGGCGCTGATTCTGTGGAGGTGGCCAGTACTTCCTGTTTCACCTCAAGTGGCAAAACAAGATGTGCTGCCCCTGCTCTATTTCCTTTGTTTTTGTTTGTTTGTTATGGATTCCTTTGTAAGTTCTGATTTTGGGTAGTGTTCCCATTTGGGGTTGGATTTCCATCATCATTTATGAGACAGCTCTTGGAAGATGGCGATTGATTCTACTGCTGCTTAACTGTCTTCTCCAGGCTTGACATCCCCATCTCCACAAACGTTTCCTCATAGAGCTTGATCTTCTCACCTCTGACCATCTTCGTCACCATCCTCTGGGGGAAGGGTCAGCTCCAGGCCAAGGGGCTACTTTCTCACTTCAGCAGGTCAAGGGGCTTCTGTCTTGAGCCCCCTGCTGGGGGGTAGGCCCTTGGCAGATGCCTGACCAAGCCAACCTTTGCCGCCCCGTCTGGAGTGTTTGTGGTTGCTCAGCAACCATAAGGCACACCTACCATGCTTCTGGTCCTACCCTATGGAGGCAAAGTGAAAGTTGGTAAGGGATGTTCTGAATCTCAGCCCGTAGACCAGTTCGCAATAAAAGCCAGAACCTGTTGGAGGGCAGTGTGAATCCTTCTCACCTTTCTTGGATCACCTACAGTACATATTTATGCAGTGAAGGTCTGGGACATAGGGTTCTAATGACAGACTGTCAGGTGTCCTTGCATATGTCAACTGCTCACCTTTAACTGAATCGCTTCTTTGACGTGTCTAGATCCAGTGCCCAAGAGAAGTGGCCACAGTTGGGGAGCACTTTTTGCATTGTATATACCATGACGCCAATAACTTTACATATAAAGAGTGAACCTCAGGTGTCCTAATCTAGGTGGACGGGTGAAGAGATTGTGATTACAAAGGTGGGGAGTGGGTGGCATTGATTTTATTTCACCCTAGCGAGAGACAAAACTGCTCTCCCCTCTCCCTCTCCTCATACCCAGCTGCTCAGCTCTGAGTCATGTCTGGCTCTTGAATAGCAACCTGGCAAAGAACATGTCACTAGAAAAATGGGACAAAACCCAGTGGTCCTGGCTCCTAGCCCCTTCCTGCTTGCTACCCCTTCCCGTTTGCCCCCTGCCAACCCACAACCCAAATTCATCCCTCACCATGTTCTAATCTTTATTAATACTGTACTCATGAATCCTTTATACAGGTATCTGGCAGTAGAACCCAGGAGTCCTGGCTCCTAGCTTCTTGGGGCTGAAGGAAACTGAGAGGGGCACTTGTGTGTGGCACACGTGTGTGTGTGGCACACGTGTGTGTGTGTGTGTGTGTGCGCGCACACACACACACACACACACACTGACAAGGGAAATGATTGAGAGGAGTTAAACACTTCCACCCCCTCCAACCCTTTCATGTTTCCCCCTCCAGTTATCTCTTCAGGAAGGGACTTGATATGCCTGGCTGTTGCTTGCCTCCCAGGCTGGAGCCACTGTCTGGACTGGGGAGAAGAGGGTGGGTAGCTGTTCATGCCAATTCTCCCTCTGCCTTTTTTGCCCATTGAGGAAAGAGGCTGCCAGGCCAGAGGCAGCAGAAGGATGGAGTATAGATTGCCTGGAAAGGAAGCATTGTTTATGTCTGGTGGCAATAAATAGCTATGGACTCTCAAAGGCAGCCCTTGCTACCATCACTACTGTTTTTTCAGCTCTTTGGTAACTTAAACCCACAGTACAATTAAGCATAGAAAGAGTGCAAACGTAAGGACAGAAAAGTGTCTCGTTGTCTGATCAGGGAACATGGCTGCAATTTTTGTGATTCTCATCCCAGCTTAGAGTAGGGAAGGTTATAGCACAGCAATGGGGAATCATTGAGGCACCCATGCAGAAATGATTTAACAGAACATCTAAAAATAACAGATGCAGACTGGGAAAGATTTCTACTTTTTAGAAAAGATTTCTACTTAAAAGGCTGGTTGGAAGAGGAAGGTCTTCAGTAGGTGCCGAAAACAACAGAGATGGTATTTGCCTAACATTTAACAGGAGGGAAGCTAAGTTGCTTTAGTCAATGCCAGGGCCGGCTCTAGGTAGACCCCCGGTGGCGCGGTGTGCCAGGGTGCCGGGCCGGTAGGCAGGGCGCCGCGCAGAAACCATGCTGCGCCCTGCGAGGGCGAGGCGGGGGTGCCGGAGCGATCTCCGCCCCTCAGCACCAGGCGCGCAACCTGCTTGAGACTGCCCTGGTCAATGCATCTGGATGAGGACCACACTGTAGATTACTCTGTGACTTCTATAAATTAAGAGAGGTGGGATAGATTTGTGGTGATTTCTTTAAAATGTGTTAATAAGTAAGAGATGGGGTTCACTTACATAGCAGTAAGAAGGGAATATTCCAGAGGTAAGGAATGGGAGGGGGAGGATGAGCTCGGAAAGATCAGGGTGGAGCCACCACCTCTTTGGGGGCTGGGGGGCTGGTGGGCATCTCTATTCCCTTCCCTTCAAGCAGTCTTGCGGCAAGATCCTTTAATGTCTCTGCTAGGGTGGAGCCGCAAGTCACTTTGCCTCCCCACGGATAATCACCCCATTGTTGTCCAGTCAGGACATGGCTTGGGGCTGTCCCTTCACAGAGGGGCCTGGGGAGCAAAGCAGTTCCAATCGGGGGACAATGAAGGCCCTGTGTCCAGACTCTCCTCCCCTTCCAGAGCTGGCAGGGGTTTCTGTTCCTGCATCCAGAGGGTCTACTTCTTCCGTGGCTACTGCGGCATTTGGAATGACGGGTGGAGTGAAAAGGCTCGAACCTTTACAGGATCTGCCAGGGGAATTTATCTCTGTCCTCATCCCACTGGAAACACATAGCAGAAACCACAAATAACTTTTGCGCTCGGGGAATCCTGTGTCCAGATTTCCAGCCCAGTTGGCCCCAAATGAATCTTTTTGCCCTCGTTCTCTTCCCCTACCTCGGGAACATAAACTGGAGGTGTGGCTTTTGGCAGTGTGTATGTGTTTGGATTGCCGAAGTCCTGTTGCGTTCCAGGTACGACACGAACCTGCTGTGCGTCAATCACTTCAGGCTGTTGATTGGCTCAAACTGTTGGCCGATCCGGTTGTTTGTTTGTGTCATACTTGGCGAAAGAAGTTGCCCAGCCAGTTTGGTGTGCGCGCGTCAGTTTTTGAGATTTATGGGCTCGTGCTTAACCCTCATGAACTTTACAGATATGAAGCAAATGTACACACCCAAACTGTAGGAAATAGCAACAGTTAAAGAGCTTGAAAGTAAATGGCTTCTTCTCTGTACCTCACCAGATTTCATACCATAATGTGGTCTTGTCCATAGGTCATGGATAAGTATAGTATTTTTTTTTTTTAAAAAAAATGTAAAGTAAATGGTCCAGAACTCATGCCCACATGGAAACCATGCTAGAGAGAGCTTGGGAGGTCTAGTGGGTGGCAGACAGCAGTGGGTTTACAGTATTCTGGGATGGGAAAGGGAGTTCAGATTTCCTGGTTGGCTAAGAAGCTCAGTTGGTGCCCAAGGACAAATCACTTTCTTTTAGCTGTGACTGCCTCAAAGGGTTGTTGTGAGCACAAAAGAAAGTGGTATACCTAACGTGTTCCACTCTCAGTTTCTTAGGTGAATTAAAAGAAACTAAGGGTATGAATAAAAAAAATGCTTTCTGACATTTTCTCTAGATTTTGAAGAACCTGGCTGGGATTATTCATTGGCATAGGATATGCTCAAAGGAACCCCCTTTCTCTGAAATTTCCCCCCTCCACCTGCAGTCTATGTACTTATTTACTTATTGCTTCCGGGGTGTAGCAATCTCCTTCCTGCTGCATATAGACATACCTCTCTGCTGCCCTAAGTCAGCTGTGATGCTTCTGCAGGGGAGCATTCCTCCCTCACCTGTCTGTAGCAGTCAGCACTTTCCTCCCATCAGTTCCAACACTTTTAGAACCATGGGACAAGCTGGGCAGTGCAGAGCTTAGTGATGGCATACCTAGCCTGAAATCAGCAAAGAATGTTGGCAATTGACTTTGCTCCTTTAGGCTTTCAATGTACTGGTAGGTGTTTATACGAGACCCAAGCTATGTCATCCTAGGCCAGCAGGACTTTCACCAATGTGACTGCGCTGCCAGAAGAGGAATGGCAAAACATGTCCTGTATGAGCTCGTCACCAAAGAAACAGAAGTGGCAGGGAAGTGCCCATTCTTAAGTGGGATTTTTTTTTTCTAGCCTGCTTTTTGTTAATAAGAAGGGCTGGCAGAGAAGCAACAGGGGGCTCTGTCTGGCATTCTGCCTGTTTTAGAACATACCAAATAAAGTAGGCTAGTTGTTTTGGGGGATCAATTTACAGAGCAGTAGTTTTGTTGTTGACGTTTTCCTTTTAACAGTAGTACAATGGGCACAAATTCGTCAGATACAGCTTTTCCTCGAATCTTCCCTGCCCAATGGTGTGGGGAAGGTGTACCTCTGACTCTCTCCGTCATGCACAGAAACAAAGCCTCTGCTGTGGGGTGGGATGAGGGAGCTATAGGAGGAGGACAGAGTAAAGGCTGGGCAATTCCCTTGCTTAGCAGGAAATGCATCTAAGACATATCCTTTATAATCCTGTGCGCTGGGTATGTACGGTATTATGGGGCTGAATAAATTCAGATCATCTACAGTGCCTGGTTTGTTTACTATTCTGTTTGCTTACCGTACATTGTTTGAAGTTCTTATCGTAATAGCTGCTAAATCCACACCCTGAGGAAGAAAAGTGTTCTTGTGTGGAGCTTAGTCAACATCACTGCATCACAGTCTTACTGTTCTAAAAGCCCTGTGTAAGCCTGGGTACTGGCAGATACCCAGGATGAGTTAAAAACAGACAAAAGAAGTGCTTCTTTTGGTCCCATCTGCATCATACATTTAAAGCACTGTGATACCACTTTAAACAGTCATGGCTTCCCCCAGAGAATCCTGGACACTGTAGTCTGCTAAGGGCACTGAGAGTTGATGGGAGACTCCTATCAGAGGCGGTTTTAGGGCAGTGTGACCAGTATTCAATGCTAGTCCTATTCAGAGTAAATAAATCCATTGAAGTGAATGGGCGCGACTCACTTAGGTCTACCGAATGCAACCCTATGTTCATTGCAACTGGACTAAAGAAGGTGGACTTCCCCTGTTCTTGAACTGCATGTTTTATGTATATCTTCTGCTTTTAGTACAAATTAGTGGTTTTGAATAAGGAACATGGGGGAGGGGGGGTCGAGTGAGAGTTTATTTTGGATGATTTAATCCAAAATAAAAACTGAACAGGGTAGTCTTGTTTATTCCGTGTTCACTCTGTTACCTATTAACAACAAGTGTTTATGCATTCATGGATGATGTGGCGCAGTGTGCCTAACCTGTGATTTAGCAAAAAAGGTTTACCTGGAAACGCCAGATACTGGAGAGCACACCTGTCTCCATGGCTAATTGACCCAGAATAACTACTACTGCCTGCTCTGCACACACAACTGATAATTTAAGTAACATCCTCGCTTTACCTATAAACATGAAAGAATAAAAGCCACCCTTTGGCCACTCGGAATTCACTTGAGTACATGATAAGGACGAGGGTAAAGTCAGTGGTAACTAACTAATCTATATTTCTTTTCTGTGAATGTGCCTGTTCTGTGGAACTCCCTGCTCTTGGAAAGAAGCCAACAGGTTGGCTGTCGTGAGCTTTCAGTACCTGCTTAAGCCCTACCTGTTTGCCCAGGTCTTTGTTTGGTTCCTAATTTCCAGCTTTGAATAATATATATTGCTGGTGACAGTGAGTGGAATTTCAATGTTTTAATACATTATTATTTTGTTTTATATTATGAACCATTCAAGTATCACTAAGAAAGGGAGCAGTGTAGAAATATTTTAAAAAAGAACAAATGAATATTAGAAATGAGGTTCTGGCGTGTTCGCCTAAAGAGAACAGAAAATAGTGAGCATCAACGAGCCTTGAAATAAAAAGAGAACTAGAAGCCAGGTGTTTTCTGCATCCTCACACCCTAAGCTTCCTTTCAAAGCTGCTGGGAGAAGCCTGCATAATAGAGGAGTGCTGAAAGCTCTAACTAGCGCTTGGTCTGTTTCACACACCCCATCCCACACCTGCTCTGTAGGTTGAAATGAAGAGGGTGGTGCTTGCCTGGAAAGCAGGCCTGTGCAGGGGAGGGTGGGCAGCCAGGTATAGGTGCCCGGGGCCTGCTGGACTTACGCTGCCATGCCAAGAAAAGGCCTCAGACCGTATCTGCAGGAGCCTGCTGGAGAATCAGGGGATGGATCTCGGTGGAGTCAGGGCCTTGTATAGTGGTGCTTTGCAAGGAGCAACGATGGCACCCAGTGGGTCAGTGGAAGAGCCTGCTGTGTTGAGGATGCAGCTTGATGGGTGTGTTGCATGCCAAAAAAACCACAAGTGTAAATGCATCCACACCACACCAGAATGTACTCCTTGTCAAGGAGAATAGAAAACAAAAGAACCATGCTGGGGCAGATCCAGATCTCAACAAAGCTCTCGGAGGCCTATCAAGTCAAGGAACCTGCTTCTCTGTGGTTTCTGCCCTATTGCACACTTCCTCTTTTTACCTGCCACTTCAGCTGTGGGGGAGAAGCTGATAGCTTATTTACCTTCCAAGGGGTGGAGCTGGAATTGCCGGTGCTCATGGTTGCCAATCATTTCCCTGGCAAATTGCCTTCAGGGCCTGGGTGAGATTAGCCAATGGCAAGCTGCCAGGAAGTGGGCACCATGGTGACTGGTATTATTATTTTTTGTATTCACTTCCTCTGTTCCAAAAGAAGTAAAACTGGTCAATAGTGCCCACTTGTTTTCCATGCGGTGTGATATATCCGTACCCACACACATATATATACAGAACTTGACTTTTTTAAACTTTACTGTCTGGTTTTAAGGAAATTCAGAATTTGAAATCCTGAACTCTTACCATAAAACTGGAACGTCATCTTGTATTCAACAACCACTGCTAAAAGCAGATTCTCCTTTCTTATATTTGGCTGTGTTTCATATAGAACTATGTGATAAGTTCTGTGTGCCCAATACACTTTGGGCTTCAATCTCCAGATCAGGAGCTCCCCATTCTTCATGGCAAACCCCTTTTGAAATGTACTCCTTAGTGAGTTCAAAAAACAGTTTGCAATGTGTCATTGGGGTCAGGTGTTCTGAGGAAAACAAGCAACAAGCGCTTGAGCACACCTGAAGTTGGATGCTGGCCATCATTGCCACCCTCCCAAGGAACTATAAGCTATTTTACAGGTGGCTGCTTCTCCCTGGTGATGTTTCTGCCAGGCTGCAAGTCGAAGGAAAGTTTTGAAAGTTATGGCATCTAACATGCTTGTTTGGCATTACCCTAACTGGTACTGTATCTACCATAGATGCTTTACCACATCATCTGATCCCACTAATATATATATATATATATATATATATATATATATATATATATATATATGAAGGAGTTTTTGTTTTGTTTTGTTTTGTAACGCACTTTGTGCTCTCATTTTGTATTTTTATATTGTGAACCACCCTGAAATCTTTGGATGAAGGGCAGTATACAAATTTAATAAATAATCCCATATGGATTGCGGATATCAATCACATTTGTTACTCACAAGAGTGCCTAGAGCAGGGTTTCCCAAACTTGGGTGTCCAGCTGTTTTGGGGCTAAAATTCCCATCATCCCTGCTAGCTAGGGATGTTGGGAGTTGTAGTCCAAAAACAGATGGACACCCAAGTTTGGGAAAGCCTTCTCTAGAGGCATCCTAAGTGAGCCCATAGAGCAAGGGTGGTTAACCTGTGTTCTTTCAGATGTTGTTGGACTCAAACTTCCATCAGCCCCAGCCACCATGGGGAATGGTCAGTGATGATGGGAGCTGTAGTTCAGCCACACTTGGAGGGATGACAGGTTCTCTATTTCTCCCATTGAGAAGATCTAGCCATACCACAAACTTAAAAAAAATTCTTAGCAGTTCCCTGTCCCAAATAAACCCTGAGGACTGTAATTCTGTGAGAAGGGGACTGGGGATTCTTAGTTCCTTCATCAAACTACGGCTACTACCAGGATTTGGGGGGAAGGAAATCATGATAGTTAAACTGGCATAAAATTTCTGTAAGTTCATGGCGTGGATATATCCTTAGTGTCAGGGGGCTTGAATGAAGTACCTTGAGTGATGTGTTCCCGAGGAAGGTTGTTGTGGCCCTCGGCAGCTAACTTGGTTCACACCTAACCTTTACCTGCGGCATGCTCTGGCCAGGATTGTGGATCAAATTGTGAAGCGCTGATGTGTGGGCAGCCCTGCTTATAATGGGGTTGGGGGGGTTGACCTTGATCTTTCTTGTCGCCAGTTGACTGCCAAGTTTCAGCTACGGTGCTTTGCTCCTGACTTATGCATCTCTCCTCCTCCTTTTGTTGCAGTCTGTGCAGGCACCCTGAATGGTTTCAGCGTAACGGGAGATTCCCACCAGACATACCAGACACTACAGAAAATGTACAACAACTGCGAGATCGTCATGGGCAACCTCGAGATTGTGCTCATTGAAAGAAATTCGGACCTCTCATTCTTGCAGGTAAGGAGGGGATGGAAAGGAGATTACTTGCTGAGTGTGTGTGTTGGGGGAAAGACCTTTGTGTGTTGGCATCAGCTCTGTGAAGTACACATGGGCCAATAAGGGTCTAGGAGTGGGAGCGTGCTTGAAACAAAGAAGGCAGGAAAAGATGCTGACACCCCATAGCTCCCATGCCCATAGGGGCCGAAGGGTCTTCACTCCCTCAATAAATATTTGAGGGGGCTGCCACCACCACCCCCAGTTGATGGGAGCTTCCATTCAAATGGTGTGCATACATCACATCATGTGATCAATTATGTGGGGCTTACCTGGCCTCCCCAATATTTTGTTCAAGTTGGCACCCCTGCCTATGCCCTACTACAGAGGTCAGCAAACCTTTTCAGCAGGGGGGCGGTCCACTGTCCCTCAGACCTTCTGGGAGCCGGACTATATTTTTGGGGGGGGGGGAATGAACACATTCCTATGCCCCACAAATAACCCAGAGATGCATTTTAAATAAAAGCACACATTCTACTCATGTAAAAACACCAGGCAGGCCCCACAAATAACCCAGAGATGCATTTTAAATAAAAGGACACATGCTACTCATGTAAAAACACGCTGATTCCCGTACCATCCGCGCGCTGGATTTAGAAGGCGATTGGGCCGGATCTGGCCTCCGGGCCTTAGTTTGTCTACCCATGTCCTACTATAACAGCCTGTCATGAAGTTTAAGCATGTGTACAATCTCCTGGGGCTTCCCTTCCCTTCCTTTTTAAAATAACATAATCTAAAATCATTGCAGATTATACTGTAAGCTCTTTGGGGCAGGGGTTTGTCATTTTATACTCTATAAAGCACCATGCACACTGCTGGCCCTATAGGAGTACAGGTATTGCTGGTGCAGATAAAATAATAGATCCCATGCACAGGTCTGTTTGCAGACTAGGAGCCAACCTTGTGATGTACATTCCTTTCACTCCCTCTTCCCTTGTTTGCAGCTATTTCCTGCCCTACTCTTCTCTTTCCACAGATAAACATAATATTATGTGAATACGTTCATTGATATAAGTCATGGTTTCCTCACAACCTCTGATTTCAAGTCGATGTGCAAAACCATGCTTTGAAAAGAATGTAGTCGGCCTTTAACAGCTATTGAGCTAACGCACACATAAAATGAAAACATGGTTACTGTCAGGAAGGGAGAGGAGAAAGCATGCTGGAGTGGGGAAGGGGGAGAGTTCAATCCTGAATCTGAATCCCAACTGCAAACCATGATTTGCAAAAAGCCCGTATTACGAGTGCACCAGGCCTAAGTTTATTCCTGTTGTCAGCAGATTTGTGAAGCTAGCACGGAATCTTCTACAAGGCACCCTGGGAATATTGACTGTCAGCAGTTTAAGCAATACCCTTGTTACCGTCTTAGGATTTAAATTAACTTCTGTGTCTTTCCTCCTTGGTCCTTACCCCATTTCACCAGTGTGGAGAACTGTCTTGTTAGCTCTCCCCCACTTACTGCTCTCACTTGCTCCCAGATTTCCTGCCAGACAGGACCGTGCCCTGACTTGCCTTCTATGGGCACCAGACAGGTAGACAGCACTTATGGCACCTAGACTCTGCCTTGATAAAGAGCCAAGGTTGTGGGTTTTTGCTGTGTTGGGTTCCTGCATCGGAAAGTGGGGAGTCATAGGGAGCCATAGGTAAGTGCCAAGACAGAGGAGGGATTGAACGATGCTGCTCGTCATATGCTGGCGTCAGTGAGGTTTGGACTTTGAGGGTGAGTAGAAGCCTGGGCATCCCTGCTTCTGATCTATCCTGCAGGTGGCTAAAGATTTCAATACTGGGGTAATTTCCTTCAGCTCACAGTTGAGGCAGTAGAGTTTTGGATTGTCCACCTTCCTAGAGTAGCTGGGAGGCTGAAATACCCAGTGTTCAATCTGAACAGCTGTATAATATGTCGAATCTAGACTGAGCCTGCCTGTGGTATGTGGGAACCACAGCAGGATGAGTGGGACAGATTCTCCATAATGTGATTGTGCAAATGGGGCCAACTCATCATTGCAGGAATTAACTTTCCTGCTTCCAGTGGCAGGGTGAGCTGTCAAGAACAACTGGCCTACTGAGTGTTGCCTGAAATCACAGTGGTCCTTTCTCTGACTAATGCACTCTCCCACAGGGAAAGAGCCTTTCCCCCACCCCGCTCCACCCCACCCCTCCATTTAATTTGAGAGAGAATGAAATGTACCTTACATGGGTGGCCACCAAAGGCATTCACTAACACAAGACAACAGTTCCCCAGCAAAGATGATGATATCATAGTCTGGGGGGGGGTGTTCACCTGCTTTAATGCTTTGTGATCCCCATAGAAAAACTAAGAACATCTTGCCTAAAAAGATTGTAGGGTAACCAGCAGGCCTCTGCCTTGACCTTCCTAATGCGAAGTAGCTGTAATCTGGCTTGCTGCAGAATCACTTACAACATCCTTGGGGATGTAAAATCCTTCGGGGAAATAGGCATCATTATAGTTGGGCATCTTGGTAAGTCTTTCTCTCCCCCCCCCTCCCAGCTCAGAGGGGAGAAAATATTATCCTGTGACACACACAGAGGGAGGCTGAAACTCAAGAGAAATTATTTCTGCTCTAGTGTCTGAAACACGGAGATGTGGAAGGTGTCTCGTTGCAAGTATGATCCAACAAAAGAGAAAGGGAAAATGAAACATGGTGACGGTTGCAGCTGCAAACCTGATAAGTAATTCAAACAAGAGTTTGGGGTGTGCAATAGAGAAATTCTGTTTGAACTCCGCAACTCCTGAAGTCGCAGGTCTGTTGCCAGACCATTTAGTTTCACTCTTGAAACAATATCAAACGGCTCCTCTGCTCTAGCTTTCTGATCCTCGTATTATTGCAAAATTGCGTCGCTCATACAACCACTTTTGGAAAACTTTGGGACGGCAGATTCACACAGTCCCCTTCACATGTTGATATAACATCTGGAAGGGACCCATTGATGTAGCCTTGCCCCACCACGGTTGCATGGGCTAGCCCCGTCCACTGTCACTACGAAAGCTAGCCACATCCACTTCTGCCACCATGCTCCTGTGACATCCAACATGCCCAGTGGATATTGGAAAGCAATTGGGGTCCCTCTCACTTGGAGAAGCTCTACACGTGCATATCTGTATTGGACATAGACTTGTTTCCAGGTCCGGATTTAGGTTTGATAAGGCCCTAAGATACTGAAGGTAATGGGCCCCTTTATCATACCTGCCAAGTCCCGGACTGCAGAATCCGGGACCGGCAGCCACGTGGCACCGGAAGTTGCATAGACACAACTTCCAGTGTCGCTTTGCCCATCTATGGGCACCGAAAATGCCGACGCCAGCTTCGAAAGTCGCGTCTACGCATGTCCGGAAGTGCGTAGACGCAACTTCCGGTGTCACTCTGCCCATCTATGGGCACCAAAATGGCCACCACCGACACCGGAAGTCGCGTCTACGCACTTCCGGACATGCGTAGATGCGACTTTCGAAGCCAGTGCCGACCATTTTCGGTGCCCATAAATGGGCAAATCAGAAGGGGGGGGGGAAGGCCGCCGGCAGGAGAATATAAGGGAGAATAACGGGAGATGAAGTGATACGGGGGACCGCCGGGAAAAGGTAAGAATAAACGGGGGTTTCTCGAGGAAAACGGGGTACTTGGCAACTATGCCCCTTTATATGTCCAACTGCCCTTTGTCAACAACAAATTGTCACTGTTTTTTGTGTTGAATATATGCTACAGTCATACCTCATGTTGCATTCCTCTCTTGTTACAGACTTTTAGCTTACAAATGTGGCAAACCCGTAAGTGTTTACTTCCAGGTTCGCTGCCCGCACATGCGCAGAAGCGATCTGTGCACTTCGCACATGCACAGAAGTGTTCAATCACGCCGTGCACATTCCCTTTAATTTTTTCGTGGGCCCCCAAGAGAGAGGGCCCCTAAGCTATAGCCTGTAAATCCGGCACTGCTTGCTTCTGATGTTTGTTGTACATGTGTATATCTCTGGTGGTTCACAGGGGTGTCCCATGCAGCACTGGCAGTGGACAGGGCTTTGGCACAAGTTCATGTGACACTCACCCACCCCACACATTCTGGCAATGCATGGAGGGGTTTATGTGAATCTCCCCTTTGGTTCCTCCTTTTCAATCACTGCCATTACAAATGCTATTAAAAGAAGAAAAGACTGGGGCAGACCAATGACAGGGAAGGAGCAGAGGTCACCCTCTCCCATCATGCTCTGCAGTCCCAATACGTAGCCTGTTTTGAGTGGCGGTGCGATCTGTTAGCAAAATTGTTAGCTGTGTGATTCAATAATGAATGGGTGGGTGTTATGGTGCCCTTTAAATTTCCCTCTGACTTTCCCCAGGCTATCCGAGAAGTGACTGGCTACGTTCTGATCGTCATGAATGTCTTCACGTATTTGCCACTGCAGAACCTGCGCATAATACGAGGGATGCAGCACTATCACGACTCTGGTGACAAGTATGCCCTCTACATCGTCCTCAACTATGCAAAAAATGGCACACATGGCCTACAGCAGTTGGGCTTCAATCAACTCACAGGTGAGCCTTGAGGCTTGTGCAACGCAGCCAGAGATTCTGCGCTGCTACTTAATGAATCCTTTTCTGCCTTTGTGGAGGTTAGTGACCAGATTGTAGCATTCCATGGCTCTGATGAAAACAGTCCCTGGACCAGAAAGGACCAATATAATTGTGCTTTGCTCTCCTCTGCCAGGGCATGTCTTAAGCCAGGGGTGATGGAACCCACACCCCCTCCCAAGGTTCCCAGACTCCCAAATCCAACCAGCAACAGCCAGAATGACAAATGCTCAGGAATGGTGATGGGAGTTGTAGTCTAGCAGCATGCGGAAGGCCACCAGTTACCCTCCTTAAACACTTGAGCATCTGAGAGTACTTTTCCATCCCTGCCCCCCACCCAAGACTAGCTGTGCCACAGCTTCTCTCCACTTCTTCCTGCCACCAGAGGTGTAGCATGGGGGGTGGGGGTTACGGGGTCATTGCCCAGGTGCACATTTTGGAGGGGGTGCAATCAGGTGCCCCCACGACAGGCATGGGGCCCTGGCAACTGAGGTGCAGTGGCAGGCGGGTTGGTCTAGTGCAGGGGTCAGTAAACCTTTTCGGCCTACTGTCCCTCAGACCTTATGGAGGGCCGGACTCTTTTTAACAAATTCCTATGCACACTGCGAGGGGGACAGGTAGTCCTCCTCCCCTCCCCACCCCCAGCTGCCTTCTCGGTTTGCTGCCTGCTTCATTTGCCGAAGGGCTGGCGGTGGTGGCGCAGAACAGGCTTCCTCCCCACCTAGAGAAAGAAGGCACTGTGCTTACCTTCCCAGGGGCTCCCACCACCACCACCACCACTGCTTCTTCTTCTTGTGAAGCAGGTAGGCAGAGCGAGCTCATCCACTCCACTCTCTGGCCCACAGGAGCATCAGGGCAGCGGCGGGAGGAAGAGGCCGAGTGGTGGAAGCTCTGCCAATCAAACACCGCTGAGGTAAATCAGGTGCGGAGTTTGATTGGCAGAGCTGCCACTGTTCGGTCTCTTCCTCCTGTCGCCATTGGTGGGAGTCTCGGCTTCACGGCGGGTTCCGGCTTCATGGTGCGGGCCGGATTTAGGACCCAGGTGGGCCTGATCTGGCCCGGGGACCTTAGTTTGCTGACCCTGGTCTAGTGGGCAGGCAGATGGAGGCAGCAAGAGAGGAGCCTGTTGGGAGTTGGGCTTCATTCACCCCAACCCCCACTCACACGCAGGCTTCACGTGAGCCCCCACCTCAGCTGCCCAGTCCACCAGGGGGCGCAACATTTGCCCCACCCCGGGCACTGGCAAACCATGCTACGCTACTGTATGCCACACATCTCTCTCCCCAGTAGTGCATTCAAAGATGTCTTGCTCAGTGCCAGGGTTTGGCCTTGAGTATACGCAGTAATAGCAAAGAGAGATCCCTTTCAGCGTGTGCAGGGTGCTTAAGTTCAGCCGTGAATAACTACAACTACTGCAGCCAGGATCTGAAGAGAAGGATGATCAGATAGGAGGGTATGACTTTTAGGTAGGGTTGAGCACCTTGCTCTGTGTGTGTGTGTGTGTATGTGTGTGTGTGTTGTGGTACACTTCCTGGGAAGCAACAAATGATTTGAGTTTTGGCACAGTTTCTAAGTGCCTTTAAGAATCCACATCTGGGCATCTAAGCTTCGGTTATTTCCCTCAACCGCTTGAAGCAATCCTGAAAACAGAGTGCTTTTTTATAATGTGGAAAGTTCCCTTCCCTCCCTGTTTAGTAGCCACTATCTGGCTCTTTCTACTGGGGATTAGGGTCATGGCCACCCCGCTTTAAGTAGCCTTTTCCAGATTGCCATTCACACTTTGCACTGCTAAAGCTGAGAGTGGATGGGAGGAAATGGAATGCTTGGTTTCCTTTGCAATTATAAGCTGCTTCAGGCACCCAGTGAAAAAGTATATGGGGCAGACATTGCATATCTATCCCCACAGTTGCTCCCTGCAGGCAAGGCTAGGGCGTATGTGGGGCACTGGGTGGAGCATGATTGCTCAGTGGATAAATGATTTCAGCATCTGTCACCTTTTACCTTCCCCACTGAGGAGGAAAACACATTCCACAGTTCAGATCTTACACCATTGGCTCAGGCAATCATACGCTACGCCTGGACTCTGTCCTTGCGCAGAACACAATCTCAGTCTAAATGTTTGTTTCAAGAAAAATCCATGGGCACCTACCCATCCAGCAGCTGGTTTTGAAATGTTAACTAATGTCCACTTAATGTGCCTTTAAAGTACTCATTCCAATAGGCACGAGATACCTGGAGACTGGGACGCAGGTGGCGCTGTGGGTTAAACTACAGAGCCTAGGGCTTGCCGATCAGAAGGTAGGCGGTTCGAATCCCCGCGACAGGGTGAGCTCCCGTTGCTTGGTCCCAGCTCCTGCCAACCTAGCAGTTCGAAAGCACGTCAAAAGTGCAAGTAGATAAATAAGTACCGCTACAGCAGGAAGGTAAACAGCGTTTCCGTGTGCTGCTCTGGTTCACCAGAAGCGGCTTTGTCATGCTGGCCACATGACCTGGAAGCTGTACGCCGGCTCCCTCGGCCAATAATGCGAGATGAGCGTCGCAACCCCAGAGTCGGTCACGACTGGACCTAATGGTCAGGGATCCCTTTACCTTTTACCTGGAGACTGTAATTTGTTAAGGGAATTGTAGGTCTGCAAAGTCATAACCCATAGCAAACTACAGTCCCCAGGTTTCTTTGAGGGAAGCCATGGTTGTTAAAAGTGGTATAAGAGTGCTTTAAATGTACGGTGTCAGCAGTCATCCTGGTATGTTTGCACAAAGTTTGTGAGGAGGCTTGACAGTGTTTTGTCAATCCATGGTTATCCCACACTTTCCGTTGCATTTCCCCTTCATTTTGCTTATCACAGGTTTTATGCGGAAGAGCACTGATTGACTTCATTGCACAACTTGCATTTGCCAGCGTGTGATTGAATCCTACCCGAAACTGGCAACCGTGCTCATAGTTTTGTAATAAGAGTATGACTATCCCTCAGAGAACATGTAGCACCTTCACCTACAGTTAATATAATTAGCTGAACTTGTTTGTAGAGTAATCAATCACAAAAGATTAATTTGCATTGCAGACATGCCCTTACTTGTGACTTTTGGGTACTTGTCTTAGCATCTGTTGCTAGCCCTCACTGTAGCATGTTGTTGGGAAGGGGAACTGAAGACAGAAAGGAACTGTAATTAGACCCATAGGGCTTGCATCAGTAGTGTGATAGGCAGTGTTCGTGGTTAAATCAACGTACTAGTAAACGTACTACCATAGTAATATTTTTTGAGCGACACTGAAAAAGTATAGGAGTTTGAAATCATGTGCACAGAATCCCATTCTTGATTTAGAGGTTGTTGCCTCTCCTTTCAGCAGCAAAATTCAGCCACTGGTTGAAACCAGATATTGAATGGTTCTATACTGAACAACCTGGCATGCTCTGGTCCATGGGGTCACGAAGAGTCAGACCCGACTAAATGACTAAACAACAACATACTGAACAACAGCCAGATCTTTTAGGAGCTTCCAGACATGATTAACTATTATTATTTATTGAATTTATATACCGCCCTATACCCGGAGGTGTCAGGGTGGTTCACAGAAAAGATGACAATATATAAAATAAAATAAAAATAAAAACAACCACCCAATAACACACACCCAAAAAAGAGCCACATTTTAAAAGGGTATAGGATGTCAATCAGGTCAACCAAAGGCCTGGCACCTAAAGATGTATAATGGCCTGGCGAACGTCCCTGGGGAGAGCATTCCACAGACGGGGAGCCACTGCAGAGAAGGCCCGTTCTGGTGTTGCCACCCTCTGGACCTCTTGAGGAGGAGTCACACAAAGGAGGGCCTCAGAAGATGATCTCAGGGTCTAGGTAAGTTCATATGGAAAGAGGCGGTCCTTGAGCTATTGCGGTCCTGAGCCGTTTAAAGCTTTGTCTTAAACTATTTGGACAAAGCATCTAGGAGTCTGATGAACTGTGTCATCTTAGAAGTTGCTTCTAACATAAAACCCAGTTGTTCTAAAACACCCCTTTTTTAAAAAAAATTAATCTAGTTTTTCAAGATTACCACAAGAGAACCACAAAACAATATAAAACAAATCAAAAACGTCAGAGCCAGAAAAAAACTATAAGCAGCCAGCACAATCCATGGCATCTCAGAAGTTGGTGAGGCCAGTCTATGATGGAGGCTCTAAGGAAATGATGGCTTCAGGTTCAGGATGAGGGTAGAAAACATGTTTATCTCCCAGGAGTCATTTGCTATGGATCCTAAATGTCAATCTGGGGCTCTGCCCCTCCTATTGCTTAACTCTCTGAACTTCTGATTGTATCGGAGAGAACATTTTTACAATCTGAGCTGGAGATAAGCAGGTGAAAGTCCAATCTACAAGAAAGAATTTATGGGTCCACTTAGCCAGTTAGCTCGCAGGATTTGACTAGCTGCCAAAGAAGCAGGTTTGTGGGCCACCCTTAACACCCTGCCCCTTTAATTGGCCAGACCCGGTGTTGTACAACAAAGTAAAGCCTTGTAAACAACCTGGGGTAGAGTCCCAATTCAAGGTCAACTCCAGCTACAATAGAGATAATGGAATTAGTTGAGGAAGAGGGGTGGGGTGGGGGACTATGGAAGCAGAACTTTGAGGGAAACTGAATCAATTGAGAGAGACAACGCCAATGCTTGTTCTGCTTCTCACCAAGAAACTTCATAAAGAATTTGCATTACGAAAGTCCCCTGGGGTTATCCTGCATGAGAAGGAATGTCAACTGTTTTGCAGCCTGGGCAGGTGACACCTGGCTAAGCAGAGTCTAGATTCCTAAATGGACCCCATTCACACTGTTTCATCTACGGATGTGAACTTTCCTGGGAGGATTGCTATTATATAGTCCTTGTGTCACACGCAAGAAGCAGCTGCATTTGGGGAGAAGGAGGGCAGAAAGGAAAGGACAGTTAGCAACTGGTAAATGTGGGTTTGTTTCTTTGCTCTTTTTCCTTCATTGGGGTTTGGAAGAGCAGCTCTGAGTGCTGTAATGTTGCTTAGCTATGATTTGCAAGCCAGCCCTCTTAGTTAGGGCTGCCATACGACCTGAATTTCCCAGACATAGCCGGGATTCATCCGCCGGAAAGAGCATCCGTGTGGAATTCAGCCAAAATCAGCATATGGCAACCACTTTGCCCACCAAAAGCTCAACAATGTTTGTGTCCGGATTTTAACTTTTTGAAATATGGCAATCCTAGCTTAGTGTCTGGCCAAGGGCAGGCCTGCACATCAGTTGCCTCCAGGTTTTGTTTAGCTCTAGTTCACAATCGGAATGCCATGGATTGTTCCTAGAAAAGGCATGCAGGGAGCTTTACACCCAGGATGCCTCAACAATGGCATTTGAAAACCCAGCTGTGCTGCATCTGATACAGCCCTTGCTGTTCCATCCGTTCTGTAGACAATCACATAGGAAACAATGGCCTGCGAGCGCTCCAGTTGGAGAACAGCCTTTACCAAAGGTGTCATGGGCTTTGAAGACACTCGATCTCAGGACGCAAGGGATTTGTGCTTGGCAAATCCACACCGTGATCAACTCCCGCATGGAAACCTATTTCCCCACTGTGGAGGGATGTGTGGATCCAGAGATTGTAAACTATAGCATATCTTTGAAAGCTATTTCAGAAGGATTCTTTCAGCCCAAAGTTCAGTTACCTCTCCAGAACCCATTGCTACAATATGATGGCCATGTTTGGACCCACTTTTCAGCTATGCTTTACTTCCTTCCCAGATTCAGAAACGAATCCTAAGAGGTTTCAAACATTCCTGATTAATCATCGTGTCAAAGATGCTGTGAATCTGATTCAGGCTGATGAATTTGCTGCTTGTCTGTGGAGTGAGCTCTTTAATTTGGAACTGAATGTATGCGTCTACCACGGGTCCCTCTGTGATAGGTAGGGTTGGCAGTCGCCCGCTAGCCCCTCTGCCTCCCACGCCAGAGAGCCTGGAGCGCCTGAGCCCAAGCCTGAACCAGAGCCGCCCGCGCAGAAAAAATAAAAATAAAAACTCCAAATCCAGGACATTTGCTTTGAAATGTAAAATTCCCCCCGAATGAGCATGTAGGATCCCCAAAAGAGGATACTGTATGTCTATGAATTTTTGGACGTATGGCAACTCTATGTTAGGCAAAGCAGCCCAGTACAGCAAGGGTAATCCAGACATGAAAACAATGTATTTACTTGAGTCCAGTGCACCATCAAATCTAATGCACACCTTAATTTTCGCAACGTAATTTGGCCAAAAAAGGTAATCTTGTGCTCATGGTTTCTCATGCTGGTTCAAGTCCTGCTAGCATTCTATAGGATAAAGAATCTCTGTATCCAGAACTGAGTGCCAGCTAATCTGTATTGGATTGGCTCTGTACCATCTATCCCCCTAGGAGGTGTCCAGTGTGATCACCCTTGGTGTTTTGCAGAGCAGAGGGACTGGGATACCACCCCCTTCTTTCTTCACTCAACAAGTAATCAATATCATTAAAGCTGACTGTTGATCAGTGGCTAAGTGAGTATGCACATGCAAGCTACCGGTATTATATGTATGGATTACCCTTTACTTTGGCTCCAGTGCACTCCTGCTACTGGGGTGTGAAGCCAAGTGCACACAATGTTAGCCACAATTTATCTGTATCCTGTAGTTTCTCGAGAAATATCCTTGTTTGATGCATTTCGCCACAAGCCAGGTTGAAGGTTTTTCCAGGTTTTCATGGATTTACACAATGGAGAAACCACAGCAAACCTTGGCCTCTGGTGTGTACAGCAAGCGTAAATGCGACTTGAAATGTAGCGGAGTTGGGGGCGTAAGCATGGTATGTTTTCAGCCGCTAATGTGTACACAAGGTTTAGCCTCACTGTTTAGCACAATGTTCTTTGCATGCTAGTGAGTTCGTGATGAAGAACCATGGGTGGAATTCAGTGTTGCGCTAAGGCATTTGTTCAATCAATGCAAGCATTTCAGGTTGCCAGATAGAACAATCTCCCCTGCCCCCCACCCAATATGCTGCTCTGGGAGTTCTCCCGAACCTCCAGAGTAGATGGATTAGGTGCACAGGGTGAGGAGAGGGGGAAAGCCCTGTTTCGCTAGAGAAGACCTTTTGCAGAGCTTCTGCTGATGGGACATGTTAGTTGAACCCAGCCCTATGTTTTTAGTTCTCTCTCTCTCTCTCTCTCTCTCTCTCTCTCTCTCTCTCTCTCTCTGTGTGTGTGTGTGTGTGTGTGTGTGTGAGAGAGAGAGAGAGAGAGAGAGAGAGAGAGAGAGAGAGAGAGAGAGAGAGAGAGATCATTCTGATTAAAGCTGCCTTGAGATGGGTTTGCCCTGAAAGGTGACCTATAAATCTTTGTAATAATAATGATAATTAATTTATGATGATGTGGGGACTTAAATTCAAATTTCAGTTTCATCTCTCTGTTCACGGGACCCCAGCCAATGGACCTTGCTTCAGAAATTGGCTATATTTAATCTGAATGCAGACGGATGCATGTGCAAACATAGATTAGAGAAGCTTGGAGTCCCCATATCAGCCATGGGGAATCTAGAGCACTCCAGATATTGTCCTACAACTCCCATCATCCCTGCCCATTGGCCATGTTTCCTGGGGTTGATGGTTGTTAGAGTCCAGCAATATTTGGAGGGCCACAAGTTCCCCACCCCTGACCTATGTCCTTCAGTTGAGCACTACTGGTTGGTTGAGTATGAAGTCTTCCGTGACCACTGGAAGTGACTGTTTGTGAAATCTGAGTTCTTGGCTCTCGTGTCAGCAGAGCTAAGAGGAAGACAGACAGCCCAGAACAGGCCTCTGCATGTTTTAGGTACCTGCCCCATCCAGTCTGTTGGGTTGATGTTGATGTTGTTGTTGTTCAGCTACTGTGGCACCAAAAAAAGACAACACCTATCTATCAGCTTTCCCATCGCTTGATCTTTCTGTTGGCTGACAGAACAACCCTTGGCGGAGGAGACATGGCTTTTCAGAATTACCTGGGCAACATTCCCTGCTGTATGGAAGTGCCTGCAGCGTTTCATGGATACTACAAGTATTTCACATCACTAATATTTAGCGCTTGAATACTTAATTGCAGACGTGTACTGCGTTCCTTGTAAGGGAAAAGAAGGTTGATGTCTCAGCCTAAAGTAGATTGTTAAAGGGCTGTGGGAAGAATTGTGGAATTGACAAGGAGTAGGAGGCAAGGGTGGCAGTGGAGCAATGCGAAAGGTGATATTGCAATGCTGATTTGGGGAACATTTGGTCAGATGTACCCCTTACAAAAATCCATGTGCATACCCTCCAATATTTCTCTGATGAAAATAGGGAGGTCCTATGTTGTTGTTGTTGTTTTACTATTTATACCCCAACCATCTGACTTGGTTGTCCCAGTCACTCTGGGTGGCTTCCAACATACATAAAAACGTAATAAAACATTCAACATTACAGGGCTGCCTTCAGATGGCTTGGGGGGGGGGTCGCGTAACTCCATACCCTCCAACATTCCTCCAAAGAAAACGTTGAAAGGAAAAAGTGGGACATTCTGGGATCAAATCAGAAACCGGGAGGCTTCTGTAAATCCAGGACTGTCCCTGGAAAACAGGGACCCTTGGAGGGTCTGCATGTGTGGTGCATTGATTGGAGTATGAGATCAGGGTTCGAATCCTCACTGAGCCATGAAGCTCACGAGGTGTCCTTTAGCCAGACACTGGATCTCAGCCCAGTCTATTTTACAGCATTGTTATGAGGATAATATTGGGGGAACCATGTTTACTACATTGAGCGCCTTTAACACATGACACCTCCAAATGGGTAACAAAGGCCCATTAGCCTTGGTTGTGGAGATGAGAGCTGGAAAAAACTAAACAGAAGTTAGGGTGAGGTACAGTGGCATTTCTGGTTACGAATGCTTCTGGTTACGAATGCTTTGGGTTACGAACTCCGCTAACACGGAAGTAGCTGCTCCTGGTTGCAAACTTTGCCCTAGGATGCGAACGGAAATTGCGCGCCGGAAGCCCCATTAGTGAAAGCGCGCCTATAAGAATGGTTTCATCTTAAGAATGGACCTCCAGAACGAATTAAGTTCATAAACAGAGGTACCACTGTACTGTGAAAGCACCAGTTTGATCAAGCCAGCAAGTGTGAATTTAATAAATAGTATTTATACCCAGCCTGGCTTGGGTATAAACGGCTTGCCGGCCACTTATAGGGAGGCTGATATTCCTATATACAGTCGTACCTTGGATCTCAAACACCTTGGTACTCGGATGTTTTGGCTCCAGAACGCCGCAAACTTGGAAGTGAGTTTTGCAAACGTTCTTTGGAACCCAAACGTCCAATGGGCCTTCCACGGCTTCTGATTGGTTGTAGGAGCTTCCTGCAGCCAATCAGAAGCCGCACTTTGGTTTCTGAACATTTTGGAAGTCGAACGGACTTCCGGAACGGATTCCAAGGTACGACTGTATATCCGAAGAATACTTCGGAAGTCTGAAAAACACACTGATAGCTCCCAGCCCTCTGCTGGTAAGGACTCATTAAGTCTCCAGATCTCAGTTTGTTAAGCAGCTTGCTGTTAAGAGACAAATGTGTTGCTTCAAAACACACACACACCTTTTGCTGAATGATGGCAAGGAAGCAAGGGAGACTGCGGCCGCAGTCGTATAGGCATTTGCCTGGGAGCAAGCCCCACTGAACTCCTGAAGAGACATGTATAGGATTGTATTGTAAGTGTGGGCAATGAGTCGCTCCACAAAAATGGCTGGAGGGAAAGTAGTAATGACACCAACTTTGTTTTTAGTGCCAGATCAAGACTCAGCGATTTGCTCAGGCCTTTGTAAGGTAACTTGTTTAATTTAGTGAGCACATATGCTGGAAGGACGAAGTCTGCTCTGCTGTTTTTAAAGACTGCCTTTTTAATTACGCTTTTATCTTGTTCTTGTTCCCTCTGTGAATCGAAATGGATTTGTGTATTGTTTTAATTTGTTCGGTGTTATGGTTGTGCCCTGCCCTGGGTTGGTTGTGATGAAAGGCTAGGCTATAAATATATTAAAACAGAATAATGCATAAATAAGAAGTTGGTGGAGAAGAGGTCTGAAGGGAATAAGGAGACGGCTCAGCAGAGCCATAGAAATGAGAGTGAGGCAGTGATCATAACAGTGGAGAGAATTCAGAGAGTGGGGAAGCCTCTTTGGGAGACCATCCTAGCCCATTTAAGATTTTATATGATTCTGTGGAGCTAGAGGAAGTGGGACTGCACAAGCTCATCTTCCACAGGTTCATAATCTGTTCTGGAAATAGTTCTGAAAATGATTGCTTTCATTTTCAATACAGTGGTGCCTTGGTTCTCAAAATTAATCCGTTCCAGAAGTCCGTTCCAGAACCAAAGCGTTCCAAAACCAAGGCGCAATTTCCCATAGAAAGTAATGCAAAATTGATTCATCCGTTCCAGACTTTTAAAAACAACCCCTAAAACAGCCATTTAACATGAATTTTACTATCTGACGAGACCATTGATCCATAAAATGAAAGCACAATCAATCAGTAGCTGAACTGGGTTCCACATAGTCACAAAAAATGAGCCGCAAAAACAAAACGCAAAATAAATAGCAAAAACAGACAGACCTCAGTGTAACACTCAAAACGGAAGTGTGGCACTCAAATCAGAAGCGTAACACTCAAAGCAGAGCATGTTCGGCTTCCAAAAAAAGTTTGCAAACTGGAACACTTCCTGGTTTGCAGTGTTTGGGTTCCAAATTGCTTGAGTACCAAGGATTTTGAGAACCAAGGTACCACTGTATATGGAAGCTGGATGTGCACAGTGTACATGCTGGCTATTTCTCACACAGATATTTTGGTGTCTCACATCTCCAGGAAGGAAAGTGGTCACAGCTGCCTCTTACTGTTTTTCAGAAATCCTGTCTGGGGGTGTCTACATTGGGAGGAACAAGCAGTTGTGTCATGTGGATACTATCAATTGGGGAGACATCATCCGGGATCCAAGCTACCCTGCAGTGATCCAAAAGAACGCAGACAAAAACAAGTGTGAGTATTGGCTAAAAGTAGGGTGAGGTGTGTGCTTGCACTCGTATTCCCCTGTCTGGCTTGCCAATGTTTTGTGTTTGCACAGGAGGCTTTCTTCCCCATGCAACCATTTCCTCTCTTCTCATTTCCCTGCTACATCGGTGCCCCTTTTTCTTTCTGCAATGCGAGAACCCAAGAAATCTCCCATCCAGGCCCTTACCAGACGTAAACCTGCCTAGTTTCAACAAGGTGACTCCATCACATGCTTCCTAGTTAAAGTCCACCACCACTGAATCTTTATTGCGCTCGTTCTGTGTTGGGGCTTTTATATTGGTCGTCTTTTAAGTTTACTGTCTCTTTACTGCAATACGATTTTATTGTTATGCTTTTAGCCTTTGTTTTGTGTGTGTGCCACCTAGAGAATTAATTTTTATGAGGTTCCTGAAAACATATATCAAATAAATCCAAACCGGCTCAGACCATAACCATTCTAAAATGATCTTTAAATAGAGCACCTGTTTGCTTGCAGAAGGTCTGGCCTTTACAGGTAGGGCTATGTGTATCCTTGGCATGAAACCATGGAGGAAGGAAAATACATATATTTAGATTCCTTTGAAATAGCTGCTTTTGACCTCTAAATTGAAACTAGAGAGTGTTAAGTGAAGTCTTATCTTTCTAGCTGTCCCACTATTTCATAATATACTGCATAACTGGAAATAATAATAAAAAACTAATATATACAAAGAAAGAAAGAAACCATGGAGGACCACTGCAGTGAATGCAGACAAGTTGTCTGACTCTGCATAAGACACATTCCTTTGTGCCTGTGTCAAGCTGCTCTGGAAGCCCTTTCAGGTAAAGAATGGGGTTAAAACACTTTAAATCAGGTTCCATGCACATTAAGCAGATTGCATGTGAAGCAGGCCTTTGGACATAATGTGATTCTTATAAGCTTATTGGCCCATCATACTCATTACCTCTGGTTTAGATGGCTGATGTTGCGTTTTGTCTCCCTGGATAGGTTCTCCATGCCATGAGAGCTGCAATGGTCACTGCTGGGGTCCTGGTCCTAATAACTGTCAAACATGTAAGTATTACAGTGCCTGGGACTCAGTCTCTCTCCCCCCCCCCCCCAACCAGGGACCTTCCAGATGTTTTAGATTGCAACTCCCCCCATGCCCAGCCAGTATTGGAGGGCAGGTTGGAGGAGATTAACCCCTAACCCCAGGTTTGGTCCTTGAGTGAGCAACCAGGACTCGATTCTTCTCATGGCTGCTTTAAATGTGGCTTCTGTCATCTTAAACTTGGCATGGTGATAGACAGGTTCCAGATTTGGAAAGGAAAGCTATGGCAGCACCTGCTTTAAGCAATCTGCCTGCATATAATAGGTGATCTGTAACTTTTAACAATTGAACTGCTACTGAAAAGGCCAGATGACAGAAAATGCTCATATGAGAGGGAACACGGTAAACAGATTTCATGATGATATAACTCTGACAGTAATGGCATACATTAAAAGCACCTGGATACCACATTTACAGTCATGGCCTCCCCTAGAGAATCCTGGGAATTGTAGTTTATTAAAAAGTCCCAAACCCTGGAACCTTTCTTCATTGGGAACTTGATTTGTCCCCTCGACTGTTTTGGTTGCCCTTTTCGGAACCTTTTCCCAATTCTACGATGTTCCTCAACCGGGCAAAGTTGGTGCAAAAGCATTCAAAGAGCCCTCTTTAGAAAAAGGTAAGTTGTGAATGGTAGTAAAGCTATCTCCTACCCCCAACACAAAATCACAGAGTTGTAGAGTTGGAAGGGACCACAAGGGTCACCTTGTCCAACCCCCTGCAATGCAGGAATCTTTCACACAACATGGGGCTCAAACCCACGGCCCTGAGATTAAGAGTCTCATGCTCTACCAACTGAGCTATCCCTCAGCTCCCAACCCTCCATTAATTGGGAAGGCAATATACTGACTTTTGGATCAGGGATTGCAGGTGCATCATGCCATGGGAAATTTCTGCATTGAGGGGTAGTAACTGTACCTTAAGTAATTTTTTTCCTGTGTCCACCTCCCAGGGTCTTGGGAAGGTCAGGAGAAGATGGGAGGAGCCGACTGTTAGAGTGGAGGATGGGGTGATGGCATGGACTGCTTCTCACCCAACATTTTTCTCCCCCTGCCATAGTGACCAAGACCATCTGTGCCCCCCAGTGCAATGGGCGCTGCTTTGGCCCCAACCCCAATGAATGCTGCCATGACGAATGTGCAGGCGGCTGCACTGGCCCACTGAAGACAGAGTGTTTTGTACGTAAGCAGTCTCTGTGCCCGGCTCTCCTCGGGTGTGCTTTGTATGACTGGTCTGTGTTGAGGAAAGGAGGTGATTGTGAGAATGGGAACAATTTGGTTTTGAGTGTACATATCTGCCCCTTTTTCCTTTTGTCCCCACAACCTGCCTGCCAGCACAACCTTCCAATCTTTTGAGCTCAGCTCCTGATCTTTCGCTTTTACCAGAGCCTGTGCCCTTTGCTTCCTATGCTGCCTCGGCTTCTTATAATAATAACCTTTTTGCAATCACAGTTTTTAACGGAATATTGGGGGAAATGTGGGTTATCCTCTCTCACCAACCTCCCTATGGTGTCTCCATGGAGTTAGTTCCAAGTTTTGTGTGTGCTTTCAGGATTGGGGGAAAGAATCTAGCATGAAGTGGGTGGAAATCAGCGTTGCACTAATACAATTGATCCACCAGCGCAAGCATTTCTGCTTCTCTGATGGAACGGTCTCCCTTCTCCTCTCCCTGCATGCTGTTTTGGGAGGTCCTCTTGCCCTTCCAGAGCACATTTGAGGAAGGCGTGGGAGAGGCATGGCGGAGGAGAGGGGGAAGCCCATTGCGCTAGCGAGAGTCCGAGTGCTGGCTTTCACTTGCGCACTGGTTTAGTTGAATCTGGCTCAATGTTTCAGCTTTCGGCCTGGAGTGTTGGGGCTTGGGTGGGCATGGTCTTACTCAGCTTTTTGTCACATGCTTTTTCTACCCCAGGCCTGCCGGCAGGTCAATGACAATGGGGCCTGTGAAACACGCTGCCCTCTTCCGTTGATCTACAACAAGCTCACCTTCCAACTGGAGCCAAACCCAGATGCCAAATACCAGTATGGTGGCGTATGCGTCAAAAACTGCCCCCGTAAGTCGTAGGTTGTGGCTATAGGGGAGAAGGGGGTGGTTGTCTTCTCTCTCTGTGTGTGAAGGGTGTTCCTTTAGATTGGAGCACCACTTCCTTCAGGGCCAGTTCAGGCATTATTTTCCCCTCCCCACAAACCTGCACCCCATCTGGGAAGATTGCCACAGATGTGGCAGAACTCCATTGAGGGGCCATGATGTACAAAGGCCACTTAAGCTTTTATGCTGGCCCACACCTTGTTTTCTTGTGAACCACTTTGAGCACAGATGTACTGGTGGAAAAGGCAGCATAGATATAAATTGACAGTGTCAATGACGAAGTCTAAATAAAATAATGTCTAATAAGACATTTAATGGGACCCAGGTGGCGCTGTGGTTAAACCACTGAGCCTAGGGCTTGCTGACCAGAAGGTCGGCGGTTCGAATCCCTGTGACGGGGTGAGCTCCCGTTGCTTGGTCCCAGCTCCTGCCAACCTAGCAGTTCGAAAGCACATCAAAATGCAAGTAGATAAATAGGAACCGCTACAGCGGGAAGGTAAACGGCGTTTCCATGTGCTGCTCTGGATTGCCAGAAGCGGCTTTGTCATGCTGGCCACATGACCTGGAAGCTGTACGCCGGCTCCCTCGGCCAATAATGCGAGATGAGCGCGCAACCCCAGAGTCGGTCACGACTGGACCTAATGGTCAGGGGTCCCTTTACCTTTACCTTTAAGACATTTAATATCACTATAACCAAACACTAACAATTTGACTGTTTTATTTTAATTTTAACCTGACTGTTCCCAGATCAAGAATTAGAAATCACAGTAGCTGAAATCACAGCTTTTTTCAAGTTTGAAAGCCTTTGGGGGGTCCCCACCTGTTTTTATTACGTATTATGTATTTTTATGCTGTGAACTACCCTGAGATCTATGAATGAAAGGCGGTATACAAATTTAGTCAATAGTAATACCGTAGTAATAATAATCCGCTGTTACTTTTCTCATATTAAAATGGAAGGAAACCAGATTCTTCAGTGAAAAACTAGGAGCCCCAACTCCCCATCTCTCTCCTCACAGTTACTTATGAGGTCCCTCTTTAGACCCAAACATCCCTAAGGGGTTTCCAGTGACTAGCTGCTCACATTTCTCTAATCTTCCCCCTGTTCTCTCTCTCTCCTCCTTCCCATTATTTTGCAGATAATTTTGTGGTGGATCAGAGCTTGTGCATCCGGACATGCCCTCCTCACAAAATGGAAGTGGAAAAAGGCGGCCGGAAGATATGTGAGCCTTGCGTGGGGCTGTGCCCAAAAGGTAACACGAAGCCATAGCTTCTTCTGGCTACTGGAACAGGAAACTAAATAGGAAGGCATAACTGAGGCTCCCAGCTCTTCTTCTCTGTCTGTGGAGCATATCCACCTTTCGAGTGTGAAGGTTGTGCACTTGCCATGTGAGTTGCATATTTCTTCAAAGAACTCGGACAACCTGCCTGCGAAAGCCTTGGACTTCCTCTTCTGGACTTCTTTAAGAAACAAATGTGTCATTCTATACCCGTGTGGCATTTGCCCTTTATGGGTGTGTGCAATTAGTCCTTGGGGTACCTTGATTAAAAAAGCAAAGTGATAATCAACCTTGATTTGAATTTGTTTTCCATTTCTGACTTTTATTAATTCCACCTCTGAAGATTTAAAGACCTCAGCTCCATATGCTGCCTGTTGAAGAGACTCTGTGAATAGACATGACTGGTTCTTGGGATTTTCTTTTACATATTCTGTCTATGTACAGAACAGGCTTTATACCCTCTTCCTGTAGGTTATTCCACAGGAAATATAATAGGACTAGTGTATTTCAGCCCGTTCAATAACGGGCGCTAGAACATCCTGGGGTTCGGAGAAGCGCTTGCGCAGCGCTTCTCCGAACCCTGGGACCTGTCCTTACTGTCGGCAGCAGGAGGACAGGAATGAAGGAGGAGAAAGCGCTGCTTTCTTCTCCTCCATTCCTCTCCCGCAGCCGCCGACAGCAAGGAGACATCCCAGGGTTCGGAGAAGCGCTTGCGCAGCGCTTCTCCGAACCCTGGGACCTGTCCTGGGACCTGTCCTTGCTGTCCTGGGACCTGTCCTTGCTGTCGTCGGCAGGAGGACAGGAACGGAGGAGGAGAAAGCGCTGCTTTCTCCTCCTTCCTTCCTCTCCCGCAGCCGCCAACAGGAAGGACGCGGGACACAAACCCCTACCTCGCCGCCGCTGCTTCGCGGCCTCCCGCCGCTCCTCTCACGGGCCAGGGAGGGTTGTTCTGGCCGGGAGCGGTGGTTGGAGGAGGCAGGGGGGGGGAGAGAGTGCGCACGTGCAGTCTCTGCTGTCCAATCCCTGTGTCCCTGGCGCACATGCGCAGTACCCCAGGGACACACGGGACAACTTGGACGCAGGGACTTTATTATATAGGATATTTATATTTGTTCAATTGTACCTTTTTGATCTCTTCCCCCCCCCTTTATTTTTCCTGCTGTACAACCTCATTGAAAAGTTTTTTTATAAAAAAAATACATATATAAACTTGGGACTGATCCCAATTACCAAGTCATTTTTGCCTATTCCATCAGCTCTGGGGACATCAAATCAAAATACTTTATTCGACCGATAGTCAGAAAGAAAAACATTTCTCTGGGGACATGTTAGGGAGCTGTGTGGAGAGATGTTAAGCTAGTAGCTTTCACCTCTTTGAAACATTTAACCCTGACCCCCTGCCTTGTTTCCAGCTTGTGAAGGGACTGGAATTGGAAACAAGTATCAGACAGTGGATTCCAGCAATATTGACAGCTTTATCAACTGCACGAAAATCTTGGGCAACCTGGACTTCCTTATCACTGGTCTTGTAGGGTAAGTATGCATAGATTGTTCTCTACACTAAGATATAACTTCTTGTGAGTTGGGACAGAGTGGCTAGGTAACAGCAGTGCAGCAGTAGCATCTACCAAATTGATTGGGGCTTGTTCAGCATCTATAATGGATTGGTTACGATTCCATTCTTGGATTTTATTTAATAAATATTGTGTGTATAATTTGGAGGGCATATCTAAGAGGCTAGTAGGTCTAGAGTTGTAATAATAATAATTTTATTATTTATACCCCACACATCTGGATGGGTTTCCCCACAGCCGCTCTAGGTGGCTTACAAAATATCTAAAAACATCAGTCCTTAAAAACTTCCCTAAACAGGGCTGCCTTCAGATGTCTTCTGAAAGTCAGATAGTTGTTTATTTCCTTGACATCTGAAGGGAGGGTGCTCTACCTGGTTCCCTGTAACTTTGCTTCTTGCAGTGAGGGAACCAGCAGAAGACCCTTGGGAGTAGACCTCAGTGTCTGGGCTGAGTGACGGGGGTGGAGACTCTCCTTCAGGTATATAGGGCCAAGGCCATTTAGGGGTTTAAAGGTCAGCACCAACACTTTGAATTGTGCTTGGAAACGTAGTGGGGGCCACTGAAGTTCCTTTAGGACCGGTGTTATATGGTCCCGGTGGCCACTCCCAGTCACCAGACTAGTTGTAGACATCACATCTCTTTTATTGCAGAGGTGATAAATATGCCATATCAGCTCCACCTTTGGCAGGTACTGACTGGGGCACCTTTTCATTTAATGGGCTAACAGACAACCAGGATGAGGAATGAGCCCTTGATTAGCTGGGGGTTGGTTTGTGGCTTGTAAGCTCAGCACAGTCTTGCAATGTCCTCACAGCCATGTAAATAACATCAGCGTTGCGAGTGCAGGGATTACCATCCTCTGGTAAGTCATCATGCATAGCAGCTCTTGAAGAAAAAGGCTGGTTCCACTTTGAGGTTGTCCGCTAGTTCTGACCGTTTCTGCTCTTGTTCTGCAGAGACCCCTGGCACGACATAGCTCCCCTGGACCCAGATAAACTCAAGATCTTCCAGACAGTGCGAGAGATCACAGGTGAACTGGGGTGCAGGGAGCTCTCTGTGTCAAGAGCAATGTGGGTTGTAAGAAATGACTCTGTCTCTTTCGATCTCTGTGGGCGAGTGGCTCCCGTGTCTGAGAAACTGGTCAAATTGCTGCCCTGGATGGGGTTGCAATCCCCACAAAAGTGGAGTTTTTGTAGCTGCATCTGGGTCCAGCTTTGTCACTGGAAGCCCAGGTAGGCTCAGTGGTTAGAAGCACCCCTTTACCAGCTGAAACTTCTACAACAGCTATGACCATTCCTGGACTAGGAAAACTTGCCCATAGTAGTTCACACACTTGTTATTTCATATTCAGATGACTACAGTGTGCTTTACATTGGGCTTTTCTCATGCTTGATTGGAAGCTGCAGTTGGTGCAGAATGCTGCAGCCTGATTGCCAGGGGTGAGACCCTGTCAGCACATGACACCTCTGCTTAGAGACCTGCACCGGTTGCCAATTTGCTACTGGGCCAAGTTCAAAGTTTTACTATTAGTATGTAAAGCCTTGGAAAAATTGGGACCAGTTTACCTCTGAAATTGCCAATGCCCACTCAACCACTTCTGTCTGCGGAGCTGGCACTGTTACAAGGTGCCATATAATACTTGTCCCACATTTTAAAGAAATTGATCTTTTAAGGCTCATCCACAGTTGCTTTTTGCCCTGTGCTTTCTAGGCACAGGTTCCACACTTTAATGCACCATGTCCTAGTGTTCCCCTCATCCCCCCTTTATCCAGAAAAACCTGTTCTTTGTCCCTGAACTGGAACAAATGGCATGTCAAGGAAGTGGCTAAAACCACCTCTCAGGTTCGTCCCAGGTAGGGAATTAAATAATAAGCGCAACCAATTTTCAAGCAAGACAGTACCATTTTATTAACTTTACCGCAGTAAAGGACAGTCCCATAAGTGATGGGTACTATAATGACCACAGGTTTCACACAGCTTTCAAACATCATACGTCATGCTAATAACTTCCGCGTTGTTCATTCCACATCACCCATGGCACGACATCTCCATGTTTTGGTCAGAATAATCCTAAAACCCTGCACGCTAGCATAGACGCATGCATTGAATTATCTGAAATATCTAATGACCTTCATTGCTATGCATATTCTTTATCTTATTAGCTCACCAGCTACCCTTTGCCCTTCGCTGTGTGTCTGCAGTACACATGGCATTAAATAAACAACCCTTTGCCCATCACTGCATCAGCTTATGGTCAAGAGTAAACAGGCTTTGTCCTGGGCAAGGTCAATCCATTGCTTCTATTTCACAATTATACTATTTCAGCGGTTTTAGGGTGGCTTGAGGGATGCAATAGCAGGGGGTAAAGCATTTTCTCTTTCACACAAGTGGATTGCCATTTGCTCCAATTCAGCGGTATAGAGCGGGTTTTCGCAGGGACAGCACAGGACTGAAAAAAACAAAACCTAAAAAGAGCGTTCGAACATGGCACTCTAAATTGTGGGCCTGTGTCTAGATATGTAGCATGGAAGGAAGTCTGGATGAGCCTTATATTTTGGAGCTCCCTGCCTATTTACACCAGACAGGTGCCTTTACTGTACTCTTTTCGGTGCTCGCTAAAAACGTTTTTTATTTAGTCAAGCCTATCTAGACACCTAGAATGTTGATGTGCGTTTTAATCTGGTTTTTAGCTTACCGTTGGTTTTAATTATTTTTTAAATGTATTAAATAGTTGGGTGTGGGGTTTTTTTTACTGCTAATGTTCATTCTGTTTTTGGAAAGCACTTTGAGGTTTTTGGTTTTTTAAAAAATTTTTGACAATCAAGACCTATATAAATAATAAAATGTTTGATATGGTACCCAGTGTGATTTTAGTATATAAGCAGGAAGAGTAGATAGAAATTTAGAGAGTGGTAATATGGCTTTGTCATGCTGGCCACATGACCTGGAAGCTATACGCCGGCTCCCTCGGCCAATAACGTGAGATGAGCACCGCAATCCCAGAGTCAGGCACGAATGGACTTAATGGTCAGGGGTCCCTTTACCTTTACCTAATATGGCTTAGGAATGCATGTGAGTTGAGAAGGGACTGTGGATTGCTGGGGAAAGACCAAGTTATCCTATCCTTACTCCTTGTTCACTGGGGGAAGCTACTGGGTTCAGATTCTTTCCCACGCCTGCCTGGGACTGGGCCGAGATTGACCCAGTGCAGGGTGTAATTGACTCCAGCCTGGGTGGGGCAGGAGCAGCCTAGGGACTCTCAGATCAATGTAGAACCCTCAGTGCACCACAAGGAGAAATAGCCAGGTGACCTGCTAGAAAGGGGAGCTTGCAAAAAAGCAGTACAGCACTCCTTGAGAGTGGCATCTGCTCTATGACTATGTGGAAGCTGGAGGAAACAGTGACATTTGTATACGCTTGAGCCCAGAAGGTGGCATAGAGACCAGAGAGCTAAGGACTCTTGAGATGATGGGAGAATGCTTAGGGAAAGTTGCACCAGAGATCACTGACCTTGTATCCTTGATCCTAGGTTACCTGAACATCCAGTCGTGGCCCAAACACATGCACAACTTAAGCGTCTTCTCCAACTTGGAAATCATTGGTGGACGCAGCTTGTATAAGTAAGAATTGCTCTCTTGGTCAACCCTCCTTCACCTTGCGAGTTGCAGAAGGAGTCTTAGGCTTCATTGTTCTGGTGATGCCTAAGGCTATCTGTGGAACAGCAGCTGTTTTAATGCCATTCTGAAAAGTCACAGCATTAAGAGCGGCTGAATCTGGAAACTAGTCACCTCCCCACCTAAATCCATGCTTCTATATATTTTGTGCAGGGCTTGGTGGACAGCAGGGCCGGATTGGGACCTCGGTCTGCCAGTTGCTCATGCTTGTTGTATAGGCAGACCCCTCCCCAGGGTTGCAAACCATAGAAACTAGCTGTTCCTTCCCAGCCACAAAACATAGTCCCCATTCCTCCTTTTCCTGAGGCTGATGCTTTGGTTTGTGCTTTTCCTAGCCGTGGCTTTTCGCTGCTGATCATGAAGAACATGAATGTGACCTCTTTGGACTTCCGCTCGCTTAGGGAGATCAGTGCCGGCAAGGTCTACATCGCCGAGAACCGGCAGCTTTGCTATTACAACACGGTCAACTGGGAACGTCTCTCCCGCCGGCGTTCGGACCTTGACATCAAGAGCAACAAACCTGCCAGGAAATGCAGTGAGTGGGCAAGCTGTAGATAAGGGAGCCTAGAGTTAGGGGACTCGGTGCTTGTCACTAGGCCAGAAATAAACGATAAATTGCAAGAACTCAGGCCAAAAGAAGATGGATTTCAAATAAATCTTCACAAGGTTTTATTGATGTGATGCGGAGTTTAAATAGGAACCAATCCCAATATTGAAGGCAAATAAAGGTAAATTCCAGTAAAAATCAGGACAAGGCCCTGTTTCGACTATTCTTCGTCAGCAAAGATTCACAGGTCAAAGTGTACCAAGTATGTTTGCCATCAACAAAACCAAACAACTCATTCAAAGGAGTTTCAACATTCTCTTATCCTTTAGAGGGGTCAGTCACTCTCACTGATCAACCGCCCCTCCCCGCCAGCCGATTTCAGGACATGAAGGGGGGAACCCCATGCACTAGTGGAAGTCCTTGTGTGGCTTTCCGCTAGTGGGATTCAAATTAGTTGAATCCCACCCATATGTTCTGGTGGCAGAATGATTGTGCACTCTCCATAGTCCGGCCCCCCACAAGGTCTGAGGGACAGTGGACTGGTCCCCTGCTGAAAAATTTTGCTGACCCCTGTGCTAGTTAGTCTTAACTGGAATAAAGTTGTTTCTATGGACAGACATCTAGAGAATCGTACCCCTGCTATAGCCAAATGATGTTGGGTTTAAAATAGTAAATCTATGACTTTCCCCATTTTGTTGGTTTGTCCACAGATGGGTCAGGGAGGTGGGAAAGGGACTTGAAGCATTTCATTCTAGGGAGCACATGCCCCTCCCCCAACTTAAAATGGAGCCCTGGTCCCAGATGTGATCCAGACACTCTGTTTCTCTCCCAGCCCAAGAGGGGAAGGTCTGTCATCCTCTTTGCTCCACCGATGGCTGTTGGGGTCCTGGCCCGGATCAGTGTGTCTCCTGCCTTAACTACAGCCGTGACGGAACCTGTGTTGACTCCTGCAGCTTCTATGAGGGGTAAGAAATCACCAGCCATGGACACAAAGCTTCCCTTTTTGCCTTCTCGTTCCACCCTGGCCCCAAGGGTATAACTTCTCTCCTCTCCTTCTCTGCTCTGCGTAGGGACATTCGAGAATTTGCACAAGACGGGGTGTGCTTCCCATGCCACCCACAGTGCCAGAAGATTGAAGGAGGCCTAACCTGCAATGGATCGGTATGGCAATGTCACATAGCTTCTCTGGAGTGGTGGGAAAGGGTTGGTGGAGTGTCAAAGGTCTGTGTGCGTTTTATAGCCAACCTTTGCAGATGTTCAAGGCAGCTTAGAACACATAAAATAATGTGAAAGAGCTGCAGTTAAGCTATATGCTTTTCCTAAACAGATCCCGCCTTTCCTGAAAGCCAGGAAACTAGTGCTCAAATGAACCACTTTTGGGAGGTTATTTCATAGCTCTGGGGACAAAGCAACAAAGGCCCTGCTCCTCTCTTAGTGATAATACTTGGAGCAGTGCCTGTGTTCCAATATCTTATCAGGTACTAGGTCTCCTATGGAAAGTAATGGCCTTTGAGGTATAGGTTTCAGGCTGTGGAATCGGGGCCTACTCCAGTACATCTTGCCTGCCTCCTTGTTACGTTGCTTTCTTTTTAAGCACTTGGCCAGGTGTACAAGCGTTGCAAGCAATTGTTTGGGGGGTAATGGCATACTTTTAGGATTGCGCTTACTCTATAGTATAAAGGGCTGAGGAAAGTGGATGCAGAGAGGCAGGCCCACACCTATTGGTGCATTGCATATAATTATAAACTTATTTTCCAAAGCTCAAAACCAGTGAACAGATCGTAACAAAAACATAAAGCATATTGAAACAGTAATACACAAAAACACACAACAAATTACAAAGAAGTATCTGCAGAACAAAACAAATTGAGGCAAATTCCTGCTGAAAAAGATGCAGATTGTTATTCCTCATCAGGAAGAAGATTCCAAAGTCACAAAGTCCCTGCTTCTGGCTGCCGCCGCCTTTATTTAATGAATGGAGCTGCTTTCAGGGCCAGATGACCCAGATCTCAATGAGATTAAATGCAGGAGAGGGTACCCAGTTCCCCCTGTCACTTTGCAAGGCAATATTAGGGCTTACATTTCAGGCCACAGGTTGCAGATGCTTGGGTGGCCAACACCTTGGGATATGCCTATTGTCGTCCTGCTAGTTATAGAAAGTTCAGACCATGCAGAGATCTGTGGAGGGAATGCTAGAGATTACTTTTACTGAAAGCTTTATTTACAGTTTCAGAAAGAATAGGGAAAGATGCAGGCACTGCTAAGCCCAAGGTCACATTCAGTATGTTCTTCTCAGATGCCAGGAATTGAACCCGGGATCTTCTGCATGCAAAGCAGTTGCTCTATTACTGAGCTGTCTCTTCAAATAATTTCACCTCCTCTTGCTCCTCAGGGTCCTGATGCCTGTATGAATTGTGCTAACTACCAGGATGGGCCGCACTGTGTTGAAAACTGCCCTGAAGGCATCGTAGGGGTAAAGGGGCTCATCTTCAAGTTCCCCTCTGCCAACAATGAGTGCCGGCCGTGCCATGAGAACTGCACGCGGGGGTAAGTGAGAAATCAGGCGTTTCGGCAATAATACCTAATTTATTTTCATAGAATGTTGCATGCAGATAGCATCATCGTAAAGTGCAGCCGAGTGACTTGTGTTTTGAAAAGAAGTAAATGATCAGGGAAGGGAAAAGATAAGCGAAGAAGAACCAACAGCACCTCTTCTGTAAAAGCGCATGCGGACTGTTAAAAACAACAACATTGCAGTCAAATGAAATCATGGGCGGGATTTGAGATAAAAGCAGCGGAAGAAAAATGACAAAATAATTGAAGCAGAGAAATGTTCTGCAATAGATGAAGATATAATGCAGTGGAAAAGGTTTGGGTAAAAACACTGTGGAGGTGGTGGTGAGAAGCCACCTTACGAGACAATGTATTGGATTTGAAGGTGATTGTGAAAATGTTTGAAAATTATATATATATATATATATATATATATATATATATATATATATATATGAATTGTTAGTGAATGTGTTGCATCAATATGACACTTTATAAAATCATTGCACACATTTGAGCCCTGACCGGCTACCGTTTAAATGCTTTTGCAGCTAAGGGAGCAAAACGAACACTTTTAAATTATGCCTGTCAGCCTAAATCTAGCATTCCCAAACTCTGCCCTCCAAATGTTTGGGGACTACAACTCCCATCACCCCTAGCTAACAAGACCAGTGGTCAGGAATGATGGGAATTGTAGTCCCAAAACATCTGGAGGGCCGAGTTTGGGGATACCTGGCCTAAATCATAGTTAGTTGTCAACTAGGGGTGAGCAGTATGTTATATACTGTCTATGGCAGATGGAAACTGGGGTTTGTGGTTTTTTACTTTCCTGCTAGAGGCTGTTTCTCTAGATTCTTGGATTCTCTGTCTCCCAGGATAATTATTAGATTTCATTCCTTATAGGTGTGATGGACCACAGCTTGAAGATTGCTTCATAGAGGAACTGCCTGTTCCCAGGTACCTATCAGCACCCCTTCACCCAATGAGGGTGCGGGGATAGCTTTATTAATCCCCCCCAAGTGTGCTTATGCTTACAGATTACAAATACTAAGAGATCATGAAGGTCAATGGCAGAGCAGCATATTTGCATTCAAGTTCCTAGGTTCCATCCCTTACCTACCTTAAAAGGTAGCTGCGAGGATGGTTGAAATAATGTGCATGGAGCACTTTGAACACTTAAAAGTTGTTATATAAAAGCTAAACAATATTGCTATTGTTGTGTTAATATGGACTAAACCCACTGGAGACCAGATAAAGTCTTTCTCCCAAGGGTTTGCCCCCGTCACCTGGTAGTTAACCTCAACAGCTTCTGTGTACTGTTTAATAGCCATTAGCCCATAGCATAGCTTCTAATGTCTAGGTAAGATATTCCTGCTTGAAATTGCAGGATTTTTCAAATGGTTTGGCCTTTTTTCCCTTCAAATTATGTCAAAGGCTTTTAATCTGAAGAATCTGAAGAAGTGTGCATGCACACGAAAGCTCATACCAATGACAAACTTAGTTGGTCTCTAAGGTGCTACTGGAAGGATTTTATTTTTTTTATTTTTTTGCTTTTAATCAAATTATGTCCCTCCTTGCCGCCACCCCTATCCCTTTCTGCCTCCTCCTGATTTCTCAGCCAGGGGGGCACTTGTTTCTTAAGTTGCTTTTCGAAAATGAAACATGAATCCTCTCCCAAATTCACCTTGTTTCAGATGCCGGTGCTTTAAGGAGCTGCCGTCTGAGGCCTGCTGTAACGGACTGGGCTGGCTTGCGATATAACTCCAGGGTGGAAAGTGTTAATCCCAACCTCCTTGTTGAGTGACGCATTCCATTCCTGAGGGGCGGGACTGCCTTGAGTTTGAAAGGAATGGGGAGCAGTTATTTCAGTTGATAGAGTTGAGAGGGGTTTTGGGAGCGGGAGCATGTGGATAGGAGATATTAGAGTGTTTTTGGAGAAGTTTATTAGAACTATATTATTCAGCCAATGTTATCTGTAACTAAGAACATGATCTAAGACCTTATACGCATGAAACCATTACGCATTTTACATGTCCTCTAGTTTAATAAAGCTTTCTTAAATGTTACGTTAAAAACGGTTGTGCCTTGTTATTCCAGTGAAGTATCCTAACCATAGCTGCCAAGTTATCCCTTTTTTAAAGGGATTTTCCCTTATGCTGAATAGGCTTCCTCGCGAGAAAAGGGAAAACTTGGCAGCTATGATCCTAACTCAAGAGGGTGGTGACTGTAGTGAGGAGGTTAGACTAAACCTGAGGAGCAGGAAAATAGTTTAAAACCTCAAGGTCAAGCCCAGGGAAGACAAGTGCCAGGAAGAAGGTGCCACAAAGTAGCAACAGGCTGCTGGGGTGAACCTTAGGTAAAAGAGGGAATCCTGACTGTGAGCACAAGGTGGTTCCTGATACACTTGCCGGGAGTTAAAAAGGGATACTGAGCCACGTTATTGGGAGAACTGGAACTGCACTTCGATTACTAGCAGACCCCAAACATAAACAGGCAGTTTATTTGTGAGGAAGAAGGATAGGTGGGTTGTTTGTGAAATAACCAATTTCCTTCAACACTCTGCTAGTGGTATAGAAAGGGAGGCACATCACATTGGTGGGATCCGCACATATTAGGTGGAATCATCTGAAGTTTACTGACAACGCCGGGATTGTCGTATTAATTGGTGACAACATCCTGGGTTCGTCGCACCTGCCAAGACCTCAGCAGGCCAAGGCAGGGAAACCGGCCAAGATTGCAGCCTTTCTCTCTCGCTGCCAATTGTTGCCACCTTTCTATGGTCCTTCCACTGAGGAGGCAGGCTCTTGTGTCAACAAAGGGGTCTCAGACACTCACACTTGTCAGAAAGAACATAAAAAGAACTCGCAGGCTATTGATTTTAGAGGGAGAACTAAAAAAAAAAAAAAGGTTATCTGCCTTACCCAATGGATGCTTGAAAAGGCTATTCCCCTCAACCATACTCCCACCTTTCTTTTCCATTCACAATCACACCCCCGCTCTCTCCCACCAATGCCAGTTTGCCTGGAGGCCTTTGTGGGCGGCATGAAAGGAGGGCAGGGCCGTGGCAGGCCTCTGCCTGTTGCTGGAGGGAGTGGATCCTTGCGCTTTGATCTCCTTCCCGCACTCTTTTCCTCCCTTACGAGGTGGAGGAAGATCCCACCACCACGTGAAAGTTCCTTTTGCTGCCCCTCTGCCAGTTGTCCAATGTCCTCTGTGCAAATTGTCCTGTGAATATGGGACATGACGAGGAAAAAGCATTTGAGGGTCGCGTCGCAACGTGCTGAGATGGTGGGCTCCCCGCTCCCTTGGGAAAACAAGCCCCTATGATATTGAGCTTTGTTTGGCCAAGGAAAGGACTTGCCTTTCACGACATTGTAGCTTTAGCGTGTTTGTATATTCCTTAGGTTTTGTTTGCATTTTGCAACTTGTATTGAGCCTCTGGGACGTGGGGTGGGGTGTGCGGAATACAGTAATGAAGATTGGCACGGGGCCAGCTCTGGGATGAAAGGATTGCCAGTTGCAAAAGTCCTGCAGAAGGACAGGCAGAACCATTGCCAATTCCTTCAATGTTGGGGATGTTTAGGACACTGAGAAACACTGAAGAGAATTTACCTCTGGTGGCTGCACCTCTTGCTTCATGTGCCAAACACATGGTTCTTGTTGTACTGATGCGTCTTGCTGTCACCCATCTTTAGTATGAACTGCATGAAAAATGATTATGAGTATTATTCTGCACCAGGGGGGGGGGCGGAATTGGATACTTCTGTGACTCAGAACAACAATGCTTAGTATACATCTTTGTGCATTTCACATTTATTATTCTCAATGACCCTTGTAAGGTCGATAAGATTTATCCCCCTCCCAAATAAGTTAAGCCCATTTCCCTCTATTTGCCCATTTATTCTGCCTCTTCTAGTCATCGGAGGGGCAAGGAATTATGGAAAAATTCTCTTCTGCATTCCAGGTTAGCTCCGACAGTGATTGCTTTGACAGTTGTAGGCTGCCTCTTTGCCATGTGTTCCTGCATCTTACTCACCTTTCTGTATTGCCGTGGCAAGAAGATTCAGAAGAAGCGAGCCATGCGCAGATACCTGGAGAGAGGAGAGGTGAGACTGTAAACTTGTGTCACCCCACACACACTTGGGTTTTGGGGGCCATTGGTCTGACCCAGCTTTGAATATATGGCAGTTAAGTAGGTGAGCGGTTATCCAGGAGTCTGATTGTGGGCTCTTTCCAACGAGGGACATTGGGCATGAAGGAGAAACAGGGGCAATGAAGTGACACTTTATTTGTAGCTTGGCATCTTTTGGAATTAAGAGTGCCTGTTCAATGGGTCTTTTATAGAATTAGAAAATCCTCTTCATTGCTGCTATCAACTCCAGTAGAAAGTAAGGGTTAGCTTAAGTGTTTGAAAGGATTTCACAGATGGGTTTGTTTGGCACCACAGTTGTATCCAGCAGCTGTCCTAGACGTAGCTGCAGACAGACAGCCCCCCACCCCGCCAAAAAAAGAACAGGAACACATGTTTAAAAAAACCAGGAATGCTGCAAAGTCAATTAGGAGCAAAGTGACGGTGAATTGTGATGTCCTTTTCAAACAGGGATTCTTGACGACCATGGATTAAATTATTTGTCTGTCTCTGGGTCTCTTTCTTCTCTGTAGAGTTTGGAGCCCCTGGATCCCAGCGAGAAAGCCAATAAAGTCCTGGCTCGAATCTTCAAGGAGACAGAATTAAAGAAGCTGAAAGTTTTAGGATCCGGAGTGTTTGGGACAGTGCACAAAGTAAGCCTGAGACTTGGGAGGAACAGCTTCTGCTTCTGGCTGGTTTAAGTAGAGGCAGAGAACAGTGTGCTGCCTTTGAAGAGGGGTTCAGAGCTAGAAGATTGCTACAGAGATGGACCCAGAGATGGGACATAGATGGATTAGACTGCTTGGAAGCAGGCCTTATCCGGGTGGCGGGGTGCTCCAGGATTTTGTGCAGGACATTTAGAGTGGGAGAGAAACTACCTTTTCCTGCTTCAAGAATATGAGAATGGAAATAGGGGCTGAGATCCTAATGGTAAATGAAAAATCAGTGTTTGCTTCCATCTTGGATGAGAGTTGAGGTCTTGGAAGAGTCCTCAGCAGTTACTAGTTTGATAATAAATAGATCCTCAGATCAACAATATGGTTTATCTTCTCTTCCCCTCTCCATCAGGGTGTCTGGATTCCAGAAGGAGACTCCATCAAGATCCCTGTGAGCATCAAAGTAATCCAAGACCCAAGTGGCCGGCAGACATTCCATGCTGTCACGGATGTAAGTGCTACAGTGGCATGCAAGGAGGAGATGGGACTGGCCTCCCCGGGTCACTTTGGAAAGTTTACTGAACATGGCCTTCACTGTTTCATGCTTGTTTTTGTAGTCCCCTTGAGAAACACGCCAGACATAGGGGAAGAGGGCGTTCAATTAGATATGCCATGGAAAATCCAGAACTGTATATCCCAATATTTCTCTTTCTTTGCTTAAAAGTAGCCATAGGGAGTAATTTGGATTGAGGGCACAGTGAAGTGGGCAGTGTGTGTTTAACCATTTCCCCAGTTCAAATACCTTTCCACAAGTTGCTATTAGCAGTAAAGGAATAAAAGGCAAGTGCGATATGGGTATCCTGGCTCCGTGGCTTGGAATTTGGGGTGGCAGGTAGGGAGGATTATCTAAATTGGGGAAAGCATGGATGGAAAGAGCTGACCCAACTCACCCGGATTCTGGGTGAACTTTAAGCAGAGTTGGGGTACAATTTGGGCGGCAAATTTGTGCAGCAGATACCTAGGAATACGAGCATCGAAAATCACTTGCTCTCTAGTGGTGGAGGGAAAGCCCCTTCAAGGTGATGTGCATTGCAAGCAGGCTTTTGAGATGATTCCTCTTGGGTGATGCAATCCATCTGACCTTGGAAACCGGTGGGCAAGGCATGTGCCTGGCATCATCTTGGAGGTTTTTCTGCATCACTGCTAGAGAAGGAAGGTGACCAGCTGCGCATGCACAGGCAAGCCAACTTGCTCATCTTGGGCAGTGAGCTGTCCATGGGGAACCTTGTCTAACTGGTATCATTCTTGTCTCTGCCTACACTTAGCACTACCCTGTAATTTTTCTTGCAATTTTGCAAGTTCCTTCTCTTTGGGGTGTAACGTGGCGTTTTGGTACTTCTGCTCCGATGCTGTTATTTCATTTTTGTGTGTGTTTTGTTTCTGCTTTTACTATGTACAGCACATGATGGCGATAGGTAGCCTAGACCATGCTTATATTGTCCGTCTCTTGGGTATCTGTACTGGCACCCAACTGCAACTGGTCACCCAGTTCCTCGACCTCGGCTCGCTGCTGGAGTATGTCCGCAAAAACAAAGATGCCATTGGCCCACAGCTGATGCTCAACTGGTGTGTGCAGATTGCCAAGGTATGTATGGGTTTTGGAGAGGAATTTGGGGGGGGGGGTTTAATTAAAGGGTCTTCCCCGGGACAATTAAGACTGGGGGTAATCTATCCCAGAATATTGGATTTTTTTAAAGAACCACTTGCATTCAAAATATTGAGGGAGTATCCCAAGCATTATTGAAGGCAATGGATAGTGTCATAAGACAGCTTAACCACTAGGTGGCACCGGGCTAAGGTGTATCTGGGTGGAGCCATGAGTTTCCTGGTGCTGTTCTGGTTTGTTTAATTGAGGCAACCTTCTGTTTTGTTCAATACAAATGACCAAGTTCTGGTTTAGCTTTCTGATTGCTGCATCCTGTAAGGAACCTTAACAGCCCCTGTATCCCAAGCTTTGTCGCTTAGAGTCTTGCTGCTTTCCCCCAGTGGATTATGGCACTGGACCAGGACAGCTCCTAAGAAATAAGAATGGCACAGGACAGGGCACCAGGGGTTTCAGTGGGATGAAAGAACTGCCAGAATTCAGAGGGAGAGGCTGCCTTCCTTCTGTTTTCCGGAGAGAACTTCCGGCAAATACATACTGAACCTTAAACATGGACAACATATAAAACAGAAATGGAGACAAATCAGACAAGTCCCGTTGCTGGTGTCGTCAGTGGTGTGAGGGGTTGGGATGAAGGATGGAGCGAAACAGAACCCAAAAGCCGGTAGGAGTCAGTGAAACAGGGCAGGGGACAGGGGAGGCAAGGTGGTGCTGAGGTCAGCACAGTGCTGCACACTGCCACATTTGCACTGTGCTGGGCTCGCCGCTGCGCCCCCCCCCCGCTCCCAGTAAGTCATAGTAGTGATGGAGAGCGAGTCCATGCCCTGCCGCATGGACTGCTACCATGAGAAGACTGTGGTCACTGAGGATGGCCAGCAGTTGGGATTGGGCACTTGATTGGAAGTGGTGACTGGAGACAGCAGTCAAACTCCATTATTAGGATAAGCAATTGGCTAGGGTGAGTGTAAATTGTGTAATTAGCACAGTTTTGATCTGCTAATTTAGTTATGCAATACATAATTGTGGCTCGTTGCAGAATGCCAACAAGCACCTAAGAAAAGAATCATGCTGAATGTTTGCCACACCATCAAAACTAGTCCAAACTAGTGGCTTTCCGATGATGTTCCGGGAGCCTTGCAGGCCCTTGAAAGGTTATCAGGCAGTTTCTCAGCAATACCAGAAAAAACTTCCCAGAAAAGTCCATTTGTCTTCAGTTAATCAAACTTCCCCTGCCCTATGCAGGTGTGTTGGGTGCGTTCTAGATTGCGTGAATTGAGAGAGCCGAGCACCAACATGCCTCGGCAGGCCTAGCGTGAACGCAGGGCATGCCCCTTGAACAAGTTCCAGAGTTTTCTATCATGTGCTGGAATTCCATCTCAGATATTCTGGGGGCTGGTTCCTCAGCAGATGAGTCAGTGTGGGAATGTGGAAAATGCCACTACGCAGCAGAAATCCACAAAATGTATTTTAACTTAACTTCTAGATCCTTACCTTCCTGCCCAGCACATCTTCTTGCTCCACCACTGGCAATGGTATTTAGAAACACAGAATATGCATCAATTTCAGGGCTTGCTGCCTCCTCCTTTTGTGTGAAATACTTGATTTTCATTATGGGGGGAATACTTGATTTTCATTATGGTGGGAAGGGCCTAAATATATAGGTTGGGCCTGGGTAGAAGATTGCCCCTGTGAATCAGATGTTCGAACCCAAAACAAATCCAGGCACATTCATCTGTTTCTCCTTCTCTATGTTAAGGGCATGTATTACCTGGAGGAACACCGCATGGTCCATCGCAACCTTGCTGCTCGCAATGTTTTGGTAAAATCCCCTAGCCAGGTACAGGTGGCAGATTTTGGCATTGCCGACTTGCTGTATCCAGATGACAAGAAATACTTCTACAATGAGATAAAGGTTGGTATCTGCTAGACTAGAGTGAGATACACCTCAGGCAGCAGAGAGGATGATTCTTGTAACTTTATCATTTCTAAATTTGTGTGTGTGTGTGTGTGTGTGTGTGTGTGTGTGAGAGAGAGAGAGAGAGAGAGAGAGAGAGAGAGAGAGAGAGAGAGAGAGAGAGAGAGAGATTCAGTTTCTGCATTTGGGTCTCTGTCATGTTCAGAATGACAACCACCAGACTATGGAGTGGGGAACTGCATACCCCATGTAGCCAATAGAACTAAAAAATCCAAGAAGAAAGAAAATTATTACAGAAGAAATGGCTTGAATACCTGAAAAGGTTTCAGAAGAGGAGGGAAACGAGGTGAAAAATGAGATTTTCAAAATGAGTTTTAATAGGTAATTAGGAGTGAAAATTTAGTTTTAGAATCTCACAGGAAATAAATCCAGTTTAGCATGGTTCTTCTGACTTCGGAGTTGCATTCGGATTGGAAAGCAATCTTACAAATGTGATGTGCGTGTCTAGCTTAATTATAATTTATGTCATTCTGCCTTATATATTTTTTAGACACCGATAAAATGGATGGCGTTGGAGAGCATACATTTTGGAAAATATACACATCAAAGTGACGTGTGGAGTTACGGTAGGTATATCAGACCAGCCGATTCCTACTGTGGTTGCCTTCAGGAAATCTGTCACAATAGCAAGTCTCTGGAAGTCAAGAAAACTGTTCAAGTGCAAACTATCTGACTCTTAAGTTATGTGCAGTTCCCAACCAAGGTTGAAAAGTGATCCGCAGAGGTGATCATTGGAGTCTTTGAGCTTGTTCACAAGCCTCCCTAAGTGTGCCACTGCAGCATGAAGTTCTAAGAGACTTTCTTCTCTAGGTTAGCCATTGTTGCCAATGAAAGGCACGCCTAGTTCAATTTGATTGTTTGACCAAATATTTATGAAACATTGCCCTCTGGTGCTTCCTATTCTGTGCCTGTGCCTACGCTTCAAGGAGTTACGCTGCCTCCTATTGGGAGAGGCTGGAACCCACATTTGAGTCTTCTGATGCCCACTATGCTGGGACTTGTGCAGCCAGGGCATCTTGGCGCAATTCCTGCCTTGTTTGCCATAGCTGGGACACATTGGCCCATTCCCTTGCACTGAGCTTTTGTGCACTATATCCTTGGGTCTGTGACAAGCCAATGTACCACATCTACTGGGAGGAATTCAGCGTAATGCTATGCAGGTTGCTCTGTCAGTGCAAGCATTTCTGTTTCTCCGATGGAATGATCTACCCTCTCCCAGTTCACAACCCCCCTCCCAATGTGCTGTTCTGCAGGTTCTCCCAACACACACACTCCTCAGCCAGTTTGGGTGGTGGGTGGGTGGGTGGTGGTGGAGGGAAAGCCCTGTTGTGTTAGTGGAAGCTCTGTTGCACGGACTTATGCTGGCAGGGATAGTTACTTGAATCTGGCCCACGGCATTCAGTTCATGAGCGTTTTCTGTCCCTTCACCTGCTCCAGGAGTGACGTTGTGGGAGATGATGACCTTTGGAAACGAGCCTTATGCCGGAATCCACCTTTCAGAAGTACCTGACCTTTTGGAGAAAGGGGAGCGCCTCTCGCAGCCCCAGATCTGCACCATTGATGTCTACATGGTGATGGTAAAATGTACGTGACCAGAATACACTTTCTCCTCTCCTGGGGAGAAATGTCACTCAATAGTTCCCCACTTTGTAACCCCACTTTGACCAATAGATTATGGCACTGGCTGGGGGCTCACCCATACTCCTACTTGTTCTGTGCCTTGAAAGCACGGGTCTGAGTGTTTTTCCACTTGTCCTTGGGAAAACCCACTTTTTAGTGCTGAATCAGAGTAAATGTCAATCCATGGAAAACCCAACTGATGTTTCCCCCCGATTCAATGGTAAAGATCGGGTTTTCCTGGAGGAAAACAGCAGGACAAGTGGAAGCCCTAAGCTAGAATCCACAGGCTGGTGGCCTTGCCCTGGCCACAGAAGCTGTCATGGCTGGTATCTGCCTGAACGATGCTCACAAACTTCTCTAACCCCACAGGCTGGATGATTGACGAGAACATCCGCCCCACCTTCAAAGAGCTAGCCAATGAGTTCACACGTATGGCTCGTGACCCCCCTCGCTACCTGGTGATTAAGGTTAGTCCTGGCTTGCTCCCAATGTCCTTCCTATTGTCTAGTCTACAAATCAAACCGGGGAAACTCCGTATATTGTTGGGCTCCAGCTCTCATCAACCTCACACCCAGCATGGCCAATAGCTAAGAGATGATGAGAGCTGTAATCCAGCAACATCAGGTCACGGGTTTCCCCACATCTGCTGTAGAGACTCTGCAGGTGGTAAGCACTCAGTGAGTCTGGCTGTTTTTTAAAAAATGCTCCATCAATACCATGAGTCTTAGTTGTGCTGCTCTCCCTCAGTCCTGCACAGTTAGTTACACTTGCTAGGTCCTGCTCATGTTTCATCTTGTTAATTTCTGAACAACAACAAAAAAAAACCAGCCTGCCTTTTTAAAAAAAAGAATTTCCTCCCTTAAATTTGTCATCAGCTTCAGAGCGTTAGATGTTTTCGTTTAGAAAAAAATATGAAGTTGTTTGAAAATGTGAAAATCTCCCCACGTTGTTGCTGAGCTGCCTACCTGAGCCACTTTTCAACAAAACAGCTTTTACTCCAGAGCATGTGATTTTGGATATTATGAGACATATGTCAACAAGGATTACTTTTCTGAATTTATAGGTAGTTTGGAGGAAGGGAGGGGAGGAGGCCTCTGAGCACGAGGCGCACGGCTCTTCTCTTGCCCTAGCCAGGCTTCATGCATCTAGGCCTGCAGGGTTGGGCTTCCAGGAAGACCTGAGGCTGGGTGCCTCTCCTTTTATAAACCCAGATGCTGCCCAACGAATCTTCATAGATCAGGATGTTCTGTTCTCATTTAGACACTCCCAACTAGGGAGCTTAAGTGCCGGTGCTCAGCAGCCATTGGTAGGGCATGGAAAGATGTCCGTAAGTGTTATGAGGGTAATACCTTTTCCTTCTTCCCCTCAGAGAGAGAGCGGGCCACTTCCCCAAGTTGAGCCACCCACACTCAGTGAAAAGGAGCTAGACGAGATGGAGACACTGGAAGTGGAGACAGAGTTGGAGGAGGAGGAGCTTAATAACCTTTTTGCGTCCAGGCAGTGGATTGACTCCATGCGGGTAAGAGATGTTCCCTTCCCCTTACCCACTTGATTCTTTGTGGGGGAGAGACTCCAACCTCCTCAAACAATTAAGAAATCCTCCTGAACCTTGCCTATGATGCCTAATAATAATAGTTGTTGTTGTTAATTGACTTTATATACCGCCCCATACCCGGGAGTTTCAGGGCGGTTCACAGAATAAAATCAAGGTATAAAACCACAAAATAGCTAATAAAAATAAAAACAACAACCCAATAGCCCCCCCAAAAAACACATTTTAAAAAGGGCATAGTATTATTATTTATTCCCCTCATTGTTCCACCAATTGACCCTATCCTTCAAAGCAGGGGTCCCCAAACTAACCAAACTAAGGCCCGGGGGCCGGATGTGGCCCAATCGCCTTCTCAATCTGGCCCGCGGATGGTCTGGGAATCAGCATGTTTTTACATGAGTAGAATGTGTCCTTTTATTTAAAAACACATCTCTGGGTTATTTGTGGGGCCTGCCTGGTGTTTTTACATGAGTAGAATGTGTGCTTTTATTTAAAATGCATCTCTGGGTTATTTGTGGGGCATAGGAATTCGTTCATATTTTTTTCCAAAATATAGTCCGGCCCCCCACAAGGTCTGACGGACAGTGGACCGGCCCCCTGCTGAAAAAGTTTGCTGACCCCTGTTCAAAGCAATAAGGGGAAATGGGAGGAAGGGGGCAGATGGTAAAACCATACTGGAAACTTAAGAACTAATGTGCTTTTTATCTTTTAATATGTTTTAATTCTTGCCCTATTTTGCTGTGTCAACTGCCTTGAGAACTTTTTGCTGAACAAATATTCTAAACAGACTGAATTAATAAATCCAATTCTGGCCCTGCCCTAGCTCATTGCTATATACTTTTGTTTGTTTGTTTGTTTGTTTGTTTGTTTGTTTGTTTGTTTGTTTGAAACAACATCCAGAGCCCAAATCTTCTTAATCCTTCTGCTGGATACATCCCCATGAATCAGAGCAGCCTCAGTGGAAATCGCCAGGTATTTGATTTTTCTCCAAATCTGTATGGGAATCAGAGCTGGTGTACAGAAGGAGGGGTTGCATGTCCAGTGAGAAGAGCATCAGATACAGGGGAGTGGGGGGGCAGTGTAATTTGTGTGTTTGTTTGGAGGCTGTTAACTTGGGTAGAGTAGAAGGGTTGAGTGCCAGAGCATGTGCTTTGCACAATTTGATCCCTGGCAACTCCTAATAGACAGCATAGCTGGAACAGGCCTCTGCCAGAGACTTTGCTGCGCTCATGCCAATCAGCCCTAGAGCAGGCCCGCCGGCACAGCTTGTGACCCACCAAATCAAATGCGGCCTGCCAGCCATGTTATTGCGGCTTGCCGAGCTCTTGACAACTTTTGCCTTGGCAGGCAACAAGACTGGGCAGGTTATTGAGTCCCTGGTGCGCTGCCAGGCATGGCCACTGGGTCGCAAGTTGTGTTGGCATGCAATAGACAGCGACCAAATGACTATCGTTCCAGCTCCTCTTTGGTAAGACTGCAACTCTGCTTAGCTGAGAGTAGCCCCCACTGAATTCAACAGTACTTACTTCTGAGAAGCCAGACTCTGGAGAGTTTAGTTCAATGTTTTATAGGCTCCCACGGGCGAGCAGTTGGTGTTTCCAGTAGGCAGGGAGAAATAGGAGCCTGTGGGGTCTCATCAGACCACTGATCATATGCCCATTTCTAATTCTTTGCAACCCAGAGCACTGGACTGGGCTCCCGGCAGACCTTGCGGATAAGGCAGGAGTCGATTGGCCGCACGGTGTCGGAGTCCTCAGAGGGACGGGGCACAACCTCTGACTATGACCTCACCGAGGACCTGTCGTTGTCCGGGAGCCTGTGCCGCAGCATGCGATCTCGGGGAGACAGCGCCTACCTGTCTCAGCGAGAGAGCTTGATGCTCCCAATGGGGAGTGCTGACGGAGAGGAAGATGCCAATGGCTACGTCATGCCAGATCAAAATGGCAGAGGTAAGTACAGCATCACAGAGAGGGTCTGTAAGGTACTGAGATGCAGCCCACAGTCTCCTAGGTGGACTGGGATGGACCGCACCAATACAAGGTGGAAAGGGTAGGGTAGAAATGAATCAGAGCTGCAGGGGAAGCTCATTGGTCCTGGCTTTCTCTGGGCCATGGCTTTCTCCAACATTTGGTGGTCTTGGTGAGCACCTTGCCTGTTCTTTATCAAGCGGGCAGTGAAATTCTATTGCACAGGAGGGAATTAGGGTGCACCAGAAGTTTACCTCTGACTCGCTCCACTCAGTTCTGCTGAGCTTCACTGATTTGAGGCTTTAGCTGCCAAGGAGGTTCCCATTGGCAATAGCTAAGCAAGCCCCCCAAATGGGACATTTCAAGAGGAGGGAGGAAGATGGAACTGGCCTAGTCAAGGATCTGGTCTAGCTACCATAGCTGCCAAGTTTTCCCTTTTCTCACGAGGAAGCCTATTCAGCATAATGGAATTTCCCTTAAAAAAAGGGATAACTTGGCAGCTATGCTAGCTACTGGCAATGGACCCAAGCATGAACATGGACCTGGTGTTGGGGGAAAAAAAAGCCTGGCTCCCACTTCTGCCCTGGCTGATACAAGGGGCAGGGCTATGGCCACTTTGCTGCTCCCAGCCAAGAGTTAGGATTACAGCCTAGTATTATCTGATGACTTGGAACTGAATCCAGCTCAACTAGGTAGATGAAGGGGAGCTAGGAAGGCCCAGGGGAAGATGTATTGGCATCTCGGTTGGTGTCAGGGCAGCCCCAAGCAAAGGACTCTTTGTGGAGCTGGGCCCCAGTGAAAAGCTCTCTAGGGTGGGGCGGGTAGATCAAGGGGCCAAGCTGCAACCACCTCTGTGCTTCCTCTCATGGAGGCCATTCTCCTCTGGCTTCCAAGGACTGATTCAATTAGATTGGGCCCAATAACTCTTAGAAGTTGTGGGTCAAGTAGCAAAGTAAGAATGCTACCCGCCCAAACTGTTTTCAACCTGATTGTGTCTATTGCTCATGGAATCAAAGGAGCAGCAAATCAGAGGTTAAGTGGCCTGCTCTTTCTTTGTCCTCACATCTAGCCTCTCCTCCCACCTTGAGAGTTTGAAACATACTTGAGCAAAGAAAGCTGACATTTGACTCTAATAAATATAGCAAAAGCAACTTGAGGGCCACGTTGGATCTAAGGGCCAGAGCTCGCCCCTCCTTGCTTTCTAAAAAAGGGAAGTGGGATCATTGAATCTAGCAGTGAAAAATGGTTCTGTACTTGGGGGTTGTTTTCCTCCATGCTGCTTGCTGCTACTGCCATTTACCCTCCCTCCTGCTCTGGGAATGTTATCCCCAGTGCCTGGGATTGGGAATGGTAACAGAATAGAGCCACGGACACAGCTTCCACGGTGTTGTCCCGAGTTAAACAAGGCAGTGCTGTGGAGGCTGCATACAGAGCTGCCTTTGTCTGCCTTCTAGCCTTAGAACAAATGGGGTTTTTTATACTAGAATGGAGAATGAGCTAGCTGTGCTTGTGCAGCTTTCATAATGCTGCCTCCCCCTGTAGCATTATAAAAGTAACACACGCTGTTCCTTCCCCATTCTGGCCTGAGAGCCACTAGCTCTAAGGCTAGAAGCAGGAATGAGAGAGCCAACCTCCACATTCTGATGTTGCAGATGAAGATATGACGCTATCCTAGCCTCAGTGGGGAATGTTACCTGAAAAATAACTGTTAGTCGCCCCAGGCGAGTGAAAAATTACAAGGCTGTAAGAACCTTTGTGTTCTCTCCTGTGCAGAGCGTGCTGCTTGTATTGCTGCCTCCTTGGTCCGTGGCTCCATCCCGGTGTACGAAGTGGATGAAGAGTACGAGTACATGAACCGGAGAGCTCCACAGGCCCCAAAGGCCCGGCCAGCCTCTCTGGAGGAGCTTGGCTATGAGTACATGGATCTGGGCTCTGAGCTGAGCACATCTTTGGGCAGCGTGCCAAGCTCCCAGCTCACCACGCCTTGCCGGGACGAGGATGAGGACGAAGAAGACTACGAGTACATGAACAAACAGCCCAAGCTGAGCAAGTCCCTGAGTAGCATCCGCAGTTCCCGGGGGGACTATACGGATATGGACTCTGGCATTACACAGGGATCCCCAGATGAACAGGGCTACGAGGAAATGGATGCTGTCTTGCCCCCAGTGCAGTGCCCTGGCTGCCAGAGTCCGCCCTGCCCCAAGAACGGATTTGTGAAGCCCCTGCGCACCCTGGAGGCCTCGGACTGTGCTTTCGACAACCCGGATTACTGGCACAGCCGGTTGTTCAGTCAGGCAGATGTTCAGAGGACTTAGCGAGCGTTGGACTGGTGGTTTCATTCGTCCTTTTGCTTGGGAGTAAAAACCTGAGCCCTTACTCTTTATCGCTGCAAACACCATTGTTGTGATGGTGGGCTAAAAAAAGGAAAAACACCCATTAAGCCTCTGTGACGTTGACCCTATAATGGGCAAGTGTATCGAGACCAACCGGTGACGGGCTTCTCAAGGGTTTGATGGCAGCTCCCCCCGGCTTGCACTGTGTTTTGACCGATTACAAGTCAGGTCTCTTCTGTTCAAATGCTCTGGACTTAAGAGGGCAAACAGAACCTTCTGATCGGGTGCAACCTAAACTCTGGGAGCCATTCCTGTGCAAAGAGAGAGGGCTTATTCTGCGATAAGAGGACAGATAAGTGTAGGAAGCAACTGCTTCTGTGGACACAAAGGCCTCTGCGCTCGGGCAGATATGACACTGTCTCTTCAGGAAGCAGCTCTGTTCTAGAAAGCCGGATAGAGTCTTCTGGGCTGATCCACCAAAGTGCCGAGTGCCCTACTGTGCAGGGTCCTCAGCAACAGCTGAAGCCTTTGGGGTGCCTGTCTCAGCCTTCGTCATAACAACCCTCTGCTCACCAATAGCAGGGGGGTGTTAAGCATGAGGCAAGCGTGTTGAGCCTTGTAGGAGGCTGCAAAACTGAAGGGAAGGCTTTCTCAAGGAAGAAGTCTTGCTTATGTCTCTTCCCAACAATATATGCAATAAGGGTGGATATGAAGGATAATGGTGCTTCCCCCCTCTCCCAGCACGAGCCTGACAACTTCATTTAGGAAGACAGTGTACCCAAGTGTGGGTCTGCGATAAAGACTTGTGGGCTGCAATCCTACCTCTCAGTAAGACTTAAGGTGTAGAAAATGTGTGTTAGAACCCAGAACTCCTGGGTTTTGTTTTCAGCTCTGTCACTGGTTTTTCAGCATTCCGTTAGCAACCCTTGTTGTGCCTTATCAGTTCCCATATCAGGATGGGAGACCCTTGAGGAGTGGAAAGGGAACAAACATGCTAGAGACCCAGACTTCCACCTCTAGCATTTAGATGCTCATTACTGCAGGCCGACCTAAATTTTCTCCAGCCCGTGGAGGATCTCGTATGGATCTTGAGCATCCCAGAACGAAAAGCAGGAGAGAGCAATGGAACAGAATGCAGCAGAGCGGCCTTTTGAAAGGCTGCCTTCTCTGCATTCCCTCCCTCAGTTAAGGGGATTATGGGATGCTTCTCAGGGTAAGTGCCAAGCAGACTTGCAAGCTACTCCTGCTGAAGTTTCCTCTTCTACACAACTGTGGAAGGTGCAGGGTCCCTGCCCTCTCCTCTCTCTGGCCACCCTAGGGCTCAGTAAAGAGGAAAGCAGCAGCAACTCATGGGGCAATCCTACACACATCGACTCAGAGGTAAGCCCCACTGAGTTCAATGGGGCTCAAGTCCAAGTGAGTGGGTATAGGTCTGCAGGCTGAAACTGATGAGCAAAACCATGGAGATGAGTTTTAGTGCTGAAGCTCAGGAGTGCTGTGCGAAAGGCTGAAAAGTTGCACTATGAGCCTTGATGATGTTATTCTTGATTCTTTTGAACCAGGCTCACTTACATTACAGTATTATTTGGGAACAAACTTTTCTCTTCCATCACCCCACCCTACCCCGAGGGCCAGTCATATTGTGCATAACCTTGACTTTGTTCCCACAAGTTTTAGATTGCATCATATAAAGGGATATTTTCAAAAAAAAGAAAAAGGGAACATCAAACCTGATGAAGAAAAAAACAAGTTTGTGAGGGAAGCTCTGCAATTGATCTCAATGCATTGTTTGAGCCCTGTAAGGTTCCTAAACTGTAGTTTCAACAGCAGATTCCTCCTTTATGTAGTTGGCCTGCATTCTGGATAGGCTCATAACTTGTATCACAGAGCACTTTTTTGGTGACAAAAATTATCCAGAAGGTTCTGAGGCCTCCTGCTTGGCCTCCAGGCTTTTCATATGAATTGCAAATATGTTACTGAACATCAAGTGGAGTTTTTTGTTTTGTTTTGTTTTAATTGTAATGCATATTTTGTATTGTATATGTAATCAATGGGCTGATGAATTCCATTGCAAAAAGCAAGGTTTGTATGGAATGTAGCTGCCTTTCCATCCTCCTTTAATATTATTTGGTCCAAACAAATGAGAATGTGTGACAGATGAGAGCAAATTCTACTCTCTGCCTACATCAGACCAGTACTACACATTTTCATGTTTTCCTCAAACTAAAAAGCCTAGAAGATTGCTGTGCATTTAAACTGAACACCGAGAATGACTGACTGGATTCTAAGGGAGCAATCTGATTCTGACTTGCAAGTTCTTAGACTTTGTGCTTACAAGGTACTCTATCCACTGAGAGTTGCTTCTCTCCTACTCATTGTGGGAAACATCAGGAACCGATTGAACAAATTTAAGTCTCTATCTGGGTTATAATTCTACAGGGTGTGGTGATATCTTTAGAGCTGACTAGCAGCCAAATATACATGGGTCCTGCCAACAGCACTGGTACCTGAGCAGAGTAAAATCCCAACCAGAGATTGTACAGTACTGTATTGGTTAATACCAGAGAAGGGCACTAGAGATGCTATTAGACTGCCCTCTACAGGAAAGAAAAATATTGCTATTTAACAAGCTTACCATAGGGACAAATTCACTGAAATGAAATCTTTCTCAAGAGAATTTGTTGTTCCCTTTCGACATAAATATATGTTGATAGATAACTTGAAATAGCGGGAGAATTTTTAATGCAGTAGTAAATAAACCTTGTGTACTCTGCAATCCTATGCACACATACTGGGCAGTAAGCTTCATCAAACATTGGAGGGGACTTACTTCTGAGCAAAGACGCATAGGATTGTGGTGTCAGGTTCTAAAACCAGAGTCACACCAGAATCCTGTGATACAATGGAAGATCTTTTGGTTTAATTCTAGAACCAAGAAACTTCATCCAATGCAACTCGGAGACTAGAAACCTGCTACTCAGTAGAATCCTTTGTTGTGGTGGGGCTTAGTGTTTAATTTTAAGATAACCCTTGCAGCAGCGACAACAAAATGCTAGCAATTTATCATGAAACAACACCTTGGGGAAAAACCTGAAGTTATCTTGGCAGGAGTTCTGCAGCGGAACGTGATTGTTAATAGCAGCAGTGAAACCAGTTTTGGATTAAATTTCAGACAGATCTGTATCTGTTTAGATTTGGACACCTGAAAATACAAAGAGACAAAGTTCAGTGCTGCCTTGATGCTTACGCCACCACAATATTTGTGCAAGGTGTTTATGAAATGTTGGTGAGAACCATGGGCTTATTCCAGAGAAAGTGTGCTGGAACACAACAGCTGGACTTTGGCAAGCTTAATAATACTTTTTGCATATTGAGTCTCAGAACATTGCAATCCATAATCTTTTGCTCCCGAATAGTCCTGGTTAGGGCTACCTAGTGGCCAGTGAAAAAATGGGCTGGCTTGCAGGAACTAGCACATGAAGCTTTTTCGTGGCATAGAGATAAACATCATCATTTGTTAATTAATGCAAATCAAACTACCTTTTAACAGGTCCAGTTTAAAGTCTGGTAACTGTTCAGCAGCTTTAGACTTGAGAGGTCTCTTGTACCTGTAAAAGTCATGCGGAAGGGACTAATTCATCAGCTTCTGCCTTCATGACATGTATGTGCAAGGAACAGTCACGCTTTGACAAACTTCTCTATTCTGTGCATTTTTAGTTGAAAGAATGGGCCTTATTTAATAATAAAACATGCATAAGACTGCAGACTTAGAAGTACAAGAGCCTCATGGGAGCTGGGCCTGGATACGCTTGCTAAAAAGCAGGTGCACAATGATGTGACGGGAACAAAGGGGACACATTTCCCTTTCCATCTCCATGTTTTGAATGTGGAAGAGACATATTTTGTTAGAGTTTTGTTCTAATGGGCTCAGCCCTGAGAAAGGTTTGAACAATAGTCAAACAGAGGAGGTGGAAAAATCAGAGCTAAAGCACAACAAACTCTGTGGGCAAGGTTATAAGATAGAGATTTCAGCTCCATTATTTACCTCAATTTTTGTTGCTCTTCTCATCAGTGAGACATCTGTGATATGAATTGGTTGAGGATAACAGCCAAACTAAGGAACACTGGGACAATTAAACCAACAAATGCCAATTGTTACACACGATGATGCACAAGAAACAAAAAGCATTGACTCAACCCCATTGGACTGACTTAGCTTGAGTGTTTTTTGTTTGCGTCTTTGTATTTGTAGAGTAAAAGTGTCACATTTTATTATTTTTTGCCCCCAAATCTTGATGTGTATATTGTCTGTCATAAATGTCATGTTGGGTTGTTTTGGTTTTATGCCATGCTTTGAAACTGGTGACATGAAGGTTTTCTCTCTATAAAAAAAAACCAACACAAAAAACTGGAAGGAATTCAGATGTTTACACACTCTAAATTGCTTTCTGCAATGCCCCAGCTATCATTTAACAAGCAGTAATAGCAGTGTTTTAAAACAAACACCGCTATTGCCATTAGCTAGGCCACCGGAGAACTCCTGTTCCCAGGATGTAAGCAAATTGGAAGGAAGGTGATGGGCCTTGATCATGGTCATAAGGAGAGATGTCTCAGATGGGTTTATTTGATACTGCTTTCTGTGCCCAAATCGAATGTTTACTAAGAAACCTGAATCTAGCAGGCAACAGATGCTCATGGAAACAGCATAAGGTTTCCACATTTTTTCCTGGCCCCATTCCTTTCTCTTTAGCAGCAGCTCCAGACACTGAAAGTGAGTAGAAGCAGCATTTTCAGCCATGGAGAAATAAGCCTTAGCTGAGTTAAATAAGACTTCCTAGCAGGAAAGGATAGAATGACAGCCAAAATGATATAGAAAAGATGCTTAGTTTGTGTACATCAGGCTGCTGTCAAAGCCACAGGAGCAAGGCCATTAAAAAAAGATCTGGCAAACCTAAGTGTTAGAAAATTCTATAATAAGATACTCTGGCACCAGTTGTAACATAAAAACCTTCCTCGAGCCAATTTTTTTTCCATTGAAAACAAACACCTTAGCTTGCTAATATGCAGAGTAAAGTTGGCTCCATAACAAACCTTTTTTAGTTATTTCAAACATACCTGTTTGGAGGCAGCGCTTTCATTTTTTGGGGGGTAAAGCTCAGTGTGGTTGCCTGCCAGGGCAGAAGGCAATTTATTTTATTTTATTTACTTTAATGCCTGACACACTCAGTCCACACTGAAGTTCTCTCTGAAGGCCCACAGCATCACGACATTGGTTTTATTTCCTCAGTGAATACTGAGAATTGTCGTTTGGTGCTGATTATAATTGAATTGTAGTTTTGGTGCTGGTTATAATTTAAAGTACTTCCCTGCCAAACTACAATTCCCAACGTCTTTCTCAAGTGAAGAGGGGAATAATGGTTAAACTAGTTTGTGGATAGACTCTTCATCATCTTATCTACTGAATGTGGAAGTCTCTGAGCTTTTTTGAAGGAAGTTCCTCATAAGCTTTGTGGCAACAGGTATGTTTTTAGGGCTAGAGTTCAGGCCTCTTTTCCTTGCAGGGCAGCTGTTGAATATGAATTACCTTCTAAGCTAGAATGACCCAGGTCTTGTTGACAAGAGGCTCTTTCTGTTACTGAAGACCTCAGAAAAATTGTTTGTGTGTGCTTGAATACTAAATAAAAAATGTGACATTATAAGTGCAATTTTTATGTCTGACTACGATGGTGGATAAAAATCAATAGTGCAAAGGTCCTTAAAGTTGCCCTGTGGGCAACATTCGGAATTTTGATTGTCACAGAAGCCACCACAAAATGGCTGCTGTTGGGAATCCAACCATTCACAAAATGGCAGCCGTGGGGCATGGCCAGTCACAAAATTTTAAACAGAAACACCATACATATAATAAAAGGGAGTATGTCCCCTCATACCCTGCTGCTTTTAGGGTTTCTCAAGGTATTGGGCTAGCCACTGCTGCAAACAATGTGCTGCATTCTCTGGGGACAAGTGAGTCGTCTAAGAACAGAAACTTAGCACAAGGTTGAGTCTGTGCCTCAAATATCAAACCACATCAGTGCAAGATCTGCAAATTTTTGCCCCAGGTTTGTGTGAGCACTTCCTTCCCTCTGCTGCCAACAAGAGAAGAAAAGCCTGTACAGGCAACCTTCTCTTGACAGAGATGGAGGAGTCCTCCAATCAATAGGACCACCAGAAACAAGTCAGGGGCTTGAGCCAGAGCTTAACTCAAAATGTATTATTCAGTAAACAGAAGCATGTACAGAGTTCCCAAAACCAGCTGGAATTAGGTGGGAAGGGTTTGCACATGACAGGACATTGCAACTGTTATAGGAAAAAAATTGAGGTAGGCTTTTCAGCCCAAGTCTCCATCAATAGGGACTCTGTGTGTCCTTATTGGTCAGAGAAGAATGGCGGCAGAATCCAGTGAAAGACAACTGAACAGAGTGCTTAGGTGCCCTATGAATAAACAGAGGAAGGTGACCACCCCAGGCAGCAGATATATGGGGGGGGGCAGATATGTTGCTCCTCCTCAGCCCCCTAAATTAGCCTGCTGCATCTGGTGTGTTGGAGGATGCTGTCGAGTTGTCAGTGTTGCATTAAGATTCAACTACCAGTCCTGTTGGCTTCTGTTCATGGGGATATGGTGTCGTCCTTTTATGTCTCACCTAGCAAAATATATTGGGCTGGCCCTGAGAGTGCTGCAGTTGGGCCTGGGAGACCTTGATTCAAATCCCTGTTTACTCATGGCTATGACACTGGTTGGCCTCAAACAAGTTCCCCATCTGTATAACATAAAATCTGTAAAATTCTGTACAGTATGGTGTAAATCATTATACTGTACATATTTTAAGAAGTGCTGTTGCTGTATGAAGTCACTTATAAAGGAAATAATGAATTTGGGTCAGCTTGGCCTGGTGACCTTCACTCCCTCCATCGAGGCTTGTGGAGAAATTAACGGATCAAATGTAGTTAATTATTGTACTGTCTGAGTCAACCTTGTGGGAAACTGTGATGATCCTGGAACATGAGAAATGAGGACAGTGTGCCTGCCTCTTAAAAGAGGGAAAGACCTTTACGGCTATTAAAGCCACATTGAGGATACAATCCTATGCATGTTTTCTTAGCTATAAACCCCTGAATACACTTACAGATTGAGGTTGAATCCTGACAAGACAGAAGTACTGTTTTGGGGGGACAGGAAGCGGGCGGGTGTGGAGGACCCCCGGGTCCTGAATGGGGTAACCGTGCCCCTGAAGGACCAGGTGTGCAGCCTGGGAGTCATTTTGGACTCGCAGCTGTCCATGGAGGCGCAGGTTAATTCTGTGCCCAGGGCAGCTGTCTATCAGCTCCATCTGGTACGCAGGCTGAGACCCTATCTGCCCGCAGACTGTCTTGCCAGAGTGGTGCATGCTCTGGTTCTCTCTCGCTTGGACTACTGTAATGCGCTCTATGTGGGGCTACCTTTGAAGGCTGGAAACTATAACTAATCCAGAATGCGGCAGCTAGGCTGGCGACTGGGAGCGGCCACCGAGACCACATAACACCCATCTTGAAAGACCTGCATTGGCTCCCGGTACGTTTCCAAGCACGATTCAAAGTGTTGGTGCTGACCTTTAAAGCCCTAAACGGCCTCAGTCCAGTATACCTGAAGAAGCGTTTCCACCCCATCATTCTACCTGGACACTGAGGTCCAGCGCCAAGGGCCTTCTGACAGTTAAGACACATATCTTGACTACATTACAGTCATTTTTGAATGCACCCTGACACTTCGAAAGTATTAACGACCACTCGGTTCAGCTGTAGCAATGCCTTAGCTAAAGTATTGTATTAGATTACAGGCATCTAATTCTGTCAGGTTTAGAACTCATTGAAATCATATTTCGGGAAAAGTTTAAGGGGCAGGGTATTTTAAGACTTTCAGAGAAAACAAGGCATGACAAAGAGTGAACGTTCAAACAGAATGAAGTACGTAGGAGTGGAGACAACAGTTTACACTGAGGACAAAATAAAAAAATTCCTTCCAAAATAAAAAAAGGCTTTCGATCATGTGAGTTGGGAGTATATGAAAGAGGTAGTAAAAGAAATAGGTATAGAAGGAAGCTTTTTCAGAGGTATAAACACAATCTACAAAAAACAGAAAGGAGTATTAATAATAAACGGAGAGCTTACAGAGGAAATCGAAATATCAAGGGGCACCCGGCAGGGCTGTCCGCTTTCACCACTCCTCTTTATCCTAACAATTGAAAGTTTTTTAAAAGAAATAAAAGAGAATAAGATGATTAAAGGAGTGAAGGTGGGGAGAAGCATCTACAAAGCACGCGCCTTTGCAGACGATGTCATTATAATATTAGAAGATCCTGTGGAAACAATTGGACATTTGAAATTGGCCCTAAATAATTATGGAGAAGTATCAGGCTTTAAAATAAATATGAACAAAACAAAAATTATTACAAAAAATTTAAGGGAAAATAAAATAGCAAAATTGAGAGAAAAAGTAGGATGGGAAATTGCAAAAAAAGTAACATATCTAGGAATCGAAATCACAGCCAAAAACGTAAATCTGTTTGAAAATAATTATGGGAAAAAGTGGAAAGAAATAAAGGGAGACTTAGAAAGATGGAGTAATTTACAAATGGCATTGTCTGCAAGGATAGCTGCGATTAAGATGGTAGTATTACCAAAACTGTTATTTTTATTCCAGATGCTTCCGATTATTGGGAAAAAAGAGATATTTGAAAAATGGAGGAAAGATCTGAGCAAGTTCATATGGGAGGGGGAAAAACCAAGGATACAATACAGATTGTTGACAGATGCCAGGGAGAGAGGAGGCTGGGGGAGTCCCAGATTTAAAATTATATTATGCTGCGGCGAGCATATGCTGGCTAAAAGAGTGGATTGAATTAGACAACAATGAAATTCTAGATTTGGAAGGTTTCAATAACACTCAGGGATGGCATAAATATTTATTAGACGAAAAAGGAGGAGGATATAAAGAATTCACGAATCACGTCTTTAAAAAGACTTTATTACAAATTTGGCTAGAACATAAAGACATATTAGAACCAAAAACGCCCTGGTGGGCCTCCCCGATAGAAATGACCACACTGTTTAGTAAATTCAGACTACTCGAACATCCTAGAAAAAGAAGGAGAACAAATAAGATTAAAATCATACGGATGTTAAAACATGAGTGTATGAGCTGGCTTCACTATTCCCAAATCCAGAGCCTCTTTAATAAACACAAAAAAATGGGTTTCTAGAAAACAAATCAAAATTACAAGAAATCTTATTAGAGAACAAAGAAAAACCAATGTCAAAATTATATACATACCTTCTCGAATGGGAGCTGAAGGATGAAATGGTAAAGACCACGATGACACGTTGGGCTCAAGATATAGGGAGACCTATATGCAGTGATAAATGGGAGGGGCTCTGGAAGGAAGGAATAAGATTCACAGCGTGTTCGGGGATTAAGGAGAATATTTTAAAATTAGTGTACAGATGGCACCTAACGCCTGCTAAGATTGCAAAAATGTACAAGAACAGCTCCAACAAATGTTGAAAATGCAAAGAAAAGACTGGCAATTATTACCATTGCTGGTGGCAGTGTGGGAAAATCCAAGAATTCTGGAATGGGGTATATGAGAAACTGAAAAAAATGTTGAAAATGACATTTGGGAAGGCCCCCGAATTATTTTTATTGAGTATGATCCCTCAAAACATCCCTGAAGGAAAAAGAAAGATAATATTATATGCCAGCGCAGCAGCTAGGATGTTGATAGCGAGAAACTGGAAAGGAGAAAATGTGCCAACAATTTACGAATGGCAGGAAAAACTGGTCGAATTCATGAATCTAGACAAAATGACCGCAGCAATTAGAAATATTCCAAAACAAAAATGTATAAATGAGTGGAAACAGGTGGAAGATTATCTATTAAAAGAGAATTTTAACATCAATTTGGTGATATGCTTACATTGAAAATAAAAAAGGGAAAAAGTGAGAAAAACAAAATGAAATAAAGTAAAATAAAATAATAAAAAGGGGGAAATAAGAGAGAGAGAGAAAGCATAATTGGTACTGAGATAGAAGCAAGAACTTAGGGGCAGTGGGGAGTCAATTTTTAACTATAATTTTTAGCTGACAGATTGCAAAACCTGAATATAAAAGCTGATATATTTTAATTGTTATATTATGATGGGTTGAGGTTTGAGTTACATTAATTTGCGTTATTTGTTATACTGTGTATTTAGATATGATTTGGTTGAATATCATTTCAGATTTATGTTTTTGCTTTTGCCTTTTTGTCTTTTTTCTTTTCTAGCTCTTCAATATGGTTTTGTATTATTTTGATTGTGTATATAATCATTGATTAATGTCTTTTGTTCCTTTTTTCTTTCTTTTTTCTTCTTCCTTTTCGTTACTAATACTTTTATTTCTTCTGTATTTGTCTGTATTTGTGTTATGAAATTGAAATAAAGGCTATTTTACTATTTTAAAAAAATTCCTTCCAGCAGCACCTTAGAGACCAACTAAGTTTGTCATTGGTATGAGCTTTCGTGTGTATCTGAAGTGTGCATGCACACGAAAGCTCATACCAATGACAAACTTACCGTAGTTGGTCTTTAAGGTGCTGCTGGAAGGAATTTTTTTATTTTGTTTCGACTACGTCAGACCAACAGGGCTACCTACCTGTAACTCTGAGGACAGTGTGAGAACCAAAAAAGTTTAATCTCAACGACCCAAGGACGGTTCGGATATGCAGCAAAACTGGCTACACGTGCACACCCAAACTACAACTTCCAGGCGGCACTAATACAGTATATGAACAGGAAGACGACCGATAGAACGAACGTCACCTCATGAGCGGCGGGCGAAGGCGCAACAAGCTGCCCGCAATTCCCCCTCTGGCCATTAGGTGACGCCACTTAAAAGATGGGCGCGCGGGGTTCAGCTTTCCCGTCGTACCTCACGCTGCGCCCGAAGCCTGGCTGGGCCTGGACCCTGACGGGAGTTGTAGTCCTCGGAAGCGGACTCGCTTCCCAGCGTGCCGCGCGCAAAGCCCGCGCGCTCGCTCTCTCCCTCTCCTCTTCCAGCCTCTCTCGCAGTCGGTCTTCTTACTGAGGAGGAGGCGGCGGCGGTGGCTTGAACGACAACGACCTGGGCACGCGGCAGCAGGGGGCAGCGGCAGGAAGGGCTCGAGGCCGGGCGGTGTCGTCGTCGGCTGTGAGGAGAAGAAGAAGGCGCGCCGCGGCGGCGGCGACGGCTCAGTCCGACCATGTCGGGCGAGGAGGAGGCGGCCGAGCTGACGATCGCGGAAGATGTGGTCGTGAACAAGTACAAGATGGGGGGAGAAATAGCCAACCGTGAGTATGGCCCGGCGGCGGGAGCCGTGGGGTTGGGTGGGCGGGCCTGGGGCCTGGGCGTCGGGCGCCCGCCAGCCTGTGGAGCCCTCAGGGCGGGGGGTGAGGAGGCGAGCTGTCAGGCAGGGCAGGTTTGCTGGGGCGGCCCTGCTTGGGGGGGGGGGTTGTTGTTATCTGCTATTAGCTCCCGGGTGTAGAGTGTGTGTAATATTGCCTAGTAAAATGAGTGCGTGTGTGTGTGGCTGGTCGGTCGTCAAGGCTTGGGGTGAAATATGACCTGGGGGTGGGGGTGGGTTTTTTTTGTTTTTTGTTTGCTCCCGGCTCGTCTGGGTTGAAGTTGAACTCTTGTTAATGGAGGGAGAGTGGAGGACGGGGGGGGGAGAGAAAAAAACTTGGAGCGACTTGTCTCCCCCTCGCCGCCAAAAAAAAGAGCGATTTTGGGGGACGTGGGATACTTCCACTCCCTCCCCCGAGAGCCGTTGCCCTTGATAGGTAAGCTGGGAGAGCCGCCCGGCACATGGTGTACTTTCCTTTCTCCTTTCTTGCCTCGGTCAACTCGGAATCTCTAGAAAGCGTTTTAAGGGCTAATTTTAGTCCACTGCCCGCCATTGGGGTGTGTGTTTTTCCCCTCGAAGGGGAAAAGCTCGTTAAGAATAAAAGAAAGCATGTGCATTTAAAAAAATAAATAAAGTTATGTGTTTTGGTTATTTTGAGAGAGGGGCAGGGGAAGAATTGGTTGATCCACGATCCCCTGGGGGAATGGAGCCGCCGTCCTCCAGGAACTGTAAGGCACATGGTCTGCGACTTGCCATGTGCTGCTGGCGCTCTCTCCCGTTCACTATCTTCCGACATCCTGGCTTCCTCCCAGGTTTCCCCTTTTGTTTAAGGGAGGTTTTCTGCTTCGGATCGGATCACCTTCTTCGGGGAACTCTAGGAAGTGGATTGTTAGGATTACAACGAACTAGGGAAAAGGGGAAACAGCTTTTGCAACTCAGCTCTCAACTGCCTGTGTTGGAGGGAGTCATTCCCTGTAGCAAACCGCATATATCTGTACCTCACAGTTGACTTTTGTAGGCCTGAGCATTTACAAAGTGTGAGCACGCACACACTCTCATATTGGGTAGAGAAATACCTTTGCCTGCTCCATTAAATTTTAAAATGCTGCGTCAGGCTTCCAGTTTTTTCAATTTATTTTTTGTGCTGTGAAGGAAGAAAGCAGTTTGTTCAAAGATAAGCTTGCCCTATTGACTGCTTAATTGATGGTACGAGTGCATACTGTAATGTGAAGCTTTTGAACTCAGGAATCCCAGTGGTCTATCCTACATTTGGGATTTACCAAAATCTGGAATGGGATACTTTTTCTTAATGTCATTTACAAACTTCTGCAAACTTTCTAGCTAAATTTGAAGGTTAAAAATACTGGCGACTTAACACCAGATCTCAGCTTTACCATAGAGTTGCAGAATGCACATGGGACAAAACTGTCTCAGCTCTTCTTATGAATGGAGTTAACATTCTTTTCCTTGTTCTCTTCAGCCGATAGGTTAAGATAACATGAAGCAGTTCTTGAAACTTCTGTATTAAAAGGATGAGGATTAAATATTTATGCAAACTTAACTTGAAGAATTAAAACACAGTTTTTTGCCAGTTGTTCCGTAACCTCAGTCCATTGGTTTTATAAAGCTCAACACAAAATATGTTGCAGATACAACAACATGGGTAAAAGCAATTATCACAAGAACAAACTATGATATGGCATTTGAAGACTTATAAAATATACATTAAATTAAATTGTTTTAGACCAGTTTAACCATTGCCCACCAAAGCTAGCTCAGGCAAAAATGTATTGTATTGTTTCTGGAATATTTTCTGGCTTTAGAGAAAACATTACCGGTACCATTTTTCTGATGAGGACACCTTAATTAGATGAGACAGAATCCTCAGCCAATGTTTTTCTCTTTGGCTCACATGCTTTCCATAAATGAAACCATGAAAGACTAGGTGTGCTTTAATCTTAGATTCTCATTAAATGTGAGCATTCTATAGTATTTAAAATTCAAAGTTTCTATAGAGGTAAGGTTGATTAGATTAGAATACGTACTTGGATGGAAAGTTTCTTGGGGACAGAAAGATGCAGGTTTGGAAAAACTACTGCAACCTGTTGTGACCTCATGAGGTAGAGTAGACTTTAGGAATCAGAAGACATTATTAGAGATTCTCAGTTCCCTAAATGGTATAGGTAAGAGTATTCTAATTCAATAGGCATGCAACAATGAAATTTAAAGTACATTTTGTAGGCAGTTGATGTGGGAATAGAACCTGGATGCCTTGGAATCTAGCAGTGCAGTGTTAAGAAACTGGAATAGAAATGCTGGGAGCCAAATGGCTTCTGGGACCTTTATTGTTAAACTCCTTAGCATTAAGTCTATCCTTAACATGTATTTGCTTTGAAGCCTCAAAGTATATTTCAGTAATACTTGAGTGTCAGCCAGGTACAAAAAAATGGCACCTTGACTTTTTCAGGCGCTTCAAATGGAGAATCTTTAGGCGCAAAATGTGCCTGGCACCCTGCTAATTTTGAACCCTGCTTCAGTGTGAAAAGTTGAGCTATCAATGTTAAATACACTTTCTGAGCTGCGTAGTGTGGCATAGCTTTATGCAACTGTAAAGTGTATTAAAATATTCAGTATGGAGTTTTATCTTTAATTACAGGAGTCCTGCGGACTGTGGTAGAAGCAGCTAAGCCTGGAGTGTCGGTCCTCAGCTTATGTGAGAGAGGGGATGCCATGATTATGGAAGAGACTGGCAAAATCTTTAAGAAAGAGAAAGATATGAAGAAAGGTAACACAATTTTCCAGCTTTATTTTTGACATACACATCATACTGCCTCATTTAAATTACATTCATCATTGAATAGAATTAATTGTAGAGTGATGTGGATTGTGGAGCGTGAGATGCAGCAGAAGGACCAACTGCCACCGGCAGACCCAGCCCAGATTTCCAGTGTGACTTGCTGCAGGTTGTTCCAGTGCTTATAGGCTTTTAGGCTTCTGTTAGTTTGTATTCCAGATCTGAATTATTTGTTCCCTTTTGGGCAGATAAATTATACTTCTGAACATCAGGCATTCCATTTTTGTCTAGCTGGAAGCAGTGTAAAAATGCTGCTCACATTTCTGGCAGCTCATGAAATCCAGTTAACTGGAAGGGGAGGATTTGAAATTACTTTTGTTCTGCCCCTAATGGGGTTGATTCAATACTTCGACACCCAGCACATAATTTTCTTTCCCTCTTCTTTGTGTACTTTGAAGTCTGGCAAAAAAAACCCACAAATTTTAAATTGATATGAAACCAACCCATGCTAGATTGCTTTGGGATTTCAGAGTGGCAAAAAAGTATAAAATAAATATTAGCCTTGAGGATATAGGGTCAATGCCGTTTTGAGGACTGTAGCATTATATGAATGGGGGTGGCACTGTGGGTTAAACCACAGAGCCTAGGGCTTGCCGATCAGAAGGTCGGCGGTTTGAATCCCTGCAATAGGGTGAGCTCCCGTTGCTTGGTCCCAGCTCCTGCCAACCTAGCAGTTCGAAAGCACATCAAAGTGCAAGTAGATAAATAGGTACCACTCCAGCAGGAAGGTAAACGGCGTAAGCAGCTTTGTCATGCTGACCACATGACCTGGAAGCTGTACGCCGGCTCCCTCGGCCAATAACGCAAGATGAGCGCTGCAACCCCAGAGTCGGTCACGACTGGACCTAATGGTCGGGGGTCCCTTTACCTTTACGAACTGTTTACTTAAAAGTACATTGGCATGAGTTTAAGACATGTTGACTCAGTAGACAAAACCATGAATGGATTTGCCTTGTCATGCATGGTAGTTGGCTAATCTGGATCCATATTGATACCTTGACAAGAAAAATCTGTCTTAATCATGCATAACATCATAAATCTTGGATAACAACATAAATATTAAGCACTATATTGGTGCATATTTCACAAAAGTAAGGGCTGGTAGCAAAGACAAGTGGTCAGGCAGCTTTGCATAGTTGTGGAATTACAGAATTGCAGTATGTCTGAAGTCCCATGAAGCTTTATGCTGGAGGAAGATTTTTCATCTCTTTTCTCCCTCCCCCCCTCCATTTCCTCCCACACAGTTCTTGAGGGTCCAGAGCAGCTTTTTAGGGTCAGTGGGCTGCAAAGGAAAATGGAACTGGTGAAAATCACTCCATCCTACCTCCCTAGGGAGCAAAGTTCCATGCATGGGATCTCTGAATCCAAGCCATTGAATTACTGGCTCTGCAGTAGCATTATGATCTGTTGGAAAAGTAGCACATTACTGTCTGAAAAGGTGTTTCATAAATTATTCCAGGTCACACCTTAAGCCTCTCCCTCTAAGCACTGACCAAGCCCAGCTCATTTTATACTGAGGAAGCTGCCAAAGTTACAAGACAGGTTGGTGCAGCTGCAGCAGCTCTAGTACCACTCACAGTGTCAGCAGAAAAAGGATAACAATCCAACCTAGTCATTATGGGATTGATGTAGTCTTTGAATTACATAGGGCAACTTGTGTCCCAAATCCAAATGTCTGGTTTAGGGACCCATGTTGTGATACTTATTTCTGTCCTGCTTTTTAAAAAAGTTGTCAGAACAATGTCTGATACACAATCTAATCACATTAAAACACTAACACTTATACATACCAGTAACTATTATATTTGTGAGATGGAAAACTGTTACAGGGCTTGTGTAGATTGTATGATCTCATCACTGCTCCCTTTTTTGTGTAGGTATTGCCTTCCCCACAAGTATATCGGTAAATAACTGTGTCTGTCACTTCTCCCCCTTGAAGAGTGACCAGGATTACATTCTCAAAGATGGTGATTTGGTCAAAATGTAAGCAACTCCATTCACTTTCTTGGGTTATCTATTGGCTCACTAACTTTTACCCTCAGCTGTATGTTTTAAGCTGGTCTGCTCAGAATGCAGTATGCTGTATATGGTACCTCTGAGCCAGATCTTTGAGGACCAAAGTTATTGTTGGTGCAGGTATGTGTCTGTTTTTTAGTTTAGTGTGGATTTCCCTTGACAAATGAGACACATTTTAATGGTTCTGCCCTGCTTCCTAAGCAGAGATTGTCACTTTAACGGCTATGGTGCCAACTATTGCATGTACCATAATGGTTTAATAGGGTCAGAATGTGGAAGTAAAGTGCCATGTAAGCAGATTTTTAAAGCCTTTAGTGTTGCAGAAGTTTTCTTATTGTTAACTGTGGTTTAAATCTTTTTCCCTTTTCATGTTGCAGTGACCTGGGAGTCCATGTTGATGGCTTCATAGCAAATGTAGCTCACAGTTTTGTCATTGATGCATCAAAGGTAAATCTCCTGCATGTGGCTTTGAGTAGCATGTGCACGTGCTACTTTCAAGACAGGCTTGGCCCCAGTAGGGGGAAATAATATGAGCAGCATCCTTAAGTAGAACTGGCTTGCTAGTTATTCATTTGCAGCTATAGCTACTAAGAAGTAGGATGGGTCAATGTTCTGAAAGTATGTAATACAAATATCATACTTGTATAAAGTGTTCCATATGTTCTGGGCACAAACAGAATGTGTTTCCTATTTGGGTTTGCTGGATTTTCATATCACTTTTAAGGACATTTCTTTTATGCAACACTTAGTGCTGAGAATGTTTGTCCTGGGTAACTTTGCTCATTGCATTATCTGCAAGGGGTTGCGTTTCTTGATGTATAGTGGCAATCCATCCCATTGCCAAGAATGTGGGACAGCTGTATTGATCAGTCACTCCATCGGGTGCTGTACATTAATGTGTAACTTCTTAAATGGCATGTCCTGTTCAACTTGGCCAAAGTTGCAAGCTAAGTAAAATTCTAAATTATCATAACTGCAGCTCTTCAAAGTATGCAAGGCAAAATAAATTAATAATAATATACTATATTCCTGGAAAGGCTGCATTAAAATAAACTTTTGAATTTCTACACAATTGCTGGAAACGTAGCCAGATTTTTTGGGTCACTTTGGTGTCTCAAGCATTCTGGTGTGGATTGAGAACTCTTGTCAGTTTGGTTTATTTAACTATAGCTCATGCTGATTTAGCATCTAAGGCAAAAGAAAAGAGTGACTTGTAGGGCTGGATAATATTTGAATCCCATTTGTGAATTAAGGGAGTGGCAAAATACTTTCAGCAGCCTTCCAAACACAGGTGCTCTCCATATCTTTAGGACTTCCAACTCCTTTGTTTCCTTGTAAGCATGGCCAGTGTTCAGAGACTGTAGGAGCTGTAGTCCAAAACATGTGCAAGTTATCTGATTGAGAAGGGCACAATTCAATCAGTTAAACACTTTTAAAAGCCCTATTGAATCCAACAGGATGGGATTCAGATAAGACTTAAACCCTTTCACTGGAATCAATGGGACAAGAGTGCTTAATTTTAGCTCGTTTACTCCATTCATATTTTGTGCAGCTGTACTGTGTCTTTAGGATTTGTCAATGAGAAAACTCTTGGCACTTTTCACCCCTTAGGAGTAAATGCTTATATGAATATTAGTTTTCTCCTACCATTTCAGGAAACTCCAGTGTCAGGTCGCAAAGCTGATGTCATCAAAGCTGCTCACCTCTGTGCTGAAGCTGCTCTGCGTTTGGTTAAGCCTGGAAACCAGGTGACAATGGGTGGCTACTTTTTACATGAATTGGTTTCATGTTTCAGGATGGGTGACCAGAGGTTATGACCACAGATCCAAACCTCAACTTACTCTGAACATACAAATAAAAAATCATTGGCTTACTCTGGGAAGAGTTATTAAACTGTTCTAAGGGCAGCTGGCCATAGATAACAGAAATGCTCTCTGGAGTGAGGAGGTCTTTGCTTGTGAAAAGGTAGTAGTTACTGAAGAGTTTGTATTTTCATTAGTCTTTCTGCAAATGGCTGAAGGTTCTTGGGTATTTCCTCCCCCCCCCCCGAACATGATAAGAAGTATTTGGCAGCTGAGCATTTGTTTAGTCTAATGACAATTTTAGGACAGGATGTAGAAAGTTCTGCTTTTCCCTTCCAGTAATGCCCTCCTAGTCTCAGGCAGTATGTTTATGCTGCAGCATTGAAAACAAGAAATTTTAGATTTTATTACATTATTATTGACGATTAATCTCTGCCTCAATTATATAGCATATATAACCATTTCAGTGGTAATTCTATTCAGCTTCTCACCATTAAAAGTTCTGTATGAAAAGATCATTGTCATTTACAGTGCCTTGTACAGTATACTGGAATGTTTAGGCCGCTTCTAATGCTGAACAACTTTCTGTTGAAGGCTTGGAATTTATAGGGTTTTTTTTACTGTGCGGGGAGGGGGGAATACATTTATGATCTGCTTCTCCAAAATAATAGCCAGTGTTGGAGCCATTAAACTGAGTTGATCACAGGTTTCACTGCAGAATATGATCCAATTCAGCTTTAAATGCCAATATTGATCCTTTTCCAATAGAATTCACAAGTGACAGATGCCTGGAACAAGATAGCTCATTCATTTAACTGCACACCCATTGAAGGTAAGGATTAGCTAACTGAACAATGAAATGAGACAGCAGAAATAGAAGAGCATTTAACATAGCAATGATCCTTCTTTAGAGTTTGAAAGTATTGGAAGTGTTAGTAGTTGTTGTGAGGATAGCACATCTGCTTTTGATGTTTGGATTACTTTGGTATAACATGCTTGTAAATAAATATTCTCTTTAGAGCTCCTGGGATGCTTCACTGTACAAATTACTCCTGTGCTTCTAGCCTGCCCATCTGGCTAAAAGAACTGACTGCTTAAATTTGGGGTCACAGTTTAGGGCACAGGGTAATATGCTTTGAGGAACTTTGTTAGAAACTGAAATAGATGATCAGGGTATTAAGCTGAACTATTCATATTGCTTTTATTTTGTTGATTGCACCAAAGTCAAATAAGTCACCTTTGGGAGCAGTTTACAAAATAAGCTCACTGTAGGCAATAGCAAGAGAAAAGAAATGTGCTGTTTTAGTGATGTGTTATGGAAGTGTTCTCGGCCACCAGTCTGTTAAGGTATTAGGCCACCCTGCAAAAAAATGTGGTTCTAAGGTTAGATTTTTTTCACATACAATGTCTTGTAGATCTGTGGTGTGCCTATGTAGGAAAAAAAATGTCAGCACAGTGAGGAGGAGGCTGCTCAAGCTGTCAAGGGAATCTAAGCTACTGTTTTGGAAACATTCAAGTGTTATAATCATCCAGTCACTGGCAGCACTTTATGAAACTAAACAGAGCTCCTTTCTCTCAAGGTCAAGCCTTATTTCTCTCTCCACCAGCCCCCTGCCAATAGAAAGGTGTTATTTCCTTGCTCAAAGCTTGTGGTGTGGAGGGCAGATAAGACATGGCTTTCCCTAGATTGAATCTTAAATATTGAAGATGTGCATCAAAGCAGGAAGGAATGCTTTGGTGTACTGATCCAGATTGTGTCAGAGGGTGGTATGGGGAAGAGAATAAATAGAATGGACAAATTGCTCTGGGCACATCATTTGTCTTTGGATGAGCAGGAACGCTTTGTTTGGTGACCCTGGATGTTAGAAGTCCCTGTAGTACTCTCTGACACAGTGTTTCAGGCTTGAAATGGAAAGGTCTTTTTAAAAGTCCCAGGTTAAATATGTCACCTTTTTTAAGGGCCCATTTAACACTTCTAAGCTTTCTTCCTGCATAGTACAAAATCCATGGGCTTCTAAGTAGTCTTTCCCTTACTAATTGTGCCCCCTGAAGCAATTTCAAACCCCTGTTGTTTGTGACCTGTTCCCACTCCTGAAGAAATCAGTGGGGACTGGGGCAAGAGGATGCTTTTATTGTGTTGTGTGCTGCCTCTCTCCCTGGATTCAGATGCATACAATAGAGTTGGTAGTTTTTGCAGTGTTGCAACTATCCAGCTGTGCCACAGTCTGCTTGTGAATGAGACCGAAATGGAGATAAACATACAATATTTCAGACCTGCATCTAAAGATTTATTTAGATTTTAAACATGCATTATGAATGAGAGAGTTTAGAAACAGACACGTCATACTTGTGAAATTACCAGTGTCAGAATTGGGTGCAGCTGTCTGTCAAGTGCAAACTCGTCTGCAAATCAGACTCTTAGTGTGCGAGGTACTGGGAGAGTGCTGTTAAGTTCAGCAAGGAGCAAGGAAAGATTGAGGAGCACAGAACTGGAGCATAAAAAGATAAATTGGAGGAAAGGGTAAAGAGATTGTGATGCAGAAAATAGAGATGAAGTTCAGTGTGCATGCTATGCAGTAGAAGGCAAAAGAGAGGGTTAAAATAGTACCGTAAGTTGCAGAAAGAGAAAAGAATATGTTGGTGGGCAGAGGGGAGGAGAAGGTTAACAGAGTAGCCTACGGAGTTGACTCTTAGTTATTTTAAAATCTTTAACTCCTTACTGTAAATAGCTTTGAATTTTTTTATATAAATTAAGCCATTTATAAGTTGACTAAATAAAATAATAATAATGTGGCAAAAAGGCTTTTATTTAGTAGAAATGGTGATGTAACTGTCTTATTAATAAAGCAGCCATCAGCTATTGGAATTGTGAATACCTATCCCAGGCTACACTTAGTGTAAATTTGAAACTGTTTTTTAACAAGCACACGCAGACCTTTGGGCATATGACAAGATGTGTCTCTGATCTTTGTTTTAAAAAAAGAAAGAAAGTGCAGTGCCTTGGATTATCAGCAGTGATTCACTGGCTGCTTTGCAACTCCAGTGCTAATAGATACCCTCTCTTGACAGGGATGCTATCACACCAGCTGAAGCAGCATGTGATAGATGGAGAGAAGACTATCATCCAGAACCCCTCAGACCAGCAAAGGTACATGTCTCTTGTCTGGAATTGTTGCCAAGCCATTTTGTGTTTGTGCCTTTTGGGCAGTAGGAGTGCAGATGTGTTGTAAGATGAAACATGACTTAGAATTAGTATCTTGCTTCATATTGACTCCCAAACAATGTTCAAATGGTGGTGGTCTTCTATTTTCATGTGTGTGTGTGCTTCTTTAAATCTAGAAAGGACCATGAAAAAGCAGAATTTGAGGTCCATGAAGTTTATGCCATTGATGTTCTCATCAGCACTGGAGAAGGAAAGGTAAGTGTCCTTGCTTAACACATGTTCTATAATCAGGTGCCATACAAGTTCGGCAACTTTATCTAAAGTGACAAGGATGTTAACTTCCTGGTTTAGATTGTTTGGTGTAGTGTCTTAAAAGCCAGTTAAGTTGGGAAATGCTCTACATAACCACAATCGTACCCCAAAAAACATCCTTTATCCCCTTTTACTCTTTTGCTACCTTCCTTTTCATCATATAAGTAAATATGCTGCTAAAACTGTCTTTAATGACTTGAATGTCTTTAGGCAAAGGATGCTGGGCAGAGAACTACAATTTACAAAAGGGACCCTTCCAAGCAATATGGTTTGAAAATGAAAACTTCCCGTGCCTTTTTCAGTGAGGTGGAAAGACGCTTTGATGCTATGCCATTCACACTCAGGTACTCTTTGTTTTCTGGTGCATAGATTCCACTTGATAGTTCAATGGTTGAATGGTTCCTACCATTGTAGTCATGTCTCTTGCATGTAAAGTGAAGGGGATGTTTTCTGAGTTATATTGCTTTTCCTAGTTTAAGCTGTGTGTAGAATGCTAGCCTCGTACTACAGGTAATAAGCAGAATTGTTAAGTGCTAAAGAAATCAAAATGTTGTACTAAGAGAAATTGAATTCCACAGCCTATATAAGCTGCGCAAGTGTCTTGCTTATTTTGTAACTGTGGTAACTGCTAACTGGGAAGGGGGCATTGAAACCCTGGGCGCAAGATTTTACTCTGCTATCCCTTGTGAGATTGTTCCAGCATCTCCGTACTCTCTCCAAGTTAAGTGGGGTGGGAAGTTGAGATTAGTAGGGACTTGAATTCTGTGTCCAGTAACATGTTCTATATTTTGTGTGCATCTGCACAATATATAAGCATTCTTTGGTACTAGGACACTGCAGTTCTTATAGTAACCAAAGGATACAGAAAAGCCTACACAAACCGTTTTTTGTTTTTATGTTTGTTCCATACAGGGCATTTGAGGATGAAAAGAAGGCAAGGATGGGAGTAGTAGAATGTGCTAAACATGAGCTGCTACAGCCTTTTAATGTCCTCTATGATAAAGAAGGTAAGCACTTGTGTCTGAATGTCAGAGCAATTTTTGTCTTGCTTTGGGGCTAGGTGGTTGGCTGCTCTGACTAATTATTATGCACTATTTTACCTTTAGAAAGATATGCTGAATTGATGCACTCTTTTGTTGCCCCAATATTTTTCTTGTTGAAAGAACTCTTCTGAGAGCACTTAAATTATAGAACGGAATGTACGTTTTGAATACAGATACATGCTTCATAACAGAGATCTTTGCTTTTTGGTTAAATTTGGGGGATCACAGTTAGAGACTAGGACACATATTTTGTGTCATTTGCAAGAGTGCGCAAATATGCTTGCAAGTGGTAAGCACATCTCTTCACCTAGTAAATACATTTGTGATGAAGGCAGACTGAAGGATGGGCAGGGGCTTGTCTCTGGTTTTGGAAACAGAAGCAGTGATACTTTTTTTTTTTTTTGCTTTGGAGTACTTCTGAAGCCCAGTGCAACTGCAGGGGTGAACACTTCAAGCCTAGAAGAAAGGCTTCATTCCTGCAGTTGTTGTGTTTTAGCAGGTGCTCCAAAGCAGCAAAACAACTCAGTGCTCCTGAGCAACTACTTATCCAGTTAGTTACACTCAATTTTAGAGTGTCTTTCAAAGGAGAGGGGCAGGATTGTTGACAACTACACATTTTGGTTGGACCCCTGGACACTTGCAGTAATATCTTAGACCATTGAGAGATGAGTGTGTGGTTTGCTGCTGCTTGAATAAGAACCTCAACAGTAGTGCTTTTAAAAGTTCAGGTGGGCTAAGGTTAGGTAAAAAGGGAAGGAAACCTGCTCTAATTTGGATACTTGAAATGAACATCTCATGGCAAGTTCTCATACCTGTTTTTCCACTATTGTAGCAGATCTGTCTGAACCAAACCAATCTTACCTCTTGGTTCTTTTTTCCCCCTTGTATGCTTGTCAAACCCTTGATGTAGGCAGTTGTCTAATATGGTGCATGGCTCATCTTTCTCTTCTTTCCCCCACTCAGGAGAGTTTGTTGCCCAGTTTAAGTTCACGGTGCTTTTAATGCCCAATGGCCCCATGAGGATAACTAGCGGTCCTTTTGAGCCTGAACTCTACAAATCAGAATTTGAGGTGCAAGATGCAGATCTGAAGGTCAGTGGAATTACAGTGTTCTTTGTATAAGTGGCCAGAGTTCCAGGAACAAATGTTGTCACAGTAGAGAGAACTGCTTGAGTTTCCTTTTCCCAGTGTAAATGTGATGAGATAAAAATTGATAGTTCTTGTTATTCCCAGTACCTATTCATTACTAAAGCTGGGGAAGGCGTTCCAAGAAAGCAGGGACAAATTTGGGGTCCAAAGTAGGTTTTAACATGTTGAGGGTAGCCCATTAGAGAAGAAGGAAAGCATTTAAAAATAAAGTAAGCTTGCAACTTACACATTTAACTTGCATGCATTCAGCTTTACATGCTTGGAAAAAAGGGAGTGGGCAGGGGGGTGGCAATTCCGCATGCCACTACACCCAATCTGTTTTGACTACAGTGGTAACTCAGGTTACAGACGCTTCAGGTTACAGACTCCGCTAACCCAGAAAAAGTACCTCGGGTTAAGAACTTTGCTTCAGGATGAGAACAGAAATTGTGTGGCAGCAGAGGGGAGGCACCATTAGCTAAAGTGGTACCTCAGGTTAAGAACGGACCTCTGGAACGAATTAAGTTCTTAACCTGAGGTACCACTGTATATGCGATTTTGGCTTTGGGGACAATCCCTGGAACATAATACCCACATAAGTTGCAGGCTTACTGTAGTGTTTCTTTAGAACAGAAGTGGAGAACATTTTTTGGTCAAAAGACCATGTTTCCTCTTGGCCAACCTTCTAGGGGTTGCATGCCAGTGGTGAGTCTTGCCCAAACAAAAGTAGATATGGCAAGCCAAGGTATGCCCCCCCCAAAAAAACCCACAGAGATACTACATATACAGCCCATGCTTCTGTTTCCCACTTCCCAAAATCTGCCTTGAAAGAAGCAATTCTATTTGAGCCAATGAAAAGCTTAATTGTGGTGCCACAATGTTCTTCATGGGATCACAGCAGTGAGCATGCACACGAAAGCTCATACCAATGACAAACTTAGTTGGTCTCTAAGGTGCTACCGGAAGAATTTTTTTTGGGGGGGGGAAGGTGAGAGTTAACTCTTCTATCTCCAGCTATGACACCACCACCCTACAATTAGACTTTGGAAGGGAGGAAATATTCTGTTTGCTTCTACCATGCTTTTTCAAGGCTGTGGCAGGGGAATGAGGTGAGGAGAGGACTCTGTGGGCTGGATGTAGAGGCCCCAGGGACTGTTTCGGGTCCATAGTTCCTCACCCTTCTGGGATTACTGTGTGTCACAAATATCGCCCTGTCGTGCACTGAATGGGTACTTGTATTAACTTTCCATTGACCAGGCAAGATAAGTGCTAAGAAGAAAAAGCCTCCCCTCCCCTAGCTTTTGTGCCTTTTTTTAAGTACAAAAATGTTTCAGGTATGTGAGATATCGTGTTTAAGCCATTTGCTTCTTCTTTCTAAAGAGCTAGTAAAGTTTTTTTGTTGTGAATTGTAATGAGGTGTAAGAACAAGATGAGTGAGTTCATAGAAAGCTGTTTTGAATTAAAACCAAAATGATTTTGAAGGCTGTTTTACACAAAGGAAACATGCAACTCCCCTGCCCCTTGCAATTCTTCTTTCCTCTTCTTAGGAAAATTTAAATGACAATTTTATAAGCTTGTAATTTCTAAAGAGGCACTGTGAGGCTCCCAGACTCACTACTGTTGAGTAATTCTCTGCAAGCAGGTGAAACTAGAAGTTGCTGGCTCCAAAGGATGCATAGCTCAGCTTTATGTGAGGCTAATTGTTAGTCCCAATATGTGCCAAGCATTCTAGGACTGGCTGCATTCCTTTATGGCTGGCAGTGATTTTCCCTTCCTTGTTGTCTTAGAAGTAATCGCACTCTAGGTATCTCCTTTTGCTTCTGACATTTTTCCCTCTTCCAGGCACTCCTACAAAGCTCAGCAAGCCGTAAGGCCCAAAAAAAGAAGAAAAAGAAGGTACTTGGTTGTGTTTGTGTGCTAATCTCATTACATTTTTAAAATATTGTAACCTGCTCTGAGGTTTAAAAATCTGTGGACAGATTTTTAAAATATTATTATTATTATTATTATTATTATTATTATTATTATTATTATTATTATTTGTTACTATAAATTGTGTTGTTGCCATCATATGGCTCTTGAAGACGATGAGACCTCAGATTACTATGTTGATGCCTCAGCTCAGAGGTGGGGAACTTCTGGCCTGTTGGCCTATTTAGGCCTGGCCATATGGTCTGCGAAGGTATTTTGGCCAAGCCACACCCACCTACCCAACACCTGGTGTCATGTATGATGTCAGATGAGGGGCAGGTACAGGCAGGACTTGGACAAAAGGGCCTTTGCAGGCACCACTGTTGGTGGTGCCTGCAAACCCCCTCGCTCAGTACTTCCCAAGCACTTGACAATCAGCTGATGAGAAATTTCATGCAAACCTTACAAAGAAAAATCCAACTTCATATGGTTTTGGGCAGACATTCCTTTGAAAGCTGAAGTGTCCTCTTTAAAACTGTTAATAACTGAACTATTTAATGCTGTGTCTGGTTTTTTTTGCAAACTGTTCCTTTCCCCCCTAAGTATTAGCTTCAGTTTCAGTTAATATCTCCCCCTTTGTTCCTCTAGGCCTCCAAGAATGCCGAGAACGCCACAACAGGGGAAACAGCAGAAGAGAATGAGACTGGTGACTGAACAGCTCTGACCGCCTCTGCGTAGCACCTGATTCTTTCTCTCACATGCCCCAACTCAAAACAAGAGAAACAAATATCCATTTACGGCTGTTTGTCTCATAGGACCAAATGACAAATAGCCTGGACTTCCCACAGAGTGTAACCAGTTGTGACTGACTTTGCCACTGAGGGAGGAGTCTCTTGGCCACTTCAGAATACTTTTAAAAGTATGAAATAATAAAATCAGGAGTAAAAACTAGCCTACATCCAGTCTTTATAGCCTTTGATACTACTTATGCTCATTAGAGGTGAACAAATACAGTTCTGAGTTTTCCTCTAGTTCTCCTCTCCCCCGCCCATTCCTTTTTACAAGTACTCTTGATTCCTCTGAAAAATCCTCAAGTTTCTTTTCACAACTGAAGTTAAAAATGCAAAAGCTCTTGGGTTTAGAATTTCATTACATGCAGTTAATGTAACTTGCATGCCTTCTTGCTATAATAATCTTCAGTCATTTTTTTTCTGGCTTAAACCATGTAGGACATTCTTAGGGTTCTTTTGTGTGTGTGTTTCTTTTTAAACTATCAACCTTGTATTTTTAAAGTTGACAGGAAGCTGGTTTAAAGATCATTCTCCGAGTAGATAGCTTGTCTTCGTAAAGATTCTACATTTCTTTTAATTTGTGTGATTTTTTTTAAAAAAAAATAATTACCCCAGTGCAAAAATGTGGTAACTCTCTTACAAATCCTTTGAGACAAAACTAATACCTGCAGCTTCCTCCCTCTAGTTTTCATTTGACATTTTATTCATCTGCACTTGTCTGTTGCTTTTTGTGGACTAAAGATGGTTATCCAGTGGTTATCCATCTGCTAACAGGAAGAACCTGTCAGTGGAATAGAGAAGGCAGGCAATTTTTTCGCTATTTCCCCTCTCCTTTGCAGCCCTCTGTGCTCCTCAGATCTGCTCTGGAAGGTCGCCCAGCCTTCTGGAGCAGATTTAAGGGGTTGCAGGGGTTGTGTGGAAAGAGGGAATAGCCAAAAATTGCCTGTCTTCCCTATTCCACCGACAGATTGCTTCAGTCAGTGCATGGACACTTGGATATTTCCATTCAACTTGCCACTGCTCAGGTTGATAAGTCGTATAAAGTAGGATTTTTCAGAAGAATTCCCTCCAAACATCTTTTTTACATGAATGAATGCAATGCTACGTAAGTGGTTGGACCTGGTATAAGCTCTTTGTGGGAATCACTTTTCTATAGTATGTCTTTTTAAATTGTCCAATTGAATTGTATATGATTGTGGGATTTTTTTTCTATTGTATTCCTAACCAGGTCCCTGTCTAAGACACTTACTGTAGCTGAATTGAAGACCTGTCTTGTTAGGAGGGGGAGCTCTTATGCTCTCTGGCAGGCAAAGTCCTTCTTGACCAATACATCTGGATTTCAAATATATAAAAATTTTTTTTAAAAAATTACAGTTACTACCAAAGTTTTAAGTCCATAAAAGGAAATAAACACATGTCTTTTTTCCCCTGAAAAACCTTTTCCATCACTCTTTGTAAACTTTCTACTTTTGATTTCTACTCTGTTCTCTTGCTCTTTTGTAAGGGTTGCTTTCAGTGCTGCATTTGGGAGGTAAAATTGGGAACATGTTGAGCGGAGGCTGAATCGTATGAAAGTGAGCCTGGAGGATCATGCACAAGACTTGCAATTAACTGCCATTTTAGTTTTGAACTGCTCCCATTTTGTTAACCATGAACAAGGGAGGGGGGAGAACTTGTTCAAACGAGGAATATTTTAGCATTTATAAGTAAATATGTTTTCGTACCGCCTTTCCATAAAGGAAAGGCTTGAGTTCAGCCACATTACCAGTTTATAAACCACTAAGACTTGCTGGCGGTTAATTTAATTTTCTATCTTTATTTTGAAACTTCAAGGCAATTGTATCTCTTGATTTGAAAAAAAAATGCATTTGGAAATTTTGGAAGAAAATTCCCACAAACTGTTCTGTAACTTGATTTTTTTCCAAATAAAATTGATTAGTGACACCTCTGGATAGATGAATGGGTCTACTATGTTGAGGGGGTGGAGGGATCTGGAGTCTTTCGGACCTAAATGTGGAATGCATGAAGAAATGTTCCATCTTTTATACATTTATTAGCCATGATGACAGAGGATGTTAAAATGTTGAATTCTCTTGATGATTCTAAACTGCTGTAGTCTCCAAAGTTCTAAATATCCAGAACATGCTGAAAATCTTTAGGAGTGCAGCTCTCCTGGTTAGTGTGTGTGTAGTGGTTAAGAGCGGTAGACTCGTAATCTGGGGAACCAGGTTCGCGTCTCCGCTCCTCCACATGCCGCTGCTGGGTGACCTTGGGCTAGTCACACTTCTCTGAAGTCTCTCAGCCCCACCCATCTCACAGGGTGTCTGTTGTGGGGGAGGAAGGGAAAGGAGAGCCGCTTTGAGACTCCTTCGGGTAGTGATAAAGCGGGATATCAAATCCAAACTCCTCCGCCTCTTCTTATATCACCTTACTGATTAGCAGCTTTTGGGAGGGTAGATGGTAGTATTATTACATTATCTCTTCATTTTAATGTCCATGAAGGAGACGTAAGCATTATTTAAGTCTCTATTGCAGGAAGCAGGAGTGGGGAACCTGTACCTCTCCAGGTGTGTTTGAGCCCAAACTCCCATCATTCCTAGCCACCATAACCAGTGGCCCCTGATGATGGGATTTGTGGTCCAACCCAATCTGGTGAGCCACAGTTCCCACATTCCTGGCATAGTGAAACTTGCTCTCTCTGCTACCATTTTAGAAGGGTAAAATAATGAGATTCTTAATGCTTGGCCTATGATATGTTATATTTATTCTTTGCTGTTAAGCCAGAGAGAAAGCTCCTTACATTCTGGCATTAATGGGATATGGTTCAGTGTCCTGGTTATTCTAACACAGGCATCGCCAACCTGTGGCTCTCCAGATGTTTTGGCCTACAACTCCCATGATCCCTAGCTAAAAGGACCAGTGGTCAGGGATGATGGGAATTGTAGACCAAAACATCTGGAGGGCCGCAGGTTGAGGATGCCTCTTCTAACAAATCTCATTATCCTGATCCCATGGTGTGCCAGGCCATACAGCAGTAGTTGACTAGGCATGCAGTACATATGCAGCGCAGGTGGAAAACTGCCTCCTGAGTATTCTACATTGGCATTGCAGTAGCTGTTGATAAAGCTGTACCTTGCAAGAGAATGCCATGTGATGACTTGTTCAACCTGACATCTTGTAACATTCTCCAAAGTGTTGAGAAAAAGGTCCTTACAACACAGTTGAGTTGCCCTTTACCACACATTGAATGAAGTGCAAGAACTGCTGTGTTATGATGGATATGTGTAACTGAGAAGGCATAGATCATTGTTAAGGGGGCTTTAACAGGATGCCATTTAGTGAGATGCCTTGTCTTTGGCGACCACTTGTAGCCGAGCAAGATTGTCTTCCATGAACACATTCTTAACAGTGTGTCCATAAGTGACTGTGGAGGCCAATTCTGGATCTGCACATCCACAGTGGGGACATATGTTTCCTGGCGTGATCACAGTGAGGATTTGCCAAACATGCCTTCCTCTTGGGTTCGTGCTTCTTCAAAGTCCAGGACGCCTTTGGTCAAGGCTGTTCTCCAACTGGAGCGATCGCAGGCCCACGATTCCCACTTGTCTGTGTTTATACTACATGAACAGGGAAGTTTTTAATGTGTGACATTTTAATGTATTTTTAATCTTTGTTGGAAGCCGCCCAGATGGGCGGGGTACAAATAATAATAATAATAATAATAATTATTATTATTATTTAAGATTTGCCTTGAGAGCATCATTAAACCACTTTTGTTGTCCACTAGCATTACGGTTACCTTTCTAACATTGGGAATAGTTGCTTTGGAGGACGATAATCAGGCATCTGAACAACGTGACCAGTTAAACGAATTTGATGTTGAATCATTGCTTCGACACTGGTCTTTGCTTTTTCCAGTACACTGACATTTCTTTGCCTCTTTCCCCAAGTGATAGTAGGTAAGACTACTGCAACTTGGGATGGAAGTGCCTTTGAAATATTCCAAAATTAGTTCTGTTCTGAGGTCTCCCATCAACCTTGTCTCCTTTATGTTAGAATTGTGACCATTATAATTGCATAAAGAAAGCTTATACTTAGTTGGTCTTTAAGGTGCTACTGGAATTATTTTTTAAAAAAAATTGAAAGATTATTTTAAAGACTGTCTTAAGACAAAACACTTGATTCTCTTAAGGGAGTTCTTTTTGGATCATCTTTTAATAATAATCTTTCATCTTGTTAATTATTATAATTGTATGTTCTTAATTCTGTGGACTAGAAGTGCACATTGTACAGGCTGGATTAAACACAATAGCTGTGCTAGCAGTAGCCAGTGCATCAAATCCTGCTACTTCAATGGGGGGAGGCTTCCCCCTGTCCTCACCCCACACCCTCCATTGGCTTTGAGGGATGAGAAGAACCCTCAGATCAGCACACAGATGAAGGACAGGGGAGATAGTTCCATCCAACAAACAGAAAGGCCTGTGCTGATGGAAAAGTCTCTTTAACCAGTACCCACCTTGGATTTCTATAAAAACACAATTTTAAATTAAGATAGGCCTGAAGCAGAGTTGCTAATGTAGATTTTTAAAAATACAGAAGACTGGTGATGTGATTTCCTGGCTTGCTTCCATTTTTACAATCTATTGAAGAATAGGTGCAGTAATTTCATTGTGGACATTTTCAGATGGCTCCAAATTTGTAAGACTGCTTTTTATTAGGTATGATTATGCAAAGAGCAGAACTCAGCTTTTTGTTGGTATTGCATACTGCCTGAAACACATCATGTCTTCGTTCTGATGCCTTGAACTAATCTCCATTGCTAATGAATTCCTTGAAGCTGTGTGTTTGCAGAGACGTAAAAGGGTGGGATATATATTTAATAAATAAATCATAGAATCATAAGTTGGAAGACACCACAAGGGCCATCCAGTCCAGCCCCTTGCCAAGCAGGAAACACCATCAAAGCATTCCTGACATGGCCGTCAAGCCTCCGCTTAAAGACCTCCAAAGAAGGAGACTCCACCACACTCCTTGGCAGCAAATTCCACTGTCGAACAGCCCTTACTGTCAGGAAATTCTTCCTAATGTTTAGGTGGAATCTTCTTTCTTGTAGTTTGAATCCATTGCTCTGTGTCCGCTTCTCAAACAACCTTTGTCCCTCCTCTATATGGCATCCTTTTATATATTTGAACATGGCTATCGTATCACCCCCTCAACCTCTTCTCCAGGCTAAACATACCCAGCTCCCTAAGCCGTTCCTCATAAGGCATTGTTTCCAGGCCTTTGACCATTTTGGTTGCCGCCCTCTGGACACGTTCCAGCTTGTCAGTATCCTTCTTGAACTATGGTGCCCAGAACTGGACACAGTACTCAGGTGAGCTCTGACCAGAGCAGAATACAGTGGTACTATTACTTCCCTTGATCTAGATGCTATACTCCTATTGATGCAGCCCAGAATTGCATTGGCTTTTTAAGCTGCTGCATCACACTTGACTCATGTCAAGTTTGTGGTCTAACAAGACTCCTCGATCCTTTTCACATGTACTGCTCTCAAGCCAGGTGTCACCCATCCTGTATTTGTGCCTTTTATTTTTATTTTTGCCCAAGTGTAGTACTTTACATTTCTCCCTGTTAAAATTCATCTTGTTTGCTTTGGCCCAGTTCTCTAATCTGTTAAAGTCATTTTGAAGTGTGTCCCTGTCCTCTGGGGTATTAGCCACCCCTCCCAATTTGGTGTCATTTGCAAACCTGATCAGGATGCCCTCAAGCCCACCATCCAAGTCACTGATAAAGATGTTGAATAAGATGTTGAATAAATGAAATCATTAAAGTGGGCAAAGCAAATGCTCAGACAATAAGCTCCTCAGAATAAAGTAGTCACTTAAATATCAGCAGGTTTACAAATAACCATGGTTTTCATTTGACGAGGGCTGGGTTTGACTTGAAAAGTGCATGTAACTTCACAAAGATATAAACCTGAGGTTTTGAGAAGCCTGCAGTCCTGAAATGTAGTATTTTTCTATGTAGGAGCTGCATGATGGGAGTGCTCTTTCCCTGCCCTCTTCCATTTTAAGGTCTTTTTAAAAAAAGACTTAAACCTTTGTGGGGTGGGCTGGGGGTATATATTAAAATGGCTGTTTGGCTTAACAATTTTTATTTTCTTTTGCAAAGCTAGGCAAGGGGCCATTTACATTAAATATGTTCGCATTAGCATAGAAAAAGCAGGTCACATTGTACTTCACATTGCACCCTTAGTATATCAGGTACAGCGAGTCCAGGTGACAATTGTAGGCAATGAATTTATACATGGGAAAGCCTGCAAATAGCATTTTCACAACATCTTATATACTGTATAGCTAGATCCTAGGAGGGATTGCCGACCTGACCCATGGACACCAGGTTGTTGACCCTCATGTATTTTTGTGGGGGTTTGTTTTGCAAGGAAGATTTATGTGTAATTATGGTCTATGTGCAGTGTATTTGGGGGGGGGGTTAGGGAGTGAGTGGTGTGGGCACTGGACCCTTTATTTAAAGGTAAAGGCGCCCCTGACCATCAGGTCCAGTCGTGTCCGACTCTGGGGTTGCGGCGCTCATCTCGCTCTATAGGCCGAGGGAGCTGGCATTTGTCTGCAGACAGCTTCCGGGTCATGTGGCCAGCATGACAAAGCTGCTTCTGGCGAACCAGAGCAGCGCACGGAAACGCTGTTTACCTTCCCGCCGGAGCGGTCCCTATTTATCTACTTGCACTGTGATGTGCTTTCGAACTGCTAGGTGGGCAGGAGCTGGGACCGAGCAACGGGAGCTCATCCTGTTGCAGGGATTCGAACCGCCGACCTTCTGATCAGCAAGCCCTGATTGCTATAGTCCGTAGGGAAGAGCTGCAGCTTAAAACTACACTTTTGGTAGTCTCCCAGATGCGCAGGCGGACTCCATTTGCGGGTTATTTTGCAAAATGCTCTCTGCACATGGTTAAAGACGGTCTTGACGGCATGTTTCAGCGCTTGAGATTTAATTCCACCGAATAGTTGGGTGTGTTTGTAGCTGTGGGGAAATGTAACTGCTCCTCCGCCGGATTGTCCGGCTAACAGTGCAGTCTATGCCCCGGTGAACTCAGTGGGTCTTATTTCCAGGTGTTAGGAAGGATGGCTGAGGCTCCTACATTCACGCCCAAAATGGCGGCGGAGCAGCCAACTACTGTGTACACTGCGAGAAATGTGTCCCCTCTCCCATGCGCAAACTACAACTCCCACCATGCAATGCGAAGACCGCCGTTCGTGACGCGCCCCTGCAGCCTGCCGCGTGACGTATAAATAGCAACCGACCGCCTCCGTCTGCCTTTCCTCTGCTGCCGTCACCGCCATCTTGTGCCGGACCTGTCTGTGGTGCCCGGCGAGGTCTATCCGTCGCCATCCGGCCACAGCCTTGCTGCCTGTTCTCAGGGACTGAGCCCGGGGGACCCACCCCGACATGAGAGCTAAGGTGAGTGGGGTATCGGGCTTGGATAGCGAGCTGACCCGTCAACGTAGCTGGGCTCGAGGCCTGCGTTGCCGTCTTTTGCTACGGGGCGGGCTATTGTTTCGTTTGGCCGGGTGCGAAATGGGGAAGGTTATTATGACGAGCGGTGAAATGGAAGAGTTGCCAAGAACGCCTCGTGCTCCTCTTCCAGGCGAGCCCTCTTGATATTTTGGGCCTACACGGTGATGGGAGACCCTGCTGGAGGCCTAGGGTGCGCGATGGTGTGTGAATATAGAGAGTTGGGCCTCCCAGCTAGGAGAGGGTGGAGGAATAGCTGGTAAAGCGAGAGTCATGGGGCGATTCTGCATGAGAAGTGAGTCTGTAAACCTGATACTTGATGAAGGCATTTATCGGGGCAGAGCTGAGTTTTGTTAGTGACTATTGTACATGCGCATTTAGCCGTCAATCCCATTGAACTTTGTGGGGCTTGCTGCTAAGTAAGCAGTGCACAAGATCGCACTATCCGTGTTTTTTCTGCGCCCCAGGTTTGTAGAGCTGTTGTTTGAATTTTTAAATTGACATCAGGTTTATACATTTTTCTGCCAGGCTCCAGAGTAGCAATTTTAGGAAATAACACTAATGGATAAAATGCTGTTGGTGCTGGGCCCATTTAAAAAAAACAATGCACCTACAAGTTGAGATCTTGCACCTCTCAAATGTTTAAATACCAGTGTTTTGTTTGTGTTACTCTTAGGGGTTTTGATGCAATCAAAAATGCTGACTTGTGTCTTTCCTTTCTCTCCCCTTTCTCTAGTGGCGAAAGAAGCGAATGCGCAGGTATGTGAGCACATGTTTTTATTTTACTGTGCAACCCACTTGTTTGCTTTGCTTTTAAAGATTCTTGATTAGAGTTATCGAAAGTGCTTTGACTCAAATATAACGACATGGCCATCTAAAATTTTAAATAGTGGCTGTTTAAAATTAAAATCTGAGGACCCCAGTTGTTTCTAAGTTCAAATTTGGTCTGCTGGCTATGCAGACTTCATGCACTCCCAGTATGCTTGCTTAATAAATTGCATTGAGCTCAACGAGGCTTAATGTTAATGTTGCTAGGTTTCTTAACATTGGTGCAACCAAAAGTCCACACCAGTCACTGATGCAAAGAATGTAGGCAAAACAGATGCAGATGAGCCATCCCAGGTGGATGAAGAGATGCTAGCAGTGTGATGGAGCAGTAGCTGTTCTGCAAGACAGTGTTTTAGAAAAATGAGTGGTAATTCAAAGTAGAAGACTGCCCCGTAATATAATGGAAAACATACAGTCAGTATGAATACAGACTGCCACATGTTGCATCCAGAGAGACAGGCCTTCTCTCAATCCCGTTCATCACAAATTCAACCAGTGTGAGACTGCAAGTGAACCTCACTGGGGATGCACAGAAAATAAGCTGAACACAGGTCAATCACTAATGCATGAGGCCAGTGTACAGAGGCAATTTCCTTGCATAGCTGCATGCCTGAATCCAATGATACCTATACTAACCAAAGCAGAATTAGCCTTCTCTTGGACCACAACCCCCTTTTTTGTTTTTGAGGCACTTATTCTTCAGTGCTTCCCATTCGTTCTTCTTTCCTACATAAGCAAGCTTTGCACCCACTAGGGATCATAAATACAGAAACATTAGAATTGTTGCCATATGAAACGCCCCTCCAACTGTTGTATATAGTTATCTGAGACGTTCAGTTTTTACTTTGGAACACCTACTAGCAGATAAACAATTTAGCACAGTGGGGCTTGGATGAAACAAGCCTAGGATTGTATTGCATATATGATAAAAGAGAATTTCATTGAGGGCAGGATCTCAACTTTTGGTAATAAGCTACTGTTACTGTTTGAGATTGTAGATCTTTCATTTTCCCTTCACCTTTGCATACCTTAAGCCAAGGGTCAGCAACCTTTTTCAGCTGTGGGGCCGGTCCACCGTCCCTCAGACCATGTGGTGGGCCGGACTATATTTTGAAAATAATAATAATAAAAATGAACGAATTCCTATGCCCCACAAATAACCCATAGATGCATATTAAAAAAAGCACACATTCTACTAATGTAAAAACACCAGGCAGGCCCCACAAATAACCCAGAGATGCATTTTAAATAAAAGGACACATTCTACTCATGTAAAAACACGCTGATTCCCGAACGGTCCATGGGCCGGATTGAGAAGGTATTTGGGCCGCATCCAGCCCACAGAGAACTTAAGTGTGAATTAAATTCTTTTGCTTTTTTTTTTTTACATAATCCTTTTCTCCCATCCCCCAGTGCCCTCCTCCCCAAAGTAGGTATCAGTACTTCTCCACTGGTGATCATGATCAGTCACCAGTGCTCCTTTCCCTGCTCAGAAAAGTGCAGAGGGAGGCTTCTACGGTGGCTCTTCCACTAATCAGGGCAGGTTGCAATAATGCAGGCAGTAGTGGTGCTTTACTGCAAGAAAAGTGGAAAAGTACCACTGCATGCTTTATAGGCATCTGTTCTCAGTTGACTGGGCAAGACAGCTACAGGCTCTGCCACCATCATTCTCTCCAGTGCCTTTGGGCTCTGTCTGTAACATACATGTTGGTAGTAGGAAATTGTGATGCCAAAGAAATTAAGTATTTATACTGACAACTGCAAAGTTGTTGGCTGCCTGTTTAGTGCTGGGGTTCGCAGTTGGTGGCCCTCTTTAACCTGATTTTTTTTTAACCTCTCACCTGCTTAACAGGAATGGATAGGAGGTAGGAAGAAGAGCTGCTTGAACTGCATCTTCTTTTGCTTTTCTCAATTGCCTTTAGATTTTGCAAGTAAATGGTGGGGGAATGATGAACTAGTGTGGTAGGAAGGACATTGGAGGAAATGACTTACTTTAGGAAAAGTGGACTAAACATTTATTTCTAAAAGTATTTCTGTACTGCCATATCCTAAAGTATTAGGGTGGGGTACAGCATCGAAACCTTAAATGCTATTGAGAACAATACAGATAATCATTAAAGTAGCTGCCTAATCTAAAAATTAAGTGGCTTCAAAGACCTGTTGGCATAAAAGTCTTCAAGAGAAACCAGAAAGGAAAAAACAGCACCTATTGAATCTCTGCTGAAATAGTTTTTCGCTTCATGCGACTGGAAACACTACATTGCCTTATGGTAGAATGTTTCGTTAGTATTGACAATTAAAAGAATGTTATCCCTTACAGGCTGAAGCGCAAAAGGAGAAAGATGAGACAGAGGTCCAAGTAGATGTCTCAAAAGTGCTACTGAAGCTGCAGAACCAGAGCATGGAAGGGCGGAGCTTGAAAAGCTGATTTCCAGATAACACCTTCTATTTGCTGCTGCTAGAAGACTCCTTGCCAGTCTTCAGGAGATTCCATCTTAAACCTTAGGAGCGGTGATCTTTCAAGGGGTCTGTGGGCCCCTGAGCTTTACTCTTCTGGACTGATCTTGTTCTTTGTGGCTTGATGTAGTGACTTGTATACAATAAAATTCCTTTTTGGGGGGAATTCAGCACATTTTTTTCGCGTACCAAATGTTGACATTGTCAGTAAAAAGTTTGAAACAGTTACCCAAAGGTTGTTTATGGGGAACTTTGAGAAATTGGGGAGGGTGTATGTGTCAAGCATCCAGTACACACCTACCTTATTGCAAATCAATTCATGGGTGGGGTAGGATTAAGTCCTCTGGTCTTCAGGCTAAAATGGGTGTTGATATTTTGTAAAGGTTTCTTTAAGTGAAAGCAATCTGGGTTATATCCAGTTTTAATCCCTACTCTGAGTAAAACAGTTTGGTACAACCCTCTGCTTCTAACTTGGTTAACACCTAGCTACTTTGCTCCTTTCTTTGGGCCAGAATCAACAGGTGCATAGCTTTGAACCATACAAGTGTCTCTGCTTGTGAGCTCATTAGGAGGTATTGTATATTGTGCCATCTTCAGATGTGGCAGAGATAAGACTTGCTGGTCTACTTCTTGAAGCAACATGATGCCCATGAATGTGAACTTGGCCAGTGTAAGATGAAGCGAAATGTGTGGTTGGAAAATACATTGGGGTTGTCAGCACCCTGATTAATTTTAGCTAGGTTGGGCTGCTTTGGAAACACAAGACTGGAGTTTTAGTTCAATTACATGAACCTGGCTTGTTTTTTCATCACAAATAAGTTCTAGAAATCAACTGTCTTATCTCACTTCCCATAACAGTTCTGTTCTAATGCAGATGCTATATCCATCCAACCATCCATGGTTCCTTAAACAGTAATCTGGTGCTAGCAAACAAGGACTGCATAAAAAAGAAAGGTATAAGGAGCAATACAAATGGATTGTCAATCACACCACCTATCTAGTGAATCTCTTCTGGCTCATGGTGAGACTTGAGCTTTTGTTAATGTTGAATTCAGAACTCTCTTCATGGTCCAGAAGTGCTTACAAGGCAAATGCTTGACAGACTTCCAGATTTGTAGGTTAGGCACCCAGGCAGGATAGTTTCTGCTCTTGTATGAGAGCAGTACAGTACTGTGTACACTTGAGATCCACACTCTTCTACAGCAGGGGCCCCAAACTAAGGGCTGTGGGCCGGATGCGGCCCAATCGCCTTCTGAATCAGGCCCGCGGACGGTCCGGGAATCAGCATGTTTTCACCTAAGTAGAATGTGTCCTTTTATTAGGAATTTGTTCATTATTATTTTTCAAAATCTAGTCTGGCCCCCCACAAGGTCTGAGGGACAGTGGGCCAGCCCCCTGCTGAAAAGGTTTGCTGACCCCTGCAGTTGGAGACCCTTTATCAAGTTAGCAGCCCAGTGGATATACTCCATGGACCACTTGAAAATTGATGAGTGGGTCACCTGATTATTTTTCTGCCTCTTGTGGCTGCTGTGCTTTACTAGATGCTACCGTATATGATTCTTGAGTTACTGTGGTATAAATGACAGCCTCTTGGGGTTGCCGATCGGGCGAGCTTCCATTGCTCCTTCCCAGCTTCCGCCAACCTAGCAGTTCAAAAGCACACCAGTGCAAGTAGATAAATTGGTACTGCTGCAGAGGGAAGGTAAACTTTTTTCAGTGTGCTTTTGCTTCTGTCACAGTGTCCCTTTGCAATGGAAGCAGTTTATCATGCTGGCCACATGACACGGAAAGCTGTCTTTGGACAAACACTGGCCTGAAAAGAGATGAGCGCTGCACCCCATAGTCTCCTTAGTGTCCCTTACCTTAATTCTTAATTGTATTTTTACGCACTGCATATTGCCTAAAAGTTCGTCGACCATTTCTACCAACCAGTTCAGTAACTCGTAATTTTTGTATACAAGCCACAGAACAAGTTGATTCCTGACCTAGACTATAGAGATTATTTAAAGTGATGAGAGTTGGGAAAGGGCAAGGGTTGCGTAAAAACTCGTTCTAAAGGGCTGGGCTGGCGCGTGTAAGAGTTAGGTTTTTACAATAACTAAATTGTGCCAATTGAAAAGGTACCCTTCCCCCCCCCCCAAGCGATTTATCTCTTGGTTACACGATTTGGTCTCTTGGAAATCGGAACAGGTGAAAAAACGCTTCATAGGTTAAAAGCTGGCCTGTATGAAACGCGGGGCTCCGGGAGACCGCCTTGACTAAGCAGCGGGCACAATGCAGGGGGCCGTGTAACAGTTGTGGGGCAGTGGCGAGAAATCCTATCGGAAAAGGCTTCACGGTGAGGTTATGGCAGCGTGAATGCATCGCACGCCACGTTTCGTTACAAAGCCCAGCAGCGTAAAACGTGTGTGTGTGTGGGGGGGGGGTAATAAAGCGCCTCGTCCCCTCCGATACATGCAGGGAGGCGGGAGAGAATTAGAAAAGGGAGTCCTGTTGCCACGGCAACCGCCGCTGCCGACATCCCTCCCTAGCAGCCCCGCGCGGAGGAAGAACCATAGAGTACTTCCGGTGGCGGCGGCAGTACGGGTGGCGGGGGGGAGGGGGCGTCACGCCGGAAGGGGCTGCGCTTTGTTTGGACCAGAGGAGGTCGGAGTGAGGGTGAGTGGCTGGGAGATTGGAGGGGGGGTGGGGTGACATGCATGGCCTTGCCTTCGCTCCGGCTCGGGGTTCCAGAGTCCCCACCATTTTCCCAAGGGGCGAATGCCTTGAGATCCTGACTTGGCCTCTCGCCGCGGGGTCTCCTTCCTTTTTCAACCGAGCGGACCCTCGCCGAGTGTGAGTTGAGGCCCTGCTTCGGCCCTTTCCGACTCTCGGGAAGTTTTCACTCCGTTTTAGGGTTGCTCTTTCAGGCCGGGCGATGCTGCGATCCTGCGAAGTTCCAGGTGAGCTGTGGATTTCTGGGGCAGAGCTTCGTCACGTTGTCACTGCTCTTGAGCCGAAGACATCCTCGATCCACACCGAGGGCAAAGAGATTTGCTCTTAGTTTTTTGTTTTTTGTTTTTAAAAAAGCAAAACCACACACACACACACACACACACATATGATCAACGTTGCCTGTCATCAAAAGTACCACAGGATGGTACCCAGTTCATGGAAAGCAGCAACTTTTGAAGAAAGATTTGGGGCGGGGGGGGGCATCATATCTAACCTGTCTAATACTTTCCTAATAAAGTTTGCGTCTCCATCTTTGTAACACAACAGCTAAAAGCAGATCATGGTTGTGTCTTAAGAACACATCCTGCATGGAAGCAGCACATAATGATCAGAAGTACAGTAAGGATGTAAGGTTCATTTCAAAGACAAGTGGAATCCCTAGGGTTTCTGAGGAGCTTTTGGGGGGATGCCTCACCAATAAGTTGTGGAGGGGTAGCTATATATAGTCTATGTTAACAAAACAACAAAGTGTTTTGTAGTGCCTTAAAAACTAACAGATTTGTTACAGAATGATAGTAATGGTGACTAAGCCTTCCTCAAAGGCTGTTTTTGCTCTTTGCATTGTGCAGCCATAGGGGGAGAAGCATTTGGCATGCTCTTAAATGCATTATTCTTTTATGTGGTATAATTTACAGCAGACCTGGACAGGACGCCGTATGAACTAAGTGCATTCTGCAATTCTCTTTAGAATTATTGGCATATCAGAAGTGGGTCTATGGCAGATGCATAGGTGCACTTTATAAATTAATGTGAAAAGGTAAAAGCTTGAAGTCCATAGAATAGACAGTTAATATCTATGTTAAAATCCTGGTACTACAATAGGATAGAAAATATTTTTGATCTATTAAGACAAATGCATGTAATTGAAGATTTTAATCATGGCTTTTTATCTTTCTATAGCTCTTGTGGGACAAATCAAGTCTGAATCTTTGCCATAACCCACCCTGGCATGACTTTGGAAATTTTGTGTCATGAAGGTAAAGTTAAGCTTCCTAACAACTAATAGTTTATCTATATGATGATCTGCTGAGGGTCAGAAGTTAAATATTCTTGGCATTTGGAGCTTTAGCTGGCGATCATTTAGAAATGGCATGGTTGTAAATTAATGCAGAGAGTAATATTGTATAGGTCTACCCATAAGAAAATCTCACTGAATTCAGTGGGACTCACTCCCAGGTAAGTGTGCATAGAATTGCAAATGTAGATTTTAAAAAGACCCCATAGGAGTTTCATTAAGCTCTTACTTTGGAGTTTTAAAGCAAAATCAGAAGTATGAGAATGACAAAGTGTGCTATTCTTGTGTGGGGTTTTGTTCACCCTTTCCCTGTTTTAAATTTTGTCACCTCTGCAGACTCCATACACCCCCCCCCACCCCCACTTGCTTGCAAATTGGGTGCCCTCCCATTTCTACAAATCTTTGAGTCCAGCTTTTTAACCATGCTTTTTCTGTGACAGAAGATGGGTAGGAGCTTCTTTTATCTGATGTAGAATTTCACATTTGTGAACTCTTTGAAAGGTCAAGCTGCTAGTTTCAGGGTGATCTGAGTCTTCAAACAATTATTTCTAAGCATTGCTAGGAATAGTCCTCTATACGAAAAAAATCCATCGGTATAGATATCTGTTCTATTCTATGAGTGCATAGAACTCAATCTGGCACATGAATTCAGTGGGTCTGCTTTGATTATGCCTTAATTGGATATCACCCAGTGGTTACTAGGAACAGAGTGTAGCTCCTATTCATATGGCATCATTGAGTGTATCTCTTTATTTACTGTAAGTGAATGGCTGACGTTCATTACTATGGTTAAAAATAAAGCTTTGTGAAGTCGTTAGTGTTTTGCATAGTGAAGTCCTAAGTAGTAGTGCATAACTACAAAATTATGCAAAAACAAAACAAAACCCTCAGTCACTAGATTTAACCCTCTGTTTATTATTTACCTTAATGGCACATTCTGTTTTCATACTTGCTAAACCCTTATTTTACTTCTCAAAGTGTGAACCCTTCGTGGGTAAGATTGTTAAGAGAGAGAAAACTATTATGAGCTGCTTTGAGTCCATGGAATAGAGTAGGTGCTCTGTCCCAGCTTCTGCCAACCTAGCAGTTCAAAAGCATGCCATTGCAAGTAGATAAATAGGTACTGCTGCAGTGGGAAGGTACACGGCATTTCTGTGTGCTCTGGTTTCCGTCATGGTGTCCCGTTGCACCAGAACCGGTTTAGTCATGCTGGTCACATGACCCGGAAAGCTGTCTGGACAAACGCCGGCTCCCTCGGCCTGAAAGTGAAATGAGCGTCGCAACCCCATAGTCTCCTTTGACTGGACTTAACCATCCAGGGGTCTTTTACCTTTACCTTTTTTTACCTTACTTTCAAAAGTTAAAGGGGTATGCAATTCATCTGAGGTTATGTTGCATTTGCATTCTAAACTACCTTGAAATTTAATTGGATCCTATGCAGGCAGCCGCAGACTTAATAAAATCTTTGCTTGATCATCCAACACAGTAAATAGCAGCATCTTTTTCAATTGTTGGATCATATTGCCTTTGTGGTCTTGGGTAAGCGTTTAGAACTCTCATTCAGTTTTGTTCCCCTTCTCTGCAGCAAAAATGTAATGCCCTTATATAGGAAAGTAATATAGTTCCACCCTGAGTTGAGTGCAGTGTTTAGTTCTATTCATCTGTTCTCAAAAGATAGAACTAGGGGAAAGTATGAGAAGGAACTAAAAGGTGTATTGAAGCCCTTCAGTCCAAGCAAATAATTCATTTCTTTCTGATAGTTGAGAGGATATACATGCACATATAGACTATAAAATACTTGGATCTGATACCAAGTGTTGTTTGATGTATCATGCGTTCTCTTCCCAGTCAGAAGTAATAAATTATTATTATTATCATCATCATCATCATTGTCATCTAACTGGACAGGTTTCCCTCTTGCGTTTCTTACTTGTTCTCTTGTACTTGCACAGTAACCTGATTTTGGGCCCCCAGCCTGCACAGGGCCACGAAAAAATGCCTGACCGTGACAACACCTATAACGGCAGTGGGAGCGGCAGCGATGAGGCAAGTGCCAACTCCGATGACATCTGCCGGGATTTCCTACGCAATGTCTGCAAACGGGGCAAGCGCTGCCGTTTCCGACACCCTGACATGACTGAGGTGACCAACCTGGGAGTGAGCAAGAACGAGTTCATCTTCTGCCACGACTTCCAGAACAAGGAGTGCGTCCGCATCAACTGCCGCTTCATCCATGGCACCAAGGAAGACGAAGATTGCTACAAAAAGACAGGGGAGCTACCCCCACGCCTTCGCCAGAAAGTGGCAGCTGGGCTTGGCCTTTCCGCAGCCGACCTCCCCAACAGCAAGGAGGAAGTACCCATTTGTAGGGATTTTCTCAAGGGGGATTGCCAGCGCGGGGCCAAATGTAAATTCCAGCACCTTCAGCGGGATTATGAGTACGATGCCCGGGGGTTGGCCACCCGGGAGCAGGGCATCACCACTCCCGTGCGCCGATATGACCCCTACGACCCCATGTACGACTCAGACCGATGCTTTGATGACCATGACCCTGTGCTGAAGCGGCGGCGGGTAGACGGGCTCCACTTTGAGACTTATGAGTACAACTTCACCAGCCCTCGCACGGTGGAATACCGGCTCCTGGAAGAGGAGAACATCATGCTCCGCAAGCGTGTGGAGGATCTCAAGAAGCAGGTCAACAACCTCCTAGCCACCAACGAGGTCCTGCTGGAACAGAACGCCCAGTTCCGCAACCAAGCCAAGGTGATGACTCTCAGCTCCACGGCCCCGGTTACCGAGCAGACTCTGGCGCCCACCGTGGGCACCGTCACCAACTATAACCACAGCATTGCCCAGACTCACACCACCCTGAGCAGCCAAGCTCTGCAGCCACGGCCTGTGTCCCAGCAGGATTTGGTGGCTCCAGCTGGAGCTCAGGCAGCTCCCCCTACCAACGCAGCGCCTCCCATGAACCCAGAAATCACCCCGCTGTCAGCAGCGCTGGCTCAGACCATTGCCCAGGGGATGGCTCCACCAGTCTCCATGGCTCCTGTGGCCGTATCCGTAGCGCCTGTGGCCGTGTCCATGGCTCAGCCACTGGGGGGCATCACCATGAGCCACGCCACCACCCCCATGGTGACATACCCCATAGCCTCCCAGAGCATGAGGATAACAGCCATGCCCCACTAGCCCACTTCCAAGGGAAGTGTCTTTGCTCGGTCTGTCCTTTCCCTTACCGGGATCTGTTTCTCTCTCGTTGGAGGTGGTGAACGTGCAGAAGAGAGAATGAAACTGATTTCAGGTGCAGATCTGAAAAGTCACCGGAAACCTCATCTCGACACAGAGGCGAGGACCATAGCTTGGGTTCACAATTGTCCTCACACAGGAATATGTGGCGCTTGCCCCCCCCCCCCACCTCGGACGACAGCAGGGCTCAGGGATGCTAACAAAGCAATTTGGAGAGTATTGTAATCTCATAGCCTTTGTGTGTATGTTGTATCTAATTTGCAGCTTGTCCACCCTCATGTAGCCACCCACCAGTCCCTTGTGAGTTTTGCAGCTGAGCAGATTTCCCCACCTTGGAAGCGCTGCTTTTGCATAGCCACACAGAATTCATCCTGTGGTGGTTGGTCCAGAGAGGAAAAAACAGCTAAGCTCCCAGGTGCTTGCCGGTGAAATGAAGAGTGGCTTTGCTTTGCTCAAAGAAAGGGTCAAAGACTAAAACTGTACTAGCTCCACAAAGAGCAGAGACTGTTGTCAGCCTGCATCATGTATCTTTGTACACTGTTTCTTGCTGTAGGAAGCCAGAAATCCAGGCTCCTAGGTGGTTTTATCTGAGCTCTGTTGCTGTAATAAACAGCAAGCTGGAAATGGTTCCAGAGCACAAAATTAAATATTGCCTTTTCTTCTGAGTTGATTAGGAATGGACAGTTGAAATTGTAGCCCTGGAAAGAGGAGGTTCAACATACGTGACTTACTAAAGTTTGAGTTTGCAGGCTAGCGGTGATTGTGGACATATATAAAGATGGCATCTTTTATATGGATTTATGGGTTTCTCAAATGCAGTGGCAGAATAACCCATAGGCTTGAAGCAGCCTAACTTGCCATTGGCACTTGCAGGATTACTTGATGCCTTGCAAGCCCAGAATAGCTCCCACTGTTTTGTTCATTCTTCTGAGCTGTTTCACTGCTTTCTGCCCGCATTTCATGTCTGAATTGCTCCCATGTGCAAGGACTTAGTTGTTGTAGGGACTTACCTGCTCTGCATCACTTCACGTTTTGCTATATGGCATACTTAAACTTCCCTCATTCAGTGTTTCTCTTTCCTTTTTGGAATTTTGTTGTTAATGATAACAACCCTCAGCTCCTCCTTGGCTCCATATTAGCTTTCGTGTTTTTCATGTTCCATTTGGATCGGGTTTTATTTGAATGTTTTTAACAAAAATGAGGAAAATGCTTCATGAACCTGCTGTTTCTACAGTTAACCGTGTAAATGTTTTCAGCTATTAAAACAAATGTACAGTCCTCACAAATATCCAGTGCTGATGTGATTTGTGTGTGTGTGTGTGTGTGTGTGTGTGTGTGTACACACGTATATTCTCCCCTTCTTCAAATATTTATGTGTTTGCAGTTAAGAATCTGTATAGATCTCTGGAACAGAACACAGCAGCTTTCCAAAACACTGGCAGGATTCCAAGAAAGGGTGGGATGGAGGGGGTGAGAGGCAGGAGGGAAACACTCTAGGTGACTTTTTATTGTAGGCAAAATCTGCTGAGCCTGCAAGCTTTTTTCTGCCTTGCGAGCAACTGGGCTGCTGTAAGATAAACTACAAGTAGGTGTGATGATCCATTAACTACTGTAGCTTGCTATCATGAGGTCTGCTGATAAGCAATGGATATAGGGAGATTTGGGAAGAATATTCTCCTATAGGTTAACTTGGGCATTGAAGGTATGCCTTTTCATGATCAGGGTGCCTCTAAAACTTTAGTCTTCTCAAAGCCTGATAGTAGATCTTTCTTTGCTGCCACCTGGGGATCACAGGAGAGAAATCTTAAACCTCTTTGTGGCACATCCGAGCTACACGGATTGTAAATAAAAAAAAGGATGAATTGATGATTGTGACCGAAGCAACATGCTGGGTGGTTTTAGGTATCTGCCAGCCCTTGTTATAGGAATTGACTATATTAATTGTATGCAACATATCTGTGCAATCTGATTTAAATGGATTTTCCATAAGTATGAGCCCTTGAGCATTTTACCTTTCTAGGGACAAAAGTGACTCGACTTTTTGACAAGCAGCAAGGGCCTTAAAGGGCAAAGATGGGAGGCAGTTGCAAAAATTGTACAGCACCTCCTTGCTATAACTCAAGTATACCCATCAAATATGATATAAACTATATATTTCACAAAAGGGACGCGGGTGGCGCTGTGGTCTAAAGCACAAAGCCTAGGGCTTGCCAATCGGAAGGTTGATGGTTCGAATCCCCGCGACGGGGTGAGCTCCCATTGCTCGGTCCCTGCTCCTGCCAACCTAGCAGTTCAAAAACACGTCAAAGTGCAAGTAGATAAATAGGTACCGCTCCAGCGGGAAGGTAAATGGCATTTCTGTGTGCTGCTCTGGTTTCGCCAGAAGCAGCTTAGTCATGCTGGCCACATGACCTGGAAAAACTCTATGGACAAACGTCGGCTCCCTTGGGCAGTAAAGCGAGATGAGCGCCACAACCCCAGAGTCGTTTGTGACTGGACATAACTGTCAGGGGTCCTTTACCTATATATTTCACAGGAAAGTACATGCAAATTACAGCTTCTAGACAAGGGACTTTGTTATCAACTTACAGGCCTCATTCCATTGGAGAACCCACATTTTCTGCAGTGAAGCTAATAGTGGAACCACTGGCCTCTTGGAGGTGACTGCCCAGCTGATGGGGAATGTCAGGCCTAGGGGCAAATGACTCCCCCAGGCCTCTTATCTGACTATTGTAACCTTTTCCTAGGCTGCACCCTTCACTGGTCCATCTTTGGACTCCAGGTGTTTTTCCCCTGACAGGACCATATATTTCAATTATGAATAATGTCTCTTGCTTCTCTAGATAGAGAGGCCTGTATTGTACAATGGCAAAATTTATGTTTATTTCTCCGCCCCACTCTGTCATATAGCCCTTGAAAGGTTGCGTAGTACACAGTACTGCCCTCAAGCTAGTTCCCACCTGTGTTCCACCCCTTACATAGAGCAGAACCATTTGCACTGGAGAACATGTGACTTTATTAATAAAAGCATTGGAGGTTTATGGCTTAATGAAAATGGACAGCCTGAAACTGAAGAGAGAAGTCCATGGATGATCAGAGAGAAATGAAGATGAGGTGGGCAAAGGTTAACTGGCAGAAAAAGGCTGAATAAAATCTAGCCAAATATGGATTGAATTTATACATCAAGAAGGGTGTGGGGCTACCCTTATATCAAAAGTACACTAGGCGTAGGAACAAAACTCTCTTTATTGGGGTCTGCTGCTTTAAGTTGTTTTATCCTAACTACTCCAGTGATTAGAGGGGAATGACAAAAAAGATGTTATGAGCAGCGAAGGAAGGTTATGGGGTATGTTCCCCACCCCCAACAGCATTTTATATATGCACACCAAGTCTGGCCCTATAAATATGAAATGCTGTTAACCATGGCAAAACTGACTGCTGCAAGCATATGGAGCAGAATGGTAAAAGGCCGAAGCAGAACTACATTTCTAGGAAGACGAGAGACACTTCTCTTTTTTAAAAGAAAGCTCAGTTTGGGGCCTCTGTACCTGCCTCTTAGTGGTCCTGAAGTAAGAAGAATGACTGGAAAGATGCGTTGAAAAAGGTAAGGAAGCTAAATCCAGGAAGCCTGGGCAGGTGCCTGATAGAAAAATGTAGAGTTGGCAATTGATCAATAAACGGGGGTCTGTGGGTGTAGGTTGCAGTTGGGCAGGTGGAGAAGAAAGGCAAAGGAGTCAGCAGGTTGAGGAGGGAATATTTGGAGGAGATGGCTTTTGGAAACCCACAAGACAGCAAGGAGTATGTTGATCGGAAGGACAACAGAGAGGCTGGGCCTGTCAGGGTGGTTGAAGGAAGAAAGGAACAGCAGGCAAATGTATCATGCACCTAAAATAAGAGGCCTGAGGAAACAAGGCTGCAAAGTCTCGAAGTTAGGGGAGGAGAAACTAAAGTTTTAACAGGCTTGGGCAAAATCTCGCATAGGAACCAAGGTCACGAGGAGCCCTGAGCTGATGACCAGAAGGAAGTGGGGGAAGCTGAAGGACGCTGAACCAGGAGCTCATAGGCTGGCCAAACCTGAGGTATGTCTGTATCTTTAAGCATTGCCTGAAAATGAAATTCTCCCAGGTGTAGCATATAGAACTTAAATGTGGGAGGAAGCAGGTGACATTCCCCTTTGTAGTCTAGCATTAGGAATGCCGAGGCCTCCTCAAGGACATGAAGGTATGGATGTGGAGAGATTAATTTTGCAGGTTGATTTACGCTATGCAGGTGGGTTTGTTCCAGGCAGAACAGCTACACACACACACACACACACACACACACACACACACACACACACACACACACACACAACAGCATATGGCCAGGGTTGGTGGATAAAGGCTTGTCAGTTATGGTATTATTATTTTTTCCTATACTTCCTCTTGTGTCTAATAGCAGGCCGACACACCAGGAAATGTTCAAGGTGAATCTTCCCTATGCGCCCTTTACGTGTGTCTATGGTGGGGTCTGGTTAAACGTCACAATTCCTTAAAGACGTGAGACAGTGGCAACAACAGCCAGCAAAGCAAAGAATGGCTGGGGAAGGGTTTAGAGCAGGCACCCCAACCTTTGGCCCTCCAGGTGTTTTGGACTACAATTCCCATCATCCCTGACCACTGGTCCTCCTAGCTAGGGATCATGGGAGTTGTAGGCTAAACCATCTGGAGGGCCGCAGGTTGGGGATGCCTGGTTTAGAGCTTTAAAAAAGGAAGGCCAATGAACAACTAGAGCTGGGGCAAAACCTCACATAACAGCCTACAGGCAGGAGGGGCTGTGTGAGCTATTAGTATAGCAGTGGACAGGAAGGGAAGATGGAGATCTGGTGGGTCCAAGATCCAGGTTTTCCACAAGCCAGCTTTACAGGCTCCGGTGGTTTAAGTTAAATAGAAAGGAAATTCTGCCAGAAGTGGCTTCACCTGCCACTATAGCCCTGCACTAGAAAAGGAGCTGAAATGATGAGCATGTAAAATTGAGACGATGAGCAGCTGTTAATGGCTCTGGGCTTCTAGCACAGCAATGGCAGATTTGTCTTTGGAGAGACACAGCTGAAGATGGTGTGGGTGGGTTAGGCAATGCAACAGACCAGGCCTGTTTACAGTAGTCTGTATTTTAATAAGATAAAGAGGTGGGTTTTTTTTGGGGGGGTGGTGGTGGTGGTGGTAGCAATATAGTTTATGGCTCATGTCAGTTGAATGGAGGCGGCATCTCAAATGAGTTCAAACCCCACTGAAGCAGTTTAGGAAGTAGCTCCCTTTGGTCTGAGGCGCTTTGTAGGCCATCAAATTTGGCTCCAGGTTTATCCGAGCCTGCTTCATCGTCACCCCCATTCATGATTGAGAAACAAAAAACAGGTACTGTACAACTTTCCCCCCCCTTTTGTCAGAAGCTGATGAAACATTCAGGCCTTATTAGTCTCTTCGGAGTTGCTAAAGTGTGCCACATTGCAGGCAAATAGGTCCAGGGGCTTTTGTAATAGATACCTTTTTAAAGTTTGGGGGGTTTTATTGTTTTTTTAAAGAAATATAATTATTTTGAGGCAGGTTTGGATGCATTTTGCAAGCAATGCTGCCCCTTGTCATGAACCGTGCCAAATTTCAGAAGGATTTGCTTTCCTGAATCTTCAGCTGTTAAAAGTTTTGGGATGGGTAAACAAAGAATTGGTTAAAGTCCCCATGTGTTTCGTGGACAAATGGATGGAAAACTGCAAACATGAGGAAAGTGCTCCTGGGTAAGGAAGCTGCCAAATTGCAGACAAATACATCTAGGAGTTTTTGTGATGGGCCCTTTCAAAGTTGATTGCACACTCCGCCATCTTCCTACATCTCTGGTGTTTGCTTTCCCCAGTTCCCACCTCACCCTATGCTGGCATTATTGTATGGTAAACTCAGAGACATTTCTCTTGCATTTAGTAGACCTTTCTCTGCAGCATTGTTTTTGATGTTTGGATCACTGAGGTACTAACTAGACAGTACTTCAGGAGTTGGGGTTACCTAACCTACCAACATGTGTCTTCCAGTCTTGTCTCTTTTGTTAGGAAGCAGAGCTGAAAAGCAAAATTAAAAATGTGAGATATATACCAGATTTTTCTCCTGTTATACATTATTATTATTATTATTCACATTTATATACCACCTTTATCTTCTTAGAATCTCAACGTGGTGTACGTGGTTCTCCTCCCCATTTCATCCTCGCAACAGCCCTGTGGGGTAGGTTAGGCTAAGAGATTGCGACTGGCTCGAGGTGACTCAGTGAGCTTCATGGCTGAGTGGGGATTATGAACTCTGCTCTCCCAGGTTTTAGTCCAATATACATTATGCCAGACTGGTTGGGATAGATTTAAAATTTAATAATAATAATAATAATAATAATTTTTATTATTTATACCCAGCCCATCTGGCTGGGTGTCCCCAACCATTCTGGGCAGCTTCCAGCAAAATATTAAAATACAATAATTCATCAAATATCAAAAGCTTCCCTAAACAGAGCTGCCTTCAGATATCTTCTAAAAGTCAGATAGTTGTTTATTTCTTTGACATCTGGTGGGAGGGCATTCCACAGGGCGGGCGCCACTACCAAGAAGGCCCTTTACACTATAGTGTAAAAAAAGCATAATACCACCAACACGCAAATCAACTGTACTGATTTTTTTATATATTATAGAAAATAGTAACGATAGTAAATTTAGCTTGAAACACACTTTTCTGGCTGCTGCTCTTCTCTTAGCACTCTCCAAGGCTCATTCCGATGTGAGGAGGGACGTAGCAGAACCCCCACAACCAAGCTCTCCACATATGCTTTGCTTGGTCTCTGGCACAATGCTGCGCCTCCACTAGGAAGCAAGGTTTGTGGTTCTGTATGGTGGGCTTCCAAAAGTAAAAAGATAACCCACTTTCTAATAAGCTAGCGTGTTGGTCTGTAGAGATGATCTTAGTATTTTGGGCTATACTTTGTGGCTTGCTTCTGAGAAAGAAATGGGCAAGTGTTCTATTGATTGTGTACTCCTCGTGTCTTGTGTAATGTGTCAGATATAAGCTTTTTCCGCCAGAAGTCTTGAAGTACTCTTAGCTGAGTTTGGTAGTGATGTGGAATTCAACCACATGCTGAAACTCAAGGTTTGCACATTTAATTCCCCCCCCCTCACCTGAGAGCATTTTATTTTATTTTATTTTTCAAAATATATTTTTTATTAATTTTCCATTTCTAACAATATTGTAACATATCACCTTTTAGAAATGTTTAGCTCTGTCGAGCTTTTGACTTCCCTCCATTCTGTCATCTGGTTTTTCTAGGAAACATTTTAATTCACACATTTATACCGTCAGAATTCTACATTAAACTTGAATTATTTAAAACTTAAAGCACAAGTAGAAAATTTCTTCTATTAAATGTTGCAAAGTTTATCTCAGTCCAGCTAGTGTCTTTATATGTTTACAGTGATTGTCTATATATTGAATGAATTTATTCCACTCTCTCTGGAACTTTTGGTCACTCTGGTTTCAGACTTCCCCCCCGTCAGCATAGCCAATTCCGCATAGTCCATCATCTTCGTCTGCCGTTGATCTACTGCCAGTAATTCTTGCTGTTTCCACTTTTGGGCTAATAAAGTTCTAACTGCTGTTGTAGCATGCATAAACAGTTTCTGGTCAGTTTTTAATATCTTCACTCCTGTCATCCCCAACAGGAACGCACATTTAAAAGTGAAAGACTTTATTTTGCCCTAACGTAACAATTCCACTTTTAAAACAATGTGGTTTTTTTGTTGTTTAGAAAGTGATGGGAAAATGCATTGGAAAGTTTGGGTAGGTAAATTATTAACAGGAAAACAGACACCCTGCAAGCAAATTGGGATGAATGTTTACTGCCCCCAAACAAATTAGAAATCGGAGAAAGAGAGAGAAAGCCATCTTTTCCCTAATCTCTTTTCAAAAATCCTAAGCTTTTAACTGTACGTGATGAGTAGTCCAGAAGGGGGCAGCAAAGTACAGCGTTTGCAACCCGTAGATCTCATTTGCTGTTAGCAGGATGCTGCAAGATGAGAACAGAATGACTGGTTGGAAGAAAAAAATGTCTTTTGTCCAAACTGTCTAAATAAAACAGCCATAAAGACAGCCTCGTATAACATTCTGCATTTTTGTTTCCCTTGTGAAATCAGATATTGGTCTGCAGCTCTTTCCCCTTTAGCTAGACCCATAGGACTTATTTGCAACAGACATTTTGCTTTCATGTCACAACCTCCCTGGTTCTATACATGTTTAGTTAGAGGCAAAGCCTGCTGTCTTCTAGAGGAATTGGAGGGCTTGATAATAGCAAGCCACAGTCTCTCTTTTGCATGGCTAAATTTACTCAGAAGCAGGGCCGGATTTAGGTTTGATGAGGCCCTAAGCTACTGAAGATAATGGTGCTCTTTGTATGTCCACCTGTCCTTTGTCAACAACAAATTGTCGCTGTTTTTTGTGTTGAATCAATGCTATATGGTAATTTATGGACCTAAGAGGTATCTAAAGCCATTTGCACATAACAAAATATGTATTTTATCAAAGTACATCCAGTTTTGTTTCCTTTAATTTTTGGCCCCCCCCCCCAAGAGAGTGGGGCCCTAAGCTATAGCTTGTTTAGCTTATACGTAAATCCGGCACTGCTCAGAAGTATATGTGGGCAATGAAATAACAGGCTGCCAACAAAGGTTGGAGCACATATTGAAGAGCACACCACCACCTCCTCCTTTGGCGATCACCTGTAGCCAAGTAAGATTGTCTTCCATAAATACGGTCTTAACAGTGAGTCCATAAGTGAATGTGGAGGCCAATTCTGGATCCACGTGTCCTTGCACAGTGGGGACATAGGTTTCCAGGCAGGAATTGATCGTGGTGAGGGTTTGCCAAGCATGCCTTCCTCTTAGCACATTTCTCTCTTTCATCCCAAGTTTGAGCATCTTCAAAGCCCATGACACCTTTGGTAAAGGCCATGGCACGTTTTTTGCTGCCGGGGGATTGGGGGGGGGGGAGATTGAAAGGAGATGAAGTCTCTCCACCTACCAACCTCAAATGGCAGGAAAAGGAAGAGAAATGGTTACTGTTAACATATTTGATGGGTTTTGGAATATGCAGAATATGCCCTCCTCTGCCTGTCTCTCTGTTTTCCAGCAAAAGTTAGAGGAAACGGATTTATTTATATGGAGTTGGGTGTGTGTGTGGGGGGGGAAATAAAGTTTGAATTGTCTGCAACTTGTGCAGAATTTTGTTTCATCTGAAAAGGAGGGGTGAAAAGCAGCGGCGGAGGAAGCTGCTCGGGCACCTGGGGCAGCGTGCCCAGGGGCAGGACGAGCTGCCCATAGCGATGGGGCGCACCGTGGGGTCTCCGGAGTCTGCCTGCCTCCTCCCACTCAGCTGCCCTACAGCTGGGGGGGAGGCAGTGGGCGAACCGTTTGGGCAGTGTGGAGCCTGCGCACGCCCAAGCCACCGTGTCTCTCCCAGGAGAGACGCGTGGCTTGAGTGCGCTGCACGCCCCGCGTTGAGTCACCCGGCATCAGTGGTGACACCCGGGGTGGACTGCACCCACTGCACCCCCTTCCTCTGCCCATGGTGAAAAGGCATCAATTTGGACTATCAGCAAGTGCAAAATGATACAGTCTCAGAACTAGGGGCAGTTTTCTTACCTAAACTTATAAATACAATTCAGTGTAACTGACCTAGCTGTGTCCACACCATACATTTAAAGCACATTATCTCCCCCCCCACCCCGGAACTGTAGTTTGTTAAGGGTGCTGGGAGTTGGACCTCTGTGAGGCTAAACTATAGTTCCCAATATTGTGGGTGGGTGTTGTAAATGTAGGGTGTGTACACAGGGATCAATAGGTTGTATATTCTAGTTTTCTTTTTGTGAGGTAATTGATCTCGTTAACTTGTTGATAACAGTTAGGTCTATAATGTAGTCATTTTGTTTTGTTATGATTGATGGCATTTCTGAGAGCGAGCATCATTTTCCCGTAAGCTTTTTATCAACAGGGTGGGAATGGCTATTTGATGAATGAGTAATTGCTAGGCCTGTTTCAGCCAGTCGTTGAATGGCAGAAGGGAAGGGCTGTGGCTCACAGGCAGGGCACATATTTGGCACATGGAAGGTATGAAGCAAATTGGGGAATTTCCATGTTATCTTAGAGGGCTGTTCTTCTATTTTTATTTTTATTTTCCCCAAAAAATCATATTTATTCATTTTATAAGAATGAAAAAGATATACAAAATACAAAAATACACAAAAAAGAAAATAAAACACAGACAAAAAAGAGAGGAAAAAACCCACAATTCATCTTACTTTCATCTTCTAACTTTCTAAACATAATTAACTGGGCTTCCTCAAATCCCCCCTATCTGATTTTCATTTAAATTCATCTTTGGCAGTTTTCATACATCATACCTTTAACTCATTATTTAAACCTCTCTTTAACATATTATTCTCAAACCTTACCCTATTTGAGGGCTGTTCTTCTACTTGTGCTTTGTCAATGTGCAGTGGCTGAAGCAATCCAGTCAGATGGGGCGAGGTAATAATAATAATAATAATAATAATAATAATAATAATAATAATAATAAATTAATATGTTGGAGGGCATGCATGCTGGGTTTCTGCAAGCCCCTGGGTAACTGATTAATTGGTTTATGGTAGGAAATGCTGCTATTAAGGAGCATGAGGTCATTGGTCCCCCCCCCAAAAAAATCATCTTTATTGAGTTAAAATACAAATATACATACATACATACATAAAAATAAGAAAAAAATGATTAGAACAATAAAAGAAGAAAAGAAAAAGAAGCAAAACATACAAAACCATAAATTACAATCTTATAGAATCGTTCATTAAATTTCTAAATAAAAAGCTTCCAATTCTTCTCATCGTACCTATGTTTTTATTTACGTTTAGCACACAGCCTTCTGTTACCCTAAGTAATTTTCGTGTACTCTTATAAATTAACATTTACAAATTGTATTTTACAAGGATCAGTTTAGTTCCACAAGGAGATTGTTATTTGGACAATATGTTTTTGAATAATCATTGAATATTTTCCATTCTTTATATACTGGTTTATAAAGCCCTCTTACTTTCCCTGACATCTTTGCTGATTCGATATATTTGGTCATAAGTCTCTGCCGTTCTATTATCGTAGGTGCTGTTTCATTTTTCCAATTTCTTGCCACTAACATTCTGGCTGCTGTTGTTCCATACATAAACAATGGTCTTATATCTTTCATGATTTCCACCGACATTATTCCTAGGAGGAAATCTTCTGGTCTTTTTCTGAATGTAAATCTAAATAGCTTTTAAAATTCATTGTATAATTTGTCCCAAAATTCCGGGATGACTGTGCAATTCCACCACATATGTAAGTATGACCCTATCTCTTTTTTGCACCTCCAGCAAGTTGGTGATCTACCTTTATACATTTTTGCAAGTTTTGCTGGAGTATGGTGCCATCTGTAAAGCACTAGGTTTGTAGCATGTCGTGAATTTTATTTCCTTCCTCCATAATCTTTCCCATTGTTCCATATAAATATTATATCCAAGTTCTTGTGCCCATCTCACCATTACAGCTTTAACTTGCTCTTCTTTCACTTCCCATTCTAATAAGTAGTTGTATATTATTGAAATATGTTTTCCTTTATTGTGAGTTCGCTCTTTTTCAAACTTGGATGTTTCTTTTGCCAGACCCTCTCTCTATCTAAGCTTAATCTTTGGCTTATTTGAAAATACTGGAGCCAGTCTGTCAAGTGGCTTTTAATTCCATCATATTTCTTCAGCATTGGCTTATCTTTAACAAATTCTAGCAGTACTCGATAGGTGGGCCATTCCTTCTTCATATTCCTTTTTTTTGACTGCAGGAGAGGTACATAAGGGTATCTTTGGCTCTACCAACCTTTTGTATTTCTCCCAGATCTTGTACAGGGATTTTCTTATCACATGATTCAAGAAACCCTTATGGACCCTCACTTTATTATATATCAAATAGGCATTTTACCCATATGGATTATCGCGGCCTTCAAGATGTAGCACATTGGTGTCCTCTAATGTAATCCATTCATTAAGCCAAACCAGCCCTGTAGAGGTAGAGCTCTAAGTCGGGGAGTGAAAAACCTCATCTCTTCTTTCTATCTATTAACAGTTGATGTTTGATTCATGGTTTCCCCCCATTCCATATAAATATTGCAATTTATTTTTCCCAGGCCATTGATTCAGTTCGCCTTTGTTTTCTAGCTGAGTCTAGCTCCAATTCAATATGGCGGCCCGCTTAATAAACAGCAGTACTGTGGGTACTGAAATGCTAGAAGGTTCTGGCCAGCTGAGCTTCTGATTGACGAAGTTTGGTTGCTATGCTACTTCTTCCAAGTTTGGTTATTTATTTCTTTTGGGGCCGAGGGCCAACTTTCTAACAAGAACTTGACTGTTTTATTCTGTTTGACATTTTAAAACGGGAGCTTCTGATAGCATGTTTTTAGTGCTGTTGCGTATTGCTGTTTAGTGCTATTGTCCATATGGTTTTATGGTTGTTATTGATGATAATGTTTTAAACAGCAGTTTGCTTATTTTTATTTGTTGTTGCTGTTGCAGTTTTTGGGAGGAATTCAATGTATTGAATCTCACTGATTGTTCAGTCGGAGCAGGCATTTTGGTTTGCCAGATGCAACAATCCCCCTCCTCTCTCTCTTCCTCCCAATAAATGTGCTGGGGGTTCTCTCCAATTGCCCTGAGGATTCACTGTGAACCACCACCCTGACACCTGTGGGTATAGGGCTGTATACAAATTTAATAAATAATAATGGACCTTGTGCCACTGAGTGCATGTTTTCAACAGGAAATGGAATGTGCAGCATCCATTGCTTAGAACTGGCCATTGTTGGAGACACAGTACTAGGCTAGATAGACCCTTCATATGTCCCATGTTGTATAGTCTTATATATATATAATGTCTTGGTTTAGCAGAGAGGAAGATAAAAGCAGAGTCATGGCTGTCATAACAGCTTTTCATAACACCTGAATACAGGACTTGATAAAAAAACAGCTGTGCTTCCACTAGCTCCACCCTGACCCGATATCCTTCTCAGTTATGACTCATTGTAGTTTCATATGCAGTTACATAGCAACAGAAACTGCTCCCCAGAGAGCAGAGTAGGGAGTAGCAGAGGGATGAAAAAGGCATGCACTCATCCTTCACTTACGGTACTAGTCTCCCCCATGATTTGGTGAGATGGGGCCTTATCTAAAGCTGCTTGCCCACTGCCAACTGTATGTGCGTGCGTGCCTTCTAAAAAGCCAGCTTTGGTTACTGGGCTCCAGGCAAAGTTTCACAAAGTTTACACAGTGGTAATTGAGCATTCATTCTGACTCATTTGTGGGGACAGATATTGTCGCATGCCACCCAATTCCTGAGTGGTGCCAGATTTCAGGGGTTCCAGACGCTTACCCAGGGTTCCTGTTTCCTTTTGGAAATGAGGCACTGCGGAGACTGTGGTGTCTTCATGATATATGGCTTATTTACACATATATACAACCTGAACCTATGATGGAACTGTTCACAGCATGAACACCCCAAAAGGGTTGTCTTTCTCCCATAGCTGCAGCCTTGGATTCAAACAGAAATCAAACATTTTGCTCTCTGTCCCCCGTCCCCCCCCCCAAGCTTGCTGCATTTCCTGTCTACTCTCTACTCTGGCTTGTATCATTTGCCATGAGCCCCCCCTTACCTCATCAGGAAGCTAGCCCGGCTTAATAGTTTAACACTTGCTGGATCCAGGGGTTCAGGAAGCTAGCCTGTCCTAACACTCGCTGCATCCAGGTTTTAAAGAGGCCTGGCACCCAGCTTAACACTTCAAACTCATAACAATATTCATTTGCATCGGCCACTAGGCTTTGCAGTTTGAATACTTTGAGTTGAAGTGGAGTAACAGTTCTGCTAGAAGCACTTCCCTCTTCTTCCTGCCCTATCCAATGCCTTTATTTCTATTGAAACCATTTATAGTTCTAATTTGAAGTAGAAAAGAACTGTAGATCTGTATTTTGTCAGGCTGTCCCTTGTTACTGCCTCCTTGTGGATGGTAGGGCATTCTGCCTCATGTATAAAGAACTCTTGTGCCATTAACATCGAGACAGCAGTTTCCCATACTGGTTGCGTACATAGGGGACTTTTGAAGCACATACACTGCCAAGAGACCTGGGGATTGTAGCTTACGAAGGGTGCTAGGACTTGTAGGTCTGTGAACTACAGTTCCCAGAATTATTGGGGGAGCAGATATGCTTTGAAAGTCTGGTTGTGTACACAGACAAAGTCGGAGAATACAGTACAGTGAAACTTTTATTTCGGTCCTTCTTTGAACCTGCACTAACACTCTAAAACTGGCCTGCACAGACATATTATGGTCTATCAGCTGCTACACAGACCAGGGGGTGGGGGCTGATGCAGGCTAAAGTTCCCCTGTCCATCTGTACCACGGGGAACGGATACACTGTCATATCTATTCTTCTTGCAGGTTTTTTTTATATATAATGTCCTGATCTCATGGGTCACAGACGATTCTGGCAGCCCTAGGACTTCATCTCAACTCTCCAATGTCCCAGCAACGCACCAGAAAATCATCTGCAGTTATTCTACTTGAACATAAATCAAGCAAAGGTAAGGCCTGCTACATTCCCTGTGTTTGGCCATCTTCATGTGACAAGCAGGGGGTGTTCATAGAATCATAGAGTTGGAAGAGACCACAAGGGCCATCCAGTCCAACCCCCTGCCAAGCAGGAAACACCATCAAAGCATTCCTGACAGATGGCTGTCAAGCCTCTGCTTAAAGACCTGCAAAGAAAGAGACTCCACCACACTCCTTGGCAGCAAATTCCACTGTCGAACAGCTCTTACTGTCAGGACGTTCTTCCTAAGTGTTGTATGTATGCACACGCCAGCATTTATTTTTCATTTAGTTCTGCTTATATTTAAAATGAAGTTAATTAGGGGGAGAAATTTAAAGCTGTAATTGCAGAGTTATATAATCGTAACACTCCACAGAAGGGTAATCAATTGGCACTCTCACCTTCCTGGTGTGTTCTTGCCATAGAACTGTTGTGTGGAACAGTAAGCTGGCACACTTCCGGTTTTCTCTTCAAGCCAGAATCAGACCAGTATCCTGGTTCTTGTAGTGGCCTGGGTGGAAACAAGCGAGCCAGAATCCAAGCACTCTGCTCTCCTGCAGGTTCCAGCCACTGGTATTTAGAGGCATTACTGCCCATAGCTGCCAAGCACCCCATTTCCCCTGGGAAACCTCGGTATTTTCTTACCGTTTTCTGCTGGTCTCCTGAATTGATTTATATCCCGTAAATCCTCCGGAAAGCAGCTCCTGCCGACGGCCATGTTTCTGGTGCTGCTCTGCCCACGCATGGGCACCGGAAATCGCTTCTACGCACTTCCAGACATGCGTAGAAGCGACTTCTGGCGCCACGGACATTTTGGAAATGGGCAGAGCGGCACCAGAAGTTAGTTGCTTCTACGTATGTCCAGAAGTCAATCCGGAACTTGGCAGCTATGTTACTGCCTCTGGTCATAGTCATTGATAGCCTTATTTTCCATGAATTTGCTCAATCCCTATGCACACCATTTTAAAATGAAAGGACACCATACAACTGTTTCAAAATCTGCTTTTAATTTTTGTGTAAATTTCTTATTTAGAAGAAATATAAAAGTACTGTACAGTAGAGCTACAAAAATAGGAAATATGATTTTTCAATTAAGTTAGGTTAAGACTACCATCATTTTCAAGCTTTCACAGCCTGTAACGTCCTTATTTGCATATCTTACCTTAATATCTGCTGCTGCATTATAAAACTAGGAAAAAACCCCATTTCCCTGTAATGTAAGGCCCAAAAATGATGAGGACAAAAGACAAAGCAAAAAAACCAAATACCCATATACAAATGCCCAATCATACAATTAACCATTAATAACTTATTCATTTTAAGACACACAGAGAGTACAGCCACACAGATTAAAAACTTCCTTATGTGAGAGAACATTTTATCCTGATCTAATGAATATGCTTGGTTGAAAAGATGCAGTATACCTTTTCCTTGTCAACCTAATTTTTTAGATTACTTCACCAAAGCTGATTTTACTTTTTTTGTTTATTCACTTACTATTTTTATTATTTTAAAAAAGATTTGGCATGCTTTACACTTGTACCATTTCAAAGTGGTACCACTTTGTAAGTAAAAATTAAATAAATATAAATATGTAAAATAAATATTTTTGGTAAAAGAATACTACAAATATGACATTGAAGCACATCAGTGGGGATTCTTAATGCTTTCTGCACATGCCATGTGCACCACCGTTTTAGGGACACCGAAAAGGGAAACTGCATCCTTTGAGATGGGAAGCAGATGCCTCTCTCTCTCTTTTAGCTTCCCAAGAGACTGAGTTTCTAAAATTTTTAAAAACACTCAGGTTTTCCTGTACCTTTTTAAACTGCCATCTGTTTTCTTAAGGTTTACAAATAAAATTAAGGAGCATTTCTAGCTGTGTCAACTGTTGCATCTAAATCACACTATTAAAGCTAGTCACATTCTTGGAAAGAAACCAGAAATGACATCTGAATGGATTTCTCCAAAGGAATTAGGGATTTACAGCACTATAGCCAAAGCCAAACCTTGGTCCAGAGGTTTCCAGATTTGTCTGCTTTTGCAATACCGTAGCATGCCAATCCTTCTGTATCTGTCAGCTATTAGTATTTGGACTGATGCTTCCAGTTGATTTCAAGGATAATTTTATGTCTACACAAAACTATTTTAAAACTAGTATTTGGAGGGCTAGCCTCTTCGCTGAACCACTGCGTTTGTTTTGCTGAATCTGCCACTTCCCTTTAAAAATCAACGTCCCTGGTTGCTTCAAGTGCACAACATGGCAGTGGAACAACAGTGGCTGGAAATGGTGTGCTACACTTAAAAGGCTCCTTCCTGAGATCCATAGAGGCTTGGCAATGTTACGGTTTCAGTCTGTCTTTTTTTACTGTTCTGTGCAGTAAAGTGGCTTGAATGCCAATATGTAAAGAGCAAACAGTGTAGGCATTGAGAATAATGTTGCTTGTGCCAAGCTGAGCTGTTTTAGATACTCCCCTTCATTTTTCTTCTTAGGAGTTTCCTTCCGACTGCTCCTGACTTCTGTAGGATAAAGCTTTCTGCAAGTTTTGCATCTTCTTTGGAGTCCTACCTGGAGCTCCTTTTTCCTGAGTCAGAGCAGGCAGAGAGTTCAAGGCACGTTTGATAAGTCCGGGTCTCTCAAAGAGGATTTTCAACTCTCTGACGATCCCTCGAGTCACCCTGCTAAGGACGGGCCTGTTTCACAGCCCTGTTTTGTGCAAAGAACAAAGAGTCTCCGGCTCTCAAACACCATCTGCAGAAAGAACGTGGCTGCTTGAGTCCTGCATATAGTAAGGCTGGAACAGTCTTTCCTGGTGGCAGATTTGCATAGCATGGTAGGTGTGCAGAAGGAGGTGAGGGAACCGCAAGGTGAAGTAACGTACAAAGTCATCTGGGACAGAACCAAGGGTTTCCTGCACCTCGGGTGGAAGTTCTCTATAGTGGTGTTTCTGGAAGGAAAAGAGGACTGAATCACAAGGTATTCCATTTTTCAGAGGGGTTGGAGAGGCATGGCCCCAGGCACATTTTTTTTTGAGGGGATGCCACCAGGCACCCTCGAGGCTGGAGCCACAGGACCAGTGTCAGGTTTTCAACATCACAATGTATATCACCAGCCCAAACACTGCAATCTGGCGATATACAGTGGTGCCTTGCTTTACGAATGCCTCACACAACGAAAAACTCGCTAGACGAAAGAGTTTTGCGTTGCGCGAGGCATTCGTAAGACGACAAAATTTTCTATGACCGCCGCTTTGTCTTATGAAGCACGGCCTTAGAAGGCGGCAAAGGAAGATCAGCTGTCAGCGCGGGAAGCTGACAGCTGATCTTCCTTTGTCAGGGGGGGGCGGAGCCAAAATGCAGCGGTGCGGTGGCTGCCACCGCACCATCGGGGAAGACAGGCGGGAGGTGGTGGGGGGAGAAGTGCTTCTCTCCCCCGCCGCCTCGCCGTGCACCAGCGGCATGAGACGGCGCTTCGGAGAAGGTCTCCGAAGCCGTCTCATGTCGGAGAAGGCAGGCGGCGGCGGGAGAAGCTTCCCGCCGCGGAAAGCTGGCATGGGGTGCAGTTTCGGAGGCTTCCAAAGCTGCACCCCACACCGGAGGCGGGAGGCGGCGGCGGGGGAAGCTCTTCCCCCGCCGCCTCTCACCGCACTCAGCCAGCATGGAGCACAACTTTGGAGGTCTCCGAAGCTGCGCTCCATGTCGGGGGAGTCAGGCAAGGTGGTGGCTGGGGGAGAAGAGAGCTTCTCCCCCAGCCGCCTTGCACACAGCCGGCATTGGACAGGGCTTCGGAGACCCTCTCCGAAGCCCCGTCGCCAGTCCCCCAGAGCCTATAGGAACGTATTGATTAAGTTTCAATGCATTCCTATGGGAAACTGGGACTCGCTAGACGAAAAATTAGTTACACGAATTGACCTGTGGAACGAATTAATTTCGTCTAGCGAGGCACCACTGTACCCTGATGTTGAAACGGAGGAAGGAACAAGCTGCATTGGCCCCAGGCCAATGAGGTGCCAGGAATAGGCTGCCTCAAACCGCAGGGACGGTGCAGCTTGTTCCCAGCTGAATGAGCCCCAATTTCCTTCTGGCTCGAGGCATCTGGGCTCACAAGAGCAGGTTAATGAAGTCCCTACCCTGGGCTTCTTTAAACTGCTCTTCTGGGGAACGTGTGGGTGCCTCAGCAGAGCAGTTTGAAGAAGCCTAGGGAGGATCAGCCCGGAGATGCACCTCCCTCTGCAGTATGAGGGACAGAGCACAAAGGCAGCTTCACCCGGTAACATATCACAGGTGAAACCGATGCTGCTCCTAGCAGCCCTGGTAGCAGAGCGACGAAGCAGCAGCATTGGTTTCACCTGCGATATGTTACCGGGTGAAGCCGCCATTGTGTTCTGCCCCTCATACCAGGCCTGGGTCATGTATCCATACATTGCCCAGGCCTAATGGCTGGCAAAGCAGTGGAGACACTGTGGCCAGCTCTTTCCTTCACCGAGCTCCAGCAGATTCCTCACATGATGGCCCAATGCCTTCAGCCAGCCACAGCCTCCACATGAGTGTGCCCAGCATGCTGCTTTGCGAGGCTGGGATCGTTCGGTCCAACCCCCAGCCTCACAGAGCTGCCAGGGCAGTGTGACTGTGCCCTGCAGCAGTGGTGTTGGGGATGAGGGCTGGGCAATGTTAGGTTTTCAACATCACGGTTCGGCAATAATCCACGGGGTAAAACTGCGTCGGCTCCCACCGCAGGAGCTGAAGCGCTTTTGCCCCCCAGCCTGCTGCTCAGCTGGGTGGCAAAAATGCTCCTGCCCCCTAGCTGAGTGAGCACCAATGGCCCTGCTGTTTGAGCAGCAGGGATATTAGGGCTCCTTTGTGAGGCTGCCAGCGCGCTACCTCACCCCCTGAAGACAGACTAGGCACCAGTGGTTTTAAAGCACACAGAGCCTGTTAGGCTCCATGTGTCTGCGTGCTTTCCATGCCTCCCAGGCGAAGGGTGCAAAGCCACTCTGTCCGTGCCACGTGGAGCAGGGCTGCTGGCAAGCGCTGGGCCCGCCAGCAGCACCAGCCCCGCCTGGCTGAGCCCACCCAATCCCTGTGCCAAGGCAAGCATGTGCTGGCCTGCCTTGGGAGGGGGAGTCCAATGGAGGCCGCATTGCCGGGGGCTCCAGAAAACTGTTTAGCTGAGGCAAGGGCATGCTCTTCAACCAAGCAGTTTAAAGAAGCAGAGGGACTCAGGAGGTGGCAATTTCACTTGCGATACACGGCTGAGTGAAGCCATCATTGCAGTCAGCCTCTGATACTGGTCCTGGTCCTGGTCCATCACCCAGGCCTACATCTAGTGGGGGATTCAGCCTTCCCAATGCTTTCAAGGAAGGAACCCTGTGGAGGGCAGAACCTGGCAAGTGGGATTAAGACTACCCTGGTGGGGGGGGGGTGGCACATTCCTCACGACGCTCTGCGAGCCTCTCACCCACCCAGTGGCGTCTCAGCGGCACATCTCCAGGGGTGACAAGGTGGCGCGAGCAGCCACATGTAGAGAGGATCCTCCGTTCGCGGCTGCAGCCGCGAGCAGGGGATCCCGCCCCTCCCAGCCTCCCCAGCTCACCGTAAGCAGCTCCTGCTTTGCTGCTTGCCAGGGAGGGGCAGATGGGAGCTCCCCAGTTTGCTGTAAAGCGGCAGCCGCTTATGGCGAGCCGGGGACCCCCCTCCCAGCCTCCCTGGCTCTCTGTAAGCTACCCCCGCTTTACAGCGAGCCAGGGAGGGAGGGGGGAATGGCTGGGAGCCGTGGCTCCCAAGAGGATGCAGCTTTGCCAGCCCCCGGTTAGCCCTGCAGGATGGTGGGAGGTGGCAGCTCCAGTGGTACAGCGTGCCACCAGCCAACAAGGGCTTCACCTCAGGCACCAAGCCTCCTTGGTCCACCCCGTGGATGCATGAGGAGGTCAAGCAACATGATGGCATGACCCACTTCCTCCACTCCTAAAAAAACATGCTTTCAGTTGGCTTCTCAGAACTTGCGTACCTTGTTTCTCATTGCCCGCAGAAGATCTCTTACTGAGCCACCTTTATAGGATCGGAATCTTCGAAGATCTGCAAGAAGTAAAACTTGGAATGATTAAAAACTCAAGCCAAGCAGCCCATTTCTTTCCTCTTTGTAGCTGGATACCACAAAAGAAAAAGAAATAAAAGAAGTGGGTTTGCTTTTTGCAAGTGCTTTTTTACTCTATAGTGGAAGAGTGACCAGTAAGTCTTAAGAAGCCCCAACAAGTTTTAAATGAAGCTCACCTGTCTGCAAAGGGACCGTGATGTGCTCCCGCCAGTCCATGTTCACCACTGCTCTGCCTCCTTTCTCTAGCTCCTTTACTATTGGACCATCCAAGGATTCTTTTTCTATTCGATCACTCACATCCTGCAATTGATAACACACATTTATGGCCTGTTGACGTTCAGCTCCAGAATTATGTGCCCCCCCCCCTATCTGAAACCCTGGAGAGCTGCCGCCCTAGATGGGCAAATAGGCTGACTTGGTATAAGGCAGATTCCTGTGTTGAGTAAAAGGTGCCAGTAAATGGCAGAAGCCTAGTTCTCCAGCAGCCCCAAGCTTAGTGACTGCAGCTCCCTCAGCACAATCATCACTCCTTAGGCCCACATTTACCTATAAATGCAGTACAGTATAGGGTTCTGAAATCCTATATAATAAAGTCCCTGTGTCTCTGTGTCCAGATTCCCTGTGTCCCTTTGTCCGCGCTAATGCGCATGTGCCCCACGGACACAGGGACTGGACAGAGGCGGGACGTACACACACGTGCGTTCTCCCCCCCCCAACCCTCTGCCTCCCGTTCCCCTGCAGCGGCGGACCAAGATGGCGGCATTGGGCTCGGGGGCCGCGGCGGCGGGAGCCCGGTGCGGCTCCCGCCACGGGCCACGGCCCCGGAACCCGATGCCGCCATCTTGGTCCGCCGCCTCCGCCTCCTGACAACCCTACCTGGCCCATGGGAGGAGTGGCGGGGCCGCGGCCTTCCCTCCCTCTCTGCGCTTGGCTGCGGGACACGACGGGAGAGCGCTTTGTTTAATTGCGTTCCTGGCGCGCCCCGCGGCGGAGCGCAGAAAGGGAGGGAAGGCTGCGGCCCCGCCGCACCTCTAGCGCCCGTTTTCTTAACAGGCTGAATGAGACTAGTGTGTATATAATCCAGATTTAAGCTTGTGAAATTAAAATAGCAGACCACAGGGTTGCGACTCACCTGGAAAAACTGGAGTTGCTTTTCCAAACTCCAGAAAAATGGATGCTTTAGTACACAGTTAGCCGAAGGACGCTTCTGAGCATCTGTACTTATCATTTGCTCTATCAAGTCATGAGCAACTATGTCCTCTGTTGAAAAAAAGAGAAAGACATATGTATACACAAGAGTCTCTGCAACTTTGTGAAGTTCCACAAGCAAAGTTCAGTTTCCATTTGAACTCTGACTCTCCTACTATATCTATCTAACATGACTGTATTTTCTCCAAGTATAAATATACATTTATTTATTTTTTGGAAGCAACAGAAGTACAGAGCTCCACTTCACAATAATGGAAAACTTCTCTGTTTGCTTACCATGCTTCTCTAGATTGAGGAAGTCTAGGCTGTAGGCACCCAGCAAAATGTTGGCTTGCCGCTGCAGGGATTTGCCAAATGGATGGTTGCCTTCAGAGATCACGTAGTAGAAGACACATCCAGCTGAAAAAATATCCACTGTGTGTGTCTGTAAAAAGTATTTTAAAAGAGAGATTGCAAAGTATCAGCAAATGAAAAGTATGCAAGTTATTGGCAGCAACATAAGGGACTTTCTTGCACCCTTGGATGAGACCTGCAGGTATGAGATACATTCCAGACATCGTGATATTGATCAGCATATCACAGTATTTAGCTGCTGATATATTGCCATGTTGAAAACCAGATATGGCCCAGGCTCAAGTCCTAAGACGAAGTCCAGCCAACTTACCGGGTTCTCTTTGCAGTCCTCACTCAGTATCTCTGGAGCAATCCAGCCTTCAGTGCCTGGGACCCCGGACCGACGGCTGAAACTGTGCCTGCCCACTGCAAGCTTCTTGCAGAGGCCGAAGTCGGAAATCATGGCTTTGACCTTTCCGTGGGCATTCGGCATGGAGATGAGGATATTGTGAGGCTTCAGGTCTCTGTGCACTAATATAAAGAAAGTGGAGAGAGAGAGAGATTCTAAATAGTAAAAAGAGCCATTTAATTGCTTAAATACATTTCTCTTAATTAAATAGGCTTATGTTACATACTTTATTAGCACAGATCTTTCCCAGTTTTCCTTTAAATTTGCGTGGGCTGGAGGGCATTACTACCATACTTTGCACCAGAGGGAAACTCAGGTTCCTTACCTGCACTTTCAGATGCTGACCCCAGACCTCATGTGCTTCTAGCGAAGTATGTGATGTCACAACGGGACATAGTAAGGAAAGGTAAAAAGGTAAAGGACCCCTGGATGGTTAAGTCCAGTCAAAGGTGACTATGGGATTGCGGCACTCGATCTCGCTTTCAGGCCGAGGAAGCTGGCATTTGTCCACAGACAGACAGCATGACTAAACCGCTTCTGGCACAACGGGACACCGTGACGGAAACCAGAGCGCACAAAAATGTCATTTACCTTCCTGCTGCAGCAGTACCTATTTATCTACAGTGGAACCTCGGTTTATGAACACCTCGGTTTACGAATTTTTGGTTTACGAACGCCGCGGACCCATCTGGAACGGATTAATTCACTTTCCATTACTTTCAATGGGAAAGTTCGCTTCAGTTTATGAACGCTTCAGTTTATGAACAGACTTCCGGAACCAATTATACCCATGCTTCAGGTTAAGTACGCTTCAGGCTGAGTACTCTGCAGACCCGTCTGGAACGGATTAATCCACTTTCCATTACTTTCAATGGGAAAGTTCGCTTCAGTTTATGAACGTTTCAGTTTATGAACAGACTTCCGGAACCAATTGTGTTCATAAACCGAGGTACCACTGTACTCTCTTTTGAACTACTAGGTTGGCAGGAGCTGGGACAGAGAAACGGGAGCTCACTCCGTCGCCGGGATTTGAACTGCCGACCTTCCGATCGGCAAGCCCAAGTGGCTCAGTGGTTTTAGACCACAGCGCCACCCACGTTCCCAACAGGACTGGGGCCAGCAAACTTTTTCAGCACGGGGCCAGTCCTGTTAGAGATTCATTCCCCGTGTTTGCATTCATGGGATTGTTGTCTATCACATGACTGTATATGTTTTACATTCCACAGAGTGGGAAGTGACAGAAACTGGATGTTCGTGTTACTGTGTTTCCTGAAGTGGGACTATTGTCCTTTGTTCATTCTCTTTGCTGTCTGATGCTAGAGAGAGAGGAAGCCATGTTGCAATGCTCCGAGTATATTATATGCAAATAAAGTAGATTAGCCAAAATGCTGCGCTACTGAGTTCTGTTACGCAATTGCGCAAACTCTGTGGATCAGTAAGTGTGCTGATGTCGGTTTGCATCAGTTGCTGTGATGTTCGGGCTGGAGAAAGCTTTTGAAGCTCCCGAACGATCGCCCAGGAAGGAGAGAACAAGCCAGTCGGGCATGTGTCTCTGCCAGGGTCCTACTTGTGAGTCAGAGATCCTAACAGGATCTCTGTCCCTCAGACCTTGTGGGGGGCCGGACTATATTTTGGGGGAAAAACTGAACGAATTCCTATGTCCCACAAACAATCCAGAAATGCATTTTAAATAAAAGGACACATTCTACTCATGTAAAAACACACTGATTCCCGGACTGTCCACGGGCCGGATTTAGAAGGCAACTGGGCTGGATCTGGCCCCCGGGCCTTAGTTTGCCTACCCATGCAATAGGACATAGTATTTGCTGCTTTCCCTATCAAATTTGTTCTTGCCTTCCAAAACTGTTGAGGCTTCACTGGGGAGCACACACACACACTGTACTGGAGTGAGTTGTCATCTTTCCAAACCCTATTATAACTGAGCCCTTAACTAAGGCCTACTCTACAAAGGGGCACTGATGGCCTTATATCTAGCAATAATACTACTACTGTTGCTCCTTTCCAGCTCTAAGTATCTTAATTTTCTCTGAGAGAAAAAACTGAGCCACTGCAGTGGTTGGATATTAAAATAAAACTGTTCCTTACCAATATGGAGAGAGTGGAGATACGCAAGACCAGACATTGTCTGTTGCAAGAGGGTGATCGGCTGCAAACCATGCTGACTGAAGTCCTTCTGTTCCACATACTAGAATTGCATATAAACAAAGTCAAAATGAGTTTAAGGCTGCAGTCCTGCGCATACTTCCTTGGGAGTAAGCCTCACTCAGCACAGTGGAACTTGCTTCTGAGTGAACATGCAGAAGATTTAGCTGCACAGCTTGGTATTCCCTGTGCTCTGTGTATCATCTTGTATGCTTAGATTAGTGCTAATGGGAGAGAATTAGAAAAGAAGCAGTCCATTCGCCTCTAGTAACTTCCCTGGGTGTGATTCACTGCCATATTATGTACTGAAAATGTAGAATAGAAAAAAAATCTATTCAGATGCAAAGCAATCACCCCATCACACAGAAATAGATACAGTAAGCTTGCAACTTATGCACATTTAACGTGCGCTTGGCAATATGCTTAGGCATCCAGGAAAAGACTGAAAATCCCACCACCATTGAACCCAATATGTTTTGACTATATGCAATTTTGGCCTTAGGCAGGATCCCTGGAATGTAGCCCCTATGTAAGTTGTGGCCTTACTGTAACTTAAAATTTGTAGCTGCAGACGCATTAGGGAAGCTTTTAATGTTTAATAGATTATTGCATTTTAATGTTCTGTTCTGTTGGAAGCCGCCCAGACTGGCTGGGAAACTCAGCTAGATGGGCGGGTTAGAAATAACAATTAATAATAATAATAAATTGTTGTTGCTATTATTTATCATCATCATCATCATCATCATCATCCATAGTTTACCTCTTGTAAAGTCGCGGCACAGAGCTCAAGGGCTATGTATTGGAACTGACGGTCCTTTTCTGTGCAGAAATAGCGGATCACGTTTGGATGCTCATCAGATTCCCGCAACAGCTGCACCTCCCGGTCAGCGAAGCTGAAGCATTCAGGGAGAATTCTCTTCACGGCAACATCTCGATTGTCAAATGTCCCCCTGTAGATAACCAAGATACAGTAGAGAAGCTCCTTAGCATTGAACTGTGCCAGTGCATTTGCCTTACTGCAAAGGGTAAAAGCTAGCTTTGCAAGAACACCAAGTCTACTCTAATGGTGCAACAACCTGAATTTGTCAGTATGCCATCGAGTCCCTCCCACAATATAGCAACAGTCTGGAAGAAGCCTTTGCCTCTGGTGCTTTACCTGTAAACAATGGTTCCCTCAGCTCCGTGTCCAAGCACATCCTTTGGGTTGAACGAAATCTTTCCAACTGCTATAGTGGCCATGTTTTCATCTGGAGAAGGGCGGAGAGGAAAGGGGTGTGTGTGTGAATGAACATACCCATGGCACCTTTTAAGCACATATTCTCACATGGCACTTAAAAGGCTCACCATGAAAGGAAGGGAAGACATTTACGGTACTTTAAGGACTTAACAGGTTTCTTTCAAAACAAAGAAGGATTCAGATTTAGCAACACCAGTTGCAATAATAGAATGGTAGAGCTGGAAGTGACCCCAATCTAGTCCAGCCCCCTGTTAACGCAGGAATCTTTCACCCCATGTGGGTCTCAAACCTACAAACCTGGGATTAAGAATCTCACACTCTACCAACTGAGCTATCCGGCCTCATTTATGTTGTACGCTATTATAACCAAGCTGTGTAATCAGTCTGGAGGAGTAATAGCAAAGACCAACAATTGCATTGCCATAACCATGTTTTTATCCTTCACCCGACCTTCACCTGGCGGGAAGGATGAGCATTGCCTGTGTCTTTCTCCTTGACATTCTGCTGAAATCTCTAACGCCAACTGACGGTACAACTTGTGCACCGCTCTCCGCAATGGAGGCACACGGAGAAAGGTGCTCGGTGTCTGCCCCATCACTCCGGAGTTCTCTTCCAGCTGGTTGCTTGCCAAAAACTAAACCGGGAATGTGCTGTCTGTCCTAGCTTTTGGGCATTGGGATACAATACAAGGATTCCCAAGACTGACACCGCAATTAGGTAAGTCCTCGGTGTCATACAAGGTGAACTGAAACAACTTTATTGAAGAAGGAATAGATGTGTGCCAATTCATGTGTGTCTAACTTTCAAAAGATTCATTGAAAATAATAATCTCTGCACCTGATCCTGAAACAGACTGGAGACAGGGGGCTGTTGACATCTCTCCACCTAGGCTTGCTTAGACCTTGGGAGAAGTGCTGTCTTATAGTCTTAGGCTGTGTACACCCTCCCCATTTAGTTTGGATCCAAACTGCTGGTTTGGGCATTGGTCCACTTGCAGCATTAGCCACAATCCGTATCTATCCTAGGGCTGATTATAAAATACTGTGCCTTGATCCATTTTTTCTATCTGAATTTGGGGTGGGGGGACCGACAACCTAGCTGCGCTTTAAGCTGGCAATGTGCACACAGCCTGAATCTACAAGAAAAGGTTACGTTCGGTTTTATCACCTTCTTCTTGCTCAGTGGAAAGGCAGCTCCCGACATCAGAAGCAGAGACGTTGGAATAGGCAGAGTGGTTTGATGCTTTTGGAGACATGTTTGGTGAGCTGGTGGCCGAGCTCTCTGGCCTGGCGCAGGAGCCATCCAGGAATTCTGCCTCGGGTGGCAAGTCAAGGGGAGGATTGAAAGGTTGCTGCTGCAACAGCTGTATCTTCTCCTCCAGCTGTTTCTGGAATTGCTGATGTTGTCGCTGTTGCTGATTATGCACACTCTTAAGATGGGGGGGGGAGGAATATGGATGGAAATTAAACTTTATTTTGTGAATCTCCAACTGCTGCTTTTCTTGCCTTTAATGTTTACTTGTTTCATGGCTTTTGCCTCCATTCATGGTAGGATTTTCAATCAAGCTGAGGTTTCCATGAACAGAACCTTTGCTGATTCCTCCATCTCTGCGCAGCCCCCCCCCCACTTCCCCAAATCTCCAGAGAATTGGAACAGTGTGGGAGGCTGCAGGAGAAAGGAGAATTTGCAAAAATTGCCCAATCCCCTCCTGCAGAGCAAGGAGCACAGGGACACTTTGGATACAAATCCGCTATCAGGGTTAGCTTCAACATTAACAGCTTTAATTTTCACAGCTTCCAACCATGGAACGCTGGTTTCATACAGTGTCAATAAACGGGAAATTCATAGTGCAATTAATTTTAAATGCATTTCCCAATTTAAAAAAATGCACATTATAATTGTTTTACTTTGAGATCAAAACATGCACTTTTGTGGGAAGCAGCTGACATGGAGCTTCAAGCATTTTCCCAACCCCACACTTAGATGTAGCTACTTATCTTTGTCCCTCCTAATAGCGTGGGGCACTCCCAAACAATCAACTACAGTGGTATCCTCGGTTTTCTAACATTTCGGTTTTTGAATGCGCCTTGGAAGTCAAACAGCTTCTGCTGAGGTTCCCCCCCCCCCAATTTTCTCTACTGAATTTGCAGACTGCCCTTTGCGCCTCGGTTTTCGAAAGTTTCAGAAGTTGAATGGTCTTCTGGAATGGATTACGTTCAAAAACCCATTTCCACTGTATTTGATACAGAACAAAGATATCCCTGACTTAACTAAGGACCAGTTCTTGGAGTGCAGACTTTTAAGAAAGCTGTTTAGAAAATTAATATATAAACGTGCATTACTCTCTTGTACCTCATGGGTTATTTTAAAGATTACTTTGCTAGCTGCCATCAGGACTTGTCAAGGTCATGTTTGGGAGGGCATAAATTTAATAAAAACAACCCCAAAATGTCCATGCTCTTGCTGTTAGTCTGCACCAACAACGCCGGTCCTTCTTATCGATTCACAAGACTACCGTGCTGCAAACTATACTATCATGCTGCAAATTGGCCAATTACCATTGGATATGTGATGACAAAGGCTATCCAGCCAACAAGCAGGAAAGTGCTCAGGATGACGGTAGCCGTGTCCTTGAGAATGGAATCGACCGGAGCCTCTGGTCGAGGTGGCGTCTGGCCGGGGGTCTCTCCAGCATTCTCCGAAATGGGAGGAGGCAAGTCTTTGCTGGAACTGCCACCCATTTTGATTGCCTGAGAGAACCAAAGACGGCATTAGTTCAAGGGGCTTCCATGGAAGGAACGAATTCTATTATGGCTGCCCAGCTGCTTACGAAAAGGGCACTTGTCAACAAGGATAATGCAAAGTTAACAACGTACAATTAGGCAAAGGTCTGTTTTTAATGTTTCCTATGCCACCTTTCAGGGCAAAGCCCTCCCCCCCCAGGCAGCTTACATACCAAAATGAAACACGAAAATGAATACGAAACAAAATTGTCAATGCTTAAAAGATTGGGGGGGGGGGAGAGTGAAAAAAGTGGCTCAAAATTGCAAAGTGGTCAGTGTTTCTAAGCAAATATATCAAGAACTGATTCATGCTTTTCAAAGACATGATTCCGACCCAAGATAGTGAAAATCTTATTTGCGTGGCTATTAAGCAGATAGAAATAAAACAAGGGAACAAGCCTGCCATCCTTTAGAGCAGGCATCCCAAAACTTCGGCCCTCCAGATGTTTCGGACTACAATTCCCATCTTCCCCGACCACTGGTCCTGTTAGCTAGGGATCATGGGAGTTGTAGGCCAAAACATCTGGAGGGCCGCAGTTTGGGGATGCCTGCTTTAGAGCTTATTTCCTATGGACTTCCCTGGTCTTGCCAAACTGCTTTTGAAGCAGTTTGGCCATGTTTCTCAATAAACTCACTGTTGCATTTATTTAAATATAAAAAAATTACATATATATTAATACTCCTTTCTTAAATGGGGCTCCCTGTGTTCTCCCATTTAAGGGGCCGAGATCTTCCACGCCTGCTTAACTTTAGCAATACTGCTGCATCAGATGTTCCTGTTCACAAAGCCCACGAACTCACACTAATGAGTTTGTACCGAGTGGCTTTGGACGTTACCAACCTAGGCAGGAACAGGGTGTACAAGTTCCCCCGCTGCCTCTGAAAGAACATCGCATCTAAAATACAGCCTTCACACTGCTCACCAGCTGGGAGACCCACAAACTTCCTGGTTTGGGGAGAACGTAAAAGTCGTCTTTTGAATGAGATATTGTTGCAGAGCAACAGAAACAGAGGCCGATGTGTGCCTTTGCAGCATGGCAAACATCTCAATCGACTAAGCGAGAAACACACCTGACTGGAAAAATTAATGGATGATCTCCCTCTCCCCCCCCCCGGCCAATCTGTTTAAAAGCATGCACAACAAAAAAGTGCATCGTGTAATTCGCACGCATATGACTGAGGAATCCCATGCAAATCCTGTCTCCACCACCTCATTCACATGCATACATTTTACACAACGTGGAATATATTCTGTGATTACATTATCCTAATAACTCTGTTAAACGAGACCTTGTTTATTCACCAACCTGTTCAAAAGCAGCTTTGTCCGAATCCGCCGGGATCACATTTTCGTGCCTCTTTGGCAAATTGCTTGGGAATTTCTCCAGGATCTTTGTCGGGGCCGATAACGGTGTTTCGTGGTGCCCTGGAAACAAGAACATGCTTTCTGTTATTCCCAAGGGGAAAAGGAGGCCAAGAAAACAAAGATCAGATTGGGGATACATGCAGATGTCTTCTGAGTATGGCAACATGTGGCAACTCCACTGCATTGCAGCCAAGGTCCAACCAGCTCTTTCCAACAGTGTCCAACTTTGGGGAAGTTTGCAAGTACAAAGGCAACAACAGCTCCCCGACCCTTGCTTGTTCCCAGCACCTGTTATTTAGCAATAACTGGAACTGAACTGGCTCTGAACTTATGGAGAAGGGGTGGGGAACCTCAGGTCTAGGGGGTGGGTGGTCAAATGTGGCCCTCCACACCTCTTTCCCTGGCCCTTAGAACTCAGGGCATACCCCCTCATTGGCCCTGCTACACCCCCCCCCCAGCCTGACTTGAATGCATCCCTGCCTCTTGCCAATCTGGGTGGAGGGCAGAGGCAGGCATAAGTATGGCAACTTGGCCCTAGTCAAATGCAGAAACTAGTTCTATGAAATTTTGCCTCTGGCCCTGCCCACTATTGGTATGTGGCCCTTGGGAGGTTTCCCAGAAGGGAAGGTGGTCCTTAGGCTGCAAAAGGTTTCCCAGCTCTGATAGGGGCCCATTTAGCTATCACTAGCCTGCTAGTTGGATAGACACACCCTCTATGAATTTAATAGCTTTTTAAAGCTAATGGCCACCAATCCATAGAATTGTAGGGCTGGAAGCGTCGTCTAGTCCAACCCCCTGCAATGAAGGAATCTTTCCCCCAACACGTGTCTCGAACCCACATCCCTGAGATTAAGACGCTCTGTCGACTGAGCTGCATATTTGTGCGTAATTCATGATGTAGTTGAGAATTTCCTACAGTTAATTATGTACCAGTACATATTAAACTTTGGCATGTATTTTACCTTTACCTAATCCACAAGCATGTCTTGTAGCGATGGGCCTATAAATAAACAACCGCAAGCTTCAAACATCCAAAAACCCTTCCTGTAAAATGGTGTGTTAACTTGTAAATTAAATGATTTGCAAATGCCTGCTCATTAATTTTTTTAGTTCTTAAGTTCTTACTCGTGATATCTTATGAGCAAGGCAGGACTGAATATTTAAAATCATGAATTTGCATTTTGCATATCCCCTGGTAAACTCATGCATACCCTTAAATAATCTGAGGATATAATCTGCATTTTAAAATTTGAATTCTGTCCACCAGAGGGCAGTGCAATAAAGGAAAAAAAAATCCTGATGTTTACTTCCTGATACCTATTAAAAGCCAGTGATTCCTCAAATAGCGTAAACTGTTCTTCCGTTTAAATCCGGATGAAAACTTCAGATCTGTACTGGGGGTGATAACACACTCTTCAATTGTTACGCCGTGTGTTTTGGGACCCTCAATCAGTGGTATGGAACTTCCCCGGGGCTAGAAAGAGAGAGGGAGGGAAATTGTGCAATTACTTACTGTTCTTTGAATACAGTAATGCCACACTTAGAAAGATAACAATTTTTAAATTTTATTGGGTGTTCATTTTATACCACGGATGTTCAAGCCGACTTCTAACATATTAACAGATGTTTCAGGCAAACAATGAGCTCAAAGAACACGGGCCATAAAAAGCGCCTCTGTTGTTGACATACAGTAAGCTGCTCAGAATGCATTTTCTTTGGGTCATTAATTCAAGGGTGGACGTTGCAAAGAAGTACTTTAGCCCTGCTAATTATGGGATAAGACAAAGACAGTTTCTGAGTCTTGTACGGGAAGGGCTTCACTGATGAGATTGCTAAAATACTTTTAATAGATTAAGGTTTGGAGAGCAATTATCAAAGGAAAACGATGCAAATCCATTTACTTTTTTTCATTAAAGTGACACCATGGTTGCCACAGCTACTGCATCTAGAACAAGCTTGTGGAACTCGCTCCCGAATGAGATCTGAACATGACAAAATACTACCTTATTCCAGCAGGCATTTTAAGTCAACGTTTGAGGTTTGAGGATGACTTTGTATTGTTTTATTCTCTGTATGGTTCAATTTTATGTACGCTGCTTAGAATTGCTAATGATTAAACAGTTTATAAATGCCTTAAAATAAATAAGCAATTTCCCAGAGTCTTTTTCTGCTCCCCTTTCCCTATTTAAAATGGCCAGAATTACTATTATCTGCATGCTGAACTCATGTAGCTTGCGTTTTCTTTGGACAAAATAAGCCTTTGATTCTTATTTTCCCACAATTGGGACAAAAGATAAAATAAATAAATAAATAAAATTCACCCTAAGGCATTTATTCATTCATTTCATTTTTTTTAATCACTTCCAATGAAGCACCCCTATGGGACTGATAAATTAAAAACCATTTCACACCCAAGACAGATACCGACAGGCACACTATAGAAATTGAATTATGAATTCATATTGTGAAGAAATGCAGGAAAAGAGCTCAGGTTCCTTCCCCTGTTTTTTGCATCTGAATTCCAGATTCTGGAAATTGTCCTTCCTAAAGATGAGGCCTCTGCCCAGCTTACCATAATAGCCACTCCTTCATGAACCATCGATGGCGATGCATACAAGCCCGTAGAGTATTTCCCTACGTAGAGTGTTGGCCTAGAAGGGAGTCAGGAATAAAATATTACAATGCCTGCTGTTTACTTCTTTATTTAAGACACAGTTGTACTTTGGATCTCGAGCGCCTTGGCTCCCGAAAAAATTGGCTCCCAAACTATCAAAACCTGGAAGTGAGTATTCTGGTTTTCGAATGTTCTTTTGGAAGTCGAACGTCCAATGGAGCTTCCACGGCTTCTGATTGGCTGCAGGAGCTTCCTACAGCCAATCAGAAGCCGTGCTTTGGTTTTCGAATGTTTTGGAAGTTGGACTTCCGGAACGGATTCCATTTGACTTCCAAGGTATGACTGTACTTCTATACTTATTTTCAGGTGAACCCGAAACGGTTGAGAGACAAAGGTGTCGCCATACATATACAACACAACCTCTGGCAATTATCATTATATATTTCGTATGATAACGTCAAGGTGAGCAACTGGAAATATATGTACGAGAAAGACCAGGTCTGTTTTGGATAAGTGAAGCATGAAGTACCGTGTTTCTCCTAAAATAAGACGTGCCTCTAAAATAAGCCATGGCACGATCTTTTAAAGGCAAAAATATATAAGACATCCCCCCAAAATAAGACATGTTGGGGGTGCCGGTACCTACCCGACCCAGCGGGAGCCGGCAAACGCAGCAGCGCGCGCCAAGCCCCAGCCCAGCGGGAGCCCCAGCACAGAGACGCGCCGAGCTCCGACTGAACGGGCCCCAGGACCCGGCAGCGGGCGGCGCACGAAGCCGCAGGACCCGGCAGGAGCCGGCAGCAGCCCCAGCCGCGCCGCGCCGCCCGAAGCCCAGGGACCCGGCAGCGGGCTCAGCGGGCGGTGCGCGAAGTGGCAGGAGCCGGCAGGAGCCGGCAGCAGCCCCAGCCACGACGCGCCGCACCGCCCGAAGCCCAGGGACCCGGCAGCGGGCTCAGCGGGCGGCGTGCGAAGTGGCAGTAGCCGGCAGGAGCCGGCAGCAGCCCCAGCCACGACGCGCCGTACCGCCCGAAGCCCAGGGACCCGGCAGCGGGCTCAGCGGGTAGCACACGAAGTGGCAGGAGCCGGCAGGAGCCAGCAGCAGCCCCAGCCACGACGCGCCGCACCGCCCGAAGCCCAGGGACCCGGCAGCGGGCGGCGCGCGAAGTGGCAGGAGCCGGCAGGAGCCAGCAGCAGCCCCAGCCACGACGCGCCGCACCGCCCGAAGCCCAGGGACCCGGCAGCGGGCTCAGCGGGCGGCGCGCGAAGTGGCAGTAACCGGCAGAAGCCGGCAGCAGCCCCAGCCACGACGCGCCGCACCGCCCGAAGTCCAGGGACCCGGCAGCGGGCTCAGCGAGCGGCGGGCGAAGTGGCAGTAGCCGGCAGGAGCCGGCAGCAGCCCCAGCCACGACGCGCCGCACCGCCCGAAGCCCAGGGACCCGGCAGCGGGCTCAGCGGGCGGCGCGTGAAGTGGCAGGAGCCGGCAGGAGCCGGCAGCAGCCCCAGCCACGACGCGCCGCACCGCCCGAAGCCCAGGGACCCGGCAGCGGGCTCAGCGTGCGGCGTGCGAAGTGGCAGTAGCCGGCAGGAGCCAGCAGCAGCCCCAGCCACGACGCGCCGCACCGCACGAAGCCCAGGGACCCAGCAGCGGGCTCAGCGGGCGGCGCAAGAAAGCCCCGTACCATGCTCAATAAAAAAATAAGACATCCCCCGAAAATAAGCCGCAATGTGTTTTTTTAGAGAAAAAATAAATATAAGACGTGTCTTATTTTGGGAGAAACACGGTATCACAAACAGCTGTAACTAGGCCCAAATGTTCCAAAGGCTAAGTCTATAGCGACAGTCACAAAACCCCTGCTTCCATGCTAGTGCCATTCATCTCAATGGGCTACAACAGCTTCCTGTTTGCACGTCTGCATTCAAATCTGTATCTCCATTTTAAGCATTATGAATTATATATGGAAATACAGTTGCTATTTAAAAAATGTTTATAATGCTAATTACTTGACTTGGAAGGGCTGAACCCAAACTTTGCCTTATTAAATCCCATGGTGTCCTTGTATTTTGAAAATGCATTACAGTCATACCTTGGGAGTCAAACAGAATCTGTTCTGGAAGTCTGTTCAACTTCCAAAACAGTTTAGAAACCAAGGCGTGGCTTCCGAATGGCTGCAGGAAGTTCCTGCAGCCAATCGGAAGCTGCGGAAGTCGCGGCGGATGTTCGGGTTGCAAAGAACGTTCGCAAACCAAAACAATCACTTCAGGGTTTGCGGCGTTCAGGGCCCAAAATGTCCGAGTTCCAAGGTGTTCGACTTCCAAGGTACAACTGTACTTTCACAGAAATATCTTGAAATATCAAGTAAAATCTTTGAGCACGACTGCAGGATAGTAAACTGAATTGTGTAAGTGTTGTGTGTGTTTTTTATGGCGTATTGTAAAAACAAACATACAACTCCAGTCCTCTTAATTTCTTTACTTAAACATTTGTACATCCTCATCTCCTGTCACTCCAGGCCTTCCCAGATGACAAAAAGCCAAACAAACCTATAGCAGTGCTAGTTCCAATCCAAGAATAATAGTGAAATATATTACTTGCTACAGGGGGGGGAAATAGCTATGCTATCGCTAAGTAAGGTCATTGGCTGATTTTAAAAAATTGACCTGGATTCCTGTGGATCTGCCTATCTCATTTCAGCACCCCCAACACCTCCTAGTCACCATGAGATGTTGCACCTGGATGAATGTGGTGAAAATTGGGGGGCCCTCTTGTACAAACGTTAAGTGTCTCCCATGTATGGAAGCATTTTTTGGGGTCACAGTCATTATTGTAAGAACAGGGAAGAAATACACTATGGGCAAAGGAGAACCAAGCGTCTACCAATATATTTAAAGGGCAGGGGAGGGGGAACATTCACAAAAAGCAGGACAGGGTTATGGAGCAGGGATTTTGCTAGAAGATTTTAACATTTTAAGAGGCTACTGATATATGAGATATTCCTCAAACAGAAATCGAATAAATGATTTCAGTTTTAGGAATATCCCATTACATCTATCACATCTTGGATTTCTGTTTGGGTTATATTTTTGGGTTGGTGGGAATTGAGGCTGTCTGGCACTACACACACACACACACACACACACAGTAAAACAATCATTTGGAAAATCCCTCCGTGAACATGTGAATTAATATAGGGTGATTTCGTTACATAATCTGCAGAAGAAGCGAAGTGTACAATAATTATTCTTAAAAAATCATAGGTTACTTGTAGGCAATGGGAGACCAGAGTGAAAGCACATTTTAATTCCATGCTAGATAATAACCAAGTTGACCCGACACAATAAACACCTTTTTTTAATAATACCATTTAGAAGGGGCAGAGATTATACTCACATCAATTTGCTTTTGGCCTCTGTTTCTTTGGGAAAGGGATACTTCCACTTAGTGATGCGTCCAACTTCACCAGACATGAAGGTGAGGTAGCGCAGGGTCTCTATGCCCACATTTGTATGCATCACTTTCCACAACCCTTCCCGCTGCCAGATATAAAAGGCTACAACAGGGGAGCCGTAATTCTGGATCCACAAGACATCGCCGGACTCGCTGTCCACAGTTACCACCAGTCCATCTCCATTAGATGCAAAGTGGGACATTTCTGCAAGGTAAAGAGATGCAAGCAATCGCACGAAGCCTTTGTGAACCCATAGTTACATGAAATGTACAGTATTAGCATTTCAGCCTGAAATTAGAACCCCAGTTCTTACTATATTGGACGTCTTCATCAGGCAAGGTGGCTGCGTAGTCAAAGTAAGTGGCGTTCCATCGTAGCTCCTTACTCTTGGTATCATACATGGTGATGGTGTACTCTGTTAAAAAAAAAACCCCAAAATTTCAATTCATAAGCACCCACCACTCTTGCGGCACCTCCTGTAACCTTCAAAGTGTATTTCCCAGTTTCTGAGACTGCAAGTTGAGGAGTTCCTGGCTTCTGCGCTATGACTAATGATATGGTTACAAGACAGGATCTTGCACTACTGAAAAATGCTATCGAGTTAAAAGACCAAAGGCCACATTCAGACAGGAACGTGCAGGCGTTTTGGTTCCCATGGGTCCTTGGAACACAGGAAGTTGGCTTTACATCAAGTCAGACTATCAGTCCTTCTACTGTCTACTCTGACTGGCAGCAGTTCCCCTGAGATCTCAGGCAGGGACAGAGAATCATAGAATCATAGAGTTGGAAGAGACCACAAGGGCCATCCAGTCCAACCCCCTGCCAAGCAGGAAACACCATCAAAGCATTCTTGACATATGGCTGTCAAGCCTCTGCTTAAAGACCTCCAAAGAAGGAGACTCTACCACACTCCTTGGTAGCAAATTCCACTGCCGAACAGTTCTTACTGTCAGGAAGTTCTTCCTAATGTTTAGGTGGAATCTTCTTTCTTGAAGTTTGAATCCATTGCTCCGTGTCCGCTTCTCTGGAGCAGCAGAAAACAATCTTTCTCCCTCTTCCATATGACATCCTTTCATATATTTGAACATGGCTATCATATCACCCCTTAACCTTCTATTCTCCAGGCTAAACATACCCAGCTCCCTAAGCCGTTCCTCATAAGGCATCGTTTCCAGGCCTTTGACCATTTTGGTTGCCCTCTTCTGGACACGTTCCAGCTTGTCAGTATCCTTCTTGAACTGTGGTGCCCAGAACTGGACACAGTACTCCAGGTGAGGTCTGACCAGAGCAGAATACAGTGGTACTATTACTTCCCTAGATCTAGATGTTATACTCCTATTGATGCAGCCCAGAATTGCATTGGCTTTTTTAGCTGCTGCATCACACTGCTGACTCATGTCAAGTCTGTGGTCTACCAAGACTCCTAGGTCCTTTTCACATGTACTGCTCTCAAGCCAGGTGTCACCCATCCTGTATTTGTGCCTTTCATTTTTTTTGCCCAAGTGTAGTACCTTACATTTATCCTTGTTAAAATTCATCTTGTTTGCTTTGGCCCAGTTGTCTAATCTGTTAAGGTCATTTTGAAGTGTGATCCTGTCCTCTGGGGTATTAGCCACCCCTCCCAATTTGGTGTCGTCTGCAAACTTGCTCAGGATGCCCTCAAGCCCATCATCCAAGTCATTGATAAAGATGTTGAATAAGATGTTGAATAAATGAAATCATTAAAGTGGAATAAGACTGGGCCCAAGACAGAACCCTGTGGCACCCCACTAGTCACTACTCTCCAGGATGAGGAGGAGCCATTGATGAGCACCCTTTGGGTTCGGTCTTGTTTGCTTTGGCCCAGAAGTCTTTGCTATCAAGTCTTTGCTATCATCTGTTACCTGTTTTTTCTTTTTTAAAAAACAGGTGATGCCTGTAGGGATTGAACCTGCAACCAGCATGCAAAATACGTGCCGTTAAGACTAAGCTATGAGCCCGTCTTCCTAGCTCACTCCATTCTTAGCAGATTTCCTGGTAAGTACAAGCCACCAACATTCAGGTGCTCAAGAAAAATTATTGCTGCTCCCTCCCATCCCACACCCCTCGTGGCCAGCCAGACTTGCCTCTTTACTTTTTAGAAATGAAGTGGTGACAAGCTACATGGGACCTGCAGGCTCAGAGGCAGCCCATTAATAAGGTAAAAAAGGTAAAGGTAAAGGACCCCTGGGTGGTTAAGTCCAGTCCAAGGCGACTATGGGGTTGCAGTGCTCATCTTGCTTTTCAGGCTAAGGGAGCCGCCGTTTGTCCGCAGACAGCTTTCCGGGTCATGTGACCAGCATGACTAAACAACTCCTGGTGCAACAGGACACCGGGACGGAAATCAGAGCATGCAGAAATGCCGTTTACCTTCCCGCTGCAGCGGGACCTATTTATCTACTTGCACTGGCGTGCTTTCGAACTGCTAGGTTGGCAGGAGCTGGGACAGAGCAATGGGAGCTCAGCCCGTCATGGGGATTCGAACCGCCGACCTACCGATCAGCAAGCCCAAGAGGCTCAGTGGTTTAGACCACAGCGTCACCTGCATCCCTGCCCATGAACAACACCAGATACAGGTGGAGAGGGGGCCACCACTGCCTTCACAGGTTCCCAGCAGCAGGGGGTGGGCCACTGTGGCCATGAGGAAGCCTCATGGATCCTCCTTGCCCTTGTTCAACAGCCATTTCGACAAGACCCAAATAGTTTCTGGATGACGTGGTATAACTCGTTTCTGCCTGAACAAAATAAAACAACAAACAATCCACCAAAGGGCGAGCAGCCATTGTAAACTCCGTCGAATGCATGCAAACGGCACAGTCCCATTGTTAGGTGAAAGTTAATGATTTTTTAGCATGAAGCCTTCATCTAGATACGTTAAATAAACTTCATTACTATGAGCTTATTCCTTTCAGGTCTGGCTGGCTTGGCTTTCAAAAGTTACCTTTGAAGCAGGGGAGAGGTTTTGTGTGTGTGTGTGTGTTTGTGTGTGTGTTACCTGTTCGACCAAGATACAGGAGAGATGTAGACGGACACAGGCTTTCAGCAAATGAAGAAGTTAAGGTCTGCTGTTTTTCCCCTGTCATGAGGTCTACCACATACCAGCTGTCTTGCTTCTTTCCTAAATGGGAAACACCAGAATTTTAGCACTGCTATAATCAATTCTGAAAACACCCCGTTCCTCAGTTTCTTGCCAACCAGCAACTGGCTACTCAAAACATTGCTTTTACAGCACAGTGTGCTTTATGGTAGAGCTGGAGGTCACGTTCCTTTCTAGGCAACCTTCTAGGGGCAACATCGCTGGTGGTGGGCGGGGCCAGAAGCAAAAGTAGACAGAGCACATATCGCTCTGTAATTCCACCTGGGCAAGCAAGGAGCCCTATCGGAGCTCAATGATGCATGCTAGCCATGCAAAACCACTCAAGGATCTGGCAAGTCTGTGACTCCAGTCAACGTGTCGTCTGCAGAATGTAAAATTAAACCCAGCTATCCGAAACCTACATGGAGGTAGCTCTGGGTGGTGGTCTGGCTAAGACAGGTCTATTTTGAACATGAAAGAGATTATATACACACAAACACAAACACGTTTAAAAAGATCAGGGACAAAACAGTGCGCCACAAAATAGGTCATTTAACTAAAGGCAGGTGGTTTTGTTTGGTCATAAGGAATTAAAAGCTAGGCGTAAATACCAGAAAATGCCGATGGGGATAGAAGAGCTGGAAGAGGGGAAGTATTTCCATGCAACAACTTCTGTGACAGTGTACTAAAACGCACTCAAGTTAACTTTTAGGAAGCAAAAGCAAGCCTTACCCATGTACAGAATTCCATCTGAACTGCGGCACGGAGATGCTTGAACTAGCTCGGGAATGGTGAATGGCAGTTTCTGGAAGAGAAAGATTCACTTTAGCCATCTCAATTTCATATTCAGCATTCACCGAGATGACAAGAAATCAGCAGCAAACGCCATTTCTAAGCGTGCTGTCGTTTTAGGGTTGAAGGAGTTTAGGGGTTTGCCTGCTCCGGCAGATTTAATGGACGTCAGGGCAATTTGGGCTTATCTGCAATCTGCATGTACCCTGCGTCATATGACACGGCAAAAGGCTTGCATCGGTGAGGCTGTGACCTGGATACATTTCCACTGCTACAACAACATATCATCGCTTAAAGTTCAAGGATAAAAATTCAGAGATGGCAATTGCTTCTGAAGGAAGAGCCTGATGATGTTCTTTATTCCCCTTTTGCTCTTCCACTCCCGGTTATTGAAAATGGAAGGTCTGCTCTTTTCTCCCCACACCAGACGTTATTACATATTGCAACACGGCTCACATGCCCTAGATAGAATCTTGGGTCTCCATTTTGAGAAATACCACAGGAAAGAGAAGCAGATGTTATCTCCCCCCCTCTCTCTCCCTCCTAAACGTTCAAATGTGCATTTTTCGCAAGAAGGGGGCAGGGTAACGGTGACAATTTAGGCGCCACTTGCTCCCACGAAGCCCCAACGCATAGTATACTAATATGGAACAATGAGCAGAAAACAGACAGATATAAATGCATTTTAGTACCAAACAGAAACACAGACTGACTTTTAAGTATTTTTTTTTAAAGGATCACGTTCTTCCTCCTCACCATTTTATCCTCACAGTGTATGTTAGACTAAGACCTCCACCTCCATCGTTCTGCCCTGACACTGAGGTCCAGTACCGAGGGCCTTCTGGCGGTTCCCTCGTTGCGAGAAGCCAAGTTACAGAGAACCAGGCAGAGGGCCTTCTCGGTAGTGGCACCCGCCCTGTGGAACGCCCTCCCACCAGATGTCAAAGAGAAAAACAACTACAGTACCAGACTTTTAGAGGACATCTGAAGGCAGCCCTGTTTAGGGAAGCTATTAATGTTTAATAAATTATTGTATTTTAATATTTCTGTTGGAAGCCGCCCAGAGTGGCTGGGGAAACCCAGCCAGGTGGGCAGGGTATAAATTTATTATTATTATTATTATTATTATTATTATTATTATTAATTGGCAGGCTGGCCCAAAGAACCTTGATCTCCTCAGTCCACGTCTGGTGCTTCCTCTACCAAACCGGCCAACCAAATCTGACAGCCTTCTGCGTTGATTTTGATATACTTATTTCATTGCAGAAGTTCACGTCCGACGTGCAGCAAGATCTTGAGAGCACTGATGCTGCACTCACAGAAGGCGTCCTGAGGGTCATCTAGAGCAACCCCCTGCCAAGGCTCCAGCAGATACTCTTAGGATAGGTTTCATGTATCTAGGTGCCTAGGACACATGGCCATCGCTCAAGTCTGTGCAGCACTAAACTGGGCCATATGCAGAGGAATGCCATGTGTTGGGCTCCATGCATGTAAGCCACTATGGAAACATGAAGCCCAACAAAGAGGTGCCAGTCTGTTTGGCACCTCTGCCACAGGCAGTAAGGGCAGAGTAGCACGATCCTGATCAATGTGGGATCTGAATGCCTGCACTGAGCTAAAAAAGAAGAAGAGTTTGGATCTGATATCCCGCTTTATCACTACCTGAAGGAGTCTCAAAGCGGCTAACATTCTCATTTCCCTTCCTCCCCCACAACAAACACTCTGTGAGGTGAGTGAGGCTGAGAGACCTGCAGCTGCATGTGGAGGAGCGGAGACATGAACCTGGTTCCCCAGATTACGAGTCTACCGCTCTTAACCACTACACCACACTGGCTCCTCCAACATTTCGCAGGTGAAAATGAGGTGTTTTGTGGCATCCTTATTCTCACACCAGCCTCACCTCTCCCCAATTTTTAGATGATAATCTTTATTGTCATTGTCCCATACAGAACAACGAAACTGAAAAAACTCTACAGTCAAAACCAACAAGCCTGCTATCCCATCCTGATTCCCCCTCCCCACAGACTCTGATACCCCATAATTAAATAAAATATACTCCCATAAAGAATACCTTACTCAAGAGATTTTATTTCTAATTATAATTGTTGGGGGGGGGAACTAGGGTTGCCATTATTTCAAAAAGTGAAAAATCCAGACAGAAAAGTTGTTAAGCGTTTTGCCCAAAGTTATTGAGTTGAGTTGTGTGTGTGTTTGTTTTGCAAAATCTCAAGAGAGGGAAAATGAACGACACTGCCGACATGGGTTGTCGTTTTCTTGGATGTTTCAGTGATTTCCATCCAGACACTTGTTTCCGATGGCTGATTGCCGGCTGTTTCCGGAAAATTCCGGACGTATGGCAACACTATGAAAACTCAAGAATTTGCAACTCCAACATCTCTGTGTGCGTGCTCACGCACACATACTTTAAAAAAAATGCATCCTCAAAGCATTAAAGGTGCATAGCCACTTCAGTCAACTCCCATGCTTGTGAGAAGGGTAAGAATTCCTTCTTGTGCCTAGCAGTACACATTAACAGCAGATTGCGTATCCTCCTGAAGAAATTGGGGAAAGCTCTAAGATCACAGGTGCATTTTACAGCAGATGGTAGGCAATTTTCCTTTCTTTGTGGGTAGATGTAAAAAAATGTAGCGTAGCAGCTACCCCCAGGACCTTAATGTACTTTCCAAAGTCTAGAAGGGTGTCCTTCCACTATGTAATTTTTATCAACGTTCAAAAGGGCAGAAGAGATCAAAAGACAGAATATTCAGGAAAAGTCTGCCACCTACACAAAAAACAAAGGGTGCACCAGGAACACAAGCCACTGCCATATGCCAGCTCCATTGTTCATGTGTAGCCCATGCAGAGACTCTTGGACAGAGAGAGGTCTTTCTACCTGGTTCTTAAAAACAACAAGCCCTTGAGATACCAGGGATTTGCCTTGTGCATGCAAGGCATTTTGCTCACCCGCTGTGTCTTTTGGGGCGAGAGAAAATATTTATTTGCTGCTGTTATATTGAGGAAGTTGTAACAGATTGAGGAAAAGAAACTCACCCGAAGCCATTATTTATCTCTTTAATTCATCACAAAAAAACTGCAGCTCTGAAGCAACTATGCAACGAGCATCTGTAAGGATGTCTGATCATGGCTGTTTAACACTCCATCTATTTGGAAAGAACTACAGAGGCAGCATGTACTGAAATTAATACTGGAAGCAATACAAAAAAAAGGGACCCAGGTATTCCTGGAATAAGTTGTAGTTCTTGACAAGGTTGCTGAATAGTGTGATTCCTTAAGGCTATAATTAAGTGCCCAAGAACTGGTTAATCTCTTGCAAATTGCTGCATGTGTAGTACAATTGAAAAATTATCCAAAGTGTCTGATAAGACTCCCGTACATTAGACATATTATAAAGTGCCAGAAACATGTTCATGAAGCTCACAATGAACTTCGTAAACGGTTCGTTTCCTTCCTGCTCTTGCAGCAAGTGTCTGGGAAACCAGAAAAGCTGGCACCATGATGTGGGTGTATCCATTCCTGGAAATGGGTTCCCAAAGTTGGCGCCAAAACTTGACAATCTCATTGCCAAAGTAGGACATGATTCTGGTAAGTGCAAGAACTGCCTAAATCTCTGCACAACGTAACTATCGATGGATACGTCTGCTACCTAGAGGAATAGTAAGTAGATTTGTCTGTGGGTCTGTTCCTTATTTGAACGAAGAGCGCCACAATCCCTGGTTATGTTTGCATATGATGCATCTTTCCCCCTTTTGCTACATTGGCTGATTCTCACGTAACATCAAAGGTCAACTAGGCTCACACTCCTTCCTGCCCTTTCTTACCCCCACCCCTGCCTGTTCCAATTTTCCCGTCCAGCTTCCGAGTTCAGGCAAATCTTAAGTTTGCAGTTATGTATGAATTGGTGAACTATGACATCCTTGCCCCCTGAACCAGAACGGGAAAACTTTGGCCACAAGACCAGATTTGTTCACATGCACTGGAATAAAGATAGGATGCTCTTTGAAGGATGGGCATGCTTCTTTCTGCAGACTTACTTTTTTTAAAAAAAAACCAAAGCTGGCAGAAAAGACATGCTCTGAGCAGCAGGGATAACCTTTAGGTGTGCTAAAAGAAAGCATGGCTTGTGTCGCCGTGTGTCTTATTCTATTGAAACAATGCAGCTATTGTCTGATTAGGGTATATACGTACGGTCAAGCCTTCATTATTCTTGCCACCAAGCGTGTACAGACTTCCATCATTCGGATCGGGAAGAAAGGCCGGTCTAGGACTTAAGAAGTTATTAAAACAGCAATTAACGTTGCGCACTGGGGGTGAGCACAACAGTATTCAGTTTTTGCTTCCTGGTGAAGGCAGCTACTTCTCTCTCTCTTTAGGGGGAAAAAGTGAAATGTGATTTATTTATTTATTTTAACTTGGCACAGCACATGAAACCACCAGAGACCCAGTCCCACATGGGATGGGATAAACACAGTCATTTTGCAAGTAACGTGCCACCTTTCCATTGAAGTTAGTTTGATGACTTTGTTCCAGTCTTCAGTGCTCCTTCCTAAAAACATTCCTTTATCTTAAGTACATTGCTGTTTCCATAAATCTTTAGATCTGGTACCATAGAGGGCTGAAATCGGTTAGCTGATAGAAAAATACAAATCAAAATGCACTAATGGCTAAGGATCTTTATTCTCACCCGAATAATTAGAATAGTAGAATTCTAACTACTGATTTAAAAGGGGAGAAAAAGAAAAAGAAAGCCCTAATATCCGCATACAACTAGAGAAAATGATAAAGAGTTCTGGGGTGCAGAGCAGGGCTGCACAACTTCAGACCGAAGGGTGCCATTTTGAATGCTCTCCTGTATGAAAAACACCACCCAAGCAGAACAAAAAGCAAAAATGCTAGAACTTCAGAAGGAAAGGGTGTAGCCCAGCTAGGGGCAGCCCAAGGTGTTTCAGTACCTGCCACACTGCCAGGGCAGAGCGGGGGGAGCTCCACCACTCCCGGCACCAAAGCTGAGAAGCGGGATGCCCCCCCCCCCCCGTAGCTGACCTGGCAGGATGGCCGGCATTCCACAGAGCTTTGCTGCCAGTCCCTCTCTGCGCCTAAAGGCCAGGGGAAACCAGCGACAAAGCTGGCTGGCAAACAAGGGCTGCTGCCCCTTGCAGCTAGTGCCTGATCCTACCTAATGGGCGGGCCGGCTCCAAGTGCATCCCACAATGCTATTGTGCTCGTTTTGTTAATGCACGCAGGCATGAAAAATGGCACCTCTTGCCGTGCACCCTGACGAAGCACAGTCCATTCTATCAGCTACCTATGCTAGACAGGACTCAACTTTGTGCTTCAAAAATAAATATCTTGGACATTCTGTAAAAGACTGCAGTCATACTCCTGAATGCCTTGCGAGTCCAATGTTTTGGCTCCCAAACGCTGCAAACCCGGAAGTGAGTGTTCCAGTTTGCAAACGTTCTTTGGAGCCCGAACAGGAGCTTTTTGCAGCCAATCGGAAGCCACACCTTGGTTTCCAAACGTTTCGGAAGTCAAGTGTACTCCTGGAACGGATTCAGTTTGACTTCCGAGGTACCACTGTATAGGAAGCGGTAACCAAAAGGAAGGGGGGAATTATATCTGCCTCGCCCACTGTGAAAATGTTAAAGGTGCATTCGTTCATTCTGGCTTTGGGGAGAAGGTAATCTGGTGTTTAACCGAATTCGTATTGTCTGCTGTGCTATGTAAATGGTTTAATTATTGCTGCGATGATTAATACAATCAATTTGACGATGCTGTAAGTCACCCTTCTTAAATTGTGGTTTGGGCAATCCCTGCAAACCAGGATATGAAACCAGAATTTGATCCTGTTTCCAGCTGGGTAAAGCCATGGTTTATCGTTCTGAAATTTGTTATATGTGAATAGCTCCATCGACTTCAATTACCAAGTCATGTTACATGAAATAACTTGATGGTGACAGCTTAGTTACGATCACAATTTGGAATTGGTACACACGTTGCTGTGTGCAAAAACCCGATCTTTAAAATGTTAAGTATGTTTGGAAACTAGTTTGTAGGAGGTTGTGCAATTTTGAAAATTAAATCTTAGAATATTTTCCATGGCAATATGGAGCCCTGGTCTTGAGAGACCATATTGCTCTCCACCACAATATTCTTATAAGGGTGACTACATTTTGGACAAGCCAGGTTATATTTTAGTTCTCGGGAATGTTTGCAATAATGCTACTCCTTGCTGACATCAAAACAACCCACACTTACTGTAAGTTAACATGTTTTACTTGTCTTGCGCTTTTGGCTTTAACAGCAGCCTGACGTGCAGAAATTTAACAGGTGAATTTTCTTCCAGCATAGAGTTAAGTCACTAAAAAAACTTCCCGTGTGTTAATTTCTGATTTAGTTAAAAGTATGGCCACAGGCCAAGTAAAAAGCTGGCGAGATCAGCTAGCTATAGGGCATTCATTAAAATAAAATAATATTCTGGAAAGCACAATGTCAGCATAAGGCTTCCTGGCATCTCTGTAATGAAATGTAATTCAAAAATCACTTTTACAGCACAATAACTAAGTGTGCTCACTTAAAAGACAATGAAACTTGCTTCCAAATTAATATGCTCGGAACAAGCTGCCAAACAGGCCCAGGTAACCTACTTAAAATGGAAATATGGCCAAGGATTTTTAGAAGCCTAGGGGTAAGGACTATGAAAGTGCTTGCAGAATGAGGCTTCCCCACATCTCTCTTCTACTTCGGTCTTTTGCCCCTTTTCCCACAAAGCCTGTCCTGGGGGTCAGTGGATCCTCAGAAACAGTGTGGGAAGTATTATAGGGCTGCATCTGCAAAGAGGAGATAAATGGAAATCAGAGACAACTGTGACCCCTTGAAAATCACTCTGCAAGAAGAAACATTTTCTACTTTCTATTGGGAAGACAAAGTAAGTTTTGTTTGGGGGCTAAGTGAGCCGCAGAACTGCACAAGGGCTGAATTTGTCTCCCTTTCCTAGTGTAGATATTCAGCTGGTAATCCAAAAATACCAGATTATGGCAAAAGCAGCCTTCTTCGCCCTTCTAGAGTTCTGGAGTTTCCCCACTTCCTCTGTGGAGTTTGGCATACAGTCATACCTTGGTTTGAGAACGCTGCAGTTTGAGTACTTTCGGTTTAAGTACTCTGCGGACCCGGAAGTGTTTACTTCTGGGTTCCGCGGCGCGCGCATGCACAGAAGCAATCTGCGCTGCGCGCGCATGCATAAAAATGATCCGCTGCGCGTGCATGTGCAGAAGCGCTCCGCGCACGTGCGAAAATGGCACTTGGTTTAAATACTTTTCGGGGAGCGAATGGCTCCCCAGAACGAATTGAATACTTAAACCGAGGTACGACTGTAGAGAGATTTTGAGGATGGAATGGACTGGAGACTTCTTCGCCTGATGCATTCATATACTATCGTTTGCAAGCACGAGATTCATCTTACTGAATTGTGACCTTTGCATCAGCTACCTGGGCTAATTCACTGACTACCCTGTAACTTTAAAGCGCTTGCATGGACGACTTGTCCAGGTTTGTATCTGCAGGAGTCAGGGGAGGGGGGGAGAAAGAAAGAGAGCAGACTTACTCTTCCACATGTAGAGGCACCTGAAGCACAGGATCTGCAGAAACAAAAACAACAGAAAGTCGAGGTGAAAGCAATTCAGCAACCTGACCTGACATCAAGCCTGTACTCTATGCTTCACCTGTTGAGGAGATTACAGGTTTGCAGGAACCAAGTCCCAATAATAACAAGACCCAGGAAGCAAAGGCTGGGCAGCGGCCTGGGTACTAGGGTGGGTCATAAAAAACTTTCTTTGGAAAATGTTTCCTCCCTTGATCTTATATCAGGCGTATGGTATAAACATAGTCAAATTTCAAATTTGGGACAAATCGGTTAATATTTAGACCCTGCTCCTACAGATTGAAATTTTGCCTCACTACGAGTGATGAAAACATAGGAATTTGACTCATTTATTCTCTGTATGTTAAATTGTGAACTAATAAACATAAATTTTAGGTTTTATGTAGAGCAATAATAGTTGCATACTATTATTTTCTGCAATATTTATTTATTTAAGATAAAACATGTTAATAATTTACATGAAAAACCAATGGTTTTGAACAAATTATATGGAACAATTAAGCATCATTATGTTTATTAGTTCACAATTTAACATACAGAGAATAAATGAGTCAAATTCCTATGTTTTCATCACTCGTAGTGAGGCAAAATTTCAATCTGTAGGAGCAGGGTCTAAATATTAACCGATTTGTCCCAAATTTGAAATTTGACTATGTTTATACCATATGCCTGATATAAGATCAAGGGAGGAAACATTTTCCAAAAAAAGTTTTTTATGACCCACCCTACTGGGTACTGTATAATGTGGGCCTTGATATACCACTTGAAGGTTTCTGAGTTTGGAAAGTCCTGTCCAGCTCACTGTTCACACAAATCATTTGTTAGCTTGCCTCATTTCGTCCCACCTACTCAACTATTTTATCACTTTTGCCCCTTCCCCTATTATGTACCATTAAAAAACAGTTGGAAGTTATTTGCAGCAGGAACCTGTCTTTGCTTATCTTATTCTTGCACATTATAATTTATACCAATTGCACTGTATGGCCCTTGACTCCACTAAACTTCCCAGAAACTTAAGGATCTGTTCCCTTGTCACGGAGTAATTGATGCACTGTAATATTCAAGAAGACAGAAAGCTGATGGAAACCTGATAAGTGGGGGGGGGGCAGAATATCGCCTGCATTGAAGATCATTTCAAGAGATAAGACATGGAGAGAGGGATGCTTTGTGAATAGCGCTCAGTTCCTCTCTCTAACGGTAGTGGTTTCCTCCAGAATGGGCAACAGTTTACCTCATCATTGCCAATCTACTTTTTTTTTAATTTTTTAGTGTTTTCCCATGTTTCTCCTCAGCTAAGGGACATAAGCCACTTTAAAAGAAAGTTGCAGGAAGGAAACCACTAATTAAAGAGCCAAGAGCAGAAAGAAGCTGGGTCTTTGCTGAAAAATGAACTTGCTACACATATATTAGGCATAGCTGCCAAGTTATCCCTTTTTTAAAGGGATTTTCCCTTATGCTGAATAGGCTTCCTCGCGAGAAAAGGGAAAACTTGGCAGCTATGATATTAGGATCCTGCCCATGGGGAATGGAATGGGGAATATGGTGTTGTTTTAATTCCGCTATCAGCTGCTCTCAGGAGAGCAACGCCACAGGAACAGTGCAGGATCGGGCCAGAGGCCCATCTAAACCACCATCCGGATCTCTCAATGGCCAACCAAACTGCCTACAAGAAAGCCCACGAGGCAGGATCTGAGCGCGATAGCACTGTCCCCTTCTGTGGTTTCCAGCAACTGCTCCTCAGAAACATTATCGCCTCTGACCTGTGCTTCTGAAAAAGCTCAGGGTGCTAAAAAATTTATTGGTTACGTAAGCTTGAGGGGTAAGGGAAATAAAAGTGTGTGTGTGTGTGTGCGCACACGCGTGCACACACACACAAATTGTTTAAGGATTACATCTAATGCACACTTAATTGGAGTAAGTCCCACTGAAAAGAGAGGACTTACTTCCTTGTAAACAGCCATACATTTCATTCAATAGCTGTACAAGCCTGAACTGTTCTCTCTCTCCTTCTATTGCTTGTTAAGTGGAAAACACACAGGCACACTGCTGCATCCTCACCTGTCTGGAATAATTTTAAGTGTATGGAAAAATTTAGAAATAAGAGATTTTTAACAGACCCCCCCCCCTGGCCTTAGCAGATTAAAGCAGTAAGTACAGTGAATTAAAAAGCAAAACAAAAGCAGGTCTACAAGCAAACAATATCTACTGCTACAAACGTTTTTAGATCAGCTTCCTCCTCAAGCAAACAAAATGATGCAAGAGCAAAGAAATAAGAACAGGCAGGCCTCTTACAAACAGGCTCCTGACTGCTTTGTGCCAGGCAATCCCTTCTGCAAAAACAGGGCTGCCACCTTTTGCTGGCAAAGCTTAGCTGTTCATGTTTCCTCCCATTACTGGATCTCCACACCAGTAGCTAATGCCACCCCTGTTGAATTCCTGCTTGCCAAACAACTTTTATAAAGGCGCATTTAATCTCGGTAGGATACCACAAACATCTGTTTTGCCATGTGCCCAAACAGCAGCAACCTTTAACCTACTGTGTTTGTTTGTTTTTTCCACCATGTGTACACAAGGCAGAACAGGCAACCAGGTCATTGCCAGGCATTATTGTACAGGCACCGTTCTTACATACATGGAAGTGTAGGATATCGCCTTATGCATTAGTGTGTGTGTGTGTTTTACCATTTTCAGATGATGCCAATAAAGGTTTTGATTGATTGATTGATTGATACCATTTTCAGACCCAGCACCTATCTGGACCCCCAATCTGAGGATCCATTTAATTTTTAGCTAGTCACATGCCCGCCTCTTTCTGCAAGCCTTTTTCTTTGCCCCCACCTTTCCTCTTTTTTCTTTTCTTTTTTTAAACACACATCTCAAATGGTGATGGTGTCACTACCCATCCTAAATCAGAGCACAACCCAGCCCAGGGCCCACACATTCAAGCTGACAGTTGTTCCAAAATAGTGTGATAGAGGGACAGTACTTTGTTTTTCGTTGCTGCCTTTAAGGCTCTTCAAATCTCAAGCACGTCCATGGCAGTACAAATTTCACTGATGCATGACAATGAGGAAGGATTACCAAATATTTTTGCTTGTATTATGTTACATCCCCACCGTTCCTTAATAGTGGAACTGAAGATGCAAGTATTGGGACTTGTTTTCAACTGGTAGGATCCAAAAGGCTCAGTCTAGACCAGGGGTCAGCAAACGTTTTCAGCAGGGGGTCGGTTCACTGTCCCTCAGACCTTGTGGGGGGCCGGACTATATTTTGGAAAAATATATGAACGAATTCCTATGCCCCACAAATAACCCCAGAGGTGCATTTTAAATAAAAGGACACATTCTACTCATGTAAAAACACCAGGCAGGCCCCACAAATAATCCAGAGATGCATTTTAAAAGGACACATTCTTCTCATGTAAAAACATGCTGATTCCTGGACCGTCCGCGGGCCGGATTTAGAAGGCGATTGGGCCACATCCAGTCCCCGGGCCTTAGTTTGGGGACCCTTGGTCTAGACAGCAATCTTCCTAAAGAGACCCTGAACACCCTCAACACATCAACTTCCAAAGTACTCATCCTTAGGCAAAACCATTAACTCTTAAAATTCTGAAGATGTCCCCCCTCCTACAAATTGAGGGGTTCTTTTATTTCGTAAGTTATATAAGTCTTGATTGTAACAAACAAACAAGCCTCACAGCAGTTTACAATCAGCCATTTGAATTCTGAACATTTAGGACACATACCGTACTTTTCTGTGTATAAGACGAGCTTTTTTTACTCTAAAATACACGGATAGAGCATAGGGGAGACAGGTGATTGGTTGCAGCCGTGAGCTGCAGCTTGTCAGTGGTGATTTGGTGGGTGATTGGTTGCTGTGGCAAGGGCTGATGTGGATTGGCTGCTGCTGCAGCAATTGGGTGCGCACCCCCACCAAAAAAGCTCAACAACCTTGGGCAAAGCTCAACAACTCTGGGCCATCTCTCTCCCCCCCCCCCCCGTTTTCTTAGAGTCCCCTAAAATAGGGGGCGTGTTATACACGGAAAAATAGGGTAAGTATCCCATGTTTTTGAGTTGCTGTGAGCAAAAATAAGGGTGAGAGAGATGTTTTAGGCTAGAAATAAAGGGGATCTGCAACAGCATGCTGTTGTGTGGAATTCAGGTTCGAACCAGCCAGCCATGCCCTTTCCAGGGTACTCCATTCCACACCCCACCTCCAGAGGAAACTTACCAGGGAGTTTCTCACCTCCCAAGCTTTAAAAAAAACTAAACTTCTGAAACTGTGGGTATTCCCAAGCCTTCCCTCTAGTAGCATTTTGGCCACATAAAGAACAACTTTCAGAGAATTGATATTATTGAACTTACTGGTAGCTAGAAGAGCCAAGCAAAATTCAGCTAGATGTTCTGCACACAGGCCATACATTGCCTGGCATATCATATAATGAAGATTAATCTGAATGTTCAAACAAAGGTGACTGTATGGAACAAGAGAAAGAACCATGGCCTAAAGTATTTGTTTGAAACCAGCTGGTTTAAATAAAAAATTAAGGAAGGAGAGAGAACATGGTGGCTACTCATCAAGTGTTTAAAAGAAGAAGAAAATGGATAGTGGCTTTGTGGAATTCAAGAGCTCAAATAATACTCAAGGCATTGCTCAAGGCAAGTAACCAACTGACTTTGCAAGTTGCCTTGGTGAACAGATTAGGGACAGAAACATCTCATCTGGGAAGGAAAAAGCTGTTCAAGTTAGAAAGACAGCTCAAAACTGAACTTGAGCAATGGCCAGGGCAGTTTTTTCCAGTTTCTTTTCCTGAAAGGGTCACAAAAACTACTTTAACTTGATTTTTTAAAAACAAATAAAATAAAAAATACCCAAAGTTGATTTAAACATCTGCTTTTGAAGCCTCATGGCCATGGCCTGCTTGAATGTGGCAGGTTAGTTTTTGACTGCAACGTTTTAAAAAGGTTTTTGCTCCTTCAATGGCAGCATTCACATGTCACCATAGCTAACCAATTGCACCTACCTTGCACCTCCCTGCTAGCATGCACAGAAAACAAACTCCAAACCCTGGCATAACTATTATGTCCAAACCAGGGATCACCGTTTCACTCAAACAAGCCACAACTGCTAAGCCAAGAACAAACCTTGCCTTATCATCAAGGTTTGTATGAAGCAAAGCAAATAATGTTATCTGGTTCAAATATAATGCCAAGGTTGCTATAGTAGTTTGTATTCTCCATATGCTAGTGGGGGGGCAGCAAAGCAGCCCAGGTCAGTACACACACAGGAACCATAAACTATGGTTTGCTGTGACATGCAAACTGGGCCAACGGATTGAAGCAAAGTTGATTTCCTTTCCAGAGGACATCCAAACCTTTAGCCAGTAAATATTTTAACTGGGAATGTTTGTTAAGTTATTGTTGATAAGTATGGTTCATATGTTCAGGCATGATGGACAGCTTCAAATGCAGAAACTCTCCCTTACAAGTGCTGGATTTTGTTTGTCAAATGCAAGCTGGAAATGAGGCAGAAGTCAGGCAGGAGGGGCTGAGCACACAGCCTCATCTCATGTATGTTGATAAGGAAGCAAGTCCCGCAATGCCCAGTGGGATTTATTTCCAGCTAAGTGTGCATAGGGTTGCAGCCTTTAATCTTCTCTATGAAAATGTCTTATAATCTATCAAGCTTGTTTGTCTGCCAGGTACAACACTGTCTGTCCAAGGTTGTGGGCAAAGACATTTCACAAGCCTGTTACCAAAGATCCTTTTCAGCAGAGATATCAGGTATTGAACCAGGGACCTTATTATGCAGGCCCCTGTTAAATGTCTGCTCCCCATTATAGATAACCTGGCAAATAAATTCCCTTTTGCCTTGTTCATAGTCTAGGTAACCCATTTTTAACAGGAAAAGGCTGTTGTTTTAGCAGCACAGATCCCTAGGATCCCTAGCAGTCTGTATTTAAAACAGGACTCTGCCTGCAAGGTTATGAACATATTCCTGTACTAGGCCCTCTACCAACCTGTTTATTACATGCCTGCTCTACAATTCCCAACATATTGTTGGCGTTGTCTAGACTAACATGTGTGCCCGTCAGAAACTTTCAATTAAGTGTTCTCAGGAAACTATAGCCTCTAAGAGGATATACAAAAACTGCTCGTTTTCAGTTAATAGGACACATATCATAATAGCATAATACTTCTCTGAGCAAGGTCTGAAGCCGGCCTCTTTCTCTATTGATTAGCATTATTTAGGGTAGACTTATATAGCACAATGTTTGCAAGAAGCGATTGCTTTTTAAGTTGCTAGGTAGATGGATCCCAGCTGAACTACATCATTTAAAAAAGCGGATCAATCAACACACAGCAAAGACTGCATAGACCATGTTCTTGTCAAACTACTGGTGTTTGTGACCGGCCTAAAGCAGAGGTGAGGAATCCGTGACTCTTCAGGTGTTGCTAGACTACAGCTCCAATCAGCCCCGGCCAGCATGACCAATGGTCAGGGAGGGTGAGGGATATGCAGCCTAGCCACAATTGGAGGGCCACAGGATTCCCATCATTGGCCTAAAGCATACACAAGTATCTCATTGAGTAGGGGGGAAACTGAGTTGTCCAATTCACACTGCAAAACCTGTTCGACAGTTATTTTTACTGTATAGGCAAATAACTATCACGTTGTGCCCAAAAAGCTTTGCAGGAAAGCTGTTTCGCAGTTTCATATTCTCTAAAGCAGGGAGAAGTGCGTTTTCTTGAGTGATTGCTGCATTTCAGGTTTTTCAAAGGATACCTGAGGGGGAAAACCTTAACGGCTTTGCATTGCTGCAGAAAATGTCAAAAGGCCAGAGCATATTTTTCTTCTACCTGATTTGAGTTAATCAATTGCCAATTACCAAGACCAATTTTTTATTTTAAATGTCTGTGAAGTAAAGAATACTCCTACCAGGGCCATTTCTCTTCCCCACATCCTTCCTGGCTCTGTAAAAATCCTGGATAATATCAATATTTTACATGTCAACAGTCAGGATAAACATTTTGTGACAAAGGCAATGTCTCCTCACCCAACTAAAGCAAAACCCCAAACCCATATCCTGTGTTGTCTTCCCTTTACTCAGCATATAGCTAGGCACTGCAGATTAATACTGTATATTAAAAACAAAATAATGTAAGGAGAAACCTATGATATGAGAGAAATTATTCATCTAGTCCAGGCATCCCCAAACTGCGGCCCTCCAGATGTTTTGGCCTACAACTCCTGATCTAGTCCAGCATGTGCTTTTTCCAACATGTGGAGTGCTAACCTCTGGGAAATCAGTATTTAAAACAAACTGAGAAGTAGGATGAAAACTCAGGTAGGACATCATTTGATACCAGAATAGTCACCGTCTAAGACAGGCATCCCCAAACTGCGGCCCTCCAGATGTTTTGGCCTACAACTCCCATGATCCCTAGCTAAGAGGACAAGTGGTCAGGGATGATGGGAATTGTAGTCCAAAACATCTGGAGGGCCAAAGTTTGGGGATGCCTGGTCTACGATGTCTCAAATGCCACAGCTCTGCATTGAAGAGTTTAACTGGCAAACTCAATTCCCATAGCGTCCCAATCCAAGATATTTCGTAACAGGGTACACAGGAAAGCTTTCCAAAGAGGTCCTGAATGTTACTGATTCTTAATGTTCCTTTCAGCATACAAAACATTTTTTAATTTGTATATGGAACCAAACCAATGAGTATTAAGCACTTTACAATGCATCCACAGATAAGGATCCAAATGAACAGTACAAATGCAGTGAAACTTCCTATAGAACTGGATTATCCAGTCTGACTGTTCTAATGTAGCCGTGGTATTTCGCAATACATTTGCTTTAAAACTAAGGACAGCAACGAAAGTAAATGGAGCGTTTTCCCTATCCCGGCTAGTTAAAAGTTCAGCGGCTCCTTGGAATCTCTTGCCCCTTATTGTTGGTCAGTGCCTAAGTCAAAGTCATATGCAAGCTATATCCTTCCATGTATCGTATAGTATTTAAACAAGAAAGTAAACAACCTGATGTTATATTCTCAAGCCAATTACATTATTTCCAAAACAAAATCAGATTACACAATTATTAATGTGGGCCTTCGAAAGAGAAGAGCTCCAATAAGAGTTAGGTAATCGGCTTGGAAGCTAGTCACGAACGCTCATCCTAACATGTGTCTGTCTTGGATTATCAACATAGACGACTGGTGGCAGCAGTTAAGAGATGGCCCTTGCAAGCATCATTATATTCCCCACTACAGATACAGATCATCAGGCAGCCCTAATAGCAAAGTCAAAGCTTAGCAGGCCCCTAGATACAGAGCCTTTATTGTAGGTTTCTGCTGACAAAGCCTTCACAAATCATGACTGCTGGTCCTAAAGAGGCCAAACATGGATGTATATTTTTGCAACACAAGTGGTTCAACTTTGTGCTGCCATTAACCCATCCCCCATATAGATATAATATCTTAGAAGCTACACCCACAATGGCAATACTTTGCTTAATGTTTCAAGGAGTTAAAGGCAGACGTTAAAAACCGCAGAGCTTCCTACGATTCTTGCAGATGAGCCGCCACGATAAGGAGATAGTCTTGAGCTGCCATCCTTAAAGCACACTTGCTTGGTAATGAATCCCATTGAACTCATTAGGACTTGCAATCCCCTCCAAACTCACTTGGAGGTCAGCCATCTGAAGCCAGGACTTTCCTCCAGGTAAACATGCAGAAGGGGTCAGGCTGTTCAGAATGCGGCCAGGTTTCTCCAACGTCTGGAACCATTTCCAACATTATGTTGACTTTGCCCTTATCAAAGTTAGTGAAATGAAGGCAAGATGACATCTTTCATACCCACCTTCTTTTAAAGTCCACTTGATTGACCCCGTCCTTTTGCTAACGGCATGCAAACTCCCATCCAGAGTTGAAACAAACAGCAATGTTTCTGGCAGGGTCACTGAATTGGCGTTACTACAGTTCTGGGGGAGGGAAAAATAAGAAAGCATAAACGTTATTTACTCGGGGAAATTTAAGAATTGTAGGAAAGACAATTATTGTAACCACCAGCATCCCCCATGCAGCTACTCGTCCGCATTCCCCCAAATATGTTTTGGCTAACACAAAGCCACTTGGACACATTGACCGGGACCTTTGTCCTGCAAGCCACCAGCCCTGATTTGAACTGTCTCTCTAAATCATGGGTAGGCAAACTAAGGCCCAGGGGCTGGATCTGGCCCAATCACCTTCTAAATCCGGCCTGTAGACGGTCCAGGAATCAGCGTGTTTTTACATGAGTAGAATGTGTGCTTTTATTTAAAATGCATCTCTCGGTTATTTGTGGGGCATAGGAATTCATTCATATATATTTTTCAAAATATAGTCCGGCCCCCCCACAAGGTCTGAGGGACATTGGACCGGCCCCCTGCTGAAAAAGTTTGCTGACCCCTGCTCTAAATGCTACAACCATATTCTGGTTTTCCCCAAAGGCTCTCAGTTTCTTTTTCTTTTTTTAAAATTGTGGCAATCGTGTAATGTATTGTAGGGTTGCTGACGAGGCTCCACGATTCTTCCACTTCTCTCCAATAAAGGAAAGGTAGAAAAGAGGTTTGTTTGGAGATAGGCACCATGAAAACGAGGGCACCCAGCATAGCAGTGAGATGAGGAGAGCAAAGTGAATTACAAGGTTCAATAGTCAAGGCTGGATAACAATTCCAGCACTGATCCTCCTGCTAGTACAGGTCCCCTAGCCTAAGATGGGAGAGGTGCCATTACATTTCTACCATCTATAACAGGGGTCAGCAACTTATTCAACCGTGGGCTGGTCCACTGTCCCTCAGGCCATGTGGTGGGCCGAACTATATTTTGAAAACAAAATATGAACAAATTTCTATGCCCCACAAATAACCCAGAGATGCATTTAAATAAAAGCACACATTCTACTCATGTAAAAACACCAGGCAGGCCCCACAAATTACTCAGACATGCACTTTAAATAAAATGACACATTCTACTCATGAAAAAACACGCTGATTCCCGGACCGTCTGTGGGCCGGATTGAGAAGACGATTGGGCTGCATCCGGCCCATGGGCCTTAGGTTGCCTACCCCTTATCTGTAACCACACACACACACACAACGCAGAATAAGACAGGTTAAATCCTTAGGGAGTCACATATAAGTGAGGAATAAATATTATTCAGGGAAAGAATGCAAACCAAATGACAAGATTCAAGTAGGTAGCCGTGTTGGTCTGCCGTAGTCAAAATAAATTAAAACAATTCTTTAAAAAGATAGTTAAAAAGACTCTTCTTAAAAAGAAGAAGAGTCTTTTTAACTATCTTTTTAAAGAATTGTTTTAATTTATTTCAAATGACAAGATGAAAGGACACGGCCAGAAAGGAAACTCAATGGAATGGTGATGCCAATTGTTGAAAGGAATAACCAAATCTGGAACAACTAAGCTCGGAACAAAAGTAAAAAAGCCCCACTGGGCATTTCAACTTCCTGCGACTCAAGCCTGTCAAGTATTTTGAAAACCATGGGCTCCTTGCCCTCATGTCACGCTGAGCACCAACTACAGAAAAAAGAGGGAAATGAGCAATGAGAGGCACGTGCATCAGGCTGGTTTCAAGGTGCCATTAAGGGTGGCAGAAATAGGCAGATCTGGTGAACAGAGCACAATCCAAAGGCAAGTTCTCCTGCACAGGAGTTGTAAAAGAGTAGTGCAATGTACCCAATTAGTGGAAGGGAGAGGGCAAGGTTTTCTCAGGCATCGAAATGGTTTTGGACTACTGTATTCACTGCTCCAAGTGGCAATGCCAGTCAACACCATGTAAATTATGTTTTCAGCAGCAGCTCCAACTATGGAATTTCTTTTTACTCTAAGCATACCAAGTTTCCTCACACACCCCAATTCCACCAGAAAAAGACGTGCAAAGCAAAAACATTTTGCAATGTGCCTTTAGCTACCTTTAAAACAACTGTTTAATAACTGTGCCTTGTTGCTTAGCCACCTGTCATATCTGGGAACTTTCAGAAGTCTATTTAAAACTGAAGTTACTATTGCAGGCAACGTGAAACTAGTTGCCTCTCTCAGAATCTCTAAAGACTGCAGCACGGCCAAAGACTGAAATTCTGGCTGTATCTTCTGTGCCACCACAACAGAATTTGTTTCAGGACAACCTATAAGGTCACCTCAATCAACAAGCACCTCCTCACTGCATTCTGTTATTGAAAAGCTTCATATTTTCAACTCTGTTAGTATTGCAGAACAATGCTTTAAAACAAAATCAAGCAGCAAATGTTAGAACATTCTAACCAAACAACATACACGGTACACATTCCATTATTTTGGAATGAAGCAATCCGATTTCATATTATGCCTTGAATTCATGATTTATATAAATAAAGTCAAGTTAACAAGTTTAGGAAACCGACCATAAAAAAGCCTTAAGATGGCTTGCTGACTACAATTAGCAGAATCAATTTGGTGATTTCATTGCTCAGGTCAGAAGGCCACATTTCACATCTGAACACCTAAGCATTTTATATGAATCTGCGGCTTGTTGACTACCATTTAAAACCCATGTACAGTGGTACCTTGGTTCTCGAATGGCTTAGTTGTTGAACAAATCGGTTCCCGAATGCCGCAAACCAGAAGTAAGTGTTCTGGTTTGTGAACACTTTTTGGAAGCTGAACATCCAACGAGGCTTCCGATTGAGTGCAGAAAGCTTCTGCAGCCCATCGGAAGCCGCGCCTTGGTTTTCAAACAGTTTCGGGAGCCAAACAGACTCCTGGAACAGATTAAGTTTGAGAACCAAGGTACCACTGTATACTTTTTATGACATTAGGGCCTTAGACTTACTATCATTTGTAATTAAGCTATTTTTAGTACAACCCCGCCACCCACCTCAAATTATGTAGGCATATTCTGGACAATGAAACCATCAGCACAGCATCAGCATACAGCAATAAGTATATCCCAGCAGAGAACAGGACTCAACAGCATAAAGATCTGGGACCAGTGGCGATTATGAAATAAGTTAAAAAGAAGAGGGGCTAAATTACATCCCTGTCTTGACACCCTAAATCACGCATCCCCAAACTGCGGCCCTCCAGATGTTTTGGCCTACAACTCCCATGATCCCTAGCTAAGAGGACAAGTGGTCAGGGATGATGGGAATTGTAGCCCAAAACATCTGGAGGGCCGAAGTTTGGGGATGCCTGCCCTAAATGGTAAAAATAGGGTTTGAAAGCTACCCCTGCTGCAAGGAAACAGAACTCGAATGAGTAAATTATATCAGAATCCTACAATGTGTATACGAATGACATCAGCAATGAAACAGTGCAGGAGAATGATAAATTTACTCCGGTACAGTAAGAAAATTTGGAAGAATCTAAATTTTTTTTTAAAAACCAACAGGACACCAGTAAGAAATCTGTGCTGAAAATTGGCTTCCCACTTAAGTATGGAAAAAAGAAGGTCTTTCTCCTGCCTGCTTTCCAACTTTCACCGTTCTAATCTCTCTTCTCTTTCCCCGGACACTGAAGCATCACCTCAGAGCCTCCTTTTGTACCTCTCACTCCCCCTCCAGCTTCCCTTCTCAGGGACAATCTTCAGTAGGTAACCTGTAAATTGCCTTTTGTTTTGCTTCCTCAATAAGACCCCTGTTGATCCCTTCCAAGTGCCTTCCAAGGACACTGCAACCTGGATGGTATCCCAAGCTACGCATATTGTGCTTTCATGCACCTTTGCAAGCCAGTTCCACAACAGTCTGTACTTTGGCAGAATTTGGCCAAGGCCACAGCAGAGAGGGAGAGAGAGAGAGAGGAGAGAGGTTCTCCTCAGGCACTTAAACTAAATTTCCCCCAGGTCATTCACGTTCGGGAGAGCTTATTCCCTGAACATGGAGAAATAGTTTTCGGACATGTATAGGAAGGTGTCCCGAAAGCAAGGATGGGACTAAGTGTGTTAAACCTTATCTTTCCTGTAATGTTTGATGGGATGACAGGTGCATTTAACCACACGGGAAAGAAGCATTCGGTAGCCTTGGCCAACCCAGTGGAGGAGTCCAAAACAATAAAGGCTCTGTTATCAATACTATGCATCTGTAAAGCTAAATGATTTAAAACGATGGGGAGCCTGATCCTATGAAAGTGGGAGCAAATCCCACTGAGCTGAATGGGACTTCCCCTTAGTAAGTGTGACCAAGACTGCAGCCTTAAACGTAAGCCCAACTATTCTCAAGGTGAAAATAATTGTTTTTTAGCCTAACATGGCTTAGATGGCATATATACAGTGGTACCTCGGTGTAAGAACAGTCCGGTTTAAGAACGATTTGGTTTACAAACTCCGCAAAAACGGAAATAGTGTCCTGGTTTGAGAACTTTACCGTGGTCCAAGAATGGAATCTGAGCGGTGGAAGGGCACTGGTGGCCTCATCAGGGAAAGTGTGCCTTTGTTTAAGAACGGTTTCGGTTTAAGAACAGACTTCCGGAACGGATTAAGTTCGTAAACCGAGGTACCACTGTATCTGGAAGAAGCATTCAGAACGAGATTCAATATATGGTTGTTGTTTTTTTTGGCAAATGACAGCATCAATGGTATCAGCAATGTGACTTCCTTCAAACACAAGCTCTTTGGGATCAGCAATGCATGTGAATGTTCAGCTGAAAATTCAATAATAATGGGATTAAGTAGAGAGGAGGGCTTCCCTGCTCTGCAGCTTTTAGAGTTTTTGCCTCTCCATTTGTTGTACATGTTTTGAATAATGGCTCCCTCCTTGTTGTTCTTCTGTTCCAACAGGCTTTTGGGAATTGACTGCTTTTAATGAAAGGACTGGTGCAGTTTTTATTGTACTTATTTGTATGTTTTAAATAGATTTTGTATATGTATATAGCTTTAATTCAATTAAGATTTAATTGTTTTAATGATTCCCCCCCCTATGCATTTAGCTATTCTTGTTTTTAATCCAAAGGCCACTTTTAGTCTTGTCAGGAGAAAAGGCATGGTATAAATAAATATATTATCATAACAGCACAGGACAGGGGAGTTCACACTACCTCCAACTAATAAAATAGATAAATAAAATAATCTACCAGAGGAATGGAGTTGTGGGATGAGCTTTACCCAAATGATGCAGTATGTTGAAACGCTTTGAACACTTGCATCGTATCATATAAACTCCAAAGGGAAGAGCCAAAATTCAAAATTTGTTTCTCTACTTTTATAACACCACACCATGCCTTCCACGGTAACGTGTTATGTTATATATATATATATATATATATATATATATATATATATATATATCACCAGAACCCTGCCTCCCCAAGGAGATTATGATCAAGTAGGGAAGACAAGAGAGAGAAAATGAAACAGCAATAAATATTTAACTGCTTGTAGACTTATGCAATTCTCTCACACATTCTTCTCCAGCTAAAAGTTAGGAAATCTGACATGCACACCAAATATAGGGGAGTAGCAGTGGTGCAATAAGAACTGAACTCCATGTGACACTTTCAAAAGATGAACGTTGTAGATTTGTTTAGTGTGTGATCCTTGAGTTCTATCCAATGTTAGTCATATTCAGAGTAGACCCATTTAAGATAATGCACACAACTAACTTCAGTCTGGTAGTATCAATGCATTAACCATGAGCAAAATGTAGTTGAAACCAAACCCTTTCTATTGATCTTTGAGAACAGTTTGCTCAGATGGTATATTTTATTGGGTCAGCATTTTCTTGGCAGAATGCGGTTTACAGATCAAAACATTTGTGATGTTGACATAAAACACAAACACACACACACACCATACCATGAAATTAAATAGTGCATGAGTCTGAAAGTTTGGAGAAAATATCAAAACATTTAATCAACCACACTATATGCTTTAAATTAGTCACGTTGAAGATCCCGTACAACACCATTGCCAGGTATCACCACAAAGACAACTTATTTGTCACAGAATCGATTTATCCACGTGTCTGATCCTGTTTTTCAAAGAGATACAAAGTGATGGCACAGCTTTTCATCCTCCATGCAATGTTTCCTGTTTCAAATGAAAAATACACTACATAAACAGGACAACTCTAAAGCACAACTCTTTTGTTGTTGTTGTTGTTCAGTTTGAATTCTCATTCATTCTCAAGACTAAAGGATCCAGTCTACCTTTGCTAACAAAGTTTTGCCACACTCTACTCTCTCTCCTGTTGGAAGATGGGAACAGGATTTTTACATGCTGGTAAATGAAATGAGCAAACCAAGACACAGACTTGCACCTGAGTTTGAAAGAGTGAAACTAAGTCAGGAACAGGATGCACAGATCCTGGTTATTAACTGTTCATCTACTAGAACAGACTAACGTTTGTTTGTATAGGTTACATCTGCCAATCCCAAGGTAACATCTAAAAGGCATTATTAAATGCGAGCAGGTCCTCATAATAGCTATAGCAAATATTCTCTTCATTTGGTTAACCATTGCTTCTCAATACTGTACTGAATGCTATTCTGCACCAACTGCTTTCATTTTGAGCTTCAAACATATTCTTGGAGCATTAAAACCTAAATGGAAGTCCTCTCTTGATCTATAGTAACTTTGAAACTACTGTAACTACCGGTAGTAATTTTAGACACAAAACGTCCTCCTTGGTACGGACTATCAGTAAATAAACAAACAATGAACCATATGGGTAGTTCACACTCCTATGAAATGTCACCCCTTCACCCAAGAAATTAAAACTTCGCTTATCCAACGGTGTTTGTTTTGGATAGTTGCCTCTGCCTGAGATCTAGCCGACAATATTTGCTGCCAGAACACAAGAACAGAAGTGGATTATTTTCCAAGAAATAGCCTTGAAATCAAGCAGCCGCTTAACTGTTCCAATGCTGGTTAATAACACATGAAATCTCACACATGTTGTGCACCTGCTACATCACTAAGAAAATAGGGTTTCGTTTCTTTTAACAAGAGTTTCTATTTGACAAGGGAAGTTTATTAAACGGAGTTCAGAAAATGTAAACACGGTATTTAGAATAGGTGTTAACTGTTGCATAAATGTATCCCACTTTGGAGTTTTTAAAAAAGGAAGCAAGCAGAAAAGAATTGACAGGCTTCCTCAATATTCTGTAGCAAAATATTCTCCCACTATTTTATGTTCAGCGACCCAAACAGGCCTTTGCATGGCTGGATTCCCTTCTGAGTTTTAATAAGATTATCCTGGGTGATATTTTAAATATAACTTCAACATATGCCTTTTTTCTCTTTTTGAAGTTAAATGTTTTGTGTTTTAAAAGGGATTGGGGTTGTAGGGTTTTGAGCAAGACAATGCCAAAAATTATTTGTTCACTTCACTAGAACCAAACCACATACCTCTTGCTCAAGAAATGAGGTGCAATTGTGATTATCCTCAATTTTTAAAACACCAAAAGGATGTGAGTGGTTTTGCGTTCCTTGTTTTTTCTTCTCTAAAAACTAAATGAGTGACAAGATCTGGCCAGCAGAGAACTGTCTCCACAGAGCCGAAGAAAAAAAATGGTCTTCCGTGTTCTGGGCTGACAACAGCTTATCCCAACTATGAACAAGATAATTTCCTCTTTTAAAAAATAAAAATAAAATGCTATTTTCCCATTACAAAATTTCACATTCCATTCAATTTACTCATACAATCATAGTCGTCGGCTCCCCCCCCCTCCATGGTTCTGTATATTACCAATTATAAAGCCTTCAACAGCTATATATATATATATATATATATATATATATATATATATATATATATATTCTTAAACTGCACAGTGCATTGCAGGTATTTTGAAGCAATCCAATTTTGCCCAGGAATGCTTCAAAATGAATCCCTGCCCTTCTACTGGTAATTATATTCAGAAGTGAACATTCTTCTTTTAAACTACTCCTTCAAGTCTCCATAAGCAATGTCACCCAGTATCGTATCGGCAACCTGAATTCTTTGAAGAAGAGACTTCAGAATGAAAAAGCTTTTCGTAGGAGGGAAGGGAGAGGGCAAACCCTTCATGCGCAAGAACGAAGACCCTGTATTGCTCAAACCTTGCCCTTCCTCCTACATAACTGATTTTAGAGTTACAACATTTTTAGAGGACGGGCAGAAAGGAGAACCTGAAATTTGATCCTTAACAAGAAGCACAACTTCTGTTATCAAGAGAAAGAATATGAAAGGTTTGTCTTTTAGCACATGTCTTGAGATGGAGACAGAAATCATAGAATTCTAGAATCCCTGAGGAGCATCTAGTCCAACCCTCTGCAATGCAGGAATACACAGCTATCCCATGCAGGCATAGCCAAACTTGGCCCTCCTGCTGTTTTGGGACTACAACTCCCACCATCCCTAGCTAACAGGACCAGTGGGCAGGGATGATGGGAACTGTAGTCCCAAAACAGCTGGAGGGTCAAGTTTGGCCATGCCTGCACGGGAATCAAAGTCGCAACCTTGGCATTATCAGCACCCTGCTCTAACCAAATGAGCTTATCCAGGCTGATATGAAAGTGCTTTCAGCCTTGGCCAAGACCTGCAGAGCTACAAAGCAACAGAGGCAGTCAGTTTTTACTTCTCATATCTCACAGGGTCTTCTCGTGCCTCAGAGAAGGCATTAAGAGTTAATTGAAGGGACATTGGGAAGTGGGCTGCTGGCAGAAGGGAAACTAAAAGGCCCTTGTCCCAGAGCGCAGAACCCCTGATCTGCTCATGTGGCTCTGGGATTGAGGGACAGGCAGGAACTATGTTATATATGTAAACCCCCAAATGATCCTTATGTAGCAAGGAGGCTTCAGAGTGAATGGAGGCCTGATGGCAGGACAGGGAGGAGAGAATAGTATTTTCTTATATTGTATTTTATTTTACTACAAGGAATACAGGTTGCTGCAGTGACCAGAAGTGACATTCACCAATTCCATCTCATTAAAAAATAACACCTTAAAGACCAACTTAGTTGGTCTTTAAGGTGCTGCTGGAAGGAATATTTTTATTTTGTTTCAACTGAAAACAGGCCTTTTCCAGCAACAAGGCCCAACATTGCCAAGTGGAGGTAGGGGCCTGCCTGGGGGGGGATGGGGGGCCGAATAGGGAGCAGGGATACGTAATGGGTCAGAACAGGGTGGGGGGAGACACAGGGATGAAACCTGCCCTCTCCACAGTATCTCGCCTCGACTCAGGGGGACTCTGAGGCTCAGGGGGATCTGAAGGGGGGCTATTACCCTCCATTTCACAGACTAAAGCACAGCAACGCGTGCAGGGCCAGCTAGTTAAAAAATAAAAAAGAATTCCAACCTTTAACATAAGAAACCTACCTAGCAGCACATCGTTCATGTGTTGAAACACTAAGCTGAGACTAATGTATTATTACACATCGGCATGAGGCTGCCTATGACAGCTGTTTGCAAGCTACACTTTAGCAATGCTGTTTTGTGGGCATCAAAGCCGGTTCTGGGCTTCAAAACTTGAACCCGTTGCCTTTACATCCGTTCATGATGTCTCAGATAACAATAGGATGCCCTCAAAGATCGTCGGTGGCCTAGGTTATAACATCACACTCACATGGAGAGCTGTTCTTGGGGACAGCACCAAAACCCTTAGACTTAACTAAACCCCAAATGTATTTCAGAAGCGTTCTGAGACCTTCTTGGTGGGCTGACATTTGGCGACAAGGGTTAGTGCTGGTGAGAACTGCAGTTTTAACGTTTTATAAGCCCGAAATCCTATGCTCACTTACTTGGGGGCCAGCGCCACTGAAGGTAGTGGACCTTACTTCGGAGTAAACAGGCATGGGGTTCACAGCTAAAAAACAAACAAGTGTAGATCACAGATTGCAATTTTAACACACACACATCCTGAAGTGTCATTGAATTCAATGAGACTTACTACAAACATCTCAGTCACAATGCCATCCTATCCCTGCTTACCCAAGAGTAAGCACCAGTCATTTAGGCTGCAATTCCATGGACGCTTATGTGAGCGGAAGCCCCATTGGACCCTTACTCCTTCTGAGTAAGAATGCATAGGATTGTACTGTAAAAATACTTACTGGTAAGTATTCTGAATAATGTCATGTATTTTCCGACAAACACAACCACAGCACCTGGGATTGAGTAGGATAAACACTGAAATGAATATAAGAAATAATCAAAGAGGCTTGCCAAATGCTGGCACTTAAGTAAGGATGTAATGAGCTAACCTTTGCCTAATGAGAGTTCATAGTGCTCCTTTTCTACAACATTACTAAAGACCCTGGAAGCAAATGTTCCATCTGTTCTGCAACTTGGCCATGCCACAGCCACTGTTCTACTGGGAATAAAGAGTCCTATTTGACATTTAGATAAAGTAGGGTCTAATTTTTATAGTAGCACGTTGAGGAAGTTATTTATCGAAGGGGCATTCATAACCTTTAAATGAAACCCAAGGGTAGGTGGTTTTTCAGAACTTTACCAAGTTTCATCATGTTCCTTGGAACATTTTTTTGTTTGTTTAAAATGTAAAACTTTGCATTTCCTTATTCCTTCCATCTGCAAATAAGCTACAAATCTGCGGACATCCATAGCTTCTTCTATATACATATTTTCCAACTAATATCATGAGCTCAGTCTTCAAGTCATGGGCTTTTAGTGAGACAATTCACTGGTGATGAAAGCCTAAAACCCAGATTTTAGAAACCTAGAAGCCTCCATCCAGTGACCAAACTTTCACTTTTACAGGCGTCACATAATACAGTCATACCATGGAAGTCGAATGGAATCCATTCCAGGAGTCCGTTCGACTTCCAAAAAGTTCAGAATCCAAAGTGCGACTTCTGATTGGCTGCAGGAAGGTCGTGCAACCAATCAGAAGCCGCAGAAGCCCTGTCAGACGTTTCGGCTTCCAAAAATAGTTCACAAACTGGAACTGTCACTTCTGTGTTTGCGGTGTTCGGGAGCCAAAACATTGGAGAACTAAGCTGTTCGATGACCAAGGTACAGCTGTACTTGCTTGGCAGTTTTAAGAAATCAATCTTTTAGTGCTGCCGCAGCATCTACACATTGACTGATGTCCCTGCCCGTTGACATCAATGGAATTAAAACCTGGTTGTTGCAGCTGTTCCATTTAGCTTACTGTTGATTTTTATTAGATTTTTTTAAAAAAAAATACAAGTGCAACAAGACGGGACCATAGAGTATCCCCAAAACAAAACAACCCCATAGATGTCTACAAGTAAAGTTTTGGCTAGGAAATTCCTATGGGGCTTATTATTATTATTTCCTATTCTACTTGGCATTGCTGGGGATCGTACCTGGAATCTTTTACATGCATAGCAAGTGCTCTAATCATTGAGCTACAGCTATTATTCTCCCCTATTTTGAGGACCAGAGGAGGAGATTGGAAGCATCTGCTTGTGATTCTAAAGTACCAATGGGTCCCTGACATGTCTGAATTCAGGAAACTGTGGTTTATTAAAACACTGGTTTGAGAACAAGACAGGATCTGAAACGATGGTTTGATCTTGGCTTCATCTCACTAACCAAAGTCTCCTGAATTCTGACATCATGAAGAACTGTGGTTAGTTCTACTTCAGAAGCATTCTATGGGGTGCGAAAGAAGTTTGGGAGTGGGGTAACCTACAAACCCAAGACTTATCTGCCCGGACACTGAGGTCCAGCTCCGAGGGCCTTCTGGCGGTTCCCTCACTACGAGAAGCCAAGTTACAGGGAACCAGGCAGAGGGCCTTCTCGGTAGTGGCACCCACCCTGTGGAATGCCCTCCCACTAGAGGTCAAAGAGAACAACAATTACCAGACCTTTAGAAGGCATCTCAAGGCAGCCCTGTTTAGGGAAGCTTTTAATGTGTGATGGATTTCTGTATTTTAATGTTTGATGGATTTCTGTATTTTAGAATTTCTGTTTTGTTGGAAGCCGCCCAGATGGGCGGGGTATAAATAATAAATTATTATTATTATTATTATTATTATTATTATTATTATTATTATTATTATCATGGCTCATTCACACAGTAGAAAACCATCTGGTCCATGTCTATACAGTGGTACCTTCATCCCCTCCAGGAGTCCGTTCAACTCCCGAAACCTTTCGAAAACCAAGGTGCGGCTTCTGATTGGCTGCAGGAGCTTCCTGCACTCAATCGGAAGCTGCATCGGACATTCAACTTCCGAAAAACGTTCGCAAACCAGAACACTCACTTCCAGGTTTGCGGCATTTGGGAACCGATTTGTTCAGAAACCAAGGTACCACCGTATATCTATTTTATCATTTCACTAAATTGTAATGCTTAGATCTTGAACATTTAAAAGTTTACATTTTGTTAAAGCATGAAAATGATAGGATTTTATGAAGACTTCTAAACAGTTCTCATCAGTTTTAATAATGATGTCGAAATGCAGAAATGAAGCTTAGCATACCAGGCTTCCTCTTATGCTAGCCACAAACATAGCAAGAGGCGCAGAAAACCAAACCCTAACCAATTTCCTGGGATTGAAATAAAGCAAACTGTGTAAAGCATGTCAGGCATGTGCTGGCATAGGTTTTTTTTTTTACTTCCCTGTGTTGGTTACAAGATCACATGCCATAGTTCTACTTCCAACACGTCTATGATATGAGAAATAAAGTGTAAAGCAACATACATGACTTGCAACATACCAAGTAGAATGCATCTGATCAATTCTACATGATGGCTTATTGAGGGATCAATACACCTCTTGTTTTTGCTAACTGCCTCCCTATTTTTTTATTTATTAATGTGTGTCATGGCCTTCATACAGAAATCAAGGCAATTTACACTCATACAATACAAAAACAACTAAAGCTACACTAAAAGCAATACCAATAAAAATCCAAAGAACCATGGAGTGCTTGGAGAGCTACATTTATCACAATGTGCAGTTGTTGTGGTGCAGAACACTTGTGGGGAACCTTTATCCCTCCAGATGTTGCTGAACTACTACTCCCAACATGCCTGGGCATTGGCCATGCTCGCTGAGGCTGATGGGAATTGTAGTTCAGCCGCATCTGGAGAAACAAAGGTTCCGCATTGCAGTATAGAATAATTTGAAGACAAGGTTCTCATAAGATGCGGTAACTTAGCATTCTTTGAAGATTGATACGGCATTGCTTTCAGAGATAAATGGTACAGTACAATCTCATCTTGCATGGTAGTTACTTTTTGCGGGTGGCACGTATATGCAAAAATGTTCATACTTGAACCGCCCCCTTGGAACCACCCCTATGCAAATATCCTTAGCTTCTGGAGCTTGTGCACTGAGTGGGCCTTGCCTGGTAAGCAAGGTGGAGAGCTTAAAAGTGCTTTCTGCGCTGGAAAAACACAGTGCAAAAAAAGGAGCTGTTAAGCTCTCCACCTTGTGCACAATTCATCTGCACAATTTTAACTGGCCAGCTTTCAACTGCGCAAGGTTGAAATCACGCAAATTAACTGCACATCAGATGCGACCGTCCTGTACTTGTTTGTTCCTAAGTTTATTGTTCTAGCCAAAGGCCATGACAAACCAGCAGAAAAAGTATCGACAAAATAACACGGAACATGCAACCATAATACAAGCCAACATCCACGATCCAAGAACGAGAAGACACCAGAGACACTAACGAGCTCAAATCCAGCTTGATTTCAGATTCACCAAAATAATTTACTGCAATTTCATCCAACTCCTTTTTCCTGATTGATTGATTGATTGATTTGGCAGCCACTGCATCGAGGGGCCACTCTGTGTGTTCTGAAGCTATTATTGTATCGCAGAAGAAACTGAACCATTTCTGGCCAGGGTGAAACCTGCTTTGATGTGCAAACAAGGGTTCAGAAAGTGATCTCTTGGGTCTCTATATAAGGGGCAGGCTAACAGATAACAAGTGGTCTTCCACCTGAGGTTGACCACAAGTATCAAATCTGTGTGTGTATGGGATCTTGTTATAGCAGCCATCCATTCTGTACTTGATAGTCCCTAATCAAGAGGCCATTAACCTTGATCTACACATGCAGTAGGAGGTGAAAGAACTCATAGGTGATAGAGTGGACTGTACCACTACAGACAGTTTATGCAAGGGTGCATTCAAAAATGTTATTTTCCCCACTTGGAGTGGTACAGTCCATTCTAGCTCTTCAGAACTCTACCATCTTACTTTGCTGAACGTTTACAAAAGGCCTAAGTCTTACCTGAATCCTCTTAAAACCAACGACAAATCATGACTAACGTACCATATTGGTTTCAACAGGTGTAACTAGCTTGCTGTTGGTCACTGAAACAAGTTCTACTAGCACAAGTGAAAGCAGAAGCTTTAAAGGTTATTTTTAAAGGCTATAGCAAATTTGAGGCAGCTTTGGTACCTGTTCTGCAATTTAGAATACACTGGCAGCTGTAATGAACTATTCAACAATGCACTGCTTACTACACAACAGCCATCTCAAAATCTGGCATGTTAAAAAAATTTTTTTTGAAATAGTTCCTACCTCTTATCCTTCAGAATACAATGCTTACAAACCAGAAGGCAATATATAAAAAGTAGTATTTCAGACTACGATTTCAATACAAGAATTGACAGATATTCTATCAGCTTGTCTACTTAATGTGACCTCCTATTAATGAGATGAAAATGTTGTTAATTACATGCAGAATCAAGTTTCCCCACTTCCCAGAGAGAACTGAATGACCAAACCGAGAGATCCAGGATTTATTTTCGCATGGGATCTCCCTGACCCTGAGTGATGAAATCTGTTTTCTTAGTGCCTCCTTCCAGCAACTCCTGCAGTCAAGTTGGTGCCAAATGTATTGCTCCAATTTCCTTTGGACCACATCAGCGAGGCCAGGGGTGGGGTGGGGTCTTGTCATCTGGGCAACCCAGGACCTCCATACACACTGCCCAGGCTTGCGCCCCAGGGAGATCACTGCGACGCTAACACAGCAGTTTGGCTACATCCCCGTAGGCTCACTCCATTGTCTCTTGAGACAGACGGAGACCTACAACATATTAATCTAACAAAATCCGTGGAAGCCTATGTTCGAATCCACTTTGGACATCCAAATTCACTTCTCCAGTGAGCAAGCGAAGAAGAAAAAAGGATGGGCAGACGAGGGAGGCATAACAGCACAAGACCCCCTCCCAGGGTGCTGTTCTGAGGAGGAAATATTGCCTGAATCAGTCCTGTAATTAAATGCAATGAAGAAAGTAAAATGCTAAATGTATTAACTCCTAATCTAAATCTTCATCTGGCTTTCTTTGTGTGCCCCGACGTCTTATTATCTGGAACAGAATGTAGGGTCAGACTGTACAAGTCACATTTTACTGCCTCCTGCCTCTTTTAACTTTGATGAGACCAGAGCAATACATGTTTCAATGGGCAGATGAAACATAAATCATGTTCCTGGCAACTGATCGCAGGACATATGGGCAAGGCAAAAACATTTGAGAGAGCTTCCGCACAATAACACTAGCATGATCATCATATATGCCCTATGATTCATTGAGCTTATTTTGTCAGCAAGTGCTCTAATTACATTGCTAGGTTACAGCCGGATAGCATGCATAGGTTTTAAAAAACAAGTCACTAAAGCATGTTTAATGGAGTACAGGGAGCTGTTATTTCTGCATTATTATTTCTATTTAAAAGGAAGCAGGGCGGGAAAGGACACTTTTCAAGTAGAAGCAAAAATAAAGCTGAAGTTACTTTTAGTCTACAATAAATCTAACAATTCTAATACATTACCTGTATTTTCAGCCCCATTGAATATTAGTTGCACTTATTTATTCCATTTGTATTCTGCTATTTTACATGGAGTTCAGCATGGGGTTTGCCCCATTTATCCTTGTGCTAAGAAACAGTTTGCACTCAGTGAGCTTCCAGGTTGGACAAGGATTTGAAGTCAGGTCTTCCCAGTTCAGACCCACTACACCAGGAACCATTTTTTAACCCAAACATCCATATAGGGTCAAATAAATACCATATATCTGTAGAGTGGTAGCACTTCTGCGGAGCCTACCTTAGATCGGGCCATGACCTGGTAGTGCGCCCATTCCAACCCACCGGTTGAAGACCAGCGCACAACACCACCTGCCTTAACCATGCTGGCTGCCTGCGCGTGAATTTCATCCTTTAATAATGTATACTTTTTTTACCTTAAGCTTTATCCCCCAAATTAATATTTTTTATTATGCATACCGGTACTGCGAAAGTGAACCAGGTGGGTTCTAGAATATCTCAAGTTTGGCCCTTTCAGAGGGTGCACACTGCACATTCTGGCATTATTCACTGCACAAATTCAGTGAAAATATAGAAGATAAATAGCACCCTGGGCAAAGAGTGTATTTGGCATAATACATTGCTGGGTGCTGTAGCAAAGCATAGCACTCTAACATACTCTACTGCTCCTAGGCCTTCTCAACATGAAAAGGGCCCAGGGCTAACTCTCAATAATTCCTGTCTCAAGAGACAACAGTATGATTTTTAAGACAAGATAGGATAATCTGATTCTGCTACTTACTTTTTTTTACTTCAAGAAAGCACAACTAGCTCTTATTTTTCCTCTCTGTAGTGCTAAAAATGCATCAAGTTTGATCAATGTTTATTTAATTCATTGTCCGCAATACACAAAAAAATCCCTTATATTTGGGATTTAATAGTTGGTTTTAATATTGTGTTTTTAATGCTGTAGCTCTTCGGGTTAAGGGTAGGTGATTATTTTACAACAACAATTCAATGCAAGGCTTTTAATAAGGAGAAAAGGTGAAACGCAAATATGATTTTAAATATTTTTTCCCCATTTGAAGTCCTTGTTTTGAAAATGCTTGGTATTACAAATATTATGGCAACACTTTATTAAGCATGATTATTTTGAAAGAGGAAGGGGGTGAATAAGAAATATAATAATTTAGCCTCTGTTACCTCACTGCATGTATACCTTATCATGCATGTATACCAGTACAAAAGAATGCTGCATTTTTTTTAAAAAAAGAAACTAACCTTAAAAGTTCCTCTCCTGGATGTGAATATAACCCACATTCCAAGACTGGGTTTCCTAATTATGTTGTCATTATGAGCAGGAAGACTGAAAACGAGAATCTGATACAACTAGTTGCTACCATACCAGCCTGAAAAAGATGCACATACTGTAACTTCTTTTTAGTACACTTCTGTATTTAAAAAATGGTCTAATGAAATACACCACTATGCTTCTTAGTTTGAATATCATAAAACAGTGTCATTTTATTAACATACTTTAAATATATGAACGTGCTATCTCTAGACATGTGCAGAGCAGTAATGGAGGGGGGGAACCCCTATAATAATTTGAAATAATCTTACACTAGGTATACATTAGCGGCTTAAAAGGCAGCAAGGTCATTTCTCTCCCCCACAGACCACTGCCTTGCAAGTCGCATTCATATGCTGTTATAAGGTAAAGAACCCCTGGACAGTTAATTCCAGTCAAAGGCAACTATGGGGTTGCAGCTCTGATCTCGCTTTCAGGCCAAGTGAGCCGGCGTTTGTCCACAGGCAGTTTTCTGGGACATGTGGACCGCATGACTAAACCGCTACTGGCGCACAGAGGACCGTGACGAGTGCCAGAGCGCACAGAAATGCCGTTTACCTTCCCGCTGCAGAGGTACCTATTTATCTACTTGCACTGGTGTGCTTTCGAACTGCTAGGTTGGCAGGAGCTGGGACAGAGCAACGAGATCTCACCCTGTCGTGGGGATTCGAAACGCCGACCTTCCGATCAGCAAGCCCAAGAGGCTCAGTGGTTTGACCACAGCACCACCTACGTCCCCATGCTGCTATACACACTAGAGAGGGATGCAGCGAGGTCTTCACTCAATGCATGTTACCTGTTTGGATTCCCCACCACTGTAAAAGGTAAAGGGACCCCTGACCATTAGGTCAAGTCGTGGACGACTCTGGGGTTGTGGCGCTCATCTCACTCTATAGGCCGAGGGAGCCGGCGTACAGCTTCCAGGTCATGTGGCCAGCATGACTAAGCCGCTTCTAGCGAACCAAAGCAGCGCACGGAAATGCAGTTTACCTTCCCGCTGGAGCGGTACCTATTTATCTACTTGCACTTTGACGTGCTTTCGAACTGCTAGGTTTGCAGGAGCAGGGACCGAGCAACAGGAGCTCACCCCGTTGCAGGGATTAAAACCCCAACCTTCTGATTGGTAAGCCCTAGGCTCTGTGGTTTAGACCACAGCGCCACCCGCGTCCCTTCCCCACCACTGTAACTCCCCCCAAAACTCCTAATTTAGCTGCCACCCACACATGTGCAATGGCTGTCTCCAAAGTACACACTTCCACTTCCAGCTTCATTGCGAAGTGATCGTGGCTTAAATTTTCCTTTTGGATTGAAGCGGAGTTAAAGGGGAAATGCATCAAACGGCAGTATTTCTCAAGAAACTACAGGATAGTTCGGCATTGTTGTGAGGAATGTTGCGTCACGTATAAACGGATTCAAAAGCCAGCGGTGGGAGCACGCTGGAGCTGGATTAAGAGTTGGCATAGTGGTTAAAGTGTCAGACTAGAACCTGGGAGACCCAGGTTCAAATTCCCACTCAGCCATACAGCTCACTGGGGGCAACCTTAAGCCAGTCACTGTCTTCTCTCAGTGCAACAGAGATGTTGTGTGGATTAAGTGAGGAAGAGAACCACGTACACTACCTTGAGCTCCTTGGAGGAAAAAAGGTGGAACATAAATGCAGTAAATAAATAAAAAACGGTAATTTGAATGCACAGCCTTAGTCTGCATTACTAGTCAACAAAACCAAGCTCAACTGGAAACCAGATCCTCTTTCCAACTTCCCACATCATCTTCTATAGAATATCCTCAGCTATATAAAACAACCCTGGAGTAAGCCAGATAGTTCAAGGAGAGGTTATTGAGTAATAACCCTTTCACTGCAACATGTGCTGGCTACAGTGCAATAATGGCTGAATACACACGTGAGGACGAAGGCCTAACAAGCTTCAAGAGAGACTTTGGAAACAGTTTCAGTGTTAGTTCCCCCCCCCCCCCCGACTGCAGTATGGACAGTTAGGTGGGACAACCCCACAAGGGAGGAATGTTGCATGCTTGTTGATTCTATGGAGCAGTAAAGACCAAGTGGAAATTAGCAAACAGCTGTATTTAAAAAAAAAAAGATAATGGAAAAATAGCCACTTAATAACTTGTCACCTTTTTTGACAGTTCTTTGATCAGAACCAGTCATTTCTGTTACTATTCTGTCACTACAGATGAAAAAGATGTGTCCTTATTACAGTACTTCTATGCCTAAATATTCATATAGTGCTGGAGTTATTGTTCACACAGCCGGTACTCCAGTTAAGACTGAAAAGCAACTTATGCTGGAAAAAATATTATACTTCGGTTCAGTTATTGGTCAACCAAAAATAGTTTGTAACCGTAGAAAATAAAATGCAGAAAAAATATGTAACATCTCTACAGTCAGAGGTGTGTGACAACTACTGAAACCAGCAATTACTCGAGTGCATTCGACTGAGCAGTCTTCTACAACAATGAAAACACTGGTAGTGTTTTCTGTTTTGATGCAAATATGCACCTTCATCTGAATTCACCAAAAGGAGTTTTGCCCACATGTTTCTAGAATTGAGAAAAACAGCAGCACAAGTCACTCATAAGTTTTCAGTTTCCTATGTTAATTTGAGAAGTTGGGCTTCAGAAGCGTGGCAAAATCCAGTTCCCCATGTCAAATAATCCAACAAGCAACTTTCTACGGAGCTCAGTCACTACTGCACAGCAAATCCAGAGAGCGCCAGGTGAAAGTTATCTGACTTCACCTCTAAACAGAGACAGACCCCCTAGGCTTGAAAGGAACCCCTACAAAAAGCATACCAGCATACCGTGAGCAGGGCAACACTCCCAAGCAATCACAGTCTTCCAGCAATACTGCCTCCAATGCCAAAAGTGGCGAGATGTCTGGGGCATCTCTTACACACCTGAGACCTCAGATCCTCCGTGTGGAGCGGCAGGTAGAGGAGTTCGGCCTCCTGAGCAGGCCTTGGGATGTAAGGGGTCCCTCATGCCCCCCCCTGGGGAGGCTCTGGAGAAAGGGAGTTCCATGTGGCATACAGGTGCTCACTAGAAAAGGCAGAGGAACAGGCCACAGGATGCCACCATATTTCAAAGCCAAACGCCCAGGTGCTGCTCTGCTTCCAACAGGTGCCCACCCTTAAAGAATTGGTTCCGAGGCAATCGATCACACCCCCTCCCCACGACCTCTCTCACCTCCCAGGAAACATAACAAGCGGATAGAAAGAGGACCTATCCAAGTGACGCCAACACAAAAACCCCACACATATACTAAGTAAAAGTACATCAGCTTTGCCACACACACCCGTCTCCCCCCCCCCCCCAATTCTTTTCTTCCCAACCCGATAACACCAATGTCTCACGGAACTGATCTGCAAAAAAAACGCTAGCCGGAGAAAGAGGCAAATTTGCCTGTGCTTTTGTTAAACGAGGAAAATATCCAATCGTCATCATCATAATAATAAAGAGTCGGTTTCAAAACAGTAACCCCGAAGGGCAATTCCCACATCCTCTGCCCACCTGTAACGAGGGCGAACTCTGGGAGCGCAGGTGGGGCAAATATCCCCATAATTTGCCCTCCCTTCTGCGCGCCAGGGGGTGCCAGCAGCGGCAAGGGGGTCTGAGCGCCCGAGTTTCCCCGAATCTCTCCCCGACGGAGAAAGTGCCCGAACCCCAAATCCCGCTTTGCGCCCCCCTGGAACATGTTTGTGTCCCGTTCTCCCCCTTGCCCGGAAAAGGGCGAGAAGAAGCTAGGAAGCCTTTTCGGAACGCCCCTCTCTGCCTCCCCCCCCCAACCCAACCCACCACCGCGCAGCTTCGCCCCCTCGCCTCCGGGAAAGCGGAGAGCCCCAGCCATGCGCCCTTACCCGGGGCCCCAGCCAGAGCAGCAGCCACAGAGCGCCCAGGCGGAGGAGAAGCCCACTGGACGCCGCCACACGCTCCCGACGCGCCATGGCTCTCGACGCCGCTCCCGGGCCCCGGCGCAGCGCCCGCCCGGCTCGGCAGCCTCTCGGGCCGCCCCTGACTGCGGCGTGTCCGGCCTTCCTCCTCCGGAGGCGGAGTCTCGCCTCGCTCTGCCTTCCGCGTCAAAGGAGGAAGGGATGGAGAGGCGCACGGAGGGCCGGGCCGAGGCCGTCGGGGGTTGCCGGGGGACTGGAACCGGCTGGCACTCAGGAGGCGCCTCCAATCCAAAGCCGCGTGGATCTGCCCTGCGTGAGGAAACCCTCGGCTTTATGAAACGGGAGAGACCAGGAAAAGGAGGGCTGTCCTTCATTGGATTCCCCGCCTTTTCCCTGCTGGCAACATGCCTGGCAGGGTTGGAGACACACAGTGCGCGTGTGTGTTTCGCATAGATCATGCCCTTCGACTTGTTTCCCCGAGGGAAGTAAGAACGTCCCTAAGAACGTCCCATTCCATAATGTAATTTGGCTGTTTATACACCGATCAGCGGACTGGGTGGACCCTCCGGGAGCTTCCAACATATATAAAAAACATAATCAAAGATTAAACATGAACTTCCGTATACAGGATTGCCTTCAGACGGCTCCGGGGTCGGATAACTCCAGATTGGAAAGAGAAGTTGCTGAATTGCAACTCATTACCAAGCTTAAAACCATGGAGAGACCTGGTCTGAATAAAGACATTGGATTCTTATCTCATTATACATGATAAAGCTTTCTTTAGCCATCTCACCCCTTGCTTTTTCCTGCAAGACCAATTGCAGTCATTAACAGTCGTCAACAGGGTTACCACTCCTATCAGCCAATCACCCATTCCCACCACCCTTCTGAGTAGTACCCCTCCCCACCCTCTGACTATACATAAGGGTCTGGTGACTTCTGTTTCAGTGTATCTGAAGAAGTGTGCATGCACACGAAAGCTCATACCTATGACAAACTTAGTTGGTCTCTAAGGTGCTATTGGAAGGATTTTTAAATATTTTTTTAATCTGACATTTCTCCCATGAATATAGGGACGTCCTAAGGAAAAGCGAGACATTCCAGGATCAAATCAGAAACCGGGACGGCTTCTCTAAATCAGTGGCATCCCTGGAAAATAGGGACACTTGGAGGGTCTGATATATGTTTGAATGTGTGTAGATGTAGACCCGGGGTAAGCAACCTAAGGCCCTGGGGCTGGATGCAGCCCAATCGCTTTCTCAATTTGGCCTGCAGACGGCTGGGAATCAGCATGTTTTTACATGGGTAGAATGTGTGCTTTTATTCAAAATGCATCTGGGTTATTTGTGGAGCACAGGAATTAGTTCATTATATTTTTTTTTCAAAATGTAGCCTGGCCCACCACATGGTCTGAGGGATGGTGGACCAGTCCACGGCTGAAAAAGGTTGCTGACCCCTGATGTAGACATTTACACCTATTTTAATATGGTTTTCCCATTCTGGAACCAAATGATTTTCAAGGTCTCGTGCCATAGGCAGCCTTGCCATTTAGATGTGTTGCAGGGATGCCAACTTAAATATTAGGGACCCCCCCCCCCCAGGTAAGCCCTGCCCTGTATCATCAATCACATGATGCACGCACACCATTTGAATGGCAATATCTATTAACTTGGGGGGTCCGCCCCCTCAAATATTTTATTGGGGTGCCAAATGAGACCTTGGCCCATAGGAGTTGGCTCCCATGGATGTGTGCAAGAAATCCAAGCCACAAAGCGCCACCCCTCTAGTCCCACATACTGGATGTACCACCAGCCAGGTCCTCATTGCACACATTTCTTGGGTACCTGGGCAGGTTTGGAGTCACAAGATTTTTAGGCCTTCCTGAAATCAAAAGAAGTGGTGACGGATATAAACTGAACAAATAAGTAAATAAACCTGTGTCAGAGCTGTTCTACTTCAGCTTGCTGGGTTCCTACAAAACTAGGTTTTGGTTAAGTGTTCTGCAGCCTAGGCTTTTTCCTGACCACCTCATTTTCAGGAGACAGACCTGTCAAAAGTGGTTGGGTCAAGACATGTTAACCATCTCAGTGAGAAATAGGCCACAGGTTGGCAGGGCTGTTGTGCAGGACAAAATATCTACGTACAGTATTGTGGAATATGTTGGGGGGGGGGGGTATTTGACGTTATTGATGTCTCAGGGCTGCCAAAAATCTTGAATACAGTGTCAAAGACCCCTTAAGCATTTGATGATAATGATGCCTAATGGGAAATAATGGTACCCTAGCACATGCTGTTTGTGAATATGCAGGGACAGAGTAGGCTAAAAAGACCACCAGCTTTCCTGCTTGGAATATTTATGTTGGAACTGTTAATCACTTACCATATGGATCTTTCAGACTTTATATGATTTTACAGAAAGGTAAATGAACAGCAATAGAAGCAAAAGTGTGTAGCATTAAAACTCAACAGGACAGCAATCCTGCAAGTTCCAGAAAGAACCGTGCTTGACAAAATGGAAGGCCCAGTCCATGCTGCTAAAATGTCTAAAGGTCAGTGAGAGCAGGACAAAAGCTTGTCTTACTTCCCTGGCAATTTTAACCTGCAGACAAGTTAGTCCAATGAGAGATGTGTTTGTTTTGCATCTTGGCAGGCGGGTTTAGAGAGAAAAAGTCATCATGACCCCTCCGGTCCCTGGGTGAATTTCAGTTGTAATAAGAGGGAGAAACCATGGATTTCGATTAACTCTCCATCAGTTCTAAAGGTTCTTGTACAAACATAATGGAGATTAAAGGAGAGATTTGAGCTCTGTGAATGAATGAATGAATGAATGAATGCTGCTCAGCAAATGATTTTCCTGAGGGCTCCTAACTTGTATCTATATTTTTATGCTGTACTCATTAGCTCTTGTTAGATATTATTTGCTGATGTTATAATTAATAGGAGTTGCAGGGCAAATGGTGCTCTGTTCAAAATCAAATCTAATTCTGATTCAATTTTATGAGTGCCATGCCATCGCTTATATAGCCAGAAGAGAGACATCAACAGATGCGGATGCGGGGTCTTGGGATAACCCTCAGGTTTGCAGAAACACCAAAAATTTCTAGAAGAAAATGCCAAAGGGTGGAAGAGGAGCCCCTAAAATCCCCTCAACTCCCACCAGCCAACTTAGGGCCCCGTAAGTCTCTTTGTTCATTTTGGGCCCCTCAAGTCCCCTCAGCCCCTCCAGGCCCTTCAAGTCCTTTCAAAACTCCTCAACCCACCTTGTCCAATTTCAGTTCCTTTAGCCCACTTTAGCACAAAACGAGCACTAAACTTTGACACCTGTTTGAAGTCAATTGGACAAGGTTGGATTTGGGGGGGCATTTGTTGTGTCAGTTGGTTGGGGGGCAGCACAAAATGCAGGGTTCACAGCACAAAACAGCACTAAAACTTTGGCATCAGTTTTGGGGGGATCCAGAATTTTGGGGCCAGATGATAATGAAGCTTAAACAATCTGCAGTTGGGAGACTAGCACTGTGATTGCGATGGAAATCAAGTGAGGGAAGAACAGTGGTACATTGGTTTAAGAACAGCTTAGTTTATGAACAACTTGGGTTAAGAACGCTGCAAACCCGTAAGTAGGTGTTTTGGTTTGTGAACTTTGCCTTGGAAGCAGAATATGTTCCGCTTCCTGATGAGTGGTAAATTGAGTCCCCTGCTGCTATGGGAAAGCACGCCTTAGTTTAAGAACACTTTGGCTTAAGAACGGACTTCCGGAACAGATGAAGTTCGTAAACCAAGGTAGCACTGTAACCACAAACCAGGTTTTAAAGGAGGAAACCACTGGAAAGCAAGGGTTTGAATGTGACATTAGCAAATTGCTTGCTGTGGAACCACTCCAAGTCATTACAGCAAGTGAAAGCAATTGCTCCGGTTCCACTGAAATTTAGCAAAACTGCCTAAAATGTGATCAGGACAAAAACATGTTGAGGGTTGTGTCCAAGGGCCAGTAAACAATAAAAATGAAACTGCACAAGCAGAGCCAAACAGAGTTCCTGAAGCAATCTCAGCCTCTTATTTCCTTGCCATTATTTTTTATATTTTAAATGTTAATGGAACTCTTGATTTAGCAAGTTCCCTGTACCTTGATGGAATACTACTTTGGTGTTGTCTTCCCAAAAGGATCTGCAATAAAGATTAAATAAATAAAGCATCTTGTACTCGTTTGATTATTATTTTTCTAGTGGACTTAAACATACAGTACTTATTTCCCTTAGAAGCTCAACTCCCGCAAGGGATGTTTTTTTAGGTGGAAACGAGGAATACTCTCTTCCTAACTCCACCTACCCGTTTTTAAAACGAGCAATTAGTGTCCTCTAGCGGGTAGAAGCATTTGCTGGAGGCAAGTGAAATAAAATAAAACTGGAGCCGCGATCAAAAAGCAGCCATGGCAACAACGCCTTTCAAAACTTGCGCAAATTACCCCAACTCCACTCCATGTTTAGTTAACGGCTTCGGAGAACCACAGCAATGTAGTTTCTCTATTAAAAACAACAACAAAACAAATGGGGTGCAAATAAATAAAAAGCCATTTAAAAAAATTTAAAAAACCAAGCAGGAAATGACGGACGTGGGAAAACGGAAAGATATACTGCTTATTTCTTTGGGTCGTGCGCCTAACTCGGCAGCGTCCTGATCCATTACTCAAGAGTAAATTACAGGGTTTACAGGTAAGCGTGCACAGCACCGCCTGCAGTCGATCTGTTTTAGGCTGCAAGGCTTCAAGCGGCCGTAAGCAATAAGCGGCCCCAATCCCGGCGCCCCCAAGAGGCAGAACAAAACGCTTTGCGCATTAGCGATGTACTTCAACCTCGCCACATCCTAGTACATCCCACGCGGCTTCTGACGGAAAGGGGCGGGTTTCGATACGTCACAATGGGCATAAATAGAGCTGGAGAAAGCGGCTCCGGCCTTTTCGCTGCAAGGACGGGAAGCTGGTGAAGGTGAGTGCGGCTTATCCTTATTCTGAGAAGGGGTTAACGCGGGGAGGGGAAAGAAACGAGAACCCTGCGTGGTTGGAGGAAGCAAAGAGCGGTCTCGGGAAGCCTCATTTCCTCTGGGCCGGTTGCTGCTTTATGGCGATCCGCGGGGCTTTACTCCCCGGTAAAATGAAAATGAAAAATTGCGGAGCATCAGCACCGCGCGTCACCCGCAGGACCACGAAAGCAGGACGGAATAATGTCCGATACAGTGCGGATTACAGGGTTTTAGCGCACGCAAAAAGTCCGTATATTTAATTGGGAATAACGATTGCTGTGGATTTTCTCCTGCTCGCAGCCGCCAGTGCGTTTTGGAACTTTGTTCCAAAAGAGCACGTGGTATCACGGCGAAAAAGGGCAGGGAAATGTTTTGCGTACGTTTGAGCAGGGCCTAGTGGCTAAAAGTGGAAGGACATCCAACGTGCAGGGGGACCTTAAGAATATATGATACCGAGTTATACAACTCTGCGCCCCCGTTTGGCTGGTGTATAGACCACGTTAGTGTACATTTTGCAAAATGATTCCACACTTTAACCAAGTGCTTAACATGGTGGCTTAAAAGTATATCTCCCCCCATGCTCTCAGTTTCCTTTATATAGTCGATGCTCAGCTCAGACTGGCCGAGTATAGCTGGAGGGGGTTATACTCATAGCAGAACATCTACTGTCAAGGGTGGAACTGGTAGTGGACTTTTGACTTTTCCAAAAATAAACGTGTGTGTGCTTTTGGAGTCTAGGCCAGGCACCCCCAAACTTCGGCCCTCCAGATGTTTTGGACTACAATTCCCATCATCCCTGACCACTGGTTCTCTTAGCTAGGGATCATGGGAGTTGTAGGCCAAAAATCTGGAGGGCCGCAGCTTGGGGATGCCTGCTCTAGGCAGTCCTAAATCCTCTGAAATGCAGCTGGGTTTCTTCTTCTTATCTTTAACTGGAGCAAGTAGCCATTTAGAAAGGGAACACTCCTGACTGGCTAATGCTGGCTGCTGTGATGATTCATTTTTGGCGTGTTAGACTGCTGATGCAGATGACGAGATGTAGAATCTGAGCCTCCAGCATAAAATTACAGAAGGCACCTGGCCCCATTAAGATGCATTCACAAGTGGGGGACAGAACAATGCTCCACAGCTTTATTATTTTTGCTTATTCCCACAAGCAAATATATTCATTAGTGCTTACCAGTTGTAACTGCTAAGAGAATGGCAATGGCAGTGACTGGACTTTTATCTTTGCTCTTGTTTGTTTATGCTTGCAGTATTACGAAAAACCATTCTTGTTTTAAAAGAAGTTATGATCAAAGATTAAATCTCCTTTCAGCCATAGTTAAGAGAAATACATTCCTTACGGAATGACTGGCTTGGCTGTGATAATTATCTTGCAGCAATCTGGCTGGTACTATTTGCTCCATACCTGTGCGCTGTTGCAAAAGGAGAGCAGGCATGCAAGCTGTGTGTGCTGCACAGGAACAAAATTGCTCCCTGTTGTCATTCCTCGGTTTAAACTCTGTGCCTTTCTTCTTTGCAGGCTAGTGTCTTCCTAACCACATGAAGAAGCCGTTGCTCTTCGACTAAAGCTGCTGTGGGGATGCACTATATTAAAATAAAATAATAAAATAAAAAACTATTGTGTGCCTTTTTTGTCTGTTGACTTTGAAGCACTGCCTTTGAACTGGTGCATGGCCCATTCCATGGCCTCACTGGCTACGCTACAGTGCAAAAGTAAAGGACTTGCTTATAACTGGTGCTGCTCAGCTGAAATCTGAGTGATTCTTTTAAGGGCAAGTTACATTTCATCTGATGATTAAATGCTACAATCCGGAACTGCATCAAGGGTTGCAAATACCGTAGACGGTTGGCATTGTACACCAGAACTTACCGGGTTTCAGCTTGCCTTTGGTTTATTTGACCTGAATATTATACCCCTGGAGTCCACTGCTGCCTCTTTTGAATAGTGTCATTTTTGTTTTATGTGACACAAACCCCAACAAAAATGTTTCTGGGAAGGTTAGAGGCTTCCGTTTGGGCAGAGGCTTAGGACAATACCTGTCCAGACTAACAACACATAATTTGTGTAATAAGTTCTCATACTATCGCTTTCAGGAGCCTACAGCGGAGGTTTAAAAATTAACTACGTTTCCTGAAAGATGCAGTTTGTTTGGCATGAATAACATTTTTTTTAAAATGCCTAAAGCTAGCTGAAAGTACCCAAAGGCCAAGTTTGCCTACTGGATTTTTACTAGATCTGCCAACCACGCAAACGGAGGCTGTACTTTGTATAGTGCAGTGGTGGCAAACCTTTTAGAGCCCAAACTGCAACCCAAAAGTTGCAACACTGGAATTTAACCCATGTATCTCATATTTTCCTGTGTGCTTCACATTTCTTCTTTATGACTGCTGTTGTAATAAATAATCCTTCATGAAAGTTATTGTGTTACAATCTTCATTAAATTATGTTTCCATTGATATATAATTTTAGGGTATAACTCGGTGCTTTTTTCCTTAGAAAATGTTTAGGGGTACTCGTTTTGACTTGAGAAAATCACCGGGGGGGGGGGGGAATAAATAAATACAGTTAAAATTGGGGAAATTGCAGTCATATCTCAGTTTTTGAACAGCTTAGTTCTTGAATTACTTGGAACCTCAACACTTCAAACCCAGAAATGAGTGTTCTGGTTTTGGAACACTTTTTGGAAGCCAAATTTCTGAGTATAACTTCCGTTTTGAGTGCCACACTTCCCTTTTCCTAGTGAGGAAATGCAGGCCAGACAGCACAACAGTAACCACCCCCTCCTCCAGCACTGAGTGAGGGAAGGCTGGGCCAGGGCAGCAAGCAAGCAGGCAAGACTGCTCCTGCTTGCAGGCAAGTAGTAAGATCAGGCTGCTCTGCTAGGCAAAGTTTCTGCTTGCACAGGAACAGGAGCTAGATCAAGGCCGCTCAGCTGGGGAGGTACAGGCTCCGTCACACTTTCCATTGGGGTTCCATTGCAATCCCCTCAAGGGAGAGGTTTAAAGCAGCCCCCACCACTGCATCAGATCCCCTGCAACCCCGTGAAGGCAGCCAGGCTGCATAGTTGCTGAGGTCCTGGAAGGCGGAGGCAGCCCGGAAGCTGCATCTGAGAGCCCCTGCACCAACTAACTGAAGGCAGCCAGGCGCTCCTCAGTTGAGCTGCCCGCTCCTACTTGCGTGCGGGGTCTCTCAGCCCGAAGCCTCCACTCCACTTCTGAGAGATCCCTGCCTCCATTCCTGCTTGGCATGCAAGCCCTCCACCCCCAGCACGGAAGCAGGCTGACTGTACGCATGCTCTGAGCCTCTGGCACGCGTGCCATAGGTTTGCCACCACTGGTATAGTATGTCAACTGTGTTGAGTCACAGGTGACAGTGCTGCTACAGAACAAATATCCATGAGGATTCCTCACTGCCCTACAGTAGTAGGCTGTAACTATTACTGCTATGTCAAGGGTTGGCAGTGCTATTCGAAGTGATCCTTCAGCAAGCATCTTTGATCCCCAGGCCTCTGGGCTGAGTTGCTCAGGGGGCACCTACTGCTATAGTGCAATGCCAGACACATCTTACTAGAACTGCCAAACTAACTGTTGCTTCCTGGGGAAAATGCCATTGCAAATATATTACATTTGGAGGCTGTTAAGTGCCTGCACTGCTGCCAACAATAGTAGCACTGATCAGTAGATTCTAGGGACAACCAACCGCTTGGCATGAAGCTTTTTTTTTCCTTTTTCTTTTTTACTTCCAAAGTACACATACCTCTGTACACACTGCAGGTTGGAGAGTGCTCTGTACGTAGGGGAGTATGGCATATAAATACAAAAAATCTGGAAAAATCCCTGGATGCAGCTCTTCCATAATATGCTAGGACCGAGGACTGTAGACTAGAACGCAGGACTGAACGGGATGGTATCCTAGAAGAGGGTAAGAACAAGGGCACGTATTCTCAGAATGAATTAAGTATTAAGGAATTACATAGGCATACACGGGGGGACGCGGGTGGCGCTGTGGTCTAAACCACAGAGCCTAGGGCTTGCCGATCAGGAGGTCGGTGGTTCAAATCCCTGCGACAGGGTGAGCTCCTGTTGCTCAGTCCCGGCTCCTGCCCACCTAGCAGTTTGAAAGCACATCAAGTGCAAGTAGATAAATAGGTACCGCTCTGGTGGGAAGGTAAACGGCGTTTCCGTGCACTGCTCTGGTTCGCCAGAAGCAGCTTAGTCATGCTGGCCACATGACCCGGAAGCTGTCTGCGGACAAATGCTGGCTCCCTTGGCCTGTAGAGCGAGATGAGCGGCGCAACCCCAGAGTCGTCCGCAACTGGACCTAACGGTTACCTTTACACATGCGTAAATACGCTATTGAAAAATCTAAGCAAATGACATTTTAAAATATCTCCAGAGATTGAAGACTGCCAGTAGAAACCTATGGAGGTATCCAGGAGATAAATGCCAAGGACTGCTGACAAACCGGGGGGGGGGGGAGTGGCATGTGTGTCTTAAGTGGCTAGAATCCCAAACAGAAGCATTCAACACTGCAACACTGTCTTGCAAGTCCCACTTGGACTTCACTGTATTCACAGCTGCTGTTTTCAAGATGGTAAATAATTTAGAATTCATAAATTAATAGAACAGTGTGGATTACTTTGCTTGGGAGAAATAGCAATGGGAATGTGTCTACGACCTGGCATCTCCTGCAGTTGACAAGCTTATAATTGGTTGAGGCTGTTCTGATACCATGATCTCTGGGTCCAGGAACAGGGGAGAGAAGTTGCAGACTGAATCCATAGCTGAACTAGCTGGCTGTTGTTTCCACCAGGGGTGGAAAACCAGTCTTCCATATGTTGCTATATCACAACTCCCATCATCTCTAACCAATGCCCATGCTGGTTCGGGCTGATGGGAGTCGGAGGTGCAACAAAATCTGGAGAGCCAGCAGGTTTTGGACAGGACCTCCCATGTCCCGTCCCGTCGGCCTTTCACGACTTCAGAAATGACACTCAATCAGTACTTTGACATGGGATAAATTTATTTCAGAGAACAAAGCAAACCCATTGTAACCACATAGTCCAATTAATGAAGTGCAATGAAGTCACTTGTGTCAAATCTCGGTATCTGTTTACATATTAATTAGTGCATCTAGTCTTTAGACTTTTGTTATTGCACATGGGCAGGGTGGGGGGGAATAACTGTGAAGAAGACATGCAGACTTCATAAAGGGAAATGTTTCCATACGGAGAACAAGAGTTGGGTCTGTACACAAAATGGAATGGTCACAGGTGTTTACATAACAAAAATAAAGGTGTCCAAATAATATGAAAACTTAAATATATTAAATGCTTTTTTATCTTTAAATATGTTTCAGGCAAGTTGCTTAAAAAAAACTCCACTCAATTAGTTTTCATTTAGAGATGACAAATCATGAAACGTTTTATACACAGTAACTGAACACAACATACAAAAAGTTTAAAAATCACTTAAAGCATAGCACACTATTAAAAGGTGAGCTGAATAACTCACCTGCTTTGTAAACTAAATTTAACATTCTCTTGACATAAGTAGTTGGCAATATTGAATATCAAGAAACACTCCGTTACTGGTGTCGATCATTTATGATGTAGTGTTAATAGTTACCAATTTAATGTGCATGTATGGTCTAAAGACAAGAAAGAAAGAAAGAAAGAAAAAGAGCAAGGCAATTTGTTGTTAAATGTTGGCCATTATCAGTTGTAATGCTTTGGAGTCCTGTTGAGCTCTCATTTTCACGAGATGGGCTAAAAAGGTGCCCACAATGATTTGATGGCAAATGAGTTACAATCAGGATTTGACCTCTCTTTAAAAAAGGTGGCTCCACCATACTATATCCATGGACATCATATGCACGAGGAAACGCAGTAACAGGAATGTGAGACAAATTTAATCAATTTGAATGACTTCATACAGGCTAACAGCAATCATTTTCAGTACACACATGCATGTACTGACAGCATTAGACATTTCCACGTGTGTTCATGTCTAACAACAGGTATTGAATCACAAGCCATGGTGATTGTACCTCACTTAAATAAAAGGCTTACTATGGTTTGGTCTCATGGCTTTGCCTTATTTTTAATTCGTTTCTGGATCGCTAGATCCCCTCCCTAATCACTTCTGTATGCATGTGTTATATGGCTACTTGTTTCCAAAAGAAGCACAATTTTCTATGAAAAAATAAGCTACTATGTCTAATCCACATGAAGTGATTTCACAATTATCACCTATACAGTATATCCAATTTACATTCTTAACTCCAGAAAACAGTTCAAAATTTGCTTGACACAAGCTATTGGACTGCAGAAGTGAAAGAACATACCTGTTCATTTTACACCTCCAACTGCCTGAGAGAAAGAGAAAGAGGGAGGGAGGGGGGAGGTATTCCAGTTATGCAAATTTGTTCCTTATAGAGGACAGGTTCGTGCGGCTGCGTAAGATGAGCCATCGATGCTCGGTGTGCACTGCCAATATTGCACGCTCACGAACAACTACTGTTTGCATCAAAGCTCCTGGTTCAATTGCAGTTGGTGGGGATTTTCCAAATCCTTTACAGCAAAACGGTGCTGCATGTTAACTGCTAGCGTTGGAAGCCCAACAGCAGCTGCTGCAAAGACACAGACTGGTTTTAGAAATGGAATTTATGTTCAGAAGAGGAGATAGGAGCAACACTTGGACAAACTGGAGCAACGATGGGCATACAGCCATCCTCCTCGGAAAGCAAAATAAAATGTGGCACAAGGACAAAATCTACTAAACAGTTCGGTGTTGTTTTTTTAAAAAACCCAACCACATGAAAACATAATATGTTAATACTGTAAACTGCAGTCTTCACATTTCATGGCTGATCAGTAGCTTCTGTGACGGATTCTTTCGGGGGGGACACAGATGAACGGGGATCCATGGCTGAGTGCATTAGTGGGATATAAACATCGTCCATGTTTGGCATGACAAAAATTTTCTGCAAAGTGTAAAAAAACCAATCAGAAAATTCAAACGACACAGGCAAGTGATATGCTTCAAAAATAAGCTTAATTTCCCTTCATTTTGGTCCGTCTCCTGTTTCCCAGTAACTGCATTAATGCACGAAGGGGGTTTAAGCAACCACAACATAGGCTTGCTGCTTTTTTACCTAGAAATTGTGAATATTTCAGAGCATCCTATCGGTGGGTCTAACAAGTATGATACTAAACAAGTATGATACAGCAACCAAACATAACCCCCAGTAATTTTTTTATTTTAATTTATGAAACAGAGTTGAAACACCAGTCATTTATGACAAAGCTACTTCAGTTTTCAGATGACAAGATATCATTCGAACCATATAATTTTGATGAAGCAACTTACCTTTTGTTTTGTGTGTGTGTGTGTGGTGTTGTTGTTGTTGTTTGTTTGTTTTAAAGTGTTCCCTCTGCTGCCTGCAGAAGCCCCTTATGCCCCCTACCCAGATTTCCAAAGGCAGCACTGATCTGAAGTTTGGACAGAGGGTTGTGTCCAACTAAGTTGTATACTCTGAGCTGACAAATTTAAATTAATGGACCTAAGTGAATTATGTCATCCATTTCAGTGGGTCTACTCTGAGTAGGACTAATGTAGGCCCCATAATTTCTGCTTCACCAAAAATATTACAGGTGGAATTTTTTTCCTACAGATTTACTCCAGGAGCTGGTTTTGAGCGGCTGGCAGCAAGTCAATGTGCAATAATTTAAAGCAGGTTTTCTTCATTATATTTTCAGTTGGATATTTATAGTCCTTAAAAAACAAAAACAAACAAACCCATGCTTCCTCACCTTGTGAATTAGACAAAATTATCTAAGGACACACTTAAAACACCAGTGACAATGAAAAGAGCTTTGAAGAAATATACCTGGAATTCTTGTTCCAATTTTTTCTCTATCCATTCAGTCACATGAACCAAAGTCACCTCTCTCTCACCAAGCTTTGGCCTAGCTTTGAGCTCTAGGTAGGGTGGTCTTCGGAAGCCGTACCTGAACAGAAAACACAGAATGTATGACTGCATTTACTTGTTTATCGCATTCTTCTTCTCATTCCTCCTTCAGCTTTTATCATAAACTACCAACCTGGGAGGTAAGTCCAAAACAGATACTTGCTAAAGGACATCTTGAGACATCCACAGTTGAGCTGGGATTTAAATGCATGTCTCCCTGGTCCAAGTCCAACAATATAGCTAGCACACTAGTTATCTTGTGTATTCGCTTCATATTACAACACGACAAAGATGTGGATCTTCCTTGGTATGACTCATTAACAATTTGTATTGCTTCTGAATTCCAGTACCAAGTAAAACAGTCTTTGCTGCTAGTAATAACAGTAATTTACAGACATAACAATAGAGGTTGCTCTAATTCAGGGACAAAGGTTCCCCACACCTGTCTTGATCCTCATCTTGTGCAATACTTTGTTTTTCCCAGCAATGGGCCTCATCCTAAACTGGGAAAAGCTAATTCTGCTTGATTTCTGGAGAATCTTGCACTGGTGCTTCTCTGCCCTAATAGAACTGCTAGCTTTTGCCAGCTTTTCAAATATTATAAATCTACAAAAAGCTTTAAAAATGGATTTAGACATTTGTTTATTTTTACAACAGCACCTGTCTCAGCTGCAGTCTGAAGCGGAATGTGGGTACAGTCAAACCTCGGCTCCCAAACGGCTCCATTTTCGAACATTTCGGCTCCTGAATGCTGAAAACTTGGAAGTAAACGCTCCGGTTTTCGAAAGCCGGACGTCCAACGTGCAGGAAGCTCTTGCAACCAACCGTAAGCCGTGCCTCGGTTGCCGAATGTTTTGGAAGCCGAACAGGCTTCCAGAACGGATTACATTCGACAACCAAGGTTTGACTGTGTATCGTAACAAACTGTTTCATACAATCACAGAATTGTAGAGTTGGAAAGGGCTACATTGTGGCTCTCCAAATGTTGCTAGACTACAGCTGCCATCATTCCCAAATGCTGGCTCTGCTGTCTGGGGCCAATGGGGACTGTCTGGCGTCCTACAATATGTGGAAGGCTGCAGGTTAGCAGCTCCCAGTTTGTAGGAAAAGCAAATGCCATACATACCCACTCTGAAGCAAGCACCATTGCGTGCAATTAAACTTGGTCCCAGGTGAGCTGGAAACAACCAAAGGGTTGCATCCAACTAAGGTAGAGTAGACCCACTGCAATTAATGGACCTTAGCCATGGCCCCTTAGGTGGGTCTGCTCTGAGTAGGACTCAGTTGCTGGGCACAATGCACATTTGGGATTTGCAAAATGCTTCCTAAAAATGCTTGCCAGTCCTTAAGATGGGACATCCTATGGCATACCAACCCTTCAGCTGCACACATATGCAGCCCTCTTTGCTTTCATATGAGAGAAACAAAAAGGGGGCAGCGGGGGGGGGGACACAAATGGCAAAATAGGAGCTCTTTCCACAGCACACACAGAAATAATCAAACCACTGTCCTGGTAGCTTCATAGGAACAAATGATGAATTGCACAGGTCTTGAAAAGGCTTCAAGTCAAGTCTCGACTCCCGCTTACCATATTCGATCGCTGGGAGGTGGAGGAATGTTAACTGCTAATGTTCCTTTACATTCTTGTACCTCAACGGTTAGCAAAAGTGGAGTGTTTGAGACCTCTTCAATCTTTTTTTTGATGAACTCAGTCTCTGTTGCTTTCTGGAAGTATTTTGACTTGGTGATTTTATCCACAAACCTCATTATTTTACTGGTTCGGTGCCCCCCAACATATCTTTAAGAGAGAGAAGAAGAAAGCATCAAAGTGGGTTCCTGGAAAAGAAGGTTTTTTTTTCAAATTTAAAAAACAAAACAACGTTTCATCTTATTCTGTAGCTGTAGATAGAATATTCACACAGAGCTCTCTGCAGGTTTCCAGACATCAACTCCCATCATCCCTGGCCATTAGCTAGGTTAGCTGTGGCTTATCATAGAATCTTAGAGTTGGAAAGGGCCCGAGGGTCATCTAGTCCAACCCCCTGCAATGCAGGAATCTCTGCTAAAGCATCCAGGACAAATGGCCATCCAACCTCTGCTTAAAAACCTCCAAGGAAGGAGAGTCCACCACTTCTTGTGGGAGTCTGTTCCACCGCCGAACAGCTCTTACCATCAGAAAGTTTTTAGTTCAGAAAGGTTTAGTTGGAGTCAGAAAGGTTTAGTTGGAATCTACTTTCTTGCAACTTGAAGCCCTTGGTTCGAGTCCTACCCTCCAGAGCAGGAGAAAACAAGCATGCTCCCTCCTCCATGTGACAGTCCTTCTGATATTTGAAGATGGCTATCCTATCTCCTCTCAGGCTCCTCTTTTCCAGGCTAAGCATATCCAGCTCTTTCAAGTGCTCCTCATAAGGCTTAGCTTCCAGACCCTTGATCATCTTAGTCGCCCTCCTCTGCACACGGTTCCAGCTTGTGAACATCCTTCTTAAATTGTGGTGCCCGGAATTGGGAACTGTGAGAGTTGGGAATCCAACAACATCTGGAAGTCACCATGTTGGCTTTCTATGCTTTAGTGCTAGGGATGACTAATTTGCTGCTGCAGGGCTGTAAGCGGCCCAAACAACACAGGCTGCTGGAACTCCTCAACAGCAGTTGAAAAACTTGTGATACTGGCTTTGCTATGGGCAGAGAGAGAGAGAAGGAGAGTTGCATGCCTGCCTTTCTTGCATCCCCTTTTAGTAGAATAGAAGCAAAATGCACGACAAAGCTTGGATAGTTTATTATTTATTAAATTGATAATACTGCCCTTCATCCGAAGATCACAGGGCTGCTTACAGGGTATGTATGCCCTTTAATGCACAAATGCAGACTTTCATTGTAGCATTACAGTTGAATTGCTACAGGCCCAGAGGTTGCTGCTAGGTACCTAAGAGGGCCAGGGCACACAAATCCTCATAGCATTTGCACCCGCAGAGGACCTTAAGGCCCATAAATAACACTTTGGAGGTCCCGAGCCTCAAGGAGGTTAGATTGGTCTCAACTAGGGCCAGGGCCTTTTTAGCACTGGCCCCGACTTAGTGGAATGCTCTGTCACAGGAGACCAGGGCCCTGCGGGATTTGACGTCTTTCCACAGGGCCTGCAAGATGGAGCTGTTCTGCCTGGCCTTCGGCTTAGACTCACTCTGACCCCTTATATGGGATTTGGTATATAAATTTTCCCTTGGCTTTTTTGCTGGCCCATGTAGGACCAGCATGGACAGCTGGCTTGGGTGAATATCTGATGTTTCCGCCCTTTATGGTCTTGATTTATGGGCTCCTACTAAACTCCAACCTAGCAGTTCGAAAGCACGTCAAAATGCAAGTAGATAAATAGGAACCGCTACAGCGGGAAGGTAAACGGCGTTTCCATGTGCTGCTCTGGTTCACCAGAAGCGGCTTTGTCATGCTGGCCACATGGCCTGGAAGCTATACGCCGGCTCCCTCGGCCAATAATGCAAGATGAGTGCGCAACCCCAGAGTCGGTCACGACTGGACCTAATGGTCAAGGGTCCCTTTACCATTTACCTTTACTAAATTGAGGCTGCATTTTAAGCTGTATTTTAAGATGTATTTTAAGCTGTATTTTAATTAACTGTTTTTTTTCCTACTACATTTTATTGTAATTTATATTTGGTGTTAGCCACCCTGAGCCCGGCCCTGGCCGGGGAGGGGGGGGTATAAATAAAATTATTGTTGTTGTTGTTGTTGTTGTTATTATTATAATATACAGAGATGCCTTTTGGCAAATCGACATGATAGAGGACTTGAGGACAAAGTGACCCAAGTAGGTTTTTAAATTTTTTTTAAGTACAAAAAACAGAGAGAAAGGGAGAAAGGACAAAGCCTCACGATGCTACCCAAAGATTCTGACTGTGAATCATGGGTGCTTACATTCTCACCAAATTGTTTGTTATTAACATTATTTATTAAATTTATATACCACCCTCCACCCAAATAGCTTTGGCCTGAAGGGCTGCTCACGTTAGTCCTTTCAATCTCAAGGAGTATTTTGGTGGATTTTGCAAGAGAACATCTTTTAAAACTCCTGCGTACTATTTCCTCCCCCTCCCCCAATTCCCCCTTTACAACAGTTTTCAATGCATTGTCACAACTACTTTCAAACCTCAGGAGAGTAAGAGGGACATTTTAGGGATTTAGGGAGGCAGCTGTTTAAGGACTGCTAAATGGCTTTGCTTTAAGAGAGCTTTACGATGGCTGCTTTCTGGTCCATCTTTGTCAATGTTATGGATTTCTGTTTGTTGTGCTACTGTTCTTAACTGGATATTGATTCTTTAGTGTTTTGTTGTTATGTTTGAGTCTTAGCTGCTTTGAGATTGCAGAGAGTTAAAAAAAAGGGATACACATTTTAGAAATGAAATAAAAATTAAATCACAGTGGTACCTCAGGTTACAGACGCTCCAGGTTACGCATTTTCAGGTTATGGACTGCAGGAAACCCAGAAGTACCAGAAAGGGTTACTTCCAGGTGTCGCCGCTCGCGCATGCGCAGAAGCACCAAATTGCGCCACACACGTGCACAGACGCAGCGCTGCAGGTTACGAACGCTGCGGACGTGCCTCTGTCACGGATTATGTCCGCAACCCGAGGTTCCGCTGTAAAACGTGGGTGCAAATGGGATTAAAAAGAGGTCCTGATGTTTTTTAAGAAGATGGAAGCCCCATGCCTCTGTGGTGTGAAAACAGTGCTAATAAATGACCTACATGTATGAGATTGTTCTCAAGTAGCATGAAAATATAGATGTTGTTATTCAGAAAGTTTTTTTAGCCAAGAACATGCAGCGAAGGTGGCAGAGGCAGAGCCTAAGCAAGGAGCAATTCATTAGCCTAAGCAAGCAGCAACACAAATTTACTGTTCCTATAGCTCAGGCATGGCCAAACTTGGCCCTCCAAATGTTTTGGGACTACAATTCCCATCATCCCTAACCACTGGTCCTGTTAGCTAGGGATGATGGGAGTTGTAGTCCCAAAACACCTGGAGGGCCAAGTTTGGCCATGCCTGCAGAGCTAATGACGACCTGCATGTGGCACAGCAATATAGGCAGCAATTTCTGGAATTTCCATCATCTGGAAAATTTACTACATTCTACTACATTATTTATGATTGACTTGAGATGCTGCATAAATCTACATGCTAGTCGTCGTCAGCAACAACAACAACAACAACAAGATTTCTTCAGTACGCACCCAGAGACATCACCACAAAGCCTGCAAAAACACCTTCCTAGTCACAAAAGTTTAGCAAGTATCTTTCATTCACCCAAAATGTTTCTCCCTTCCAGATGGCACTGGATGCATGGCAGTCGGCTATTTTTAACCGCTAAATGTGTTCATTGTAACATGAACTAGCATAATGAATGGCAATTTATTCGTCACCTTCTTAACATGCGTGGGCGCGCAAACACACACACACAGGGAGACAGAAGTGTCTGGAGAGATGCTCAAAGCATATGGAGTTCTTTCCCAAGCCTGCAGATATTATTACCTTTCCCAGCGACAGCACTCAACTGACAAGACCAATGGCCTGACTTCCTATGATTGTAAAATAGGACTTTTCTATGCAAAAAAGGGACAATGAGAATCTTACTGCTGCCCAGAACCTGCGACAGTGCAATTTTTGGCATATCAGGCAAATTGCGCTTATATCCCCAGATGTACAGAATTGTGGCTCGCAGCAAAGGTGGCTCTCAGAACCCATTAATAGCCCGATGATGCTACCCATTCACTTCATCTTCTATGGATATGCATATGGACCAGATTTAGTACGTGTGATGTACATAATTTATTTGCACCAGCCAAGGATCTTATTCCACATGAGAAGACTGATACAGTTTGGTGGGAAGAAGCACACACCAGTTGCCTCCAGGGTCTCTGCGGCTTTGAGAGCAGGTTTCTTTTAGGTTCGCTAGATCAAACGTTATACTTCTAGTGGGGCTAATCCCATATTCAGCCTCTGTGTCAAAACACAACCTCTGGCGTTCTGATGGCAACTTTAGGTTGTGGGGAAATGCAGCAACTTTCCTTTTACATGAGCAACTCATAGTCCGGGGGGGGGGGGATTCAATGTCATACTAAAGTGATCGCCCCCCTCAGGGTAAGCATTTCAGCTTACCAGCTGGAACAATCTCTACTCCCCTCCCCACCCAAGCTGTGCCAGAGGTCCTTTTTAACCTCCCTCCCTTCACCACAAATTACTTTCCAAAGCTTCCATTGACAGGAGGCATTCGCATCCCACCCAAGATCAGCCATTCCTTCCACCAGCAGAGGAATTAAGATGTCCTGGAGTCACTGTAGGCCCTCTCAATTCACACCATGAGAGATGCTTGGGCGATAATTGAGTGCGTTACACAAGAACCGAGGGAAGAGGAAAAATGGGAGTCACTTCTACATTCCACTGCCATTACTGGGAATGCTCAAGGCCACCTTCACTTGCTCAAGAGGGGGGGAAGCTATGGAAGCTATCATTACATTCAGTTGCATCACTATTGCCTAGACAGTAAGGACCTTTCAAGTGACTTCTTGTGTATACAAACCAGTTGAATAGTTTGAAAGCTTTTCAATGGCAACAGATATTGGCTGAACATAAAAAAGCAGCCTCGCCGGATCAGACCAAAAGCCAATGTAGCCCAGCATCCTGTTTTCCACAGTCGGAGGATGCGGGTGGCACTGTGATCTAAAAACCACTGAGCCTCTTGGGCTTGCCAATCAGAATGTTGGTGGTTCGAATTCCTGCGACGGGGTGAGCTCCTGTTGCTCTGTCCCAGCTCCTGCCAACCTATAAGTTTGAAAGCACGCCAGTACAAGTAGATAAATAAGAACAGCTGCGGCGGGAAGATCAACAGCGTTTCTGTGCGCTCTGGTTTCTGTCACAGTGTTCCGTTGCGCCAGAAGTGGTTAGTCATGCTGGCCACATGATCCGGAAAGCTGTCTGTGGACAAACGCCGGCTCACCTTTGACTGGACTTAACCATCCAGGGGTCCTTTACCTTTCTCTTTTAGCTTTCCACAGTGGCCTACCAGATGCCCATGCAAAGCCCGCAAGCTGGACATGAAAGCAACAGCAATCTCCTTCACTCTCCAACCATTCAGCCTCAGTGGATGACTCTTATTTTAAAAAGGAGGAAAGGAGGACCTCTCTCATGTCCCCCTTTTGCTTCCCTTTACCTACCTAATCTATGTACTGTAAGTTCCCAGACATTATAATATTTTCTCTCAAGTCCCCTGATGATGATGATAACAATAACAATAACAACAACAATAATAATAATTTATTATGTATATGCTGCCTACCTGGCTGGGGTTTCCCTGCCACTTTGGGTGGCTTCCAAGACATTAAAACATAATAAGACATCCAACATTAAAAACTTCTCTATAAAGGCCTGCCTTCAGATGTCTTCCAAAGGTTATATAGTTACTCATCTCCTTGACATCTGATGGGAGGGCGTTCCACCAGGCGGGTGCCACTACCGAGAAGGCCCTCGGCCTGGTTCCCTGTAACCTTACTTCTCCCAGTGAGGGAACAGCCCAAAGGCCCTCGGAGCTGTATCTCAGGCTGAAAGATGTGGGTGGACATGCTCCTTCAGGTATGATCACTTTGTTTTGAGATCCAGATCTGAGGGCCTTCTGGTGGTGAAACCCGCCTACAGTATCTCTCCCTCCCCCCAATTTCTGCATGTCTGAAGTGTCCCAATTATTTCAGAGGTCCCTGTTTTGGTTCTGGGTGCTTCAGAGAGAGCCGCTTTTGTTTCAGACAAGCCCCGTATCATTTCAAAGTGACCCAATTCAGCTGGAGATTTGAGATTGTCCAAATCCAATGAACACAACCTAGTCTGGCTGTAACACTTGTTGATGCGCACTCTTAACCTAGGGAATACTAGTAATATGCTCAACACAAAAACAGAACGAACCATCTCCTTGTGGTCCAAGCCACAGACTAACTCACCCTTCTCCTCCTGGCACTAGAGGTTTCTCGCTCCCTGTTGCTTCTGCAGCATCATCTTCATCTGAGGAGCCAGCACTAGAAGATTCTTCATCGCTGTCTGCAAGGCAATATGCCCTTGGCCTGAAACTGAAAAGGAGGACACATTTCAGTTTTGAAGTGACACCTTATTAACATAGGTTGGAAACAGGATTTTTGCTCCTTGCATGTCTAGACTATACATCTTCCTGTTTCCCTAGTTAAAAATGTGCGCCGCACCATGCTTTATTTATACAATAATTATTTACTCCAACACAGCTGTGCAGAGCCTAGCTTAAAATGAACAGAAGCGTGTGTGAGCTGCTCCCATGCAGTCAAATGGAAGGTGAAGATACATTTCTGCAAAAGTGTCTCTCATGACAATTAAATGCAATGCAAACAATTATAATACGAAACTAGGATGAGCACTTTGACTAAGCACAATTTTTTGACCGGATGAGACATGCTTGGGAAGTGAAATGGGTTTCTGTATGAAACTTGAGGGTTGCTTTTGTGAGCACCATGCGCTTCCAGGAGTGATTGTCTTGCCACCGTATCATATAATTTTCCTCTTATTGCCTCCTGCACACATAGCTGAGCCGCATCTACCTATCATAATAGTTGCCGGTAGCAACAGAGTTAGAAGTGTTTTAGACAAGACATTTGGCAAGTAGCAGTACAGGCAGTGATGGTCTTAGAGTCAAAGTAAAGCTGGCACACAGGTGAAACTCGGAAAATTAGAATATCATCGAAAAGTGCATTTATTTCAGTAATGCAACTTATTATTTTTTATTTTAATTTTAATTTTTACAAATGCTTTCTTTTGGAAATTCCACAGTAATAAAACAAATAGTTACAATAATACAAAAATAAACATCGCTATTACATTTCATTAATTACATTCCATTTATAATTGACCCGCCTAACGACAAATAATTACAATTACAACAAATAAAGGCTTGACATATCTTGGTTTGCATGTCATGCATCTATCTCATATATTGGTTTCATCTTTTAAGTTGCATTACTGAAATTAATGCACTTTTCGACGATACTCTAATTTTCCGAGTTTCACCTGTATTAAGAAGGCCTGAAACAATATAGGGTAAAGTCTAGGCAATGCATCTTGTTAAAAGTCTCTATAAGTATTCAAATGCAGTATGTCTTGCGGGGTTCCCAGCAGGAGAGAAGACCCAGGCCCTAATGCAGGCATCCCCAAACTGCGGCCCTCCAGATGTTTTGGCCTACAACTCCCATGATCCCTAGCTAACAGGACCAGTGGTCGGGGAAGATGGGAACTGTAGTCCAAAACATCTGGAGGGCCGAAGTTTGGGGATGCCTGCTCTAATGTTATGATTGCAGAACTGCCAACTAACCCAGAATTACTAAAAACAATACGTATATGGAACAAAACCTAGATGGTAATCCAAAGAGCCCTAACCGGCAATTTCTCCGTAATCGGTGTAATAATCTGCTATGGCCATTTCACATGCAAGTTGCATGTTCTCAAGTGGACATTCCTTTCCAAAGCCCTGTCCTAACAGTAAACTCAGATTTTTCTTAGTCACCAGCTACCAGACAAAAACAGAATACAAGAGGGCTATCTGCAAGAAGAAACTTAGTGTTCAGGAAGTAACATGGAGAAGCTGGCCATCAGTACCATCCTGTCAATTTTTCTAGATAGCCATTACAGTGGTATCTCTACTTACGAATTTAATGCATTCCGAATGCACATTCGTAAGTCGAAAAAAATTGTAAGTCGAACCCCATAGGAATGCATTGGGAGAAAGAATTCGTAAGTAGAAGCAACCCTATCTAAAAATTCGTAAGTAGAAAAAATCCTATCTAAACCACATCCAAGATGGCGGACGGAGCTCCATTCGTAAGTAGAGTTATTCGTAAGTAGAGGTACCACTGTACCTTGAGCTCCTTGGGAAAACCGGTGAGACAAAAATGAATGTGTGTTCATGGTAATTTGAATGCACAGCCTTAGTCTGCAATACTTAGTCAACAAAACCAAGCTCAGCTGGAAACCAGATCCTCTTTTCAACTTCCCACATCATCTTCTATAGAATATCTGCAGCTATATAAAACAATCCTGGAGTAAGCCAGATAGTTAAAGGATAAGTTCTCGAGTAATTACCCTTTCACTGCAACATGTGCTGGCTATAGTGCAATAACGGCTGAATATACACGTGAGGATGAAGGCCTATCAAGCTTCAAGAGGGAGACTTTGAAAACAGTTTTTACTGTTAGTTTCCCCCCGACTGCAGGATGGGCAGAGTTAGGTGGGACAACCCCACAATGGAGGAATGTTGCAGTTTATTGATTCTATGGAGCTGTAAAGACCAAATGGAAATTAGCAAACAGCTGTATTTAAAAAAATGGAAGTTGTGCTACTCCTGCTGGAGAGATGCTTGCCTCCAAATGCAAAGAGGGCACACACATCCTTCCCTAAGCCCAGCTTTAAACATTCCAAGGCAACTGGGGAAGCACAAGAGAGTGTTTCCTCTCGCTCAACTAGCCCAGAAGTCATTCCAGTGATTCCAGCTAGAATCACTTAAGGAGCAAACACAGAAGAAAAGTTAGAGAGCACCTTCAAGCAAATTTAAAGAGTAGAAAGAATTCAGCCTTGATAGGTAGCTAGGGTAGGGGGTTAAAGACAGATATTAACTTCAATGAAACTCCATGCCAAGGTTTTGTTAAGATAAAAGCAAAAACCTTAAAGAGCCAGGTGGCTTCAGTTACCGAAGGGGGCTAACAACTTGCAATAGCATTGCCCCGTATTTCCAGCCAAAAAAAGCCCTTTGGATGGTCTCAGCACAAACAGAATGAGCACTCCACAAGGGATGAGATGATGTGACAAATACCACTCACCAGATCAAAACAAATCCACAGATTGACGAATCCAAATATTACCAAAAAAAGGAAAAGAAATGAAAGGGGGAAGAAAACCAAAAATAAACAAATACAAGTTAGAGAAGATACAGTATGGAGAAAATGCAAGCTACCTTTACCTAGGAGGGGCTCTGTTTGGCCAACATAAAGCAAACAGTACCAGCCAGCTGACATTTAAGCAAAGCCCTTTTTAATGCAGGTTAGACCATGCAGCAACACTTGAACATTTGACGCAGTATCGGATACTTGGGTTTCCAAAACTGCATCAATGTACACGAGTAAAACTATTAATATTAGACAAAATATTGATAGGTATAAGGGGATTTAACCAATACCTGGGAGAGAACCACTGGGGTCTTGTATCTGTGCAGAGAGGAGATGCCCGCCAGCCACAATATAATGATGTGAAATCAACGGGGAAGAATAATGCAAGCCGAAAAGCTGGGAATTTAGACCCGGTTCTAGCATAGATATGACCTCTCTTCCTTTGGTCTTACTAAAAACATACATATGCCCACCGATTATAATTTTTTACTTATATAATAGGTGTTTCTGTGCTCTTGGCATATAATGACTGCTGTTTCTCTATTCTCCTGCACTGTGCACAGAGACACAGCTGTTTTAAACAGAAGTAGCCAAAGTGGTGCCCTTTGGATGTTGGACCACCGACTATGCTGCCTGATGCTGGCAGGAGTTGTAGTCTCTGGAGAGCATTACATTAGCTACCTCTGGTTTAAAAGGTTTACAAAAGTTATGATTTTTCTCTCAGTTCATTTATTGCTTGCAACCAGCTTTTTATTTAGCACTGATACATAAAATTTGTATTGTTCCCCTTCTGCCCCCCTCCATTCCTACTTGGGATCAGTGCCGGATTTATGTATAAGCTTGGGGCCCCGCTCTCTTGGGGCCCCTCAAAAAAATTAAAGGAAAAAACCCTGGATGTACATTTCCAAAATACAAGATAAAAAACAAATAAAATAAAGCCAATGTGATAAAATACATATTTTGTTATGTGCAAATGGCTTTAGAGACCTATTAGGTCCATAAATTACCATATAGTATATACAGTATTCAACACAAAAAACAGTGACAATTTGTTGTTGACAAAGGACAGCTGGACATATAAAAGGCCCCATTACCTTCAGTAGCTTAGGGCCTCATCAAACCTAAACCCGGCCCTGCTTGGGATAGAGAAGCTAGAAATTAAAGAAAAAATCTATTTCCAGAATAATCTCTGTCCAGTACATTGCTATTACGTGGGTGGACCGGGGACACGGGTGGTGCTGTGGTCTAAACCACAGAGCCTAGGGCTTGCTGATCAGAAGGTTGGCAGTTCGAATCCCTGCGATGGGGTGAGCTCTTATTGCTCGGTCCCAGCTCCTCCCAACCTAGCAGTTCGAAAGCACGCCAAAGTGCAAGTAGATTAATAGGTACCGCTCCAGCAGGAAGGTAAACGGCGTTTCCGTGTGCTGCTCTGGTTTCTCCAGAAGCAGCTTAGTCATGCTGGTCCCATGACCCAGAAGCTGTCTGAGGACAAACTCCGGGCTCCTCGGCCTGTAGAGCAAGATGAGCGCCGCAACCCCAGAGTTGTCCACGACTAGACCTAATGGTCAGGGGTACCTTTACCTTTACAGCTAACTTTGAAGTTGTTATTCATAGCCACCTGATCATCAGTCTGCAGGTGGTTCCTAGACTGGCTGACTAATCCCCCCCTTACTTTTGAGATCAGTTTTAGCATAGTGCGACAGCTTCCCCCAAACTGTAATCAGTTATGCATTATAAAGAAATAACTCCAGACTTATCAGTTCTTTCAAACACTATCTAGTTTCTATTACAGAGTTTTATGAAGAGCTTTCTGCACTTAAAAAAACCACCAAAATAGTAGAAAAAAATTCCTTACCCTTCTTTGCCAATTTCTCCAACTTTCAGTGCTTCACCTAAAGGTTCCTTTCCAAGTTTGGTCAAATTCATTTTGGTCTCCAGGGTCATTAGAAAAGATCCACTGTAAGATATTTCCAAGTCAATCCAAAGCCCTAGAATTGTTGGGGGAAAGCAACATTTTAGGTATGACTGAAACTACCACACGCTGCCACACACAGAGAGAGATTGATCCCTGCCTCTTTTTTCAAACCTCTAGCTTTACGGCAGGCCAACAGTATCACGACTAGTCAAGCAGCAACTTAAGCTTAAGCAACTAGTCAAAGAGCAACTTACCAACATGATACAGGGGCAGTACTCTGCAAGTCACAGAATCTAGAAATGTTAAGGGCTTTTAATAGTATTCCACATGCTGGTGCCAGCAAACCACAACTGTGTTTTTAATTGGACTAACTTCGGTCGGGAAGAGAAGGCAGTTCCCCTCTTGCAACACAGAAGGTGGCCCAGTAAAGAGGAACCAGCTTTCCTCGGCATCTTAGGAAAGTCTACCGCTGCTGCAAGTTGCACAGGCATAATTTAGGGGTGGGGACTCCTAAAACAGGGGTGGGGAACCAGCAGCCCTCCGGATGTTGCCGCACTCTCAACTTCTGCCAGCCCCAGCCAGCATGACCAACAGCATAGGATGATGGGGAGGCCATAGTCCGAAAAAGGGTTCCCCGTCCCTGTCCTAAAGATTAACAAAAGGTCCTGTGAGGTCTTCATATGTGTACCTGCGCAGCTCAATCTCTGCACATCAGCTGATTAAGAAGGAACACCCCACAAAGGCATGTGATCTGCAGCTGTATTGTGCTGTGAACCGAAGTGACAACCTACATTCCACTGGACTTTATATGGACTGCCTTTGCAGAAATAAACAATTAAGAATACTGCCACTGAAAGTAGTTCTATAGATACTGGCTAAGAATAAAAAAGGCACCCAGCTCTCGGCTACCACTTGTGCCCTCGGCTCCAGCTGCTTGCACTCCACTGGAGAGACTGCTCTGATCAAGGCCCCCTGGGCTTGGAGCAGCTTGCCAGGAAGTGCAATGGGGAAGGGGGCAGCGACAGAAGCAGAAAACTCTGAAGACCAGCTGCATGTGCAGAGCTACCGACTGACCGACCTTTGGATCCAGGTCATAAAACGTGGAAGCATCGGCAATGGTCTTAATTGCCATTCCCTTCACGTGGGCATTTGTTTGTTCGCGACATATGAGTAATGGGAAATGATCTGCAGAACGGCTTGCACGTGAAGCGCTCTGTTCCTCCGCGCAACATCCCGCAATTATGAAAGGAGGAAGTTTGAGAGAACATCTGCGAGGCAGAGAGATAAACGGCCGTTTAACAGGCTTGGAACTTTGTTCCTGCCTTGCTAATGAAGGAAGATGAAAAGGAGGAGCATCTCAGAGCTTATGCAACGTTGATGTTTACGATGAAGTGGGAGGAAGTGTGTTCTTGGCCTTGAAGAGTATACAAGCTGATGATGAAGGCCAAAGGTTAAAAAGCATCCACATCTCTGACTGCAAGAGGATAGCTTTCCATGAATTTCAGGTCCAGATCTGTCTGCACAATGGCACCCACATTCAAATGCAGAGACTGTTCCAATTTCAGTAGGTTGTGCTAGCTGGCACAATGTTTTGCACACCCAGCCAAAAGTAATTATTTTCCCACTCAATTTGTTTCAAATCTAAACCTGCTCCAAGTAGCTCAGGCTGGTGAACATCATCCTGTGTCCTTTTTATCACCACAAAAACCCTTAGTGGTAGGCTGAACAAGGGATAAGTGTGGGATATGAACCCATGTCTTTCTAGTCTATGCCTTTCACGCTAACCTATAGGCTATGCTCCCATTAGTCCCAGCCAGCATTGCTGATGGTCAGGGATGGTGGGAGTTGTTGGTTCAGTCACATAGGGAGGACATCAAGCTGTTCTAACCACTACATCACACTGTCTCTGTTTGGATAAAGACGGCAGACGAGTTCAGAATCATCAGCAACATCAGAAGAACTGCAAAACAAGTGCTAGAAATCAAACTTGCCAGATCACCATAGCATCTTTAATCTTCAGTATGCTGCAATTTTACAGTTTAAAATTATCCTGCAGAGACTTCTGCAAGTTGGGCAAATGTCTTCTCCTTTTCCGTCTAAATTGAATACCTAAGAAGAGACAATAAGCTCTCTAACAAGTAGCGGCCTACCAAGGAATAGCAGCCTTCCTCCTGCAATTCAGGAGAAGGAGGCATCTCTTTCATTTGCTGAAACAAGCTTTCTAAATAATCAATAAACACGAAAAAAATAGAACAAACATTTAAGGGGGCACGGATGAACAGGCTGAAAGAGATTTAGCATCCACTCAGAATTTCTAAGAATCAAAGTATTTCCCTTCGGCACATTATATTTGAAATTAAGTTTCTTAAAGATTTTTCAACATTCCACTTCTTCAAAGGACTTGATAGGCAGTGACAGGCATATTCTGCAATGCCAACTCTAGGTAATCACCTAAGCAGTTCAAGAGGAGTCAGAGAATTCCTCTGCAAGATGGAACAGTTTATTCCCAATGCAAAAACCAGTTTAATCTTAACAATGAACACACTGAATCATAAGCACAATACAGTATTTCCCCTGCATGGAAAAATGAGGTTTGTCTTTGAAAAACCCAATTTTCTTCCAATAAGCCCCAGCAAACAGCATCTTGCAAAAACAGTGTGGGAACAGTTAAGAGCCCATGAAAACAATAAGCTACGTTTTCTTTGTCATTGTGCGTTCATGCCTGTTATTTCAGATGTAGAAACTTAGCAGTCTGAAAAGAGCAGCATGGGAAGAGGAAGTGGCTTTCCAAACAGCCAGTCTTACTAATTACTTATAAAAAGCTTGGAATTTGAAATAGGAGAGTATGAATAATTCCCATTTATCTTCCCGCAAATGGACAGAACTTTCCCCTTTGGTTTCAACTGGTGAAATGAAAGGGCACCAGAAACAGTCAGATTCCACATGTATCTGTAGCCTTAAGCTCCCACTTATGTAATCAGTGAGTCAGCATGCTCCAAATACCAACAATTCTTTTTAAAAACAACAATATAATGAATCAACAAATTCAGCGGATACTATGGATATTTCCCTCTGCAAAGCACAAATCCAAAGTTTTCAAATATCAGAAACACCAGAGGGGATAAAAAAAAAACCCAGATGTGCTGTGCAACATAGCCCCACCCCCGCATGTTATATTCTTTTACAAAAACGCAACCTTAGAAATCACTGGCTGGTGACAGACAACTGTCTGAGAGCTAAAGCATGACAGTGCCACTGCTTTCCATACTTTAGACATGGTTTTTGTTTGTTTTGTCCTATACTATTGGGTCGGATTACATTTTATTTTGTTTAGCTTTTTTCTTGATTTGGAAAGGTTTTAGCATACATAACTAGAGAGCACACAAGACAAAACAAACACATTTCTTTAAGCACTAAAATTCAGGCAAAGACATACTATCTAGAAGTTAAATACGTATTATTGTTAGCGTTCTACTTCATTGCTAACAAAAAGAGATTGAAATCATTCCAAGCAGACTCCTATGATATCATCTTCATCTACAGGCCTTCCCTGCAAGGGTCATGTTCAGCTGGAAGAGCACGAGATTCTTAACCTCAGGGTCATGGGTGAAATAATAACAGTAATAGCAACTTTATTATTTATACCCTGCCCATCTTGCTGGGTTTCCCCAGCCACTCTGGGCAGCTTAAAGGTAAAGGTAAAAGACCCCTGACAGTTAAGTGCACTCGCGAACGACTCTGGGGTTGCCGCGCTCATCTCACTTTATTGGCCGAGGGAGCCGGCGTTTGTCCGCAGACAATTTTTCTGGGTCATGTGGCCAGCATGACTAAGCCGCTTCTGGCGAAACCAGAGCAGCACACGGAAACACCGTTTACCCTCCTGCCGGAGCGGTACCTATTAATCTACTTGCACTTTTGGCATGCTTTCGAACTGCTAGGTTGGCAGGAGCTGGGACTGAGGAACGGGAGCTAACCCCGTTGCGAAGATTCGAACCGCTGACCTTCCGATCGGCAAGCCCAAGTGGCTCAGTGGTTTAGACCACAGCACCACCCGCGTCGCATTTGGGTGGCTTACAGCACATCAAAAATGGTAAAACATCAGACATAAAAAAATTCCCAATACAGGGCTGCCTTCAGATGTCTTCTAAAAGTCAGATAGTTGTTTACAGTGGTACCTCGAGTTACAAATGCCTCAGGTTACAAACGCTTCAGGTTACAAACTCCGCTAACCTGGAAGAGTTACGGTACCTTGAGTTGAGAACTTTGCCCCAGGATGAGAACGGAAATCATGCGCCGGCGGCACAGCGGCAGCAAGAGGCCCCATTAGCGAAAGCATGCCTCTAGCTAAGAACAGTTTCAGGTTAAGAACGGAACAAATTAAGTTCGTAACTAGAGGTACCACTGTTTTTTCTTGAAAGATTCCTGAACTGCAGGGGATTGGACTACATCAGGCATCCCCAAACTTCGGCCCTCCAGAAGTTTTGGACTACAATTCCCATCATCCCTGACCACTGGTCCTGTTAGCTAGGGATTATGGGAGTTGTAGGCCAAAACATCTGGAGGGCTGCAGTTTGGGGGGTGCCTGGACTACATGATCCTCGTGGGCCCTTCCAACTCTACATTTCTGTGATCTTGGAACTTATTTCTCCAGAACCGTTAAGAATCATCTTTTCTGGGAAGAATTCCCCATTCTGAATGCATGTGTGTATAAACTTTAAGATTCAAAAGCACAAATCTTTCCATTCAATGATAAATGGTAAAAAGGCTATAAAAACAAGTAAAACGAATTGCCATACAAATGTTATTACATAAAAAACAGAAAGTAAAGTAGCATTTACTAGCATGGCTATCCCTATGCAATCCCTCTGCACCCCATCAATTGTTTGGTGGGAACATCATAGGATAGTTGTGCTATCAAAACAATCTACAAGGTTAAAAATCTGATAGGTTACCTTTATAATCAATGGCAGGTTTGCAGGCTTGAAGGATTTTCGGCATGGCAATTCCCATGTCCAGTTCAGTTAGTGTTAGTTCATTCATGAAATACGGCAACTGAATAAATGAAAAAGAGAGTCTCTTTAAAGCATTAAAGTACATGCCGTATCCAGAAATTAAGTCCTATTGTGTTCAATAGGGTTTACTAATCTGACTTCCTTGTTAAGTGTAACTGGAGCTGAAGTATTGGGAAGATATGGAGAAGGTTTCTTAAAAGCAGGGGTAGGCTGAAGACTGGTGCCGGGGGCCACATTGGGCACCATTGTGTGGAACAACAGAATATAAATTTTAATATAATCATATTATTTCTGGTAGCCACACACTGCCTGTATAGAACGCTTCACTAGATAGACTTTTATCCCTTATAGGAATTCACTTCTTGCTTACATTCTTAAGAATGCAAACTCAGGATAATCACTATGGGGATTCTGTCGTTGTTGTTGTTTAAGTAGTAACCTATACAATACTGAAATTCCACCATATATATATATTCAAAAGGTGATGTTTCAAAGACCTTGGGCTGGATCTAGGCTTAGTAGTCATTTGTGTTTAGGTTCCATAAAAGGCATTATAACCGACATAGGTTATTGCTCTTTGCAAGATAACGGAGGGGAATAAAATGTTATTACAATGCTATTTGCACTATCAGTTAAAAGAACTGAATACTTTGGTCTCTTGTTTGCCCTCGGGAACAGACAGGAAGACTGAAGCAAAGCCCTTCTGGAGACAGATTTCTGAGGGTTTTACACTTCCCAAAAGGGTCAGAAAAGCTGGCAAGCCTTGCTTTATCCTTCATTGTAAAGAGCGACATTGTTAAATCGCCCCTCACCGGCCAGTCCCAGGGCAGATTAATACCATTTAACAGTTCACAATTAAAACAGATCAAAGCCACAGGAATTGGGTGGGTACTGAAAGCATGTGTCTCAGGTGTGCAACGCCAGGAAAAAGAAGTGGCAGGAGTGAGTAAGTGCAGGGGTCGAGAAAAAAAAATTCAATTTGTGGGAGGGGAATCAACATACAGACTGAACAATCCAAGCCCCGCTTTGAACCAGACTAGGGTGGGGATGGGCCAGATTAGGCAGAGATGTTCCTCTTCGTGGCCCTGCAGGCCTACCTCAGCTTCCCACTGCCTACTGCCAGTGGGACAGTATGCCATGACAATGACAGGATCTCCAATGGATTCACCAGCAGAACCCCCCCCCCCCGGAACTTCCCAAGATGGGGTGAGGTTGAGTCATCTGAATGCAGCAGGGCTGTGGATGTAGCCCTTGTTACTGAGCTAGCCTGGAGCCACACAGTACGTTCCGTATTCTAGAATAAAGAGAGCCAAGTCTTGGGGGAAAAGCCCATACCTTTATTTTGCTGAGCTTCATTTGTATCTTCTTGGACACCATGTCAGACCAGTACTTTTCTCCCAAGAAATCCCAAAATATTCTTCCCAGCAAGGCGTTCACCCATGCTTCCTGCTTCTCGTCTTCACAATGGGCATCGGATGGCAACTGGTAAGAGAGAGAGAGAGAGAGAATTTCCCTACTTTCAGCAACTCTGGCATTGCTATCGAAAATGTACCACACTGACCCTGGGCTGCTAGCTACACAGCAGGCTTCACGGGCTAACAATAACCTCTCCCGACGACGAGTTAAGCTTATTCCACAGGCATAATTCAAAGGCATTTCCCAATGTGGACAATCCTTTGAAAACAAGGGGTCATTTTAGCAACGCTGAAGAGCTGGTGCCAACAGAGTTTATTTTCTTTTTGAAGAAAGCCAACACTAAGAAGGTAGCCTGAAACCAGGCTGGAGACAGAAAATAAGGGGGTGGAGAGAAGCTGTGCCTCTTATATTGTGCAAACATTCCTTTTGTTCCCCCATCCCCTCTAGTCAAACACAGCAGAATTGCACAATAACCCAAGATGCTAATAGAACTAGTCTATAAAATACTAGTAACCCTGTCTGTACAAGACTGTCCTAAGCAGACTTAGGCGTGATGTGGGGAGCAGAATCCCTTTTCTCCCGTCTTAGTACTAACGGCACTTCTTTCTCATGCTTCTTTGGTAACCGCAGGGAGCACACATCTAATGGTGGAGAAAATGTAGGGTGTGGCGCATTACTGGGGAAAGAAAGGAAGCACAAGCAACTCACACTTCCTGAGGAATGGCTGAAGTCACACAGATAATAGTAGTAGATTGTTAGTGGGGGCATGTATTATTATTATTATTATTATTATTATTATTATTATTATTATTTTATGCCCCACCCATCTGGCTGGGTTTCTCCAGCCACTCTGGGCAGCTTCCTGCACATATAAAAACGTAAGACATCTAACATTAAAAACTTCCCAAAACAGGGCTGCCTTCAGGTGTCTTCCGAAAGTTGTGCAATTCTTTATCTCCTTGATGTTTAAAGCTATGGCTGGCCACATACATGAAGCTGTATGGCTTTTTTTTTCCAGCTGGAACTCTGTTCTAGCACCTCTCAGGTGGACACCATTGCCATTACAGTGGTACCTCTGGTTACGAACTTAATTCATTCCGGAGGTCCGTTCTTAACCTGAGGTACCACTTTAGCTAATGGGGTTTACCCCCGCTGCCGTGTGATTTCTGTTCTCATCCTGAGGTAAAGTTCTTAACCCACGATACTACTTCCGGGTTAGCAGAGTCTGTAACCCGAGGTGTTTTTAACCCGAGGTGTTTGTAACCCGAGGTACCACTGTATAAGAGAACAAGGGAGGCGTTCATGGTGAGTTCCGGCACCTCTTTTTCTGGAAGAAACAGAACTGGTGTAGACATCATGGGCAAGGGCAGTGGCGGAGCTTCATGGTCCGGCACTGGGGGGCAGAGAGCAGGAGGGGGCGTGACAGGCACCCTATCGAGATCACGCTGCCAGGGGCAGTGCGCTCCCCCCCGCACTCCTCTTCCTCCGCCACTGGGCAAGGGTGCTGCAGCACTACAGAGACACTAGGGAAAGGCACAGCACGATTCAAACTAGACAGAAACTGATGGCGCTAAACGTGGGTTGAGCCCTTGCCAAGCTCACCCTGCCCAACACCAGCATGCAGAGAAACCTCTTGGAAACAACAGAAGTTGAAGGGTGACCATAATATTTCAGTGCAGATCAGTTAATCCTTGTACACCTCACCTTCTTCACAGCTGAAGGGCTGCTGTCGGCACTCTGGACTGGGCTGGCTACAGGGCTCGTCTGTTCTTGTGGAATGCACCTGGCCATATACACGTTGTAATCCAGAAGCATTTTTTGTCTCACGCTGGCCGCCAGTTCCTTCTGCTTTGGCTGGGAGAGAATTTCATCGATGCTCCCTTTGCTGCTGCTGCGGCTGCGGGTCAGAGCTCCAGACTGGCTGTCGGATCGACTGTGTGCTGGCAAGAATCCTAAAGGCCGGGAAGGGAAAAGGCCTCCGTCATTAATAAGTAATCAAATAAGAAACTCAAAGACCATGAAAGTCAGGAGTTTAAGATGCTAAGATTCTAGTGAGAGGCGATGGCTGCAAGGCAAGTCTTAGAAGAGCAGGATGAAAAGCATCGGGTTTTTTGGTTTTTGGTTTTTTTTTACACTAGCAGCCATGAAAGTGGATGCAATAAAAATATCTGCCAAATTTCTGTACATTAAAAATGGGCTTTCATTTAACCATGGGCGCAGTTTGCAGACACCCCCCTCTCACTTCATCTCCTCATATTAAGTCGTCAGTGAAACATTTTTTGAATTTTCACACTGCTGTGCCAGACGGTGCTCCAAGGCAAACGTCAAGCAAAGGGGTTACTTGCAAGTCTTTTCCAGAAGCTTTCATGCATATTATCTTAAAATCAGCAAGGTGGGTTACAGCAATTGCAGGAAGCAACTGCCATGTGGAAGGGAACCACAAGGAAGGAAGACATAAATAGAGGAATTTCCAGGGGAAAGGTAGTCAAGCTGCAGCTGCAACATGGCTGCTTACAGTCCACCCAATTTTGGCTGCATACACACCAAACATTTAAAGCGTGTCTCTTCCCCCAAAGAACACTGGGAACTGTAGTTTGTTAAACATACTAGGAACTGTAGCTCTGTGCGGGATAAACTACAGTTCCCAGGATTCTTGGCCCGGGGGGGGGGATAACATACATTTAAGTGTATGCTGTGTAAGCAGGGCTTTTTTTTCAGGCGGAACTTTCCGAAACTCAGGTGGGCGCCATTGCCATTATAAGAGAACAAGGGAGGTGTTCATGGTGAGTTCCGGCACCTCTTTTTCTAGAAAAATAGCACTGATGCTAAAGAACTTAACCATACAATGGGAAAAAGGTTCCCGTCAGGTTTATATAATGAGCAGAAAGCTATACCTATCCCCATGGATTTTTAGCAAAAATTCTCCTCCTCTGCTTAATACACCTGGGTGAGTGAAGCTATAAGAAAGGAAAAGCCCCTTGATAGAGGCAGCAGTGTGGATACGCCTTCATAGGCTATGAGAAAAGGAAAAAACTCTGAATGACATTGCAAACAGAGTAATTACCAAAGAAATCCTGATTTGGGCCAAGCAGAGCAGAGGAACAGATCTACCACCACATGCAAGAAAACCCCCTAGCAATAGCGCTCTCTCTGCTCGCATGGCTGTAGCTTGGACTTCTGCCAAAGCAAAGCCCATCCCAGCTGGCAGGATTCTTCTATGGTGGCAGAGGCTGGTGGAAAGGCAACTATACCCAGTCCTAACCTGCTCCATCATTCATGTTGGAAGCAAGAGGGTATAGGATTGCACTGTTAATTTCAAATCAATAGAAGGAGCAGATAAAATGCCTCTAAATAAAAATTCTGTAAATTCAGCAGGTTATGCAAACCTGACAAATCTGCATGAATTGAATTTGTATATTTGTACTAGCTGGCCCTGCACGCGTTGCTGTGCGTTAGTCTGTGAAATGGAGGGTAATAGCCCCGCTTCAGATCCCCCTGAGCCTCAGAGTCCCCCTGAGTCGAGGCGAGACACTGTGGAGAGGGCAGGTTTCATCCCTGTGTCCCCCCCCTGTTCTGACCCATTACGTATCCCTGCCCTCTATTGCCCCTCCCCCTTACCTCCACTTGGCCTAGTCTGGAAAGCGGCCTAGTCTGCAAAGCCGAGGTGAGATATTGTGGAGAGGGCAGGTTTCATCCCTAATGGCCGCCTGTGTGGTTTAAGTTGCTTGGTTGATGATGATGTCATTTGGTTTGTGGGTGTGGCTTAGATTTCTCAGGAAGGGAGGGGGTGTACTGTGGGAGGAATTCCACTTGAGGGCGCTGTTTGACTTGGTGGAAAAGCGGGTCAAATCCTGCCGAGGTGTGTGATTTGAGGTTTTTCATGTCCCCTACAACCCTCGGGGAGTGGCCTGGATCGCTGTGTCAAAATTTCAGGACGATCGGTCAAGCAGTTACGGAGAACATAGCGGCCGTCAATTTCAAGATTTTTACATTTATATATATATATATATAGATTAATTTCATAAAACAGGCAAGGACTACCCATCACAGGTAATAGAAATGTTGATTTTGAACAATGGCAGGGAATGTGCTAACCCAGGGGAAGGATTTTGTCCTGCATTTGGTGAATTGACATCACCTAATGCTTAGCAGAACTGCCTAAACTTCCCTTGGTTCCTATTTTATTTTATTGATGCATTATGCACTCTAAGGTTCAAATTATGGCCAAATTTCTAGATTCTACATCTATATTGCTAAATGACATCAGAGCTAACTTAGGCACGCTGTAAGCTGCCAACATTTTGTTCTGCAAATATTTTAAAAGAGGGAAGAAAGATTTGTGATGGGAGAGGAAGGGTGAAATAAAAAAAGGCCTGATTAAAAATTAATGTCTGCTTGCCGCATTCGATTTTAAAATTACACATCTTAAGCAGTGTGTCTGATGTTTCTTGCTAATGTAACTTTAGAACATTTAGATTCATGCAAGCTTCAGTCTGTGTTATGGCCTCAACATTTTTCCTAAATATTTTTCTCTGAATAGTGACTGATACACACCTGATCATTCTAAAGAAACAGCAGCGTGTTTTACAAAATGACACCAATTAAATAAAATAAGGTCAGAAGCGCTCTAGAAGAGTATACCTACAAACACACACACCCCCAAGACACTTGAAAACAGAACGTCCAAACATTTTACAAGGCCCTTTTAAAGAGAAAACCCAACCTTTTAAAGAGAAATTGTCGAGCCGATAGAAGGGCAAATTCATTTGCCCTACAAAGTTCACACAAATTTGCTGACGGTCAGACACTACTTTATATTTTTCCTTTAGGAAAGATTTTTTTTTAATAGCAGTGAACGTGCTAGCAGATACCCTAAGCTCTATTTCCACTCAAAAGGCTCATTTTGACTCCGTGCAGCAAAGTACATATGGTAGGATATTAAAATGCAGATAGTTAAAAATGGATTACTAAATGCACGACTCTGGGAGGAGTTAAATTGCCCCCAGACTGCAGTCTAGACATGTTCTGTTTAACACACTGAATGCCCAAATGTTCCTTCTGGAATATATGCCACTTCCAATGAATCTTTTATAAGCTGGTATTTTGAGCTCGCTACAAGAAGAATCTTAATAATATGAGAGAACAGGGTCCTACCAGGCTTTTGTCCACACACAGCAATTGGCTTTTTCCCTTCAGATTTCAATTTGGAAGCCAGGAGGAACCTCCGAAACCATTCCTCCTTCTCCCTACCAGTCCTCCCAAAGAGATAAAGCACTTGGTCCTTCTGAGTAATGGACTTTGATCCATCCTGAGGTTGCCTCTTGGGTTCTTCACTGCTCGCTTCCACTTTTTCTACGGTGGGCTTCTCTTCCGAGGTCTCTTTGTCAGCCTGGGCTTTAGCCATGAAGTCATCTTGTCTCCCAAGCTCAATGCAAATAGGATATTTTTTGTTCCAGATTCTTTTCCGGGCCAAACTTTTGGGTACCAGGTGAATCTGGAAAACAAGTTGTGAATTCATTTCATTGGCCCACCACACCGGGCAGGGAAATTCAGAACAGTAGGCATTCATTGAATACGTAATCAATTGCAAACAATGGTGGACAGGGACCCTCATTTCCCATTTGGTCTTCCTGAGCTCTAGGATTCTTTCCTAGAGTTCACAGAAAGCCTGGGAAGGCTTGGCCCAGAGGAGCCTGGGAAGGCTTGGCCCATCAGTCCCTCTGCTACTTTAACACAAGTAGACAATGTGAGTCTCAACATATTCAAGGCCCTACATGGTAAATTCAACTGAACGACATAGGCAATGGCATGTCTGCATGGACCCCTAAAAATATCAGTTACATTACCGTATGTCAGTATACTTAGGCACCATCACCAAATAACCCATTTTTAGCTGATTACTTTGGTCTATTGATCCCATTATTGTGTAATAATTCTCAAGAAAACTCCACAGCTGATTCCAAAGGGATGTAGCCAATGGTGGTTTTGTGGTAGAAGAAAGCACTGATACGCATACAAGGCAAGGCACCCAGTTTTCCCTAGTTCCCCTTGCTGTCTTTGAAGATGGAGGCAGCAACATTGTGAAAATTCAGCATTGGTATTTAGAAAGGGGGAAATTAGATATTTAGGCAGACACGGGGATAACACTGAAGACAGAATCTCTATGTTCTCAACACACACACCTTTACCAATATACATAGCTCTCACACCAACACACATAAATATTAAACACATGACATCATGCTACGAGTTTTCCTACCCCGCTGTTTCCTACCCATAGACTTTCATTGGAGCTCACCTTGCTTTCTGTAAGATCAAAAATTTTCTGGCTAATGTATGTGACTTCCGGCTTGGCTTCATTGTAAATAGCCCTTCTGGAAATATTTTTGTTGGGGTTCGAAAGTCTCAAGGTGCTTCCTTCAAGTCTCACGAAGACAGAGTGAGTCAGTGTAGCGTGGTATGTCTCTGGATCGTAGTTATGGATCTCATTCATCCAGCCCTGGAGAAGACACAGGCATTTTATTAAAAGGCGATTCAGAACAGTTTCCAAGGCTAATTTAAAATATCAGCCACTGAAAGCCTAAATCCAACAGAACAAGGTCAAACTACAGACGAGACAAAATTAAGGTTCTGTACGGCAGCCACCTAGAGCGCTGCAGGGAGGAACCAATTCCTGCCTTTCCATAGTGTGTCAACCTCATCTGTGCCATAATCCTCGAAGAGTAAATACATTTTGACACAGAGCCAGAGCAGGTTGGAGCAGGTTAATGGCAAGCTCAAGAACCTAGAAAGAAACCCTGGAAAGCTCCTTATCTCTAGGACCTTCTAAGTGTAGAATTAAACGATTTGCAGCAGGGCAGAAAGGACTGAAGGCGGTTAACCTGCCCACGCTTAAAAGTGAATGGAGGATGTGGTAAAAGTGGTACAAAAGGACTCACTGAGACTCTTGCTTGCTAGCCCTGCAGGTAAGTCAGAGTGTGCGGTTGAATGTTGCTCTGAAGCAAGGCCTCCATCAATGATATCTTAGAATGGCAATGACATCCACCTGAGAGGTGCCGGAACCCACCTGACAAGTTCTGGCTGGGGGGAAAGCCAAGGCCTTCACCATCCCCACTCACTCACTCACCTCCCCCAAATCCTGGGGATTCCTGGCAAGCAAAACACCCAGGAGCAAAGCACCCAGGATACTTAATGGACCTGCTTCCTCTTGTCTCCTCTCCCAAGTGCTACAAAAACATGTGATCTGTATACTATCGGAACAAAGGGGTCAGTAATTCTGATATGTCCAATAGCTCCTGGCAACGGCGTGGAGCTCAGGAGGCCTCTGCTATGCAAACTGAAGTTTAGGCATGGCCCATAGTCTCCAAAGAAGGGGGATCCCCCAACACACACAAACGCTTGGCACCATTTCCCTAGCTACAGAAGAGAACAAAACAGCCTCTGTACGCCTGAAGCTCTTGGCTACATGGCTAGTGTCCCGTAAGAGCATCATGAATCCATTGCACAAGACAGATGCAACATTAAGGCAAAATATGCTCACTGAGAGCAACAGAAAAGATCCCCCAGCAGAATACCACTCTATAGCAGGAAATGAAAGTCTTACCAAAGAGCTATGCTTCTCTAGAATCAGATTACCTTTGCGACAGGAACACATGGTTACAAAAATGTAATTCAGACCAGTTTCCCCATTGCTTCCCCCAACAACCCGGTAGTCCTGTCTTCATTTCAATTTAACTGGGTAATGGAATTAGATTAACCACATGCTGCTCGACTGATTTATTACACCTGTTGGCTCAGGTTTTATAGTTAGAATAAGTGGATTAAGCTCTGCCAGTCTAACCACATTAGAAATCCATCCCACTCCTTTAATCAGTTTGTGAACAGAAAAACAGCACACCTTCATTTCTTCGACACTCTGAGTGTTATTGGTTAGACCTGGGGTGGGGTGGGGTGGGGCGACAATGACAAGGCAACCTTTTCCAGCTACAAATCTTTCAGATCTCCCATATCCATGCCCAGTTCTCGAGTCATCTTGCAGCCACTTTTCTCAAACTACAGGTGAACAGTATTTATAAAGCAGCAGGTTCCCCTACATTATTCATGCCAAAAGCTGTCAACCACCGCTGGTCTGTATCAAGCAAGCAGTGCTCGGACTGTCAATACGAAAACGGTACTTAACGTTCTCAGAAGTAATTGCATAAATTGATTCCAGAAGGAATTGTATGAAGATGTACAAAAATATCACAAACATTCAAAATACGGAAAAATGACATTTGAAAGGCAGAACGAGTAAAAACGAATCAGTCTCTTACTCAATAGAACAAGTAGAGTCCCTGGAGGTGCAGATCAGAAGCAAATGTTTCCATAACTCACCACCGTTTTGTAATCAAAACATTTATTACTATTAACATCCTGGTCATATTCAGAAGCATGTCTTGCTGCTTCACATCCCTGAATGCTGCTTCTCCCCTGGGCCTACCCAAAATGCTCTCTGAACATAGGAACGAGGATGTGAGGGGAAAAGCTACCGTATCATACAGGTGAAACTCAGAAAATCAGAATATTGTTGAAAAGTGCAATTTATTTCAGTAATGCAACTTAAAAGGTGAAACCAATATATGAGATAGATGCATGACATGCAAAGCAAGATATGTCAAGCCTTTATTCGTTGTAACTGTAATTATTTGTCGTTAGGCGGGTCAATTATAAATGGAATGTAATTAATGAAATTTAATAGCGATGTTTATTTTTGTTTAATCTTGTATTATTGTAACTGTTTTATTACTGTGGAATTTCCAACAGAAAGCATTTGTAAAAATTAAAAGAAAAAGAAAAACTTTTCGACGGTATTCTAATTTTACCGAGTTTCACCTGTAGAACCACTCTTTCTTGTGTTCTTGATTTCCACAGCAAGGGACTTTTCATCTGTGAAAGTTTTCAAAGGTGCTACCCTATCCAGTTTTCTGCAGCCATTCTCCAGGCAAACTGTACCAGGTACAGGTCCAAGATATGATCTTGGGCTGCCCTTGCTAGCTAAGCTAAACCTTGTCGGTTGCCAACTTCTTCTGTTCCTCCCCTTTCCCTGCCAAGGAATCGCCACTCCAGTCTTTCCTAGGATAAAGACAGGATGAGAACATGTAGACTAAGCCAGCTAATGCCCTTTCAATGGTGCTTTATGAGGTATTTTGAGAACAACACTTTGAAACCCACTGCTTTTTAACACAGCATTTCTGCAGCAGCTACTTTCTGCATTAGAATGGCGAGTGCAGATTTACATAGTTGCCTTAGTTCTAGGTACTTGACATCCATCAAATTTCTGCTTTCGTTAAATTCAATGGAACATTAAAAGTGGTATTTTGTGCATAACTGCAATGCCGGATTAAACCCTATGGAGGCCCCTTGGAAGTCAAAATCTTGGGGGGCCCCTTGCAAGAGTGACAACAATCAAGATCAAATCGATATTATTTTGACCCCTTGTCAGGGGGGCCACAAAATGCATGGGGCTCATAGGCCAGTGTCTACTGTACCTATTCAGTAATCCGGCCTAAATAATTTCTGGCACAAAGTTTCATGAGCCAGAGCTCACTTCACCAAATGCTACAGTCCAGGGAAGCTTATGTGACAAATCTATTAGCCTTTCTAGTGCCACAGAGTCCTTTTCTATGTTTGCTGTAATAGGGTCGGGCCTATTTCAAAAAGTGAAAAAACCCGGACACAAAAGTTGTTGAGCTTCCAACACGGGCTGCCATACTTTCAGCTACTTCCGCCTGAATACCAGCCGTGTCCAGGAAATTCCGGATGTACAGCAACCCTAGCTGTAACACAGTTAACCCTCTGGAATTAAAATCAACACAATTCATGAACACCCGCCGAATTATATTTTGAATTAGCATTATTTATTAATTACACTTATATACCGCCCTATATACCGCAGGTCTTGGGGAGGTTCAATCTCAGATTTCTGCATTTCACTCTGGACTAGAAAGGCACAGAAATAATTCTCTTATCACTTACTTACACTAAAAGTGTCAAGGTAACAATTGTGTAGTGCCTGGCAGTGGGTAGGTACACTTTCCTGGTGTGGGTGGATTACTCCCTATGGATATTTGAACATTATGAATCATACTGGGTGACGCATATATCTCCAATAAGCCTGCTCACAGAGACGCTGAGGAAAAACATATCATGCAAATCCGAGCAGGATAATACGCAACACAGATCTGACAAAGGATGCCTAGCAGGAAGTGCAACCTAAGCTGCCGCAAGCAGGGCAGGAGCAGAATAGAACTCTTCTCCCGATTCTAGAGGCAATATCCTCCCTGAATTTGTCTAATTTGCCTTCAAAGCCACCCATGGCCATCACCACATCTTGTGCCGGCAAATGCCACAGTTAGCTGTGCCTTGTGTGAATAAGTAACTTGATTTTGTCTGTTCCTTATCCTCTCACCTTTCAGCTTTGTTTAGTGGGGTAGGAGAGCTGCCGGGGGGGGGGGATCACATCTGGCAACCAATGCGCCCCTTTGGTTTCAGACAGTACACATGGGCAGGCGAGCCTGGAAAGCCCGGAACACAAATTTTCATGGCCGTCTAGCACAGGCATCCCCAAACTGTGGCCCTCCAGATGTTTTGGCCTACAACTCCCATGATCCCTAGCTAACAGGACCAGTGGTTGGGGAATTTGGAAACTGTAGTCCAAAACATCTGGAGGGCCGAAGTTTGGGGATGCCTGGTCTAGCAGCTATGGTGCCACATTTACCAGAAGTCATGTATTTAGCGTTAACTCTGGAAGTGTATACTTGATTCTGACCAAACGAAGCCTCCTGATATACCGCATACCGTATTTTTTGCTCCATAAGACACACTTTCCCCTCCCAAAAAGGAAGGGGGGAAAGTCCGTGCATCCTATGGAGCGAATGCCAGAGCCAGAACACAGCGGGAAAGCAGCTCTTGGGCTGCTTCCATGACATCCTTCCTTCCATCCTCCCTTCTCCCTCCCTCCCTCCCTCCCTCCCTCCCTCCCTCCCTCCCTCCCTCCCTCCCTCCCTCCCTCTCTTTCTCTTTCTTTCTTTCTTTCTTTCTTTCTTTCTTTCTTTCTTTCTTTCTTTCTTTCTTTCTTTCTTTCTTTCTTTCTTTCTTTCTCTCTCTCCCCCCTTCCTTCCTTCTCTTTCTCTTCCCTCCCTCCCTCCCCTTCTCTCTCTCTCTCATCCCTTCCTTCCTTCCAACCTTCCCTCTCTCTTTCACCCCTTCCTTCCTTGTCTCTCTTTCTTTCTCTCTCTCACCCCTTCCTTCCCTCCCTCTTCCAACTTGAATAAAACATGGGGGGCAAGTAAGCCCCACCTCACATACTGTATCAGCCTTTCTCAACCTGTGGGTCCCCAGATGTTGTTGAACTACAACTCCCATCGCCCCTAGCTAGCAAGGCCAGAGCTCAGGGATGATGGGAGTTGAAGGATGATGGGAGTTGTAGTCCAACAACATGTGGGGACCCACAAGTTGAGAACCGCTGCAAGTGATCTCAAGACAAAGTGCATGCACACTATATGAATGACAGTGCCCATCAACATGGGGGGGGACAACTTCCTCAAATATTTAATGGGGGGAGGCAAAGGCACCTTGGCCTCTAGGAGTTGGCTGCTATGCCTAGGGCAATTCAAGAAAGCAATTTTTTTTCTTGTTTTCCTCCTCTAAAAACTAGGTGCGTCCTATGCTCAAGTGCATCTTATGGAACGAAAAATATGGTGTATAGTGCTCTAGGAGGCTTAATATACAAAATATAGTGATTTTACGCACCTGTATATAGCTACCCTTAACTGCCTTTTTTCTCGCTTTTATAAATGATCTTTATTGAGATTTTATATGAAGCAAATATGAAACAAAATTAACAGACCAAAGAACACTAGACAATGTCTGGTAGAGTAGTTCAAAATGTCACAGTGTATATCAATAGAAGAAAAGGGGGAAAAAACATAAGAAATAACAGTCAAACTCGGGGAGGAGCCAGAGTTGACTAAAAATTAGGGTTGCCATATTTCAATCAGTGAACATCTGGGCACAAAAGTTGCTGAGGTTTTTTTGGGGGGGGCACAGGTTTTTTGGGGGGAGTTGTTGAGCATAATCATCTCGGAAACTAGAAAGCCCCACTTTCCACCATACTGATCTGTGGAGGTGTGAGCTGGAACGAGAGGTACAGTGGCAACACAGCCACCTTTATAAAATTAAGAGAGTTTTTGTACATTAAACCCGACCCAACGTCCCCTTTTGGAACAGTGAGATCTTAATCAAATGTGGACCAAGCACAAAAATGAGGTCATTTGCTCGAACATTTTCATACCCCAATAGCATTAAAAAATTGGGATGCCTCAACAGGACATGGAAGTTTAGGGTGGCCTCCAACTAAAGTTTGCTCAAAGAAGACATACTGAAAATAAACACGACTCGGTTAGGTCCACTAATTTCATGGGGTCTACTCTGAGCAAAACGGGTTGAATATTGCCCTGTTGTTGTTGTTGTTTAGTCGTTTAGTCGTGTCCGACTCTTCGTGACCCCATGGACCATAGCACACCAGGCACTCCTGTCTTGCACTGCCTCCCACAGTTTGGTCAAACTCATGTTCGTAGCTTCGAGAACACTGTCCAACCATCTTGTCCTCTGTCGTCCCCTTCTCCTTGTGCCCTCCATCTTTCCCAGCATCAAGGTCTTTTCCAAGGATTCTTCTCTTCTCATGAGGTGGCCAAAGTATTGGAGCCTCAGCTTCACGATCTGTCCTTCCAGGGAGCACTCAGGGCTGATTTCCTTAAGAATGGATAGGTTTGATCTTCTTGCAGTCCATGGGACTCTCAAGAGTCTCCTCCAGCACCATAATTCAAAAGCATCAACTCTTCGGCGATCAGCCTTCTTTATGGTCCAGCTCTCACTTCCATATATCACTACTGGGAAAACCATAGCTTTAACTATACGGACCTTTGTCGGCAAGGTGATGTCTCTGCTTTTTAAGATGCTGTCTAGGTTTGTCATTGCTTTTCTCCCAAGAAGCAGGCGTCTTTTAATTTCGTGACTGCTGTCACCATCTGCAGTGATCAAGGAGCCCAAGAAAGTAAAATCTCTCACTGCCTCCATTTCTTCCCCTTCTATTTGCCAGGAGGTGATGGGACCAGTGGCCATGATCTTGGTTTTTTTGATGTTGAGCTTCAGACCATATTTTGCGCTCTCCTCTTTCACCCTCATTAAAAGGTTCTTTAATTCCTCCTCACTTTCTGCCATCAAGGTTGTGTCATCTGCATATCTGAGGTTGTTGATATTTCTTCCGGCAATCTTAATTCCGGCTTGGGATTCATCTAGTCCAGCCTTTCGCATGATGAATTCTGCATATAAGTTAAATAAGCAGGGAGACAATATACAACCTTGTCGTACTCCTTTCCCAATTTTGAACCAATCAGTTGTTCCATATCCAGTTCTAACTGTAGCTTCTTGTCCCACATAGAGATTTCTCAGGAGACAGATGAGGTGATCAGGCACTCCCATTTCTTTAAGAACTTGCCATAGTTTGCTGTGGTCGACACAGTCAAAGGCTTTTGCATAGTCAATGAAGCAGAAGTAGACGTTTTTCTGGAACTCTCTAGCTTTCTCCATAATCCAGCGCATGTTTGCTATTTGGTCTCTGGTTCCTCTGCCCTTTCGAAATCCAGCTTGCACTTCTGGGAGTTCTCGATCCACATACTGCCTAAGCCTGCCTTGTAGAATTTTAAGCATAACCTTGCTAGCGTGTGAAATGAGCGCAATTGTGCGGTAGTTGGAGCATTCTTTGGCACTGCCCTTCTTTGGAATTGGGATGTAGACTGATCTTCTCCAATCCTCTGGCCATTGCTGAGTTTTCCAAACTTGCTGGCATATTGGGTGTAGCACCTTAACAGCATCATCTTTTAAGATTTTAAATAGTTCAGCTGGAATATCATCACTTCCACTGGCCTTGTTATTAGCAGTGCTTTCTAAGGCCCATTTGACTTCACTCTCCAAGATGTCTGGCTCAAGGTCAGCAACCACACTACCTGGGGTGTACGAGACCTCCATATCTTTCTGGTATAATTCCTCTGTGTATTCTTGCCACCTCTTCTTGATGTCTTCTGCTTCTGTTAGGTCCTTACCACTTTTGTCCTTGATTATGGTAATCTTTGTACGAAATGCTCCTTTCATATCTCCAATTTTCTTGAACAGATCTCTGGTTTTCCCCATTCTATTGTTTTCCTCTATTTCTTTGCATTGCTCATTTAAGAAGACCCTCTTGTCTCTCCTTGCTGTTTTTTGGAAATCTGCATTCAGTTTCCTGTATCTTTCCCTATCTCCCTTGCATTTTGCTTGCCTCCTCTCCTCCGCTATTTGTAAGGCCTCGTTGGATAGCCATTTTGCTTTCTTGCATTTCCTTTTCCTTGGGATGGTTTTCGTTGCTGCCTCCTGTATAATGTTACGAGCCTCCATCCATAGTTCTTCAGGCACTCTGTCCACCAAATCTAAATCCTTAAACCTGTTCCTCACTTCCACTGTGTATTCATAAGGGATTTGATTTAGATTGTATCTTACTGGCCCAGTGGTTTTTCCTACTTTCTTCAGTTTAAGCTGGAATTTTGCTATAAGAAGCTGATGATCTGAGTTACAGTCAGCTCCAGGTCTTGTTTTTGCTGACTGTATAGAGCTTCTCCATCTTTGGCTGCAGAGAATATAATCAATCTGATTTCGATGCTGCCCATTTGGTGATATCCATGTGTAGAGTCTTCTCTTGTGTTGTTGGAAGAGAGTGTTTGTGATTACCAGCTTGTTCTCTTGACAGAACTCTATTAGCCTTTGCCCTGCTTCATTTTGAACTCCAAGGCCAAACTTGCCAGTTGTTCCTTTTATCTCTTGATTCCCTACTTTAGCATTCCAATCCCCTGTAATGAGAAGAACATCCTTCTTTGGTGTCATTTCTAGAAGGTGTTGTAGGTCTTCATAGAATTGGTCAATTTCACTTTCTTCAGCACCGGTAGTTGGTGCATAAACTTGGATTACTGTGATGTTAAAAGGTCTGCCTTGGATTCGTATCGAGATCATTCTGTCATTTTTGAGATTGCATCCCATTACAGCTTTTGCTACTCTTTTGTTGACTATGAGGGCCACTCCATTTCTACTACAGGATTCTTGCCCACAGTAGTAGATATGATAGTCACCCGAACTGAATTCGCCCATTCCCTTCCATTTTAGTTCACTGATGCCCAGGATGTCGATATTTATTCTTGTCATCTCATTTTTGACCACATCCAGCTTACCTCCACTCATGGTTCTTACATTCCAGGTTCCTATGCAATATTTTTCTTTACAGCATCGGACTTTCCTTTCGCTTCCAGGCATATCCGCAACTGAGCGTCCTTTCGGCTTTGGCCCAGCCGCTTCATCAGCTCTGAATCTACTTGTACTTGTCCTCCGCTCTTCCTCAGTAGCATGTTGGACGCCTTCCGACCTGAGGGGCTCATCTTCCAGCGTCATAACTTTTATATGCCTGTTGTCTTTGTCCATGGAGTTTTCTTGGCAGGGATACTGGAGTGGCTTGCCAGTTCCTTCTCCAGGTGGATCACGTTTAGTCAAAACTCTCCACTATGACCTGTCCATCTTGGGTGGCCCTGCATGGCATAGCTCATAGCTTCTCTGAGTTATTCAAGCCCCTTCGCCACAACAAGGCATTGATCCATGAAGGGGGAATATTGCCCTAAGCTTCCTCAAACACTCTACTGCCAGAAGAACTTGCCAGGCAACAGCAGGAAAATTAAGCCACAGCCCTTATCACATAAACATACAGAAAACTGAACAATGGGCTACATTGTGTGATTGCCACATGTGCTATTGCGGCAACCCTCTTAAAAAGCAAATCCTTTGCAGTACTGGAAAATTCTTCTGAAAGAAAAAAAAAAGAAGACACTGTGAAGCCTCTTCAGAAATTAAGAACACCAACATATCACTTCAGTAAACAGACTTATGCTCATTCCTTTGCTTGCAAGATCCTTCAACGAACAGCAATGCCGAAGAAAGCTTTAACAATCTTTTGCCACAAGAAATTCAGTCTAGCACTGTGAAAGTGTGGTCACAACCTTCCCGGCTCCGCAAATTTGCCTCTAATCTGTACCTGTCATGGCAGCAGCTCAATGGAACGAATAAAAAGTCCATTTCCCCTATGGGCACCATCCTCTTTCCAAAGCAGAGATAATTTGAAAGTCCGTTCCAAGTCCATGACACCTAGAGCTTCCCAAAACAGACGTCTGCTGCAATCCATGCCATTAAAAACAACAGCACCCTGGGCTCAGCACATACAAAAGGGCACAGCTTAACTGTGAAGGGCAGAAACAACAACGACAACATAAACGTCCCTGGACAGTCTCTTTTCGCAAACCAGCCGAAACCATTGAGCATGAGTTGGAAAAGTACAATCTGCAGTTTCTGTTATGGTTCAGCCTTGCAGTGTGCAGGCAGGAGAAAGGATGAGACCCCCAAATTCAGATGGGTGGGGCATAAATAATGAAATTATTATTATTATTATTATTACTATTACTATTATTATGTAGCGAGTGAGAGAAGAACAATTTCTGCTCCCTTATCTATTTTTGCTGGAATTCTCTGAATTTACCCCCTGCCCCTCTACTTTGCGAGGAAGGCCCCAAGGCTCCCAACACATGGCCTGTATCATGTGCTGATTTCTCTCACACGTGTGACTCAAACCCTCACAATTTAAAAAAATTTCTTCAGTAGCACCTTAAAGACCAACTAAGTTTATATTTTGGTATGAGCTTTCGTGTGCATGCACACTTCTTCAGATACACCTGAAGAAGTGTGCATGCACACGAAAGCTCATACCAAAATATAAACTTAGTTGGTCTTTAAGGTGCTACTGAAGGAATTTTTTTATTTTGCTTCGACTCAGACCAACACGGCTACCTACCTGTAACCTCACAATTTAATTACCATTTTACACATAAATGTATAAATGGACTGGAGTACCATACCTTGGATCTCGAACGCCTTGGTGCTCAGGAGTTTTGGCTCCCGAACACCGCAAACCTGGAAGTGAGCTTTCCGGTTTGTGAACATTCTTTGGAACCTGAACATTCGACGGGCCTTCCATGGCTTCTGATTGGCTGCAGGAGCTTCCTGCAGCCAATCGGAAACCACGCTTTGGTTTCTGAACATTTTGGAAGTCAAATGGACTTCCAGAACGGATTCCATTTGACTTCCAAGGTACGACTGTACTTCACTTTAAATAGGCACCATCTTTTCTTTCAGCCTCTTAAGACTGTTTCCTGTCTTTTCCACTTGGGCCCTTCCTATAGCCTTTTGAGAACAAAGCCTGGGCTGGCAGTGCTCCTGCTAATTCTTCCAACCACTTTTCCACATCCCAAGGGCTTTTGAAGAGGACACTGGATACAGTAAACTGAGCCCTCGAGGCAAGATGCTGAAAATGCACTCCACTCCAGTTTGGCCCTACCTTGCCCCATGAAAAAAGGGGGCACAGGAAGGCTTCAGCTCCCTTTCCTGCTCTGGATTCTATAGGAATTCAACATGAATCACATTCTAACAAGTGGGTTTCACTGCCATCATGCATATTAGGAGCCTCATAAGCTGCAGAGCGTGTATGAAAGCCACTATTGCCCAAGCGAACAGCGAAGCCAAGTTTACACTGCCAGAACAATTGGCTCTCAGACGCATGTTCCTGTTGTGCTCCAAATGAATTATATAACTCTGTAACAATTTAGGCTCCCAATTCAGGCTCCCATGGCCTGATCTGTGTGGCCAGAGACACACAGGGCAGCAGCCATTAGACCACCCTATTAATCTTCCAGTTACACAGCCATCCCATGGTAAACATATACAAATTGCACTAGAAAAGAACTATTACATCCTGCATCACTTCCAAGAACCACATTAATCCCCACACCCCTCAGTATGGCTTGAAGTAAATTTGTTATGATACAGCATGGGTAGCCAAACTAAGGCCCAGGAGCTGGATCCGGCCCAATCGCCTTCTCAACCTGGCCCGCGGACGGTCCGGGAATCAGCGTGTTTTTACATGAGTAGAATGTGTCCTTTTATTTAAAATGCATCTCTGGGTTATTTGTGGGGCATAGGAATTCGTTCATTCCCCCCCCCCCAATATATATAGCCCGGCCCCCCACAAGGTCTGAGGGACAGTGGACCGGCCCCCAGCTGAAAAACTTTGCTGACCCCTGTGATACAGGATCAAGTGCATCTCTAAAAGTTAGAAGCAGTTGCTCACCTTCAATATCTCAGGTTCCTGGATGTCCAGAGGCTGCATATTCAATTGCTTGTTCCAATACCTATGTGGCCTGTTACCTCCAGAACTTGGTGTAAAAAGCCAAATGACACAGATAGCAATCATAAATCCCACGGCAACTCCCAAAAAGAGTCCGCTGAAGTAACTGGGAAGAGGGAGAATAAGGTAGGCATAGATCAACATTGTGAGAAAGTACAATGTTTTCATGGGAAGTTTAGGCTGTCGCACATGTAGTTCAGGGCCACCTTCACCTCTGAAAGGTGAGACAGATGTTTCCTCAGGCCTCCCCGTCGCCTTCAGGGAGCTTTCGAAAGGTTTCTCAGGTTTACCCTCATCCTCTATCAAACAGAAGTCTTCGGAATACAGTTCACAGAACTCCTCGTCCTCTTTGCTCGCCAGAGCAGACAGAGAACATCTTTCAAGTACCAGTGAAGTCTTCAAACTGGGGTCCTTTGTGCTTAACAATGGGGAGCTTCTTCTGTCGGCCTCTTTTGCAGGCTCCTCCACTGCGTTCTGCGACTGCTTAGCACTCTTACATATACTGGAGTCGCTGCCGTAGAAGTCCCCTTCGGAATCGCATTCCTCCTCCTTAATGCTATAGTTGTTATTGCTTTCCAGATGGCCATTCATGCTGGAGAGATTGGACAGTTCTGAAGCACTTGAAGATAAGGCTTTGGGCCTGTGGCTACTACTCTCGTCACCCATGATTTTGCTGAGGAGCTGAAAAGGCTCGTAGATCACCTCCGAGAAGCGTCTCTTTGTGTCCTCGATTTTGGCCTCCATTTCGGGCACTTTAAAAAAAGAACGAGTATCCGACGGAGACGTCAAGGGGGACGAGGGAGCAGTTTTGGAGTCGCCACCTGTACTCCGAGGATGGGTGAACTGCTTGAACAGGTGCAAGTTGAGTTTGGAGTCCGGCGGTTTGTAGGAAACCGCTTCGGGCTCCTGCTTAGAAGTGTCTGTGGAGAGAGACTTCACCAGGGTTTTCATTAACTGCCTGTGCCTCGTGGGTGGAGTGGCCTCTTTTGGTTCGATGTCTGTCGAGAGGGACTTAACTAAACTCATGAAAGGCTTTGAGCCGGCAACAGCGGATGGCATGTTGGTCTTGGAAGGGGAGGGCAATGGAGATGGCGACAGGCTGGTTTTCAGTTCTGAAGGCAACGCCACCCCCGATGAGATGGCGGCATGACTCAAATGCAAGGAGGGCGAAAGAGCTGGTGGCACCACACTGAATACTTGGGTTTCTAAGGGCTTTGCAGTTGGCGAGACGGTGGGGGACGAGACGAGTGGAGGTGCAGCCACATTAAGCGAGGTAGTGGGACCTGAAAAGTCATGGTCACCGTGATCAAAGCACAGGTCTTCCTTAGCTTCAAGTGCAGTTACAATGCTTTGGTTATCCAGTGCCTCGGAGGGGGACTCCATGAACTCTTCTTCCTCCTCCTCTTCCTCCTTCCCAAACGCCGAGAAATGAATGGTGATGGTTTCTCGGGAAACAGACCGCTGAACCTGCACTTTGGGCGCGGGCTGCTTTGAAGACATCTCACCGGTTTTCTCTGCATGGCTACTGTTCAGACTTGTCATTGCAGGTCCCAGAGATGCAACAGGGTCTGTGAAGAGGAAGCCAAATGCAGATCAGGTAGATGAAGATCACAGTTGTAATTAACAAGCTTTTGAATACCACACATGAAAACAAGTTTATTGGCCAAGGGATGGGTGCAAGTTATCATCGCTCACACTTCAGCATATACTTTTTTAGGGGGGGGGGAATCATACCATAAAACCAAAATATGGTTAAGTGGAGAAAAAGCGGTAAATTGTTTACTACCAAGAACTGAGGCCGATTCTCCTAGCCTTTGGGGACCAGTCTGAATGTTTTATTGCTACTGCTGGGAATGGGGTAGGAATGGGAAGAGGGGAGGAGAGAGAAAAAGAACACACCAAACCATAGGTACCATAGGTAACCATGACACAGAAGCAGGATGCTAAAATGCACAGTCTCAAGGAGCATGTCTGATTGAGCCAACTTTGAAGGGGTATTTCTCCCAAAGTAAAATTCCATGTGTTGATCTTTATGTATGAATCATTACCTGTGCACATGCAATGCAAAGGGATGGAAAGGGGGGTGGGGTTAGGCCAAGTTTTAAGAACTGGTCTGTACTTTTACAGGGATACTAAAAGAGTCACTTGGTGTCACTTCAACACAAGCAAAAAAAATTCTACCCGCTTCCAATCAGCACATTGTAAGCAATGACAGAATTGTGTGAGATGATGGATATAGCATTGTTATTTGCCTCTTCAACTGATTTGTCAAATTACAGCCAGTCAAGGTAATTACTGTGATGGTAAAGTACACTCCAGTGATTATAATGGCAAGCAATTAAGATTATTGATGGACAGGATAGGATTTCATAAATCAAAGACGCTCAGTCCTTTTGATTGCATATTAATCTCTTAAAGAACTAACCATATACAGACACATGCTGCATTTGTAGACACACAGCTAAGACCACAATGCAAGGAAATTATAAACACACACACACACACACACACACACACACACACCACTTGTCAGAGCCCCAGTACATAGCAGAAGAGAGTGCTTTGCATTCCAAGATAATTGATCATCTTAGGATGTTTATCACCTTTAATAAAGTGAACCTCAAAATCACATTGCAGAACTGAACACTTTTCAGTCCATAAGTGTTTCTGTGCCACCCACACAGCACTAGTACCAGAAACTCTAATTTCCAGTTCAAAACAGCCCGCTAATAGAGCAAGGCGTGGGGAAGAGGCTTGTATTGCTGGAAATGATTGTGCTAGAACATGCTTTAGCTCAGAGAACAAAAATTGTGCTTATTTAGAATGATCGACTATTAACGAGGAGGTGCGTTAAAAGCCTGCTCCATGGGCTCTAAATTGCAGTCATTTAGTCGTGCATTAACCATGGACCGTTGCGTACTGAACTTAAATCTAACTATGCTTTAGACTGAGGCCATGTGTATGACAGAACACCAAGACCCCAAACTGGAACTGGCTCCAGAGGCCCAGCACAGAATCGCCACAGCCTGAATCGTAAAACAGGGAGACTCTTTGTCTTCACTGTTGTGCAATTAAGTGGATGCAGATTTATATTTTCACAGGCTGGCTGAGAATTCAGGTTTCTTTTGAGAATCTATAAGCCATTTTCAGAAGCAGCCAAAAACGTAACAAAATTTTGGTTTGGGGAAATGGGTGGTTGGTGGGGAGATGAGCAAAGTAGAGACTGCCTCAATTGTCAAGACAACAGGTTTGTCACCTTAGTAACTAATTATTATTTTTTACCGACGGGAGCTGTGAAAGGTGCCATAATCAAACTGTCAAGCAGAACTCATCAAGTGTAACATCAATCTGAAAAGCACTTTTATGGGAGGGAGGGAGGGAGGGAGGGAGGGAGGGAGGGAGGGAGGGAGGGAGGGAGGGAGGGAGAGTCCACATGGAACATTCTCTCCTTTTTTACAACATAATGGCAAAAGAACCAAACCTTTATCATTCTGAAATACTGTATAGCAATTTTGCATACTCCACAACTTCATATAATTAACAAATCTGTACAAATTAGGTAATCTAAAAGAGGCACATTGGCACTGGGAGAACTATTATGGGACTAATGCCTATTTTCTTTAAATCTCTTGAAGAGATCTAATTATTTGAAATGCTGGTGCTTTTTTAAAAGAGAGTATCTACTTTTAAAATGTTGTTGTTGTTGTTAAAATTTATAGACCGCTGTATACCCAGAGGTCTCAGGGCAGTTCAAAATCAAAACAAAACCCCACAAAATACATTATCAAAATAAAAACAGCAACCCAGTAACCCTCTCCCAAAAGCCAACATTTTAAAAGGGCATAGGATGTCAATCAGGTCAATCAAGCCCTGGTTAAAAAGGAACGTTTTTGCCTGGCACCTAAAGGTGTATAATGAAGGCGCCAGGCGAACTTCCCTGGGGAGAGCATGCCACAGACAGGGGGCCACCGCAGAGAAGGCCCGTTCTTGTGTTGCCACCCTCTGGACCTCACATGGGTGAGGCACACGAAGAAGCGCCTCAGAAGATGATCTCAGGGTCCAGGTAGGTTCATAAGGAAAGAGGCGGGCCTTGAGATATTGTGGTCTTGAGCCATTTAAGGCTTTATAGGTCAAAACCAGCACTTTGAACTGGGCCCGGAAACTAATTGGTAGCTAGTGCAGTCGGTCCAGGATCGGTGCGATATGCTCAAACCGTCTCACTCTGGTGAGTAACCTGTCCGCTGAATTCTGCACCAGCTGAGGTTTCCGAACCATCTTCAGAGGCAGCCCTACATATAATGCATTGCAGTAATCTAACCTTGAGGTTACCAGAGCACAGGCAGCAGCAGTTAGGCTATCCCTGTTCAGATAAGGGGCATAGCTAGGCCACCAGCCGAGGCTGATGGAAGGCACTCTGGGCCACTGAGGCCACCTGAGCCTCGAGCAGCAGCAAAGGAGTACCCCCAAGCTACGAACCTGCTCTTTCAGAGGAAGTGTAACCCCATCAAGAGCAGGCGATCTCCCACACATCCAGTCTAGGGTGTGCCTCACTAACAGTGCCTCCGTGGTCTCATCTGGACTGAGTTTCAGTTTGTTAGCTCTCATCCAGTCAATTACTGAGGCAAGACACTAGTCCAGCACTTCCACTGCCTCACCTGCAGATGTAAAGGAGAAATAGAGCTGCGGGTCATCAGCATACTGCTGACAATGTCCTCCAAACCTACAGATAACTCTACCCAGGGGTTTCATGTAGATGTTAAGCAGTGTAGGGGATAGGATTGAGCCATGCGGAACCCCACACTGGAGCTTAACCCCAAGTAACACCCTCTGGGAGCGATCATCCAAGTAGGACTGGAACCACTCCAAAGCTGTGCCATCTACCCCTAGTTCGGAGAGTCACTCCAGAAGGATACCATGGTTGACGGTATCGAAAGCCGCTGAGAAGTCAAGAAGAATTAACAGGGACATGTTTCCCCCCCCCCTCTCTCTCTCTCACACACACAGTCCTCATACAGGGCGACCAAAATAGTTTCTGTGCCAAAACCTGTGCTAAACCCCGACTGAAATGGATCCAGAAGATCAGTTTCTTCCAAAAGGTCTTCAGAAATCAGAGTAAGCATGTCACTGTACTCTGCCTTCCCCTCAAGTTAAACACAGGATGTAATTATAGCAAGTTAACATTAACTAAAACAAAGAGGACATCCTGGAACGCAGTATGAATGCATCTGACATGTTTAATTGAATATGTTGCATGCACACACAGGGCCAAGTGCTAGGTTGAAAACAGTCGCAGAAGTTCAAGCCAGCTCCAAGATCACACGCCAATTCTTAAAATTGTTTATTTGTAATGCAACAGACCCATTATTCACTACGAATAAAGAATATAAGTATATGTCGGGACATTAGCACATATGCAATGGCTAATCTGCTCAAAGCAATGATAGGAACCAACTTGGATGCATTGCAATCCTAGACTGCAATCCTAGAAAGAGTTGGCTGGGAGGAAGTCCCACGGACCTCCGCAGCGCTTACTTCTGTGTAGGCATGCGTAAGATTCCACTGCAAAGTAGAAAACATCACTGCACATCCCACGATCAATTAGAATTTAAGGAACCCAATGCAACTGAGCAGCTAGAGAAGTCAAGCCATCAGGTACAATGCTGGAACTCTTGAATACACAACTAATAATTGTGGGAGTCATTTTCCCCAATTAATATTAAAGAGAGGGCCCCACCTTTGATGGAAGTTCACGCTAGCAAGACAACATTTTACGACACGGCGTGCTGCCCTAATTAACTCAAAAACTCTAATCTACATCTACAGCTGTTGAGTTCAACCTTAAATCAAGATATTCTCCATTCACATGCCAGTTGGCTGAGATTTCACATACATTCATCAATGCAACAGCAACTCTTTTTTTTTTGGTCCTTCCTCCCACCTTTCAGAATGACAAGCAACAGAACATTCTGCCCCTCCTCTGCTAAATATATCACTTTGCCTGATTTCTGAGTGCATTGAGGGTGCCCATGCATGATCTGATTGCACGATCTCAAAAGCATATGCTGCGCAAACTGAGATGACAGCAATGTATTTCGCCCCGGAAAGTTTATAGGAGCGGGAAGGGGGGGAATGGGGTTAGAATGCTTGCTGTGCCAGCTGCTTCCCTTTTCTCAGTCGTCCCTCAATTTCAGCACACAGTACCTTAAATCTGTCATCCCAATCATTTTACCAACAATTGAGTTTAGAACAATTGAAGGCTGGGTGCATGGGGACAGCATGTGGCTCGGGGAGACACACAAGCTGCCTGCAAAGCAGTTCCACTCAATCCAACAGCCATATAATGCAGTTTGCAGCCCAAGCAGAAAATCCAGCGCCAAAGTGTGCAGCTTTGCAACCCGGGGCAGGCAGTTTCACAATGGAGCTCACTCGAGGAGGAGGAGATTTGATCCTGCTCCTTAACAAAGGAAGACTCGCACAGATCAATTGATCCATGCCAGCTTCTAGACCATGGATAGGCAAACTTAGGCCCAGGGGCCGAATCCGGCCCGATCACCTTCTAAATCCGGCCCATGGATGGTCCGGGAATCAGCATGTTTTTACATGAGTAGAATGTGTGCTTTTATTTAAAATGCATCTCTGGGTTATTTGTGGGGCATAGGAATTTGTTTATCCCCCCCCAAAAAAATATAGCCCAGCCCCCCACAAGGTCTGAGGGACAGTGGACCGGTCCCCTGCTGAAAAGGTTTCCTGACCCCTGTTCTAGACTGACAGAATTTGGGGAGAGAAAAACCCCACCACCCAGCTTTACAGCCCTCTTTTGACAGAAAGGAGAGGTACACTGTAAGGTTTTGATTTGTTCCGCCTTGATTGCAACTACCAGTGTACATTCACACAAGCAGAACCTGTTACTCACCGTCACAACTTGGGACCAGTTTACCCTATGAGATAGCCTTACCCAAAATGTGCCCACCCAGCCGCTTTGATCGGTGGACTTTGAAACTGCTAAGGGTCCCACAGAATGCCCATTTCGCATTTGTGAGAACTTGATCGTTCAAGTGTGGAACTTTGGAACTCCCTGCCTATTGAGACCGAGCAGGCGCCTACCCTGTTTTTATTTCGTCGTCTGCTAAAGACATTCTCTTTTAGGCAAGCTTACCCAGATGCTTAGAAATCCAAGGTAATTTAAACCTGTTTTAGCATTTCAACTTTTGTTATGTTTTAAAGTACAGTTGCGAATTTCTTCGATTTTATTTTGTTATTTTGAATTGAAAATCAGCTCAGCTGACTCCACCATCACCAATTAGTGTTGCAATATTTTATTGTCCAAACAGCCATTGTTATTTATAGTACCTATTAAAAAATGGAAGGACAGGCTAGGCAAGTACTGTAAATCAGGACTTGGAAGTTTGACCAGAGAATCACTGCTGAAGACTTTGTTAGAAAAAGAAAAGTGGCAACTATGATTGATTGAGAGATAGACTATATATTTTGAAAAGTTGTCAATTCTCTGTGCATTTGGAGATGTCTTAAGACATTGTAGCCACATTCCTGAGATCAAGCAGCAGGTTTTCATCTATGGCTGGTTATAAGAGGACACAATTTTGAATCAAGATGGCAAACTAAACCTTTCAAAACTGCACTTAGTTTTTCATTCCTTAGAATTCCCAAGCAATGCCGAATTCAAGGCTGCTAGTAAAAGGGTACTGTATTTACAAAACACAATTGAGTATACACAACCGAGCACTATAAATACTGAGCATGATAAAGCCTCTTTCAAATGTGACCAATTTTGATCCACTTGTGGAACCAAAATGAGCGCTGCAACAATAACACATTTTGTACTATTCTTCAGCACTTTAGTTCCCCAACAACCACTTAGATAGTCTTAAGTATTTGAGAATTCAAACTATTTCAGTCCTTGGATTTCTGCCCCATCGTTTTTTAAATTCATACAATATTTTAATTAGCACAAAGTCTACTGTCTAGACACATCCTTTGCACCACATCTTTCCAAAAGTATACTATGGTTGTTGTTTTGTTAACAGTTTAACATGGTTTCACTTATTACTTGCTAATATAGTGTTAATTACCTGATAATAAATGAATTTCCCATTAATATACTAAATAGAAAAAATATTGATGCATACTGAATTAGTGAAATTCAGCAAAAAAATTATTATTACTGTTATTATTGTTGTTATTATTAGTAGTAGTATTAGGGGGACGACAGAGGATGAGATGGTTGGACCGTGTTCTCGAAGCTACCAACGTGAGTCTGACCAAACTGCAGGAGGCAGTGGAAGACAGGAGTGCCTGGCATGCTCTGGTCCATGGGGTCACGAAGAGTCGGACACGACTATAAACACTAAACAACGATTAGTAGTATTATACATTGCCCTTCTTCAAAAGATCTCAAGGCAGTTCACAAGATAAAATCTACAAATGTGCATGACAGTAGCACCTCTGTAAAACATCACTGCTGCAATACAAATAATTGAGATTGTGGGATCAATTCTGTACACAGAAGAATTCCTTGCCAATAGAACATTTAGTGGACCATCTTTGGGCTTACACAAAGAAATGTGGAAGCATTCCTAATTCAAAAGAAAACATTTTAGAGAACACATTGTGCTACTGGGAAATAATTGCTGGTTTCATAGTTTTACAACCTAAATAGTCAGCTTGTGGTTCTGCTAGTCAAATGAAGACTTACCATATCTATTTAGCTGGGGTGGGGGAGATACAACTAAAACACCAAGTCTTCTTACAGATAATTTTCCATAAGCGTTTTTTTGGGGTTTTTTTTTAAGAATCACGAATTGCTGCAGAAATGTGGAAAACTGAATTTAAGCTGCAGAAAACAGAATATCATACTTGCGCTATAGGTTAACAATTTACCATACGAGCTTTTCTTTCATTGTTGTTTGTTTGTTTAATGTCCCACCTTGTTCTTCCATAGGCGCTCAAGCATCTTCTCCCTCTCCTCAGTTAAATCCCTACAACAACCCTATGAGGTAGATTAGACTGAGATGTAGTGAGGGGTCCAAGGTCACCCAATGAACTTCATGGCCGAGAAGAGATTCAAACCCTGGTCTCCTAGGTACTAGTCCAACACTCTAACCACAACATCACACTGGGATCACTATTCTGGTCTGTACTCTTACTAATTATGCCAGAATTAATCACTCAGCTTCTGAAGTTGATGGCAAATCCAAGACACCTACAATCCTGTTTAGAGAAAGGTTCTCTGCAAGCCATCTGGCTCAGAACCTTATCACAACCCTTTCGAGGGAAGCAGTGGACCCATTAATTCTTGTCCCCACCAACCCAGATGTCGGCTTCCCTTACTTACATTCATCCCCTGCTATATATCCACAGCTCTTCATATCCTTCAGCTGCAAAACTCCTTCAAGCACCTTGGTGAGTTGTTTGTTCAATGCCTGGCACAAATTCCACTGAGTCCACAACTTGGACCACTAATCTGTCTGTTTGATCTGCTTTCCTTCATAACTCCTTAAAAAACAAAGCAAAGCAATTCACTGCCCGGGCAAAAATACAACTTTAGCAGCAAGGCTTTTGTGTGTGAAGGCTTCTGTGTCCTTCCAGAGGCTGCCCTGCAAAGTTACTGAGATCTCTCTCTCCCCCCCTATTTCCAGATTATTTTTGCTCGTATATTGGCTCCCTGGTTCTCCACTCCTCTGTGCCCAGCTAACAAGAGAAAGAAAACAAACTGCCACTCTCAAGCTTTAAAAGGAACTTTCACAGCACCAACATTCTCTTCCCCACCTTTCTTTTTAAAGAAATATCACCTTAAAAATCAATACAGTGCTCCAAAGGGACAGGAATGTGGTTGAATTTCAGCGTAAGTTACTTCAGGTTCTCATTCTCAAAACCCATGTAGAGAGATCAGGGGTGTGGGTGTGTGGTCGATACTGCCCTAAGAATCCATCCTTTACAAATCTGCTATTTGGAACAGCTATTCAGTGATCAAAACTCCCATTGTTCTAGGCGCATTTAGCGACAGGGAATTTCATTAGTGTGAGCCATTTCTGAGCTCTGGGCGCAGTATTGCATCTAAGATTTTCAGATTAAAACTGCAGAGTGGAAGGAAAGGAGGACCTTTTTCTGCCTCCCTGCTTCCAGCTAAGACTAAGGAAGAGACCCTCTTCAGAATGTTAGGGGGGTGGACAGGGGAAGGAATAGACCATGTGAAAAATGAACATGAATTTTAGCTACAGTTCATTCGTTTTCAGCTTTGTATTGTTATAAAAAACCGTGCCGAGACAGTCCATTGTTGTGCCCATAACTTAGGTCTAAGGTGCCATTGGCTCCTAGCTTTCCTATCTGTTTCTAACACTGCTGCCATTGTTACACGACGAATTGCTTTGCGCTGTATTCTCTGTTTTATTGAATTTGTATGTAACCATTTCACTGCATTTTTAATTAAAATTTATTTTTTAAAAAAACACCCAAAAGCAATATGCCACTGAAGGCAAAAGTCCTAATAATATCTGACTACTCGGAGGGACGCGGGTGGTGCTATGGTCTAAACCACTGAGCCTAGGGCTTGCCGATCGGAAGGTCAGCGGTTCCAATCCCTGCGACGGGGTGAGCTCCCATTGCTCGGTCCCAGCTCCTGCCAACCTAGCAGTTTGAAAGCACGTCAAAGTGCAAGTAGATAAATAGGTACCGCTCCGGCGGGAAGGTAAACAGCGTTTCCGTGTGCTGCTCTGGTTTCGCCAGAAGTGGCTTAGTCATGCTGGCCACATGACCCGGAAAAACTGTCTGCAGACAAACGTCGGCTCCCTCAGCCAGTAAAGCGAGATGAGCGCCGCAACCCCAGAGTCATTTGTGACTGCACTTAACTGTCAGGGGTCCTTTTTTACTCACGAGAGACAAGAGGTCGAGGGTTTTTGGGTTAGGGAGTGAAGTTGCAGCAACATCTTCGGACCACTATAGATTGCCAAAGAGATAACACTTCAAAAAGAACATAGGGCTAGCATCGGGGTTGACATGTTTTGGCTCTGCGGGCAAGGCCCCAACTCCCTGGGTCCATTACTGACCCTGACCCACCATGAAGCAGCAGCTGCAGCCATCTGCCCTTTCCTCCAAGTGACAATGTACAGTGGTACCTCGGTTTAAGTACAGTCCGGTTGAAGAATGATTCGGTTTACAAACTCCGCAAAACCAGAAATAGTGTCTCGGTTTGAGAACTCTACCTCGGTCTAAGAACGGAATCCGAATGGTGGAAGGGCATCGGCGGCGGGAGGCCTCATTAGGGAAAGCACGCCTCGGTTTAAGAATGGTTTTGGTTTAAGAACGGACTTCCGGAACGAATTAAGTTCGTAAACCGAGGTATCACTGTAATTGGGTTCACTTAGAGGAACTGGGTATCCCTTCCCAACAGCCTCTGTCCTCATGGGGAAGGCTTTCCCATCTTCCCCAGAAATAAGGCAAGTTGTACAACTCTGGGCCGTGGCATAGGCTTCTGGTTACTGATAATAACTGTTTGCCCATCTGATAGTAACAATTGGGAAGCACCCAGAGGGCATTTTTGGGTCAGGGACACGCAAGACCTGAAGCCACCGTTGGATAAATGCATTTTGAAAAAGGATGAGCTACCGTCTCCTCCGTGTGACATACGACATATGGCCTACAAGTCACCCTATTGCAACACAGACGCAGTGTGAAGTTGAATGCTGCTCAAGAGGGTGGAGGAGGACCAGTCACCAGCAGAATGACTCAGCTTCAGCAGGTTTGCAAGCCTTTAATACTTAGGCCTTCTTATGATTCATTTGTGTTAAATCAGTCACAAGCATAAGCGCCACTCTTAGTGAGCTGTGTTTTGCAAGCCCGTATGCTTTGTTGTTTTTTAAATTAAAAGTCAGCTGCTGGAAGCTGGCAAGGCTTCAACAAGAACACTTCTACTCAAGGAACACTCTACCCCACACAAGCCGAGTACAGATCAGCATAGAAGTGGGGGAAATTCCCAGGGCCAAAGAATCCAACCGCAAGTGATTTCGCAAGCGTCATGTCACAATCACTCTGTAAGGTAGGCTGGACAGGGAAATGCGATTTGGCCGGACTGGTGCACAACCAACCACAACCTTGCAACAATATGCTAAGCACCGGTTTTCTCTGCAGGTTCCCTCTGCAATGATAATAATAGACACCTTCATCACTTCCTCAAATGAGCACACCTATTCCCCCCCTACCCCCTTCATCCAGGGGGCCACAAAGCAGAGTATGAAGGGCCGCTGAGATAGGCTGCAGTACCAACAGGCAGTCCCTTCCAGAGCCAGATGAACCAACAGCCCTGTACTGTTTGCTTCACAAGGATCCTTTGATGACTTGCTTTGAAAATACGTTTACTTTCTCTTCTAAGGGATCGCGACAAAGGACCTACGAGAACAACACGCGCCTTGCTCAATGACAAAGGCGGCAGCTGCAGTAGCTGTGACCTCCTCGAGACAGACCAAATGCAAGGACCCGGTTGGCTTTATTACCGTATATGTCAGGGAAACATTATGTTTGCCTATTCCTCACATGCTGTAGTTGTTATTGTTGTTTTTAAAAAATGATCTAGGCAACAAGTTGATGCCTACATGTTAGTCTGCTGTTATTGTCGTCATCCTCATCAATGCACCCACTTCAGCAAGAGAACAAACACATTCTCAAATCCTAGGAGGAGGAGAACAAATATCTTGCTTTAAGGCCCTGAAAGGATGGCTAGGTACCAACAGTTTTCCCTTTGTTTGTTTGTTTGTTTGTTTGTTTCAATTGTTTTTATTAAATATTTTCTTGGGTTACAAAAGTACATACATTCCCTCTCTTTTCAGCTCATCAAGTCCTTTTTACAGATCAGTTATATCCTTCATTATTTGAGGGAAGAGAGGGGACTGGGAGAAGGGAAAGGAAATAGATGGGAAGCACAACATTCAGATTCTGTTAAGGTCAATTTGAATTCTGATTCTGTCTTCTGCAGCATTAGCCAACCCTCCCAGTTTAGTGTCATCTGCAAATTCGATGAGCATCCCCTCAATTCCCTCATCCAAGGCTTAAACAACATAAAGACTTAAACAACAACAGGCCCAGGACAGAACCCTGCTGCAAATGACCTCACAAGCAAAAAGCAAAAAGGGGCTTTGCACAACTACTTGAAGCAGAATGTTGCATTACTTTTCCCTGCAGGCCAGCTTTCAAAATAGCAACAACTTTTGCGAGTCAAACCCTCACTTCATGCAGTGATGACTCTTTCGGCATGAAGCAGAGCTCAGATAGGGGCACACATTTTCCGCGGGAATCTGGCCATGACTCAGCACAAAGAAGTGAGGAAGCGAGGTATTTGGACACGGTCAACAAAATTAGGTATCTTGAGCAAGATGTGCTATCGAGAGAGCGCTGACTATGTGAAGGAAGAAAAAAAGGAGAGTGAAAGGGAAATTCTCCTTGCCAAAACATGTCAGTCACCGGGGGGGGGGGGGATCTTTGACATTTGTTCTCAACGTCATAAATGTCTATGCTAGTTTGCAAACATTTCCAAGGGGCACATGTGCCGTGTTTTCTTGCAGAGAATCTTGTGGCACCTTAAAGGCTTGCCAATTGTTCTGCTTGCTGTAACCCTCCAAATGTTGCTAGACTGCCAACTCCCATAATATGCGACCATTCGCCATGCCGACTGGAGCAAATGTCTGGCGGTAGTCTGACAACCTTTGCCTTGAGATATCTGGATTTCTCTCTCACACACACTCACATTCCCTACAAGCTTGCTGGTATCAGAAATGCAAAGTCATTTCTGCAACATTAATTTCAAATTGATTTTCTCCCATACGTGCTAGGCTAAATTAGTTATTAGTGTGTTCATTCTGCTCTATTTTTTTTTAAAAAAAACCATAGTAGAGGTGTATAAATGTTAACAACCCATTCTTCAGTTTGGTTATAATTCTTAACTACGTACAAACTCAAAATTTACTATGTAGCAGTGTTACCTTCAGAAGCCAAAGAATTCAAGTGTTCTGCCCTCCTCTCTTTGTCTCTTATGTGGCCTTGAAGAGATCAGAAGATTCCCCTTCTGTTTTCAAATAACTGTGGTTACTCTTTATGTTGGATCCCAACCAAACTATGGTTTGGAGTGGAGTCGTCAAACTATGGTTTAGGGTAGGGGTGGGACAACCTGCAACACAGGGACCACATGCTACTTTCATGCAGGTGGAAAGAAGGGGGAAAGTGGTGGCAGAAAGAGAGAAGAGGGGATGCCCCTCCCCACATTTAGCTGTGAGTTAGACCACCATTGGCTCCAGCCCAGCCCAAAGCCAGCATGTGACCTCTGACAGATTGTCTCCAGGGCTATGGCTGATAGGAATTGCAGTTCAGAAACATCTAGGAAGTCAAAGGTTCTCCACTCCTGGTTCAGGGAAACAAGCCCATTTCAACTAGGGTTCCTGTCCTGACTTTCCCCCCTAAACAAGAGCAAGGAATTTGTGGCCCATTATCCATGTTAGAAACTCAGATATATAATCTAATTGCCAAATGGCAGCCACAATGGAATGTCTATGCATCGTTTTCCCACCCCCCAGTGGAATTTGTTGCTGTTGTTGAATTTGTTGTTGTTGTTCGTTCCATTTCCATACCACTTTGCATTTTAAAGAACAAATTTCAAAGCAGTTTACGACACATCAAAACATCAAATAAAACAATCCAGACTAAAACCAATTCAAGCTACAAGGGAAATATTTGAGATCCTTCTCTAAGTGACATTCTGCTATCCCCAGTAACCAACCTGGAATTCAGAGGTCTCAACAAGGTCGCAATTGGACCTGCACCAATCACAAAACGCGCCTGGCCCCTGGCTAATTTCAAACACTGATTGGACTGCAATTCCCATCAGCCCCCTGGCGGCATGGCCATGGTCAGGGGTGAAGGGAGTTATTGCCCAAAAACATCTAGAATGTCACAGGTCTAACCCATAGATAGCATTAACCACAATCTGGATGAAATAACCTCCCAGTAGCCTCCTTGTGGTCACACTGGAGGGGATTGGGGAACACTGGAGCCCAAAGCTTGCCAAGGCTCGTTCCCACAGTGTGGTTTAGCATTATGTCTGAAAGCAACCAATCTAAAAAACAGTGGCAGACCAAGAGAAGAAACGGTTAGTATAAGGTTACCAGATTTTATTCAAAGAATCCGGGGACACTTTTCAACTTCAATGGCTTTTGTATGGGGGCTGATTGGTAAATCCAGGGACTGTCCCCGGGAAATGGGGACGTCTGGCAACCTTAGGTTAGCTGCAATAAACACTAAAGCAGGGGGGGGGAGATGAGCTTGGTGTGCTTATCTGGGAAGACGGAGCTCTGCTACGGGGGGGGGGGGCACTTTCCCCTAGGTTGCGATCCATCTCCCCTTAGACAACTGGAGATTCCCAAAAAGGTCTCCACACTATCTCAATACTCAGGCAGATATGGGAGTAAGCGGTCCTTTTAGATATTTCAGACTCTTAAGCTTTTAAAAGTCTTGCATGGCATAACAGAAGCGCTTTGATTTGTGCCTGGAAATCAATCCGAGCTGTTTAAGAACAGCCAAGTTGGGTCCTTATCAGTCTAGCAGCTGCATTCTGGAACCAACAAAAGCTTCCAGGTGGTCTTCAAAGGTCACCCCCGCGTACAAAGTATTGCAACTATAGTTAACTAAAGATCTGGAGAGAGGGCATATCATGGGCTTCCTGTTGTGGATCAACAGAGCATTTTATTTTCAAAGTGAGGAGAAATCATAGGAGTTCCCACAGGCTGCCATGGGAAATCAAAGAGAAAAATAAGATTTTCCCTTAATCTCTGCCTCTTTGCGAGCAAATCTGCTACACGGTGCACAATCTTAACTGATTAATGCCAGCATGCAGAAGGGACCTCAGTCAAAAAGTAAATCCACGAGGCTGTACTAGATATGCCAGCTGCCTTCTGAAAAGGCCATGTAAGCTTTGAAAAGTGGAACAGATAAAAACGGGGAGCTTTATAAAACACAGGAAATTGCTCCTTTCGCCCTGGCGAGCACAATTTAACAAGCAGAACGGTCAGGGTTAGAACAGCTTCATATCCCCATCATTCCATCCAGTAACAAAAAGAGAAAGGTTGTAGGGTACAAACGAAATGCAGCCTGCAGAGTGGCTCAGAGAAATAAGCAGTCAAGTACAGTCGTACCTCGGAAGTCAAACGGGATCCGTTCTGGAAGTCCGTTCGACTTCCAAAACATTTGGAAACCAAAGTGCAGCTTCTGATTGGCTGCAGGAAGCTTCGGAAGCCCGTCAGATGTTCGGCTTCCAAAAGTAGTTCGCAAACCGGAACAGTCACTTCCGGGTTTGCTGCACTCGGGAGCCAAAACGTTCGAGAACTAAGCTGTTCAAAAACCAAGGTACAACTCTATATGTTGTTATTGTTTTTTAACTCCATCCAATTTACATTTGCTCAACAGAGAGAGATTTGGAACATATAGGTGTGTTTTGGAGGCCGGCTTTTGGGAACAAGCTCCTGACGCAAGAATTTAAGGGATCAGCCTTCATGAAAGCAGCCATATTCCAGGCAAGGAAAGATCCCTCGCAAGGAGCGTTCAAGTACACATACATTGTTTGAATATAGCAATCAAACCTTCCTGGAGGGATGATGCACAAAGTTACAGCACCAAACGGATACTGCTGTTACCGGATTTTAATAAGAGGGATTTCCCTTCAGAATTACAACTCTGCTCTATGCAGTAAGATGTGAGGCCTCATTTCCACTTCTACGAGAAAAATGAACTATATCCTTATAAGATCCAAGAAAACTATGTTACAAAGCAATGTATGCAACTTGCAATTAACTGAAATTTAGGTTGTTCACTGTGGTACAGCGTTAATTGAAAAGTTGATGAATGCCTAGAATTGTTTTTCTGTAAATAGTCCATTTTTTCTTGAAACCTCAATTTTTTTTAGTAATGTTCAAGTCCTTTCAGCTATGACACTTTTGATACTGAGGTTCTACTATGGATACCCTCACTGACTAAAGGTCCACAATGACCAAGGCCTCTTCAGTGGTGGCCCCAATTTTAATGAAAGCCCTTCCCAGGGAGGTCTGGTCTGCCTTGCCTTGCCACTATATGCGTTCAAGTGCCTGGTGAAAACACAGCTTTTTCTAAAGGCTCCTGGGACTGGTTGAGACTGTTTCTGGATGTGAAAAGGGGTTTTTGGTTCATCTTGCTAAGTATATTTAGTCTTTCTACTGTTTTTGGTTCTGTATTGCTTTCATTTTATTTCGTGTAACTAATGATCTGTTTTGTTTAGTTTCAAATTTGTCTGTAAGCCACCCTGAATTCGTATTTATAGATACAAAATTAATGTGACAAAACTGTATTAATCCTGTTCCACACTTGCTAACAATTATGCAACGAGTCTTTATATGCAAAATGAATGAATCAGTACTCATTTTGTCAGCACCAAGAGAGCTGCTAGAGTGCTTTTCTTAAAAAAAACAACACCCACGTAAGTCTGTTTCAGTTTCAGGTAAGAGAAGAGACCCTTACCTGTATCAGCTCAACACCCACATTTACACTGTTTTAATTCTGTGAACTTGTCCAAGATGTTTGTAGTCTGTACCTCAGATTAATGCAATGATAGTCGACCTTTCCTGAAAGCACTGGGCGCTTGTCTCACTACTGGTATCAACAACTAACATGCAGCATGTTCTATAAATACATGCATTGGGCCTGAACTCACTTGTGGGTGGAGAAGAGGCAAGCAAACAGTGAAATTATTGTAATAGCAAATCAGTTACATCAGACTATTTCCCCCCAAACCAACAGGGCCAGAAGAGTCACAAGCCTGTGAAAGACTTGGCAGGGATTGAAATAATACCATAGAAACAGGAGGCAAATAAATCACACGCTTATACCCAAGCATGGGATTTGGGGGTTGGGGGTGGGAGAGATCTTATGGCCAACGTGAGACTCCTGATTAAAGTAGTAACTGTTCATTTGTCTCTCACTAAGAAACCACACACAAAGGCCTTACCTTACACTGTTCCCCCCCCCCTAGCTGCACAATGATGATCATTCTGAATAAATCTTGCAATAATGAGTAGGCAACTCTGCATGGAAAATAATTTACCATGTACACTATTAAGGTATTAGCACATTTTAGTTACAGTAGACGGAGCCCATACTTCAAACTCTCTATATTGGATTAAAACTATGGGTCTGAGTATACGATGAGTTTGTGATCAACAGGTTGCCGTTACTACTACTACTACTACTACTAATAATAATAATAATAATAATAAATTTATTTATACCCCGCCCATCTGGCTGGGTTTTCCCAGCCACTCTGAGCGGCTCCCAACAGAATATTAAAGGCACGATAAAACATCAAACATAAAAATCTTCCCTAAACAGGACTGCCTTCAGATGTCTTCTAAAAGTCAGATAGTTATTTCCTTGACATCTGATGGTGCCATGCTGAGAAGGTAAAAAGCACTCTTCTTCTCTCCCTGCAAGTTTCAGCATCCCATAAAATGACAGGGGAAGCTGTGACCCACCCCTGGCCAAGTGTTGGACTCCTGACTCCCACCAACCAAGTTGGCTTGGGCTGATAGGGGTGAGAGAGCAACAACCTCTGCAGAGCCACAGGCTCTCCACCCCTTGGTTACAGGGCTGTAGAGTGTGAAGAGCAAACATGCATCCTTAGGAACCAAGGTCCAAACCAGGCCTCTGGAAACTTCTTGTAGTTTTTAGGAAACAGAGCCCAATGTCTGTGCAGTATTTTTAATAATGAAATTATGCTAGAGTACACCCTCCAGATGTTTTTAAGTTCCCAAGGGAGATGCCATAGCTCATTGGGAGAGCACAAGGCTCAGAAGGTTCTAGTTCCATCTCTGCAGAAGCCACCTCAAACCCAGGTTTCATATCTTGGTTAAGTATGAATGCTGGTTAAGCACGGCAGGCGACATCTGAGCCAAAGGAAGGAAGCAGCATGCTTTTTAAAAAAACTGCTGCATAAACTACTGTTATTATTATTTTGTTGTTGTTGTACTTAGTTTTAGGACAGCATCTGATCATTTTCTTTCACTCATTACTGTTTTTAAGCGAATTCCTTAAAAATACTGCAAAAAAGGATGGAATGGCTGGCTTTGCGCTTGACACGAGCTAAACAGTCAAGGCTGTGCGAATTTGGCTTCTCCTGCAAGACAAACAGGTTTCTCTTGAGCTTTATCCAGGGGGGAAAAAGTTCCTAAAAAGTTGGGAGTGCACTTCAGCAACAAGCTCACCGCTAAAATTATACATCTGTATGCAGCCTTAGGAAGGGCTCTGCATTTGTCCCACTTGCCCTGCCTGCTATCCCAAAATCCCCATGCCTTGACTGGTGAAACCTGCCAATGCTGGAGAGGCATATAGCCAATCCCAGTACCTTTGACTAGTTATGCTTCCTTCTGCACAGGTACATGGCAAAGCCTCTTGTATATCCAGAAGCTGCTGAATTTATGCAGCGGGTGAAGTCTAGTCCCAGTGCCAAAACAAGGGAACAAGTTGTCCCTTTGCCAGATCCGGCATGCCATTGTCTCATGGCACATCTTAGTCTTGGAATGGAAAATAAAGACTGCAGTTTCACTGCCTTCTCACCATGGAGTAAAACCTAGTCAAAACCAGCCTCAACCTGAGAGCATTTGAAGTACAGATCAGCCACTCTTTCCCCCTCCCACACAAATTACAGGGCTAAGTCTCCAGCAATTTGTATTTAACATAGAATTATTTAATGCCCTTTCCTCCTAGTCTCATCTCCCTTTTGACTTAACTGCCTCCAGACTATTTGCTGAACATTTATCCAAGACCTGTAGATTAACATTAATCTGGGAGATAGAAGACAGCAATTGCACTGTGTCCTCTTATTCCCGTTGCTGCACTGCTTAATATTTATCTGGCCAGAATTTAGAAGCATGAAAATGGGTTTGAAGTATCCAGCAGCAAGTTGGAAAATTAATATCTACGTTTTAACTTTGTGGTTGTGGTACAAGTCTCTCTCTTCTTCTGTATTTACGTTGCTTTTGGTTTTACGGTTCAGGGTCTGACTTTGCATTTGAATTGTTGAGACATATTTATTGTGAGCTGACCAGATTTTCTTATGGGCCAGCATACAAGTGCCATTAATAAGTGAAGATGCTCAAACCGTCCCAGTTCGGGAACAATTCACATTACGTAAACATTAGAAGCCTTTTGTTTCATCAAGAGCTACCCAACTAGCTTACTTTAGTGCAGGCATGTCAAACCTGCGGCCCTCCAGATGTTTTGGACTACAATTCCCATCTTCCCCGACCACTGGTCCTGCTAGCTAGGGATCATGGGAGTTGTAGGCCAAAACATCTGGAGGGCCGCAGGTTTGACATGCCTGCTTTAGTGCATGCCTATCTACACTTTAATTGAGGAGTCAGCAACCTACGGTCCATGGGCCGGAAGTGGCCTGGCAGAGGTCGTTTGACTGGCCCACGAGCCGCCCCCAAACCCAGGTGCCTCCCTGCGTGCTGTGCTAAACTGGTGCGGCATGGGAAGTCGCTTCTGCGGTGCCTGAAATCGCGTCTGTGCACGCGCCGAAAATCTCGGGCGTACACGCGCAATCTGACCCACGGAGGGATCTCCGCAGGACCGATCCGGCCCAGGCAAGATAAACCTTGCCGACCCCTGCTTTAATTCAAACCAAGTCATCATGCTCTAACAGCTTATATTCACAAAATTATTCTGGACGGACATTATAGACACAAGCTGATTATGAATCTGACTTTCGAAATATATTGTAAGATCCATCCAAAGCCATCACTAAGGTCAAAGACTACCCATAAGGATTTTCCATGGGGCTCCAGGTTATTTGAAACAGTTCTCAACATTATTTAAGCCCAGCTGCTGCCTTTTGTTTGTTACTGCCCTTCTAAAAAGCACTTTCCAGTCCTTTGAGGTGTGCTCAAACACCGAAAGGGCTAATGTGATCAACCAGTAGATAAAACACATTTAGGTCAATAGTGTGTATGAATGAGTACAGCCTCCACCAACACAGTGGGAAAGATAGGAGGGCTACATAATTTTATTAGCCTTAAATCCTTTGATCGACAATGCTTGTCTTTTTTCTTTATATATATAAGTACTGTATAACAGTTATAATTAAAACGCAGCTCTGTAGATCTAACTCTGGCACGTTGCAGTTCTTGAGATTACAAAGTACAAATGGCTGTGCTTTTATTTCCTTAAGTTTAGAACTGTTTCATATATCAGCCTTATGAGAATGTCAAGGTGTTCTTGAACTTTAATGATGCCGTATAACGCCAACTTTCACTTAAACACCAAGAGGCCTAAAAAAATGCTAACCATTGTCTCTCGAGACAGACAGATGACAACAAACGTTTTTTAAAACCCTCATACCGCAGAAGCTGTCTTATTGCACATCTAATTGGGTCAGCTTGACATCAATGCTTTAGTAGCTCTGCTTTCTCATGGCTAACACAAGGACGTTAGCGGACTGTTTGCAATTTCCTCCAGATGGTTTCCAGCCTCAACTCACACTCCTCGATTGGCAGGCAAATTGTTTGATTAGAACAGGATGCTATGGGGTGTCCAGTGTTTTCTGGCCACAGTATGACAAAATGATTTACTCTTTTCTAATTTCAACTAAATTGGTTCCCCAATGCATGGCATTGCCATACCCTCCAACATTTCTCCGATGAAAACAAGGATGTCCCGTAATAATAATACTTTTATTATTTATGCCTCGCTCATCTGACTGGGTTGCCCCAGCCACTCTAGGCAGCTTCCAACATATACAAAAACATAATAAAACTTTAAACAATAAAAAAATTCCCTATACAGAGCTACCTTCAGATGCCTTCTGAAGGTTGTATAGTTATCTCCTTGGCTCAGGGGTCTCATAATAACTCCATACCCTCCAACATTTATACGATGAAAATAGGGACGTCCCAAGGAAAAGCGGGACATTCTGGGATCAAATCAGAAACCAGGATGGCTTCTGTAAATCTGAGACTATCCCTGGAGAATAGGGGCACTTGGAAAGTCTGCATTGCTGGTAGACTAAAAGTGAAACAGAAAGAGTGCCACTGTAAATATACAGTGGTACCTCGTTTTAAGTACACAATTGGTTCCGTAAGTCTGTACTTAACCTGAAGCGTTCTTAACCTGAAGCAAACTTTCCCATTGAAAGTAATGGAAAGTGGATTAATCCGTTCCAGACGGTCCGCGGAGTACTTAAACTGAAGCGTACTTAACCTGAAGCGAACTTTCCCATTGAAAGTAATGGAAAGTGGATTAATCCGTTCCAGACGGGTCTGCGGAGTACTCAACCTGAAGCGTACTTAACCCGAAGTATGAGTGTAATTGGTTCTGGAAGTCCGTACTTAACCTGAAGTGAACTTTCCCATTGAAAGTAATGGAAAGTGGATTAATCCGTTCCAGACGGTCCGCGGAGTACTTAAACTGAAGCGTACTTAACCTGAAGCGAACTTTCCCATTGAAAGTAATGGAAAGTGGATTAATCCGTTCCAGACGGGTCTGCGGAGTACTCAACCTGAAGCGTACTTAACCCGAAGTATGAGTGTAATTGGTTCTGGAAGTCCGTACTTAACCTGAAGTGAACTTTCCCATTGAAAGTAATGGAAAGTGGATTAATCCTTTCCAGACAGGTCCGCAGAGTACTTAAACTGAAAGTACTCAAACCGAAGCATACTTAAACCGAGGTATGACTCTATAGGCCTCTGTCCGGTTTGCTACCCATGAAGGGACTTGGTGATTTTGGGGTTAGGCAGGTTTTCAGCTTCTGCTGCTCAACTGTGAAAATGGGAATGCTGATAGAAGACTGAAACATCACTATGCTATTCCCCAAGGCCTCAAGCGGTGAGCCACAAACACAGCATATACATATATATATGCAGCTGGAAAGTAGAAAATACAAGATTCCTCCAACTATCTCCTCGAGCTCCAAGTGCCTAGCACTTTGTTGCATTCAATACTGAATCACCCGTAATCACCACAAAGGCCCGACTTGAATGACGGGTCCATGACAAAGTCTACGGCAGCCCAGAATTTCTTTGACTTTGTGGGTGACAGCAGTTTTATCAGCAACGTCACACTGCACTGAACAGGGATGGTGGCACACTTGCTCAGATGAGAAAAGCACCATTATCCGTTGTGTGGTGCAGGGAACAGGGGCTGCTTGAAACTTATTTAAAACCTAATCACATATTAATAATGGCTCGAGAAGTGAGTGTGCAGGCGTCAACCAACTAACCGCTTTAGTAGACTTCTGCTACCGCAATGGGGATCTCCCTCTTCTCCTCTGGACACAAAAGTTGTTGAGCCTTTTTGGCATATACCCCGAGTTTCGCTTGTGGGAGGATGGGGACCATGAGAAGCAGGTGGGGCAAGGAGAGAGAGGATCGTTGTCTGGCAAGCTGAAAACTTTGAGATGACAGAATGATTGCTCCATCCTCTCTGTGCCTCCTGTAAGCTAGTTAAAAGAAAGAAGGCCCCAGTCTCTGCATCTCAGCCACAGCTTAATTTTAGGAGCCAATGATCCCACCCAATGACAAGGATTGTCACCTTTAGGGAACTGTATTCTGTAGTTAACATCTTCTGTAACTGTTACACTACAGGTCATTACTTTTAGATGAGCCGGGTATCAAGTGTCTTAACAGATGCTTACATGGCAGAGATTGCAATCTTTGCATTATCAAGGTGAATGCTCATTATTTCAGGTTCATCTTTCCTTCTCATTAACATTGAAAAACAAACAAACCAGGGGCACAGACAAGGTTCATACTGATGCTAACTGAACAGGTAAATCAAGTAACGTTAAAATATGCCGAGAATTAAATGAATACTAAAAGAATGAGTGTGAAACAATCAGTTTCTGTGGCGGACAAGACAGCTGTTCCAAAAAGCTCAACAATAAGAACATGAAATATTGATGGAACACTCAGGTAGAGCTTTTATCATGAAATACACTTGTGCACATCAACTGTTCTCAGATACACAGCATATAATCTTAGCGGTTACCACTCGTGTCAAAAATGTGTTCATCTGCCACTTCTCTGCTTGCATTGTTTCATGCTTTCATTTTTTTATAAAAAATATTCTATTTTCTGTTTTGATGTTTTTGTTAATCCATATTTCATTTTTGAAATTTCGTTGTTAAGTGTTGAAAGCCACCTAGAAAATTTTAGCTATGTGATACAGAAATATATTTAATATATTAAAGAAAAATACACCAGAGAAAAATAGTTATTAGTTCTCTCCCAATAGCTTGTACACTAGTTACATGTAGGGAGAACCTAAAAGCATCTGATTCAGAAAACCATTTTTTTATCTGGCTCCCAGTGGCCCGTTCAAATTTTAAGTTGTGGGAAAGTTCTCGAACAAGGAAGACAACTTTACCAGAATGTGTGGTGGGCAGAGGTATATTGTTCTCTAAAGCATGGGTGGGGGACCTGTGCGCTCCATCAGCTCAAGACTGTATCACCAACAGGGAGGATGGAAATCACAATATGACAACCTCTGGAGGCCACACGGATTCCCCATCTTTGCTTTAAGGTAACATCCTTTTAGACATTGTAGAGTAACCTGGTGATACACATGCTCCATAATTAGTATACCCTTACTGTTAGTTAGCACTACAGCAGAACCTGACTCATATTATGTCACCTGGCTGTAGTGGCAATATAAATTTACAGTCTACAGAACACTGTTTGAAGAACAAAAGCAGCACCCCCTGGGAGTGCTGAAGCTGGCCATCCTTGGTGTATTGTTCCAAATCAGTGGCTTGTCAGGTTGCGGTGAACTTGACACTTCCCATAGCAGACCTGCTTTGGATCAGTGAGCCTGAAGCCTAAACCCAGCAAATGAGGCGAAAACCCTCCTACGCCACCATTAAGAGGCAGAGGTTCTCCCTTCAATTGGCTTTAAAGTACCTGCGTGTGATGGGAAAGGGTTGCAACAGCATACTCCCGAATAAACCAGCTACATGGATCAAAGGTTTGAATTGAGATAAGATTTTCTTCGGCGTGAGAGTCTATGGCAGGGGGGGGGGGAGTCCACGGTTAGTTTAATCTAAGCTTCTTTTATATACAGTGGTATTCAAAACGGCTTGGCTCCTGGACAAATAGGCTCCTGAATGCCGCAAACCCATAGCTGCCAAGTTTTCCCTTTTCTCGCGAGGAAGCCTATTCAGCATAAGGGAAAATCCCTTTAAAAAGGGATAACTTGGCAGCTATGCGCAAACCTGGAAGTAAATGTTCCAGTGTGCGAATGTTTTTTGGAAGCCAAACATCTGATGCGGCTTTCCCCTGACTGCAGGAAGCTCCTGCAGCCAATCGGAAGCCACGCCTTGGTTTTCGAAAGGTTTCAGGAGTCAGACGGGAGTTGAGTGGATTAAATTTGAGAACCAAGGTACCACTGTATTTATGATTCGGCAACCCTCTCTGGAATAAGATGATAAGATATTTACAAGTGAGGAAGGGGCATTGGAATGATATTGATATTAACAAGCAAAAATGGAAACTGCTTGTGATCTGAAATGAAGAAAGGAGGGTGAGGGGAAGTTCAAGTATTACTGTGCTGGAAAGACAGAGTAATTCCCCTCACCTCCATTTTAAAACAACAGACAAGGAAAAAGAGTCCAAGATTTGTGTGTGCTACTACTGACGGAATGTAATCTAAGATAAAATTTAATTGAACCATAAATCTCTAGCTGGAAGGAAAAGAATTTGGAGGCTGTGGTAAGAACGCTGCAGAGATTCTGGGAGTAGGAAAGGAGTATGAAATCTTCAGCGCATTCAAAAGCTGCTCACTTTCCCTCGGCTGAAGGAAAAAGTAGTGGAGATCTGCGGCATGTTTTACTAGTGAGACAGAATGGTTTCTAGCAGACTGTCGCTTTTTCTAAGACATGAAAGGAAGGGACAGAGAGATAAGACCTCTGAGAAACTTTCGAGATTCAGTTCCGCCCTAAGCCACGATGGGAGAAACCAACAGCTGGGAAGTGAGAGAGACAACATCATACAGTCATATCTTGTTACGAATGCTGCAGGTTGCGTACGACATGGGATACGTATGCGCAGAACCCGGAAGTACCGGAACGGGTTACTTCCGGGTTTGGCGGTTCGCACATACGCAGACACGACGAATGATGTCACGCGCATGCACAGAAGCACCGAATCACACCGCACAGACCAAGCGCTTCACATTGCGTACTGCTCATGTTGCATACAGGGCTCCGGAACGGATCCCGTGCGCAACACGAGGTACCACTGTATATGGACAGAACTGTATATAACAGTTTTCACACACAGGGCAGAATAAAGGTAATAGTTCAAGTTCCTCACATGAAGCTTTATAAATTTATATATTATAACATCACGAATGGAAATCACTAATTATGTAGCTGTTGACTAAGGGATTATTATTATCACTGAAATGGAACTGACATTAATTAAAATGTATTAATTGGAAGTTGATTGGCATTTTGATAATTGTATAATTTGAGGATTTATTGTTACAATTTGGCTATTATTGGGGGCATATTGGAAAACTAATAATTATATACACACACACCTGCAAATGAGACAACTTCTATAGTAGTTGCCTTCAAATTTCAAGTCCTTGTAAGAGGTCTTTACCCTGTCCCATGACACATGTGTTCTTGCAAAGATGGAAAGAGCCAGCATTTACCATACTAGATAAGAAGTGCAGAGAACCAAGGCAGTCCACGCCCACTGCCCCACTGTAGGGAACTATAGTTTATTACAGTAACTGCCCCATGTCAAAAAAGGCATAAAACTTGGTTTTATATCTACAGATATGGGTCAGATAGGAAATGGATGTGTCTAGGGGAGAAGTGGGCAATCTCAGGCTGGGGTTGGGGAACAAATGCAACCCTCAGATTCTCCCCAGGTCACAGCCTTCAAAGATCCTGCTCCATACCCTCCTTGAGTGTTTTTGCCTGGCTGGAATATATCATTGAACTGTGATAATACCTGTTGCTTGCTTGGATGCAGGACGGAAAGAGAAAGTGTGTCTGCTTAAGAGTGTGAGAAAGTGTGCATTTGTGTGTGAGGGGGGGGAGGGAGGGAGAGAATGAGAATCTATCAAGATAAGGAAACACTGACTTGACTTAACAAAATGTTAAAGCTAAAATTGAATTTTCCACACTGTCTTGAGGAGAGAAAAGAAAGGGCAGGCAGTACAAACGGTGCAGCAATAATGTAAAACATATTCCCTTGTGGACAAACAGAACCAATTCACCTTTAATCTAATATACAATACTGTATTCCAAAATTAGTATGGAATGACAAGACGGATGCCTCAACGATTCAACATTTATCTGAATGCTTGTTTACTTCAAGAGAGACTTTATTGCTAGATTACTTGGACAAATGGGCTTTAAGAGACTAATTTATCTGCCTCGAACACATTCTCAGCTGTATTAAAACAGAGCTCAATTTAATCCAGCTTTGATGCTTGATCAATGCAATGCAGTTGCCTCAGAGTAATTCAACAGCGCTAAACTAAGTTTATAAACCTCTGTTCCCCTAGACATTAAACTATGCTAAAGATTAGATGCCCAGCGTTGACCGATAGAGATAAGCTTCCAAGAATATAAGCAAATCAAGGTTTAAAGTTGCTTGTCTGCTAAGCAGATTATTTATTTATTTAAAAATGCCATCTCATTTCTACGAAGCTGCCTCTAGAAGTGGAGTGACCATGATTTGGCGGTTTAGAGATTGTGACATGTCATAGTTAGGTTTCCTTAACCATACTTTGGGCGTAATATCTTACGGACTTTGAGCCAGTAAGAAATGGCCAAATCCAAAGACGAAAATCCACCTACCCTGTAAGGTTTCGTATTGCTGAGGATATCACGATATTTTACCAATATTGCACTAGAAAATATGATTCTCCTTCTTGGGGCAGATTCATATAGAAACAGTGTGAAAAGGTTGGGGTAGACAGGGGAGCGGCCTTTCAGCTGAACGGCAATCTGCTGTTCTAGCAAACAAGATGACTCATTCTTCTAGGTAGCAGTCCTCCCGTCATATGCTATTCACAGACACCCTGTCAATAAAAACAGTCTTGGCACTATGGCCAGGAGGAGTACGGTAGTCACAGGAAATCATCCCTAATCAACAAAAGCAGACTTCAATGGGTACATTAATATGTATACATACATACAGTTTACTTCCAAGTACAATGTTGGGAGCGGAAATGCCCTCCAGCATTCACAGGTAAACACACAAAATAGTTCCAACAAGTTACTGTCACCAGCTACTTCTGAATCGTGGTTTGTGGTTGATATGTTTTAAATTTTGTATTTATGATTTTCAGTTATATGCATTTCAATAGTTTTACGATCATTCTAACATTTCAAAACTCAACTTCCTTCCTCCTCTTCCTTCTGCGGTTCCTTAAATTTATTTTTTACATTTCCTGCATATGCTCAATTAACTCAACTTATTCCTCTACTTTAAATATATGCTCTTACGAAACGGCAGGTTACAGCAACAATCCCGCCAATGTCCTTATCTGTTTACAGTTTGCTTGTAAATCTTCAATAAGCCATTTCCATTCTTTTACAGCCATACCTCGGGTTGCGAATGCGATCTGTGCGGGAGGCATTTTCGCAACCCGCAGCATTCACAACCCGCAGTGCTGCGTCTGCGCACGCACGTGATACCATTTGGAGCTTCTGCGCATGCGCGAGCGCCAAAACCAGGCATCCCCAAACTTCGGCCCTCCAGATGTTTTGGACTACAATTCTCATCATCCCTGACCACTGGTCCTCTTAGGTAGGGATCATGGGAGTTGTAGGCCAAAACATCTGGAGGGCCGCAGTTTGGGGATGCCTGGCCAAAACCCAGAAGTAACCTGTTCCGGTACTTCTGGGTTCAGCGCGGAGCGCAACCCGAAAACACGTAACCCACAGCGTTCACAACCCGAGGTATGACTGTATTTAAAAAGTTTGTTATCTTGATTTCTTATTTTTCCTGGTAAGTTTCACCATTTCTGCATATTCCTTAAGTTTTTGTGTCCATTCATCGGAACTTATGCCAATCGTGGTTTGTTTTGCTTAGTTTATGGCTTACTGTGGCATGTAAACGCGGCCAAGCAATGGTTTGTGTCATCTAATGTTGGCTTGCTGTGCCCTCACCTCCTGTGTGAATATACGGAAGCACTGTGCATTGCTGCCATGACCAGCAAAGCATTCTCATATCAGCTTGCTGCAGAAAAAGGGTGGGGAACATGAACCTTATCTGTGAAACAAAATAAAAATAAAATAGAAAAATTCCTTCCAGTAGCACCTTAGAGACCTGCTATTTGCAAGATTCTTGGGCAGCAGGGTGGTGGGACCTGGTCCAGATTCCCCCTCCCCCCAAAAATTCTCCTATTCACAGGCGCCCCCAGCCCATGAAATCTCATATACCTTTTCTGCTAACTCTTTCTGCCCGCTGCGCAACTGCATCTGTTACAACTGTTGACATGGTTTACCAACAGCAAAAGCAATGCTTTCAGTATATAGGCATTGTTAGATATGGGTAAATGGCACTTGCGTTCCATAAATTTTTTTATAAAAAATCTGCTGCAAAGCTGATGCACAGCCAGGCTAGAGAGGGAGAGCTTGGAAGTGGATGGATAAAGAAATCTGTTGCTGACAAGAACGAGGAAAGAGGAAGAGATCATCAACTCTAAGCAGTGTGTGTGGTGTCATTTGAGTCATTCTCCCCTTGTCTCTCTGACCCAGGCAGGCAGCTGGGGGGAGGAGGCAGCCTGAAGCAATTGAACAAACTTAAAATTGAGTCAGGATGCCAAGCTTAGGCATAACAAAACACAGCACAAGCAGTGATTAACACAAGTCATCTTCAAATTATGTTCTCAGATTTGCTGGCCCCAAACAACCTTTGTTTGTGTGACCGTCATGAGCACACATTGAATTTGACAATTTGTAGAGTTTTGCATTCAATGCAATCGTAAAAGAGTCAACAGTTATCCTGGTAAACTGAATGGATGCTGTTCTGTCTGAACATAGATCACCATCCAGAGAATCGAATGAAGGTGCTTGGTGCATTAGTTTAGCTTTGCAGGCCTGGGCTTAGTGAATAAGTGAGACAGATGCATCCAAGTATAAAGCAAATCCATTGAGGGAGAACATTCTACCTCAAGGGTGTTGTTCCACATCTTTTCAATAACCTTCACTTGCTCTTCCCCCAAAACGATGAAGATTTCTGGGATTGTAACTCAAAAACATATTGGGAAATGATATTTCTAAGGATTTCTTCTCCACTCATCATGTTTTGCTCCCAGGAGGTGTAAATATAGAGGGAGCAGTTTGCTCTCTTTTCTGTTTTGTTTATGTTTGAAAGCTCCAGACTGTTCTTCTAGAATCTAGGCCATCTTAAAAATATTGTAGAAAACAGACTTGGAAAATATCCGTAAAATAAATAGAAGCAGTCAAAACAATAAGCCTGTCTCCCCAATCCCCACCCAAGAATGTTCCCATGTCTAATATCCGAGGAGATCTGCTAGATAAGGAACACAGTACAGTAGTTCTATATTTAAAATGTTTGTATCTCATCCTTAATCCAAAAGTCTCAGGACCGGGAACAGCAACATCCATTTAAAAGCATCCTCACAGAAGAAAATAAATATATAGTCTATCAAAATCTATCGCACCCAAACACTACTATCTATCTTCATAGCATAGAAAGCCACATTCTAAGCTCACATCTACATGACGCTAACTATAGACACCAGCCAAATTTCAATGGGCAGGGGTGTCACAACAGAGAGGGCCTGCCTATGCGCCAATGACAGATCTTAACTCCCAGGCATGATTATACAGTGAGATGTGATCCTTCAAGTAAGGAGATCCCAGCTCATACAGTTATGTCATCGTTAGGCCATCAATTATGTCACAGACCAAACAGATACAGACCTCAATTGCAGATATCCATGTCAATCAAAGTATCTGCCTAGTAAATAATCTCGACTTATCTGAATAACAGTGTTAAATTAAGCCACAGCACAAGTAACAGCAAGTTGAACCTATTGGGAATAGGTGTTCAATACCAATCCATCCAATAAAAATAATGAACACTAAAATCTACAAATCCTACAGAGCAGAATCAAATAACTATCTTAAAATATACAAGCTGGACAAATATAGTACTGTAGTACACATTTGTATGTATAACTTGCCTTAAAAGTTTAATCCAATGGTTCTGCGGCACAAAATTATGAGCATGTAGTTAGATGCACTGTAAAAACCTATCCATGCATTTCTGTGTACAAAAAGTGTTGAAATTTTTTATTTTAATATTGAATAGTGGAACCTATTTAAAACAAGGCAGGTGCATAAGAAACAGCAACTGCCTTGGAAGTACACTTAGTCCTAGAAAGGAATTCCAACCAGATCTGAAGCAGCTAGACAGGTTTCATATTGTTGCTTCTGCAGGATTAATTTCCTTTAAGTAGCAGGAGGTGATAATGGTCAAAAGTCATAGGTCCACACAGTACTCAAACGCCTGAATGGCAGAGAAACTCATCACATTACCCAGGACGTCCTTTCTCATACTGCTTGATAACAATCCAATGACCTTCTAATACAGACACAGAGTTCTACACCAAGAAGTACAGCCTAAAGTGTACTGAAACAGCAGCTTCAATAGCTACTATCTCTTCAGTAAAGGACAAAAGAAACCTAGAAAAGAAACCCTATTAGGGTTTTATACTTCCTAATAATAATAATATTCTTATTTATACCCTACCCATCTGGCTGGGTTTTCCCAGCCACTCTGGGCGGCTCCCAACAGAGGACTAAAAACAGAATAAAACCTCAAACATTAAAAACTTCCCTAAACAAGGCTGCCTTCAGATGTCTTCTAATAGTCGGGTACAGTAGTTGTTTATTTCCTTGGCATCTGATGGGAGGGCGTTCCACAGGATGGGCGCCACCACCAAGAAGACCCTCTGCCTGGTTCCCTGTAACCTCATTTCTCACAGGGAGGGAACTGCCAGAAGGCCCTCGGAGCTGGATCTCAGTGTCTGGGCTGAACGATGGGGGTGGAGACACTATTGGTTATCCCAGGATAAACCTCAATATACGTCAGCGCAAGGGTAACAGGACGCCTTTATCAAATTTAGAAATCACCTCCCTCCCTTGGAGTTCACACTTGAAAATGGGGCTTTCCATGGAAATTTTGCACCAAGGAAAAATACAATGCAATACTTTATAACGTAGCAAGACCCGTTCTGCAGACAAGGCTACCAATTCTTGATGAGTTCTATCCACAGCTACACACCTCTAGAGCAAGCAAGACACAAGATACCAGGCAAGAGGTGGAAAAGAAGAAATAGCTAGCAGTGCCCAACAACAGAAGTACTGTACTCCGTAACACTAACAAAAAAAATAAAAGCACAGCTCAGTATGTTTGGTATTTCTGTTGGCAGCCTCTTTTCCCCCAATGATGCAAACTGCAGTTATTTAAAAATACACCCCAGGCAAAAAATCCCCATCAACATCATCATATGATCTCCACAAGGAAGTCACATTATTAAGTGTTAATATTTAAAAGTTAAGTTTGCTCTGAATATTTTTGGCATCTGCATTGCAACAAGGTTGAGCTTAGAGTCAGCCACCTTTTTAAGAGATGCACGTCTTTTAATAGATATTACATATGCGCGCACACTTTTTATTTTTCATTTTGTAAAGTTACAATAAGGAAAAATAAATGACCAAAGGCGACCCAATAAGGAGAGAAATTATAAAGACATGGTCATACAATCATAAGTGGGGAGGGAGAGGGAGCAGCCTCCATCTTGGTCTGCTGGCTGCATGCATTAGGCAAACTGTTCCATATATGAAGTACTAATGTCTGAGTGTCTAGTCTGTTACTGCCTGTGAAAGGCTCATTTTTCATACACTGCAACAACTGATAGGTTTTCCATCCATTGAACCACTGGGTTAAAAAGAAACACATACTGCAGAATCAAGCCTAGGTTTTTTTCCCATTTTAGAAAAGCAGCTACATCACATGTACAATCATCTGCCATCGGCTTTGTTATGCTCAAACGTAAAACGTGAAGCACAATTCTCCTGTGCAATGTATGGTACTACGACACATCAAAACAAATGACATTGGCTCGAGTCAGCGGTAGCCAACTAAGGGCTGGACTACAAGTCCCATCATCCCTGACCATCAATTCTGCTGGTTGAGGCCAGTGAGCAAAAACATATTGTGGTCCACAGGTTCCCCATCGCTGGCTTAAGGTATCTTGGACCACAGATGCAAGATTTCCATACATTTTAAATCCAAAGGTGGGTAGGTGGTGGAGAGAACATTTCATCCAGCTTTTTGGGAAATGGAAGTTTGAGGTAAGGGTGTATAGGCAACACGGACTTGCCAATTAAAAAAAACACCAAAACACAGCTTAACAACATTCAATGCATTCACTATTCATTAAATAGCATTAAGCCCATAAAGTAGTAATGTTTGATATACATAAAGTAGTAGTAGTAGTAGTAGTAGTAGTAGTAGTTTAGTCGTGTCTGACTCTTCGTGACCCCATGAACCAGAGCACGTCAGGCACTCCTGTCTTCCACTGCCTCCCACAGTTTGGTCAAACTCATGTTGGTAGGTAGCTTCGAGAATACTGTCCAACCATCTCGTCCTCTGTCATCCCCTTCTCCTTGTGCCCTCAATCTTTCCCAACATCAGGGTCTTTTCCAGGGAGTCTTCTCTTCTCATGAGGTGGCCAAAGTATTGGAGCCTCAGCTTCACAATCTGTCCTTCCAGTGAGCACCCAGGGCTGATTTCCTTCAGAATGGATAGGTTTGATCTTCTTGCAGTCCATGCAACTCTCAAGAGTCTCCTCCAGCACCATAAAGTAGTAGCAATAATTAAAAGGTAGCTATGCATCTCTTTTTAGCCAGTCATAAACACACTACAGCCACCTGAGTTATCAAGCTTCTTAGGATCCCTGCAGTGGCATCCCAACATCTCTGCAGATGTTTAGGTGTCAAACCTTGCACCAGTGCATCACAGGAACCTTTCAGAAACTCCATGTGGATTCCCCCATTATTTAGTCAGGCCTGGATTGCACATGCAGATTGACGCAACTGGGTTCTGACACGGTATGATACCACTTCAATTTGCAGATGTGAGCTCACAGTTTTGAATGCCCCCTTAACATAAAGGACTCCAGAGCAAGCAGAAAACTAGTAGACCAGATAAGGGCTGGGGCTACAGACTCTTTCGCACTATTTTTTTGTTTTGCTTGCAGGGAGTTCCTCTGGTGGGCGAGTTCCTCAACATGCAGCCAGAAATCGTACAGTCCATTCTACCACCTCATTCTGCTGCTTGCATAAAACAGACCTCCATAAATCTAGCATATCTACAGGAGTAAACGCTGATATCTTCATCCATCAATATAATGCTTTTGCTTCCTGCTGTGCAGCATGCTGTTTTCATTCTACTGCAGAGATGAATAACACCATAGACTTCAGGCTTATAGGACCTACTTCATTTTTCTTATTAGAATGGTGACCAGTTCATGGAGAATAAAGCTATCTGCAGCTACTTGTCATGACGGCTGTGTACCACATCAGAGGTGGTATGGCGATGAATTCCAGTTGCTGGGAATTCCAAGCAGGGAAAGGGCTATTGTGCTAATGTCCTGCTTGCAGGCTTCCCAAGGTTTTTTGGTTGGCCACTTTGAGAACAGAATTCTGGAACTTCAGTGTGATCCAGCAGGGCCTTCTCAGTAGTGGCGCCCATCCTGTGAAAGACCCTCCCATCAGGATGTCAAGGAGGTAAGTAACTACCGTATACAACCTTTAGAAGACATTTGAAGGCAGACCTGTATAGGGAAGTTTTTAATGTTTTATTATGTTTTTGTATATGTTGGAAGCCGATCCCAGAGCAGCTGGGGCAACCCAGTCAGATGCAAGGGATACAATTAATAAAATTATTATTATTTGCTTAAGAGCTATCAATCAGTGCCTGATGCAAAACTACACACATGAAGAATTACAGAATTCCAGTTCCAGATATGAACAGAGCTCATACAAAAATCTTCATTCATTTCTGCAGTTTAGTGTAGGCAGTGAGGGGAGTTAACTTTGCTGCTGATATGGCTAAAACAATCAGGAGTCAGGAATCTGTGCCGATTTACTACAAATCACGCCAGCAGATCCAAACCTACCTTCTTCTGCCAGCCCCTGCCTCATAAGACAAAGCACAGAGAGCAGCATAATGTAATTGAAAGTGGCCTGACTTGAACAGGATCAAAGCACATGGCCTTTAAAAACCAACAGTATTAATGACTCACGGAGGCAAATCCTCATTTTTAGATCAAGCCGAAGGTTAAGTCATAGATTTCGTTTTCGTTTTTTTTTTAATATAAAAAACCTCATATACCCTTTTTGTCCTCAGCTTACAGAAGAAAAGGCAATTGTGTGAGAAGAGATGGCAAAAGTTTCCAGAGTAGCAGTTTGTACTTTTATCAGGTTTCAGGATTACCTATTAAGTATCACCTACATGAACTGGCACCACCCCAAGAAGATATAAACAGCTTTCCCAGAAACACACCGCTTCCATTCTAGCAGCCTACAGGAGCAGACATTTGCATTTTCAGGTGATCTGTTCTCATCTCGGAATTTCCAAGAGCTCAAGGAATCCTGGCCACAGCTTCCGACCTAGACTACAATTTAAATGCACAGCAGGATTACCTATCAACACTCTTGGGTACCCAAAGCGGGCATTGAAGCTGCATTTTGCAGGGAGCTGGCAACCACCTCTGCCTCCCACGGAAAGCGGTGTTCTGAAACTGAAGGGAGCTTCAGGAAAAAAAAATCATGATTATGATACAGAAACCAACTGATCAGAATCCCACTGGTTGAGCCCAAGCCTTTAAACATATCTTAAGTAATTCTTTGGAATTCCACCCAAGGTGTTCGAAAGGTGGCCTCTGCCCTTTAAAATAAGGATTGCAGTGTTTGCCTGCAGCCCAGGGTGCCAGTGCCAAAACATCCACATGACTTCTCTGCAAGACTTTATAAACACTGGCAACTATTTCTGTGCGAAGAAGCTGTCTTCCAAGAGTTGGGTGCTTTAGAAAGAAAGAGACAGGTTCCTTTTTTTACAGTTCCATTCTGTGCTTGACCCAAACCCAGTCTTGAAACAGTCCCAAAAGGTACAACTGCTCCTCAAGCATGATGATATACTCTTATCATTCAGTACTGAAGTGGCTAAGATCAAATTGCACAAACGTCAAGCTGGGAATGAGCTCTGGAACTGATAGTCCTTAATTTAACATCTTTGATCACATTCCCTCTCTGCTGTGCCTTCGCAGTGGCCTAAGACAAGAGGTTGGGAATTTCTGTCTACAGCTACATCCCATATTCTAGTCAGTTGTTGTTGTTGTTTAGCCGTTTAGTCGTGTCCGACCCCATGGACCAGAGCACGCCAGGCACTCCTGTCTTCCACTGCCTCCCACAGTTTGGTCAGCCTCATGTTGGTGGCTTCGAGAACATTGTCCAACCATCTCGTCCTCTGTCGCCCCCTTCTCCTTGTGCCCTCCATCAGGGTCATTTCCAAGGAGTCTGTTTCCAGGGAGTCTAGTCAGTTAATGAGTACCAACACAACTGAGCAATAAGCATGGCTTATCAATTAATTTATATGAAAGTGAGGGCGTGGGGAGCCTGCTCCCTGTAGAATAAAAGGAAAATACCCTTGGAATAGCTCTAAAAGCACAATACGTTAACCTTGGGATATTTTCCTCTTGCTTCTGCCATAAATTTATATGACTACAGAACAAAGTAAAACTGTTGACGTCTGGATCCCACAGATATTTGGACGGGGCGGGGGGGGGGAGCTAGTAAGAATGTTCATATCGCTACAGTTCTACATCAACATTTACCAGGTTCTGCCATAAAGTCACCCAATTCCGAAATCATTGATTTTAAGAACTGCTGTCAATTTCCACAGCTTTCTGCAACAAGACGAACGCGATGTAAAGCGCCATATTGGGCTTGGGCCAGCCCAAGACATTTTGCCACCCAAGGCAAAGGACACGGCCCCCCACCCCGCCCTTTTCACATACAGAAGCTGGTGGAACAGCCTCCTCCACAGCACCCAAGGGCAGCAAGCTAGCTTACGAGATGCAGAGGGGAACAGGTGAGAGAGCTTTGAAGAAAATACTTGGGCCCAGCCAGTGCCGTCTCCATCACCCCCAGCACCTGCCATCATGACCTGAGGTGGCCGCCTCGTTCTCCCTAATGGGCAGCCTTAGCTAGCACCTGTTTCCATAGCCAGTTCTGCATGTGGCAGGCATACAGAAACATTTATTTTATCTGTGTTCGTGCCAAGCTCTGGCCGCCCACAGTGAAAGAGCTGCTTGCATTCAGCCACCTGCAGAGGCTTAGGAACATCACCTGGAAGTGGTCTGCAGCAGCATGCTGGAAGCCAAGTTGTGGGCTGGCAAACAGATAGACATAACCATCTCACCACAAGCAAAGAAGAAAACATGTATTTTCTGCAGCTGACATGTGCTAGATAGACCTAATTGTGTCTGAAATACACATTTGCCGGTAAGAACCTTGGCTTCTATGGAAGCCAGAGAATCAAAGAAGTATCTTATTTGTTCACTAAATGTCTAGTGACTTCAATAAAAGGAGAGAGGCTGCGTTCAACTAGAATCACCAGATACCAATATGCTCCAGAAGGCCAGCATCACCTGGCACATGTATTTGTTTGTTATTTCATAAATTTTATATACCACTCAGTTGTAAAACAAAACAAAAAACCCTCAGTGCAGTTTCTAAGTTCACTCACTCCACCCAGTGAAGAAGCATCAGCTGGTCAAAGTTCTGCAGTAGTTTTAATGCTCAGCATGTGTCAGAAATTTCAGGTAACAGCCAAGAGGGACTGCAGCCTTGCCTGGTGAACTCTTGGACCCGAGAGCCACATACCAAGACTGAGTCCCAGTTTGTTGGCCTAGTTTATTTTAAACTGCACTGCAAAACAGCCACAGCCGTAAATGGGATACTTAATACCAGAGACTTCGATCAAAATGTCAATAAAAACACTTGGGGGATGAAGTGCTATACAAATTGTAAAATCAGTGGGATTTGACTAGCACAGGGATGGCCAAGCAGAACATTTTAAAAGCTCAGGTGTAATTTGAATATTCATAACCCCTCCAAGCACCTGGAATTCCCTCCTTCCCCCCCCAAAAAAACCAACAGATTCAATGACACATAATATAGAGCTTGTCCACGCTTACGCTTCTCCCATGCATAGAAATCATGGGGGAAATCATTTCAGAATCATACTTAATAGTAAAACATTACTGTGTTGACAAAACAATCATAATTACTCAGTGAGATTTGTTTAGGTAAGATGAATTCACTTGGAAACAAATCTGCAGCACTTTTTCTTTCTTCCCTTGCAGGGAAGCAATTGTGCAAGGGAGATTTTCCATTAATTAATCTGGGAGGCAGCGAGAGTAGGCATCTATATTTGCAGGTACAAAGACAGAATGCAATCGTATTGATGTAAGCAAGCTAACTAGCCCTATAATCAAATTAAGGGAAATCAAGGGTCAGTCAGTGGGTGAGCATTTGCAGCCTGTACACACTTAAAAGTTAGTTGCTTGCTGGTGCCTTGTGATCCATGTTCTCCATTTAACATGTTCCACGGGGAATAAAGATCACGGAAACCAGATTGTGAAGCCGTGTTACTCAGCAAAGGCAGGGCCAGCTCTTAAGAGATGCTGCACATCTGCCAAGTCAGAAGGTAGGGTATCCAGGGTGGTGCTCTCAGGATTCCACAATGGGATTCAAACTCCCATTGTTTCTGATCACTGGCCGTGCTGGCTGGAGCTCATGGGAACTGGGGTCCAGCAACATTTGGGGAACACCACCTTGGGTGTCCCTGGTTCAGGAGTATACCGTACCAAGTTCCGCCACCTCCCAGCGGTTTATCCCTATTCTACCATTCTCTTGGTACCTTTCACGTGACATATTGTAAATACACAACAGAATCCTTGGAAGCAAGTCTCATTTCATTCAACAAGTCAGCAAATATAAGGTGACTTCCACCATACTATTTTTTTCCGGGGTCTCCCGCTGACTACAACTCCCTTCATCCCTAGCTAGCAGATCTAGTGGTCAGAGATGATGGGAACTGTAGTCCAAAAACAGCTGGACACCCAAGTTTACTGTATGGCAGAACAATTGTAATCGCACAACTCGGAATTCCACCATAACCCTAAGAGAAAAAACTTTTGAGTGAACAGGACGGTATTCAATATTTATAGATTGAGCAGAAGGGATTACAATGGTGCTTAGAATTCAAGTTTGAAATGCCTAGATCAGCTTTGCAAATACATGCACAGGAGATGCTATGTTAGTCATTTGTAGGCCTAAAAGCAAAACAGAACTGGTTTACAGAATCATGCTGCCGGATCACTCAGGCAATTACTCACCACTAGCGATGAGGCAATTGGCTGTTTAGATGCTTGACCTAGTTGCTGTTTTGACAAGCCAACAAAAGGTCAATGACCTTAGCTGAAAGTGAGCGGCAGAGGGCATTCCTCGCCTCATAAGCGTCTATTCATCATGGTGTGTATCACCCTTCTCCACTCTGGAATCCTCCAAATGTTGCTGGGCTACAATCCCCATCATCTCCAGCCAGCACAAACTACAATCAGGCACTATGGGAGCTGTAGTCCAAGAAAAAACTGGAGACACCAGAGCAGGGGAAACTAGCCTACATACTGGTGGACCAATTTAAGAATGCTACCGTGCGCCATCTATCTTCACATCTTACACAGAAGCTAATATTAATAATAATTTTATTCTTTATACCCTATCCATCTGGCTGGGTTGACTTGCACTTACTCCTTTCCACACTCCTGTGTCATGTTCCAATGCCACAACTGTGCTGTTTTTATGGCAATTATCTGCATGATTCTTGCCTCTGTACAGCAGGCCACATTGCAGCCACAGAAAAGCAAGGTTTTTTCCCTACACAAACACATGCACAATCTCTCTATCCCTCCGTCTAAGCAGGCAAGAGGCAATATCAGAGTTCAATTACACATTCCAGCCTGGCAAAGGCACCCTAAGAGAGCAGAGTTGGAGAGGGACGTGGTCTGGGGACAGACAGAAAGGGCTGCCACAGGTCAATCCCTTTGAAGGGTGGGGTGGAAGGCATTAGATTAGTGCATTAAACCTGTATCTCCCATGCAAAATGTTGCCAGGCTTGAGAACAGCTGCCTGCTTTGACAAATAAGAACTGTATCAAGGCAAGCAGATGCAAAGACTTCTGAAAAATATGAACAGCGCATTATTATTTTGAAGTCACTGGCGGGCCACAAATTACCTACCTTAATATGGGAATACAATGTGGACTAAATCTGCAAGGCTGCATTAGTCAACGTCACAATAATGAACTTCCTCTACTACACTCTTTGTAATAAAACACACCAGCACTTTAATCCATGACAGATCCCCAGTCTTACACAAATTTATACCCGCAGCCGGCTTTCTCCTGGCAATTTTCACCATGGCTGCAATCTCCACCAAGGAGCAAGACCTCACTGTACTAAGTACATTTCCAATAAATCATCCTTAGGGTTGTACTGCAACTAGAATCGAGATTATGCCCAGTAAATACGATATAATCCAGAGTTGCTGGCCGGTCTCCTGTGTGTTGCAATGCCTCACTTATTAAAGTTTTGAGCCAAAGATCAAATTGGGGACAATTGATATGTGCCTTAACAGAACTCAGTCTTCACTGATATATCTGAGATTGCATGGAAATGAACACAGACAACCTTGTTATATTTCTATCCACCGTGTGCTATTTTACAGCAAATTAACACAGCCAAGCAAGGAAATTTCTACCCTAATAAGCAGCACGGCAGTCCACAAAAATCATGTGGCATAGGACTTTCCAGTAAATGTCTTCACCACCCAGTAACCCTTTGCAAAGGCAAGGAAACTTTACCTCTTTCTCTTTTTAAGCCCATTTCTATTAGGGATGTCAACTTTTTATATATTAATAAAAAAAGAGTTTCAGTCTTCACTTGCGCAACTTCAGCCTTTTTTTAGAATTCTGAATGAAGAGGGAACGCCTCCTCTCAAGGGTGATATAACCGGCTTACAATCTTTAGCACATTGTTAGAAGGGAAAGCTATCTTTAACGTTTTCTTGGGAACGTTCTCAAATTCCGTATTACATAACACAGCTAATATGCCACGGCCAAAATGAATTCCACGCAGACAAGTGAAAAGGCTTGTCAGTGCCATGGACAATACAGGTCAGGTACCTGTGACTGAAAGCAAAACCACAGTAATTTGATGAAAGGCAAACTCATCTAGTACAGTAAGAATAGGGATGGCGAGTGGCCTTCAGGAACCCTATCATTTTGCTCATTCTCATTTCAAATTATTGGTGGTTTTTTATTCATCTACAGCCCTTGATATCTCTCTTCAGTGCTTCACATGCCCAGCAATCGACAACAAAGTTTACTGCATCATTTCTTGCCCTTTCCTTAGTTCTTCCAGAATGATTCTAACTAAAACTCCCTATTTCTCTTTCCGTAATCTTAGGAAGCCACTTAGCAGCATCCGCCCCCCCCTCCATTTAGAACAGGAAGCATTTTCTCTCTCTCTCTCTCTCTCTCTCTCTCTCTCACACACACACACACACACACACACACACGAACAAAACAGCATCATCATTTCAAACTTTAAAAAGAACACAAGCCTTATAACAGGTCAGACCGTTGGTCCAACTAGCTCAGTTATCGTCTGCACACTGACAGGTAGCAGCTCCCCGTAGTCTGTCCCAGCCAGCCCTACCTGAAAATGCTGAGGATTTGAGCCTAGCTGCTTTCTGCATGCAGGACAGCTCTGTTTTGTGAACACAGTTAATTCAGTGAGTCAAACACTTAGCCATTTTTAATTCAGGTGGTAGTCCCTGGAAATATGGCTACCAAATTTGAATAATCTTGCGAATACATATTAGCTTACTCCTACAAAAGTTGAACATGCAACCTGAAAATATGCAATGGTAGCAGATTGTCCTCCAAGATAGGGCATGTCTGTGGCTCCTAAAAAATAGTGTGTGGTATTTCAAACAACTCAGTGCTATGCAGAGTTAGACACGGTTAGACCCACTCAAATCAGTGGTCTAATTCAACTCTGTATAGCAATGAGTTAGAAGTATGCACAAATGTTAAGATTAGAACAAATGAAAACTAGATTGAATATACAAATGGGGGATTCTAAAACTGACTAAAGCATCTCTTGTGGAAAGTAGCCCTACAAGTGGAAAGTGAAGTGACAGTATTTGGGGAACCATTCAAGAACACATGGAATATATAGCTTTACTGATGTCATGGTTGCAGAAAGGATAATGAAAGGGACTTGGTTTGATTTATTATTAAGAAAATTTTGAAGTATTACAAAGCAATAGGTAATAGTATCCATGTGAGAGGTTCAGCAAGGATTTGACATAAAATGCCTTTCTGCATCTTTAAAATCAGAAGTTACAAGTGGCACTTTTGTGAGATGGTGCCGCCAGAAATGGGTTGAAGTGATTTATCTGGTATACATATTTGTTTATGACATTAAAAGTTACTTGGTATTCTGCTTCTCTCATGGAACTTTAAAAGCCACTTTTTAGCCGGGGGGGGGAGCGGGGGGAGTTAAAGTTGTGGTAACTAAAAGCTGAAGTTTTACTAAAGTGACTGCAAATTTGATTTATTTATTTTACTTCACGTTACCAATTTGAAGTGTTTTAGAAACACAGAGATAGCTGTGCAGGAGGCAGGATTGTCTGAACAACGTCCCTCCTACTTCTGCAGCCTTAAAGCTTTAGAAGGCCAAATCTTAATCTTTGTACCAGAGCAAATAGAAAACGGCTCCACAAGCTATACAGTCTAAGCAGATCAAAATCCAATTCAGCTCTAACAACTGAACACGACAGAGTCCATATTTGTGATGAGCCTAGGCCAGTCCCCCCTCCCTTCCTGTGCTGGTGCTCCGGCATTGCTCACTGCCTGAACTCAGATGTATGTACTGTAGTATGCAGACACACACCAAAATAGTCGGGGACAGCACAGACCAATCCAACACACAGCAAAAGAGAGAGAGAGAGAGAATATCAGGTGTTCTTCTGCCATCCCTGTGGCTGAACACAGCAGGCCTATAAACTTCACCCACAAGAGAAATAAATCAAAGCCCTCCCATTAAACCCACTTCTCAATACAGCAAGGCTGCAGGTCACTGACACCCCAAAAAGTTGTGACTTTTGGAGTCGATCTATCTACATGGAACATCAGAGGAAGCTTTGCTCCTTTGCTATATCCATCCAAAATCTGCCCCATCACTGTGAGGCAGTGTTAGAAACAGAGATAGGAAAGCTAGGAGCTAAACCGAGGTTACGGGCACAACAATGGAATGTCTAGGTGCGCTGTTTTAGAGCAAGAATACAAAGCTGAAAATAAATGAACTACAGCTAAAATCTTAAGTTCATTTCCCACATGGTCTAGTGCTTCCCCTGCCCACCCCCTAATATCCTTGAGAGGGTCTCTTCTCCAGTATTTAGAGAGTAGCTGGAAGTGGGGAGGCAGATAAAGGTCCTCCTTTCCTTCAACTCCGCAGTTTGATTCAATTTCAGGCACAATATATTGTGCCCGGAACTGAGAAGTGGTTTGTGCTGATGAAATTCTGGGTTGCAAAATGCGCCTAGAAGAATGGGAGTTTCGAAGGAGAGGAAACTTGTTGCCAGATCAAATTGCCTACTAACCCCATGAGGGCACTCTCAAGAAACTCAGCTATCCAAAGTTCTAGGTACAGGTAGGTAGCCGTGTTGGTCTGCCGTAGTTGAAACAAAATAAAAAAATTCCTTCTAGTAGCACCTTAGAGACGAACTAAGTTTGTCATTGGCATGCACACTTCCGCGCTTCGCAGTTGTTTTGTTTAAAGGGGCCTCTTTAAGACCTCTTTCTAAGGCATCCCTCCCTACCAGAACCGAAGGCGCAAACCGAGGTTCCCAAACCCCCTCTTTGCAGCGATTCTTAAGGGGGTGGCGGAATTGAGAGCAGCTCCAACCTTTCTGAGAAGGTCGCACTCTCGGGCCCAACACCTGACTCGTGGTCTTCAGAAACACAATGCTGCTTCTTCCTCAGGCGCTCCAAATATCTCAGAACCGACGGAAGAAAAGTTCCGGGAGAACTGAGCCACGGTCCCAATTAAGCCTCACAGTCCCCAATTCCAGCAGCGCCTCACACACTTCCCCCGGGGTGTGTGGGAGGGGCGGGGAAAGTGAAAAAAAGAAGACGAAAAGGCCACCCCTTCGCCACGGGAACGTCAACAAACAAGCCGCCCGCGCAGGCCAAGTGAAAGGTTCAACACCTCCTTCCGAGGTGCAGCCCTGAACTCTCTGTCGCGGTGAGGGAGAGAGAGCACCACCGCACTCTTGCTAGGCTCAGAGGCGCTCTCTCCGTTTCCCACCAGAGCCCCCCAGCGTGACAAAACAGGTGCCGGAGCCCAGCCCCGCCGTCTCGAAGTCGCTTTCGCCCTACCCCACCGACCCCACCGACGGTCATTGCATCCCCTAACCAGCCCCACGCCTCTGCTCCCCCGGGCAGCCTCGGTGGGCTCGCCTACCCGCGGCGGCGGCGCCACGTGCAATCCCCGGGGACGCGCGGCGCCCTCGCTTCCCTCGTACCCCAGCGGCAAGCCTTAGGCCCAGCCCGGCTCTGCTACCTCGGAGGCCGGAGCACTCGCGCTGTCATCGGCCGCAGAGTGGAGAGAGAGCGAGGCGAGCAGGCGGGCTGCTGCAGGAGCGCCTCTCTGCCCGGGCTCCTCGGCTGCTGCTGCTGCTGCTGCTGCTGCTGCCCCTTGAGCTACCCTACGGTAGCAGGAAGGCGGCTCCAGCTCCGTCCCGTTTACCTTATCTGCGGCAGCTCATGGCATCGCATGGCGCAACACTGCCCGGAGGAGGCAGGCAGGAGGGCGGCTACGATTCCCTCCCTTCTTCCCCGCGCCGGTTCAGCTCGCCGCTGCCAGCCCAAGTCAGGCGGCCGCGCTATGGGAAGAGAAGAGCGACGAAGGCGGGCGGGCGGCCGGGGCAGCCCCGCCCGGCGATGGGCTGGGTCTGCCGGGGAGGCCGGCTTCCCGGTTAAAGGCATACGTACAAGGCCAGGAAGAGATGGGAACAAAACCGGCTGCACTCTCTCAGCCAACGGGGTCCCCGCTGCTGTCAATGGCCATAAAAGCGGGCCATTTATTTCACATCTAAATGTGATTGTTACATTCTATATTGATTATGCATAAACTGATAATTTGTAGTTACAAGTTCGTATCGCAGGGCTATTGCCGTAAGACATCCATACTCAGAAGTCCCTGCTAAAGATGCGCTTGTGAGATTCAGAGGAGATTGGAACTTGAACCTTGTGGCAGAGAGGCCTATTCAAGTTTGTGCAAAGACGTCTCGCTGTGTTCAGAGTGGGACTTGTTCCTGAACAAGTGTGTTGAAAAAAACTGAGTGGCTAGGAATGTTGTTGATGATGGTGGTATTATTATGGGCTTGCATCCACTTAAAAGAAATTGTTACATGAAAATATTTAAAACAAGTTAAAGGTAACTAAAACAATACAGTAGTTATGAAGGGGGGGAAAGCATTAATGTATAGTTTTTTTAGATGAACATAAGGGCATTAGAGGAGCCTTGCTGGTTCAGTTTAAAGGCCCATCTAGTCCAGCATTATTTTCTCAGGTGCGTTTAGGAATCCCATAGGTGGGATGAGTGCAGTGGTCCTCTCCTACTCATGAACCCCAAACCCCAAGAACTGCTATTCAGAAATTCAGGAGCCTACTGTCTGTGTTTACCCATCATAATTGGTAGCCACTTACCATTAGTAAGTCCAACTGTTAGGGGCTCCAGATAACAGGTTCTCAGCAATCCACATCCTCTTATTTAAGGCAGCTACCTCATTTTGAGCCCCTTCACCTCCACCAGCTGCAGGCAATTTAACCTATGCTGAGTCAAAAGCATGTGTCAGCTTATGTACCGGTAAATAGATAAGGGACAAATAAAGGGGCAGCTTTCAGGGCTGCTGAGTTACACCATAAAGTAAAGGTAAAGGGACAGTTAAGTCCAGTCAAAGGCGGCTATGGGGTTGGGGCGCTCATCTCACTTTTCAGGCAGAGGGAGCCGTGTTTGTCCACAGACAGCTTTCCGGGTCATGCGACCAGCATGACTAAACCACTTCTGGCCGAACACCGTGATGGAAGCCAGAGCGCACAGAAATGCCGTTTACCTTCCCGCTGCAGCGGTACCTATTTATCTACTTGCACTGGTGTGCTTTTGAACTGCTAGGTTGGCAGGAGCTGGGAGAGAGCAATGGGAGCTCACCCTGTCGTGAGGATTCAAACCACCGACCTTCTGATCGGCAAGCCCAAGAGGCTCAGTAGTTTAGACCACAGCGCCACCTGCGCCCCAGAGTTACACCATATCCTGTGCTCTGTCATGGTGAAATGGCAACCGATGCAGAGCTGACTACTTTTTAATTCTCCTCCTTCCCATTCAAGCTAATGGGAGAGGAATTATTTCCTCTCGGTCATAAAGTTGCACCATGGATAGGCTGTGGACTGGAGGAGTATAGAATCTCCGGTGCCTTGAGCCATATTCCGCCAACTGAAGTATCACAGTTGGTTGCAGGGAGTTCGACTGGGTGACCCTCAGGGTCCCTTCCATCTCTGCAATTCCTTGGTGGAAGAACTTCCACAAACTGAGTGCTCCACCTGCCGATTGGGATAATTCCCCGGTATATCTCTCATCCTTGTGTGTATCTGGTGTTCTACCTGCGTACTGGGGCTTCTGCCCGATCCTAGAACCTACCCCCCCCCAAGCTGGCGATCTTCAGTATAGGATTGTGCCCTTAATTAATTCAGAAATGCTGTTTAATACCACCAGCCCGCTTAAGGGTAAAACCTTAGGCTTCCCACATGATTGCGTCATTGGACTGTGTGGAATCTAATAGATAAGAGATACATCCCCCTTGGTTTTTATACCAATGACGGTCCGCAGTGTGGTTTATTTGAGTTACACATAATACAAAAACAGAGCTAATACAATAAAGAAAAATGTAGATTATTATGCAAATCCCTCGCCTTTTGTCTTGGACTTTGCGCACACATAGAGATATGGGTGAGGGATTTGCATATTTTTGTTGAGCTGCTAGTTTTAATAGGCAGATAAAATTGACACGTTTAGATCTAATTCCTTCCAACCTTGTAGTCATTGAATTGCCAGCATGAGGTGGAAAATCACTCACAGAGCCAAATTCAAAAGCTGGTGTTAAAACCAGAGGTTCCCACTGAAAAGAAAGGATTTTCTTTGTGAGGTATATCAGATAGGAACATAGGAAGCTGCTTCATACGGAGACAGTTCATTTGGTCCATCCATCTACCACTGAGCTGTGGTCCTTTCCTTAAATTACCTTCCACATGTTCAGCTGAATATGCATAAATATCCCCCAAGACTGTGCCTACTCATGGCTGCAGGCCTTGGCCTCATCCCTGTTTCCGCAAGGGATTTGTCCACACAATCACAGGCGCTGCCTCTTCACAGGTACACAATTGTGCAGTCAAAGCCCGCACATGTACATTTTGTAGGCATGCACAACCCCACTCCCCTTTAAATGTGCGTCCAGTTGAACATATGGAAGGTGCCAAGGTTACAGGCACAATCTGAAATGCTGAATAGAACCCATGGAAATTTGAATAAAATCTATGAGGTTTTTCCACGGGTTTGGTTGCAAAGGATTGCAACCAAAAACAACAAGTTGTCCTACTGCACTTTATGGTCACAATCAAAAAGAGGGCAAAGCTCCACGAAAGAGGTTTAAACATACTTAACTGTCTTGAGCAGAATCCAGTGCTGGGCAGAATGGGCAGAATGAAGCAACCATCTTAGGCAGCGGATACTCAGAGGCAGCAGAAGTGTCCCGTAGCTATTTATCCTGAACCTCCATCCATTCCCAGTCCACTTGATTTCTGGCAGTAGAATTGGGGAGGAGTCACCATTTTGCCCTTTCCCGTAGGTAGCAAAATGTATTCGGATGGTCCTGGCGGAATCATATGGCTACCAGCTGTCCATAGTCAGTTGCCCATGTCTTTTCGACAGGGACCAATTGTTAGATTCCCTTATAAGTGGGGGATCTTTCTGTTTAAGTGTTATGCCTATTGAAGATAGGAAAATTACACATACTCTCTAGTTATGCTCCACTTGTATATTTGTAAGTAAGGCAACTATTACAGTAATATAATATCTCCGGTGTTTCCCCTTCAAAGGAGCAAAGAACAACAAGAAGATGTACAAGCCACAAGTTCCGAGTTGCTTCTTACAAGAAAAAGGTTATCTGAAGAACCACCAATGCTGAGGAGATGTAAAGTCCAGCGTTTGTGTCATTTGCAAGGCAAATAGACTCTCGGGTATGCTGTTGTGTTGTAGAGTGGATCTGTCAAATGCATTCCAAAGTCTGAAGATAAGATAATCACATATGGGCCTTTGACCTGGGGCTCAAACAAAGGGGTTGGGCACTCTTCCACAGCAGACCTGCTCTGCCCCACCACCACCACCACAAATTGAACTTTTAGTGGTAAGGAAAATGGACAGGGTGGAAATGCCCTGGAAATGTGGGATAACAATTGAATGACGCAACGTCATGCAAGAACTGCTCCACAAACGAATCAGAATGAACACTTAGTAAACAGTGGACACTGTACGACCTCCCCACTAACTTTGTGCAAGCAAATCAGGATGATTCCCTATGGTCCTGTTTGTTAAGCAACAAACAGGTCCACAGGGAAGCAACCTTAGATACACACAGCCGGTGTTTTACTTGTGCTGGACTTGTGTTTCTCAAAATGCAAAATGGCTGTTGGCATGGAAACATCAATTTATTCAAAGCCTATGGGGCTTGCAGAGCTATCCAGCCCTCCTTTGTGTCGGGCTGGGGGGTAAGGATTAGGCAGGTGTTTTTCTGGGCTACCTCTGCTGGCTCCCACCAGCTTCTGGAATGACATCAGTGTTGCTCTGCTAGCAATGGCGCTTCCCCCGCCACCTGCAGGATCCCTGCCCACAGCCAGGGGAAAGCCCTAGTGGTGTGGAGGGGCATGGCTGAGCACAGCAATTTATCTGGCGGATGGAAATTGGGTCTGCTGTTCTGTAAAGCCCTGTTGGCCTGGCAGGTTGGACTGGGGGTGCTAGTGTTGCTCACTTTGGGTCTAACTATATGTGGTGGCATATGCCGGCAAGTTTGGAAAACTCAGCAGTGGCCAGAGGATTGGAGAAGATCAGTCTACACCCCAGTCCTAAAGAAGGGCAGTGCCAAAGAATGCTCCAACTACCGCATAATTGCCCTCATTTCACACGCTAGCCAAGAACTCCCAGAAGTGCAAGCTGGATTTTGAAGGGGCAGAGGAACCAGAGACCTACAGTGGTACCTTGGGTTATAGACACTTCAGGTTACAGGTGCTTCAGGTTACAGAGTCCGCTAACCCAGAAATAGTACCTTGGGTTAAGAACTTTGCTTCAGGATGAGAACAGAAATTGTGCGGTGGCAGTGTGGCAGCAGCGGAAGGCCCCATTAGCTAAAGTGGTACCTCAGGTTAAGAACAGTTTCCGGTTAAGAACAGACCTCCAGAACAAATTAAGTTCTTAACCCAAGGCACCACTGTAATTGCAAACATGCACTGGATTATGGAGAAAGCTAGAGAGTTCCAGAAAAAATCTACTTCTGCTTTATTGACTACGCAAAAGCCTTTGACTGTGTCAACCACAGCAATTGCAAGTTCTTAAAGAAATAGGAGTGCCTGGTCACCTCATCTGTCTCCTGAGAAATCTCTATGTGGGACAAGAAGCTACAGTTAGAACTGGATACGGAACAACTGATTGGTTCAAAATTGGGAAAGGAGTACAACAAGACTGCATATTGTCTCCCTGCTTATTTAACTTATATACAGAATTCATCATGCGAAAGGCTGGACTGGATTAATCCCAAAACGGAATTAAGATTGCCGGAATAAATATCAACAACCTCAGATATGCAGGTGACACAACTTTGATGGGAGAAAGTGAGGAGAAATTAAAGAACCTCTTAATGAGGGTGAAAGAGGAGAGCACAAAATATGGTCTGAAGCTCAACATAAAAAAAACTAAGATCATGGCCACTGGTCCCATCACCTTCTGAAGGGGATGAAATGGAGGCAGTGAGAGATTTTACTTTCTTGGGCTCCATGATCACTGCAGATAGTGACAACAGTCACGAAATTAAAGGACACCTGCTACTTGGGAGAAAAGTGATGACAAACCTAGACAGCATCTTAAAAAGCAGAGACATCACCTTGCCAACAAAGGTCCGTATAGTTAAAGCTATGGTTTTCCCAGTAGTGATGTATGGAAGTGAGAGCTGGACCATAAAGAAGGCTGATCGCCGAAGAATTGATGCTTTTGAATTATGGTGCTGGAGGAGACTCTTGAGAGTCCCATGGACTGCAAGAAGATCAAACCTATCCATTCTGAAGGAAATCAGCCCTGAGTGGTCACTGGAAGGACAGATCCTGAAGCTGAGGCTCCAATACTTTGGCCACCTCATGAGAAGAGAAGACTGATGTTGGGAAAAGACCCTGGTGTTGGGAAAGATTGAGGGCACAAGGAGAAGGGGACAACAGAGGACAAGATGGTTGGACAGTGTTCTCGAAGCTACGAACATGAATTTGACCAAACTGCGGGAGGCAGTAGAAGAAAGTAGTGCCTTGCATTGGACATGACTAAACAACTAAACAACAATAACAACATGTGGTGGCGGCCAGACCATAGTCTCTGCCAAACAGAAAAACAGCGGGTGGGAAGGCATGACAAATCCACTGGCCATTTCTGATTTCTGTGTTTAAACCATCTTCCTGCTCCTGCTCCTCCAGGGTTTTCATGTACCTTTCCTCCTGGCAGGGCTTATTTCTGACCTGGGCCTAGACAGTTGAAAAGCAGCTAGATTGTTGTCGGAAGGCATTTTGTACAACTGCAAAGCAGTTTTCTACTAAGCCGTTAAGGAATCCTGCAGCAAATAATGTTTACTCAAAGAGGAGCAAAGTATGCAGCAAAGAAGGCTTCTGATCCCTTTGCCTTCTTGGTTCATTTAAGTCAAGATTAACATGAACACAGCAGCAATAGGATCTGATGTATTGCGCAAAGGAATGCTCAATAATTTCTTTTCTGCTTTGTGTTTTTACTCTTTTGATGGGAGCCACCCAGAGTGGCTGGGGAAACCCAACCAGATGGGTGGAGTATTATTATTATTATTATTATTATTATTATTATTATTATTATTATTATTATTAGTGGATTTATACCCATGTCCTTGCTGCAGTTTCTTCCTTACAGGGTAAAGCTTATTGGTGCTTATTTTTAAATCCATGTCATGTGATTTCCCTCTTGACTACATTATGAAGCTGCTTCTGAAATCAATAGATTTGTTCCTAAACTTCATAGATTAACTAGTCCAGAGACAAGAGACATTGATGATTATGTGGGTCTGGTTTGCCATGGAAAAGCAGCATTCAGATACCCACCATATGCATTCAGAGTGTGTCGTTTTAGTGGGTGAAACTTAATTTTAGCAAATTTCTTCAGTGAAGGGATCATATTTTTGTTTTGGGGTGTGAAGAATTCAGTTTTGTGATTGAATATAACATTTAGCTTGGTAGGTCTACCAAGCAGATAAACTACTTTAAGAAAACCAAATAATTTTTAATTTTACCTTCTGAAAAGGTCTGGTAATGCTTAATAATAATAATAATAATAATAATAATAATAATGCACAATATAGTTGCAGGTACTTGGCAATCATTTTTAATTATTTCTATGCAATTTTAAATGCATTTAACTTAATAAGCTAAACTAAGTTATACAGTATTAATATAACAAAAATATATTTTAAATTCCCAACTCATGTTACGACTTTTTACCGCTCCTCATTTTTGGAATTTGGAAGCTGGAAATTTCAGCACGCTCTACTATGCATGCCATACTGATGGGGCTGGTGGGGGTTGGACTCCATCAGCATCTGCAGGGCCAAAAGTACCCCATCCTGGCCTGATGTGCTGCAGGTTCAGCAACTGGTGCTTTTCAAGTTTTGGTTGCAAACAACTACATCTACAGGCTATCCTGCAAACAGCCAAACCAGCTAACAACAGAATCAATCAATACATTTAAATAATTTTGTAAGGAATGCTTTAAGGGACTAGGCATGCCCCACCAAAGAATGTTTCAACCATTATTTTGAAACTATGGATTTTCCTCCAATATATATTTTACTGTTGCAATCCATTGCTTCCCCACTTCCCCATTATTAGTTTTCACTATCTGGAAATTCAGTGAATTTGCAAGTAGTGGTGTAAGATTGTTACTCTGTAAAATGTATTATCTGTCAATGTTGCCATATACGTTTATAATAATATTTTACACTGCCATTCAATACAAGTCTCTCTTATGTATAATGTTATGTGAGAAATGTATTTTCCTTTTACGTGGAGTTGAAATGTATTTTATTTTGTTCTCTTTTGATATGGTCTAATTTGATAGATTCTGTTCTACATGTCTACTCCAAAGTAAGCCTATTTGAATTTGATGGGACTCCTAAGAAAGTGTGCATAGGATTGCAGCCGGGTAGCAGTGGATCTGAAAACACCTGCTGAAAACTTTGCTATTCCATCAAGCTTATGCAAGCAGTCAAGGTTACATCTTTCCATAGTAATTGGTTGATTCCAACTTTTTATATAGTTATCATTTATATAGTTATCGTTTATAGTTATCACTTTTTATATGGTTATCATGTTTAGATTCCACCTAAACATTAGGAAGAACTTCCTGACAGTAAGAGCTGTTCGATAGTGGGATTTGCTGCCAAGGAACACTCCTTCTCCTTCTTTGGAGGTCTTTAAGCAGAGGCTTGACAGTCATATGTCAGGAATGCTTTGATGGTGTTTCCTGCTTGGCAGGGGGTTGGCCTGGATGGCCCTTGTGGTCTCTTCCAACTCTATGATTGTATGGTTTTATGAATAATTGTTGTCGACCCGCTCCGGGTTTTTTTGTTTGAATAGTGGTATAGAAATGTATAGCAATATATATACCTTCTGCTGTATCCAAAGCCCTTCCATTTTGGTCAGTTTCTTGCAGCAAAGCCTGTGGCACTCTGCCCCTACTCCAAAATGCCTTGCTGGTTCCCGGTTTCCTGGTGGCTACCACAGAGGGAGAACTGCCAGAGGTAAAAAAAAAGGTACAGGTAAAGGACCCCTGGACGGTTAAGTCCAGTCAATGGTGATTATGGGGTTGCAGTGCTCATCTCGCTTTGAGGCCGAGGGAGCCAGCGTTTGTCCACAGACAGCTACCTGGGTCATGTACCTGGGTCATGTGGCCAGCCCACCCCAACACTGGTGCACAATATGAAGTATATATTCAGCACATGAAACTTGTACATATAAGGGGAAGGGGAGCAGGCAATGTGTAACTAAAGCAATGTAACTTGATAACAGGTTGCTCACCCATTTGCAAAGAGAAGCTCAAAGAGTGTTTGGCTTGCTTGTGTTGGCAGCCTTCACATCTTCGCTTCTTAATTGTATTATTTGCCCAAGTGCTTGGTGTTTGATATTATTTCTTTTAAGAGCCCTGGGGATTGTTTGCGTTACCCTGGAAACCACCGTAATGTGCCTCCACTCAGGTACCTCCATGTCTGTTGGATATGTACCCAAATGTGTCTGGGGGTGTTTTGCCGCACCCGTGTGTCTCTTCTCTTCCACTGCGCCATTTTATTTTCTGTGGGGCAACGGGCTATTAAAAGTGCCCAGACAGTTTGAAGACCTGTGTGCGCCTTTGTTACTTAGGTCATCCTCACAATACTGGCAAGCTTCTGCACACGCCCAGACACGTTTGAGCAGCAGGTGGTGATGGTGGAGGGAGTTTAGGTGGATGCTGAATGACTCTGCCTCTCCCCTTTCCGCCTTTGAACAAGCCTCACGTCTACCTGTCATTTAAACGCTTCAGAGGAATAGAAGTGCTTCCTTTGTATATAAGCATATATGACAGTACTGCTCCAATTCCTTTTCCTTACTTTTCCTGCCAGTAATCTGCTTCTCACTCTGAAACTGAGCTTCCTCTCTCCCACTTAACTGACCAGGCCACGCTCGCTGCTGTCTCCTTGTCACACGCCCTGTTACGTTTGTCACATGCCCTGCGGTGCCCAGTTCTATCATTTCCGACTTCATGGATGTTGCATCAAACAATTCTTTTCCCACACTTTCCAGAGCATTTCCTCAATCATATGTATGTATGTATGTATGTATGTATGTATGTATGTATGTATGTATGTATGTGCGTGTATATCTCTATTCCACTGTATTATAAGTTACATAAGCTTTGAAAGAAAGATACAATAAGCCTGCAACTTATGCGGGCGTTACGTTCTGGGGATCATACCTAAAGCCAAAATCACGTATATATAGGTTCAACGGTGGGCTGGATTGCCAAAGTCATTTTTCCTGGAAAACCACCCACTTTCTGCCCCTTTAATTTAATTTAATTTTTATTTTTTGCCATGTGCGTAAAGCTGAATGTGCACAAGTTAAATGTTTGTAACTTGCGGGCTTACTGTATAATTGAAAGGTAAACTATACAATTGCCCTTGTTGATATCACTCTTATGGCCTTTCATAGTACAAATTTCCTTCTGTCATAAATTTTATTCCATCAGAACATTGTAAAACCATTACATACGTTTGGTAGTAGCCCATATCCACAATGATCCCTAAAATCAATCCACCTTAACCTAAAATTATCCTTCCTTTGTTTTTGTGCTCTGAATCTAATAAAGTGAATTAGTTTAGCCACTGAGACGTAATCTCATATTCTTTGATAGATGGTGTCGTTGCTCATCTTCACTCTCCCTCCTATAAAATTCTGGCTGCTCCTAACTAATGCAAAATCAGTTCTCTGTGTTCTTGCCTCAGTGAACCTTCCAGATAGGTTAACAAGACAAAAACTGGGTGCCATGGGACATAATATCCCAATTTCCTGTCACTTTCCTTATCACACAAAGTCCAATTTTGGGAAGGTGCTTTGTTGCAAGAGACTGCCAAATCCACTTTAATTGTTCAACCTGAAATTGCTGGTACATTACTGAATTCCATCTGAAAATAATGCCAGTTTCAAAGAGTAAACAGAGACAATAAAGAAATATAAAATAAACCTTTTGCTTGGGAGATTATTTCCCTGTATTCCACCTCCTGGCTGCACAGCAGAATATTGTTGCTTTCTCCGAACGCAAGGGAGCCTTCAGTGCCTTTGTGACATCCGAAGCTTTTATAGCAATATTTACACACCTCTTAGCATTATTTGCATGCCTAGCAACCAACACATTTCACGCCAAGGAAAAGCAGTGAAGACACATATGCTTAAGGAAGCCTGGTAGCCAAGCATCAACAAAATGTAAGGCACACCAAAGAGAAAAACAACTAGCCCTTGTCTAGTCCCTGAACTATCGGGATGGGCGTATTTTCATATATATTCCTACCATTCACTGGACATGAATGGTAATAGTTGTAGCATGTGATATTAATGTGAGGAGAACGCTGCACAGGAGAAATATTTTCTTTTTTTAAGAACAGCATCTGCATCCCTGCATATCTGCAAGCAAATCAGGTGGAGTTGCCAGGTCATCGCCCAGAAACAGTGCCCTTGCCTTTAAACCAGGGGTGTGGAACTTCAGGCCCAAACAAGCAAAGGTAACCTCCAGGCCTCTCTATCCAGCCCTTGGTATTCTCCCTAGACTGCAACTCCCCCTGCTCCTCAGACTAGACCTCTCACTGGTCCTTGGAATGGTGATGATGCTTGCTAGGATGGAGAAGAACAGGGCAGAAACCTTTTACTTTTGCCCGGCTATAATGCAGTGTAATGTGGCCCACTCTGCGGAAGTAAGTGATATATCTGTTGCTCTGCTCATTTTCTGCCTCGGGCACTCAGCCTCAGGAAAGTTGCCCATATGGGTGTAGAGAACTCTGGGGGGGAAAATCTCAGCCCTGCTTGAAATGTTTCAAGTCGGCGGCTGCACATTTCACATTGTTTCCTAGTAGGCAATGTTGCACAAGGGGATCGGTCCAGAACGGGGTAGTAGGATGCACAGCATCAGACTCTTGCTTCGTGCTTCAGGCTCAGAGAACAGAAAGGTTCTCTTTCTCACCTTCCAGGTGAGAATCTGCTATCATTATAAGTAGGATCTACAGTGTACAGTTCAGTGTTCAAGCTGCACTCGCAAAGGAAGAACATTGTCCATGGGTCAAAGGATGTCATGTGATGTTAAGATGATTGACACGTGGGTGGCTACGCCCACCTGCCCAAATAAGCCATGGAGTGTGTGGCCAGTTCTGGATCCATCTGGATCCTGTTATCTACCTCATGTTTACAAGATGTGGAGACGCAGAAAATTATTCCACAGAGGTCTCCATCCAATTTAACCCACTGGGAAGGTCTGCGGTGTGCTTTCTTATTAACATTTGGGTTTCCAGCTTCTGGGGCTTCTGCAAAGCTAATCGTGGTTAAAATACAACCAAACTCTATCATGTGTATCCCACCCCTCTCAATGCTTCCTCTGCATCAGGCATTTTTGAGGACCAGGGACAGGAACACAAAGAACATACCTTTTGCCCAAGAGGCATCTTACGCAAGGAGAGTATCTTCAGCAATGCTTTGATGTAAAGTTGCGCTTCACCAAAATCAACTAACCTCAGGAGCAATTGGGGGGTCATTTCCAAAAAGGGCACCATCAGGGCTCAAACCTGCATAGACGGAAGAGGTCTCAGATGGGTGAAGGCAGGCCATGATTTCTCTGTGGTGAAGAAATGACTTGGGGACATTCTGTTCCTACTCCAGTATTAAACCATAACATCAAAAAATAGTTCTGGGATTTGAACCTTGCCTCAACTGAAGCCCTGCAAAGCATCCATTGATTGGGCCATGTTTCCTAGGCACAGAGTTGACAATCCCCTCCCTTCTTGCACCATTTGTCTCCCCAAAGGGAAGCACAAACCTGTATATGCCATGCATGTACAGCAATGTCCCAGGCCAGCTGCCAAAGTCACAGGAAGGTTACATGTGCTGGTATATTGATAACTAAAGGGCTTGGCAGTTGCTCAACTCTAAATCACTGGTATTGGATTGGAACATGATAGGCTTCTCCTGCTTTGCAAGAGGAGAGGAGAGCTGTTACACGCAGAAGGAACAGCCTCTTGAGGACTGTTTGGCACAACCTTGAGAACTAATACGGTAGTTGCTCTGAAGGCTACAGCAACTAACTGCTATAAATTCAGATCCTTCCCACAGCCTTTTACACCAGCAATCCTTGATAATAGAGAGCCAAAGATTTATAGTGTCTCAGTTTTTAAATTCAGGTGATAGAAGCACTCCTTGAATATTGCCTTCCTCATTCTTTTTAAAATATTTGTTATTGTTTTAATTATAAAGAAAATTCTGGTAACATCATTTTTGACATATACACAGCTTGAAAAAAACCAAAACCATACAAACTGAGAAACTGAGAGAATTTCCTTCCTTTACAACACAGTATACTTTTTGGTCAAACACGAGTTTGATCAAAACTGCGGGAGGCAGTGGAAGACAGGAGTGCCTGGCGTGCTCTGGTCCATGGGGTCACGAAGAGTTGGACATGACTCAACGACTAAACAACAACAACAACATCCTTTTAATACCGACTTAACCAAAGACAGCAAGGAAATAATTGCATAAGGTTGGTTTCTTTTCAAATAAAAAGCATTGCGAAACTGGAGAAGTAGCAGAAAGTGAATTCAAGAAGGGTGAAGAGAAGTTAATTAAATTGAGTTTAGGGGTTATTATGCCTTCCATATTGTGCTAGAGTACTTATATTGTATTTTATTAACATAAACATAGGTAATAAAAGCAAACCATATTGGAATAAACTTATGAAATTTTGAAATATCATGCAAAACCTGAGAGTTTGTCAGTTTTTACCTATAGTGGTACCTCGGGCTAAGAACTTAATTCGTTCTGGAGGTCCGTTCTTATGCTGAAACTGTTCTTAACATGAGGTACCACTTTAGCCAATGGGGCCTCCCGCTGCTGCTGTGGCATGATTTCTGTTCTCATGCTGAAGTAAAGTTCTTAACCCGAGGTACTATTTCTGGGTTAGCGGAGTCTGTAATCTGAAGTGTCTGTAACCTGAAGTGTCTGTAACCTGAAGTACCACTGTATTCACTAGGCACCCAACCTTTTGGTACTAGTAGGACAGTATCATACTGTATGTGGAGTGAGACATCTCTTCAATGTTTAGCAACAGTAAGGCAGGCTGCTATTAAAAGATGTCCTGCCAAATTTTTACTCCTCACCCGGTAGGTCTTTACCTTCCTCCTGCTTCTGACCCAGCAAATTCATTGGAGTGTAATACCAAATTACAGTTAAGTCAGACGGCATCTGAGGAGAGCAACATTTCTGTTTTTGAGGAAAGGTTACAGCTGCCTGTCTAGGGCCCCCCTATTGTTTTCCTGATTAATGGTGTATGTGTCCATTTTTTGTTACGGCCTTTGGCTTGGACCATAACATTCACCTGAGTTGGTGGGGATTAGTTGTGGGTGTGCCCGTGTGTTAGGAAATGTACGACAGCACCCAAGCTGATCTTGTAAAGGTTGCAGATAATTACAGAGGAGAGAAATGGACTTCCCGGCACTTACATAAAGGTCATTTAAATAGCACCCCTTTGATGTGCATGTTGAAAGCTCTGCTTCACAGAGCCTTGTGGCAGCTTGCAAGTATTTCTATTCAGGAAGGATGATCATCATCCTCACCCGTCCTTCACCAGTAAGTCACAGGGCGGGTTACAACTATTTAAAATTTAGAATTAAAAACAGTTAAAACAGAGTACAGTCACAATAATAGGGTGGGCCCTGAAAACACACATCTCAGGAGTCAAAGGCCAGGATAAAGAGGAGTGTTTTCAGCATTCACTGAAAACTTTATAGTGAAGAAGCCAGACACACCTCTGTGGGTGTGTTTTATGAGGAGTGCTCTTTGCGATGTTCATAATTTACAGATTTGTTTATAATTAATTTTAATATATTTATAAGATATGTTCAGCAACTTTTGCATGAACTACAGCAGGCACGTCCAACAGGTAGATCGTGATCTACTAGTAGATCACTTGATGTCTGTTGTAGATCACTGGTAGATCACTGGCTCCCCCCCTCAAACAAGCTTAACAACTTTGGCTCCCCTAAAAAAAGTTCAACAGTGTTGGCCTGCACCCCCAAAAAGGGGGTAGATCACTGCCGGTTTTTAACTTTATGAGGTAGATTGCAGTGTCTTGGGAGTTGGCCACCCCTGAACTACAGGAAAGAGAAAGATTTGCACAGTGATCTCACCTTCCTCTTCCCACAATGCTCTGGAGTGCTCAACATAGTGTTGTTCTGGGACATTGTGGGAAACAACAAACGGCAGCTTGAAGCCACCCACTGTTGCCACCTGGTAAGCTATGCAGCCCACAAACCAAGAAGGCTTTGCTGAGAGCCCCCTGAAACTTGGAGACTGACATGCTCTTGCGCCGTGAAATCATATGAACATCCCACTCAGTGCCGGATTTACGAATAAGCTAAACAAGCTATAGCTTAGGGCCCCACTCTCTTGGGGCCCCCCAAAAAAATTAAAGGAAAAAAACTGGATGTACACTTCCAAAATATAAGATAAGAAACAAATAAAATAAAACCTACATACAGCAACAGTGTTTTGTGTTGTGCAGGCTCTTATGATAGGACGCGGGTGGCGCTGTGGGTTAAACCACTGAGCCTCTTGAGCTTGCCAATCAGAAGGTCGGCTGGTTCGAATCCCTGTGACGGGGTGAGCTCTCGTTGCTCGGTCCCTGTTACTGCCAACCTAGCAGTTCGAAAGCACATCAAAGTGCAAGTAGGTAGGAAGGTAAACACTGGCAGGAAGGTAAACACTGCTCTGGTTCACCAGAAGCAGCTTAGTCATGCTGGCCAAATGACCTGGAAGCTGTACGCCGGCTCCCTCAGCCAGTAAAGTGAGATGAGCGCTGCAACCCCAGAGTTGTCCGCGACTGGACCTAATGGTCAGGGGTACATTTACCTTTAGGCTCCTATGATGTAAGTACTGGGCCCCGCCTGCTAGCCTCCCCCCTAAAATATCACTGGTTTGCTCATTTCTATATATAGGGTGCCTACATTCTGCATGGACTGGTTGTAAATTACTATATAGAATATATTCAACACAAAAAAGTGACAATTTGTTGTTGACAAAGGACAGCTGGACATATAAAGGGCCCCATTACCTTCAGTAGCTTAGGGCCTCATCAAACATAAATCCGGCTAGGGTTGCCAGACTCAATAGAGGACAGGACTTCTGTGCCTTTAATTGCCCTGCTCTCTTTTGAGTCTGGAAACCTTAAAGAGAAACCAGCAGACCCTTTGCTTGGAAATTAAACAAAGGGTCTGCTGGTTTCTCTTTAAGGTTTTCAGACTCAAAAGAGAGCAGGGCAATTAAAGGCACAGGAGTCCTGTCCTCTATTGAGTCTGGAAACCCTAAATCCGGCCCTGATCCCACTGCTTCCTCTCTTTCTTTGGAAGCCTTCTCAGCTGTCTTCTCACCTGAAGACAGCTTCATGGGAGAACTGCTGCTGCTGCTGCTTCTATAGCTAGGGAAGCAAGGAAAATACACCTGGGTGCCTAACAGAGCATCATTTGCCTCACATGACATGGTTTCATCTTATGTGGAGTGGAGCATTTAGGAGATGGTGCCTCAATGCACACAAGTGGCAAGTGTATGGGAGAGCTGCATGGTTTTCGTTGTAGAACAAGGCCCCCATGTGGAAGATTGTTTGATATCAGTTTCAGAGCAGCTCATCTATGATCTGAGCCCAGTGTAGGCAGGTGATTTGGTGGTTGTGTATTATTTTGTTTTTCGCTGTGCCCAATAGACCCGAGTCCTGGTGCCACGCTTAACCTGCTTGTAGCTAGCTAGCTGCAACTTTGACAATATTAAGCTGTGAGGGTATGTGACCGTTTTACATGTTTTTAGGTAAGGTTTTTTTTTTGTTTTGTTTCATTTTTAATTGCATTGTTTTACTACTTTGGCGTTTGCTTTCTTTGGGAAGAAGGGCAGGATAGAAATGTAATAAAAGCAATAATTTCCTTCTTGTTCCATCCTCTCCCATCACCAGTTGAGGTGAAATCTATTAGTAGTTCTATTAGTAGGTCATGCAAAACTAGATTTCACATGGCAGATGGATGTAATATTATCCTGCAGGGGCGAAACCAGACTTTAATTCACGCAGGCGTGCACGCGCACACACAAACACACACTTGCATACATGCAAAAGCTGAAAATGTAATGGCGAGCCTTAAATCAGGGAGGGGAAACCTGTGGCTCTCCAGATGTTGTTGGACTCCATCTCCCATCAGCCCCCAGCCAGCATGGCCAATAGTGACAGATGAAGGGATTTGTAGTCCAACATCTGGAGAGCCACAATTCCCTACTTTGAATTATGACAGCCCCAAGGCTATACTCCTAGGCATTCTTACAACGGGAGTAAGCCACAAGGGAGTCTGTTGCCTTGGCTCCCGTGGAGTGCGTGTGCTCCCATCTGCAAAGGTGGTACCTGATTCTAAGCAACAAGATTGCATCTTCTTGTTTGGGCTCCTGTTCCGTTGTTGCTGTGTCTGGTTCTGCTTCCCCGCTTGCTTGCTTCAAGCCGTCCTGAACCTCTACTGAGTCTGTCTACGCTACATGAAAGTTGGGTGGTGGTGGGGATAAGAGCTGACATCCCTGCTTCCTCTTTCCAAGAGATGGAAGTTGGTGTGAAAAGGGAAGAGCCCCTCTCCTCCAACTCAGTTTACCACCACTCAACCCCCTCTGTTTCTTCCTCCTCCTAAGTGTGTTAGAGCCTGATCGAGCCTGATCCCGACAGCACTCTGGAGCTCACGAGAACCATGGCACTTCTGAGTAAACATGCCTAGGACTGCACTTCAAGTACGTCTCTGTGGAATGGAACCATATTTGGATGTGATGGGGTGGAAATACCAAAGGCCTTTGTCGTGTAGAACCGGGGTGCCGATTAGAATGTCATACATAATAAGCATCAGACGTGAACGTGTGGGCTGTGTACTGTACAGTATAAAAAGGCAGCAATTGCATAAAGACCGAAATTATGTGTTAATGATGCAGAGTTGAAAAAATACCATAATACAGGAAACATATAATTAAGAAGAATAAATTATACCCTTCCCTTTGCAGGGGACAGTTAATCAAGTCTCCTTTGCTAAACCCAACAGGCAGCTGTGTACGATTATATAAATTAAACCATAACATGAAAGTGGGAGTAAGCATCAACCTGGAAAGACAGCTTTAGCAGAAAAATCTTTCCTATTTTTCAGTTTCTAATTTCTAACTCTGATATGTCCCGTTAGACATTCTGTGATGTAGTTTAGGTCAATATTTAGTTTTGCAGCAGTGTTTTTTTGCTATCACCTGGATTACATTCCGGTATTTTTATTGTTTATTATGAATTATCAGTGAATTGTTTTGATTCTACGATATGTACATTAATATGAGCTGTTTTCATTAACTTGTTGTTTATGACAATTGAAACTTTGCCAAGTCTCGTAACGGTAGGTGACTTGTGTAAACCTTTTGATGTGAGCCACCTTGAGCCTGATTTATGATGGAAAGGTGGCATGCAATGATGCATCTAAGCCCTTTTCAAACATCTGGGAACCAAATGAATGCCTGGAGTGGTATGACGCCTCCTGTTCCCTGCATTCTGCAGGGTTCCAGAATACAGCTGGTACAGGAATAGCCTCTCTTCATTGATAGATAATGAACGTGGAGTTGGGACAGTAAGACAATCCTGCTCCACACATTTTTTTTGCATGGGGATTATCGCTACACATCAGGAAAGAGCTATTGTCTTCTGAAACTACTGATTGCGCCAAATAACATATTTTGTGAGAGCCTTGCATCCTTTCTAAGGTCTTAATAATAGAATCATAGAATTGTAGAGTTGGAAGGGACCCTGAGGATCATGTAGTCCCTTCAAGGAAGGAATATGCAGCTGCCCCATGCGACAGCTAGACTGGCGACTGGGAGCGGCCACTGAGACCATATAGCATGGGTCCTGAAAGACCTACGGTACATTGGCTCCCAGTAAATTTCCAAGCACAATTCAAAGTGTTGGTGTTGACCTTTAAAGCCCTAAATGGCCTCGTCCCAGTATACCTGAAGGAGGTCCTCCACCCCCATCATTCAGCCCAGACACTGAGGTCCAGCGCGGAGGGCCTTCTGGCATTTCCCTCAATGCGAGAAGTGAGGTTACAAGGAACCAGGCAGAGGGCCTTCTCGGTAGTGGCACCTGCCCTGTGGAATGCCCTCCCATCAGATGTCAAGGAAATAAACAACTGACTTTTAGAAGACATCTGAAGGCAGCCCTGTTTAGGGAAGTTTTTAATGTTTGATGTTTTAGCGTGTTTTTAATATTCTGTTGGGAGCCAGCCAGAGAGGTGGGGTATAAATATTATTATTATTATTATTATTATTATTATTATTATTATTATTATGGATTGTACCTGTGATTGAACCTTGGCGTTATCAGCACCACACTCTAACCAACTGATTTCAGAAAAACATGATCTCCCAAGCAAGCCTGGTCTAATCATGGACGCAAACTCAACAACCATCTGGGATGTCAAGATTCCAGCAGCAGCTATCACAACCATGTACATATCCTGGAAAGAGAGAGAGAAAGAGGGAGAGACAGAGAGACTCTGTTTTCACCGAACCAGCCTGCAAACAACCAGCTTAGCAGGTTGTGAGCCAGACAGCATTCCCTAAAGTTCCCAGGGGTGTGACTGAGAGCCTTCTGATAACCAATATCATTCAAAGGGAAGCTAGTTGCAGGACAATACCTGAAATGAGGCTAGGAAGGTCTCCAGGGGTCTCAAGGTGTCTGACATTCCTGGTTAGATGGAATCTGATGAGCACCACCAAGGAGGAGGTTCTGGCTCTGTTGACCAGGGGAAAAGCAAAAGGCCTGCTTGCTCCTAGTATTTACTGTATATCCTGCCTGGCCCATACACATGCTTCACAGAGTTGCCAATTGCAGAGGCCATTATTTCCATCTACATCTGAGCCCACAGCCTAGTTGGCCAAGTCCCAGCCTCTGACAACAAGGTCAAACCCTTCAAGTGTCCCTATTTTCCAGAAACAGTCCTGGATTTACAGAAGCTGTCCCAGTTTCTGATTTAATCCTGGAATGTCCCACTTTTCCTTTGGATGTCCCTATTTTCATTGGAAATTTTTAGAGGCTATGGAGTTATCCGACTCCTGAGCCATCTGTTTTATTAAGTTTTTATATATGTTGGAAGGCTCCCAAAGTGGCTGGGGCAACCCTGTCAGATGGGTTGGGTATTATTATTATTATTATCCCTATTTTCATCAGAGAAATGTGCAAGGTTCCTGGCCTAAGTCCTGCAGTCCCTGACAATTGTGGATGGGGGAGGTTAAAGGCTCAAAATAAGGTTCTCTTTCTTGCCCACCATGTGAACAGTTGGCATTAATGGTGTATAAGTAACACTTTATGCTTTCGTGTTTCATAGCATTGCCCTCTCTCTTGCATCATGTCATTGATTTCAATTATGAAAGTGGAGCTGTGGATCTTTATCCCAAAGGGGAATGGGTATGTAGACAATACAGGAGTGCTGAAAAAAACCCAATCACTTGGTATGCAAAACTGCCAGTAAATGCTCTGTGCGAGAGAGATTAAACTATTATTCATGCTTACACTGCAAGCATTGCATCACTCTTGGATTATGCAGACTAATTAACAGATAAGAGAATGTCACTTTTGCATAGGCACCAACTCTCAATGGATGCAATCACGGCCTATTTATTGTACCAACAATAGCCTGTTGGAGTATTGTTTTTTGGAGAGTAGTATGGAAGAATAGAGGCACAATACAGAGACATCTAAAAATTCTTACTTTAAACAAATTTGAATAGTGAGTATCTTACACTGCATCTATTTAGTAATGCTGTCAGGCAAATGAGATTTCTTTAAAAAAAAAACCAAACAAACCCATCATTAGCTTTGTAACCTATATTTGTTCACCAATTATACACATCAGGATTTGTGGCAGTCTGGGATTGTCGCTTTTGCTTCTGGTTTCATTTCTGCAAATCGGGGAGAGGTGAAAACCTATTCAGGAGCTGATATATACATAGCCTGCTTGGTGGCTCTATTCAGGCATCCCCAAACTTCAGCCCTCCAGATGTTTTGGACTACAATTCCCATCATCCCTGACCACCGGTCATGTTAGCTAGGGTTCATGGGAGTTGTAGGCCAAAACATCTGGAGGGCCGCAGTTTGGGGATGCCTGTTCTATATCAAAGGAATTGCTTCTGATTTACAGCAACATATTTTCATCTGAAAGTGCCCCAAGCTCTAGCACCACATGAAAATTGAATTTAAACAAAGCAAATCTACAAATACACACACACACTCACACACACACACACACTAGGGCTGGCTGGCTAAGTTGAGCTTTTTTTTAAGGAAGGAAAGCCCTGTTTTGGGGGTTCACGTAAAAGTTGTTGAGCTTCTTTAGGAAAGAGGAAAGCGACGTTGAGCTTTTTTTTTAAAAAAGGAAGGAAAGCCCTGTTTTTGGTGGTTCAGGTCATTTTAGGGGTGCAGGGCAAAGATATTGAGCTTTTTTTAAGGGAAGTCAAAGTTTTTTAGCTTCTTTTGGGGGGAGCCACTGATCTTTTGACACCATCGACCATAACATCCTCGGCTTTTGACACCATCGACCATAACATCCTTCTGGACCGTCTAGAGGGCTTGGGAGCTGGGGGCACTGTTATGCAGTGGTTCCGCTCCTTCCTCCTGGGCCGTGTTCAGAAAGTGGTGGTGGGGGATGAGTGTTCAGACCCCTGGGCTCTCACTTGTGGGGTGCCTCAGGGTTCTGTCCTCTCCCCCATGCTTTTTAACATCTATATGCAGCCGCTGGGAGAGATCATCAGGGGGTTTGGGCTGGGTGTCCATCAGTATGCTGATGATACCCAGCTCTACCTCTCTTTTAAATCAGAACCAGTGAAGGCGGTGAAGGTCCTGTGTGAGTGCTTGGAGGCGGTTGGAGGATGGATGGCGGCTAACAGATTGAGATTGAACCCTGACAAGACAGAAGTATTGTTTGTGGGGGACAGGAGGCGGGCGGGTGTGGAGGACTCCCTGGTCCTGAATGGGGTAACTGTGCCCCTGAAAGACCAGGTGCGCAGCCTGGGAGTCATTTTAGACTCACAGCTGTCCATGGAGGCACAGGTCAACTCTGTGTCCAAGGCAGCTGTTTATCAGCTCCACCTGGTACGCAGGCTGAGTCCCTACCTGCCCACTGACTGTCTCTCCAGAGTGGTGCATGCTCTAGTTATCTCCCGCTTGGACTACTGCAATGCGCTCTACGTGGGGCTACCTTTGAAGGTGACCCGGAAACTACAACTAATCCAGAATGCGGCAGCTAGACTGGTGACTGGGAGCGGCCGCCGAGACCACATAACACCGGTCCTGAAAGACCTACATTGGCTCCCAGTACGTTTCCGAGCACAATTCAAAGTGTTGGTGTTGACCTTTAAAGCCCTAAACGGCCTCGGTCCGGTATACCTGAAGGAGCGTCTCCACCCCCATCGTTCTGCCCGGACACTGAGGTCCAGCTCCGAGGGCCTTCTGGCGGTTCCCTCACTACGAGAAGCCAAGTTACAGGGAACCAGGCAGAGGGCCTTTTCGGTAGTGGCTCCCACCCTGTGGAATGCCCTCCCACTAGAGGTCAAAGAGAACAACAATTACCAGACCTTTAGAAGGCATCTCAAGGCAGCCCTGTTTAGGGAAGCTTTTAATGTTTGATGGATCTCTGTATTTTAATGTTTGATGGATTTCTGTATTTTAGAATTTCTGTTTTGTTGGAAGCCGCCCAGAGTGGCTGGGGGAACCCGGCCAGATGGGCGGGGTATAAATAATAAATTATTATTATTATTATCTACCGGTGATCTACCACAGACGTCCAGTGTTGGACATGCCTGGTATAGACCATTCTGTTTCATTTGAGATTAATGGGACTCAAGTTCAAGTATCTTTCTCTGGTTTGGGGCTATTGACAGGGTCTACAGTATAGCCCTGATTGCCATTAATTGGCTTAGCATGTAAAGTTTAAGGGCTCATCCAGACTTCTGCTTTCCCCCAGGAAAACCCAGAAATCTTGGACTCAAGCATCCTCTTAGTAAACCCAGTGCAGACAAGCCCATAATCAGATACCATGCATAGAAAGAAAGGTTGTGTTTCTCAAGTTGTGTTTCTCAAAGGCATCATCTCCAGGCCTCACCCTCCCATAACCGATACTTGGGGGAAGAGGGAGACACATTGTTGATGAGGTCACCACACAGTTTGTTCCGATTCAGTGGTAAAGAGTTTGTATCTCAGAGAAAACATGCGACATGCAGAAAACTGCTCAGACTTGTACTTTCTAGGCACAGGAGAAGTGGAAATGTGGACAGCCCATAGTGAAAAAAGGTCTATGTCGGAGGTTGTGAGAATTAACCAACCATTGGAAATCCAGGGTTTAAATACCACTTTGAACCAATGTTAGGTTATGGAAAGGGGAGGGGGGTCTTGGGATAAGTGATTTGCTATAACACCTATATAGCTTTGTTTCATTGTTTTCCCCCTACAAGTTCCCATTTGCCATATTGTTTACTCTGCTCAGTTGTAACTGAAAGAATGCCTCCCCCCCCCCCCCGGGTGAGAAATAACAACTGGTTACCCTGGGGCCTAAGTTCATTGCAATATTATGTCTGAAGAATGCATTATCTTTACATGAGATGTTAATAAAATTTTTCTGGTAACACTAGATTACTGTGGTGATCCTTTACATAAAGTACTAGGAGCCCAGGTAGCCTTCTAGAACATAAAGATTTGTACGATCATAATGGGGGGCACTGTGGTCTAAACCACAGAGCCTCTTGGGCTTGCCGATCGGAAGGTCGGTGGTTCAAATCTGCGTGGTGGGATGAGCTTCCATTGCTTTGTCCCAGCTTCTGCCAACCTAGCAGTTCGAAAGCATACCAGTGCAAGCAGATAAATAGGTACCACAGTGTTGGGAAGGTAAATGGCGTTTCAATGCACTCTGGCACTCGTCACAGTGTCCCGTTGTGCCAGAAGCGATTTAGTCATGCTGGCCACATGACCTGCAAAGCTGTCTGCGGACAAACGCCGACTCCTTCCGCCTGAAAGCGAGATGAGCGCTGAACCCCCATAGTTGCCTTTGACTGAGGTCCTTTACCTTATGTTTGTCAACATTTACTCATGCCACAATCTACAGAAATAAACCATAGAATCAAGTTCAGATTGGCACACCTCTTTACAAACCTAAACCCAGGTAGCTCTGCCCAGGAATTTCTCATTGCTTCAGGAGAAAGGAATGGATAGCAACACGGATGATAGCTCATCTTCATGTTTCTCATAGACAACAAAATCAGCAAATAATTATGAGGCAAAAAATAAAAAGTAAAGCAGGATAGGCTACCTTAATAATATGTTACTCATGCAATCCAGAGAAGTTATCAAATGTCTAAACACTGTTCTTGTCTTTCTTTTATAGGAACAAGTACTGCCAATCTCAGTTCAACATCTAAAAACAAGCAAGAAATAATTAAAGAGCGAGGTCTGCATCCCTTTCATTTTTCTTGACCATCCAACCAGAAGTTGCTAGATCATCAGACATTCGTGTTTTTCTGATAGCTACCTTTTTGAAACCAAATATAGAAGTTTTTCAAAGAACAATTACATTACATGACGGGGATGGTTAGGTCTCACAATTATAGTCAAAGTCTGTCATCCATACTCAGTTACAGGTAGGTAGCCGTGTTGGTCTGAAGCCGTGTTGTGTGTATCTGAAGAAGTGTGCATGCACACGAAAGCTCATACCAAAATATAAACTTAGTTGGTCTTTAAGGTGCTACTGGAGGATTTTTTTTATTTTGATCCATACTCAGTGAGGGGTGGATAAATTAGAGCTTTCAGTTCGGTGCTGAAATGTTTAACAAATGGCCCATGAAAACATTTTTGCCACCAGGGGTCAGAAGTGGCTTAGCACTCATATGGTAGGAGCTTCCCACCTCTAACTAAATGATGATATTCCCTTTCAGACCAGAGAATGAACAAGCAGACTGCGGAAATTTGGCCAGAGGTAATTTCCAGAGGGGGTAATTCTAATGTAATGACTGAAGGTTCATATTCTTCTCTAGAGAGCTTTGGGCTACTCTAGCAAAAGGATTATTACTTTTTATTTTTGGCATGGTGCATATCAAGTTTGTTGGGTGATTCCTTTTTTATTTTTGGCACAGTGCATATCAAGTTTGTTGTGGTGCATGGGTCAGCTGTTATCCATCATTCCTGTAGAAACCTTAAAAAAACAGAGTGGTTGGGGGAGGGTGGTAGCTCAGCAGAAGTTCCCAGGTTCAACCCCCAACATATCCAGTTGGGGCTGTGAGAGACGCCAATCAAAAACCCAGGAGAGCCACTTCTAGTCAGTGTAGACAGTCCTGAGCTGGATGGACCAATGCTTTGGCTCAGTACAGAGCATCTTTCTTTCTATGTTCCTAAATTAAAGATGGAGAAAGCAAACCTGGTCTCCAATCCCCTGCAAAAAACGAAATGGTCAGCAAAAGGGTTGTGCATTGGGAGACTGAGTCACATCTGCACACCTGCCACAACCAAGAGACCTGCAGGTCTGTCCACAAGTTGCTAATTAGGATAATCCAAGCGCAATGCTTCTTCTAGCTTCCTCTGAAATATAAAGGTAAAGGTAAAGGGACCCCTGACCATTAGGTCCAGTCGTGACCGACTCTGGGGTTGCGCGCTCATCTCGCATTATTGGCCGAGGGAGCCGGTGTATAGCTTCCAGGTCATGTGGCCAGCATGACAAAGCCGCTTCTGGCAAACCAAAGCAGCACATGGAAACGCCGTTTACCTTCCCGCTGTAGCGGTTCCTATTTATCTACTTGCATTTTGACGTGCTTTTGAACTGCTAGGTTGGCAGGAGCTGGGACCAAGCAACGGGAGCTCACCCCGTCACAGGGATTCGAACCGCCGACCTTCTGATCAGCAAGCCCTAGGCTCAGTGGTTAACCCACAGCACCACCTGGGTCCCCCTCTGAAATATACTACACACCAAAACAAGAAGGTGAAGAATAGCCATTTGCAATGTGACAAAACATGAGAAGAAAGGGGAAATCGTCACCTTCCAATTATGGATAAAGGTGTTTGTGTTTCCTACCTGCAGTTTAGGCAGACACCCTGCAATTTCGGCCAGCCAATAAAAACAGGAAGTGTTTCACAGTCATAGTTACAGAATCATAGCCAGTTACTCAGGCATGGGGCCCACTCTGGGAAGGCTGAAGGGGGGGGGGAGAAAAAAATTGGTGGGTTGCTAAGTAACCAGCCACCTGTCTCCTCTTGCTTCAGGACACTATGCATCAAGGCGCCGCTCACAAGAAGTGATGCCTAACAATGCCATCTCTTGTCTCTACTTCTGTGCCAAGAAATGCTGTGTTAAATGAACCAGGTTATTAATATCACAACAACATATTTCATGCCTCAGGAATTCAAGATTCTAGCAAACAAGCAAAGTTGAATTTCCTTCTGTTTATTTTCTCCTGCTGCAGCAGCAGCATAAAATAGGCAGCAGAGAGGTAGCTGTTTTTCTTTACAGAAGAAAATGAAATCAGCAAACAAAGAGGAATTTGTTGATGTGGAAATGTGAGCTATTGCAAGTGATAAAGAGTTTGTCATCCTGGTACTTTCCTGCTGCAGTACCTGCGGCTCTTCCTGCCGGGCACCTGCAGCACGTCAAGAAATAGCACACCATGCATCAGTGTTCCTAGAGCATGAAAGCACACTGTCAGGCACATCTTTTATCTCTTTGGCAACTGAAAATCAGGTGCTGGTAAGTCAAATGAATAGGTTCTTCTTGTTCCAAACAGAGTAAAGATGGTGCATAATAAATTAGGGTCAGATCGAGCAATCCAACAGATATGTGGGTGTGTGTGTGCCCATGTGCATGCTTTGAACTGCGGTGCAGCGATCTGTGTAACCCTTACAGATGACTGAGAACAAAGGTACGACCCCCGCCACATCTTTTTGTGCCGAGTCAGGATTTCAAGAAGTTGTGCCCATTTGCAGAACCCAAGGCAGGTTGCTGAAGTTTTTTTTTGGGGGGGGGAGCAGGGGAAGCCAATGTGATGCCCTCCAGATATTGTTGGACTACAACTCCCATCATCCTTCACAGTTGTTCATGCTGCCTGGAGCATCATGTTGGACACCCCTGGACCACAGTACAGGGCTTCTGTGCCTTTAATAATTGCATTGAAGATGGGCCCTTGGCAGATATAGTTTGCCATGTCATGTTGCTGCAGGGATGGAAAAACATCCCCTCTTCTGCATAGTTGTTGAAGGTGCAAGGGTCCTCTGTTCTATGGTATCTGATCGTCCTGTGACCATCTTCTGTGGTTTTTGGGGTGATTGATAGCTATGTGTGTGTGTTTTTTTTAAAGGGGCAGAAAGTTCAATATGCAAGCTTAATACTAAGATGAGGAATGAAACTGCAATACTATGAGAGTCTCCACAGAGTTATAATCTAGGGAAACCCCACTGGCAACTGAGGAAAGAGAAGTGTTCTCTGAACTTCTGTTGTGATAGGCTATCGCTGATTATTTTTCAAGTGGAAAGGCTTGAAGCAAGCCAGCTGTGCTGCTGTGCCAAGATATACCAGGAAAACTTGGAACATGGCTTAATGTGTCCCAAAGAGCGCAGTAAGTCCCTGACCTATGATTTCACAGAAGTCAGCCAAGTTTTCTGCACTGACTTTGGAGCAGTTTCTCAGGCTGCAGTCCTATCCCCACTTACCAAGGAGTTGACTTGAACTCAATGGTCTTTTCATCTGAGTAGACATGCACGGGATCACACTTTTAGGGTGCATTCAGACACAAACCTTTTCTTGCGAGCTTTCCAAATCTTGTGAGTGAGTTTCATCAATGAGGCATGCACACCTGGTGTGGTTTTCCATTGCAGTGCCACACACGTATTGTGTCTCAAGGAAATCACGCCAACAAGCGTTACTGTTTCCTGCTCCCTTTCTCAGCCGGAATCCTCCTCTCCTCACCCCTACTGCCAACCCTGGTAAATAAAGGGTATTTGCACTGGTGAATAAAGGGTATTTGTACTGCAATGTCTCCTCTGAAGGAGCTCTGTAAGCCCTGCTGAATTCAATGGGACTTACTCCCGGGCAAGTGAGATTAGAATGGCAGTCATGGACTGTAGCCTTTCCCATCTACTCAGAAATTTCTCTCTGCATCCCCCCCAAATACAAGTTTTTACAAATGGGCTCTTTCCCTTGCCACAAAAGCAGAGAAGATCCCAGAGAAGAACGGAAGGCTGCTTGCCTGCATGCCCTGTGAGGTGCAAAGTGGCCATGTGTATCCCACCAGCCCTGGAATAACCTTAGACTTAAAAGTTATTATATTATTACTCTTGTTACATTTGAATACCACCTTTCTCCTGGTTCACAACATAAAAACACAAACAGAGAACACAGAATGCACAACAACAACAACAACACCCCCCTCCCATGAATGGTGGCGGGGTAAGGTTGACCTATTTCAAATAGATCCAGACAGAAAAGTTGGTGAGATTTGTTTTAGTTTTACCCAAAGTTGTTAAGCTTTTTTTTGGGGGGGGGAAAGCCATTTAGAGCTATTTTTATGGAAAAACGGCAGTGCCGACATATATGCAGTATTCCGTGTATGTACAGACAGACGGCAGCCCTAGGGTGGGGGATAGTCTGGAACTCAGAACTTGCCCACTCACCTCTTTCTAGATGAGGAATTTGAGAGTATCACAGCATGGAACTCCAATCAGCAGACAGCAGTAGAGAGGCTTGCAACAGCAACTGGTGAGCATTGCAAGAGGGAACTCCAACATGTGGCTGCGGAGGCTTCTGTGGCCCTGCAACTTCAAGCCAATAGGAATTTCTAAGATATATCTAGGGCAGCTCTTGCTTCCCCTCCTAGGTGGATTCCACTTCAGGAATAGTGATTTAGTCTGTAGTGATTCACCCGACAAAGTTTAACAATCTCGTAACTGAAGCATTCAGCGGAAGACCAGCTTTTCAAAGCCATCTCCCCTTCACAAAGAGAAAGTTTCCCCTCTCCGTCCAGATCTGTCCAGAGCCCAGAGGTCACTTTGGTTCAATATGAACCAGCATCAGCGCTCTTACTGAGGATAGGTAGCTGATCCAGGGAGGCACAAGTGGCCCAGGCACCCTTCCGTTCAATAACTTAGTCCGACAGTTACAATAAAACATGAAGTGCAATTCTATCCAACATGCAAATGAGTGTGGCATACTGGATTCAGACATTTAATGTTTTCTCTGTGCTTTCTGGCGTAGGATATTTTTTTTTCTCTGCAATGTTACATGCAGACAACAGGAAGTAAATTAGGCAGCCCCTGTTAGTTTTTTTCTGGAAAACCCTTTCCTACTGAATGTTGATGGGAAAGAGTCTATACCCCTTCCATAAAATTCCAGAAAAGGGGGGGGCACTAAAACAAGTTGCCTGCAATCTGGAAAGATTCCCTTAGCTCGTATTTCCATAAGGCAACAGTCTTAAGTGATAAGGGTCGCCCAATTTCATCTCACTTTAGGATATTACCAGGCAAACAGAAACAGTACATTACACCCAAGGGAGTATTCCTACCTTATCAGATTGCTTTTCTTGAGAACTACTGTCCCCTCAAACATCTTTCAAATGAACCCAATTAATTTCAGTGGTGTAGCCTTGCTAATGGTCTCGTCAAAGGTCAACAACATTTTGTTTTATGGCTGTTGATCCAGCCTTGGCGAGACAGCAGATACACAGAGAACTAAACATCCAGAGTTTTAATGGCTCATTGTTTGCATCTTGTTGAAACCAAGCCCAGATTCGAACTGAGTTGACACAAAGTTCTTTCCAAAGTCTTACGCTTAGCTGCCAGATGGGCATTCTTGGTTTCCAAAACCTTTTGTCTGAATAAAAGGACATTGACCTCCATGCAGTTGAATACTCCAGCCCCCCCCCTCTACTTCTGTAGGTATGAAAATGCATTCATTTTGCTTGGTCTTAGCTGTGCCACAGACTTAAGTTGGCTTAATCAATTGACTCTCTTCAGAGACCTACAGTTCCATGAGGGAGGCTGGCGAGGGTTGTTTCTAAGGCTATGTACACACCACAAGAAGAAGAAGATACATTTAAAGCACTTTTTTGCCCCCAAGAATCCTGGGAACTGTAATTTAAGGGTGCTGGGAATTCTAGCTCTGTGAGGAGAAACTACAGTTTCCAGGATTCTTTGGAGGGGCAGAATGTGTTTAATGCTTCAAATGTGTTTTACATGTACAGTGTGTACATAGCCTTAAAGTGCATCTTCATTTGCAACACACAAAGAGGAGCACTGACAGCTCCAACTCAGATGAGAATATTTTTTTTTTAAAAAAGAAAACACTTATTCCACCACCTTTTCCCTTATCTATCTGTAAAAGGGAACGGAAACTGAGATATATATATCTGTAGTAGCTACAAGCTAGGATGACCAGGTGAAAAACAGTGTAGGATCTTAAATACTTCTGTCGAAAAGGACATTTCAATACAGACGCTTGCATTATAAGCTATTCCCACCCTGACTTTGCATTCTATATGGTGCTTTCCAGTAGCCCTTGAATAATTAAGTCCTTGTTGAACTCACTGAGACTTAAGACTTCCAAGAAGAGGAGGTCTGTGCTTTAAAGTGGTCCATAAATTTGTTTATTATCAATAATAGTAAGAAATCAAGTCCTAGCATGGCCCGAAGAATATGGGCTGAAAAGCGATTGGGACATATACCAGTATATAGTACAGAGAGAATAGTAACTAAGGCTGAATCTACACATACTTTTTAAAAAGTTTTAAAATATATGGGGAATTTGCCATTAGCTCACCAACACCATCTAGTGTCACAGTTGTATAATGCACTTAAAACGTTATATTTGCAGCTGTATAGCTGAGTCCTAGGGATGCGGGTGGCACTGTGGTCTAAACCACAGAGCCTAGGGCTTGCCAATCAGAAGGTCAGCGGTTCAAATCCCTGCAACGGGGTGAGCTCCCGTTGCTTGGTCCCAGCTCCTGCCAACCTAGCAGTTCGAAAGCACATCAAAGTGCAAGTAGATAAATAGGTACCACCCCAGCAGGAAGGTAAACGGCGTTTCCGTGCGCTGCTCTGGTTTCGCTAGAAGCGGCTTAGTCATGCTGGCCACATGACCTGGAAGCTGTCTGGGGACAAACGCCGGCTCCCTCGGCCAGTAAAGTGAGATGAGCACCGCAAGCCCAGTCATCTACGACCGGACTTAACTGTCAGGGGTCCTTTACCTTTACTGTCTTAGCTGAGTCCTAAGATGCTAAAGGTGGCTCTGTTAGGGTTCAGAGGAACTCTTGTATGGAGCATTTGCACAGGAATATGTCCTATTCTATACAGGCCAATTTCCACAGTGCTACACTTGGAGCTTGATGGTCTTACTGGAGTGGAGAGTGCTATTTAAAATGTGTTATTTCACTTACTTCAACACGGAGGAAGCCAACCCTGCTGCATTCTGCTGAATTGGGTCTTGCCCCAAAGTCCTACCCTGACAGCACCACTGATAGCTGGTCATTATCACAGAGAAGCAGAATGCTGATCTTCTCCCCATGCCCTGCAAAGCAGCAAGGGTAGGTGGATGGGTGCAAAGACATGGTTAGACAAAGTAATAAGCTACTGCAAAGAGAACCAAAACATTCCTTCTGGCATAAGGTGTTAGATATTCTTTAAACCTCCAGCCCCCCCAAACCTTGGACAGCTGGACAAAAAATGATGTGCATTCCAATTCCAGCTTCTAACAAAAGGGCTGGTATGAAAACCCTTAATAAAAACAATTTTTTTTAAAAAAAGAAACAAGAATGCCAGTGGACCCTATATTGTGTTTTCATTTTCAGTGCGTACACCTTGTGTGCTTACCTCGTTGCCCTCTACCAGGGATGTTTTTATCACCACTTTGAAGTGCCTTCAGCTAGCACAAGGGATGGGCTTCTTGGCCCTTTGCACAGGGAAAAGTCCCCTAAAGGGCCTTCACTCAGTGGTACACATACAAAGTGATAGCACTAGGACAATCGTGGGAATGGCATAAGCCGTAGCTTTTTTCCATCATAACTTGACTCAGCTGGATGGGTTGGGCCAAACATTTCTGATAACAGACACGGGCTGCCAGACACAGAATTATTGCCAGAATGTCACGCCTGGCTACAGAGAGGCTGCATCCAATAAAAGTCACACAGACTGTTTCCAAAACCATGAAGTTCAGAGTCTAAAATTAACTAAGAGCATCACTGAAGCTTTCAACGCAGCTCTCAGTCTGATGGCTATCTATTGTCCGCACTTGTATATTCTCACACGTGTGACATATGTAACAAGAAAAGATTCCGCCACAAATTACATTTGAGTCAATTCTTTAATTAAATACCTCATCAAATTCAGTGTAATAACATTTGAATGGGGAAGCATGGCCAAGGTTCTCCTAAGTGCATTTGCCAAGGGACACGTGTTGCAAAGAGCCTGCCACTGCTAAACTTTTAAAAAGGCGAGTCTTCAAAAGTGCAATGCAGCAACTTAAGGGAGGTTAATTAAAATATACCGCATCGGCAAGAACCTGAGCGGCTCACTCTTTTTTTGTGGATCATAATAAACCTTGCTTGAAAAATGGTTACCAATCCAGAGGTAACAAGATTAGTCCCAACATCTGCCTATAAATCATTTACAGAAGGAACATGGCTTGAGCCATGTTTCATTGATATTAGTATTCTTCACTTCTTTGTTATATGTAGCTTCATGGTTTTTGTGGGTAAATACATTAATAAATTATTGACTGGTGTTATATGTGCTTGAGCATTTACACATCACTTTCTGTTGGAGTCTACGTCCTGCTTTTATGAGCAGCACAAATATCACAGTAGACAGACAGAAGAAGCTTTGCTAAAATCAATGGAAGCTTGCACCAGCATAAAGGCTGCTTTAGGATTACTGCCTTGGGAGTAAGTCCAATAAAAAGTGAGACTACTTATTGGGCTATAAGCATTGCAGCTTTTTGTATCATAGCAATCACTTTAAAATGAAATCCTTATTGTTGTCCTGGGCCAAAATAGTGACACTGAATCCACGCTACATGTTTTAAATGAAATCCCTATTATAAAAGATGTGGCACATATAAGTACTGCATAACATTTTCGTCATCTTAGTGTCTTTTAAAAAATTATCATAAATAAAGGAGAGGGACATTTTAAACTGGAATTATTGAATCCTAGGTACCCCTCCCATACTCAGGAATCATTTCTGATTTCCAGATTTCCAGAGATATATTCAAGAGAGGACGGAATGGCAAAACACTGCAACTGTAAAATCAAGTTCTGTTTCAAATCCCAACCAAGGATCTAAAGAGTGGACTACGCACATGTAACCCTTTGGGTAGATGGAATGTGCCAGCGAGGTGGAAATGAGATCATGCCCCCCCCTGCTTCCAACATATGTTCAACGTAACTTCTGAAAAAGCTAAGCATGTACAAGCTGTCTGTGTGTACCCTTTGTGCAAGTAGGAATATGCAAGTGCAGTTTGTACATGTGCAGACTCTTTTTTAGACAGTGTCCTGAATGTCACAGAGGGTGGATACAGCAAGTGTGCTCCTGCTCTGCCCCCCATCTGCTTTAGTTTACACACATAATATGACGTCTTCACAGTCCTATAATGTATCTGTGATCTCTGCTTTGTGTCATCTGACTCATGGGAAGAACTGTACTGTAATTTATGCAGTGAACTATTAAGTAGCATATGAAAGAACCCTCGATGCAAGAAGCTGTTTGACAAAGAACAACTGAAGATCACAGTTGCACTGGCACTATTCCTTTGGGAAAGTCAGAAATTTTGCACAGATATTCAACTTAAAATATAGTTATTTTGGTTCACTGTGACATCCCCAGGTCTGCAGATGAGGTTGAGTCTCAAGAGCAAAAACCTGCTTTTTCAGACAGCTATAATAGTAGCACTTCATTTTTAAAAAAGGCAAATCCTTTAGGGACTTATTTATTGTACACTTTCAGAAAGTGAATGCTGGGGGCAGACAATGGGTGTTTCATAATCATTTTCTAAACCACCCACCCTAGCCACAGAGCACCAAGGAATTCCATGGATGATGCAAACAGGACATGAAATGTCGATGCTACTAAACACACTGGACATTTTTCCTGTGTGTGAAAGAGTGCCATGTGTGTAAGACACCCCTCTGTCCGGAAAAACAACAACCCCACTCTGATGTTTTGCTACCAGCAGCATTTATGCCCACAAATCAATTGCCAGAGTGGCTTGCACCGTCTTCGGGGATCATAGGGCATATCATCTATCCATAAGGGTTTGGAGGACTGAAAAGAAGAGAGGTGGGCAAACAGTCTCCATATGTACACACACATCTGTTGATTAGAATGGCATTAAAAAATAATACAGCTCAAACATTGGGAGAGGGTACATCACTCTGGGCTCACCCACATCCTCATGCTTGTCCGATGGCTGCAAAGAACAGGTCCAAGTGGTTTTCCATTTGCCCTGCCGCTTTCCTCAGAAAAAAACACACTCTTTACCTCTAAACTGAAGCAAATGTCAATCTGTGGAAAGCCCTATTGAGGTTTGTAAAAAAGCAGGTTTCCCTGGAGGAAGCAGCGGGGCAAGTGGAAGTGTGGGTGAGCCCTATGTTAAGCAGTAGCAGTGGCAGAACAGCAATAACACTGTATAGATGATGCTAGGTTCGCCCCACGGGGGTTACCAACAGCTCAAGCGAAATGTGACTTCTGAGAGCACCTAAATGCTGCAGAATGTTGGGAACCAGTAGATCGTCCTCCTCCTTGTTTTCACAGGTGTCTGTTGCCTGCTTTTCTAAGTCTCATCAGGAGAACTTTCTATTCGCTGCAAACAATGGGAAGAAAACACAGTAAGCACAAATCCAACATGTTGCTCAAATATCACATCAAAATATGATACTCCTCTGGATCCAATAAATAGATTGCAAAAAATTAAAAACATGCAAAATCAATTTCGAAAAGTTATGCAGTCCACATTGGCATTATTGGCTGGGGCTGAAGGGAGTTGGAATCTAACAACATGTGGAGAGTTGCAGATTCCCCACCCCTGAATTAGAGCCTGGAATATGTTCTAAAGACCTTTGACAAAGAAGAGAGTTTTTTCAAGCATATGTTCTTCCTTTCCTACTGCATAATTACTGCACATCTGCAATGGTGGACAACATGAATTGGTCAGCACCATCTCCCCTCAAGGCATCTGGGGTGGATTTTCTGCCCAGCCAACAAGTACCAATAGACATGTAAATACAAATGTACTTGAAAGTAAGGTTATCTGAGCAAAATGGACTGCTTATTTCCACACAAAAGACATACCCAAGTGTACCTATAGTTTCCACTCTGTTGTCTTTAGGTGGGTTTTAACTATGTATTTCTTTGTGTCTCCACACCAACAGTGTAATGTTTTCCCTGGAATTTAAAATGGATGCCTTCAGCACAATAATTTATTGTTCCATCATAAGTAGTTTTTCTTAGGTACTGATGAAAACACTCACATCCCCTTCTGAAGAGTAGCTGAGTTATTGAAAAGCATCTTTTCTGCAATTCAGAATTTCCCCAGAGTGGCTTGGGTTCATTTGACCACAATGGCAGCAGAAGGTGGCCCAAATGGACAGCTGTTCAAAGAGGTAGAGGTAGATAGTAGATATCTTCCAATATGGCACCCTTTAAATCTATAGTAATTTAACACTTAAAGTCCGTTCTGGCTGTATTTTGCTTTAGACCATATAAAGCAAACCAACAAGACAAAGTAATGGAGGGGGAAACGTTGATAAAGTCAAGCTGCATTGCTGAAGCAAATCAAGCACAATACCAAATCAGTATTTGAAGAAGTGGTTGCTCATTGTTAAGATATTTCCTTTTCATATGTTTTCAGAAACTGGTGGTAGCTATTAAATAGCACAGAAAGATTGCCAGCTCTGATTCCAGGAAGGAAACCCCCACCCAGTTCCTTTCTGAGTAATTCAAAATTTGCCCATGATACTTTCAAAACTAGCTTGAGACAGAACTCATTAAGGGGCAAGGAGCACTTAGAAGCATCTGCAAACAAGTCCCATGCATCACATGCAATGCATGACATCTATAATTCTCAATTAGAACAGGCTTCCTCAACCTTGGCCCGCCAGATGTTTTTGGCCTACAACTCCCATGATCCCTAGCTAGCAGCACCAGTGGTCAGGGATGATGGGAATTGTAGTCTCAAAACATCTGGAGGGCCGAGGTTGAGGAAGCTTGAATTACCGTAGAAGAAGATCCATGAGGTTATTATGGGATGCAGGGGCATATATTAAAGTAATTCCATATATCCCTGCAGCTTAAAAAGTTCAAAGCAGTGGTTCTTAGAGCTTCTGTTATAATTGATTAAAAAAGAATTGATCCAATTTAAATTCAAAGCAGTTTGATACAATTCAAAAAGTGCAAACGAACAAACAAACAAAAACCCAGCTCCGACCGGTGTACTATAAACTATGTTGGGTGGTTTTTCTGACCCCAGTCCTTCAACATACATTTAAAGCACATGACTTCTTCCAAAGAATCCTAGGAACTGTAATTTTAACCTCACAGAGCTACAATTCCCAGCACCCCGTAAAAAGCTATAGTCTCCAATATTCTTTGGGGGAAGTAATGTGCTTTAAATGTACATTGTGGATCTCAGAGGAAAAAAGAAATATGCTTCCTGTAGAGAACTGGAGGCAATCACGTCTCTCTGCAGCATGTTTTTGCTGTGAGGAGACAGTGAAATACATTGTATGTCTGCAATCTGCATCGGGTGAAACAGTCCTTGAACACCTTGCTTGTGAGAAGTGCCACTTGATTTTCCTCACCCCCCCCCTCCACCTTAAATAAAACAAATGAAGCTTATGGACCTTGTTTCTTGTGCACAAGCACTTGCCAAGGTAAACCCTCACGTTTCAGAAAACAGGAGGTGAAGACAGCAAGGGCATCACTCACAGCAGCAGGGTTGCAGGATTTAAAGCTGGAGAACATTCACATGCCTTAAGATCTTGCAATACTGCAGGAGATAAGGCAATCACAATTTCTTCTCCTACCGTACCTGTTCCCTGCCTGGCACAGTCACCCACCATCCTCCCCTGCTTGAGCACAGCCTCTCCATGTATGCCACACTATAAGAAGGTGGCAGGGAGGGTGGGTGAGAGGGTTGGGGAGGGAATCGATAGGAGAAGTTCAGTAGCTCGATCCCTGCGTCAGTGGGGAGTGTAAAAGTATATGGCTGTTCTCTGGTTCGGCACTAATAAGTTAAGCACTAATAAGTTCCACTGTCTTCAACATGAGAGAGCTTAAGGGTCTGTTTCACTTTCCCATTGAAACAAAAAGCACTTTTCAGCCCAACCCAAAACGTGGTGACTCGGATGTAAATCTAGCTAGATTCAACTGGCCGGCCTTCCAAAATTTGGTTGACGCTCTTGTCATTTTGGGGAAATCTGTGCCCCTCTCATCCCCAAATAATCTTACCAAACAAGTTCAGCTCTTTTGGGCTAAAATGGCACCACATTCTTATGGTGATGATGACAATAAATATATGTTGTCCTTACATACTCTCTCTCTCTCTCTCTCTCTCTCTCTCTCTCTCTTTATATATATATATATATATATATATATATATATATATATATATATATATATATCTCTGATCTGTTTAAGGTCTTATAATTAAAACAGACTCTTTGAATATTCCCAAGAGGCTATAAGAAGCCAGTACAAAGGCAGAATTGTTTTGCTGAGTTTTCGTTGCTTCTGTTGTAAAAGCTTTAGAGGTCAATGCCTTGGACAAATTCTTATTTTAAAGAAGGAGTGATGGGGCAAACTATTAAATAACTTCTCCTACAAAGTCATTTAGATAGTAACCATCAGTCACTCTTGTTTATTCTTCCACCTATTGACGTTGACCAAAAATATGCTGCTTTAGAGTCAGAGTGCTTCAGTCGAAAGATAATTAAATGGCAGAAAATACATTTAACAACATTGCGTGGACCCTGCAAAAAACTTGCACGCATGAGGAGCACTGATCCCACCCCACAAATACCCGTCTGGAAGCACTTCAACAATGAACAATGCAAGTCTAAGGCAACAGAGAAGTTAAATGCTAATCTGAAATGAACAGGGATGAGGTAACTACTGTTCCTCTGTTAAAACAGGTCTGTTTATATTCTAACAGACTCTGTGACCTTCAGTCCTGTCCCAGTCGGATATAAAGAATACAAAAAGTTTCTTCCTAATCTCACAAGGACTCAGATGCCTATTAACAAAAACACCTATTAACAAGAATGTTTGTGTGTGTGTGTGTGTGTGTGTGTGTGTGTGCACGCACACATTTTGTGTCACTGAGTGATGCAACTGATGCTATTGTGATTCAGAGTCAGGGCCTACTCACATCATTATGGGGCATTTGAATATCCTGAATGTGCTATGATTAGTTGGTCATGTGCAACCAGGCAAAGGACGTGACTTCCTACATCTGTGAAGCTTGGTTTGGAGACTTCCTTGTGTATCCAGTGCCGTCTTCTGACCACACCCAAAGCTTACTGCTGTTGGTTTGCTACTCAAACAGATGCTCACAGCATCGCACTGCTAAATATCACTCTTTGAGCATTCATAAAGGCAAGCCAAGAGCAGTATCCCACATGCAGAGGCACACAGTGAGGAGGTCCTGGTCTGGGCACCATCATGTGCTCAATTTTCCCCTGGCTTGTTTCTATAAACAGTGATCATGCACCAGGTGATGTTGTGATTGCCATGTTTCCAACCTAAGGAAAGCACAAGTACCGCTGTGAGAGATCACTAAACAAGTCTTTAAAATATATATATGCAATCTGTTTCTGACTACCCACATGGCAACTGATTCATCTGTGTTCTGTGTTGTTAGAAAAGAAGGCTGTCTTTGTTGTAAAATAAGCATATCATATAAATAAGCATATCATATATTGTTGTGTATGCAAGCTATTATGATGTGCCAGAGGCATTTTCTCTTCTAGTTATTATTATTATTTATTGAATTTATATGCCGCCCTATACCTGGAGGTCTCAGGGCGGCTTACAAAATATATAATCAAAATAAAAACAACCCAATAACCCCACTCCAGATCTATAAGTTGCTGTTCTCAGGGAGCAGCAAGAACTCCCTGATTCAGTCTTGTTGAAGGCATGTGAACAAACTTAATAAATAATAATAATAATAATGCTTTGGGACCAAGCTAATCAATATGCTAGCTATACATATTCGTGTCCTTAAGTGTAGGGTTTGTTTCTTTACACCAGGCACGTCCAACAGGTAGATCGTGTTCTACCGGTAGATCACTGGACGTCTGTGGTAGATCACTGGTAGATCACTGGCTCCCCCAAAGAAGCTCAACAACTTTGGCTCCCCTAAAAAAAGCTCAATTTTTTTGCCCTGCACCCCCAAAATAGGGCTTTCCTCCTCCCCAAAAAAGCTCAACAACTTTGACCTGAACCCCAAAAAGGGGGTAGATCACTGCCAGTTTTTAACTCTGTAAGTAGATCAGTCTCTTGGGAGTTGGCCACCCCTGCAAGTTTACACAATTGCCAGAATTGAGTTGTATGTGTGTTTTTGAGGAAGACTCTATATCAGGACACTAATGTGGCAGATAGGGAAGATTTTATCCCCCTGCAGTGTGATTTCAAACCAGATCAGACCCACCATACCAGCAGTTTGCATTTATTTATTTTCATCCTACCTCCTCTACCTGTTTCTCCAAAGACATTCAAGGTTAATGGATGAAGCTAATTGGTGGGTTACATATATATTTGTGTGTTTTTAGTTGTATCTGTTTTAATTTATACTCTGCACTGGGGAAAGGTGCAGATATAAAATTTAAAAAGGAATAAATAAAAAGTAATAATTAAATTCTTCCAAACATTAAAAAAACTAAAATTTATAGAATCTCTCTCTAGTTGCTTATTATTCTTATTAGGTTTACCAGCTCAGTATGTACACTGTAAGTATACATTGTAAGAATGAACAAAATACAAAAAGCGTTTATTAAAACAGAATTCTAGGCTTCTGCTTTGACAATCAAGTTTTTATCTCCCAAGTTCTTATGACTGAAATAAAATGCATACTTACTGAATGTCTGTTTCCTCCAGCATCTGAAAATTACAAAATCTAGTTTAGGAACTGGTAAGAGAGTTAACAAAACAGTACAATCATACACATCAAGGTACAAACAAGAGGTACAAACAAGAGATCTGCCATTTTTATCTGAGTGCTTTCTAGCTTTCACAGTTACATTTGCAATAAACATATCATGGAATCATAGAATTGTAGAGTTGGACGGGACCTCCAGGGTCATCTAGTCTAACCCCCATCAATGCAGGAATCTCAGCTAGATCATACATGACAGGTGGCCCTCCAACATCTGCTTATAAACCTCCAAGGAAGGAAAGTCTACCACCTCTCATGGATGTCTGTTCCACTGCCAAACTGCTCTTACTGCCAGCAAGTTTTTCATGCTGTTTAGTTGGAATCTCCTTTTTGAAAAGCTTTTACTGTCAAAGTGGTTGGTTTTAATTTTGAAGTCGAAACAAAAACTAACATTTCAATTGCTTTGCCAATTCCGTGGCATTCCTTTGTTGGTAACCATGGTGTGTTCAAACGTCAAACTGCTGATCCTCTAACAAAAAAAATGTAATTTGTCCCATAGTACAGCTTCCACACCCGAGGACTGGAAAGTGGCCAATATGACACCAATTTTTTTAAAGGGATCCAAAGGGGAACTGGAAAATCACAGGCCAGATAGTGTAATGTCTAGTTCTAGGAAAACTGGGGGAAAGCATTATATTTTTCAACATATTTTGTTGTTGTTTTTATTACACAAAACGTAACAAATTAACATCAGACACCTCCCACACCTGTTCCTGGGTGGAAAGCATTATCAAAGCTTATAGAAGAGCAAGATTTCTGCAAGGATACATCCATATTCACTAAACTTTTTAAGTTCTTTTGAGATTGTCAACAAGCATAGAGAGGTGACCCAGTCAACACTGTGTACAGTCCCCAGAATCTCAAAAAACCTGCAATAAAATTCTGCATCAGACTCCTAAGTAAGCTTAGCTGCCACAGGATATGAGGGCAGGTCCTTTTATGGATCTGTAGATGGTTAAAGAACAGGAAGCAGAAAGTAGGAATGAAATGACAGTTCTCCCGGTGGAGGAATGGAGGAAGTGGAGTTCTAGCAAAGATCAGTATTAGGACCTGCCCTTTTGTATTTGCTTAGAAATGACCTAGAGTTAGGGGTGAGCAGTGAGTTTTCTGATGTCGCCAGGCTGTTCTCATCAAACTACAGCTCCCAAGGTTCATTGAGGGAAGGTGTTACAGTGTGTATATCTTTGTTAATTTATCCTGATTCCCTGTTTTGTGTTCATCTTACCTTCATAACATTTATCAATAATTTGAAAGTGTATTCCATTCCATGTAAACTGCTTAGAGGTTTGTGCAATGAAGCAGAAAACTAATTATGTTAAGCAAGAAGAGGAAGTCGGTAAACTCCTTTAAAAAATTATCATTATAAATGAAGAAAAATTATACAAAGCTAACATAAGTTTTTACTGTAGAGCTATCTTCATATAATACTCATTTCTCTTTCTGTGTGTGGAATAAAATAATATACTCTCAGCCAACCCATGGGGTTGCCATATTTCAAAAAGTAAAAACCAGGACACACACCCACACACCCACACAACCCAAAGTTGCTGAGCTTTCTTTAGACAAATGCCACATTTTGGAAATTTTGCCTTTGAAATCCCAGTAATCTCAGACGTATGGCAGTCTTGCCCTTGCACAAAGTTCCAGTGCTAATTAATTGTTCTCCCTCTATATTGTGCTGAAGTAGCTTCCAAACAGTCAGGAGTTGGCACTGATTCCAGTTCCCATTCTATGCTCTGCCCACCAAAGTACAGGGATGGTTTTGCAATGTGAAGGGGAGAGATGGGGGGGGGAGATGGAGTAGTTGACTCAACTCCTTAATCCATACTGACAGGTCATGATAAAGTAGGCACAACATTTGGGATTGTTGAAGTAGATACAGTTCAGAACAGTTCCTTTCACCAACGGTTAGATCAAAGAGCCATTTGAAATAAACAAATCTGAAACAATTTATTAAAGTCACATGTGGCATGCTAAGCATTGTACTACCAGGAAAGAGGAAATTATAAATTTTGTGTATTTCGAAAGCTTCAAATGAAGGGATGTTTGTTAATTATACAGTGGCTGGGTGGGTGTAGAAACCGGGGGAAACCAACGGATATCCCATGTCTTTGCCACCCTAAATCAAAAGTCTAGGTGGTCAGCAATGTTTTACGAGTAGGTCTACAAGTATGTCTCATAGAGGTTTTACAAGTGTGTCTTGCTCTGCAACAAATCCTTTGGTACAGATGTCCTCTGACTTTAATAAAGTGATGCAATTAAATGATCGTTTAGCCCCCAAAATCTGGCCTAAAACAGAACAAAAGCAATGGACATGGTTGCCAAGTTTCATTGCACCCTCTGCAAGTCAATGAGGCATGAGTCCCAACTTTGAAAAACAAGAGAGGCATTGCTCACATACTATATACAGATACAGGTAGGTAGCCATGTTGGTCTGCCGTAGTTGAAACAAAATAAAAAAAATTCCTTCCAGTAGCACCTTAGAGACCAACTAAGTTTGTCATTGGTATGAGCTTTTGTGTGCATGCACATATCTGAAGAAGTGTGCATGCACATGAAAGCTCATACCGATAACAAACTTAGTTGGTCTCTAAGGTGCTACTGGAAGGAATACTATATACAGCGGATATCCAGCTCCCTGGAATGCATGAAAACACTCATACATTCCATTCTGAATATTGTGTTTCCAACAATTTATTCACTGTTATCATAACCAGCTTTCCCTCCGCTTTAAGAGAAAGGCGTAGACAACAAAACTGTGTTGAACACAATGATGGGTGGTATTCTGCTAAGGGCTAATCCACACTTACCTTTTGCCCCGTGCTTTCCTGTCGGACACGGACCTTGAAAGCCCGGACCTGTGCCTAGAAATGCAGAACAAAAGTAAGTGTGGATGAGCCCTCTTTCCACCGATAGAAAGATTTACGCTTGTGCAATGGAATTCCACCCCATCTCCAAATCTGCCCTCCCCTAGAATAGATTTAGGGGGCATGCAGGGGGGAAGAGAATGACATTCAATTAATTACACAACCGCAAATCCATGCTATACAGTTTAGCATTACAATGGGTGGTATTTAACTAAACATTACTCAGAGTAAGACCTGTTGAAATTAATGAACCTAATGACTAAATTAGGGCCATTCATTCCAATACTCATTATACACTGAGTAAAATTTAGCTCAGGGATTAGCAAGGTTTACCTCGCCTAGGCCGGTTCACTCCAGCAGAGATCCCTCCACGGGCTGGATCACACACGCGCACGTGATTTCCGGCATCTGCACAGACGTGATTTCTGGCGCCGCGGAAGCAAGTCCCCACACCACACCAGTTTAACGCAGCGTGGGTGGCTTGGTTTGGGGGTGGCTCAGGGGTCGGTTAAATGACCCCCATGGGTCTTAGGTTGCCGACCCCTGACTTAGCTGAAGGACACCCAATGAAAAAAAATGGTAAAATGATCCCAACTATTTTGCAAGTGTAGAATCACAGATGGGATAATCTTTAGATTAGCATATGAGAAGTTTAGAGGCTTTTTCAATGGCACATAATTTACTGTGGCCTCCTGTTGGGAAACGTCTCAGTTCCACCAAGAGGGCACTTGCAGGGGTAATGTCTGGAGTCTGAAAGCAGGAAACTGGTAAAACAGGTTTCCTGAGGCACAAAGCCACTTCTAGGGTCTTATTCCAAAAATGAGAAAGGCAGCAAGGATTTCTCAGGCCTCTCTCCGCTTGAGAACATTTGTTTTTCCACAGCATATTGTGGGTGGCAATGGGACCCTGTGAGCGTTTCCTGTCTGGACACTGAAACTGCCTCCCAGCAACTGACTCATTTTTCCAGTGCAAGTACTCATGCAGAAGCTTGTTGATCAGGTTTTCCTTATCCCAGGAAAATGTCCCCTGCACTGGGAGGTGCCTTCAGAAAGGAAAAGGAGACATACTGTTCCCCACGGCTGATGGCTGGATCATTCAGATTTTGGCCCCCTCAACGCATATACTGCAACACTGCCTCCAAAGCAGAGCTCTTTAGTTTGTCCCACAGGAAATTCATGAGAGTTATACTTCTAGAGGCATACAGATGGGAACTAAACTTGCTTCTTGCTCATATTATTCCAATAAGTTTGATGCAAAAGCACACGAGGCCACCGCCTTGCTGAAGTTATACTAGATGAGAAGCTCTCTGGGAACCATCTTGGGTTCCATGACAGAAGAAAGTAGGGGTGTACTGTGATAAAATAAATAAGAATCAACACCTTATCCTATCTGCATAGTTCTGCCATGGATTCTTCATTGGCTACACTCTAAAGAATGGCAGAATGTTAAACAAGAGTTCTGTTGAAAGGCTCCAGTTTTGAAGGGCTTTAAATGTGCCTCCAAAGCCAGGAAATTTAGTCACCCCCATTTTAACACCCTCCTTTCTTTATGAGCCATGCCTCATCTGGGTGTGCGCTTCTTTATATAAATGCTATCAATAATCATCTCCATACACAAAGTCAACATGGTTCTGTTTCAGTAAGTAATGCAGTAAGCCTCCAAAATGGCTTTGCTGTTGTGTGATGCCCTGCTTATCTGTTTGAAACACTTTTCCTGTGTATCAGTCAGGAAAAGCAGGCGCAATTAGAACAATACACTGTTATTACATTTCCAAAAATAACTGAAGCTGTAGCTGGCTATGTGTAGGAGAGAAGGTGGAATGCAAGATTAAGGGGGTGTTTGCTTATTGTCAGCCTAATCCAGCTCCCACTTTTAATCAAATCTCATTTCACTGGACTTCCTGGCTCTACATCAAAGTATTGATTAAAAGGATTTTAAGTAAGATATGCCCATCTCAAACTCATTTGAGCAGATAAACTACCGTAAATAATGATAGTAAGTTTTGTTTACTATAAAGTTTTAAAACTATAAGCTTCCCCAAAGGAGATTTATTGTGGAAGTTATACCAATTCTCACTTTGCCATCTAGGTAAAGGTAAAGGTAAAGGGACCCCTGACCATTAGGTCCAGTCGTGACTGACTCTGGGGTTGTGCACTCATCTCGCATTACTGGCCGAGGGAGCAGGCGTACAGCTTCCAGGTCATGTGGCCAGCATGACAAAGCCACTTCTGGCAAACCAGAGCAGCACACGGAAACACCGTTTATCTTCCTGCTGTAGCGGTCCCTATTTATCTACTTGCACTTTGACGTGCTTTTGAACTGCTAGGTGGGCAGGAGCTGGGACTGAGCAATGGGAGCTCACCCCGTCACAGGGATTCGAACCGCCGACCTTCTCATCAGCAAGCCCTAGGCTCTGTGGTTTAACCCACAGCGCCACCGGTTTCTAATTTGATCCTGGAATGTCCCACTTTGCCATCTAATAGGGTACAAAGCAGAGAAGCATTCATTTTATTGAGAGGCAGACCTCTAGTGCAAGCTGATTTAAATCTTGCAATTATCTTATTACTATAGAGCCGGATATTACACTTCAAGAAGTTGGGGGACATGTTTGGAAGATTAGGCCCCTAAAAACTGGAGGACAGTTCCACTCTCCAAGTGTCCCTATTTTTCAATGACACCCCTGATTTAGAGAAGCTGTCCCGGTTTCTAATTTGATCCCAGAATGTCCCACTTTTCCTTAGGATGTCACTAATTTCATTGGAGAAATGTTGGAGGGTATAGAGTTATCCAACCCCTGAGCCGTCTAAAGGCAATCCTGTATAGGGAAGGGTCTTTTTTAATGTTTAATGTTTTATTATGTTTTTAATATATGTTGGAAGCTGTTCAAAGTGCTAGGGCAATCCAATAAATTGTGTGGTGTATAAATAGTGAAATTATCATCATGGAATGGGACGTCCCTATTTTCATCAGAGAAGTATTGGAGGGTATATAGTTCTTGACAGCCTTGGAAGAATGCTGTGCTCATTAACGTTTCTTCACACGCACTACCCTAAATGTTTAAACAGGTGTATTCATCTGTAAGGTTAAAGGTAAAGAACCCCTGGACGGTTAAGTCCAGTCAAAGGTGGCTATGGGTTCCTTTTTGTTGCAGTCTAGTATGAACAAGAATGAATCTTAGAGGGACCTATGCAGACGAAGAGTAGTGTCAGTGTTAGGGAGCAGGCCAAATCCGCCAGTTTTTGATTGGACAATGAAAAAATCAATGCAATCTTAAATTCAGTTATCCACATTTCCACAATAGTTTGGTTGGCAGAAGGGGAAGATTGGCAGAACCTAGTTGGCCAAGTTGAATAGAAGGATATCTCTGCTTGTTCCAGCACACACGCTCCCCAGACCAGTATAAGGCTGGCTTGGATTGCTCTGTTACTAGCTCTTTCGTAAGTTTCCAAATGAACTCGTCATAAATGCTTTCTTCCTCAAAGAAACTGTATTTACATATAAAAATGCCACATGGGTTCTGTATTATTTATGTGTTTGATCTTTTCCCCTGGCTTACTTACCATTAGTAGCTTTTCTGATTTCAGTATAAACCGTTTCAGTCTTCTGTACAACAGGAGCTGGGAAAGGGATCAATATAGAATCAGGTTACAGGTAGGTAGCCGTGTTGGTCTGGGTCGAAGTAAAATAAAAAAATTCATTCAGTAGCACCTTAAAGACCAACTAAGTTTTTATTTTGGTATGAGCTTTCGTGTGCATGCACACTTCTTCAGATACAGTGAAATAGAAGTCCCCAGGCACTTATGTAGAGAAGGGGTGGCACTACATAAGTGCCTGGGGACTTCTATTTCACTGTATCTGAAGAAGTGTGCATGCACACGAAAGCTCATACCAAAATAAAAACTTAGTTGGTCTTTAAGGTGCTACTGAATGAATTTTTTTATTTTAATATAGAATCAGTTACTTTGCAGTGCGTGTACATGACTACCAATTAGGAAACTGGCCTTTACTATCTGTCCAGACCTGAAAGTGCACTATAAATAGATGTGATGTTTATCCATAACCAAGGTGCAATTTTGCTTTCTGATACACAAATATGAGCAAGACGTACCTCAGTAATTTTCCAATTATTTAGCCAATCCTGTTTATGGTGCAACACAAAAGCAACCATAAACAATGAAGCAAGGCTGCAGAGCCAGCCTCCTGACAGCAGCATCACTGCCACTTACCCAGGCAGGGCAGGGGCAGAGGCAGAGTTGCAGCAGTGAAAGTGCAGCAGCCTGCCCACCCCAGTTGCAGTTAAGTAGCAGCAATATCATTGTCAGGAGGCTAGTGCTGCTGCAGCACTCCTCCAGCCCCTTCAGGTGCAAGGAAGTCAACGAGGAAGCCCTTAATGGGAGGAAGTGTGTGAAGAGGCGGGTCTTATAGCTGACAAAATATGTGTCACTTCCATAAATCGGATCACTGTGCTCTGTGGAAAATAACTTGCCTAGCTGAGTTGCTGGCCACAAACTGATTTGACTGCCGAGCCAAGGAGATAAGTAACTCTACAACCATTAGAAGACAGCTGAAGGCTGCCCTGTATAGGGAAGTTTTTAAATGTTTAATGTTTTGTTATGGTTTTTATATATGTTGGAAGCTGCCCAGAGTGGCTGGGGCAACTCAGTCAGATCGGCAGGGTATAGATAATAAAATTATTATTATTATTATTATTATTATTATTATTATTATTGAATAGGACGTTCCTATTTTCATTGGAGAAATGTTGGAGGGTATGCTATGAAGTAGCAGAGTATTGCTGAACTTTTAATACCAACCATTTCAAGAAATGTGCATGTTTGTTGTTAAAACACACCATTAACCATACACTTCTGTCCAGTTCTAAATTTGGTTTGGTTATTTTTTACGTTTACCAGCATATCTGTACCAAAATGTTTGAGACTGGCAGCAATGCCAGTGGTTTTCGACTGTCTGGGTCTAAGCAATGCAGGATCTGTGCCTCTGCCTTTTCCTATTTCTTCCTCCTGATGGTTTGCCAAAGAGGTCTTCTAACAAGCAACATCCTTGATTCAGACGATTCATCCCCTGCCAAGTTCTTCATCTCAAGATATTGACACTGAGCTGGCCATCTAGGGGCTTTCACTCCCAGGAACAAATCCCACAGACCAAGCATGCTGCTTTATCCACTGCGATTAAAAAGTTAGTATGACACCGGACCTAGACACAGGCTAATGTTACCAAGTAAAACTAATCAATGGTCCATGTAATGATTATATTGTGGCACAAAGACTATCATCAGTTAGACTGTTTCTTTCTTTCTTTTAAAAAAAAAAGGCTTACATGTATGGCATTAAGAGTAAAAAGTTAGCTGCTATTTATATGGCTCCATGTAGATGATAAGCCTATAAATCAATTGACCTGCTACACTCAGCCTGGGAATGGCATATTCATGCTCGTATTATTGAAAAAGGAAAAGTACTGGCATGCCGTTTTGCGGGGAGAGCAACATTGCAATGGCTGCTCATTTTTGCCTACACTTCCATACACAACACAAGGACACATCCTCAGCATAATATTGTCACTGTGAAACTGGATTAACAGTGATCTTATCTCTGTGACTGCAGAATGGATCACTACGAGCTGTGCTAGAATCAAACTCTGAAGAATAAGGGCACCCATTCAGAAAAAAAAGGAACCCAACTGTTAAGATTATCTAGGAAGGCATAATAAAGCTACCATGTCTTCCCTTGTTTTCTTTTCCCCTTTTCGTGTGGGATTTTTGGACTCTGGTTATAGTATGTGGGTTAGCTCACTTCCCCAACCCATTCTTTTTTTCTAATATACCAATTGCCTGCAGGCACCCTTGGGGAAGGATGCACCTTATGCACGCCTGCTCTCTGCAATTAGGATGGTGTGTATTCATCTCTAGGGGATGCAGGTGATATGTCAAGGGCTGCGAGCAGAACTGCACGGTTCTGATGTCCTTTCTGGATTTCTGACTATATGCAGGTGGCTGCAGTGTCCTGTTTATGCAGAAACACCTGCTGGCCCTTGAAGCGGAAGCTTTGTTTCCTCCTGTTTACTAGTAGTGCGGAACAACGGTTTTAAGATATAAACCTGCTTCTTCTAAAATGAATTGGAAAATTACAATTGACACCACTCAATGGTAAGCTCATTGCTCTTCCTGCCATGTGTAATGGCACAAGTCAGCTATTTAGTTACCTCTGTAAGAGTCAGCAGCCGACACTTGCACGTCTGTATATTCCACCTCGGAATTCTCAAGATCAGGTCCTGCCCCAAAAATAGCAAGAAGATGGTTCTTTGTATTGCACTCTGAACTTGCTGAGGGCCTGGGTTTTTTTGCTATCTCTGGAATAAACCACTCACACTCCCATTGACTTTAGAGGATGCAAAAACAAAGCTTGTGTACATTACATCCGCAATTCAGAATTTTTTAGGACCCCCCCCCCCCCCGTTTTGGAATCCCAATAAATGCAGCAGATTTTCCCTCCACCAGTGACCAAAACAAACCCAGAGAGTTGGAGAGACTTGTAGGGACTTGCTTTTGCCATGTATGTGTGGAGAGGAGGAGGAGGAGGGGCCATGATACATTTGACCCGACCTCTGCTTCTGCAGAATCTCTCCCCCTTTATTTGGGCCTCTGAAACAAGAAGTGGCAACTTCAAATACGTATCTAATGTTGTATTTTAATTTTAAGTAAATGTGGATCCCACCTTTCAAATAAATTGCTGCTGAAGAAGCAACCCACCATGAACGAGCCATGTCTGATAACTTGCAATTAGATTGATTTACATTTATTTATAGTTGTTACTTCTCTCAGTGGATATGTATTTATTTTAAATATATATATAACATGCAGATCTTAATTCATTCAACAATGTGCTCTTTATAATTGCTTGGTTAACATGAGGCTGGGCTTAAAATTTATTTGAGGGGGTTAGGGGGTTAGGGTTAGGGAATTTTAAACCAAGCAAAAAGGAAGTTTAGCTTTCCTGACACAACCCAAGGCCTAATGGGGGTATCAGTCTTTCTAAGAGCTAGACTAAATGATATATTAGCTACCTATCTGTGCCCTTAAGTGCAGCATGTTTAACACAGATTGCAGGTGTGATTCTCCGATCTGGATTGAGATCCTAGCATGTGGAGCTTTAGCCAATTGCCCCCTTCTCTGACTCCAACATGGATTGAGGAGCCCATGCCTGTAATTCGTATATGGAAATAAATCTATATATAATGTGCCTAGTAGAATCTAGCAAGACTTGACAACACATAACTTGAGCTTTTCCACTCAGTCATTGAATCATAGAGTTGGAAGAGACCACAAGGGCCATCCAGTCCAACCCCCTGCCAAGCAGGAAACACCATCAAAGCATTCTTGGATTGGCAATTAGTATAAAACATGGCAGGGATATATCTAAGCATTAAAAGCATTTGCTCATATGCTATACTAATGGTGTTGACCTTGTGTCAACAAAACAGGTAGTGGAAGGTGGCAGGTTTGCTTTGCTGCAGGGACGCTGTTGGTGGGTGATAGAAATAATACTGTAATAGATCTCTTTACATATTCAAAATGTCAAGTGATGTCAAAGCAGCAATGATAAAAAGAAGGGGGTAAGGATGGAAAGGTCCCTCTAAAATATTTTAACATTTGTAAAACAGAAACAAGCCTGATTGTGATTGGGCTTTCTGTGGAATCTTTCAGTATCTGAATCCAAGTGGCATCCATGTATATTGTATTTTGAAATTTATCCCTGGAAAAGATATACAAGCAGAGTGAAATCACTCCAAGCTGGAAGAAATAGATTCTGTTCTAATCCTCAATGAACTATACTCTCTTGAAAAGTTAGAAATACACTCAAAAATAAAAACCCAAAAGTTACCTTGACCATCCTCGTTTGATTTTAAATTATTTTTTTCACCATCTTCATTATAACCTGACCCTACAATGTTAAAACAAACAAACAAGAGATGAGCAGACAAACTAATTAGCAGCAGTTTTTTTTAAAAAAAAGCTACAACTCCCTTTCAGGCTTGATATTTGTATCATCACATATCACGTCTAGAAAGTCTTAAATCTGGGGTTTTGCCCTCCACAGTCTCCAATGTGCCCCATCCTTGAATCTTCCTTATCCTTGCCTGCTATAAATACTCACAGAGTCACGCCCCTCACTTGATTCTTGAGCTATGCTCTGCAGCCTGCTCCACTGATGGTTATTCCTTTTTCCTATGCCCTGCTCTTTGAGAGGTTTTCGTACTCTTTTTTTTTTGTCCCTTCTTTTCTGCTTCTCTTTAAGCTCATTTGACCAGCTGGAACTAATTCAGACCCTCCAGTGCCCCTCTTTTCCAGGGAAGTCCCTGATTTAGAGAAGCTGTCCCAGTTTCTGATTTGATCCCGGAATGTCCCACTTTTCCTTGGGATGTTCCTATTTTCATTGGAGAAATGTTGAGGGTTATGGAGTTATCCAACCCCCAAGGTGTCTGAAGGCAATCCTGTATGGGGAAGTTTTTTTTAAAAAAAATGTTTAATGTATTATTATGTTTTTATATATGTTGGAAGCTGCCCCGAGTGCTGAGGCAACCCAATAAGATGTGTGGGGTATAAATAGTAAAATTATCATTATGCAATCACACATCCCTATTTTCACCGGAGAAATGTTGGAAGGTATGCTAATTACCTGGGTGGCAACTCTTCTGTGCTTTTGACTACACATTTGTATGATGAACTTTGCTTAGATTGACTATGACAGCAAAGGTTTGACCAATTTGACATTACTGGGTCTCATTTTAACAGGTAAAGACTCCATTTTAGGATCATGCAAAGCCAAGCCAACTGATATAAGAGTATCTGAAGAAGTGTGCATGCACACAAAAGCTCATACCAATGACAAACTTAGTTGGTCTCTAAGGTGCTACTGGAAGGATTTTTTTTAATTTTTTGTTTCGACTACGTCAGACCAACACGGCTACCTACCTGTAACTGATATAAGAATGTTGTGCTTAATTTCCTATGTCTGAACATCATACTTAGCAGTCTAGTACACACAGCACACAATCTACCTGAGAGTGTCTAGCAGGCTCACACCCTCTTCAGGTGTGTTTGGTTCTTCCTTTACCCCTCCCTTTCCTGGTTAGTAATAAATGTGTTTTACTTTGACATCTGAAACCAGTGTAATTCCTAGTTACTGCTAATCAAATGCATTTTTGTATTCTTTACAAAATTCAGAGAAATGCAAATTATGAAGGCTAGCTGTATTTTGGTTTGCAGATTATTTTAGAAAGTACAGATTGAGTAGGTCCACCTTTTAATTCAGACTGAATTGATTTTCTCCCCCATCCCTACTTGGGGGCCAGGGTGGCATACGTAGCAGGTTCTACAGTTGCAGCTAAAGGGATAAGGGAAGACCCCTCCCAAGACTCTCCTACTTCACCCACATCCTTTGAAAGGTGCAGAGGATGCTTGTAGCCAGGGTGGATTTTTTGAATAATACATTTTTAGAGTAGTTTTTACAGTTATATGAAAAATTACTGATCTGGTTATACTATTAGAAATACATAGACAGATAATTATGAAATTATTGTGAGGTTCCGGCTCGAAGGACCAAGGGACCCAGGTGGCGCTGTGGTTAAACCACAGAGCCTAGGGCTTGCTGATCAGAAGGTTGGTGGTTCGAATCCCTGTGATGGGGTGAGCTCCCGTTGCTTGGTCCCAGCTCCTGCCAACCTAGCAGTTCGAAAGCACGTCAAAATGCAAGTAGATAAATAGGAACCGCTACAGCAGGAAGGTAAACGGCGTTTCCATGTGCTGCTCTGGTTTGCCAGAAGCGGCTTTGTCATGCTATACGCCGGCTCCCTCGGCCAATAATGCGAGATGAGCGCGCAACCCCAGAGTCGGTCACGACTGGACCTAATGGTCAGGGGTCCCTTTACCTTCTTAATAAGTTAACTGTTTATATTTGGACAACTTTCCTACTGTACTTTATTGGAGGGAGAAAAATAATCATTTCCATAATAACAATTTAAACAACTTCTTACAAATCAGTTACATTTGTTGTGAGACATTAGTGTTGAGTACAGTATAAGGTTGGGCAAGAAGAGGGGGGGAGGCTTATATTATTTTGCATAGTGTATGTGTGAGGTTTTGTGTCAGAGTCAACTGGGTAGGTTCTATTTCTATTCGTTTATTACATTTCCTTGGTAGTGAGAGGTATTGGGGGGGCAGGGTGTGGTTGGTTGTCTGTGCTTGGCTGCAGTGGGGTTTGTTTGCATTTGTGAGGGTGGGGAGGGCTTGTTGAGTCAGGTAAGCCAGACTGATTCACATGCTGTTGGTGGATTCTTGTTGTCTTGTTGGGCTGTGTATGTGATGAAGGGGAGCCATACTGGGATGATGGCGTCCTCTTCTATTTGTCCCCGTGTCAGTTTCAGTTTATTGGTTAGCTTTTCTATTAAGGCCGATTCCCATAAAAATTTGATACCATCGGTGCATGTTTACTCCTGACTGGTCTCTCCAGTGTCTGACTATGAGCGCCTGGCTGCTGTGAGTAGGTGGGTGATAAGATGTGTATAATGTGAGTGGTCATTATGATCTTGGAAGATGTTCAGTAGGGCCAGTTCTGGGGTGAGTTCTAATACCTGTTTAGTTATTTTGCATATCTCTTGTAGGACTGCTGTCCAGAAGGGTTGGATTTTAGGACATTCCCACCACATGTGGAGGCAACCTCACAGGGTTGTTGTAAGCACACAACAAACTGAAGAACCATGTATGCCACCATGAGCTCCTTGGAGGAAAAGACGGGATATAAATATAATTAATAATAACAAAATATGTGGCCCATGTCCCTATGTAACTGTATCTATCAAAGCCAAGTTCAACTGAAAAGCAAAATATAGTCAACCCTTTCGGGTATATGAATAAGAATCTTTCGTTTGGGCCAAGTCTGAATAATGGCATGATTTCAAGATGGAGGTTCTAAGACTAGGAGAGAGAAAGGGAAAAGGAGTCTGAAGCAGACACTATCAAAAAGGTCATTAACCATAAGCTACCGAAATAGAATTCCCCTTCATTATTCTGTCGTGGTGTCAGCTTCTCACCCACTGAATTGGTTGCTGTTATAGAACTGAGAAAAGAAAAAAAGAACAAAGAAGAGAATATGAAGCACTGGTATTTTAACAACAGAAGGTCATCTTTTAATAAAGCTCAGTCTTCCCCTTGATGTCAGAGATATAATTCTGGGGACATGCAATCTAAAGAATTATGGAGTGTCCACAGATGCTTCTAAGACACTAAGCAGTTTCATAGATGTGCAAAGACATCATTGGATGTGCCTTTTGATAGTAAGCACGCTTATCACAGTGGGATGCAGGTGACGCTGTGGTCTAAACCACTGAGCCTAGGGCTTGCCGATTGGAAGGTCAGCGGTTCGAATCCCTACAATGGGGTGAGCTCCCATTGCTCAGTCCCAGCTCCTGCCCACCTAGCAGTTTGAAAGCACACCAAAAAGTGCAAGTAGATAAATAGGTACTGCTCCGGTGGGAAGGTAAACAGCGTTTCCGTGTGCTGCTCTGGTTTTGCCAGAAGCGGCTTAGCCATGCTGGCCACATGACCCGGACTTAACTGTCAGGGGTCCTTTACCTTTACCTTTACCCTTATCACAAGTCCCTGGCAATTACAATCTAGGTTGGCTTGGCCCGGTTACGCCATTTTTCATTGGAAATGTGATACCAGAAGAGCCTCAGATCTGAAGGATGATAAAAAGCCGAATTATTCTTATAAACAACTATTTATATGATATTTTATGTGCCATTGGGGGGGGGGTGTCCTGCTTTGCCTTTAAAGTGGCTCACAACAATAACAATATGAATAAGCAAAATCATTATTTGGAAACAAACTAATTAGTTTGCCTGGGATGTTGAGGCATAATGCTTTCCTGCTGCAGTTAGACTGCCGCCCCCCACCCCACCAGGCCAACTTTATATTTTATCTCATTTGTTTGCTTTAGTATTTTAACACTGAAAACCACACTAGCAGAAAGGCAGTAAAATGACTACAGGGAGAGGATAGCACCTCAGTGGCATAATCTTCTGTTTTCTTTACTCTTCTGACGTTCTTAACACAAACTCCTATATCTGCTTGGATTATGGTTACCATTTCCACCGCAAAAGATTTGCACAGGCAAATGACACATCTGTGGACGGGGCAGGGGTGAATATGCAAACTTTATCCCCATATCCCCAACATCTGTGTACTCCTTGCATCCCACCCACCCTGCCAGCCCCCAGTCTTCCTCCTGTCGCATGGGTGATGTCTGCAAAGGGCTTTTGCTGGCATTTTCCTGCATGCGAATAGAACACCTCCTACTATTTCGGACTCTGATAAAGCAGGGCTTTCGATAACATAGAGGAGTCTTCTTGCGTTCAAGCAGATATGAGAAGAACCCCATGCAATCTGAGGAAGATTGGGGGCTGGGGTGGGTGGTTTGTGTGCAAGTATGTTGGGGCAGGGTTTGCATGTGAACACCTGCTCCTGTCCACCCTTTGAGCATTTGAATGTTCAGGTGAATGCCTGAACATGCTTATGCACACAGGACAGCATCAGGGACACATCATCACCACATTTATTAGAAATAACTCACTATTAGCACAGTAAGAAAGCCAACCTACCTAGTCAACTCCAAAGGATTGCCTTTAGCTTCATAAGGGAAAATAACAGAAAGTTACTAAAATATACCACATGTATAGAAAGTCAATTGCATAAATAAATGAACAAGCAAACCATGTTAGCACATACGTTCTGGTGAAGAACTCTGAATACAAACAGTGCGTAGCTCACCCAGCACTGCCTCATGTCCAACAATGAGCATTGCTATTTGGTTGTTACCGGTAATAAAAACCCGTGGTTACTAACCCACAAAGTTATGCGTACAGTATGAATGTGTACAGTGGTACACAGGGACAGGCAACATTGAATTTTGTCAGCTATTGCAAATACAATAGAATGAATTAAACTTAAAAAAAATACCAGGAATCATTTAGTTATTGTAATGAGCATTAAATACCACTTTCATCAACTTTGCTGTCACACTATAGGAATCAAAAAGACCAGACCCACAGTTTTGACCATAATATTGTTACTTTAATCAGAATAGCACTATTCAGCGTTGCTGGACTATAACTCCCATCAGCCCCAACCAGCGTAGTAAAAAGTCAGGGATGGCAGGAGTTGTAGTTCAACACATTTGGAGGGCAGCATCTAGTCTATAGCTTCCCTGGGTATAGACAGAAAAGCATCTGTTCTATTCACCACACATCTGAAGAAAGTATCTTACCTTTTGCCCTCTTCCGAACATACCACCAGGAAGCCGCAATGGCAACACCAAAGAGAATCAGCATGATGATTACCACAATGAGCCATTTCTTCCATGAAGCCAGAACAACTAAAAATTAAGGGAAAAGCAGATCATGCGTCAGGCATGGTATGGTATCACCACCATCACCTGCAACAACACCAATCCTTCACAAGAAGCAACAAATCTCTTCTGGTGCTCAGGGATGCAATTCCACATCAGTATGAAAAATGTGTGCAAAATATTGCCAACCCCAAAATCATTCCTGTTCTTATGTTGCTTAAGTTCCAGGTGACCTGTTTATTGAGCATTCATCCTGTCACTTCCCCACTTCCCCATTCAGACTTTTTCAATAAGCAAAAGCACAATTTTAGTATAACTTGTTGAAACACTTTCAATAAGGAAAGTGACAGGAAGATGCACTGGAAAACGTGGGATAAATATTTGCTTGACACAAATCCATCCAACAAATCAGGATGAATACTCAATAAACAGGCAACCTTGAACTTAAGCAGCACTGATGTAGGAAGTAGTAATGTTGTCAAACCCTCCTATTTGACTTCCCTCATTCTAACATCAGGGAGAAGCATCATTCCACTGACATGACATCAGGGCGCTGACAATTCACTGCTAGAGACCCCAAGGTACCCTTGCTGAATGACATTTCCAGGGTTTCCTAGAAAGAGGAAACATCTGCTAAAACCCCCTTAAAGTTTACACTGCAGGTGTGCCTTGAAGAGGTTCATGAGCCTCATCCTCCTTGCTTCTGGCCACTCTTCTCTTTCCTTTTATCCCAAGAATATCCTTGCAGAAAATGCAAATGCAAATGAAGGAGGATGTCACCACACATATTTACTGTCATGTACAGTACACAATTCTGGAGACCCATGACCAACAATAACTGTCCAAACTGGGCTACCTTGGAATACACCTATCTGGAACCTCCTGAAATATGGGTAGCATTTGGATCAAAATGCATTAATACCCGAGGTGCTATTTAAAGAATTTCATCAATTCGAATGATATGGCACCATATGTCCAAAAAAATAAATAAATCCATGAACAGAACTTACCCTTGACAATCATAATGTTGCTCTCTACAGGTGATTTTGCTTGGTTGTCAGCTCTGCAAAAGTACTTCCCTCCATCTTGGCTTGTAAGGCTGTCTCTGTACCAAACAGCAGTGCGTTTTGTCTTCTCTGTTACTTTATACACAGGTTTGGGGTGGTTTTCTCTAAAGAAGGTGAATTCAATAGGATAAGATCCTGAACCAACAGAGCAGGAAATTGCGAGCTCTTTGCCATCTTCCACATCTCCCTGTGAAAGTCTCCCCAAGTTTATGTTGCCAACGGGAGCTGTGGATTAAAGTACATAGGAAAAGGTTGAACAGCAGTGGGAAAGTGCTGGCTAGTGCTGGCAAATTATAAATGCTGGAGGTAGGTTAAGTTAAGGGCAATTATACATAGAATTCATTTCTAGCTAGCATGGGAGGAACCCCTGCCAATACAACCTAGTTATTTAGTACTTTTGTTTCCTTGTTTTTGAGTTCAAATAAGTCACTGTTTAACATGGTTGCACCGAGTTATATCTTTCCCACCATTACATAAAATTAAAACTAAAAATAAAGCAATAATAAACAGTCGGATAAGTGTTTCTGAATATATTAAAAAAGTTGTGTCAAAGTGGTATATACCAAAATTATTACAATTATTACAGATATGAAATTAAGTATAGTAAAGTGTATTGCTTAGAAGAGTTAAAGCATTTAACATTCTAAAACAAAAACTAAATGCCCCTTTTAAAAAACCACCAGAAACTTACCTATCACTGTAATGTTTACCCTAGTGCTTCGTTGTGGAACGGAATGGCCATTTTTAGCTTCACAACTGTAGTCTTCTGGAACATGGGCATTGGTTGCTTTGACCGAAAACTTTGCTGATTCATTTTCTTTTACTTCTGTCTTATTAACATATATGCCTCCTCTGTACAGAGTATATGTTATGGGTAGAGTTCCATTACTGGAATAACATTTTACAGTGAAAAACTTCCCCAATATTGCTACTTGGGAAGTTGGTGGGGAAAGTCTTGGTTTGGAAACAGGAGCTGGGGAAAAATTAAATGAAACAGGTGCATAAGCGGCTGCATGAATAATCCTGCTTAAAGTCATTTCATAAGGTGACCAATGAGAAATGCACAAAGCTGCCAGGAAACAATGCTCTGTGCACTTGAAGAACTCTAATCACACAGAAAGCAGCACTGTGCATGTTTTCAGGAACATTCCCTCTTTAAGATGCCTGCAAGAGGGAAAACCTTACAGGCCAATGTATGCTGATGATACAGAAGAAACTATGGCTCATTTAAAAAAAAACCCAGAAGAAACCCAAGGGGTCTTGGATCTTTGTGCTGTTCCTAGCACGGCTGACCCTCAACAGGAATGTAGGTTGCAGTGGGTTTTGGTGTTCACTCTCAAGCCAAACACAGTTCATTGAAAGAAACTAATCTTAACCCATCTGTGAGCAGTAAAGGGGAGCTGGATTCCTGTACCATTAACAACCCCCTTTTTTTCAGATTGTAAGCCTAATTCTTACTGATCCTTGTAAGTTGCTGTGGGAGCCTATTTGACAGAAGAGCACTGCAAAAAATGTGGACACGCAGCCTGCAGAGCCCACATCTCCTCTGAAACCCTGAGAGGGCATCTCTGCCACTGCATGCTGATGATTGGTCCACAGAGAGAGCCCCACAGCTGGAAACCCCAGGGCCTAGAAGCAGCTAACAGCTGCAGAGAAAGCACCAGTTTTGCATGGGGCCGGATGCAGTATTCAAAGAGATGAACTGGGTAGATGAACACCTAGCCCAGGCTGCAATGATCCAGGGCACTGCTGAAACTGAGACGATTTATGTGGCCTGCCCTAGCTGCAGAATCACTAGCTGTGCTCCTGAAACCCATACTTAGACCCCTCCCCATGTCACTGTTGCTGCTTTACCTTGCCTGCTTGTCTGAGTGGAACTACTGACCTCCCTTTTGCTGGGGCCATCACCTATCCACATTAGTGAGCATACCCAGGAAAGCCGCCATTCTGCAAATAATTGTATATCGCTTCATCAGATGAAAGACTCTCATATTTCTCGATCAACTTACCATAAACGTGTAGCCGTGCAGGGGCACTCTCCTTGGCAATCCCATTTATTTCAGCTCGACAAACATAGACTCCACTGTCACTTACGCGGACCTTGGTAACAGTATAGACATCTCTGCTTGCCACTACTCTGTTGTCTTTTATGACTGAGAAATGTATTGGCAGTGAGCTGTTAACTTGACATTCAATTTGTAACATACTGTTTTCATCCCATCTTGTTTGATTATGAACTAGAATTGGCTTGGAAAACAGTTCTGCAAAAGACATGTGGGGAACAAACAAGTTATCTATCCAGAGCCTTTCCACATGATCCAGTTATAATATAACAAATATGCAATTGTTCAATATTGGTGGGGCATCTCAGGAGTCTATATAGTCCCAGGCAGCTAAAAAAAGCCAAGCCTGAGCCTCAGACCATAAGATTTCCAGTTCAAGGCCTGGAATTCCTTACATGTGTTAAGTTAACAGTACCCTCTGCTTCCTGAATACACATCGTATAAACTCAGACTGATCTTGCTTGTATGAAAGTGTCATATTATATTGCAACACGTCACTAATTGACAAGTGTTTCAACAAGTTATACTAAAAATTCTGTTTAATGTCAGACGATGTCACAAATCATGCACAGTATGAACATTCACTTCACAGCTTTCCCTGCCCCTTCCATTTCTAATTTTCAGGAGATGCCATGCCGTGCTGCGTTAAGATGATTAATTTTTGCTCTTTTATTATGATTGGACCTGTTCATTCACCTACTCATTTGTAGATGACTGTAAAAGTTTGGGTTTTAGTTTGTTAGTTTTTCAGTTCACCATTTACAATTTTTTTGTCTCCACACAAAGGCACCAAGTACATAATGCATTCTTGCAAAACACAGTTGTTTTTAGAACTCTAAAGCACACAAATAAATCAGCAGCTATAACTGAACAGTAATAGCACATCAGACATTAAACATGAATGAAATTCTCCCCTTGCAGCATGGCAAGCCCTGAATCAAATTAGAAGCAGGCCTGACTACAGTCATTGCAATTACTCGTAGGTGCATGCAACTTCTGTGAGATTTCTAAAAGGCACTCTTGGATCTATTGGTTTATTTGAAATACCGTAGTCCCTAAACTAGTTGCGTTGTTGCTAAACCTTGTGGGGGGGGGGAGTCTTCAGACTTCAGCTGGATAAACAGAACTCATTTATTAGTGGAGGTTTTACATAACCTTTGGGTTGAGTTGCATTGCCTGCACATGGCTGCAGCTTGCCTGAAGGCCAGACTACACATTACACACAAACTGCACGATCAGCTATGGTACTACCTTTTCTCCCAGTTGCAATCGAAATACCACAGGAGGGAAGCCAGAAGGAAGGTAGGACAATTTGGAGTGTGCAAATAGTGATGAGGTGGGGGAGGGAGATGCACCTACCGTATTGGCCTGAATATAAGCCCCACCTTTAAAATTCAGGGTGGGGGGGAGAGAAAAAGACAATACCCAAATATAAGCAGCTCCCTTAAAATTTCTCAGGCACTCACACCTTTTCTGTTTTACCGTACGTCTGTTTCAGCAGCAATATTGTAAAAGCCAATTTTTGTAAGGTCACAAATTTAAGCTGCACTTTAGATTTTCAGAGTCGGAATTTGGGGGGAAAAAAGTGAGGCTTGTATTCAGGCTAATATAGTTTATTCCCCTATACTGCTGCCCCCTCTCTCAATCATCCTCATCCAAAGCAACTGCGACCAGAACTTTCATCTTTCGGGTTATAAATCTCGATCTTTAGATATTCCAGCCCTGGATACTCATACAAGTCCAGACCTAGTACAAATAAAAGCATTCCATGTGTGTGAATTCGCACAAGTGAGAGAAAGCTCTTACCTGCCACCACAACATTTACTGTGCTGATTTTGGACACACTCCCAAGTTCCACTTTACACATATAATTGCCATTGTCTTCCATTGTGGCTACTTTAGAGTACTGCACAGACCGACCAGACTTAGTGCTGTTAAGAATCGTTTTGTTCTTCTGGATTATCATTTCAATTTTGATTCGATCCTGGTGACGTGCGATGGTTGTACAGTCTACACGCAGGTTATCTCCTTCTGTAATGTTCTGTGGTGGGTGGATGGTTAAGGTGGGAACGGAAAACGGTTCTGCAACAGAAGAGGGGGGAAACCAATATCTATCTATCTATATATATAAATGTAAACTGGGCCGATTGAGGTGAAATTTTGACACAACATCACATGCGAATATCCGAAGCCTATAGGAAAGTTTGCTAAGACAGATGTCACACCTGTGCCAGATAAAACCCCAAAAACCCTGTCTTTCAAAACACACCACTCAGACAAAAATGCATGCTGGGAAAAGAACCAGGTTGCAAACCAGCGCCCTCTAGCGGCGACTACACTGGTACTGTACCTATAAAAACTTCCCTCTCAACAGCACCTCGGCTCCCATTTACATACGAGGCCGAAGCCTTTACAGACTAGGCCAAATTGAGGTACTGACTCCTCTGGGTGGGGGTGGGGGGAGGGGACGGGATAGGTCAGGACACAGTGGGGCCAGTCACAGGGATGAGCCCGGGGGTGGGGGGGAAGAGGGGGCGGGATATGTCATGGGGTGGGGGGAATCACACGGATGAGCCACAGCAACGCGTGGCAGGGCCAGCTAGTATATGTGTGTGTGTGTGTGTGTGTGTGTGTGTGTGTGTGTGTGTGTGTGCATACATACATATATACACCAAACCTAAAGAAAACAACATGTGCACAGATGATATAAGATTTGCTTTTGGTAGTTTGCCATTCATTCCTACATCTGCTTTTGACTAGAAATCCTTTTACACATGCAGGAGTAATTATTTAAATATTTAGGGATGACAATAAATTAAAAATTGACCAACTTACCAATGACAGTTACAATTCTTTTGTCACTGCGCTCCGATTTCTCAGATCGATCCCCCAAAGTCTTATGGACCTCGCATTCAAAGAACAAAATGGTGTCCCCCGCATTAATTTGATATTTCAGTTCAGCAAAGTTTTCTGTAAATGCATGCCTCTCCCACTGCTGTTCAGGGTCATGCTGGTCGTTTTTATAAAATTTAAAATAAAATGGGGCCTTTTCTTCTGGTGCTTTACAGCTTAAAGACACAGTTTCGCCTTCCATCACCTCTGTTTTCTCGGCAGTCAGAATGGGCTTCGTTATTCCTTTTGAAACGAAAACAAACTTGAGATGTTAATCAGATGGGACTTAATACAGAAAGGCAAATAAGAAATACTTTAAATGAGGAGTGGGGAACCAGTGTGGTCCTCCATATGCTGTGGAACTTCAACTCCCATCAGCGCTAGTCAGCATGGCCAATGGTCAAGGAGGATGGGAGTTGTAGTCCTACAACATCTGAAGGGCCATATGTGTAAACGAAAACAAAAAAAGCAAAGAAGGGGGAAATTGCACAGTTGTTGAGAGAGCAGGGGGAGAGACAGCCTGAGAGCAAGGTAGAAATTAGGGGTGTGAAACCCAGTTAGAAACTGAATTTTAAGCAGTGACAGGACACCCAGGAAGAAACTGCAGGAAGACGTGAAGAAACGATGGCGAGAAACTGAGAGAAAATACCAGAAGAAGCAAGGGTGGGGGAGCTAAAGGTCAGCTGAGTAAAAATGATATTAATGCTAAGAGACCGTATAATGAAACAAAACAGAAAAAGAGTAGAGGACGAAGGAGATAATTGGAAGGGACACCAACAGAGAAATCAAAGGAAAGAGTATCAGTGGTAGAGGAAACAATTACACAAAGGTAGATAGAGAACGTAGTGGTCAATATTTCATATGCATTAACCAGGTTTGGCCAACATGTGGCCCTCTAGAACTGGTTGAAGTACAGCTCCCATCATTCCTGGCCATTGGTCATTCTGGCTGGCGTTGATTGTCCAGGACCACAGGTCAGCTACTTCTGATATTAGCAATGGTGTTATTTTAGCATACAGTCATATTAGATAAAACATAGGGGGGATGAATATAAAGCACTCACCATGTACTTGAACAGCCACAATACTACTGTCCCTTTTTTTCCCCTCCACATCCAACGCACAGCTATACTGTCCAGAATCAGAAAATCTAGCCATTGGGATTGTATAATCTGCCCACTCTTTCTCTGATGAACTATTGACCAGAAGCAGTCCATACTTGAAAAATGAAAAAGTATAATTCATCTGGAATTGTTTGCTCTTGCTGATGTCTGCGGAGCAGTTGAGCGTGACCGACTCTCCATTATTCACTTCCACGGATGGAGCAGCGCGGAGTGTCACGCTATTGATGGTGAACACTGGAAAGGAGGAGAAATGTTAGTGACAATATATAATCCGCTGGCAGAGAGGAGGAGGAAGAATGCCTCTTCTAAGATGGTGCCTGTTGCCAGGGCTGTTGTAAATACAATTAGTCTTGTGACTAATTTGGGTCCATTAACTTCAATGGGTCCACGCTGAGTAAGAATAGCACTGGGTGCAACTTTCAGGTGCCTCACCATCCTTGTGACTCTCCTCTAGGTACATTCTAGTTTGCTAATACTGTATCCTTCTAAACTGTGGTGCTGTCCACAATGGGTCACAGTACTCCCAAGTAAAGAGTCATCAGACCGATGTTTTAGAGGGGGTGCTTTCCTCATCCAGTCAAAAGTATGACAGCTTCTTCCATCCCAACAGAAGCAGTGGCAGAAGCAGTGGGTAGAACTGGAGAATTATAGGTGTCAAAAGCTCCCTCCTCCCCTCTCAGGCTGCCCCAGGTGCCAAGTTATTTCGCTATCTTTATGGAGTCCATGATGACTAAAGGTGAAACAAACTTTCTCAATCTAGCTGGGGCAGCAGCATGCGATTGGTTGGTACACATACCCTCTGTGCAGGAGCAGAAAGCAGGATAAGGAATTAAGTAATAACAATAACAATAAATATCTTGTACCCCACCCATCTGGCTGGGTTGCTCCAGTAAGTATAAAGCAGGCATAGGCAAACTCGGCCCTCCAGAGGTTTTGGGACTACAACTCCCATGATCCCTAGCTAACAGGACCAGTGGTCAGGGATGATGGGAATTGTAGTCCCAAAACAGCTGGAGGGCCGAGTTTGCCCATGCCTGGTATAAAGTACAAAGTATAAAGGAACACATCCAAACAGAAAACATGTTTCAAAATCCAAAACTGGGCTGCCTTCAGATGTCTGTAAAAAGTCATATGATTGTTAGTCTTCCTGACAATAATAAATATCACTGACTTATAAAGTAGCCTTGATGATGATGAAGATGATGGTGAAAGTTGGGTTTCCTTTCCTTTCAGTGGGAGCACATTTTGCAGTACAGTATGTACTTATTAAAAACACAAGAAGAAACCCCATCAGTGTTGGCAGTCTGCCCGCTACTGAAAATATCCTTGTTCAAGCATTCCCATAACTGAATTTTTGATGTTATTGTTTTAACTGTTGTTGTTTTTCTTTTAAAAAAACTGTTTTGTTTTAATTGTCATGCTTTTAAATTTTTGCTTTATTTTATATTTTAGTTAAGGGCGTTTTAGCACCCAATAGAACTGTTATTGTGTATTTCATTTTATTAATTTTTATATTAAAAATATTGATTTATTGCTTTTTCATTATGTTTCATTGAGTTTGTAGTTGGAAGCCATTTTGGCATATCAGTGATAATTTAACAAATAAATCACAAATCTACACCAGTGCACAATGGAAACAAATGGACTCCTAGAACAGGCAACACTGCTGATCCTGCGTCTGATTTTCACAACGGCCATGTGGATTTCTGTATCCCAGTGCTTCCTGACACTATTTTGCTTTCTCTCCCAATACCTGAAAGGCCTTACCTTCCAAAGATTGGTAGCAGGTTTTGGGGGGAGGGTTTATCCCAGCTTCAGGGCTGCTCAGGTACCCTACCTTTTCGCAATTTATTGATCAAAGAAATTTATTTATTCCAGATTCACCATTTATCCAAAGCCTTTTTAGTTATCAGATTTTCCATGGAAATTGTAAATAACATGGGAAAGCATTTTGATGAGAATGATGTTTTGTGGATGCTGCACAAAATGTGGAAGCACGAGCAGCACTGAGTTCACAACAAACTGCCATGCAGGTGTGTCCTGAAAAGGGTGATCAGCAACTGAACTTTGCAAAACAGGGTTGGGGGAGCTAAGATACTCCATAGTAAAGGTAAAGAGACCCCTGACCATTAGGTCCAGTTGCGAACGACTCTGGGGTTGCGGCGCTCATCTTGCTTTATTGGCTGAGGGAGCCGGCGTACAGCTTCCGGGTCATGTAGCCAGCATGACTAAGCCGCTTCTGGCGAACCAGAGCAGCACACGGAAATGCCGTTTACCTTCCCGCCAGAGCGGTACCTATTTATCTACTTGCACTTTGATGTACTTTCGAACTGCTAGGTGGGCGGGCTGGGACCGAGCCACGGGAGCTCACCCCGTTGCGGCAGGGGCGTACCCAGGATCAAAATTAGGGGGGGGCAAGGGGCAGGGGCGAGGGGAGGGGCCACAGTGGGAATGTGGGCGGGGCTACGTGGCCTGCGTCCTCCTGCGTCCTTCCCGGCGCGAAGCTCCAGAGGTGCGCGGGGAACGCATGCCTGTGGCTGCCTCCTCCACTTACACTCCCCGCTCCCGCTTAGCGCTCCTCCGCTTACGCTCCCCTCGCGCCTCTGGAGCTTTGCGCTGGGAGCCAGAGCCTGGGGCTGCCACGCTGCGCCCCTTAGCCTTTTGCTTCTAGGGGGGGGCAATTGCCCCCTCCTGCCCCCCTGCCCACAGCACTGGTCGCCCCTCTGGGCAGCTCGCCCCATCCCCCGGGTGCGCTGTTTCTGCCCTGAGCGCAGACGGCTCAGCCTCCTCCTCCTCTGCTTCCCACCCGGCTCCCCACTGTGCCTCCTGGGCTGGCTCCGCAGCCACTGTCCCTGGCTGAGCTGCCCCTGCAGCTGCTCTGCATAGACATCAAGGCACCCAGCCAGAAAAGTGAGTGTGAGTGCCTCGATCCGGGGAGAAAGTGGAGGGAGGGAGGATCTTGGAAGGGTTGAAGGAGCCTGCAGTGTGTGTGTGTGTGTGTGTGTGCGCGCGTGTGTGTGCGTTTGCTGCTGCTGACTGACTGTATTTCGAATTGGGGGAGTGTCTGTTTCTCCTGCTGCAGGGGAGAAAACTACAAAGAAGTGACTTCTTGGTGGGGGTGGTCGGGGTGGGGTGGGGAGAACAAGCGAGGATCCCTCCGTCTCTTACGTTTACACCCCACCACTTTTGCAGCTCGATAGTGGGAGGGGGAGAGGAGAAAGTGTGATGGGTTATGGAAAGGGGAAAGGGGGGAGGGCTGGTCTGTTTCTTTCTGGCTGGGGCCGCGCGCCCCGCTTTTTGCATTGAGATTTCTTCTTTCTTTTTAGCTTGGGGTGGGGGGGGGGCAGCTGGCTTCTAGAGTAGGGCAGCTGCCCTAACTTGCCCCGTGGTGGGTACGCCCTTGCGTTGCGGGGATTCATACCGCCGACCTTCTGATCGGCAAGCCCTAGGCCAGTGATGGTGAACCTGTGACACGCAGAGCCCTCACTGCTGGCACGTGACCCATCTGCCCCATCGGCCCATTCACACTGTTGTTGTTGGCCCCCCCTATTTGTTCTCCCACTCCTCCTCCGCTGTTAAAACCCGGTCCTTTTGTTGTTGTTGTTGCTGCTGGGAGCCAGAGATTGGTTTTTTAACCCTTTCTGTGCTGTTTTTTTCTGGCGCTTTAGCAGACTATGGGTGTAACAGCGTTCGTTTTTTTATCCCGTTCTGTGCTGGTTTTTTGGCGCTTTGGCAGACTATGTCGGTGCTGCGTGTTAGTTCCAGCAAAGGTATTATTCGTCATTTATTTCTGTTTTCTTTCCCCCCAAAAAAGTGCAGTAGCTTTGGGGCACCCCCCAAAAAAGCAAAGCAACTTCTGCACCTCCCCCCCAAAAATCTCCAAAACTTTGGTCAGCAGCTCCCAAAAAAACTCAACAACTCTGGGCACTTTATGATAAATAAGGGGTTTTTGGTTTGGTTTCATTAAATAATTAGTTTTTGGTTTATTAAATAGAGTTATATATTACAATTATACATTTTTGTTATTTAAACTATAAATATCGCAAAATTATGGGTTTATGCTCGGTTTTTTGGCGAATTTTGACACACCAAGTTCAAAAGGTTGCCCATCACTGCCCTAGGCTCAGTGGTTTAACCCACAGCATATAAATTGTGCCGTAAGTCTCACTATGTTCAGTGGGACTTATTTCATAGTAAAGGTATTTAGGATTGCAGCCTAAAACTGATATAAAATTTCATTCTTAATCAACAGATTATCTACCGGTAGTGGATGCACCAGGTCCACAAAATGATACATTTCCTCCCTGGGGTTGTGATCAGCCTGATAATAGCTTGCTTCCCTTATCTACCTACAAAATTAAGGCTCTGCCTCAGAGTCTTTTGTCTCAGAGCCTTCACACCCATGCACATGGCAAACACACCTTGCAAACTCACAGCACTGTATAATGGAAAGTGCTGCTGACTTTTGTGATGAATCCTTTTGTGAGAAGGGAAAGTTGTTCGTTTGCCTGAAACTAAAAACTCGTATTTATTTTTTAATTAAATTTATATGCCACCCTTCCTCCCAAAGGAGCCTGGCCTGTCATCGAACAAGAAGGGATAAAATAATTTTTAAAAGCTATTTAAAACACAAATAGGGTCTAGGAACAGTGAGGAAATATGGATAGGCTGAGGGCTTGGAAGCTAGGGAGGAAGTACTCCAGGAATGTAAGGAAGATTAGAAGTGGAGACAAAATGGATGAAGGAAGGCAGTGCTGGAGTAGGCAGTGCTGTAAGATGAAGGCACCTTAGGGAAGGCTAATTGCAAGGCAAAAGTCTGAGTAAAGCAAGAGCAGAGAAGATAAGTAGTTAAGTCAGTGATGTAGTTATTTGGGGGGGGTATCTGGGATTTTTGCCCCAGATGAAGCCTCCAGAAGGGTGTCATTGAGGCTCCCAGCTCCCCTCTTTCTGTGTGTGTACGCAAATGGGTGTAGGGGGTGCCAAACTGGGTCTTTGACCCGGGTGAAATAAAGCCTAGTTTTCCCCATAGTTGAGGAAAGGAAGACCTAGTGAAGAGGGTGGTTGAGAAATTTGCTACTACTCAGCAGAGATTGGGGGTGGTCATAGAATTGTAGAGTTGGAAGGGACCACAAGAGTCACCTTGTCCAACCCCCTGCAATGCAGGGATCTTTTTTGCCCAACATGGGGCTCGAAACCACAACCCTGAGATTAAGAATCTCATGCTCTACTGACTGAGCAATGCACAACTTTTGTAACGGTATAAATCGGGGGTGGGGGTGGGGGTATGTACATTTTAGAGCAAAAAGGGTAGGTAGGTGGGATGTGTGATAAAACTCTGGTTTACTTCCCCAAAGCGTTTCCCGATTGTCACATTTCCAACTAGACTCTCATCCAGGCAGTGAACCCAGCTGAGGGGGGAAAAAGTGTTTTGGTATGTGTGTGTAGGGGGAGGGGGTTGCAGTTCCATAAAAATCAGTAGTAGTCACAACGATGATTTAGCTCTTCTATAAAAAACCGAATCCTCCTTCTTTCCATGTCATTGAGCCTGGCCAAGTTTAAATGAACAGGTTGGCTGCTGTTACATGTCATTTCAGTCTTCATTTCAGGGGGCAAAAGCTATCAATGACTGCTGTCATTTATTTTGAATATCTAAACTGAAAAAAATTAGTAGAATTTGCCAAGTAGCAGCAAAATGCAAGGGGTTCCAGGAGCTCACCCATGGTTGTGTTTGCGTTGGGAAAATTGAGGCAAAGCAGATGTTAGCGTCTTTAAGAACTATGATTTATTCTACACATATTTACTCCTAAAGTCCTCATTGGAGGGAGTGCATAACATTATACATTTTAAAAAATCAAAACACCACAATAAAACCATAGAAATAGCAGCAGCAGCAGCAGCAGCAACAACAACAACAACAACAACAACAACAACAACTGATCTAAGCAGCTAAGGCTATATGGTACATTTTTAAAGCCTGGGCAAATAAAAGCATCTTAATCTGGTGCCAAAATAATGCAGTGTCAGTGTCCGTCTTACTCCCTTTGAAATACTGTATATTTATTGTCATTGTTAGCAGCCCAAACACTTACAAGGTTTAACTTCAACCTACTGTGATAAAATCAAAAGGGGACCCACTGAATTGATGGTAAACTGAATAGGCTAGGAGCTGCTTTTTATTGTGTATGCTCGTATTTTAATAACTAGCACAGTTCTTTGTTATTTTGTGTGTCATTGTGAGAACCTTTGGAACAAGACATAATGATGATGGTGCCATTGTAGGCAATGCCTTAAATCAGGCCCACATCCCATAGGCCCATGCTTCCTGACTTCCAGTGGCCTGCTGGTGGAATTCTAAATAACTTGTGATTCTTTTCACTTCCTTGCGGGTGACCATGGGTTTTAGCACCTGGCCAGCAAAATGAGCAGGCACACAGGTCACCTGGTCATAGTCTTCGCAACTATGGTGAGAAGTGCTGAAATCCTATTTAAATGTCTTAAATCTATTGCATTTATACGTATGATTCTATGCATATTTTATGTAAATCTGCATCCTCCTTTTGCCTCTTCTTTGGGTGACCTGTTTCCCCTTTTTATTGTAATGAGGTAAAAATGGCTACCCTGTAAAGGTAAAGGGACCCCTGACCATTAGGTCCAGTCGTGACCAACTCTGGGGTTGTGGCGCTCATCTCGTGTTATTGGCCAAGGGACCCGGCGTACAGCTTCCAGGTCATGTGGCCAGCATGACTAAGCCGCTTCTGGCGAACCAGAGCAGCACACGGAAACGCCGTTTACCGTCCCACTGTAGCGGTACCTATTTATCTACTTGCACATTTACGTGCTTTTGAACTGCTAGGTTGGGAGGAGCTGGGACCGAGCAACAAGAGCTCACCCCATCGCAGGGATTCGAACCGCTGACCTTCTGATCGGCAAGCCCTAGACTCTGTGGTTTAACCCACAGTGCCACCCATGTCCCCTTGTTATTGTGATGAGGTAAAAATGGCTACCCTGTAGGGCTCTCCAAAGCCAACCAAACATGGAGGAGGAAGGAAAGAATCGCTGTATTACATCATCTGTATTGCTCCCCTTCTCTTTGGATTTACGGTGAGACTGGCCACTGGTGGCATCATTTGCAACTTGCTGCAAACAGCCAACTGGCACCAGTATGTGAATTGCTGGGAGTATTTATGTTTTTGAGTTGCTCCTTCTGAAATTAGCAAGGAGTATTGGCGGGGTGGGGGGAGAGGACAAAAAATAAATAAAGGGAATCTGACACATGGCTCGGAAAGTCCTTCAGAAGGTGAAAAAAAGAGAAAAGGGGAGCAGCTGAAAGATGGGATGCGGACCTGTGGTGATGTGCACTGGACAAGATAATGAAAGATAGCATATGCACTGGGTAGAGAAGGATGGGGAGAGTTCAAAGAGAGGAAGTAACATACCGGTATAAGAGTATGATACAGCAGAGAGAGAGATGATTTATGGAGAACAGGTTAAAGAGAAAACACAGCATGGAGGTCTTTGAACTATAACAAAATGGTACCCTTATTTAGTTTGTGGTCGCAGGTTTGGAGAATGCTGCCACAGCACCAACACTGAAAGATTCAGCTTTTGCTACTAACAATTTCTATATGTGGGGTGGAGGGGCACATCATTTTGTCCTTAGGCTCAAGTAGGAACCTGTCTTGGGCCAGCCTTGGGTATACAGCTAAAGTTCCCCTTCAGTGAAGTGTTACGATTCAGGCCGATAATTACATCAACCATTTTGGGTTATCACATGTGACCTCAATCAGCAGATATCACATACCCATAAACTAGATAGAAAGAAAGAAGCATATATAATTCTATGCGTCCTGTCGGAAAATTCACAGAACTCATTTGAAAATCTACCGCAGGCATCCCCAAACTGCGGCCCTCCAGATGTTTTGGCCCACAACTCCCATGATCCCTAGCTAACAGGACCAGTCTGTCAGGGAAGATGGGAATTGTAGTCCAAAACATCTGGAGGGCTGAAGTTTGGGGATGCCTGGTCTACCGGAACAAAGTTCTTCTGTTTCATACATACAAAACTAAAGTAAGTAACCAATGTTACTTTACTTAACCTCAATAACCCCATAAGTCTCTAGACTGCAAAAACATACAATTTTTTTTAAAAATTGTAGACTTACCATTACTTTGAGCTTTCAGCGTGCAGCCTGGAAAAGCAAAAGGAACATTGTAAAAAAAAGTATAAAAGTGAGGGTTTGCGGTTGTTGTTTTTGTTTGTTTTTTGCTTTTTTAAAACAAAAAAATCAAGATGTTCAGCCCTTAACTTACAGTGCAAGAAGATTAGCAGCAAAACACAATACATCTCCTCATCGGAAAGCAGACATGAGACTCCAGAATGAAGAAGTTGTCATGAGTTCTGGTAGCTCCCTCCTTCAAGGACCTTCAGTTATGAAGAACTTTCAGTTTATTTTTCTGAAAGTAAAAGTCTGGCAGTGCAGCTTCAACCGTAGAAGTGAGCAGCTATGTTTTCCAGGACCCTAACACCAACTGGCTAGATATTGGTCAAGTAATCATTCCCATTACTGGAAACTGGAAGTGGCAAACAATGAGGATCTCTCTGCTGCAAACAGGCAGATTACTGCTCAGGAAATGACAGGCCTTTTCCTGAGGGAGTCAGTGAACACATTTGCTTTGTTCAGTTTCTTAAGGTATATCGAAAACAAGAAGTACCAGTGACATTTTTCCGGTGACTCTGTTCATTAGTTTACAATCACTCTTCAACTGTTTAAAGTTAGCAATGTTCTTTTTATTTAATTTCATTTCCCAAGGAATAATACACTGGGTGCATTTTAACTCATGTTATATATACAGTATTGCATAAAATTTTCATAGATGTTACATATAGCTCAGCCAAATATGCTGTTTTTGAGGCCAGTTGTTACATGAAACAGGGTGGAACTTTATGGGGAGCAATAACCAAGGGTGCTTTCAACAGTGATGCTAAGGACACACTGCTCTAACTTTTAGAAATTATGAAGATGTGCAATGTGTTGTTGCTTTTTAGTGTGAATTCATACAAATTGAAAGGAACACCAGCAATTTGCTATGTCCTAGACTAAAAGAAGAGTGCATGGGTTTCAAAAATGTTAAGCTTAGCAACTGGAAACCTCAGTATCTTTTGTTTCCCTCCACACTCTCTCCCACACCCAGCATATGGCCTGGATCAAGACATGTTTGTTTTAGCTGAAGTCAATTTTTCCACAGGCTCTGTTAATCGGAGTTTGTGTACTATCGCTCCCCAGTTACCTCACAACCATTTGCAACGCCTGCGTGCAAAGTTTATACTCAGCCTCTTCAAATTCATGACATGTCTCCAAAATCTACCCGATTTGAATGAAACTAAGACACACAAAAAGACAGAAGGGGAAGAGGAGATAAAAATAAGAGATCATACTGAAATAAGCAAAAATCTGCCCTTATGGGGTTCTCCATCGGTCGGAGAATATAACAGAGGCCAACCAGAGAATTTTGAGAAGCAAAGCCTTTTATTTTTGCTGTTGCAACAGGGTCCTTCCCCTCACGCAGGAGAACAAGAAAGGAACCCAGAACAAAAGAGAACCTCCACTTTTATCAGTTTTCCCACCACCAAGAAACACCCCCAAAATACATCATTCCTACATCACAGCTACATAATCAATACCTCACAAAAAGGGAGGGTTCAAGGTAGAAATCTGAGCACCTTTGACACCTTTCCTAGTCCTCCTCTTACCCCTCCCAGGTGTGAATTCCTAAACAGAAAGAGAAATTAACAGTTTCCTAAAAGTTGATCACTATCTTTTGTTTGGAGGAGTCTTCCATTGTGAATGAAATGGCTAGTAGTCTGGCACCATTTATGGGGAAATGTTCAGTTGGCAGAGTCTCCGGCTTACAGGATTATGGCTCCCAAGTTGACAGCCATGTGGAAATGTGTGTGTGATTCTGGTCAGAGAGAGTCAAAATGGTGTCAGTCAGGCCTGTCTTCCTGTGCTGCTTCAGACATGTGTCTGTACATTCATGTACATGTTTATGAACAATTATTATATAACCTTAAAATTTACAACAATACATAAGTGATATGTGTTCTATTTTATGGGTTAGTGGGATAAATCCTTAAAACTACAGAATGGGTGGGATGGGAAAGAAATCAATATTTTTAAAAGCAACATTGGTCCCCTGTGCTCTCAAAAGCAAAGCAAACCAAGAAAGTGCTACCCTGGAACATCTTACCACTTGGGGAAGTGCAAAACAGTATTTGAGCCTAGTTTGCACCCAACTTTAAACACATGTAAGGGTATGGTTCCTCTCTCCTCCTGATTGTGCTGGGTCAGGGAAAAACCACGCCTGACTCTAACTTGTCTTATGACAAGTGAACTCAGGCTCGTACTTCATTTCTCTCCAAACAAACCACAAGTGGAAGCCTAGCTACATTCTTGACTTACCGGTCATGGTTCACTAGGAGGAAAGTAACCAAGAATTCGGGCTTCCATGTCACAGCAAGCCAGAATTATAGACATAGAATTATAGAATTGCTTTTGCAGAAGAACCTGGTGGTGGCATGTGTGTTTATATATATATATATATATATATATATATATATATATATATATATTCACAGTAGTTAGGTTAGGATAAAAATACAGATGCCTAAATGCATACAACTCACTAAATCCAGAAGGCCTCAATATACCCTTTCGACCCACCCTACAAAAATACTCCTGAGTCCTGCCTCTTGGTTCAAGAGGAGGTGGTTAATAGGAAAACTTTGGAGAAAGAGAAAAGAATGGGCTACAAACTCAAAAGGCACCTCATTAAGAGTTGAAAAATCAATATAGTTCTAAGCTGCAATGTACATTAGCCCTTGGCAGTATAAATCAAGGAAGTCTCACAAAGCATGGCCTTTGTTCTCATAGCCTTCCGTGTTTACATAAAGCGTCCTTTGTTTCTCTTGTGTTCAGTGGGAAGTGTTCTTCCCAAATCCATAAGTTCAGGTGTAATCTGTGCTAGAGTCTTTCTGTTGCACATATTTCTGTGGCATTTTGCAACAGGAAGCAGGAAGGAAATATTATGGGTAACAAGGTCTAGGAAAGTACCCTAGTCACAATTTTACAATAAAAAAATAACACAGTAGCCATAGCAATAAACGACCAGGAAGCAACTTTTGGAGGCTTGTTAGCATGATGTTTGTTCCTTATCCTGATTCTCTTTAAATATACTTATCACACAGCTTTGAAACACTGGCCACATGCCAATCTACCGCTACACATTGAGGCAGAAGTAAAGGAGCAGACACAGACCACCCCCACTCGGGGACAGAGGGAGAGAGCGCCACACAGTGGTTAGAGCAGGGGTAGCCAACATGGTGCTTTCCAGAGGCTGCTGGACTCCAAATCCCATTGTCCACAACTGGCATAGGGCTTATGCACACTTACGTTTCCCTCCACACTTTCCAAGCATGGTTTACACTTTAAAGCTCTGTATCTGAACACCCTTCCCCCACCCCACCCACCCCTGGAGCTTTCCCCATGAAAATCTCCTCTTTAAAGCTCATTCAGAGCAAATGGCAATCCACTCAAGAGCAAAACAAAAGCTAAAATAGCTCAACAACATATGGAGGGCACCACATTGGCTTTCCCTGGCTTAGAGTGTTTAACTAGTGTTCATCCAAATTTCCACTTAGCTATATATCTCACTGAGTGATCTGGGGCCAGTCACTATTTCTCAGCTTAGTCTACTTCACAGGGTTGTTGTGACAATAAAATGGGGAAATACCGGTAGTATGTTGTTGTTGTTGTTGTTGTTATACTTATTGAATTTATATATAATTTACTATACATAATTTACTATATTATATATTAATTTGCTTTATATATAAAGTACTTTTGATACTATTTTGAGTTCTTTGGAGGTGGGGAATAAATGTAGTAAATGTAATGTCAATTCTGTATGTAGTTCTGAACTATTTTAAAATTGCTCAAATAAGAAAACTAAACCAATCCTTCTATATAACAAGCATTGAATAACACACAATAGATGTAGATTTTAATCTGTAGAAGTTCCAGGTTTTTTTAATTCAGGCAAAAAAGAGTGGGAAAATCTGGAACTGATCTTAATGTCGCAGACACCAGAAAGAAAGGGAAATACATACAGGGAGCGCACAATTACCTCTTGCAATGACACGTCACTTCAAGCATGAAGAACAAAAATCAGTAACTTTCCCCCACTGGTAACAAGCACAAGAATGAAAAGTATTTAAAAACAATACAGATTGAGGAATGCCAGTTTCCCCAAAGCCTGCTTTCACCTGCTGCGTGAAAACAATCGAGTACATATCATCAGCTGGAAGCCTGAATGAGATCCAGCAGGGAGAGTTGTGCTGTTAACAAGGATTCCTGATCTGTCACCCTTAACATGTCTGCTCCAGACCATGGCTTGAGATCATGGTCACTTCCACCTGACATTGTCCTCACAACACTGAAATGGTAAATATTGGATCAAAAGGGTGGGAGGGAGATCGGATGGTGTTTTTGATAAGGATGACATTTTGTAGATCCTGTACAACTTCCACAAATGGAAATTCACAATTACCGTAGCTGCCTTTAGAGGCACCCCATGAAGAGTTGAGCGCCCAGAGTTCCAGCCAGGGAGGGAGGGAGAACGATGATGCTGTGGAACCAGCTGGAAGGATGTTGGCAGAGCTTGCTTCTTTTGACTTTGCCCTGCTCAGTAACCCCACTGCAATGCAAACCAGCTTCTGAGCCTCCTGTACAGGATCACTTGTCTCCAGAACCTGTTTCTAGGGGGCAGAGCTGTAAGAGACTAAAGGTGAAGAAGAGCAACAAAACATCAGCATTCTTTCTTTTTACCTTTGTTATCCCTGGGCTAGTAAAGTAACTGAGCTCAAGGCTTTTCTCTTTTGTAAACTGTTTTGTGCTTAAAATAAAGAACCACTACAGGTGGTTCATCACTAGGGATGTTAGAAAGTGGTTTCCATTCTTGCCTGTATCCACCTGTTCTTCTGCAGGTCAGTTTCTGCCAAATACTTTTGTCTCACTGTCCAATATTTTGCTTAACTTACATGAATTAGCCTAACTATTCCATGATCACGAATTCCCCTTTTAATCACGAGGAAGGCTCATGGCACATGCAATATCATAGCTAGAATGGTCCCATGCCTGAGGTGAACTAATGGGGCATGCATTACCCATATCCCTTGAAATAACTAAGGTCTCCCTTCTCTCTGATCCTCTGACTGTGGTTGAAGTTTCATTCTGTAAAGTAAGAGTCTCGAGTTTTACTCCTCTCGTGTCTACTTTCCCCATCTAAAATCATTTTAAGGACCACAATATGAGGCTCATCTAGTCCAGCATCCTGTTCTCCCTGTAGCCAACCAGATATCTATGGGAAGTCTGAAAGCAGAACATAAGTGCAACAGGACTCTCTGCACTCCTGATTTTGTATATCAACTAGTATTCAGAGGCACACTGCCTCTGACACTGGAGATAAAATATTGTCATCATGGCTAGCAGATAGAATCATAGAATCATAGAGTTGGAAGAGACCACAAGGGCCAGCCAGTCCAACCACCTGCCAAGCAGGAAACACCATCAAAGCATTCTTGACATATGCCTGCCAAGCCTCTGCTTAAAGACCTCCAAAGAAGGAGACTCCACCACACTCCTTGGCAGCAAATTCCACTGTTGAACAGCTCTTACTGTCAGGAAGTTCTTCCTAATGTTTAGGTGGAATCTTCTTTCTTGTAGTTTGAATCCATTGCTCCGTGTCCGCTTCTCTTGAGCAGAAGAAAACAACCTTTCACCCTCCTCTATATGACATCCTTTTATATATTTGAACATGGCTATCATACCACCCCTTAACCTTCTCTTCTCCAGGCTAAACATGCCCAGCTCCCTAAGCCATTCCTCATAAGACATCATTTCCAGGCCTTTGACCATTTGGTTGCCCTCCTCTGGACACGTTCCAGCTTGTCAGTATCCTTCTTGAACTGTGGTGTCCAGAACTGGACACAGTACTCCAGGTGAGGTCAGACCAGAGCAGAATACAGTGGTACTATTACTTCCCTTGATCTAGAATGCTATACTCCTATTGATACAGCCCAGAATTGCATTGGCTTTTTTAGCTGCTGCCTCACACTGTTGACTCATGTCAAGTTTGTGGCCTACCAAGACTCCTAGATCCTTTTCACATGTACATATTGTTATAAGAATTTTGAGGTCATATATATATATATAATAATTGTTCATAAAACATGTACATGAATGTACAGAAACATGTCTGAAGCAGCACAGGAAAACAGGCCTGACTGACACCATTTTGACTCTCTCTGACCAGGTGTTCCTCTGCAAGGAAGAAGGGGGGTGGGGGGAACCTTCTCATTGTCTCAGGAATTAAAGTGATAATCCCTGGCATCCTGATACCTGACTGCCAGACAAAAGGGTGTGATTAACTTGGCTGGGAAACAGGGAAATGTAAATATCTCTCAATTTTGTTGATTAGGTTTTAGGGGGCAGGGGGCAGGGTCCAGGATGCTCAGATTACTGCCACCAGACCTCCCCGTTCATGATGTGCCTATGATGAATCTAGGGAGGGGGGGTCTTGGGCTACACCCCTTCTGTGACATATGGATGATGCTTCTGGGGGGTGGGCTGAAACCAATTTCAAATCTCTTTTTAAGGACAAGACATCTTTGTTTGGGGTTCCTTCCTTGTTCTCCTGTGTGAGAGGAAGGACCCTGTTGCAACAGCAAAAATAAAAGTGCCTTGCTTCGCACGTCCTGGTTTGGTCTCTGTTATTTGGTGGGCAGGAGACGCTTAAACTTTGTCTGCTTGCCAGGATACCTGGACTCTTCCTGGGTCAAGGATCCACTTAATTCTAGGGCCGTGTAGCTCTGCAAAATTTTTACAACAGTTTGGCGACCACTTCGGGGACCCAGTTTTGCCTTGAGCTCCGGGTTCACTGAGGAAGGGGAGCCCAGCGCGCCCTTGCCTCTTTTGCAGGGGGGTAAACCAACCTCAGGACCCGAGGCACTTGGTAGTAATTGAGAGTCCAAGCGGGACCCCCAGGACGAAGCAACGTTTAAAGGGACAAGGCTGTTTTTTTTTAGGAACCAGTTGGAAGCTGGAGACAACGGGATTCGACTGAAAGGATCGGTCGTGAGTATTAAAAGGGGACACCTTGGGTGAGCTAAGAACCACAGCAACTAAAAATCTATTTCTCCACTTGGACTATCCTTTTCTACTCTCCTCTTTGGACCTAAGTTGCAGCAAGGCTGCCAGGCACAGTTACAGAGTAGAACTGAGGTCCCGGGCAACAGTCTTTACGTTAAACGCAGAGCTTAGAAAGACTGTCCCAGCTCCCTTCTGCCAAACTGAGCAGAAGTCTGAGCAAACTGTCGCTTTTCTACCAATCTGGGAATCTGGCTATCCCAGCTCTGTTTCCTATTCCTCTGCTCTTAATCTTCGGGTGAAGACGCCCCCCTGCCACGGCGACCCTTGTTGGGTAGGACCCGTGACCAGGGAATGCAAGTGCGCCTGTTCCTTTCTACTCTGTATTCCTCAGTTCCGACCTGACATTGCGTAGGCAAGCGTTCAGTAGGACCTGAGTCTAGTGTGTAAGAGGCAGGGAAGTTGCTGTGGAACCCTCAGGCAATTGATGACCAGTGGGAGGGTTCCAATAGGGTTTTAGCTGCACCAGGCCGCCTAGTAGTTAGTGCACGCGAACGGCAGGCAGGAACACCACTAGGACGTGGGGGTGAGTCATAGACTCGGGAAGTTAAGAGTGTCCAGGAACAGGGTCGGGGACCCAGAACTGCAGTATAAAAAGACAGAAGTAAAATGGGTGCAACCCACTCTAAGGAATTCCTTTCCCAGACTCCCAACCGAGGCAAAGCACAACTGAGGCTTTGCTCCGGTAAGGACTTTGAGGATGAAAGTCCACTCCAATTCGTTCTCTTAAATTGGCATGAAATCCCCGGGGCGGACAAGCTTGAAGGGAACCAATTGCAAAAACTTTGTAAGAAAAAAACCTTGGGTCCGATTTACTATGGACCACCCAGATGAGGGGAAATGGCTACCAGGAGGTTCCTTTAACATACAGTGAATCTCCGCTTTAAAATTAACCCTGGTGAACTCTGAATGGGAAAAGTTTTGTGAGGAATCCTGCAAAGTATGTTATGGTATAAAATTATATATGTTTGCATGTTACATGTTGTCTGTGTTGTCTGTTACGTGTATGTGCGTCTGTTCCTTGTGTCTGCTATAGATAGTTGTTTCCTTTAAAGTAAATGAGAGATATAATCCAGGTTTAGGAAATTAGGGGTTTGTGTTTAAAATTTGGCCATGACACCCACAGACTGCCTTTTTTAAAGCATGCATAGTTTAAAATAATATAAAAATTAAGGCAAGCTTGCTTAAATAATCTTATGTAAGGGCTTGATCAACCCAAAAACATGGCAAATATTTAAAAGAGTGGAGGTAGTGTGTAAAGGTTTGTTTTAAAGAGGCTGTAGAAGGCCATTGTTTCCTCTCCAAAAGTAAAAAGAGGGGGCAGGATGAAGGAAAATAACGAGCTGTAAGTTTAAAAATGCTTGCTCAATGCTTTGAAAATATTTTAAACTTGAAAATGTTCATAAACTCCAGCTATAAGTGGATAAGAGATGTACTCAAGGTTTAGAATGTTATGGGGTGTGTTTAAATTGGCTACAACATCCATAGACTGCCTTCTTAAGTGTGCATAGTTAAAACTGCCAACTTGTTTAAATTTCTAGTATAGAAACAATGTTGAACCGATCAATCTTAAACATTATAAATATGAGAATGAGGTGTGCAAATGTTTGTTATTGAGAGAGGCTCCAAAGGGGAGTCTTTCTCCAAGTGACTAGATGAATATTGACTAAAGGAAAATTGAACAGCTATTCCAATAAAGGTGATTTGTTTGTCAAAAGTAGAGCTTCCATAGCCAGGAATTGTCTATCTGAGTCTAGTTTTAACTTCAATTGTGTTGGACAGAAGGGTTATTGTTGGGCTCCTAATATCAGTCTCTTAAGGAAAAAACTCATCTGCTAAAGGGTTCTGTATAAAGTTGGTATTTTCATTCAAATCTTGTGAATCCTGTATCTTAGAGGGTTAGACTAAATGACCTCAGGGTCCCTTCTAACTCCCATTTTAGAGCTATGTGAAAGGCAATGTGTCTGATGTGGTGATGGGTTGAAATTCAGCCCAGCTCTGCTTTCTGGCAAGGAAAGATTATTGGTTTTCAGAGTTGGAACAAGAGTGTAATTGTTGTTTTTATGGAGTGATTATATAAGTTTTTATCACTTTCTCTATTAAGGTTTAAAGTTTAAGCACATATGAAAGTATTGAACATTTCCCAATCTTTCTCTAGAGAGTGAAAGAGGGGTGTATGTGCATACCTACCCCTTTCACTACAGAAAGGGGGGAGCTGGAAGGGAAAAGGGAAATTGTAACCTTGAAAATGTTTGTTTGTGAACTCACAATATTTAAGGTCTGTGTCACAAGGGAGCCATGTGCTCTGTATGTAATGTTTCACCATGTGACTATGGAATATGGTGTTCCTTCTAGGGAAATGTTATTAAAAGTAGAGGCTCCATAGCCAGCAAATGTCTATCTGAGTCACTTTAACCTTGATTCAAACGGACAGAATGATTTTAGTAAGGAAGTAAATTCCCTCTTAAACTGTTTATCCAATCTTAAGGTTTGCTAAAGGCTTCTATATAACGTTGGTACTTTTAATCTTCCCCTTCCTTATTTTTCCCTTAGTACACACATGTGCTTCCGTGATAGGGCATAGCCTGTGTTTCCTTCCCAGTCAGGCGTCTGTACTCAAATGTATGTGTATCCTAAGGGCAGTGATAGTGTTGAGATCCCCATATTTCAGAAGGGGGGGACTAGATTACTCAAGATCCCTTCCAACCCTTTCCAAACTTAGAAAAAGGAGGGAGAGAAAATGTGTTTGTAAGCACTGAAAAGTGAGTTTAAACCCTGGTGGTATAGTGAAATGGCCTGAATTCAGTCAAGCATTACTCTTTGGTGGAGAAGGATGGAAAGATAGATTTTTAAAGTTTGGCATGAAGAGTTTGAGGTGCCATTCAGAAAGAGGTAGAGATGGTATATCATGCATTGAAAATGAATGTCTGGTGTTATTTTTTCCACCATATTGTCAGCTATTTTTTTTAACTGCAAAACTCCAGCCAACAGTTCAAGTAAATAAAGGGCCAGAAAATTTTGTCTGGAATTGGTAAGGCTGAAAATCAATGAGAATGCAAAGGATTTTATGAATTCTGGCTCTATGACCATATTACCCATAGATAAGGGGGCAGAGAATTTAGTCTGCCATGGCTGTAATAAATTAATTAAAAACAAACAAACAAACGAAAACATTTGCAATTACGAATTCACCCCGAACCCTGTAGATAAAGGGGGCAAATCAAGATTTATTTTGCCTGGGGTATGAGGTGTTTATTTGGTGACTTCATTAGGACTTTAATCTGACCCAACTTTTATTGCAGCTTCCAAGTTAGTTTAAGGTTTATAAGCCTGCTTCTTAAGCAGCAAGAAACAAGAAACAATGTATCAAATTGTATTAGGACTCCAAACAAGGAAAAAGAATTTAAACTGGCTCTGAAAAAAAAAACACTGCTATGTTTCTATCTTTTGTTTGAAATCTAACCCTACTTTAAAATCTACTCTTTCCCCTTCCCTTCCTTTATTCAGATGGTAATGTTGTCAAGAGGTACAGCACTTTAAAAAAAAAAAAAGGGGTATAATAGACTGCCGAATCATGAACTCTGTACATGCACAGAGGCTATGTCAGCTTGAAGAGGAAAATAGAGGAGAAAAAGGAGGTTTAAACTAAGGGGCGAAAAGGTTATAATCTGCTCATGAAATATTATTCAAATTTCTTAATGTAAAGCTTTGAACCACTGAGGGAAAACAACCTCATGTATGTTACTGGTCCATCAAAGTTAAATGGTTGCCAAGTTTCAAAATCTTAACATGCCAGATTCTTTCCACAGGTATAAATAGCAGAGTACTACTATAAGTCTGTCTCTTGAGTAGTTTATAAATTAATTAAGAGGTTCAAGGTTATGCTTTGCACATGAAACTTAAATTTAAATTTCTTTATGTAAAAATAAATAAATAGATAAAGAACCATTGAGAACCATCAACTGTTTAGAAGCTGCCAATTCCAGTTCAACATGCAAAACTCTGTACATTTTAGGAACATTTCCTGACTGATTTTCACATGAAATAATTTTCCCTTTCCAGCAGGATACTGAGATTCAGTGTGCAGAGAAATTCTTTCAGAACCTTAATGCAAAATTATCTCCCAATGGGGGGAGGGGGGACGCCACCTAAACAAGCCCCCTCCACACTTGGAAATTCATAGAAAATTGCTGTCTACCAGTTGACAGACTATGCAAACAAAAGGCTCCATCTCTTTCCTAGCAGGTACTCAGGATGGATACTTATCTCTCATTTGCATTTCACCCCGAAGCATTACCCTATGTTAATATAACCCTCCCTTTTCTAATGTAGCAATGATTGAGTGTTTTGCCAATTTTTTTCTTCCACAGCACAAAAAAAAAAAAAAAAAAGAAAAAGTGAGGAGTGAGGAGATACAAACAGTAATTTCATTTCTCTTTGGCGCTTCTCTTTAGCTTATAAATAATCTGCTTCCATTTATTAAATCAGTTTTTCCATTATGTCTATGAAATTATTCTAACAATAACCAGGTATTGTTTTGTGACTGTATTTTGTCAGGTAGTCTTGCCTGAGTATTTCTTATTATGATGAATTTCAAAGCTTTTTCCGTTATTTTACCATTTTTCCATCTTAATTGGATATTTCACCTTCAGATCTTTAAGGTTCCTCTCCAATTTATAATGTCTTTGTATTATTTAATGATAATTCTTTTTTTTAAAAAATCTGATATCTTTGTGTCAAGTCCAATTTCATTTGAAAAATTGTTGTGTGAGTGGTAATCTAAATTTTATTGTTTTATTTTTGTATCTTTTTTTTGGTATTTCTACTTTTTCTTTCTGTACATACAAATGTAGCATCTAACTCATTCTTTCCTGTAAATAATAATAATAATAATATTAATCCCTTTCAAACAAGATACGTGAACCTCAAAGAGAATTCAGAACCACATAAGGAAAATGTTAATAACTTATCGATTGTGTCCTAATTAACAAAATTTTTGTCCTTTGTTTCCTCCACAGCCAAACTAGGTGAAGTAAATTAAACTGACTGAGCAGACAATAACAGCAGTAATTAAATATGAATGATAATAATAATATTTAGATGAATAAAATGCTTAACTATGATCTTATATTCTTTGCAGCTTCCCAAGAAGAAATTTCTAGAATATTCTCCCCTTTCTTGACTTTATCATTATTATACTATTTATTATTATTATTTTTTAACTAATTATATCTTCAGACCCCAACCCCCTGCAGGCCTATTTTCAAAAGGATGTTTTACAGGAAACCAAATTGACATTTTATCTCTTTGATCACAACCTAAGAAGGAGGACCTAGAAAGCTATAACGTTTCAGCAAGGTTTAGAAGTGCTGGCATAGAAGTACTGTTAACTTCCTCCCAGTGACTCGAAGGCAGACAAGAAAACCCCCTTGTTGGAGATACATGCAAAAGCAGCAAGAATTATCTCAAGTTCACCTGATTGCCTCAAGATATACAAGTGGCGTATAATTAATAATTTGAAGGTTTTGTGCATTATGTGTTATATAGGAACACTGAAATGTGTCAAATGACTTTGGGACAAAGGGGGAAAGTGAATTGCAAGGATATTCTCTCTCCTTGACCTCAAGACTCTGTGCCCTAGGATTTAAAAGCAGCCGGAATTGTCTCAAGATCATGATGGCCTCAAGACATACAACTGATATATGATTATGTTTTATGTTGTGTGATATTCGACAGAAACATTGAACTATGTCTGACAGTATGTTATTTCCACAAGGAGGGGGGGTGAACCAATTTTGTGTTTAATTGTTTTTTAATGTTTAATGTATAGTGTCCCAATGTTTTTTTTGTATTATTGCCATGCATTGTATGCCTTTTAAAGGATCAGGATATTGCATAGTCCAGTATTTAGATTAGATCAACTTATGACCATGTTTTCTTGTCCCACCTGGCACTCTGCAGTGTGCCAACCTTCTCTACACATTTTTTAAAATTGTTTTTACTCATTTTACCAAGAATAAGCCCCAAGATCCATGAAACACCAGATAAATGAAGGTATTTATGTCTTGATTTAACAGGAATGATCCCTTTTAGAGTTAAATTTGACTAATTTGGACATGTTTTATGGGGCTGTATAAATTCTAATTGGGTCAGTTCTAATTGGGCAAGTGTATCCAAGGTGCAAGTAGCTTTCTTCCTTTAAGAGCAACTGGGCAACTCCCTACAGTGCAAGGCCAGAGCCTATAATAAAGGCCCATAGGAAGCCCAAGGCAAAGGCATCTCTCTCATGACATGTCCAAACCTGTGGCAGCTATGGGGGGTGCCAGGCGACATGGTCAATATGAAAGCCCTAAGGGGATTCACCAGGGATTGTTGCTGTTGTGCCACGATGGAGGTGTGCAACCAGAGGAGAGCTAGCTTTTGACACCTGAAGAACACACAAAAGGGTAAACAAACAAACTGCACTTTCCAGTCAATATTGGTGGACCATCCTGTTAAATGAAATACGTAGACCATTTTTGAGAAATGCTTCTCCCAAAGTACTAAAACAACACATCTGGTTATTCTTTTGTGGGGCAACAATTTTTAAGAAAAATTATAGCCCCAAATGGGGGATATTGTTATAAGAATTTTGAGGTCATATATATATATATAATAATTGTTCATAAAACATGTACATGAATGTACAGAAACATGTCTGAAGCAGCACAGGAAAACAGGCCTGACTGACACCATTTTGACTCTCTCTGACCAGGTGTTCCTCTGCAAGGAAGAAGGGGGGTGGGGGGAACCTTCTCATTGTCTCAGGAATTAAAGTGATAATCCCTGGCATCCTGATACCTGACTGCCAGACAAAAGGGTGTGATTAACTTGGCTGGGAAACAGGGAAATGTAAATATCTCTCAATTTTGTTGATTAGGTTTTAGGGGGCAGGGGGCAGGGTCCAGGATGCTCAGATTACTGCCACCAGACCTCCCCGTTCATGATGTGCCTATGATGAATCTAGGGAGGGGGGGTCTTGGGCTACACCCCTTCTGTGACATATGGATGATGCTTCTGGGGGGTGGGCTGAAACCAATTTCAAATCTCTTTTTAAGGACAAGACATCTTTGTTTGGGGTTCCTTCCTTGTTCTCCTGTGTGAGAGGAAGGACCCTGTTGCAACAGCAAAAATAAAAGTGCCTTGCTTCGCACGTCCTGGTTTGGTCTCTGTTATTTGGTGGGCAGGAGACGCTTAAACTTTGTCTGCTTGCCAGGATACCTGGACTCTTCCTGGGTCAAGGATCCACTTAATTCTAGGGCCGTGTAGCTCTGCAAAATTTTTACAACATGCTCTCAAGACAGGTGTCACCCATCCTGTATTTGTGTCTTTCATATATATTTTTTTTTGCCCAAGTGTAGTACTTTACATTTCTCCCTGTTAAAATTCATCTTGTTTGCTTTGGCCCAGTTCTCTAATCTGTTAAGGTCATTTTGAAGTGTGATCCTGTCCTCTGAGGTATTAGCCACCCCTCCCAATTTGGTGTCATCTGCAAACTTGACCAGGATGCCCTCAAGCCCATCATCCAAGTCGTGTATAAAGATGTTGAATAAGACTGGGCTCAAGACAGAACCCTGTGGCACCCCACTAGTTACTTCTCTCCAGGATGAAGAGATACTGATAGCCTTCTTCTTCATTATCAGCAACATACATTCAGTCTTCCAGAGGACATACTTGGATCTTCCAAAGTATGAGAGTTAAGTCAATAGCTCCTGTTTCCCACTGGGCCAAGTCACAGTGCTTATCTCCTGTGAACTTGCTTTAGCAGTGTCCGTTCTTCTTCCTTATCTACTTGGCTGCCTTCCAGCATGTTAATTCCTCTCACTAACTCCTGACCCGGTGCAAATATGCTGCGTTCAAACTGCCCGGTGTTCTCTGGGTGTGGAAAACCTGGTGCCACAGCAGGAGTTTAATCTTTCTCTTTGGAAGCCTGCGTCATACGAATTCTGTATGCAGCCCGTCTACCAACCACGGGGTCATTGTTAGTTGGATGTTGTGACTGGAACAGCAGTGGGGACTTCATTGGTCAGCAACGTTGTCATTTAGATCAGTCTGTGTGACTCTGATGCAGTCAAAAGATGTGATGCAACACTTTTAAGTCCAGTTTCACCTAGAATGTTTCAAGCATGTCTTTATCAACATGTTTTAAATCATTGATATTTGAAAATGCTTGTTTTGGCTGGATCGTGCTTGGGGGTTCTCTACTGCTACTGAAGGCACAGTGGTCACAGAGGCACTCGAGTGCCTTCCACCAGCTGAGGCTGGTAGCCCAGCTATGCTCTTATTTAGACAGGAATAACCTGGCTCCAGGAATCTAAGCTCTAGTAACCTCTAGACTTGATTACTGCAATGTGCTATGTGTGGGGCTGCCTCTGAAGATGACTCAGAAACTGCAGCTCATACAGAATGTGGAAGCCAGACTGCTAAGCAAAGTGGTTTGATACAGTTCTGACACAGTTGTACTAGCTACCTATACATTTCTGCATTCAATTGAAAGCACTGATTTTAACCTACAAAATATTACCTGGCTCAGGACTCCACAATCCAATGGAATGCCTCACCCGATAAGCCTCTTCCAAGTTGAGGGAGGGGGAAGGCTTTTCTGACCCTTTGGACCCCATGGGAAACCTGCTGTACCTGGAACTGGGGGTGCAGAGTGCAGCTGAATGGGACATAAATGTGGGCAGCCTGAGGAAGTACCATCCACCTTGGTTCTGTCCATAAAAAGCAAGTCAAGAATGAGAGACTAGGGTGATGTCCATTATTTCCAGGAACTCTTTTCGTTGTGTGACTTATGGGTGAGCTGAAAGTTTGTTTGTCCCTAATGTGTGTACAGTCATACCTTGGTTCTCGAATGCAATCCAATCCAGAGGCCGGAGAAGCATTTGTGAGAGATGCGTAAACTGCGATTCCTGCATTGTAGGGGCTGGACTAGATGACTCCTGGGGTCCCTTCCAGCTCTACAATTCTGTGGTGCTATGTTTTGGGAACCTTGCTGAATTATGTCAAACTGGGGACCTCCCCCCCGGTTCCCTCCTGGGGGCTACGGCTTTGGTGCTTACGATCTGGGACACCCAAACAGTGAGAAGGTGGGTGAAGAAAGTGGATAGAGGAAAGCTTTTCTCTCTAGAAGCACAGAATTGGAAGGGACCCCGAGAGTCATCTAGTCTAGTCCCCTGCAATTGCAGGAACCTCCGCTAAAGCACCCAGGACAGGTGATCATCTCCCATAACACTAGAACTCATGGACATGCAATTGAAGCTGAACACTGGGAAATTCAGGACAGATAAAGAAAATCCTTCTTCACGCAGTGCAGAGTTAAACTGTGGAACTCCCTGCCCCAGGAGACAGGGATGGCCAATAACTTGGATGGCTTTAAAAGAGTAATGGAGGGGGAGAGGGCTCTGTTCTGCCTCTACAGTTGGAGACAGCAAGGTTTCCGAATGCCACTTGCTGGAAACCGCAGGAGGGGAGAGCTGCTCTTGCACTCGGATCCTGCATGATGGTTTCCCTTTGAGGCAACTGGCTGGCCACTGTGAGAACAGGAGGCTGGGCCAGGTGGGCCACGGCCTTGATGTTCTGGCAAAAAGTTGCAACGTCACAGTTGATTGGCTTCGTCTCAAGAACCTGGAAGTTTGACTCAGCTCTTCGTGGAAGGGATCTGAGTCGCTGAGAGGAGCAAGTTGGTTTCTTATCAACAGAGATGCAGTTGAGCCCATCGCAGGAAACCAGTCAGAGGCATGGTATGAAAGCCTCTAATCACGCCCTGGACTCTCAAACTGCGTTCTCGTTTAAAGATGGTTTTGCTCACACGCATCCATTTCTGTTATCTTTCTATGCGAATCATGCAACTGTTTTGGCTAATTGCTTCCCTGAATTGACAGGGATGTTGTTGGGGAGGAACGAAGGGCTGCTGCTGGCTCTGGATTCATCTACAGGATTTTTTTTGGGGGGAATAAAGCACTAGAAAGTGGGGACCAGTGTATTTATCACCTACCCCAAATAACAGTACATGTTTTACGTAGCTGTGTGTTTTTGTAATGTTTTGTTTAAGTTGCCAGTTGTCGCTTCAGTTTTCTGTACACCACTTAGAGATATTTTAAAATATATTAAGAGGTATAGAATAATCAATCAATCAATCAATCAATTACAGGCCCTTCTCCAGATGCCCCCTCTGAGAGTGGTTTGGAGGGTGGCAGCAATGAAGAGGACCTTTTCAGTTTTGACCTTCACCACTCCAGCTCTGCAGCATGGAATGCTCTCCCCAGTGAAGCCTGACTGCTGCCAACATTAACATCCTTTCAGTGATAGGTTCGGACAAATCTCTTTTCCCAGGCTTTTGAGGGATTGTGATAATCATGCTTACAGCTCCTTCTCTCTGTGTGGGCTGGGGAATAATGTTTTATTGTTACATCTGATACATTGCCCAGAGGTGTGGTGCATTAGGTGACTAATAAATTGAAATAATAATGCATCAGTCAACATCAGCATAATCAACATTGGTATTTATGTTTAATGTGCTGCTGCTTATTCAGTTTCCTTCATGGGTGCAGAAACGTAAGGGGACATCTATTTTTTGTGTTTTAGCAGTGGACCTTAATTGGTATATCACATTGTCCTGGCAAAGATCCAAAACCTGTGTATTATCGTCTACACTGTTGTATTCTTGTTTCCATCAATCAACAACAACAACAACAACAACAACAACAACATAAAGTGAAGTTCCTTAAACAAGAATCTTGGGGCTCAAAGTTATAACCTTCAAATCAAGAAATTAAATCAAGAGTTGTTTTTAAATAGCTGGGGAAGGGCAGTGTATAACCTGCCACTTGTTTGGCAAAACCACACAATGAAGAAAAACACCCAGAATAATAGAAATAGAAATGCACACAATAATATAAATTTTCTTTCATAAACATGCTGGCTAGAAACATGCCGCTATTTTAGGTTTTAAATAGCTCATTAAAAGTCTCAGTGATGGCCATAAAATAATTATACTTCTCTCCTGGAGTAATCTTCCTCCTTCCTTTCTGTTACTTTAAAGGTTTAGAATTTGTCCACGGCTCTAACAGGCTTCTATGATTGGGTTAATGCATTTAAAAAGCTTGGCCATAAGTCTGTTAAGACTAGGATGTCCAATGGGGCCTAATAAGTCTGTTGAGACAATACATCTCTTGATATTTTTGCTTGCTGCAGTGAAACTATCTATTGCCCAAATGTGGCACAATCTATAGGTTTTTGAAGTAGACATGTGGTATAAAAATGTACAGAGGTGGTCTGAGGAAATAACCCACAATGTGATGGTGCTGAAAGGAAAGGAAAAAACCAGACACCTTTATGCCATCTGGTGGCTGTTAATTGCATACACTGGTGAAAGGGGTCTATAAAATACATTATCAGCTGCATCACTACAAAACTCGGTGTCGTGACAATGTACAGTATACTTTTTCCTATTACCAATCCCATGACCTGCGGTCAAGGGGAATAATGAAGCCTGTTGCTCATCCATTCACTGTCTTGTCAGATGATTGTTTTCCTTTAGATTGAACCAAGACCAATTTCATGATTTGAGGAAACTTAAGATGCTGAAGGTCAAGACGCAATGGCTAGGATTGCATATGAATCATCATTCCTTTTAATTGCGAACTTGGCTGCTGGAGTGCCTGTCAGATTGGAAATTAAATGGAGCCATTGAAAAAAACAAGATAGCGGTTTATAGGGAACTCAAGGGGTATGCAGAAGACATGGAGGAACAGCCTAAGTACCTGCAAAACTTATTCATGTCTGTGGAGAATGTTGAGGGGCAAAAAAGAAGAATGGAGCTGGTGGGGTGGGAAAGAGAAGAGGAAACTAGCTTGCTCAAGCCCCTAAAAGTTTTGTCTTTGAGGATTTGGAAGATTTTTAAAAACCTTGCAGTATACAGGGATGTTGCAGGAGGAAGGAAAGGCAAAAGGACACATTTCTCGCTTCCAAATCACCAAGTACCCCACCCTCAGGTTCCACGATAGAGCTATAAAATGCTTAGATTCAGGGCTAGCTTTACTAATAAATCTGAATTTGAATATAATAAATTTATCTACGTTAGTATCCCCCACTTGCCATTCACTACCTAAATAACTTATCTGAAATATTTCAGGTGGAATCCAGCCAAAGTTAAAGCACTTCAAAGTCCCATTGGTTTCTGAGATAGAGGACTATATGTCTACACTTAACACCCCAATGGAAACCAATGGGCTGGAATAGCTGCTGGTGCTTTTAATATATATCCCACTCTTCCTTACAAAGGAGTTCAGGGCAGGAAACCACAGGATATAAAGCCCTAAAAATGTATTTAAAACGTCCAAACTAGCAAAGCGCTCTACTTAAAAGGCTTGCTCTGCACCCTGGACTCAGCTATACAGCTGCAATTAAAACGTTTTAAGTGTGTTGTAAAGTGCAATATACAAATGTGACATTAGATGGCGATGGTGAGCTATGGCAAGTTCTGTATATTTTTCTAAACTTTTTTTATATGTGTGTAGATTCCACCCGTTTGTTGACTATACATCATTGTATATATTACTAGAGGGTGCTAGAGGCTGATGTTTGTCAGTCTCCTAATATCAGCTTGCCTTAAGAACTAAGAAGAGCCTTGTTGAATCAGACCAAAAGGTTCATATAGTTCTGAACACTGTCCGTACTGTGCCCAACCAAATGCCTTTAAGAACACACCTCTTTGAAGAGACGAAAATATCCGCCAGAAATAGCAATGCCGAAAGAACACAAAATTACCTGCATATCCTTTTGCGTGTGCTAAAATGGTCATTTTAAATCCACTGCATTGCATAATGGCACCATCTAGTGGGCAGTTCAGTGCAGCTGGTCAGACCCTTTGCTTCCATAGACTTTCACTGCTAATGAGCAAAGGCAGTTTCTCCTTCACTCTCGATTGTGTGGCTGACCGAAATGGGCTTGCTGTGGTTCAGCAGTTGATATACACAATACCAACGAGAAGAATAAATCCTATTCACCCAATGGTCCGGACAAATACATAAGTCTTTAGCACCTTGGGCTGGTGTCATGAACTCAAGCCAGTGGGCACCAGTCTTACTTGGGAGGAGAGGGGCTTCCACAACAGGGATGCAACACCCAAATGCCTGTGCTGTCTTGAAAGTCGTTTTCTAAGAAAAACATCATTTCCTACCCTTTCTCTTCTGTTCTTTTCTTCCAGCTGCACTACAGTCCAGCTTCCCCCTTCCACATACATGCAAAATAGCTGTCTGAGCCAGAAACTCAAGCTGCAAAGGGCTGTGTGGGTGAAGCAATGCAATTTGCATTAGAGGCTGATCCTTCTCAGATCATTTATACAGTACATCACAGTCTGAGATCCCTCACAACTCACTTTCCGAATACTAGGTAGTATGAATGTTTGATCATCAGAACAATCAAGCTTGAATCTGAACACAAGATAAATGTCGACTTTTTTCTTTCTTTCAGCAAACAGAAATCTATTTCCCCTAAATCAACTTCCTCACATTTATTGCTCAACGTTATTCAGACAATACTTACTTAGCAGAACCAAAGCTTTGCAGATGAAAACTAAACCACTTCTCCATTCTTGTTAAAAATGCTGAAGTGCTTAGTGTTTGTGTGTCTCCCTTTAGTATGTGGTATGAAATATTCCTGTTATTAGTGGTGCCTATTTCTACAATGCTGCCCATTTGATAAACCTCACTCAAGGTGTTTTTTCTTCTTTCAGCTCATTCATGTCTACCCAAGCTGGATCACGGGGGTGGTAAGAAAGTTGATCAAAAAGGTAAGTTTCTCCTTCAACTTACAGTAGTGAGATTCAAAGTGCTATACTAGAATAGATGGTATGTTCAACTATATGTGTACTGTATAAGATCAGTAAATCATCCTAGCCTTGGCGCATGTGCAATAATTCTTACTTAGTGCAATAATTCTACTTTATTTCAGTTACTTATACTGTATCTCATTTAAATTGTTTTTTAAACCCACAACAAATAATATCAAAATATAAAAGGCCACAGGGAAGTTGGTGGTAGAATAACCCTGTGGTGGGGGAGAAGACACTGAAGGTCAGTGTTTCTCAACTAGAGGACACCCCCAAAGGAGTGTATGAAGCTATTGGGTGGAGGAGTGTTTCCAAAAATACTATAAGTACAAAAATAAAAGTCACAAAATTTCAATACACTTGCAAATTTAAAAAAAAAGAATTAGGAGAGCTAGGTTTGAAGGGGTGTGGAATATTTATGTTAGCTAAAAGTGGATGTGGGTTTAAAAAGGTTGAGAAACATTTGTTCTGGTGGAGGAAAATGAGGCGGACTGCCTCCCTCCCCCTCTCACCTGAAGTCCATCCCACGAGAAAATTAATGGGGGGCGAGGGGTGGAAAAGTCCGGCCTCAACAGGTCCTGAGGTCTTTCTTCACCTTTCTCTTTTCTGGAAACCTCTTTGTATCAAACACCAATGTGAGCAGAAAATATAGAATCATCTGTTCAAATCTGATGTAAAGTTTTGATTAAGGCTTACAGAAAAGCAGCTTGTCATGTAGGGATTTTCTCTATGTGCTGGGCTTTACAGCTATAGATTGTGACATTGCTGCTGTTAATTTGTAGGATAGTTTTTAATGTATTTTATGGTTATGTATTTCTCTCTTTTTTTCTGTAAACCACTCTCTGAGTATGTCTGTACAAGTGCAGATTATGTCTGAGTATGTCTGTACAAGAGCAGAGGTTATTTTATTAATTCATGGTCTAGTGATATTGATCAGGATGTCTATATGGAACTACCGTGTTCTGCAGGCACTCGATGCCACAACGCAAAAACTAGCTGCTGGTCAGCAGAGCAACAGTGGCCGAGTGCAGCTTCCAATTCAGCACACAGCATATTCTAAGGAGTTGTTTGCGTCTTGACTTCTCATTACAGATGTGCCTGACAATTTCGCTACTCGCTCAGGGTCCAAAGCTGTTTTCAGCATTTGCAGCCATCCAAACGAAACCATCATAGGTGGGAATGTGATCCTAGTGTGCTACTACTCAAAGAATGATTGGCTGCCAATTAACTACACACTTTTCAGAAACCAGATCACGGCTATAGGTTATGCAACAACGTACAGGACAGAAGAAAGGGCTATGTTTAACCTCACAGTCATGTCCACCAGCGATCTGGGTGAATATAAATGTAAAGCTCAAAGATTTAAGGAATCCCAATACAGCCGTGGACTCAACATTACATTAAAAGGTATGTGTATTTCTAATATCAAAAGAGTTCTGGTTTTAGGGTGTGATCTTGAAAAGTGTCAGTTGGGAATCCTCATGGTGTTCTCATCAATTATGAGCCTGCTGTGCTGAGAACTTACAGCTTGTAAGAACCCAAGCACTTGTCATGACAGGTGACATTTGCACTTGAAAAGGCAGTGCACCCAAATTCAAAAAGAAAGACCTCTGCATGCAGGGCCAGAGTCTACATTTGCCGTACAAACATTCATGGGTAAAGAGCAAACTAAAGGTTAAAAGGAAAATGCACTTAAAGACATAAGAATGGGACACACAGCAACAGCAACAGCAACAACAACCTGGGACTAAACATCAGCAAAAACCAGGGATTGCCCAGCAGAGCTTTAAGTGGAATATGGTTTGTATAAGAACAGTCCTCCCTACTGACAGGCTTAAGGATGCACCCATGGTTAAAAAGCATTGGCTTAGGCTAACTTCCTTTCTGTGAACGGCACAGAGTTCTGCTTATGGGGAAATGTAAGTTTCTTCCCCCTTGCAGCCTCCTCACAAATCTGCTCCTAGGAATTGGAGAACTATTTGTAATGGTGTGGTGACTCTACGTGGAAAGTTTCCAGAATGCCCCCTCTTGCACTAATTTGAAACAATCTATAATCTATTTAGTTGCTGTTGTTGTTTCATCAAGTTTTGATTAAGGCTTACGGAGAAGGAGCTTGTCAAGTACTATATATTCCTGCGTATAAGACTACTTTTTAACCCAGGAAAATCTTCTCAAAAGTCGGGGGCCATCTTATACGCCGGGTCGTATTTCTTATATGGCAAGTATATCCCAAACGCTACATTTTAACTGGAAAAGTTGGGGTCGTCTTATACGCCCAGTCGTCTTATACGGCAGAATATACGAGTAGGGATTTTCTCTATGTGCTGGGTTTTACAGCTATATATTGTGACATTGCTGCTGTTAATTTGTAGGATAGGTTTCAATGTATTTCATGGTTACGTATTTCTCTCTCTCTTTTTTGCTGTAAACCACTCTCTGAATGTGTCTGTACAAGCGCAGATTATAAGTGAATTGCTACAATTGCTACCGCTAATACTATCCTGCCCAAGCTTTTGATAACTGGTAAAGACCTCGGGGTTGGTTATGTGCTACACACAAAGATGTATATTAAAGTTCTGACACAGCAGGGATTGTTTTACTTTGGGAAATGTTGATTTATGAGGGGGGATTTGAAGTAGAGCAAATGCACGGGGTGTTCTACCTCTCTTCTCCCCCCCCCCAACGCTTTACAATGTCAACTCCAACTCACTCCTGAAAGCTGATTCTCCCTCTCTGCAGTGCTTTGCCCGTGTGGAAGGGATGAAGGAAGGCTGGGTAGGGTCAGGATTGGAGCAGAGAAGCACAAGCACAGGAAACGTTTGAGAATAGCATTTCCCCTGCTCCCAATCCCCTCACTGCCATTTGGAATTAATGGAATCCACTGCCAGAAGACACTTAGATATCTCCCAGAGGTTATTTTATCAATTCATGGTCTAGTGATATTGATCAGGATGTCTATATGGAACTACCGTGTTCTGCAGCCACTTGATGCCACAACGCAAAAAACAGCTGCTGGTCAGCAAAGCAACAGTGGCCAAGTGCAGCTTCCAATTCAGCACACAGCATATTCTAAGGAGTTGTTTGCGTCTTGACTTCTCATTACAGATGTGTCTGACAATTTCGCTACTCACTCAGGGTCCAAAGCTGTTTTCAGCATTTACAGCCATCCAAACGAAACCATCATAGGCGGGAATGTGATCCTAGTGTGCTACTACTCAAAGAATGATTGGCTGCCAATTAACTACACACTTTTCAGAAACCAGGCCAAGGCTGTAGGCTATGCAACAACATACGGAACAGAAGAAAAGGCTGTGTTTAACCTCACAGTCATGTCCACCAGCGATCTGGGTGAATATAAATGTAAAGCTCAAAGATTTACGGAATCCCAATACAGCCGTGGACTCAACATTACATTAAGAGGTATGTGTGTTTTATAATATCTAGAGAGTTCTGGTTTTAGGGTGTGATCTTGAAAAGTGTCAGTTGGGAATCTCATCAATTATGAGCCTGTCGTGCTGAGAATTTACAGCTTGTAAGAACCCAAGCACTTGTCATGACAGGTGACATTTGCACTTGAAAAGCCAGTGTGCCCAAATTCAAAAAGTAAGACCTCTGCATGCAGGGCCAGAGTCTACATTTGCCATACGAACATCCATGGCTAAAGAACAAACTAAAGGTTTAAAGGAAAATGCACTTAAAGACATAAGAATGGGACACACACACACACAACAACAACAACAACAACCTGGGACTAAACATCAGCAAAAACCAGGGATTGCCCAGCAGCGCTTTGATTGGAATATAACTTGTATAAGAACAATCTAGAATCTATTTAGTTGCTGTTGTTGTTTCTTTTTACTTAAAAATGCATCACATTGGACAAGAACCTCATCCATGTTTACCTAACATCTATATGATTATATTTCTCCCAGTGGCGGAAGAGAAAAAGAACAAAAACTTGGTAGCATACATTGTGGCTCCCTTGCTTTTGTTGCTGTTGCTGCTAGCAGTAAGCACAGCAATTGCACTGTTGATTCTTCCTTGGTGTAAAGCAAGTAAGTATGACTTTGGTTTACCTATACTGTATAAGGATCTCTTTTTGTTTTTTAGACTTCAACTTCTGATATCACACTATTGGCCATCAATCTATCTGCCTACAACACATTTAACAGTCCTGTGCAGGTTTTTCTATTAGGAAATGTTTAAATGTTATAATTAAAGTTTAGTTTTCTTTCCTGTTTTGATTCAGCGGCCAAGGTTTCCAAATTTGTGGTGTGGTCTTGACCCATATTTGACCTGAGGCAGTTTTGAACAGATGCCAAAGTGCCCAATGACCTCTCTGCTTTAGCTACCATCGCTGCAAGAGTGCAAAAAAAAATTGAACTGCACAAACATTTGGAAATAAGCTTGAAATGTTAAGTTCATTAATCTTATTTGAGATGTTAAACGGTTTCAAACGGTTTTTCCAAAGGGAACCAAATGAATTGCTTTCAGATACTTCACTTCTTTAAACAAATCTGTTGTGATTTGGTGCTTTGGTGAAGGCCTTGCACATTTATTCAACCTGGTTTTTAGTCATTTTTGTGTATGCCCACAGAAACCCAAAGTTTCTCATCTAAAAGCCCCACAGCTTCATAATGATTTTTAAGACTGGAAATTAGATTATCAACAATTACATAAAACCATCTGTCTTGAATAGATCCTTTGGATTTCTGTCACTTCGGTTCTGTCATTTCATCATGAATCGATTTCCTCTTCTTAAGGCACCTCTCTGTAATTTTTTTTAATTTAACGTATCTTCTAACAACTTAAATAATGGCTTGGATCTCGATGTTCTAAGAGACCATATTCTCCCGTACAAATGTGCCCAGGGTTTGAGATCTACGTAGGAGGCCTTTCTCTTGGTCCCATCACCCTCGGAGACACGTCGGTGAGGATGCAAGAGAGGGCTTTCTCAGCGTGCTGCTGAGGTATTTGGGGGGGGATTGGGTTCTTGTTTTTATTTTGTTTATATCTTTTGTGGTTTTATATTCTGATTTTGTTCTGTGTGGCTAAGCCCTTCCCTGGCAAGACAAACATATTTCTGTCGAGAAAATTCATGGCGCTCCTAAACCTCCTGCGAGTCTTGTACCCTAGCACATGGTACATACAAATATTAACTTGAGGTTTGAGGGAACAAGCGCTTCGCATTTGGTTTTACACTCACAAAGATGAAAGTTTAAAAAAAACCATGCAGATTTATTCTGGTGTGCTGAGCATACAGGCAAATTAATTCACAATGAAGCATTAGATAATGAAAGAGTAATCTTTCCTTACCTTGAGTAGCGCTGGCGTGGCAACATCTCTGTGCTTCGGCAGAATCCTTATCAGCTTTTCCTCCTAATAAAAGTGCTTGAGCATCTGGCAGCCAGCTTTCACAATGTCACTCAGAACCACACGGTGATTTTGAAACCAAGCCCAGGTTGAATGAACTTCCCTGACCTTTTCTCACTTTTCTGTCGCTCCAGATCACATCTGCACTCCATGTTGTTAACTTCGCCTTAAAACAATGCCAAAACAGATGTAGACTTGTCCCTACGTGTTCTAGGCCAAACAAGAGGCGGCAACATGCATTCTCATGTGATAGCTTCTCTCTGCCGCTGTGGCGTAGTAAAGTCCTTTTTAAGAGAACTGTAGGAAATGTGAACTGGGGCCTAGTCATTCTGGTCTCTGTGCGCCTTAATCCTATTCATAAAGGCCTATAGAAAAATTGGGGTTTAGCAACCTCATAGCCACCACTCTGGTCTGCCAAGATGCCAAAATTCATCTCGTAAAGTATCGCTTGGTTTTTCCGTCTAGGCCCGGGATTTTACCCCTGTTCCTTACCGGTACTTAGAACAGACCTGCTGAAGTTATAGACACAACTAACTTTGGCTCATTCATTTCAGCGGGTCTTTGACTAGAACGTCATTGGAGACAACCCGCCGTCAGTCAAGAGTAGACAACATGGCGCTAGATGGGTCAATGAGCGGACTCGGGATGAGGCAGTTTCCTATGTTCCTATGGGTGTGTCCTGGAGAAAGCCTCGAGACTTGTAAAGATAGGTGTCAAGGGCTGCATTGGCAGCCAAGGCCTGAGGTCCCTCACCCATGTATATAAGTGGTATAGCACATTTGTTTGATTGCTGATAATAAATAATAATAATAATAATAATAATAATAATAATAATAATAATAATAAACTTTTATTTATATCCCACCCTCCCCGGCCGAAGTCGGGCTCAGGGCGGTTAACATTAGATATATTGAAGGAGTGAAAGCCAGTGACCTATCTTGGAACACTGTAAAGACCAGGCAAGAGCCATTTTATATAGCCAGAAAAGCCATTTTATAAAAGCAAGCTAAAAGCTAAAATCTATTTCTCTTTCTCCGGCTTGCAACAGCAGTATCAAAAATAGAATTTTGCAAACGGCAGCAAGCTACTGCGGTTAGGGTATTTTGCAAGCTTTAAGCTATTTATGAGAAATGATCCCCTGACATTTGCCTCAAAACTTAGATGAACCACGATAAGCAAGCAAAGAGCAGGATGTTCAGCTCCCCACAAAACTAGTTAGTTCTCGCTTCTCCAGGATGTGCCCACCACAGGACTCCAGGTGCGACACACTGTTATGAGCTGTCAAGACCACTAACTCTCTTGCGTACATTTCTAAGAAGGGGGCCGTGGTTATCGGAATTAGTTAAGTGTCAGGAAGTTTCTCTCAATAATAAGCCTGCAGCACCATCTAGTGGATAGGGCAGCTTGGAACCAAACAAGGCAACCACCAATTTTCATTGGTTGAGCTTTAATGAATATGCATCAGGAAGTATAAGAACTTGCTAGCCATTGGTTGGGGGGAGGTTACTGGGTTGGAAGAGGGGTTGGGCCTTGCTTGTGCTAAGAGTATAAAAGATGGATCAATTTTTGGTCACAGCATGCATTTTTTCCATTTCTAAATGCATCCAACTTGCTTTGTACAAAACAACTTGAATCTATATAAACTTTCTTGTTAAAAGAATATCGCTGCCTGGCTTTCATTTCTGGTCAATCTCTGAAGTCCTGGAACTTGCTTAACAGCACCTTACATTTCTGGTGCCCCAGGTGACTCGGATCAAAAGGACCTTAAGTCCTTAATAAGACCAGAAGGCAGCTCCCTTGCCCTTTATGGGCAGGGCGGGGCGGCAGCCAACCGGCTAACCAGCTACTCCAACGCGCACCGAAAACCTTTCTTCGGAGGAGAGCGGACGGCACTTGGACCCCCTGCGCCCTGCACCAAAGAGGCAACGGATTGAAGAACCGAGGTTGAGAGGACAGGACAGAAACCAGCCGGCTGGGGGGTGAGTAAAACAAGCCCTAAGGGGGAATAGGAAGACCTCCTTTTAATTAAGGAGAAGGGAGATCCTGATCACATCTCCAGCGTGTTGGTGGTAACAGGGGAAGGATTGTCCCCCTGACAAGCACCCACGCTTAGGAAAAAGGAAGAAAGAGAAAGGGGGGGAACCGGGAGGTTAGAGTGTGGTGCAGCGTCCAGCAAAAGAGGCACCTTTGGTGTGCATGTGTGCTTGACAACCCCAGGGCATTCCCCTGGGGTAGTAGCAACCAGTACCTCGGTTCTCAGCCGGGCGACCGCGTCTGGGCAGGGAAAGTTGCGAACTGAGTCTGTGAGTGCTTGAGTGTGTGAACGCTGCACAGGGCCATACTAAATATGGGAGGGGGAGGCTCAAAGGGTCCAATGACCCCCCTTCAATGCATGCTGAACAACTTCGATAAGGGCTTCTCCGGTGACTATGGCATAGAAATGACACCAGAACGCTTACGGAACTTGTGTGAATTAGACTGGCCAACGCAAGGCACCGGGTGGCCCTCAGAGGGGAGTTTTGATAGGTACCTGGTCGGACGTTTGTGGGCCAACATCATCAAGGACAAGGGAGGTCATCCCGATCAGATACCGTTTGTGGACAGTTGGCTGAACGTCATAATAGAAGACCCCCCTTGGCTGAAGAAATGCAAGACTGACCAATGCAAGGTCATGGCCCTCGGGAATGAAATTAGAGGAGGACAAGTAGGAAAATGTCTTAAGAAGCCCATCTACCAGGGACCAGAGGCAGAAGTCCTCGCTCCACCCCCATATGTTCCAAGTGCCGTGGTGGCCCCACTGGGAGACCAGGGACAAGCACCCCATGTCCCCAACGCTCCACCGCTGCCCCAATATGTGGCCCCAGGAGCCGAAGCAGGAGGCGGGGTGCCCTCAGCCAGCCCAGAAAGCAAAGGGACAGAGCCTACTGAACAGGTTCTGGAGGAATTATACCCCAATCTTAAAGAATTGAGGGAGAAAATGAGTAGGTGCCGGTCCTCCACCACCATGTATCGGAAGGCTGAAGAGGCTTATCGCAACGGGCGAAATAAGGCATTGGGGGACTACATAAAGCGGTCCAGGTCCACCGCAGAGGCAGGAGCAGCAGTCCTGACACCCCTTCGCGTAGTCTGGGACAATCCACCACCGGCACCCCCTGCAGTTCAGGGAGGACAAGGCGGTGCACAAGTTGACCCTCCACGTAGGACATTCACCCTCCAGTACGTCCCCTTCACCACCACCGATTTGATGAATTGGAAGACCCACACCCCTGCATTTGCTGAGAAACCCCAGGCAATGGTGGACTTGCTGTCCTCCATATTTGCAGCCCATGAACCTACCTGGCCAGACTGTCAGCAGCTGCTGAGCACCCTTTTTACTTCAGAGGAGAGGAGACGAATTAATTCACAGGCATGTGAACATCTAAAAGATCAACAGGTGGCCGAACGGGACTGGCCTGGCCGCTATCCCCTGACCGACCCACATTGGGACCCAAATGTCCCAGACCAGCGCACTGCCCTGACAACCTACCGAGAAATTCTCCTGCATGGCGTTCGTAGGGCAGCTAGAAAACCAACAGACTTGTCTAAAGTCTCGACTGTAACACAGAAACCAGATGAAAGTCCCGGTGATTTTCTTGAGCGCCTGATGGAAGCCTATAGAATTTGGACCCCTTTCGACCCTGAAGACGCTGCACATGAGTTAATGGTGAACGCCTCCTTCATAGGACAGTGTGCAAAGGACATCAGAACAAAGATCCAGAAACAGGCCGGGTTCCAAGGCATGTCTAGATCCCAAATCATGGCCATTGCCCAAAAGGTGTTTGAACAGAGGGGAGATGTGGAGAAGAGAGAGAAAAAGCAGTGGATGAAGGAAAAGGCAGCGGTGATAGCCGCGGCAATGGCTCACACCCCAGTGACCCGGGAGGTGCGCCGCAACAACTCAGAAACCCGTGGCCGAGGGGGCGGAAGAGGTCAAGCCTTAGGAAGAAACCAGTGTGCGGTGTGCAAGCGGGAAGGGCACTGGAAGGCCGAATGTCCCCAGAATCAGCCAGGAAGAAGGGGAGAAGACAGAGGACGAGACCGCCGTGGCAGAATAGTGGAAGGAAGATACGCCAGAGGACCGGACAGGACAGACCTTGTGGGCCTGGCAGCCATGGGAGAATACCAAGACTAGGACGGACCGGGTTCCTCCTTTGTAGGCACTCAGCAAGCCTTTTTAGGTTCCCAATCGGAACCCATGGTCCAGATTAAATTAGGGAACCGACTCATGGACTTTATGATAGACACCGGAGCTCAATATTCAGTGGTCACCACTCCCCTCCAACGGGAAAGCCACAGAACAGTGAGCATAGTGGGAGCAACTGGCAACCACTCAAGAAAACCTTTTCTACAACCCTTGGACTGTCAGATCGGGGGGCGACACCTGACCCACCAGTTCTTGTACATACCTGAGTGTCCCGTACCCTTATTGGGTAGAGATGTCCTCTCCAAACTACAGGCTCAAATTACCTTCACCCCCAAAGGACCAGAATTGAAGTTGCCCCCACAGGCAAGCGGCATAATGTCGGTCACGGTGCCCAGAGAGCACTCATGGGAACTTCTGGCAGCCTTAACCACCGAAACCCAGCAAGCCGTCCCCAATGACCAGATCCCTAAAAATCTTCAAGCGCCACCGGGTGTCTGGGCTGAGGACAATCCCCCAGGATTAGCCATCAATATACCACCTATCATAGTCAAATTGAAGCCTTTTGCAACCCCCGTCTCTGTTAAACAATATCCCCTACCACGCCAAGCAGTGGAAGGTATACAGAAGCATCTAGACCGCCTGCTCCACTATGGGCTACTCAAACCTTGCCAATCTGAATGGAATACCCCTTTACTTCCGGTCAAAAAGCCCCAGACCAATGACTATCGTCCGGCACAGGATTTGAGGGTCGTCAACCAAGCCACAGAGACCCTCCACCCCAACGTGCCCAACCCATATACTTTACTAAGCCTCATCCCGCCTGAAGCTACCTTCTTCACCGTGCTGGACCTCAAGGACGCCTTCTTCTGTTGTCGGTTGGCTCCCCAAAGCCAGCCACTCTTTGCCTTCCAGTGGGAGGACCCACTGACCGGTACGAAGGGACAGCTTACGTGGACGAGACTTCCGCAAGGCTTTAAGAACTCGCCCACTCTTTTTGGAACGGCATTGGCACAGGACTTAGCAAAGTACCCCTCAGTACCTGGCCAAAAGGTTGTCTTGCAGTACGTTGATGATATAATCCTGGCGGCAGTAGACTACGAGACCTGCGCAGAGGGTACCGAGGAACTTCTCCACTTGCTGTGGGAAGCTGGCTACAAAGTGTCCCGGAAAAAGGCTCAATTGTGTCAAAAAGAAGTCAAATATTTAGGTTTTAATGTGTCACACCAGCAGAGGTCACTGCGACCTGAAAGAAAGGAAGCTATTTGCTGCATGAAGGAACCTACCACCAGAAAACAGCTGCGGGGATTCCTCGGAGCGGCAGGTTTTTGCAGAATCTGGATCCCAGGCTTCAGTGTCTTAGCAAAACCCCTGAACGAGAGTACCAGAGGCGGGGAAAGGGACCCTTTCGAGTGGGGACCAGCCCAGCAAGCAGCTTTTGAAACTCTTAAGCAATGTCTGATGGCGGCCCCAGCCCTGGGTCTGCCCAATCCCGGGAAAGCATTCCAACTTTATGTGCATGAACAAAGCGGCGTCGCTGCCGGAGTATTAACACAGAAGTTAGGAAGTTGGAATCGCCCTGTCGCCTACCTCTCCAAACAACTGGATCCCACGGCCAAAGGCTGGCCACCCTGTCTGCGAGCTGTTGCTGCAACAGCAACCCTGGTGGCAGAAGCCGATAAGTTCACCTTCGGCCAGGAGATGTATGTGAATGTTCCCCATGCAGTTCTCACCCTCATGGAATATAAAGGGAACTATTGGCTGACCAACCCTCGCATGGCCAAGTACCAAGGACTTTTGTGTGAAAATCCCAGGATACATTTAAGGGTTGTCAACACCCTTAACCCGGCCACTCTACTGCCATTGCCTGACACCGAGGACACGGAGCACCATGATTGCCTCCAAGTGATGGATGAGGTTTACTCCAGCAGACCAGATTTGAAGGATGAGCCAATGAAGAATCCCGATGTAGTGTATTACACGGATGGCAGCAGCTTCATCCTAGACGGCATCCGAAAGGCAGGATATGCGGTGGTAACTAATGAGGAAGTAGTGGAAGCTGAACCATTGTCCCCTGGTACCTCTGCCCAGAAAGCCGAGCTGATTGGACTGACCAGGGCCCTGCAATTGGCAGCTGGATGCAAGGCTAACATCTACACAGATTCCAAATACGCCTTCTTGACCCTGCATGCGCATGGAGCCCTGTGGAAAGAACGAGGCCTGATTGGGGCCCACGGGCAACCCCTGAAATATGGGCCTGAAGTTGAGACGCTACTGGAAGCCGTATGGGGCCCCGAGGAGATTGCTGTGATGCATTGCAAAGGCCATGGGAGAGGACGGGACATGGTCACCAGAGGCAACCGAAAGGCAGACGCCGCCGCCCGTGCAGCAGCTCTGAAACCTCTACCAGCGGTCACCGCAGCCCTCATACCAGACCTCACTCCAGACGATGTGGAACCACATTACACCCCAGATGAAGAGCAGTGGGCACGCCAGGAAGGAGCCAGAGTCCAGAAGGGATGGTTCCTTCTACCAGACAACCGTGTTTTTGTGCCCCACCAACTTGCCAGCATCATTGTGAAAAATCATCATGAGTCCACCCATTTCGGAGGTCCGGCAGCTAGGGAACACCTTGGGAGAATACTCTACATCCCCAATTTATCCCAACTGACTGCTGCTATCTCCCAGAGGTGCATCCTGTGTGCCAAAAACAACCCCAGGCAAGGCCTTCTACCTCCACCAGGCGTGCAACACGTGGGCTACACACCTATGGAAAGCTTGATTGTGGACTTTACTGAATTACCCCAGGCAAGGGGAATCAAATACTTGCTTGTGTTCGTCTGCACGCTGACTGGCTGGGCAGAAGCTTATCCCACCAGGACTGAGAAAGCCCGGGAGGTGACCAAGAAACTGCTACATGAACTCATTCCCAGATTTGGCCTCCCCCGGAGTATTGGCAGTGACAACGGCCCAGCCTTCATTGATAAGGTGGTGCAAGAAGTGTGCAAGGCGCTGCAGATAGACTGGAAGCTACACACAGCCTACAGACCTCAAAGTTCGGGAAAAACTGAGAGAATGAATCGCACCCTGAAGAACCATTTGGCTAAGCTGACCCAGGAGACAGGCCTAGCCTGGCCAGATGTCTTACCTATTGCCTTGTTCCGCATCCGGTGTGCTCCAACCAAGAGACTAAAGCTCTCACCCTTTGAACTCTTGTATGGCCGACCACCCCCTTTCGTCCGTGACATCCCCGCAAGTTTGGGCCGGGTGGGAGATCACATCACCCAGGAACAAGTGCAATCCCTGTCCCGTGTTTTTGCTTCTCTTTCCAGGTACTCCCTCGAGCGTACACCGTGCAGTCTCGCTGAGCCGGTCCACCAGTTCCAGCCGGGCGACAGCGTTTGGGTGAAGGAGTGGAAGCACGATCCCCTCATCCCCAAGTGGCGAGGCCCATATACCGTCCTTCTCTCCACTCCAACTGCGGTGAAAGTGGCCGAGGTGATTCCCTGGGTGCATCACACGCGTCTGAAGAAGTCAGAGGGTGTTTGGACTTGCAAAGGCAACCCGGCTGACCCTCTGAAACTGACTCTCTCCAAGAACCCCTGTGTCTGACGCTACCGGGAGAGCGTTGGGCCACGGGCACCGAGATCCTGCGGCTGATCAGCACAAGGACTTTTCCTCTTTCTACTTTTCCTCTATTCTGTATTGATTTGTTCTATGTCCTATTGGTCTGCCCCCACCGGGCCATACCAACCTCACTGGCCTGCTGACCTCTGCTACGACTGGTTTGTCTTGCCGGTGGTGAGGGACGGCGTGCTCATTGGCTATTGGGAACAGGGATCTAACGCAGCTAAGGTAGTAAAACACCCCACGTCCCCACTGTGGCTCCTCTACCACAACACTGCCCAGCGTGCGTGGGTGTTGCTCCTGCGGGAAGTTGCAGAGACGGTCGAAATCTATCGAGTTCTGGACCGCTCTTGCTGTTGTGGGGGGGTAACCAACTGTCCATCGGGGGGTAGAGCTGTGTACCAACCCCACTTAATAGACCAGGCCCTAATCTTGGTCCAGGTGCTGCATGGGAGGGAGCTTGAATCAGGTGCACATTGAAATTGCTGAACAGGTGCCAGTAAATCCGGCAGCTCCACCTGTGACTGTTGTAGTGGCTCGCACCTCCCAGAATTCCAAAACAACACCTGCGCTTGTAGGCCTGGTGACTCCACACCTAATACCCTTGGATGTGGCAGGGTATTCTTGTGGCTGCATAAGAGTGGCCACCCCAGGGTTTCAACCCCCATACGCCCTAGTCAGGGGCCACATAGGTGACCGCCACCCAGTGGGTCCGGCAGGAAGACAGACAGGGCTCCTAGCTCCAGAAGAATCCAGACCCTGGTACAGACCCTGGTATGCCGACGGCCCCGAAATAGCGGAGATCCTGGACCTTGCATACCTTCAGGCCCAGGCTGGACTCCGGCGGTGGTATCTAGGCAATTAGAGGCAGGGACCTCCTCCTATGCAGAGGCGCCCTTCACCCTCAGACCCCTACCAAGAGGACTGGTCGGAGCTGCAGTGCTATAAGTGGTTTGTCCGACCAGTGATCCGAAGGGGCGTCTTCCTCTGCGCAGGAAGCTTAAGGTGTGGCCACCATAGCTACGTCCTATTCCAACACCCCTGCCTTCCTTTGTGGCTGGTTTACAGAGCCACTGAGGCTCAGGGATGGGCTCATAGCCCCTTCATCCTCATCCGGAGAGTAGGTCCAGCATTTGAACTGTATAGAATTTACTGCCACCTCTACAGCTACCGAGGCTTTGCGGTGTATCAGTCCCAACTTAGTGAGGGAGCCGAACAGTGGTGTCCACGGATGGTCACTTTTCCCTTTATTAAGTGGGAACAATTCGTTTGTCGACGCTGTTCACGCCCCAGTAGGACCGGAGGTTAGAGTCCCACATGCCCTTGCCCTGGTGGACCCCCATCCCTCTGGGTTGTGGTATTACCTCGTTTGTGCTATTTCTGTGTTGCTGGTACAGCCATTTGTTCTGGGGCATCAGACATCCCTCTGATCAGGATGAGGAATCCGATCATACCCTGCCTCCTGATTGTTCTCACCTCCCAGACTGCCACAGGGTGGAGGGAGAACACCTTCCTGAATCTGACCTCTGCTGTAGCAAAAGCCCTGAACCGGTCAGAATGCTGGGTATGTGTGCATGTGCCTATGCACCTAGGACAGGGAATTCCACTAATAGGAGTTCCCCTTTTTATGAACAAGAGTCAGTTTCATGATTTGATGGCCACTCGCCAACGTCTGGGCACCAGATACACCAGATACGTGGTCCCCCAACACCACATCTGGCGTATTGACAGGGTCGAAGAGGGAGGCCCCTGCATCCATAGGGAGATTCCACCCCTCTCGTACGTCTCGGAATGGACCAGACGGACCTATGCATATGCCCAAGATCCTCTCCCGGAAGGGAAATTTGTGGGCAACTACTCGGGGTGCACCAGTCTACACAACTACACCAGACCCCCCCCCATAGACCCAGTGACAGGGTCGACTAACCCATGGGTAACAAACCCATGGACGTTTGCCTGGTCGGTTCCGGGGAAGAGAGAGGGCTGGTTTTGGCTGTGTGACCACACTGCTTACAAGACATTGCCTGCTAATTGGTATGGAACCTGCACCTTGGGTACCCTGGCCCCGGGGCTCACAATCCACGACACCCTCCCAGGAAGAGAACGCACTCGCTTTCGTAGAGCAAGGAACCCCTATACAGGTAACCCCCTGGTGGTCAGGAAAACCAAATTCCACTCAGGCGTTAGAGCCTTCCTACCCTGGCTTGGGGTTGCTGAACTAGAACGAGCACTGGTCAATGTCTCAGCATCGCTGGAACTCTTCGCCAATTCCACTGCTGATGCTTTAACCACCCTTCAGGGGGAGGTAGAACAGATGGCCTTGATGGCCAACTCTACGGCTGATGCCTTACTGGCCCTTCAGCTAGAGGTCAGACAGATGGCCACAACCTCTCTGCAGAACAGGATGGCTTTAGACTACCTACTGGCCAGCCAGGGAGGGGTATGTGCCCTCCTTAACTCTTCCTGTTGTGTGTACATCAATCAGGACCAGCGGGTGGTCACCGATATTGGAAGGATTAGGAAGTTAGCAAATGTGTACAACCAGAGCACCCGGGTGCAGGGTGATGTTCAAAACATAAAAAAACAGGCTGATCTGTACCACAAAGTTAGCCTAGATGGTGAAGGGCTCCCCAGTGTATGGAGTTGGCTTACTTCCTGGCTCCCAGGGTGGTCATGGTTAAAAGAGATTCTGCTCGTTGTATTGGTTTTCTTTATTATTGTCTTAGCCTTATCATGCATTGTGCCTTGCCTTATTCAGATTGTACGCCGAATGGTAAGCCGCTCAGTTAATGCAGCTACACGTACTCGTGTCCTGGCTCTCTATGATCTGGTACCTAGAGGTTCATCAAGCGAAGATGCAGAACCATAAATGGTTAGCATTTCGTGATGAAAAGGGGGGAATGAAGGAGTGAAAGCCAGTGACCTATCTTGGAACACTGTAAAGACCAGGCAAGAGCCATTTTATATAGCCAGAAAAGCCATTTTATAAAAGCAAGCTAAAAGCTAAAATCTATTTCTCTTTCTCCGGCTTGCAACAGCAGTATCAAAAATAGAATTTTGCAAACGGCAGCAAGCTACTGCGGTTAGGGTATTTTGCAAGCTTTAAGCTATTTATGAGAAATGATCCCCTGACATTTGCCTCAAAACTTAGATGAACCACGATAAGCAAGCAAAGAGCAGGATGTTCAGCTCCCCACAAAACTAGTTAGTTCTCGCTTCTCCAGGATGTGCCCACCACAGGACTCCAGGTGCGACACACTGTTATGAGCTGTCAAGACCACTAACTCTCTTGCGTACATTTCTAAGAAGGGGGCCGTGGTTATCGGAATTAGTTAAGTGTCAGGAAGTTTCTCTCAATAATAAGCCTGCAGCACCATCTAGTGGATAGGGCAGCTTGGAACCAAACAAGGCAACCACCAATTTTCATTGGTTGAGCTTTAATGAATATGCATCAGGAAGTATAAGAACTTGCTAGCCATTGGTTGGGGGGAGGTTACTGGGTTGGAAGAGGGGTTGGGCCTTGCTTGTGCTAAGAGTATAAAAGATGGATCAATTTTTGGTCACAGCATGCATTTTTTCCATTTCTAAATGCATCCAACTTGCTTTGTACAAAACAACTTGAATCTATATAAACTTTCTTGTTAAAAGAATATCGCTGCCTGGCTTTCATTTCTGGTCAATCTCTGAAGTCCTGGAACTTGCTTAACAGCACCTTACATTTCAACATTAGTATAAAATCAAACAATAATTAAATTACCTCCTAAAAACAGGTCAAATCAAATTAAAGTCTAATTAGATGGCTTTCCGGAGGGTTAGGGTAGGGAACAGTAAGCGCTCATCGGCCCAACTGTTTAGGCTGATCTTATATGGATGGGCCTGTGAGAATGCTGGGAGGCCTCTTTCATATTAGTTCTTATACAAAAAGAAAAGGGGAGTCAGGCTGAACCCTGACCAAAGGCATGGCAGAACAACTCCTGTCTTGCAGGCCCTGCAGAAAGATGTCAAATCCCACAGGGCCCTGATCTCTTGTGGCAGAACGTTCCACCAGGCCGGGGCTAAGGCCAAAAAGGCCCTGGCCTTGGTTGAGGCCAGCCTAATCTCTCTGAAATGGTTCCTGTATTTAGAGCAAGGGCAGGGAACCTTTTGTTGTAGGCCTCATCCCTTGAGGGAAACCTGTCAGGGTGGCATGCTGGTGGTGGGCAGGGCCTGTGGAGATTGGGCTATTATTTCTTACTGCCACCCCCTTTCCCTCTCTCTGCATCTCCCTTTCTACCACCCATCAGTCCCTCCTTGAACTAGGGGAGGGACAACCGTGGCAAGAACATGCAAGCTTCATAGGGCTTTCCCCCACTTCATCCTTCAATTGCTCAGTCCGTTTCAGACCATGCACATTATTTTGTCCATGTCTCTCTGGGCTCCCCCAACTGCATTACATTTGACCCAAGTTCATCACCCCTGACCTAGAGCCAAGAGAAGAGGATGCTTCATAGGGGAAAGCAAGGCCTTGCTTATCAGAAACACATTTTAACCCTATCACTGTATTTTGCTTTTATTTCACAGGAAAACAGAGTACAGGCAGCAAACCAACTGTTGTCGTTTCAGCCCGTCACCCAAGCAGTGACAACGGTGACGTTTATGATACTGGTAAAGACCAAACAATTCCATACCCTCCCAACATTTCCCCGATGAAAATAGGGACATCCCATTCCGTAATGATAATTTTACTATTTATACCCCCACACATCTGACTGGGTTGACCCAGCCACTGTGGAAAGCAAGACAAAGTATCGTATTGAAAGAAACAAGATTTGGTTCAAGGAATTCTGGCTCTATATGGCAAGGGGAATGAATATTTTACCAATCCTTTGTTGTAACATTGCCACAAGGGGTAGGGGGGTGGAAACACACACAACAAATCTTTTAGGCACATGTAATAAAGGAGATTATAGCTCATACGGAAGCAGTACATGATATATACTGCATTGAGACCCTGTAGTGTGTAGAATGACATGTGCCAATGGGCCAAACCATATAGCCAGTTGACTACCAGGAGCTTGTGCAAAGAGCTTTGAAAGCTGGCTGAGAAGAGAATAGAAAACAGGGCTGAAAAGAGTTGCAATAGGCCTAGTGCTAAAATCATAAGGCTCAATAACAGGAGAGCCTGGAGATTTACAGTATGTAAATTTGTACCTCCCTGTGTTCCAAAGCCTCAAGGTGGTTATTTTATGAGGGGCATTCACGGCAACTACAGGTACCTTTTCTCATCTACATGGAACATATTTATGAAAAGGGCCAAGAATAAGGAACTCTTTCATTTGAAGGAGCAAATGCAAAGAACGGACAAACCCAAACTCTAATAACTCTTTCCTGAAAAGGGATATATAGAAAAGCAATTTTAGCACTTCCAGAAGCTACAAAATATGCCCAGTTTCATTCCTATCAATCATTAAAAACTCAACCTGGGAACCATACAATTGAGAATTGTATTTAGTATTTCCCTGCATCTTAACAGAGATTCAGTTTTGTTAAATAGTCTCATTTCAGACATCACATTCCTGACCTTTCAAGACCATGGATTTTAGGATGAAGAATATAATTTCTGATTTGAGGCATAAAATATAAAAGATTGATCTGTTTTTGCAGGCCAGAAATGCCAGTTAACTCATCTTTTCACTTATTCTTTCTTGCATTCTATTCAGTATATGAAGAAAATGAGTATTGCAATGTGAAACTTAACACCAAGAAGGAAGACAACAGAAATGGTAAAGTCTATCTTGAATTCCCTAAATAAAACAATGCTAGGTTGAATACAGGTTTGCCCTCCTGAGTTGGACAATCCTACTAAAAGCAAACTATATACCGTATTAGGGTATGTGTACTAGAGAGTTATACTAAACAAAGAAAGAAATGAAACAGGACTACCAGCATGCAGCTCATGCGCATTATGGTTAAAAATAATGTCCAAACTCAACCAATATGAGAAAATTTCCAAAACTCCATGAACTTTCATTTCAAAAAAAAAATATTAAAAGGACAAAACATTTAGTTTTGTTTAGAACCTTTAAGAAATGATGATATATTGAAACACAGTAATAGCCCCCACCGTGCAATATTAGTGGTACTGAAAATATTTATTAAGCTTCATTTCAGTTTGGAAACCAGTTTTATGACTCATTACAACCGTTAGTGAGCCCACAATATATATATATATATATATATATGATTTTTTGGAATTACCCCAAAATACCTTACCTCAAAGCAGTAATGGGGAACCTATGCCCTCCAGATGTTGATGGACTAACTACCACCACCCCTGACCACTGGCAATGCTGGCTGTGGCTAATGAGATTTGTAGTCCAACATCTGGAGAGCCACAGGTTCCCCATCCCTGTCCTAAATAAGCAGTCTAAGGCTGCAGTCTCATGTTGTGAATGTCCTATTTAACTCAGTGGGATTTACTTCCTAGGAGAGAAAGAATTGAACTGAGATATTTTTTAATTAACATGGTACAGTACTCCAAATTTTTACTCAATGCATCCTTTGCTACTTTACGGTGAGTTCTACAAACAGGCTGGGCTACTGTGACATTGAGGAACATTCATATTCTTGCACTTCATGTTTGTTTGTGGAGAGCTTTACTTTATACTAACACAGCCGTTATATTGTTAAGATTGTTAATGACTGCTGCAAACTGGTATCTCACAAGATGCAGCATTCTGTTTACGAGTTCCTAAGGAATTCTGGACCTACTAAAAAAGCAACATTTCACATAAAAGAAATTGAGCATTTATAAATAGGCACTGCCCCTGCAAATAGGTAGGAGAAAATTCACATAAAAATGTATTTTAGACACATATTACAAATAACTTTACAGCTGATATTATAGCAAAAATGTCTTTTAAAAATGCAAACACTTGAAGATACAAGTTGCTATCCACAGCTGACACCAAAATTAGTGGAGAATGCGCATGGCAAGTACTATTGGATTGCACCCTACATTTTGCAAGTTTAGATGGGAAGACACGGAAAGTGCCCCACTGAAACCTGTAACTATGCTCCTTCCCTGGATTACCACATGAATATGACGCTACCTGTAATAAGTTATGGAATGGCAAGATATACCAACATGGAAATTGATATGACTAAGGTTATGTACACATTATGCCTTTAAAGCATATTCAAAGCACTTTTGCTCCCTCAAACAGTTCTGGGCACTGCAATTTGTTAAGGGTTGCTGGGAATGGAAACTCTGGGAGGTAAACTACAGTGCTCAGAATTACTTGATGTAATTATTGTGCTTCAAATATATAGTGTGTACACAGCCTTTTTTAAAGTTAAGTTCATTTCTTATTTATTCTAGTGATCCTTGGTGGGGATAGTACTGTGCACTATGCAGAAGTTGTCATCCGAAGATAAAAAGGTACATTTCCTTCCTCATTATTCACAAGCAACCGGGTTTTTTCAGATTCTCTTATTATGTCCATTTTGATCATGTCTCTGCCTGCAGAGGGTAGGCCCAAATCTTTAATTTACTTACTATTTGTGATGTGTTGAAGATAGTACCCTTTTTTCTCTTAAATGCTTGATAGCCAATTTTCAGCCACTGTAATTTCCAAAGCTTGGTTCAGACAAAAGCAAGACTTGGGTCTCATTTTGTCGCCGTCCCCCCAAACACTCTACTACTTCCTTCTATATTACAGACCACCAGAACCAAGCTATGATTTACAAATGTGGTTTGGAGGACATGCACAAACCATAATTTGGATGCAAAAGAGAGGGATTCAGAACATGCAACGGGAGGAGGAAGCTTATAAAACTGAAGCTCGAGCATTATATCCAAAAATAGTTTCTAGTGATTTGCAACGCCTTGAGGAAAAAATATGGGGTGTAAGAAGGAACCACAAACCAAAAGACATACTACTATGAGTGTAGAAACAGCAGCCAAACCTTCATTTTTCAATAATCCTTTCATATAATATATATTGCACACAATATTTTTTTTGAAGTCACTGCCTTACCCCCCCCCCCGCCATTCCACCTAATCTCATAAGAATTGTTTTTCACATATTGATTAGATTACCCAACCAGCAGGAAGCTGTCAATTGTTCATCTAACTCTGACTGTTTCCGAGTAGCTTTAGAATATTCATCAACAAAGCCCATGTCCCTGTTTGTTTGTCTTTACAGGACTCTAGTCTGATACAAGTTGTCTCAAGATACTGCAGCCAAAATGACACAGCAGATCTAGAACCTTTCCTTTACCTTTTGAAAAGTTCAATATTACCTGCTTGCACCTGCTACATGTCTCCAACCTGATGTTCAGCATTTATTCAAACTGACACAGCAGCAATCAAGGAAGTGGAAAACAACAACCTCACTTCATTTGTTCAAAGTCTTCCTCTCCACCCCACCCCCCAAATTAAATTACAATAGGGAATGATTTTGCATATGAACCTGAGACACTTAAAGCATATATAAATGGCATTCCCATAAACTGGAATATACGTTAGCTTATGTTGGAAATGGAAGCAGAATTTGGCTAACTAGGATGGGTCCATGTTCAGATGACAGTTGTTCCACTGCACAAAAGTCATCCATGCCTATTTCTACTATAGAAAAAGACAAAATTATTGATCAACAGTACACCAATTACTTTCAGATGAAGATGTTGCTATGTTGTGATAAAATTAAGATCTCCTGGGGTCTGGAAGGCTCCAAACTGCTAGTTATCAAAGGATCATATCTTTGCTTGTCCTCTGCTTCTTACTTTAGATAATGTTCTGCAATGTTACTATGAACTGAAAGCTGCGGCTTTCCATTTGCATGGTTTTGCCTCATCTTATCACATGATGAAAGAGCCCCCTAGCGAACAGAACAATGTATCAGAAAAAGAAGTCCATTTTCCTGACTTTTGTTAGCTACAACCAGGGAAAAGATCCATTCAGCCAGGAAGGAGAGAATTTGTCTTTATTGTAAGCTCAGATGTTTTTAGCTGCTGAAATGTACTTGGTTAAGAAGTCCTTTAATCGGGATATGTGCATCATTTCCTTCATTGTGGTATCTCTGTTCCTTAGCTGGACCACACCATTCTCTAGTGTGGTATCACTGACAAGGATTGTGAAGAGGATACTCATTTCATCATACCTGCAAACAAAAAAACAAGCCTGTGGAACTGGTGCTCTTGTTGTATTCAGTAGCAGTATGACAAATTGTATTAGGGGAAGCACACTGAAATAATCCGCTAGGCGTTCTGTACTTTAAAAACCAGCACTTTCCAAGAGTTTGCGGTTTCCAAAAATAACTTACAGAAATATTGCTATAAAGCAGGCATGCCCAAACTGCGGTCCTCCAGATGTTTTGGGCTACAACTCCCATGATCCCTAGCTAACAGGACCAGTGGTCAGAGATGATGGGAATTGTAGTCCAAAACATCTGGAGGGCCGAAGTTTGGGGATGCCTGCTATAAGGCATTCACTTCTCCTTGGGGGGAAGGGTTTGTTTACTAACTGACCTGTTGAAAAGATTTTCAGGGTTCAATGTTGCCATTGTTAACCCAAGACCAATTTCATTCCAAGTGAGTCACTCAGTCCTGCAGCAGGTGAAGGTAATGTAGAGGTGCAATTTGCCCACTGTCTCTAAGACAAGATGATGAGGGGCAAACTGCACAGGGCCCCTTCTTTCCCAGCCACTATTTACTATCCTGTGCATCTCCCACAGGCCGCCACCCTGCTATCCCTGGACTTTTAAGGATACGGTACAACAGAGAGCATAAACAGCCTTGGTATTCCCATATCTTGTTTCCCCAAACTGACAACAGCAATAGAATTCTATACCAATTTGTGAAACAGTGTAGAAGCCACAAAACAGTTTAGGGCTACAGCATGTTGGTGGGAGAAGGGCTGTGGAAGTGTGATGATCCACTGCAAAAGTATTTGCAATGCTAAGATAATAATAATAAAAAAGAATTTCTCAAAAGCAGTTCAGGGTTTTTTTTAAAAGGCAAGCAAGGCAATGTACTGAGTATATTGTAACAAATTATTATTAAAATATGGCAGTGAGTCAACCTTGGTCACACTTGTCGGAAGACCTCCACTAGGGTTGCCATGTTTCAAAAAGTGAAAATCCGGACACAAAGGTTGTTGGCCTCGTTTGGCTAAAAATAAAAATGAGTTTTTGAGCTAATCTTAATGGAATTTGTCAAAATCTATACTTTCAGCGATTTCTGTCCAGGCACTGTTTACAAGGGCAGAATACCATTATGTCCGGGAAATTCCGGACGTATGGCAACCCTAACCTCTGCAAAGACTGGGACAGTGGGAGCGGGACCTTGCTCCTGCTTTTTAATCTCTCTTCAGCTTTTGAAACTATTGGCCATGGTATCCTCCTGTACTGGCTCTGGGAAATGGGAATTGGAGGTGCTGTGTTACTGTTGTTCTGGTCCTACCTCTGGGCAGAGTCCAGAGAGCAGCATTGGAAGAGTGCTTTTTGGCTGCCTAGTGGTTACATTATGGAGTGCTGCAGAGTACTCTCTTATCGCTAATGCTACTTAATAGCTATAAGAAGCTGCTGGAAGTGGTCATTAAAAGTTTTGGGGGAGGGAGCGATCAGCACTATTTCTCCATAACATCTGAATCAGGAGAGGCTATGTGGTCTCTAGACCAGTGCCTGGATTTTATATCACAGCTTTACCCCCACGTTGGGCAAAATATTCCTGCATTGCAGGGGGTTGGAATGGATGGCCTTTGTGGTCTCTTCTAGCTCTACAGCTCTAAGATTCCATGTTTCTTACTTTGCAAAAAGCTGCTCCAGTGACGACTGCACGGTTTCAAGATATCCAGGCCAAACAGAAATACCATTTTCTAATAATTCATTGAACAATCCCTTGCACACCTACGAGAAGGAAACACTGTCAGAGATTGGAATGTTAAACTGGAAAACAAACATACCTTTTTAATTATAATAAATTGACAGCATTAATGATGTAAAAACATTCAAGATACATTTAGGAGGAGAAAGAACCAAAAAAGAAATCACCTAATGCCAACAATTTAACCTTGGTTCATTTACCTCAAATATATTTGACATTTCCTTGTTTTTGGCAACAGAAATTAACTTAGGAATCGGTGAAAATATTGTTCCTCTTTATTTTGTATATAGTTACTTTGCTTCCTAAGCAATTAATGCTAATCCCTAGGATCATCAGTTTGAGAAGTTTCTCTCCAGTACAACTCCTGCAAGAAAGTAATAACTAGGGACAAGATTTATACGTGCCTAAGCAAGTGAGTCTGAGAACCTGCACATTTGTGCAATCCTACTTAAGTAATCCATTGGTTGGCCAAACCAGGCCAGTGCCTTTCATAGCAGCTAGGACAAAAAGATTGGATGCAGCATTTGAGCCAAATGAACTGAAGCTGTGCTTATCTACATTAAAACTCCTGCATTAAAATAAAATAAGCACACCTACTTTCATAGCTTACCTGCCTCAGCTCTATTGTAGGGCCTCTTCCCACATCCAAAGCTACTTTGATTGGCGTCAAACATGGGTGAAGTTTAAGTACCTGAAATACAAAACAGTAAAAGAGATACACATCCATGAAACATTCCCAGGACTATACAAATCACTGGCAGTATGTAATGTTCATTTTTATTTTTGAACTCGTGGGAAATGGAGCCCAAGCCAGGGAATTAATGTTGCCAATTAAGCCTAAGAAAGAGAATGGCAATGTTTACATTCTCAGGATGTTTCCCCTGCCCTTGTATGGCAAGAATGAGGAGCTTGGCAGCTTAACTCCCATTTTGCTTGATCAGTTCGTTGTGTTGTCGGAACTGATAAACTGGTTAACATTAGCGATGGCTGGTTACAACTTCTAACAATGGTTACAACTTCTAACAATTGAAGTAGGCTTGCTTAAACTAACCTTAGTTGAGCTCAACTACATTTCTGGCTACAGGTAACACATCAAGCTGCACTTAATCAAAGGCAAAAAACAAACTTTCTGAACTCAGTAGCATTTGAGCCGGGGGCTTGCTGCTGTTCATTCACTTGGCACTGGAATATGCTTTATAATTGTGAGTGAATATGGGGAATATCACCTTTTATAGAAAATTCAGTACCCTAATCACATAATGCAATATGCTAGGTCACAATCCAACACAAGAATAATGCCCATTAGTTTTCATCTGTGTAGGAGTGACTCAAGTGTTTTAGTTATAGGCTGCCACAGTGTATATTAATTTTTCAACCTCCTAGCTGGCGTGCATATGCGTTAAGAGGAAGATCACCTTTCTCTGCAGAGCTTTCTTCCTTGTTGAAGCATTTTCAGCCAACTGCATACCATCACAGAGATATGCTAACACTCCACAGTCCAGATTGCCGCTCACAGATAGGATATGAGGAACAACATTCTTCCTCCCATCTCGACCCTGAAGGAGAAAAAACAAAAATGTGCATTTGGCAATCTTTAAAACCCGGAAATGCATTCTACAATAAAGATGTAAAGAAGCAGATTAAATCCCATTCATTTGACATGCTGACTCAATAAAAAAAAGAGTTCACGGTGATGGTGGGGGAGAACGGGAAAGATAGGTTAAAAAGTGTTTCTAAAAGAGCTGGAATGTGTGATGAGCAGAGAAAAGGTGCCTACATATTTCATTTATTCATTTCCAAAGAAAGAAACAAGCCACTCAGCACCTGCTGCCCTCCTGCATGCCACCTTCATGACAATTCTGCACTTAGTGACTTTGAATGCACTATGATTGGGGGATTGCTTCTACTTCGAGTCTTGTTGCTCATTTATAGTCTTGAAACTGTCCTCCGGGCAAAGTTTTTGTCCCATCTGCTTCACTTGAATGTATATTAGTTAAGCAGTGCATGTTGTAAACCACTTTGGGAGCCCTTGTTTGGGGCTGAAAAGCTGCCTAGAAATGCTCTTAAAATAAAGTATTTAATAAAACTTACATGCAAACTGGATTCTTTTCCTGCATACATTTGTAGCAGTTCATTATCCCCTAGATTGCTCAGAGTTTCTATGACTTCCTTCCCCCAAGGAAAGTTATAATAGAGATGGCTTCTTCTTCTTCCTTCTTCATCATGATGATCACTACTGGTGAAGCTAGACGGGCTTATTGCAAACTACAGAAAAGTAACAGAAGGATCTGTGAATGTACAGATGACATTTATGCCAACTACACTGTGTTTTATCCTGGTCTAAATAGAAGCATATGCATTAATGTTTAATCTTACCGTATTCTCTAGTTAGCTGTCTTTTCACTCTGACAGAAAGTGGCATGTCTGTATATTGGCTGTGGCTCAAGGACAAATGAGACACACATTTAATGTGCAACAACCAATAGCCACTATGTTGGGGTCACCAACGTGACACCCACGAGTGCACCCACACCGTTCCTTCCTGGGCACATACAGCGTTCCTATCTTTGCTGAAATTATGCATGAAATAAGCATTCCATTACAGCCAATAGGATAGGTGTTGCCCACCACAATTTCTCCAGTTTGCAAAAGTGCTCTCAAGTCCTAAACAGTCTGATGACCCCTGCCCTGGGGGGAATTACTGTATTAGAACTGTAGCAGGGAGGAAGGGAGAAGATTAGCCCCTTCCTTCCCTGCCTAAATCCTGGCAAAAACTGCTTCTTTGGCCCAGTGCAGTCAGAAGTTTCACAACCTACTCCAATGCAAGGAATTTAGGCATGCTCTGCCATAGATGGAGTGTATATCAGTGCAGAAAGGGTGTGGAGTAAAAGACACATGGGGAAATTTCAGCTGTAATTTCATGGGGAGATGGCATGTGTGAGGGTGAGAACTTGGCTGATAATTCAAAGCACAGGAGACTAATGCCTACACTTCACAATGTCAGACGGAGGTCAGAGGTGACAAGAATACTACCCTAGCATTAGTGGGAAGAAACCATACACAGACTGTGAAAGATAATGTAGCAAGCTGAAGTATAAAACACCAAGCAGCAGCAAAATGCCTTACTTTCCTTTCACTGGACTTTACTTTTCGTTTGGAAAGCTTGCAAATAATTCTACGTTAGTTGCCAGTCCAGAAGAATTTTTAGTAAGTCACATGCTTGCATATAGTTGGATCTAATTTTTAGTGACTGCGGGAGGCAGAATTGCTTGCAAGTCTAATTAAGGATCTTGTTGGCTTCATATATTTTAAATTAAGCAAATGTTTGCTTGAGTGCTAAAAGTGGGTTTGTTCATCATTATTCTAATATTGAGGGCAATGACCTACAGCCTTTTAACCTTCAGCAGCCTCCTTAGGGCATATAAAAACAATGGCAGACAATTCACTCTCTTTGTACCTTAAAAGCTTATAATGCAAGTACTATACTGAATACCTTTCTCCACCACTGGAGACGCTGACGTAACCAGTAGTCCAGCCACTGTCCAGCAGTTCTAGCAGAGCTGTACCACACTAGGGAAGTCATTGTGCTTTCACCTGTTCTTTAAACAACAGCAGGAGGTCATCAAATTAACACTTTAAAACACAAATAAATAGAAGAGATTATTTTTCTTCCAGAAATAGAACAAACGTAGAACAGAAATAGAGATAAGCACCTGCGGCCAAATATTCTACCAAAGCTTATTTAGGAACATAAATTACAGTACCTCATGTAATTCTCGTTTTCATTATTTCTTACTGGATGGAAACATACTCCTATCTGAGCAACCCCAAAAGGCAATCTCTTGTTGACCAGTTCCAGGCACTCAATGTATTGCTGTAAGGCACCTATCAATAAATAAATAAATAGGCTTCAGCATTCATAGAAGTGTTAACAGTTCCTATATGTTTATCTGTTTTATAATGGAAAATAATCTGGGACATAGACAGCCCAGGACAAAATTTAGGAACTACACAGAGTAGTGTCATAACTATACACTTTACCTTTTCACACAAACTTACAACTGGTTTGTTATATACAACTGTATACTGCCTGGGTTACTTCAGAGTTTAAATATGTTTTGTGCCTGTATTTTCAGAGAACAGTTAAAAAATGTATCTTCTTTCAACTGAAAGTTCCAATACCATAATATAAATGTGTGATAGAATAGCCACACATTCCAGCATGCACACATTCAGAGATACAAAAACCTTAGCTATATTTTCCAGATGGGTAGCAGAACCTTAGCTGTACTTGCGGAGTTGCATATCCCATCAACTGCAGCACTAAACTTCAAATTGTGTGGGGTGGTGGAAAGGCACTTTTGACAAAAATATGTACTAAACTTCAAATTGTGTGGGGTGGTGGAAAGGCACTTTTGACAAAAATATGTATCTGCTGTCACACAGCTTTGGAGTTACAGCTGCAAGTTTGGCAGAATTCATCGTAACTAATTCAACACAGCCAACCTAATACCCAAATGTGAGCAAGTCTTTGGGCATTGCAACTTCAGAAGCAGCCAATGCTGAATTCATAAATCAACCACCTGTCTAAATGCCTGCATTTTCTGCTATGAAATACAGCACAATAGATGTTTCATATAACACTTCAAGATGCTAACTCTAAAACAAGGTGTCTGCATAATAAATACGTAGGTGAAATGTTTTTTATTCACCAAAGTTTTATATTGGTATCAGTTATCAGTGTTTGTTGCTGCAAGTTACGAAACAGTACAAACGGTCAATAAAATAATATCCATTTGCTTGTCCTTATACTATTTTAATATCAGGTTTGTTGAAGAAGGGTTTGAAGATGACCTAGTAGGCATTCCTTTCAGCCAGGCTGTATATCGAAGACAGCACCTGGTTTGTTAATTTTGGAGGATGGCACTACTACACAGCAAAACTGCCAACATAAACACCTGCATTTCAGAATAGTCACAAAACACTTTGCCATCTGTTAAAATGACAACTTTCCTTTTTGCTTGTTTTTGGCTGAGCTGATGCTGCTCAACCTCACCTTTCCATCTTTAAAAAATAAAAGAGGAGGAGGAATTACCGTGGCCAAAGATACAGGCTGAATTTTTTTATAGCCTTTTAAACATCTTTTAATCTGGGCTGCAGGTTTGTTTCATATTTTTTCCCCTGCAGCTAGAAAGGAACCTTTTTATTTATTTATTTAAAAACCACCACCAAAATAAAAAGAGAATTCCGTAGATTCCCCTGGACTTCCCTCCTCCCCCTTTGTGGTTCTTTATGATAACTTTCCCCCTCCTGCAGATGAGAGAAGAAAGGAACCTTTTCAATGTGCTTTTCACCATTTCGAACGGCTGCCTTTTCACCATACCTTTCGTTCTCCGGTCTGCAAACCTACTATAAGAGGACCTGTATTAAGGGGCTACCATCCTAATACAACTCCTCCATCCATGATAAAACTTGGGTATGGCATTCTGGAGAGAGAGAGAGATATATATAAAGCCATACCGTGAAGGAGGCTGTCCCGCAGCACCCCAGACGCCTCCAACATCTTCCTCAGAGAGTCCAGCACCTGCTCTTTGCTTAACTGGTCATTCTCCAACATTTCCCGAACGCCTCGCGGGCGCAGCGCAAGGAGAGCCTCCGCGGGCGGCACTTGGCCCGCGAGGGGAGAGCGGCAGAGCGGGCCATCCACCCCCAGCACTTGCTCCCTGGACGCGACCACGGACTCCCACCACCGGGCGGCGAGGTTCTTCCTCAGCTCGACCCCCAGAGGCCCCAAGCCCGGGTGCTCCCCGCTCAGGTGAGAGTCCCAGGTGAGCTTCTGGGAACCTTCGGCTCCTCGCAGGAAGCGCCTCCTCTGACACAAACCCAGGAGCGCTTCTGGAAAGCCGCGGGGTTCCTCGTCGGCGCTGCCGGGGCGGACGGACACAGGGCCCGCAGAGCCGCTCAGGAAACGCCCCGGCGGCGGGGACGGCTGCCCCCCGCGCTCCCCTGTCAGGAGCCTGGGCCGGTCGGGCACTGCTGCCCCCGCCAGCCTCTCTTGCTCCGGCCACCGGTGTTGGACGGGCTTTTGGACCCTGCGGAGACCGCAGCCACGCGCTCCGCCGCCGGTGCTGAAGAAGGAAACGAAGCGGCGAGGTAACATGTCTCTCTTAAGCGCGGCGGCGCTCTGCTAGCCCCGCCCCCTTTTTTAAAAGAAACAACAGGCGAGCCGCGTAGCGCATGTGCCGCTTCTCAGACCCCCCCCCCCGGGCTGGAACGCAGAGGCGGGTGCATAGAGACGTAACTTCCTAGACGCAACCACTGGGCTGATTTCCGGTTTAGTTGGCGGGGGGCGGGGTGTTTCCAGCTCCTGTGTGGCCTGTAGGGAGAATAAGGTTTAGTTTTCCCCCATGTTATAATCTACCTCAGTGTGTCAGACTAGGTTTGGGAAGAGCCAGGTACAAATCCCCACTTAAACAATGAAATTCATTTCTCTGCCTAAACTACCTCACAGGGTGGTTGTTGTGTGTGTGTGTTTTTTAAAAAACAAATTAAATATTTTCTTAGTTTACAAAGGTATGTTATAAAATCATATTGGGGGGGGGGGTTGCAGGACACCATTATTAATGAACAGAGAGGGGTGACAGCTGCAATACCCAGAATCCTGTTCAATGCCATCTTCCCTGTCTCCCCACCCCTCCAGCTAGGACGCGACCCTGCCTGAAGGAAGGCTTAAGGATCTGCATATGCACAACAGTTAGCATAAACTCACACATTTCCCCTCTCCACCTCCCCTCCGCCCAGAACAAAACAATGTTTTCAGAAGAAGGGGGGGGGAAACCGCCCAAATCCAAAGTTAAACTTTTCTACTCAAGTTAATAATACAGCCTATTATATGTTCTCTTACCATGAAATCTCTATCCGCTGCCTCTGTATTAGAATTGCTGTTTTATATCTTAGAACTGTATATGTCAGGACTGCTACCTTTTAATTAGAAATCCCTGCATTAGGTATGTTTTCCAGGTATATTTTCTGTATGAACCCTGTATGATCCCAACCCACCTGAACCTTGCCCTACTACCACCCTATACCCATTCAAGGACACACGGACAATAGAGGGATTAGCTGGAACAACTTTATTCAAATAAATTGCCATCCTCAACGTAGCCCACCCTTCCATGGCCTGGAGGAAAACACCTGCCGGGCGGACTTCCACCCCATGGAAATCGCCAGGAACTGCCCCACCTCTGCACCCATCTCGACTGATTGCCCTTCCTGCCAAACAACAGGGAGCACCATCAACGACAGGAGAAGAGAGATTGACATCTCTCCATCTGAAAGGAGAAGTCATCTCCGCACCCAGCTAATCCGATCTCCCACCCGTCGCCCTTGTCTCCCCCTCCCTCCTAGTCCAGAGATTTCCATGCATGAACAGGAGGGTATATAGGGGGACTTCACCATTTCCGGGGGTTCCTTCCTTCTTTCCAGAGGCAGGGACCCTACAGCTGTAGCTTTGCATTCTGCAATAAAGGGATCAGTTTGTTTTTCCTGACAGCATCGTGTGGTCTCTGTCATTTTCCCGGCGGAGCTGAACTTAGTGCAAATTTTGGAGCTTCCGACCCGCGTCTGTCCTTCTTAAAAGGCAACGCATTTTGGGGTACATTTTTCATAACAATATGGCGAGCCAGGCAGGAGACTCCGTTTAGCCGTACTCTTGGGGCGCCGTGGTTGGGGAGCCCAAGCGCACCCAGCCATTTGCAGGGGGGATCCCCTTCCCCGACTGTCCCTGGAGTTCTGGCCTAACTGGGATCCTTAGCGGGACCACACAGGGAAAACAAACAGGATCCAGACGGCCGTGGGGGTTGTTTTCCAAGATTTTCTTCTCCTGTTGTCGCGAGGTGATCAAGCTTCAGGAAAAGAAGGCAGCGCGCTGCGACGTGAGTATCAATAGGGAAATTGGCTTTTCGGGGTGGGAATTGTCACAGCAATCAAACTCTTTCCTATTTTTCATAGCCAAAAAGCCCAAAGCCCGTCGGAGTCTGCCCAGGCTGGAGGTTTTGCGGCTGCCCTTTTCCTCCCCAAGGCTTGTTGTCCGTCGGAGTTTTGCCCAGATAGCGAGCCTTGGCAACTCTTCCTTCTCTCGCTTAGCTATCCCGGGTGAAGACGCCCCTCTGCCATGGCGACCTTTTGTTAGGTATGACCCATGACCAGAGATTGCAAGTGCGCCCGTTCCCTTTTCCTACTTTGCATTCCTCAGGTCCGATCTGGCATTGCGTAGGCAAGCGTTCAGTAGGACCTGAGTCTAGAGAGCAAGAGGCAGGGAGATTGCTGTGGCACTATTAAATTGTGGGTGGGAATAGGAGTCCTCCTCGGAGTGTGTCCACTTTCCTAGAACGTTTTCCTAAGGAGACTTTCCAAACCCCATTTTCCCTTAGAGAGCCCTTTAGCAAACCTTCCCAAGCCCACTTTCCTATCGGAGTCGGTCCACTTTCCTATCGGAGTCTGTCCACTTTCCTTAGACGTGCCCCAGGTTCCCAAGGAGTCCCCAGAACCCCGAGAGACCCCACAGCCCCGTCGGAGACTGCCCAGGGCTAGAACTTGCGCAAGTGCCCCTTCGGAGACTGACCAGGGCAAAAATGGGTGCACCCCTGTCCAAAGAGACAACTCTGCAGGCTTCAGGGGAGAAATAAGCCCAAGGAGAGCTTACTTCCCGTCTGAACTCTGATAGACGCCTCCAATTGTATTTAAGAAATGTTTCAGGGTCTAAAAAAACAAAAGAAAAAAAAACCAAAACAAAATGCAAGCTTGCTTAAATAATTTTTATGTAAGGGCTTGATCAACCCAAAAAAACATGGCAAATATTAAAAAGAGTGGACGTAGTGTGTAAAGGTTTATTTTAAAGAGGCTGTAGAAGGCCATTTTTTCCTCTCCAAAAGTAAAAAGAGGGGCAGGATGAAGGAAAATAAAGAGTTGTAACTTTGAAAATGCTTGCTCAATGCTTTGAAAATATTTCGAAACTTGAAAATGTTCACTTCATAAACTCCAGCTATAAGTGGATAAGAGATGTACTCAATGTTTAGAAATGTTATGGGGTTGTGTATAAATTGGCCACAACATCCATAGACTGCCTTCTTAAGTGTGCATAGTTAAAACTGCCAACTTGTTTTAAATTTCTAGTATAAAGAAACAATGTTGAACCAATCAATCTTAAACATGATAAATATGAGAATGAGGTGTGCAAATGTTGTTATTGAGAGAGGCTACAAAGGGGAGTCTTTCTCCAAGTGACTAGAGGAATATTGACTAAAGGAAAATTGAACAGCTATTCCTATAAAGGCGATTTGTTTGTCAAAAGTAGAGCTTCCATAGCCAGGAATTGTCTATCTGAGTCTAGTTTTAACTTTGATTGTGTTGGACAGAAGGGTTCTTGTTGGGCTCCTGATATCAGTCTCTTAAGGAAAAAACTCATCTGCTAAAGGGTTCTGTATAGGGTTGGTATTCTCAGTCAAATCTTCTGAATCCTGCATCTTAGAGGGTTAGACTAAATGACCTCAGGGTCCCTTCTAACTTCCATTTTAGAGCTATGTGAAAGGCAATGTGTCTGATGTGGTGATGGGTTGAAATTCAGCCCAGCTCTGCTTTCTGGCAAGGAAAGATTATTGGTTTTCAGAGTTAGAACAAGAGTGTCGTTGGTTTTTAAGGAGTGATTATATAAGTTTGTACCATTTTGTCTATTAAGGTTTAAAGTTTAAGCACATATGAAAGTCTTGACCATTTTCCCTTGTAAATAAATGGCAGAAAATATCTTATGAATTGTGACCCTGTAGCCATTTTCCCATATATGAGGGGGCAGGGAATTTTAGTCTGCCCATGGCTGAAGTTATTTAAAAAAAAACCAAACATTTGCAATTTATGAATTCTGACTGGTCATTTACCCGTACATAAGGGGGCGGGTCATTGTTCCGCTAATGACTAGAGGGAAAGCACACTAATAATAATAATCCACATTTGTGAAATATTTTGAATAAAAGTCTGCACCCCAAAAACCCTGTAGATAAAGGGGGCAAATCTAGATTTCTTTTGCCTGGGGTATCCCCAAAAACCCTGTAGATAAAGGGGGCAAATCTAGATTTCTTTTGCCTGGGGTATGAGATGTTTATATAGTACAGTAAACATGGCTAATTAGTGCCATGACTTCATTAAGGAGTTTAATTTGACCAAACTTTTCTTGCAGCTTTCTTGTGAAAATATTGGGTTGGGTTGTCTGTGAAAATATTGGGTTGTCTGGATGTTGAAGTTTTATATATTTAAAGTTTAAGATTTATAAGCCTGCTTCCTAAGCAGCAAGGAACAGGAAGTAAGAGGTGTCAGAAATATCTCAGGACACAAAAGCTATAGAAATGGATTTAAACTGACCAAAAATAATTTAATTTGACCACTTTTTGTTGCTGGTTTGGTGGAAGTGTAAATTGTTGGGTTTCTGTGTAAAATCTAACCTATTCACCCTTCCCTTCCTCTATTCAAATGGTAATTCAGCCAACACCAGCAACACTTTCAAATGGTACAATGGATTTCTGAATCATGAACTTTGTACATGCACAGAGGCTATGCCAGCTTGAAGAGAAAAAATAGAGAGAAAAAGGAGGTTAAAAACAAAACAAAACAAAAACAGCAACCAAATGCTGAAGGGCCTGTGCCATGCAGGGGAAAATTTGTTTAAATTTCCTTATGTGTCTTTGACTCCAGGGGGTCACTTGAGAAAACAAAAGGGTCAAGTGTTGGACCATCATTCCAAATCTAATATGCAAAATTCTTTCCAGAGGTAAATATCTCAGCACTCCCACTTTGAGTTCATCGCTTGAGTACTTTCATCGCTTGAGTACTTTTTGTTGTTGTTTGTTTCCCCTTTCAACAGGATACTGATTGTGATTTTAGTCAAGGGCTTAGAAAAAACTCCAGACTATGCAAACCAAGGGTCTGCTCCCCCTTTCCAATGGGTATTCAGGAAGCACCTTCAGATACTTATCTCGCATTTGCATTTCACCCCAAGCATTAACTCCTGCATAACCTCCCCCCTTGCAAAGTTCCAACCTAACATGCAAAAATTATTCTCACAGCTTTCCCAGGAAGAACATTTCTAAAGGATATGTGAACCTTTAAGAAGACTAAACCCCAGTAACAAGTGTTTATTTTTTCCTTTCTCCCACAGCAAAAAAAAAAGGGGGGGGTAGTGAAGAGATACAAACAGTAATTTCTTTCCTTACAGTCTGCAAAACGAGCTTAAATCCCTGCTGTATTAGTTTACTTCCCGCTATAGTTTTATATATTTCCTTTACTTTGATGCTTCTCTTTAGGTTGCAAATAATCTGCTTTCATTTATTAAATCAGTTTTTCCATTATGTCTATGAAATTAATCTAACCATACTTGTACAACTTTAGATTGCTACTCTTTATTTTCATTTGAGATGCTCATTATTAGACTGATGTTTATTCAGGTACCATCTGTGTTTTTCCCCATAGAGTTCTCTTTTATCAGATAGCACATGATGACTTTTAAGGTTTTTCCCCATTATTTTACCATTCACCTTCAAATCTTTAGGTTACAGTCCAATATTAACCTGTATGGTCTTTATAATGTCTTCATATTATTTGATAATAATTCTTTTTTTTAATCTGAGATTTTTGTGTCAAGTCCATCTGAAAAAATTGTTGTTTGAGTGGTAATCTAAATATTATTTTGTTCTTATTTTTGATTTATTTTGCACTTCTACTTTTTTTGTATTTCTACTCTTTATTTCTGTACATGTGAATGTAACATCTAAGTCATTCTTTCCGTAGTAGTAGTAGTAATAATAATAATAATAATGATAATGATAATAATAAACCCCTAGGTAAAGGAAAACAGACTTAGCAGCTAACAACAGTAGTAATTATATACCGTGTTTCCCCTTTTTTAATACGTAGTCAGAAAGTAAGCCATGGCAGGGTTTTTAACCATTTGAGAGCTATAAGACATACCCCGAAAATAAGCCATACTTCCGCACCAGCTAGCAGGACCCAGCATGCCGGCCGCGACAGGAGGAGGAAGCCTGCCGGGTCGGGTCAGTGCCCGGAAGCGGCGGTGGCTGCTTTAGTGCCAATAAAGCGTGCAGCAGTGCCGCACGGAGCACCAGCCAGCAGGACCCAGCTCCTGCAATGCCGGCCGCGGCAGGAGGAGGAAGCCTGCGGGGTCGGGTGGGTGCCCAGAAGCGGTGGCGGCTGCAGCGCTGACAAAGCGTGAAGCAGCGCCGCACGAAGCACCAAGGGCACGAGCGGCAGGAGGAAAGAGAGAGAGGCTCGTTACTTGCGGCACTTTAAGAGAAGCAGCCAGAACCGATCTCCACATTCCGAGCCTCCCTTTTGCGCGTGCGGGCATGTTAAAGCCCCGATCACTTCACTCCCCACTTCTTCCTCGCCATCCCTCCCTTTCACGCATTGCCTTGACCCCGCAGCCCCCCTCCCTGGCCATCTTCCCCTAAGTGCAGCGCTGCTTCGTGAGCGCTGCAGCCGCACGCTCTCTGTGTGTGCTGCAGCCGCACGCTCTCTGTGTGTGCGCGTGTCTCTTTCTTTCTCTCCCTGTGCGTCCGTCTCTCTCTGTGTGTGTGTTTGTGCGCGTCTCTTTCTTTCTCTCCCCGTGCATCCGTCTCTCTGTGTGTGTGTGTGCGCGCGCGTCTCTTTCTCTCTCTCCCCCGTGCGTCTCTGTGTGTGTGTGTGTGCGCGCGCGTCTCTTTCTTTCTCTCCCCCGTGCGTCCGTCTCTCTCTGTGTGTGTGTGTGCGCGCGTCTCTTTCTCTCTCTCCCCCGTGCGTCTCTCTCTCTGTGTGCGCGCGTCTCTTTCTTTCTCTTCCTGTGCGTCCGTCTCTGTGTGTGTGTGTGTGTGTGTGTGTGTGCGCGCGTCTCTCTCTCTCCCCCCCCGTGCGTCTCTCTGTGTGTGTGTTTGTGCGCGTCTCTTTCTTTCTCTCCCCGTGCATCCGTCTCTCTGTGTGTGTGTGTTTGTGCGCGTCTCTTTCTTTCTCTCCCCGTGCATCCGTCTCTCTCTGTGTGTGTGTTTGTGCGCGTCTCTTTCTTTCTCTCCCCGTGCATCCGTCTCTCTCTGTGTGTGTGTTTGTGCGCGTCTCTTTCTTTCTCTCCCCGTGCATCCGTCTCTCTCTGTGTGTGTGTTTGTGCGCGTCTCTTTCTTTCTCTCCCCGTGCATCCGTCTCTCTCTGTGTGTGTGTTTGTGCGCGTCTCTTTCTTTCTCTCCCCCGTGCGTCCGTCTCTCTCTGTGTGTGTGTTTGTGCGCGTCTCTTTCTTTCTCTCCCCGTGCATCCGTCTCTCTCTGTGTGTGTGTTTGTGCGCGTCTCTTTCTTTCTCTCCCCGTGCATCCGTCTCTCTCTGTGTGTGTGTGCGCGCGTCTCTTTCTCTCTCTCCCCCGTGCGTCTCTCTGTGTGTGTGTGTGTGTGTGTGCGCGCGTCTCTTTCTTTCTCTCCCTGTGCGTGTCTCTCTTTCAGTGTGTGTGTGTGTGTGTTTGCGCGCGCGCGCGCGTCTCCCCCCCACAGAGAAAAGGTTCCGCTTCGGCTCGTCATTCAGCCGCGCGCGCGCGCCAGGGGCATGGGCCCAAGCCTCGTCCCCCTCGCGCTTCCCTCACAAGCATCTCAGAGCGGGACGGGTCACGGCCTCCCTCCTCATTCCTCGGCCGGCGTGAGAGAGCCCGGGGAGCAGAAGGATCCCAGGTTTAACCCCCAGGTACCCCCAAGTTTGAAATTCTGGAGAGCTGCTGCCAGCCTGGTTGACAGTAAAACCTGGATAGCACAGTAGGCTAGAGTGTGGTGTTTATAATGTGCGCGGAAGAGAGCACCGAGTGTCCTGAGCCAGTGGGACCCAGTTGTACCAGCACTTTAAAAAAAAGACACCCCCTGAAAATAAGCCACCGTGTGTTTTTTTGAGGAAAAAAAGTTATAAGACGGTGTCTTAAAAAAGGGGAAACACGGTAGAAAAAATACTTAATGCATCAAGATTTTATTGTTTGCAGCTTCCTAAGAAAACTCCAGGAGATGTTTTTTCCCCTTTTTCCCTCTTCTTCCCTTTGGCTTTTGCCCTTTCCTTCTTCTAACTGTGCCCTTAAGTACCCTAACCCTGCCCCTTACAGCATACTCCTTCTACAGATGTTACTACAGACGCAATGATGGAAAAAACCTTGAACCCAAATCCTCCGGACCACAAGACTTTTACCTGCAACAACAGACACCAGAGTTTTCAAACTGGCCACAACTATCTCATTCCAAAAGGATATGGGCTGACAAAGGGGGGAAAGTGAATTGCAAGGACATATGCTCTCTTTTGACTTCAGGACTCTGTGCCCTGTTAAGAGTTGGCCTCAAGATATGCAACTGATATATAATTATGTTTTATGTTACGTGATATTATGCAGAAACGTTGACCTATGCCTGACAAGTATATGTTATTTCCACAAAGGGGGGGGGCATTTTTGTGTGTAATTGTTTTCATGTTTAATGTATAGTAAGTTATTGTATGGTGGTATTATTCCTTATACGCCCAATGGAGGACTCATGTTTTCTAAAAGATCAGGCTATTGCATAGTCCATTATTGAGATTTAGATCAATTTATGACCACATTTCCTTATCTCACCTGGCACTTTGTAGTGTGCCAGCCTTCTTTTTACCAAGAAGCAGTTTCAGGATTCATGAAACCAGCAGATACAAGAAGGTGTATATGCCTTGATTTACCTGGAATGATTCCTTATAGAATTAAATTGACCAATTTGGACATGTGCCCTTTTCAGAATGGTTTTTATGGGGCTGTATAAATTATAATTGGGTCAGTTCTAATTGGGCAAGTGTATCCAAGGTGCAAGTAGCTTTCTCCCTTTAAGAGTAACTGAGCAACTCCCTACTACAGTGCAAGACCAGAGCCTATAATAAAAAAATCCCATAGAAAGCCCAAGGCAAAGGCATCTCTCTCATGACATGCCCAAACCTGTGGCAGCTATGGTGAGTGCCAGGTGACATGGTCGATATGAAAGCCCTAAGGGGATTCACCAGGGATTGTTGCTGCTGTGCCATGATGGAGGTGTGGGACCAGAAAGCTAACTTTTACACCTGAGAACACACAAAAGGCAAACTCCAAGGAAACTGCATTTTTCAGTCATTGGTGGACCTTCCCGGTAATGTAAGGCATATACCATTTCTTATAAAATGCTTCTCCCAAGCCCCCCTTTGAGCCGCCACCACATACCCCTAGGTTGTGCCAATGTACCACCTGGGAAATGGAGAATATTATGTGAGGCAATGATTGGTTGTTACACAACAATATTGCCTCAGAGAGGGGGCTGTTATAAAATCATATTGGGGGGGGGGGTTGCAGGACACCATTATTAATGAACAGAGAGGGGTGACAGCTGCAATACCCAGAATCCTGTTCAATGCCATCTTCCCTGTCTCCCCACCCCTCCAGCTAGGACGCGACCCTGCCTGAAGGAAGGCTTAAGGATCTGCATATGCACAACAGTTAGCATAAACTCACACATTTCCCCTCTCCACCTCCCCTCCGCCCAGAACAAAACAATGTTTTCAGAAGAAGGGGGGGGGAAACCGCCCAAATCCAAAGTTAAACTTTTCTACTCAAGTTAATAATACAGCCTATTATATGTTCTCTTACCATGAAATCTCTATCCGCTGCCTCTGTATTAGAATTGCTGTTTTATATCTTAGAACTGTATATGTCAGGACTGCTACCTTTTAATTAGAAATCCCTGCATTAGGTATGTTTTCCAGGTATATTTTCTGTATGAACCCTGTATGATCCCAACCCACCTGAACCTTGCCCTACTACCACCCTATACCCATTCAAGGACACACGGACAATAGAGGGATTAGCTGGAACAACTTTATTCAAATAAATTGCCATCCTCAACGTAGCCCACCCTTCCATGGCCTGGAGGAAAACACCTGCCGGGCGGACTTCCACCCCATGGAAATCGCCAGGAACTGCCCCACCTCTGCACCCATCTCGACTGATTGCCCTTCCTGCCAAACAACAGGGAGCACCATCAACGACAGGAGAAGAGAGATTGACATCTCTCCATCTGAAAGGAGAAGTCATCTCCGCACCCAGCTAATCCGATCTCCCACCCGTCGCCCTTGTCTCCCCCTCCCTCCTAGTCCAGAGATTTCCATGCATGAACAGGAGGGTATATAGGGGGACTTCACCATTTCCGGGGGTTCCTTCCTTCTTTCCAGAGGCAGGGACCCTACAGCTGTAGCTTTGCATTCTGCAATAAAGGGATCAGTTTGTTTTTCCTGACAGCATCGTGTGGTCTCTGTCATTTTCCCGGCGGAGCTGAACTTAGTGCAAATTTTGGAGCTTCCGACCCGCGTCTGTCCTTCTTAAAAGGCAACGCATTTTGGGGTACATTTTTCATAACAGGTATATGCCTTGTCTTTTTTCAAGTTGTACAACCTTTCTTACAAATCATCTACCTTTGTTGCGAGGCCTTTGTGTTGAGTACAGTACTGTAGAAGATTGGGGAAGAAGAGGGAGGAAGGGAAGGTGGGAAGAGGCTTATATTATTTTGTATAGTGTAAATGTGGGGTTTTGTGTCAGCGTCAACTGGGTAGGTTCTCTTTCTTTTCGTTTATTATATTTCCTTGGTAGTGAGATGTTTTGGGGGCAGGGTGTGGTTGGTTGCCTGTGCTTGGCTGCAGTGGGATTTGTTTGCATTTGTGTGAGGGATGGGTCAGGTAAGCCCGATTAATTCGTATGTTGTTGGTGGCTTCTTGGTTTTTTATTCTTAAATTTTCAAATTATACATCTTAAACATCTTACATGTGGAAAAATAGGGGTGGTTGGCTTTTGCTGGCCAATTCCACAAGCAACTGAGTCCCCTAAAGTTCATGATCAGTCAGAGATGAATGGATGGGGGGCCGGATCCAGTGGAAAATAAGGCAGATCTTTATTTTTCTGTTGCAACAGAGTCCCCTCCCCTCCTAGCAAGGAAGCAAGAGAAACCTACAATGGTGTGCAAAGCTTCTATAAAGACTTGAAATTGCCCACAAGACCACTAACCCAACATCATACATATCGGTACATCACAGAAGGTGGGTCTCAGCAGAAAATCAAGAATGTTGCTTCTCTCCTGTCTGCCAGGATACCTGACAATGCCTTGTTTGCATTTTCTGGGTAGCTGGGCCATTCCTTGGAGATGGTAAATACCGTAGTTCCTTTATCTCTTACACATATTGATACTTGCCAGACAGTATTTGCAGGGAGGTGTAAGCCCCTACAGTCCAAAGACAGTTGAAAAGCGTTTCCCATTTCCTTCCTCCTTGCAGAGAAATATTTGAGGTCAATTTGGGAGAGTCAAAATGGCTTCAGGGTTGCTCTCCTGCACTATTTCAGACGCATGGTTTATATACTTATGTATGTGTGTTTGCATTGTATATTTATGAACATTTATTCTATATATGAGACCTTAGAATTCATATAACACATATGGTAATAGCATATATCCAGGGACTTCCCGCCTTCCATGGTTCATTTCATTTGCCTAGCTTTCCTGCATATTTTACTGTAACCATCTGAAGAAGTGTGCATGCACACGAAAGCTCATACCAATGACAAACTTAGTTGGTCTCTAAGGTGCTACTGGAATGATATTTGTTTGTTTGTTTCGACTACGTCAGACCAACACGGCTACTTACCTGTAACTGTAACCATTTTAGTCAGTTCTCCAGTTTACATCATTCAGATATTAATCACACTGTTGAATTTATCCTAATGCTGCATCTTCAGCTGTACAGTTATTTTCCAAATACTCAGCAAAGATTTTTCCATGCCTCTTTATATAGATACTCTTCTTGTTCTCTTATTCTGTATGTTAAACCAGCTAGTGTTGCAAATTCTATCATCTTAGGGAAATACATTAGTCTTTGTTTTTCATGCGAGACCTTTTCAGCGCAATCATATGTATGCATTAATACAGGGATCCCCAAACTGCGGCCCTCCAGATGTTTTGGCCTACAACTCCCATGATCCCTAGCTAACAGGACCAGTGGTCGGGGAAGATGGGAAATGTAGTCCAAAACATCTGGAGGGCCGAAGTTTGGGGATGCCTGCATTAATACTTACTGAGTTCAAAGGGGCTTCCTCCCAGGTAAGTGGGGATAAGATTGCAACCTCCTTTTGGGGCATTTCAAAGTGGTGCCTGTCAACAACTCGGCTATCAAAGCAGTAGGAGGCCTATGAATCTAGCTGAGTGCTATATGTGTCACAGGAGGCTTGCAGAACAAGGGAGGCTTGGTGAGAGCTGTCCTTGCATTTTAGGTTTTTCTCCTGAAAACTATTTGTTTGAACAGGCCTTTACAACACAATTCCCTGCCACTTTTAACCAGCCACTATTGATCCTTTTAATTTGTGCTTTACTGGTTTTATTTCCCAGAAGTTTATAATTTTAATTTTGAACAAATAAGCATTTCCACAAAAAAATTGAAACAGTTCTCACCTATCAAACCTCAACTCCCCCCTTTCAGCGGTTCCATGAATTTACCCTCTTCTTTTTCTTCATATCCCAGTTAACTATTTATTCTTTTCCTCATCTGCAAGTTTTTACAATAATTCTGCTAATGTCTTAATTTGTTTACAGTCGTTTGTAAATATTTACTGGTTTTATTATGACCATGTAATGAAAGAGCAAACTATTAATACATCAATGAAAGAATGCAGACCGACTTTGTTGTAACCCGATAGGAAGGGATTATGTGGATTAATTTTGAGTGGAAAGCCATACAAACCTCAACCCCACATCTGACCTCTAGTATTTACAGTGCCATAGCGGGTGGCGCTGTGGGTTAAACCACTGTGCTGTTTGGGCTTGCCGATCGAAAGGTCGCCGGTTTGAATCTCTGTGACAGGGTGAGCTCCTGTTGCTCTGTCCCAGCTTCTGCCAACCTAGCAGTTTGAAAGCACACAGTGCAAGTAGATAAATAGGTAACTCTCTGGCGGGAAGGTAAACTGTGTTTCCGTGCGCTGCTCTGGTTCACCAGAAGCGGCTTAGTCATGCTGGCCACATGACCCGGAAAGCTGTCTGCGTACAAACGCCGGCTCCCTTAGCCTGTAAAGCGAGATGAGTGCCGCAATCCCAGAGTCGTTCGCGACTGGACTTAATTGTCAGGGGTCACTTTAAGCTTCTCTCTCGGGGTCCTCAACTTGAAATGTAGGAGTAACAATGGACAACACTGCAGGGATGTTATAAGCTTCTCTCTCATACCTATTTCCAATATGGTAATAGAAGCAGAGTACTGTACATTGCAATGTTGAAAAGCAGTCTCCTGCCCACAACCTGACCTCAATTATACATTATAGGGCTGTTGTAAGCCACTTTCTCAGCTAGTCTCCTCCAGTTTGCATTATGGAGATAATGGACTACAAAAGACCTGAGTTAGGAAGATCATAAGTTTCTCTCTTTGCTAATGCTGTCCCATCTTTGCTGAAATCTTTGGTTTCTCTATTGATTTATTTGGACAGTGCCCATTTGCACCCCTGATGTATTTTAAAATGTGTTCTCAATTAGAACCAAGGGATGGCACATTTAAGTGAAAAATGGTTCAGTATAAACATTTTGCATGCCATTGGGGAGCATCTCCTTAACCAAAAGACAAGAGTAAATGAAACCACAGCCACAGTTCTGGTAGGCACTGATGGGAGTCAAGACACTCAGCTATGGCAGCTTTCAAATTAAAAGTAGAATGAGGACTGTGATGTGCTGTGATTGCTAGTACTGTAAAAAGACAGGAAAAGAAAGTTGTACATCAGATCCCATTGATCTCCATGATTGCTAAGGTTTTACATGCAATGTTTTTCTATAGGTGTTTTACATATCAATACTTCCTGCACCTAATAAATGTGAAGAGTCAGTTTTCATTTCTTAGTACATAAAGTACAGTATTGATCTGCTGTGTAGAGGAGGTTTTCCTTCTATGTGAAAGGAACAGGAAGAAGGTTCTTGTTTGGATTATTTCTTCTGGGAAGTGGAGTACATCTGGTTTAAACTGGTTTTATCTTTCTGTCAAGGTTGTACTGACTATAATAGTCATGCCAGGAGCCTGGGTTTTCACTCACTTTGCTTTCTCTTTGTTCTAGTGTTTGTTTCTGTATGCTATAGTGTTAAGGTTTAGCCTTATAAGTTTTTGTAAGTTTTATTGTAAGTGCTGCAACTAGATTTTTATGGACTGTGGCAATCCTGAATGTATTGGATTTGTGACCATTATGCTCATTTGCCTTCAGTAGCAGTAAAGCTCTGCTGCATGAAGTACAATTGCCTCTGGTCTATTTTTTGAAAACTCTGCTACATATTTTAAGTTTTTTCCTCCTCTGGTGCTGGCATGTCACTCATATCATGTTCCTGCTGTAATGATGGTACTGGAGTAGTATCAACACTACTGTGGCTGCAAGTGGAGAAGGCACACCTGCATTCAGCTCAATGCTTACTTGGAGCCAGATTTGAAGTAGCAATTAAATTAGCTTGGTCTTTGCTGCTGTGTAAACTTTGCACAGCAAAGTGTTACATGTCTCTGAAGTCATTTGGCTGAAACTTGTGGGTCTAATGTCGAAACTCCAGACCCCTTAGGGTCTGTAGCACTGTAGATTTAGGTAGAAAGCAAATAACAAAAATCTTGTTATGGTTGACTGCCTCTTGTTGCATTACTAATCAGTAAACCAGATTTAAAAGTATAATCCACTGGATGAAGTATGGAAAGTTGCTTTGCCAGTATTAATTATTCTTGTTTGGCACTTTGACTCATCAGGAGGCCAGTGGAAATTTCCATCATACAAGATTTGTTAAATCATAGTTATAACCTACTTCCATTAGGTGGAGCTTATGGAGCAGCATTAAACCTGCTGAGCTTGTTATCAAGGATGGAGGGAAATCAGACATTGTTAAGTTACAGCGAATCCGAGTAATCCTATTATGGGTGAATCAGTAAACTGGAAATGCAAGACAAAGCATGTATGAAATCAGCATGTCAAAATCCTGAGGTTATGAAATATTTTTAGCAAAGGAAATCCAATACAAAGCTAAGGTTGATCATCTGCCTTCCACCACAGGCCAGGCAGGGGAGCTTCAACACCGGAAATTTGGTTACTGTTACTTTATACTTTATTAGCCCATCAGGTTTGTTGCTGCAAAGGCTATATGTTGCACCAAGTTTGAGAAATGATATTTTGTCTCCTAAACTGCCAAGTGAAGACATGAAGGACTGATCAAAACATTAACATTGTGGGAGCTACTGCCAGTCCACACCAACCCATCATTTTCAACCATTTAGTTGGATAGCAGCTAGAGCAAAATGAAGAGCTCAAAGTAGTTAAACAGCAGGGGTAAGCCACTTCATGAAGCCTTTCTTGTCCTTCAAAGTATGAGCCCCCTCCTCCCATTAGACAGAAAGCGTTCACCACTGATCGTCAACTTGCTTAATTTATGCTCAGAATCACATAGCACACAAATTGTGTTTTCAAATATCTTTATTGGAAGGCCATGCATTGCCCCCAGTTGCTGTATTTCAAATCACTGTACATTTACTTTGTGAAAACACTGGCTGCATTTTCTAGTACAAAAAACTAAAAATTGTTCAGGAATGTAGAGAATATTCAACTTAAATAGCGGAAAAGTGCACCATAGTTAACAGCTGCACTGCAGACATGTCTGCATGTTCCATAAGATTTTAAATAACTATCCTGTCTCAACACACAATATAAAGAGCAATTATGAAAAACAAGACACTTAAATATACTTCTAAGTTATTGGGTATAGTTTGCTGGCATTGGATAACCTATCATTGGCGTGGTGCCAGTTGCAGGGTATGCGTACTGCTGCTGGTTCATTGCACCGTGCATGTTTGCCATGTTATTCCCATACTGCTGATCATAACCATTCTGATAAGCTGGAGTGCCAGCTCTAAATCCACCCTGCATGCCAGCTCCTCCAAAGTTGTTTCCAAAGGCAGTTCCATTACCAAAACCTTGAGCACCATAGCCACCATTCTGAGCTTTTGCACCGAAGTCTCTCTTGCCCACTGCACCATAGGTTCTTTCAAAGTTTTCCCTCTCTCTAAAACCAAATCCACCTCTTTTGCCCGCAGAGTATCTGTCACGTCGGTCACCTCTGGAACGACCTGCAGAAAAATTAGAAGGAAAGTTTAAAAAACTATTCGTTACCATTTAGGACCTCCAACTCTTAACAACCAACCAAAGAGGAATAGTACTAGAACTGAACACGTCTTTACTGGTTACATTTAAGCACTGAAAGCTACTGTTAAGAGTTATTTTCTACTGTGATATTACAAGGAAGATCCATTTTAGGGCAAAAAGCAATTCTGATGTCCATTAAATAACACATGCAATGGAATAATCAAATACTAGAAATATCATACTAAGACAAGTTAAGATTTACCTGAACCTCTGTCTTCAACCAACTGGAGCAATTTTGGGTTGATTGCCTGATTTGCTTCACGAAGTACAGAGATGAGGTCGCTTACTTGCTTTATATTGTTAGGTGTAAAGAATGTGTATGCTGTGCCTGTTTTGGTACTGCGGGCAGTTCGTCCAATTCGGTGGATATAGTCCTCAGAGGAGTTAGGGTAGTCATAATTGATGACAAATTTCACATCTTCCACATCTGTAAAGTGTTGCAGTGCGGCAAAAAGCAATGTACAAAATTTTGCACACCACAACAGCCAGATGAAAAAGCAAGTTAGACAGTAATAGATTTTAAGATGGTAACTGCTGTAAAGAATGTTAATTATCTATTCCTGAAAAAATAAAAAAATAAAAAACCACAACACCTGAGATCATGGATGCTCTCTCTCCTCTGAACCTCTTTGCAATTCACCCCGTGATCTAAGTCCTTACCAGAGTGCCCCTAACAAGTCAAGTGACATCTGAATGCTTCTTGCAGTAAGACCAAATAAGTTCACAGTAGCCTCTTCCGTGTGCTCCCAAGGACCTCGGTATAAAAAAATGAGGTCTTGCCACACACCAGAAGCTCTAATAGAGGGCCACACTGCTTGTCTTGCCAAGACCTTTCAACCGCAGCTGCAAGAAAAACATACCTGTCCCCGAAAGGTCATCAAGTTGTTTTCATGCACTGTGTCTCGTCTAGGCAAGCGCTTCCAAGAAGCCAGCGTTCACTTGAGTGTGTGTCTCTCTCTGGCAGGTCTCGACATGACGGTTAGGGTATAGGTGACGGAGGAACTCCAGGTTTGAAAAGCCACTGCTTTTCCCACCCCAACTTGTAAAATTGAGAGGTGGACTTTCAAATTTCATGTGCCAGTACTCACCAATTTGTACAAGGCTCAGTACATTTTAAAGCTGCTCTCTCTCCATTTCAAAGGTTGGAAAAAAACCAGAGATCGCTGTAGTTTAATTATTCTTCGACATTTCAGCAAACTCACTGAAATCCAAAGACTCACGGACCACAGCAAACAGTATGCACACAGACTAAAACAGCAGTGCACCATGGCAGTCATGCAAAGCATGGAACAGTAGAAATAACCGGGCAAAAGTGAACCGTGAATGATGCTACCGTTTGAGAGAACAGTTTATGGGCTCGTAGTTTTTGTCTTTGCCTTTTGAAGATTACTGGCACACAATGTTCAACTTTCACCTCTCTATTGGACTGGAAGCGTCCAGACGATCACTTCCACTAGTCCTCCATCCCCCTCGAGTCCTCCGATTGTCATGCCTAGGCCTTGCCACAAAGACTGCACCTTTATGTGAAAAAACTTAGAAAAATGCAGAGGTTAAAGAAAGCAATGAACTTTCTTTAAAGTTGTCTGTCACCCAAAATAGTTATACTAACCTAGACCTCTGGAGGCAACATCTGTAGCAATCAGGATAGGAGCCTTTCCGTGTTTGAATTCTGAAACAAAGAAAACCGTAATTCATTTAAAAAAACATTTGTTATTCTAGCAGAATAACCCTCCGTCCACTGAATTCATAATTTAGAAGCCGTTCTGAATTACTCACCATTTAGAACCCAGTCGCGCTCCTGTTGACTTTTGTCACCATGGATACCCATTGCTGGCCACCTGCAGTAATATTTACCGTCCCATAAGTATCTTTTATCAAAGTCACTAAATTAACAAGTAGTACATTAGCAGTGACCTTTTATTTTGTCCTGCACAGCCAGTAAACGCACATGGCACCCCTACCCCAGGAAGTTGTTCTACTTTTATCAAGAATACACTTCTACAGTCTTTATCTTGCTACAAAATTCACACTTCATAAAATCTATTGGAAAATGTTGCTCTTGAAATATGGAATTACATTAATCCTTACCTGACAGTTCTGGAAATTATGGTAGGGAGACATAATTGCTTGGGGTTCTGCAGCACCAGCATGGGTACCACGGAATAGGCTACCCCTCCCCACATTTCAGGTATACAAATTTTTCATATTTAAAGAACTGAATTATTCCTTCAGTGCCTATGCTAATTTGGTTCACTGGAAATATTTACCCATCTCTCCTCATTTTTCTAGTAAGATCATCACATCTTCTTTTGGTCTCCACAAAGACAATAGTTTTGTTTTCTTTCTCGCTCATTATTTCTTCCATCAACCGAATAAGCCTGTTGCAAGAAAACGGTAGTATCAAAAACTTTCAGAAGTATGGGATTTGGCACATCTTGCTTCAAGGGAAGCGGTCAAGCCCCAATGCAAATGACTTCAGAGTATAAGACATTTAAAGATCTGCAGAATGCTTAAACTATTCTTTCAACAGAAAGCAATTCCAATTTTACTTACTTATCATCTTTCTCTACATCATGACATACATCCACTATCTGCAGAATATTGTGGTTTGCACTTAGTTCCAATGCGCCAATGTTGATGTGTACATGTTCTTTTAAGAAGTCTTCTGCAAGCTGCCTAACTTCTTTGGGCCATGTTGCACTCCACATCAGAGTCTGCCTGTCAGGCTAGAAGTAAAGGGATATTTTTTAACACTGTCAGTTGCCCAGCTCCTGGAACCAGCAAGTTCCTGGGCACAACTTCCCAACTGTGTCCAATAAAAGTGTGAACTTACTCTAATCTGGTCTACAATTTTTCGAATCTGGGGCTCAAATCCCATATCAAGCATTCTGTCAGCTTCATCAAGAACGAGGTAAGTGCATCGCCGGAGATTTGTTTTTCCAGCTTCCAAGAAGTCTATGAGCCTACCGGGTGTTGCAATGCAAATCTCCACACCTGAAAGCAAAATTTAAGGTACTTAGCAGTCATTTCTCAAAATGATTTTGCACTCTGTGGCTTATAAGCTATCATGGTGAGCCTTAACATATTAGAACGTTGTTCAGCTGTCTTTTTCATACCTCTTTCCAGGTCACGTATTTGTGGTCCCTTAGGAGCACCTCCATAAATACAAGTAGACTTCAAACGGCAGGCTCTGCCATATTCTGCAGCCACTTGCTGCACCTGCTGAGCCAGCTCTCGAGTTGGTGCCAGCACCAAACACTGTGAACAGAAGTAGAAATATAGTCATACTGGACTCTGCGTAATTACTGGTACAGATTGCACTGAAAATGACAGGACATTCTATTTTTTTTACTCCATTCTTTACTTTTTTACTTCTCTCTTCAAAGTAAACACACTGGTGCAGATTCACTTCTGGCAGTAAAGTTCATTACGACTTTATGCCTTTCGGTTAGCATTTTTCCATCTCTCTGCAAGTTTGTGGTGGACAAATAAATCATATGGCTTCAACTACTGCTATGGAAGATGTAATGAGCTGTGTTTATACTACTGTAACAGGGATTTTGGCCACTGGAGGGTCATAGGGAGCAAAGCAAAACTCATCAATACTGCAGTGGCAGTACTGTTCTGTGGCACTCGGGGAAAAAAATGGAAGCTGCTGAGAAGGCCCAGCAGCTTAAAAATAATGAAATAGACATGCTCCCATTAGTTATTCGCAGAACTTTAACCCTGAGGTCCCTGCCCTTTTTAGTCCTCCAGTTCAAGCTGCACCCCCAAAATTTGAACCCAAAGATCAAAAATCCAAACTTTCACCTCACTCTTATCACAAATACAAGTTTCTACAGCCTTGACATCCAGGTTTAAGCTCTTGTTACCCCTGCCAAACAACACATTTCATGTTGCTCTATACTTACAATGGGCCCATCTCCTCGTTCTAGGAATGGCTGATGGTTAATGTGTACTATGGCAGGCAACAAATACTGTTGGAAAAAAAGGAAGAATCTTAGTTCAAGAATTTTTGTTCATTCATTTCAATCATCTGAACAGCTAAATAGAAGTACTTACAGACAGTGTTTTCCCCGATCCAGTTTGTGCTACGCCAACCATATCCAGTCCACTCAAGGCAACAGGCCAACCTTGTGCCTGAATAGCAGTTGGTTCCGTAAAGTTCTGTCTCTGAATAACTTCCATAACGTTTGCTAAAATACAAGGAAGTATGTTAGTTACGTCCAACAACTTTATTAAAGAGGTGTATACAAATATGTATTTATTACCAATGAATTTATTACTTACCAGGAAAGTTAGCTTCATAGAAATTCATAACTGGTTTTGGACAATTGTGGCCTTTAACTGTGATCTCTTTGCCTGCTCTGTATTGTTCAATCTCTTGCTGTAAATAAAAAAACCATGACTCATCAGGTGTAATATTTACTGAAGTCACTAAAACAATGATTTAAACACGCTTTAATTGCAGCATAATTCAAGCAATATTGTCTACAAAGTGAGTTTTCATACCATAGGACGTCTGGCAACATCAGGGTGTTCCTGGTAGAAGTTCTTCTCAAATTTAGGAAGCTCATCTAGATTCCATTTTTTCTTTGTAAGCTTTTCTCCAGGGTTCCCAAACTTCTTCCCACCTAAAGATCCCCCTCGACTTCCTCCAAAACGAGGGCCACCAAACCTGCCAAAGCAAATTTTAATTCAGTGTCTTAAATAGCCATGGTTAAGGGGCATATTAAAAAACAATGGCTGCATCAGTATATCCCATAGCTTCCAGTCCAAAAGTTAAAAACACAGTAAGGTTCAGAACTGGTATGATGCTAGAAAAAGAGAACTGAAGTTGGGTTAACGCTAAAAAAAACAAATGTAGCTGACGGTAATTGCCGGGCACTCCCTCTTTGCGTCAGGCTCCTAAGTGGGCGGGGATGGTTATGAAACCTACAAGGTTCCGGTAAGAAGCTAGCTTTTTCAAGCGGCGGGATTAGGCTACTTCTCTTTTTAGACACATATATTAACGCTACATTCAGAGCCGGGGGAGAAATTCGAATAAATCTGTAGGGCGCCTGCGCGCACCCAAAAGGGCTTCTAAATCCCGCTTAGTCTACCCCCCCCCCCCGCCTAGCCTTCGTTCGCTAAATTAATCCCATTTCTAGACTGGGCTTTTTTGTCCGGGGCGCGTGGCAGGGGAGAGGTGGCGGGGGAGGCCGCCCGCCCAAACGCGCCAAGCCGCACACAAAGGAGGCCGAGAGGCGTCTCCCTCCTCCCTCCGTCTCTCGCTCCCTCCCGCTTTTGTCTTTTCCGTCTACGCCACATTTTCTAGTCGGCGCGTCCATTTTGACGCCGGGGCGGGGATAGAGAGAAGCAGACGGAGGAGGAACAAAGGCAGCCGCCGGCATTTTGATTTCCCCCTCAGTCGCCGCATGGCGGGGCCAGCCATTGACATCCGCCCGAGTCCAGAGACAAAAAAAAAGGGAGGGGGGTAGGGGAAACCGGTTTCGCCGATAAGAAAAATCCCAGTTCGCACGCCCTTTCCTCCCTCCTGCCCGCTGCTCTTCTCTTCCCCGCCCCCTGCCTAAATCGCCCTTTTTCTCTCCCCCCCTCCCCCGCGGAACACCACCGTCAAATTTCCCTCCCGCTCCTGGCCCCCCGCCACCCGCCCATCCTAACAATCGGGCCTTGGCCAGCGACAACATCCTTGAGGCGGTCGCTCATGCTTCTCCTCCGCCCCCTCCCCACATTCCGCGCGGCTCGAGCGGTCGCCGGGAAACGGCTGATTCTAGCCGCCGCCATTTTAACGACCCCGCCATCCCAGCCCCTGATGGTATTTTAAGCCTCGGGAGCCGGCCGCGAGTTAAGTGAACTGAGCCCCTCAGGCTCACCCGCGGTCCCTCTCACTGGAATACCCAGGCATGCTGACGGCGACGGCGGCGGCGATCAAGACGTCGATGAAACGGCAAGGACGGTCCACAAGCGAAACGCCGATGACGAGGGCGACTGAATGGGGAGGGTTCGGCCGAGCGGATGCCGGTTATATACCCGGCGCTGCCGCGAATGCCGGGAAGCCGGCTCGTGACGTCAGCGACAAGTTTGTTCGCGCCCTCTTCCCCCGCCCCCGCACGCGGGTTCCAGCGGGCGGAAGACTCTCTTCTGCTGTTCCTCGAAAGGCGGGGCAGGGAAAGGGGGGGCCGCGCGTTCTCGTCCTCGAAGCCGGCCGGCCGGCGTGGTTGTAAAGGAGGCCAAACGGAAGCGGCTCTCCTTGTCCGGGCTGCCATCAACGCCGGCCTAGGAAGAGTCTCGGCCTGAAACTTCCTGTAGGGCCTTCCTTTCCCCCACCCCACCCCACCCCACCCCTTTACGCGACCTCCCCCATTTAAAATCGAAAGGAGGGTCGCCCCCGCACACCTTAGGGAGCGAGCTGCCTGCGCCCCCGGGAAGTGAAATACCGTGCGGTTAGCGATAATGGCGAACTCTTTATGGCTTAGGGAGCCTTTCAAAGCGATGGTAATGAAGGAAGCCCTTCATAGCGCATATATTTACAGGAAATGTACAGCACCCACTATGGGCGTAGCCAAGGGAGGGGCAGCTGCCCCCACAATCAATAAAAATCAACATATAGCAAACTCGGGTTCTGCCCACTAACAAAAGGCCTACCTTTCATGGTACCCACTTTGGAAAATCCAATCCTATTGTCAGGGCAAGAGGAATATCTTTCGAACCTGACTGCACTGCACTTAACAGCAGTAATATAAAAGTCTCGAGTCCCTGACCTGATGAGAACCCGATCCTATTAATTTTGTGCATCGTGCTCCTCTTTGGCGAAGTTGCTTCTAAATTTCAACTGCAGAGCGACCTTTCTGCGGCAATAGTGTTGCCCCAAGACAACAGGCTCATTCCCCCATTCCCAAGCACCCTGCTCGGTTCCCTTTTTGCTTGCCAAAAAGAGTAGCAATAATAGTGATTTATTTTTTCTTGATTGTAGTTCAGAACATGAAACAACAGGTTATAGGGACGGCATCATACCGAGAGGATGCAACACGCAGGATAGGAGGAGAGGGGAAGGACACACCCCTCTGGATGATGACAACCATCACAATACAGTGGTTCCTCGGTTTATGAACACAATTGGTTCCGGAAGTCTGTTCATAAACAAGCGTTCATAAACTGAAGCGAACTTTCCCATTGAAAGTAATGGAAAGTGAATTAATCCGTTCCAGATGGGTCCGCGGCGTTCGTAAACCGAAAATTCGTAAACCAAGGTGTTCATAAACCAAGGTTCTACTGTACTAGAATGTCACAGGCCAACTTGCAGCACTGAAAAGAGTCATTGCAGAGGTCACTGCCACAAGTGCATATGAGCTGTAGAAGGGAAAGAGTGCACACATTTGTGTTTTTAATTCCCCTGGGGTCATCTGATGGAGGGTGAGCCAAAACAGGTATTTAAAAATAAATAAGACACATGGCGTAAGACCATAGCATTCTGCTCTCACAGGACTCACAGGAAACTTGAGGCTGATCCACACCCTATATTTAAAGCACATCTAACACACTTTAAAAACACATGACTTCCCCAAAGAATCCTGAGAACTGTAGTTTTTTTTAAAGGTGCTGAGAATTATAGCTATGGTTTCAGGGATTTTTGGAGGAATGATGTGTATTGGATGTGGTTTAAACATTTGGTGAGAACCTATCTAAAGACTACCCATTGGAAACAAGGTGGCAGCACAAAATTATTATTATTATTATTATTGATAATTAAATTTGTATACTTCCCTTCATCTGTAGACCTCAGAGTGGTTCACAACATATACAAGATAAAAAAGACAAAAGAAATAATAAAAACAAGAATAACTTCCTCCCCACACATTTTATTATTTTTATTTACTCATCCGAAACCTATTTTGGTATTATCCAGGAATTGATTCAGTTTGAGTAAGGCTGCAGAACATGACTGGAGTGCCAGGACTATTAGTATTATAAAGGAAAAATGATGATTGGAATAGACATTGAAAGTGCACAGAACCAAGCAAAGAATACCCATACAACAAACAAAGAGTTTGGATTTGATATCCTGCTTTATCACTACCCGAAGGAGTACTCTGCCAAAAAGCAAAGTAACAGTACAGCAATTATCAGATTTCCCAGAAGACTGTCAAGCCTCTGGATAAAGATACCAGTGGGGACTCCCAACAACAGCTACAAACAACACCATTTAAGTGCATAATCCATTTTTGGAAAAGGAGAGCTGAGGTCAGGTGTATAAAATCAGCAGTGCTAATACCCCTGTACCCCCACACTATACCTACCTTGGGAATTTCAAATGATCATAGACTCTGTGTGTTTGTACGTGTGTACGCTAGTTGAAGTGTCAGCTAAAGGCTTACAACAGACTAAGGGACTGCATCATCAAAGCAAAAACCATGGAAAATGAAAGCAAAAACTCAGAGCTACGTAGCTCCAGTATGCAACAGGTCCCAGATAAATTCCCCAAGCATAAGGCTTTATTTCTTCCAAAGTTTGTAGCCTATGGCTTTATAGCTATGGCTTTAAAGGTAATATCAGCACCTTAGACAGGGCTTGTAATTGAATATGCAGTCAATGCAGTTTTAAGGATCAGTGAAATATTAACCATGCTAGCCATACCTATTAAACATCTGGTTATTGCATTCAGCACTAATTGACTCTCTGGCTTCAAGGATAATTTATTGCAATAATCAACAGAGAAAGTTACCAAGGCATGGACCACTCTAGTCAGACTATCCAGGAACCGTTGTAGCTGGTGAACTACTTGAAACTGGAAAGAGACACTTCTCACCACAAAGGCCTCAAGTGACAGTGCTGTATCCACGAATACCCATGAAGTACATACCTGAGTTACACAAGGTTGTAGCCAATGCTGAAATGAATGGACCCAAGTTAGCCATATTCATTGATAATAATGGGTCTAATCCAAGTACAACCTACCATAAGATATAGGATCTGTACTTTGGCAATGCCCAGGGCAATGAATGTTACTTTGGCATACTGCAAAACTACACACAATTGTGTAGTTCAGCAAGTATGTGTTGCTGGTATTTCCTGGACTAAAGGAAATACGTTTCGAGACATTAGACTCACTTTAATCTAGTGTTTTCAGTCTTCAGCTTTATCTCTGTTGTGACTGAACTCAACTACAACATGGATGCTAAATCCAAAACCATTATTGTCAAAACTCAATAGTGTACAAAGGTTATTAAGCTAATATCAAGTGTTACATTTCTGGACAATGGACAATGGAATGGATAAAATAGTGAATTCCATAAAGTCACAAATGAATGTTTTGTATCACGCTTCTCAAATTTATTTCTTTGAAACAGGCATTTGAGCAAAATGGTTCTACGACAGCTAGAGGATAGAAATGGTTAAGGTTAGTTTTATGGACTCCAATGGAACATTAGGAACAAATGGCAAAGGCCTGGGATGGGATATAGCAGAATTCCAATTCTGCATACACTCTAAAATCAAACAAATAACACACAAACTCCTCAGATCCCACTGATGAAATGCTGAAAACTGCTCTTTCTCAGAGGAATCGCCTTCGAAGACTCCTGTAATTTTGACCTTGCTAGGTTCGACTTGGCTCCCCGTAAGTCATGTGTGCCCAACGTGCCACGCAAGCCCTTATTTTCCTGCCCACCTTCCCTCGCCTTCCAACCTATAACCATGTGCTTCATGGCTCGTTGGCAGCAGGAGCAGGCGCTCTCAAGGCTGGCACATTCTCCTTGATCATCCAAAATGACATCTGCCAAGGGGCCTGTTCCACTGGTTTACATCTTTCAAAATCAACACGAGTGCCGCCATCTGAAGACAAGAGGGTTCTTCTGCCCTGTCTGGAAACCTGGCTGTGGACCCAAGCACTGCTGGGCAGTGGCCTAGGTCTGTGAGTCTTGGGGGGGGGGGAAGGACACCTTTGCCAACTTCTGCTTTTAACTATGACGGCTCTCCTTTTGTAGTCGTTTAGTTGTGTCTGACTCTCCGTGACCGCATGGACCACAGCACGCCAGGCACTCCTGTCTTCCACTGCCTCCCGCTGTTTGATCAGATACCCGTAAAAAGAAGGATGCGTCCTGGAAAAAGAGGACACATGGCAACCCTAGCTGGGCCGCATGGTGTGTGTTTTTGTGTCTGTGTGTGTGACTTTAGGCCTCTCGCTGTCTCTGTCTCTGTCTCCATACCCCACCTCACAGGGTTGTTGTGCGGATAAAGAGCGCGTGGGAGAGGGGATGACGCCCTGCGGGCCCCCGAAGGAAAGGCAGGGCAAAAAAACAGGACGCAAATCGAACAAGGCAAAACGGAGCCTCGTTCCCGCTCCATCCCGCCATCAATTCCCCCGCCGCCGTTGCCACGGCAACTGGAGCGGCCTGGAAAATAAACAGCCGCGTCGCTTCGCAGCAACAAGGCGGACAGGCGGGAGGGGGGCGGGGAAGGCGCGAGACGACAGAGACAAGAGGAAGTCCTGCCTCTTCCGCTCCCAGCTGGCCAATCGCAGAGCAAAAGGCCGTAGAGCGGGCCAATCGTTTAAATATCCCTGGGCATCGCTTAAGGGCGAACGAAGCGGGAGGTGAGGGGGCCGCTCGTTTGGGCCCGGCTGCGGGAGACTAAGTCGCCTCCGCGTCCCAAGATGGGCGCCGCTGAAAGAGGTGGGCGGGCCCGCTCCGACGAGTTCCGGGCAGGGGGTGGTGCAGGAAGGAACCCCCCCCCAAGGCGAGGGACCCTAATTTCGGAGGCGGGAGTAGGGAGGGCGACACCCATTTTCCCCCCTCACCCCATTCCCACGCTCTCCTAACACCTGTTGCCCCTCAGCATTGGTCCTGCTGGCCGCCGGGGCTGATAGGAGCCGGAGTTTAGCAGAGCCGGGTTGGGGTTGGCTGGGGTCCCACAGGTTCCCGTTCGCTGTGGTAATGCGTTCCATATGCCTCTCCCCTTGCACGGGAGCGAGCAAAACCGCCGAGTCTCTTGGGCTTGCTATTCGGAAGGTCAGCGGTTCGAATCCGCGCGACGGGGTGACCTCCAAACATTGGTTCCTTCCCATCTTCTGCCAACTGGACTTAACCCCCAGGGGTCCTTTACCTTTTTACCTATGTATCTGAAGAAGTGTGCATGCACACGAAAGCTCATACCAATGACAAACTTAGTTGGTCCCTAAGGTGCTGCTGGAAGGAATTTTTTATTTTGTTTCAACAACGGCAGACCAACATGGCTACCTACCTCTAACTTTTTACCTATGTAAAACAGTGGGGCCACATCAGCCCCTTATCTCTATAGAAACACAGCTCAGTCGTATGTGATGTTAGTTTTCTCTTAAAGGCATCAGATCCCCACTCCCACAACGTTCCTATCTGGAAATCTTCTGATGCTCTACTACACAGTATGATCTAATTTAACATGGTTATTTTTCCTTTTTTTTAAAAAAAAAAGACCTAACAAACTTTGAAAGAACCCAGTACTGTAAAGGTAAAAAGGTAAATTGGTAAAGGACGCCTGGATGGTTAAGTTCGATTAAAGGCAACTATGCGGTTGCAGTGCTCATTTCGGTTTTCAGGCTGAGGGAAGCCAGTGTTTGTTCGCAGACAGCTTTCCTGGGTCATGCGGCCAGCATGACTAAACCGCTTCTGGCGCAATGGGACACCGTGCCAGAGCGCACAGAAACACCGTTTACCTTCCTGCCGCAGTGGTACCTATTTATCTACTTTCAAACTGCTAGGTGGGTAGAAGCCAAACTTCCAATCAGCACGAATACTGGGTTGCCCAGTATTGTATTTGCAACCAGTATTCATGAATGGTTGCTAATAATGAATTTTTAGAGGGAAATTCTGCACCACACACCCCTCTAATTCATCTCCTCTAGGCATACAATCTGACTCCCTACTGGCAAAGTCAAGAGAGCTATATGTTAAGTCTATCTGGTATGGTATAAGTGTCTGTGGATTTGAACCAACTTCATCAGATATGGTGAGGAGGGCCCTCGCCTAGGAAAACACAAGGTGCTCAAGAAGGACATATACGTGACCATTCTATTGCATGTCTTTATCACTCTTGCCTGTGAAGTGCTGTTAAATAATTCTTTTAACTTATCTGATGACACAGATGAGAAAGCTACCCTTAGAAGAATTTTGTTCTTATCAACACACAGTTAAAAGGGAATCAATCCTTATGACTATTCCAACTGTGAGCGCTTACAATAAATACAAGATTGATTCCTTGCCTTCAGATAACTAAACACCTGATAAAATGCTGTTTCTTTTAGCACCTCGGAAGCAAGCATTTTTTCATTATATTTGTAATAACATGTACTGTATGTTTCCATTTAGCAGTATAAGCAAACTTTAGTTTGTTGCATACGTTTTCTCTTTAATTTGTGCCTTTACAATGTATTGTATCTTATTTGTATGAATAACACTCTTGCATGTGAGTGAGCCCCACTGAAGTCATTTGCATTGAATTTTGAGTATATCTGTATAGGATTGCACTGTGGGGGGGAAGCTCATGTTCTTAGAAAACTGAGCACATAGTGCCGTCCTGGTTTTTGTCTTGGCTTCCTCACTTGGCACTAATCTAAGAGAGTATATTTGGTATTGCTCTGAAAGAGACCTGTGGCTTGCAGCTCTTTCCGACAGGTTTTGACAGTGACTATACAAAAACAAGTATGCAATTGCAACATGATATCCAATAACTGGTTCAAAGGGCTCTATATTAAACATATATTATCTGGCAAGGTTTATCAGATTTCCATATATTTGAGTACAGAATGCTAGCCCAAATTAGGTTGTAGTCTTTGAACAGAGTTTGTTTCAGAAGCTGGAAATTGACTAAAAGTTTGCAGGCCCACCAATACTTTTCTTTCTTAAACCATTTATTTATACTGCCATCAGATGTCAAAGAGAAAAACAACTACCAGACTTTTAGAAGACAACTGAAGGCAGCCCTGTTTAGGGAGGCTTTTAATGTTTAATAGATCACTGTGTTTTATTTTTCTGTTGGAAGCCGCCCAGAGTGGCTGGGGAAACCCAGCCAGATGGGCGGGGTATAAATAAATTATTATTATTATTATTATTATTATTATTATTATTATTATTATATTACTCAGAAATATTATTTAGTACATCACAATGCAAATATAGGAGCTCACCAATGTTTTGATACCCAAAGTGGTCTATATCATTAAAACAATGCATGCAAAAGCTAAACTAAAACGGTCACAGTGGCATTACAACCCTTATCATTCATCAAAATATATTTTAGTTTTGGCTTCCTGCTGCATGTTACAGACGCAACAAAATGCTAGGTCACGGGTGGGGAGCTGCTTTTGTCAGGAGGGTGGGACCACCCACCTGTCAGTCACCTGAAGTTATGGTTCTAAGCCATGCTCTCCTGATTGCTTTTTTTGCAGCAAGGCTGACATTTGGCATTGCTTAAATTTGTCAGTGAATTATTATTACTATAAAATGATTGACACACCACTTAATTCCTGGTTGGCAAGCACAATTACTTTTAGCAGTAGTTGGATCTACTCAGGAATGCAAACGCTTGGTGAGAAGGAACAATCAGGAGCACACTCTGAGCTTTATGCTCCTGGTTCTTCATTGGCACTCATCACTATACGAGTCCCACACCTGATGGGTGTGAATGAAAATGGCCTCACAGGCCAAATTTGGAGGTCTTGGGTGCTTAATTTGACCTGCAGATTCCCTACCAGCATGGTTAGTGTTGTGTAGAAAAAAATACTTTACATTGCTGTTTCCAAAGGGCTTACAGCTGAAAAAATATAGGAAAGACAAATGTGAAAAGACTAGATTCTTACATATGGATGGCATGCAGCCTGAAGAGTATTGTGCAATCAACTATCATATTACCTTTTCCCCTCTAAGCATTTAAAAAAAAGGAATCTGAAGATAATAAATCGATCATTAAAAGACTCAAAAGCAACACTGCCACATATTCCTTCCTGAATTGTCTGCAATGTCATGCAGTTCTATACCAGGCTGACAGAGCAAACACATGCTACATTTTAAGCTAGTATTTTACATACACTTGTAGTTAGATGAATGATAAGGTCTAGACTAGAGAGTTATTTTTAAAATGTGATAATATATTTTTAAATATATATATTTTAATTACTAAACTTGATACTCCTATAAGAGTTTGACCTTGACCTCTAAACGCCACTTTTCCTACCCAACAAGATTGGTGAGAATGTTGGTTCATCATGTGCTACTGCAGTGGTAATAAATAAATAGGCCTGTCAGTTCAATTGCTGGTGATTAATGTATGCATTATGAGATAAATGGCAATTTTGCACCCATTATTTCAGAAAACTTGTTTTTGACAGAGATTAAAAAAACATTGTTAAATCCTTTTTGGGTCCTTGATAGAAGATTTTGTAGCCTCCTTTATGCAAACACATTCTCTGAAAAGCCATAATGTTTCATCTCTTATTTTAATAGAATGGGTCAATGTTGCCAATGATCTCCTGACAAAATGTAACATAGATCTGCATGTCAGCAATCTCTCAGACTGTGGAGCTAAAGTGTTTATTCATCTTTATGAATCGATACTGGGAGAGAGAGTGCCAGGTAAGAATGCATGCCTCCTACCATGTCTTGGTTTTCTAGGGTAATGTTTTTTTTCCTGTTGTCTGTGCATATTTGAAATAAATAGTAATGCTGTGAGATTTGGACGTAAATAGGCATCATATGCTCTGTATTCAATAGCTTTTAATAACATAGTGAGAGAACACACACACACACAAAAACACCTCACACACACACATCTCTAATTGTAACTAAACACAAATGGAAACTTTGCCCTAAACTTATTTTTAACAACATTGGCACATGAGAGCACTGAACAATCTACTGTCATATAGATTTCTGCCAACTGACTCATGGAGTCTGTGCAGACTTGCTCTCAGATTACATTAAAAGCAGCTTACGCAGTATACCGTTCTGTGAAATAATAGCATGATGCAATCCCATTATTTTATAGATGTCATAGCCGCACCTCGTTGCCCTGAAGACGATGCCCATAATGTGCAGGCAGTGATAGATTCGTTGGCTTTGGACTACTTGCAGATCAGCTTATCGCATATAACTGGTGGGTACCTATCATTTGTGATCTAGTTGAGATTCCTGCATTGCAGGGAGTTGGACTAGATGACCCTCGGGGGCCCTTCCAACTCTACCATTCTATGATTGCTATTGGAAAAATTAATAATAAAAAATTGTATGTACTTTTATGGTTGGGACGAGCAATGATTTAATTATGCTGGATGTATGTAAGTCTGACAGTGCAATATTTATATTTTATGAATTTACTTAATTGTAAAAAAAACCCTCAAAGTGGTTTACAAAAAGGTAAAATCAAGAAAAATTTAAAACCCTACAAAAGTTATTAAAGTACTAAAGCAGATTAAGATCACCTCAACTTTCTGAGCATCTGGATAGGCTTTTCTAAACAAGAATGCTTTTTAGCAGGCACCAAAAAGAGTACAGTGAAGGCACCTGCTTGATCTCAAAAGGCAGGGAGTTCCAAAGTTTAGGCACTGCCCAAATAAATGGCCAAGTTTTTACAAATGCGGAAGGGGTATTACGTGGCACTTGTAGTAGTTCCAATTTTACAGATCAAGGGGTTCAACTGGGTGCCTGTGGGGTAAAGCGATCTCGTAGGTAAACTGGTCCCAAGTTGATATGGGCTTGATAAGATAAATTGGCTTATGTTGATAAGATACTAAGAGTAACACCTTGATATGATACATGTATTCTTAGAAGTCAGCCCCATTGCCTCCTGAATCTGCAGTATATAAAGAACTGCAGTCCAGTTTGCTTGAGGAACTCCATGTCTCTTGGTTGTGGGAACCAATATAGAGCATATTGTGGGCAAGGGAAGGAGAGAGAGATTGGGGGAGTGCTTCTGCAATAACTCAGTAGGATATAACCCTGTCCACTTAAGGAGCAATATTTAGTCTGTATGAACTTGGCAGTTTCCTCCTCCCACATTTTTAATCAATGTTTTAACTTACTGGAAATGTGTGACCTGGGCTGCAATCCTAAACACACACTGTGCTTCTGCGTAAAAGCGCACAGGGGATCATGCTGCTCAATGAAGCACCTTTTCCCAGTAAGACAAATTGATAGGGCCTTCCTAAAATCTAGGAAGTATATCCGACTTACTGAAAGATTTAGGACCTAAATCTTTCATTAGTTAAAACACATTCAGAGCAGTATCCCATGAGATAGCTCTGTTAGCACAAGGATTTTGTTAGTGCATGAAAGACATTTGGGACTCAATACCAGTTGCATTTCTTTCTGGCTGACTCTTCCCTATATCAGCAGTTATCTAAAGAGGAAATGTCACTGCTTTGGATAATGGATTTGTTCGTGGATCTCTATTGTTAGCACTGTGAGGAGGGTCAAGCCGCCACCAAGGTACAAATATACAGGTGAAACTCGGAAAATTAGAATATCATCGAAAAGTGATTTATTTCAGTAATGCAACTTATTATTTTTCTTTTTCCTTTTAATTTTTACAATTTTTTTCTTTTGGAAATTCCACAGTAATAAAACAAATAGTTACAATACTACAAAAATAAACATCGCTATTACATTTCATTAATTACATTCCATTTATAATTGACCCGCCTAACGACAAATAATTACAATTACAACAAATAAAGGCTTGACATATCTTGCTTTGCATGTCATGCATCTATCTCATATATTGGTTTCACCTTTAAGTTGCGTTGCTGAAATAAATGCACTTTTTGACGATATTCTAATTTTCTGAGTTTCACCTGTGCTTATGTCAGAAACCGTTATTCCTCTCCTAGCAAAACAATTGCACCTTGGAGATGGAGCTTGCAAGAATCCTTGGCATGCAGGATTGTGCCCCAAGTGTTCTAATGCAGCTCATTAAACAAAGCTACAGAGTTGACATTCCCTGCTGCTACCCTTTCCTTCCATTTTAGAACTGTGACTCAGAGGTGAGATTACTTGAAACCTGTGTGAGTTTCCTTTCCAACACTATGCTCCATGGAGCAGCCTCAGATGCTTTCCAAGGGCTTCCAAATTTTTTAAAAAGGGATTCTAAGGGATTTGGAATGAGAAAGGAAAACACCCTCTGCATGATTTTCTCTCACCGTGAATTTCCCTTTACTTCATCTAATCGTAATGAGCAGAGAGAACAATCCACAACACAGATTGCTTTACACCGACTGTTGCATTAGGCTTGATTTAAGCAGGACTTTGAGCCATTTGCATGGAGGCCAGCCCTGCCCATCATTCTACCGGTTGTGAAAGGCATACGCTACCCATGTGTGGTGTCCCCCCCCTTCTCTGCCAATCTATTAACACTGATTTTTGTCAAGGGGAGAACATTGTGAAAGGAAATAAGGAGTCCATCAGAAATCTCTTGGAAATATTTGATGGCTTGCTCGAGTACCTGACAGAAGAAACCAGTGAGACGGCTTCTCAGAATGGCGGTGAGAGAAGGGGCATAATCAATGGCATGCGCTTCCTCTGTGCAGATAGCGTATTCTATTTATTTGTATGTAGCTGTATCACTTTTTGCACCTAGAGGGGTATTCTTAAAAAGAGAGGGCACTTTCAATGCCTTGCTTAGCATCAGTTGCTATGACTTTATGTTGGCATAAAGTGAAAGGACTTACAGTGCCTCTCAGTCACTGTCAGGCTGTAATTACAGGAACAAAAAATAAGAGCATAGGAAATAATAGAAAAGAAAGAAAAAGGTTATTATTAGTTATTGAATTCATATACCGCCCTATACCCGGAGGTCTCAGGGTGGTTCACAGAACAAAATCAAAATATAAAACCACAAAATATGGAGTAAAACAATGCTAAATTTCTTAGCAAGTAGTTTTTATTTAACAATATTGGTTGCAAAGCAATCAAGCTTGTCAGATTTAAAGCTCAAAGTGGCTGGTACTGGATGAAACTGGGTTTTTACAACAGTGCCAGCACACCTTACATAAGCAGACAGTGGATCGTATTAGCTTCTGTGCCGGAATAAATAATTTGCTGCGTTAGTCATACGCTGACCGATATGCCACTGCAGATGTGTGGGCTGAGGAGGGAATTGATACTGTCACAGTAATATTTGTGGCAGGCAGAGGTCTGTCTTGCTCCTTGCTCATAATAGTTTTGTTTATGAACAGAAGATCTTAACCAGAGGGCTGAAGATGAAGTCCAGACTACCGGTCTTGAAGAGGAAGAAGGTGGTGTTCTTGATGTGCCAGTTCCCTCCCTGACACTTCCGTCTGCCTCGGGGTAAGGCAGGTTCATAGCTCCCTTAGCTACCCAAGTCTTTACTAGGTTGCAAAGTGTGTAACATGTTAGTACCCCTGTTCTCTGCTTCCATAGGTGAGGCAGTGGTGCAGCTAGGTAATTTTAGATTATGGCCTTTCGATGACCATGGGCACCACTTTAGTTGTGGAGCATGCAGTTAACATCTCTCTTCTTCTCGCTCCCCACCATTGCTTTCTCCACAACTGCTTCTGCATCCCTGATATGCTAGAGCAGGCATCCACAAACTTCGGCCCTCCAGATGTTTTGGAGTACAATTCCCATCATCCCTGACCACTGGTCCTGTTAGCTAGGGATCATGGGAGTTGTAGGCCAAAACACCTGGAGGGCTGCAGTTTGGGGGATGCCTGTGCTAGAGCCTCTGCAAGCTGATTGTTATGTACTGAGCTGAATCCTAGAACAATAGGATTCAGAATCAGCGGGAGCTACCCAATCCAACTCCAGGTGGAAGTGAATCCGCAACCTGATTGGCCTGCTGGAGCAGCCAATCAGGCGGCTGGCAGAAGTGAATCTGCTACCTGATTGGCCTGTAGGAGCAGCCAATCAGGCTGCAGGCAGAAGTCAATCCACAATATAATTGGCCCACAGGTGTAGCCCTGAAGTAGCCAATCACGCAAGGCCCATTGTGTAAATAATGTATATAAGCAGATGGTTTTGGGAAAAGAGCCATTCGTCTTCTCTTCTTCTCCTTGATGAATATGAGCTGAATAAAGAGCATGAAATTCACTCTCGACTCCGAGTATATTTCACTGGCGACGAAGGTGGGATCCTGCTGAGCTGACCGCCACCACGCACTGCACCGCAGCACCGCCACCTGCTGCACCGCTGCATCGCACCGTGCATCCAGGCTTCAGCTCCAGGACCCAAGGAACCCAGAATGGCAACCGACAGCAGCTTCTTGCCATTCAAACCAGCATCAGGAGACTGGGAAGGGTACGCCGCCCGTTTCAACTTCCTCCTGCAAGCGAAAGAAGTCACCAACGATGCCATGAAGAGGGCGACATTCTTCAGCGTCTGTGGAGAGGAGACGTTTGAAATCGCCCGGGCTCTCCTTGCACCTAGAGATGTCGCTACCGTCTCTTACAAAACAATAATGGAACGGCTGAAGGAGCACTTTTCACCACAGCCCTCGGTGGTAGCTTGCCGAAATGCCTTCTACGCAAAGCGGCAAGCCCCAGGGGAAACCATAACTGGGTTTGTGACCTCCCTCCGCCAAGCCGCCCGGTTATGCAACTTCTCAGAGTTGGAGAACATGCTTCGTGACCGCCTCGTCGGTGGCCTGAGGGACGAGATGTTGCAACGACGCCTCTACGCCAAAAAAGACCTCACGTTCCAGATTGCTCTGGAGGAAGCCCTGGCAACCGAAGCCGCTGAGAGGTCAACGCAAGAGGCACGACCGGCCCCGCCATCCCAACCGAGGGTCTACCACGAAGACCTCACCGACGAATCCGAATCTGACAGGGAGGAAGTACACCAAGCACAGCGGCGCACTCAAGCAGCACACACACCACAGCAGCCTCGACGAGAAGGAGGGAACTGTGCAAGCTGCGGGGAGAACCACGAGAGGAGGACCTGTCGTTTCCGCAACGCAGAGTGCAGGCAGTGCAGAAAATTGGGACACATCGCCCGGGTGTGTCGGGCTCGACTCACCCGTCGACAAGCATCAGATGACCGACCCAGGAGCCCCAGGTCACACGGCACCATGCACCAAGGCAACTCGACGGAGATCACGGACTACCAGGTATTCCAGTTGCCCCATCCCAGCACAGAGAAAATTTATATAGAGGTACAGATAGAGGGAGCCCCATGCCGCATGGAGCTGGACACGGGTTCAACTCTATCCATAATCTCGGCCCGAACATTAAGGGAACTGTGCCCTAATGGGGGTCCCAAACTAAGGCCGGCCCCATTCACCCTCCGGGACTTCCAGAAACGTAAGGTCCCTACAATGGGGGTGGGGACCTTCAGGGTGCAATATCGAGGGCGAAAGCAACAATTGGACTTGCTGGTAGTTAAGGGCCCCTACGTTAGCTTACTGGGACTGGCATGGTTTGGACCTCTGGGGCTAGCCGTTACCGGGGTGAACCGCACTAGCTTACAAGTGGACGTGGACGCCATATGCAAAGAGTTTCCAGGGGTTTTCGATGGGGCATTGGGACGATATACAGGACCCCCCATTGCCCTACAGCTAGACCCCGCTGTACGACCCATCAGGCACAAGGCCCGCCGGGTCCCGTTCGCCCTGAAACCCCGCATAGACGAGGAATTGGACCGGCTCGTGGAGCAAGGAGTGCTGGAGCCGGTGCCCAACGCCCCCTGGGAAACTCCAATTGTCACACCCGTCAAGCCTAACGGTTCGGTCCGCATCTGTGCAGACTACAAATGCACCATAAACAAGGCTCTCACGGCCCATGCATACCCAGTGCCAGTGGTCAGCCATGTCCTCGCCACCCTGGCTGGGTCAAAAATCTTTGGCAAACTGGACTTGGCCCAAGCGTATCAACAGTTGCCTGTGGACGAAGCCACAGCAGAGGCTCAGACGATTGTGACGCACAGAGGGGCATTCAGAGTAAAGCGGCTGCAATTTGGCGTTAGCGTGGCACCAGGCATATTCCAGAATCTAATGGACTCTCTCCTTAAAGGGATTCCTGGCGTCACCCCCTTCTTCGATGATGTACTGATCGCCGGGCCCACACCAGAGGAATTTGAGGACCGCCTCCGCTCCGTCCTGCACCGTTTCCAGACGGCGGGCCTCAAGGTGAAGCGGGAAAAGTGTTTACTGGGAGTGCCGCAGGTGGACTTTCTGGGATTTAAGGTGGACGCAGAAGGGGTCCATCCAACCGGTGACAAGGTACGGGCCATTTGTGAGGCCCCAGCGCCCAAGAGCAAGCCCGAACTTCAGTCATTCTTGGGACTATTGAACTTTTACCATGCCTTCCTTCCCCATAAGGCAGCGGTAGCGGAGCCCCTACACAGACTCCTAGATAAAAGGGCCCCTTGGGTGTGGGGCCAGCGACAAAGGGCCGCATTCCAGGCAGTCAAGGACTTGCTCGTCTCGAACTCGGTCTTGGCACACTTCGACGAGAGGCAGCCAGTGGTGCTGGCATGCGACGCCTCTCCCTATGGCATCGGCGCTGTCCTGGGACACCAACTCCCGGATGGAAGAGAGGTGCCGGTGGCATACTTCTCCCAGACGCTTGCTGCAGCCGAACGAAACTACTCACAGATTGACAAGGAGGGTCTGGCAATCGTGAAGGGCGTAAAAAAATTCCATGATTTCTTGTACGGGCGGCCCTTTACCATAGTGACTGACCACAAGCCGTTGCTTGGCCTGTTTGCCCCCGAGAAGCAGACCCCCCAAGTGTTGTCTCCACGTGTCCTCAGGTGGTCAATTTTCCTTGCCGGCTACCAGTATGCACTAATCCACCGCCCTGGGAAGGCGATGGGCCACGCAGACGCACTCAGCAGGCTACCACTACCAGAAACAGGCCCCGACCCAGCGCCTGCGCAAGAGGTTATGACCCCGGAGCTGCTTCCCGACCGACCCATTCAGGCACAAGAAGTTGCGCACCATTCCACAAAAGATAGGGTCATCTCCCGGGTCCTGGACTGGGTGTGGCGAGGATGGCCCAGCAGCAGCCCCGGGCCAGAATTCGCTGGCTACACAAACCGCAAACATGAACTGTCGGCCCACAAGGGGTGCCTGTTATGGGGAAGCAGGGTTGTTGTTCCCCAGCCCCTCCGCAAAAGGGTCCTCACAGCCCTACACGAGACACACCCAGGGGTAGTGAGGATGAAGGCCCTCGCCAGGAGTTATGTGTGGTGGCCGGGGATTGACAGAGAGATAGAGGCCTGGGTCCAACACTGCCAGACCTGCCAAGAATCCCGCCCGGATCCCCCAAGGGCCCCAGTCCAGCCCTGGGAGTCCGCCCGACATCCATGGTCACGCTTGCACGTGGACTTCGCTGGCCCCTTCCAGGGAAAAACATTCTTCATAGTGGTGGATTCCTACACCAAATGGCTGGAGGTCGCACTGGTACCGTCCACTTCTACGGCGGCAGCCATCCGGGTACTACGTAAGCTGTTTGCAACCCACGGGCTCCCTGACACCCTCGTCTCGGACAATGGAACCGCATTCACGTCAGAGGAGTTCCAGACCTTCACAGCGCAGAACGCCATCTGCCACATCCGCTCAGCACCATTCCACCCTGCCACCAATGGCCAAGCGGAGCGCATGGTGCGGACCACCAAGGACAGCCTCCGCCGCATAACACAAGGGGACTGGGAATACCGCCTTGCCGCATTTCTTCTAGCACAGCACAGCACCCCAAGCACAACGACGGGCCGGAGCCCAGCTGAACTACTCATGGGCCGGCGCCTTGCAACTAGACTGGACCGACTTCACCCCGACAGAGCTCAGGATGAGGTAGTGGTGGGGAAAGGCAGGAACCCCCGGACATTTGTGGCCCAGGACCCAGTGTATGCAAAGAATTTTGGGGCAGGCCCAGCATGGGTACCCGCCACAGTCACCAAGGTGACCGGTCCCGTGTCGTACGAGGTACTAACGGAAGGGGGGCAATGTTGGCGCCGCCACTGCGACCAGCTACGGCGACGATTCCCAGGAGGAACCCGGGAGGAGAGCGGGACAGAGGGGTCCCAAGGGGACAGCAGGGCAGTGAGGCCTGTAGAGCGAGAGGGGTGGGCAGGGGAAGCAGAAGCAGTAGGCACAGAGGGGCGCCCCGAGGCTGGAAGGACACCGGAACCAGAGTCACAACCTAGTGGTTCAGTGGCGCCAGACCAGAAAGCCCCGGCACAGCCAGCAGCCTCGGAACACGAGCCAGAACCAGAACCCCTGACCAAGGAACACCCCAGGCCACAACGCACACGGAGGCGGCCAGCAGACCTTGGGGACTACGAATGCAACTTCCCGGGCAGGACTGGAACTTAGAGGGGAGGGGTGTTATGTACTGAGCTGAATCCTAGAACAATAGGATTCAGAATCAGCGGGAGCTACCCAATCCAACTCCAGGTGGAAGTGAATCCGCAACCTGATTGGCCTGCTGGAGCAGCCAATCAGGCGGCTGGCAGAAGTGAATCTGCTACCTGATTGGCCTGTAGGAGCAGCCAATCAGGCTGCAGGCAGAAGTCAATCCACAATATAATTGGCCCACAGGTGTAGCCCTGAAGTAGCCAATCACGCAAGGCCCATTGTGTAAATAATGTATATAAGCAGATGGTTTTGGGAAAAGAGCCATTCGTCTTCTCTTCTTCTCCTTGATGAATATGAGCTGAATAAAGAGCATGAAATTCACTCTCGACTCCGAGTATATTTCACTGATGGAATGAGAAAATGCGTTTTCTCCAGTTAATGTGGTGTCATAACCGCCTTCAGTTGATAAACATGTAGCGGTGATCCTTGGCGTTGGAAGTGTACGCCTCTCAGCTAGAAGCACCACCTTGTGGCCAAGTCAAGTAAACAAATTTACTTCCTTGCATTCTGTTTAGGTCTTCTCAGTCGTCAGAGATAGATGTTCCATCATGCGAGGTAGACTGTTCGGAATCTACAAGTGAGCTCATTAAGCTTGGTGACACTGCTTATTTATATTCTCTAAGAAATGAAGGTGAGTTCAAGCAACACCCAAGAGCAGCCAAATCTGAGTAACTGAATGGCTGCCGTGTAGAGACCACTTTAAATAGTTTCTTCCCTGTGCAGGCACTTTCCCCACAAACAAAAACTGTTGGTATGCAGCAGCTTGCTACAGGAAATTGGCAATTTCTCTCCCCACATTCACAACTTACTTGAGATGAATAGGCATCAGACAAACAATTATGAAATCTATAGTTCTAGCACAGTTGTAAAAAACCGGAAGAGTCACAAGGTCAGCCACTCCCACCAGCAGATGGAATAAATTGTAACCCTTTAACTACAAACACAAATGAAAAATTCAGATTGCTTTTTTTGTGTAGATCCTGGTGTCAATTGGAAGTTGGTACTCAAGGATCGAAATAGTGTAAAAGGTTGAACAAAGTTTGAGATCCCACCAATTCTGCTTATTAGCATACAATTGAAACCAGCATCTTAATGGCCTGAACCATGAAGCTGAAAGATGTAATTCATTTGAGTAGTTTATATAACTCCACAAGTAACTAATACTTGAAATCAACACATTTGGCAGGCTATAAATGCAAGCAACCATCTCTGCTGCAGATAGTATTAGCAGAAGTACGGGGTATAATGTTTATGTCAGATTCATGCAACAATATGCCGATTGACAAAGTTATGTGGGAAAACCAGTGGTCCCTTTTGGCCCCTCTTTTGTGGGAAGATCATAACTTAATCATCATTTACAGAAATACTACTACTTGCTGACTTGGGATTATTGTACATTCCCGACTTCCAGAGTTCATTGCTGGGTTTGAACTCATCCAGGACTTATTTACACACTACAGTCTACATTTCTCTGTCAATTTCTCTCTCTGGGTTCTTGGACATTTTGTGATTAAATGGAATGAGCTGGTTGATAAAAATGGTAACTTGCTGGGGTTTTAGTCAGATACCACACTGAGTGGTTGGTTAAATTACTAACTTACTAAAAAAATTAGTTGTTTGATCTGCATTTAAACCCATCAGTTTTGAACATTTACACTGGCTTTTGCATGTTCCCCAAACCTTAGCATGCATATTTTCGAGATATTGCTCAGGACCACAATACCACAAGGAACACCTCTTCTCATATGAACTGACCTGGACCTTGCAATCATGATCTGAGGCTGTTATTGGTGTGCCTCTTCTGTGATAGGTCTGGAGGGCAGCAATACGAGAACAGGATGTTTCTGCGGTGTCTCCCCGCTTGTGAAATGCTCTCCCTTCAGGCTCCATGCAAAAGCATTCCTCTTCTCCCGGGCCTTTGGCTAATTAAACAGTCTGTGATCTTTTAAAATGGGGGGGTATTGTTTTGGTTTATTATTATGGTATGTATCTTTGTGGTTTTATCTATCTTTGGATGGAGAGCTGTGTAGAAATTAAATTAAATAAATAATTGTATAAGGGTACTTACAATATGATAACTTTCAGGATCACTCACTGGGTTGAACCCAAAACGTGCCAGGGGAGCTCTCATGCTATGGGGCTTACCTGGCTCCTCCTTCCTATTTCTGCTTTCTGCATCCACACATATATCCCAAGCTGCTCCTGAGGGTTAAAGGACCTTGTGAAATGGAATGGGATGAAGCACTGGGGGCTGCAGCACAGTGGAATTGGCAGGATTTGCTGTGTGTGGGATTCCTTGTGCAGGATGCCAACTTAATATTTTATTCTCTTTTTCTGCTCCCTGCTACAGCAGTAGTCTGTTTGGATAATACATCTTTGTAATTAGCAGTGAAATACGGTAGTCAAACACAAATGTTTGACTCGTGCTGCCCTTAAAATTTCAAATTTCTTATAGACTTACCTGCAGAAAGAGACATCTCGAAGATGATTACAAAACCTGAAGTTCTTATGACTTTTAGGGGACCATCTAGTGGCAGAAGAGCTCTTGTCAGAGAAACTCAAGGTGAGTGTATATCAAAGAACCTCAGAAATATATATTTAAAATATATTACTGGGCTTTTCTTGTGTCCGTTGTATTTTAATCAAGTAAGGGTTCCCTTTGTTTTACCACCTGGGTTTGAGCTTTCTTCGGTGATCTGGTGGGGGAAAGAGAACTGGCTTAAGTTTGTTACTACGTTTCATCTTACCTGTGCATCTTATTCAGTTAAATAAAGCTGTTCTTTTTTGTGTATGTGTGTGTGAAAAGTCTGGATGGGCCAAGTTGATAGGACCTGTGGGGGAAATATCCTAATCAATTCAATGAAATCCCATAAATTGCTTGCTTCCAGCATTGGGCCCAAAATTTCTAAAGGAAACTTCCCAGCAGAGCGATTAATTATAATAATTATATGCCCCCCCTTTAAAAGTACATGGACTGAACCTCTAAACTGCTTATCTTTCCTAAGGAACAGCCAAATCTGCTTTGTCGTCTAAGGAGCAGTTGTGTTCTTCCAGTGCGAAAAAGCTTGGGGAACCAATCCGCCCAGCCGTTCCTTTACAGCCACCATTCCAGCCTTCCGCATCCAGGCCCCCTTACCTAACCGAAAGAGGCGCTGGAAGTTCAGGCAGACGTTCGCCGCCACCGGCTAAACCTTCCAGACTTGCGTCCTCTGATGTAAGTGCTGAAGCTTCATTTGTTTCTGTTTGTATTGTCAGCCTTTGTAGAAATGCATTGCCGTGGGATCCTTAATTCGAACTGCTTCCAGGTTATCGTCGCTAGGCCTTCCTGTGTCCAGGAAGCTCGATATGTATCACTTTCAGAACATAGGTGGAAGAGTGTATTTCTGACTGAGTTACAATACACTGTCTAAGCGTATTAAACCACTACCATGCCTGCTGATTTAAGATAAAACCAATATATAAGAATCATGATAGAGTCCCAAATGCTGTGTTCGAAACTCCCATTGTTCTAGGCGCATTTTGCGACAGGGAATTTCATTAGTACATGTTGTTTCTGAGCTCTGGGTGTAGTACTACACCTAAGATTTTCAGATTAAAACTGCAGAGTGGAAGGAAAGGAGGACCTTTTCCTGCCTCCGCACTTCCAGCTACTCTCTGAAGATTGGAGAAGAGACCCTCTTTAGAATATTAGGGGTGGTGGGCAGAGGAAAGACTAGATCATGTGAAAAATTAACATAAGATTTTAGCTGCAGTTCATTCATTTTCAGCTATGTACTCTTGTTAAAAAAAAAAGTGTGCCTAGACATTCCGTTGTTGGGCCCACAACCTAGGTTTAAGGTGACATTTAGCTCCTAGCTTTAATATCTCAGTTTCTAACACTGCCCAATGGTGTGGGAAGAGGCACATCTTCATAGTGAGTTTCTCTTAAAGCAGTAAGTCATTTAGGGAATATAGAAGATATTGTTTGAACAGGACATCAAAAGGCAATGATTAATCTACTAGCAGTACCAAGGAATGAGATGACTAGTAAATGGAAGTAAGCCAGAGCCTTTATAATTGCACAAGGAGAATCAGGGGTGTTCTCTGTATGTTGAAGCAAACTCAGTTGGTGTCATATCTGGATGGAAGAGAAGGGATGAATAAGGTGAATAACCTGTTAGGAGAATTGGCAATTATTTCACTTACTTTTGGAGTGTGTGTGTCGGTCATAATATACTGTTGATGCTATTAGCTATTTAGATGAGAAATGACAAGGCCTACACCAAACACAAAGAAATTTTAATGTGGTGTTAATACATCTGGTTATTTTTACGGTTTGGGTAATATTTTATGCACAAACTGTGACCATTTTGCAGGCGTTTGATTGGCGTGCGACTGTTGACATGCACGATGACCTGAAATGCAACCCCCGTGCAAACAGGGAGTTGCCCGTATATGCATTTTAAAAAAACAAATAAGCAAATGCCACACAAAAATTGTATGTCCCACTTTTTTTAACAGCCTGCAGAGTCCCTTGGGGAAGAGTCTGGAACCCTCTCAGGTGACATCCTTTCTTTATCCACGATCACTTCTGGTAAGAACATTCCTTGAGTTATTGAAAAGTGTAATCTTAATATCTCTTTTACTACTCTAATTAAAGCTACTGACATAGGGAGAAACAGACTTTTGAAAAGTGCTTGTAAAAGTGGCTACTTGTGGATCTTTCTTTCTTTCTTTCTTTCTTTCTCTCTCTCTCTCTCTCTCTCTCTCTCTCTCTCTTTCTTTCTTTCCTCTGAAAATGTTCTCATTTGTCAGGGAACATCACTGTATGCTTATGTTCAGTTTCATTTTTCACCTTCCCAAGGGTACCTTGGGAAGTGAAGTTTTTATAATGGTATGGCGAATTCTGTTAGAAACTCACTTCTCTCAAAGAGCTCTGCATTATCCCAAACAGACTTTTCAGCAAACCAGAAGCTGGTCCCACTGAACTCAGTCTCAGTTACTTTCTTTGGCAGATTATATAGGATTGCATTGTAAACCAGTACTGATGTTGCTGCATCACAACTCCCATCATCCCTGGCCACTGGCTGGGGCTGATGGAAATTGGAGTCCAGCATTTGGAGGGCACCATGTTGATACCCTTTATCACTTTAACCCACAGTTTGAGTGCAGCATTAACAAAGGCACCAATTCTTGTTGGCAAGAACATTTGATTACCTTTCATCTTTAAGCCTTTCTTTTCCCTGCTCACCTTCTTGGGTAATTACATCACTGAACTAACATTAGTAAAAAAAATGCTGAAGAGAAACCATTCTAGAAAATGTGATTAACAATTCTGTGATAGGCACAGCCAGAGAAAACAAATTGACCCCCCCACCACACTTTTTATTTGGATGTTTGTGTTATTTTTACAAGTTAAACTTATTATCGCCAATTATCCTGGCAGAAAAATCTATAGAAGTCTTCATGTGGAGGTAGTTTTACAATAAGTCACTGTGTTATCCTGTTTGCATATGCTGTGACAAATGTGTTTAGTTTTTTGGGACTTGGGTTTGCCTCTACTTGTGTATATAAAGAAGTGAATTATATAAACTAATTTCTTGTGGTTTCTGCTGTTGGCTCTTCCAGCTGTAGATAATGAACCAGAAGCTGATGTGAATGAAGAATCTGATGAGCCAGTGCTAGAAGACGCCATAGATGATGCAGGAAAGGTAGCTGTTAATTCATACCCTGTTGGGTGTAGATACATGTTTATATAGGGACGCGGGTGGGGCTGTGGTCTAAACCACTGAGCCTCTTGGGCTTGCCAATCAGAAAGTCGGCAGTTTGAATCCCCACGATGGGGTGAGTTCCCGTTGCTCTGTCCCAGCTTCTGCCAACCTAGCAGTTGAAAGCACGCCAGTGCAAGTAGATAAATAGGTACCGCTGCGGCAGGAAGGTAAACTGCATTTCCGTGCACTCTGGCTTCTGTCATGGTGTTCTGTTGTGCCAGAAGTGGTTTAGTCATGCTGGCCACATGAGCTGGAAAGCTGTCTGTGCTCAAACACCGGGTCCCTTGGCCTGAAAGCGAGATGAGCGTTGCAACGGCATAGTCGCCTTTGACTGGACTTAACCGTCCAGCGGTCCTTTATCTTTTATATTACATGTTTATAGTATTATAGTATTTGAACAGTGTGATTCAACAGGGAAAAAAACCCTGACACTATTTAGGCTGCATCAACAGAAGTATAGTGTAGGGAAGTAATAGTATTGAGTCTTTTTCCAAGACTCTCTGGAAAAGACCCGATGTTGGGAAAGATTGAGGGCACAAGGAGAAGGGGACGACAGAGGACGAGATGGTTGGACAGTGTTCTCGAAGCCACCAACATGAGTCTGACCAAATTGCGGGAGGCAGTGGAAGACAGGAGTGCCTGGCGTGCTCTGGTCCATGGGGTCACGAAGAGTCGGACTAAACAACAATTGTGCCTTGGTCAGACCACACCTGGAATACTGTGTCCAGTTCTGGGCGACACAATTTAAAAAGCATGTTGACAAGCTGGAACTTGTGCAGAGGAGGGTGACAAAGATTATAAAGGGTCAGGAAACTAAGCCTTATGAGGAACAGTTGAAGGAGTTGGGTATGTTTAGCCTGGAAAAGAGGAGACTGAGAGGAGATAGGATAGCCATCTTCAAATATCTTAAGGGCTGCCACATGGAGGAGGGAGCACGCTTGTTTTCTCGTGCTCTGGAGGGTAGGACTCAAACCAATGGCTTCAAGTTGCAAGAAAGGAGATTCCAACTAAACATGCAGAAAAACTTTCTGACAGTAAGAGCTGTTCAGCAGTAGAACCGACTCCCACGAGAGGTGGTGAACTTTCCTTCCTTGGAGGTTTTTAAGCAGAGGTTGGATGGCCATCTGTCCTGGATGCTTTAGCTGAGATTCCTGCATTGCAGGGGGTTGGACTAGATGACCCTTGGGTCCAACTCTAAGATTCTATGAATTGCCATAGTAAAAAGTGTGCCATCTGCAAAACGTGTGACAGGTTTTGCTTGTAAGTCAAACTCGGGAATGCTTAGATTTTAAAAGGCTGCATTTCTGATTTTTATTTTGCTCAGAAAGAGAGCGAGTGCTGGGTGCTCGGAACCCAAAATATATTTCTAGGCTGACAAACAACATTGCAATAAATGAATATCATCCTTTGAAGGACTGCTAATGCCCTAAAAGCTGCTTTAATATTACCAGCAATTCCATTTGGCAGCCCCTCAGTATATGGTGTGGCACTCATTGCTCAGTTTTAACACCAGGCATTCTCTTTAATTTATTCTTGACTTCTTCAGTGAGAGCTTTTTTTCCTCCCTCTCATCTAAAAGGAAAGGAATGAGAATGTTCCGTACACACCAGCTCCTTGCTTTGAGAAGGACAGGTTGCCACAGTTTACAACAAAGCAAAGCACGAGACCAAAACAAAGGAATCTGCTTGCTGGAAAAAGGTATGCATTTCCTAGATCGTCTGAGATCCTAAAGGTTTTCTTGCATTGTTTAAGACAGAGGTGGGGAACTACCAAGATTATTAAGTATGAGGTAGTGAGAGAGAAAAGGGGGGTATTTGAAGTGTTGATGATCTGGCTCTGTTCCAGGTAGGTTCCCTCCAAGGGGAATGTAGTCCTCAACAACAACAACAACAAAAGGTTATTTCCTTCTGACTTAAAACCTCAATATTTGCCTCTTCCTCCCAAACCAGCGATGTTATCAGCAGCTTAAGGTGATACATGCTAATAACAGTTGTCATATTCTTCATTTATTTCCTCAAAAGCCTATTCATGCAACCTGGGCACTGAGTCTTGCAACACAAGTTTTTTTTTCTCATCGGAGGGAATAGCATGTCAGATACGTAGCTAAATATTTAGGGAGGCCTGTGTGATCCCTGAGGTCCATGTATGAACTCTCATTGTATTGCTGCCAAGATGAACTCCTGGGAACGCTGTCTGAGTGTTGCTGAAATGAGGTCTTTGATAGAAAAAGCAACATTCATTTTCAGCCTGTTGGCCCCATGTGGTTTCTCAGCCAGAAAGAACGCTCCATCACAGACTCGCTTGCAGAGGAAGCTTCTTCACACCAAACGGCAAAGAAAAAGCTGTCTGAACAGGAGCTGAAGGAGATGTCGGACAAACTGTCCCGCAGGATGAATGAACTAGATGGAGTAAGTAAGCCCCATCTATTCTTGACAGCACCTTCTCCCAATATAGTGCAGCTCTCCTGTTGCCATTAACTTGTGAGAAGACCTAGTGAAAGGGGTGGGATGACCAGGAGAGCGGGGAGGCACCTTCTGAATTTAAAATCCTTTAGCAGCCCCTGGTATCCAAGAACCAGCTGGGAGACCATTTGGTGTCCAAAATACACCACCCTGGGCTTTACCAAACATTCTAATAAAATCAATATATGTAGCATGTTAGGTCAGTTACTCCTTCCTGGGATTGACTTTTTCCAAAGAGAGACAGTCCAATATTAAAACTGCGACCAAAAATAATGAGAAGTTTAAGGACATAAGAAGAGCCTGCTGGATCAGGCCAGATGTCCACCTACTCTAGCATCTTGTTCTTGCAATGGCCACCCAGATGCTTGCAGAAAACTTTTCTTCGGTACTCGGAAGCATTCCTGGCTGCATTTTGTAGTAGTACTGTAGTGGCACAGTCCGTTCTGCCACCTTGTGATTCTGCCAACCATTCTGCTTCATGCATAGACCAGGCTGCAATAAATTCAATCAAGGTACCACAAGGTGCCAACCTTGGTTTTGGTAGTAAATATGAGACTATCTATATACTTGAGGCCGGAGTTTTCAGACCGATGTTTTGAACATCGGACAGATGTTTTGAACACCCTCCCATCAGATGTCAAGGAAATAAACAACTATCTGAAGGCAGCCCTGTTTAGGGAAGCTTTTAATGTTAAATGTTTATCGTGTTTTTAGTATTCTGTTGGGAGTTGCCCAGAGTGGCTGGGGAAACCCAGCCAGATGGGCGAGGTAGAAATAATAATAATAATAATAATAATAATAATAATAATAATAATAATAATATATTAATAATAATAATAATAATAATAATAATTTATTATTATTAACTGTTAGTACTAGGTTGTGCTATTGGAATGCATTCTTGACAGATGGGGGGGAATCTCTTTAAATAACAGATGTTAAAGCATGCTCTGGGCGCGCAAAGCAAGGAGGAGGAGGAAGAGTCATCAGCCGATGAAGATAATCTTTCTCAGCACAGTGATAGTATCATGGATTACCGCCAAAGGAAACCGGAATCGGGTAACAGTTCAGAGTGTTAAGTTTGACGGCATCCTGGTGAGCTGCCCCTTTCTTTGATAGGTGATGTGTGCACTTCATGGTGGGTTATGCTGCCCTCTTGTGGTGAAAGACAGAGGATGCAGACAGCCACAAGGGGGGCAGCATAATCCACCAATGCTGTGTGTCCCAATACCTTAAAGAAATGCCCTTCAGGCGAAAACCAGTTGTTCCTTCTGCATGTGTATTTGGACTCCCTTCAGTAAACTGCAAACCTGCTGCTGAGCCTTGATTGGCAAAGTGTGGATCTAACGCCTTGTGAAAGGAAGGAATGTTATACAGTGGAACCTCTACTTATGAACGACCCTACTTAGGAAAAATTCTACTTACGAGTAGAAAAAATTGGCGCGCACTTACAAATTTATTCTACATCCGAAGGGCCCTTGCTGCCGCCGCCAGCGCCCCGCCACCCTGCTGTTTGGCCCACGGCCGGATGGGGCCCTTGCCGCCAGTGCTCCCAGCACCTCTCGCCTTGGTTGGGACCTGGGGAAGCTTGCCTGTCGCGCGCAGGACTTAGGATGAATGGGGCCAGGGATCGGGGCTCAGCCGGCTCCCGCCGGATTGGGCCCTCGCCACCATTGGCAGCACTCCCGGCCCCCCACTGCTCGGGCTATGGCCGGATCGCGCCCTCCCCGTCGCCGCCGGCGGCCTACCGGCCCGCACCGCCAGCTGCCGATCCGTGAGCAGATGCTGCTGCCGGGGCGCGTGCCGAGCCGGGCTGTGTCCGAGCCCGCCTGGCCGCCTCCTCCTCCTCCTCCTCCTCCTCCTCCTCACTGCCCAGGGAGAGGGATGCGGAGCTTCAGCGCCTTGGCAGAGCCGGTGCCCAACCGAAGCTCCGCGCAGAGGTGGCGGCAGCGCCAGCAACCCAGACAGCCTCGCGTGCCTTAGCCCAGCTAGCCCAGCCCCGCGCTCGCCTCCGAGGAAGGGGGAAAGTCATCCCTGAGCGCCTTCAGGAGCAGCATTGCCTCGGGCCCCCTGTTTGCGGCGCGGCCACTGACTGGCCTGCTTTGAGGGGTATGATGGGCAGCCCCGCGTTGCCCGGGGAATTTGCGGCAAGGTGCCCGCCCGGCCGTCTGCCAAGCAGATTTGCCACCCGTCGCTGCAGCTGCCTGAGCCGCGAGGTTGTGCGCTGGCGCCCGGGAGCAGGAGGTGTCCCACTCGGCGAGGCGCTGTGTAAGGCCGCCGGCCTCCTACAGCCCCCCCCCAGCTGTCAATCCGGCCATAGGGCTTGATAGGGCCCATTGCAGCCACCACCGCCGGCTTCCCGCTGGCCTTTAAAGTGCCTTTTTTTAAGGCCCCAGAACGAATTAATCCGTTCCCAATGCATTCCTATGGGAAACATCATTTCGACTTACAAATGTTTCTACTTACGAATGTGCATTCGGAATGGATTAAATTCGTAAGTAGAGGTTCCACTGTACTGGAATACGAGGCAGTAGAGTATGTGGTCCCAGAGAGTCCCACTGGCAACTGAAGGGCATTCACTGTAAAGAACTGTAACTCCTCTGTGGCTCAAGCTGGCACACAATGTTAATATAAACCATGACTTAACGTAGGCTTGTCCTGACATGTCCTGGTTTTCGAGTGTAAAAATGACATGGGGAGAATTTTGCCAAATTGGCAAAATGTCAGGAAACCCGGATGTATGGCAACGCGATGGAAAAAGCAGCGGAAACAGCCCAGAAAGCTTAACATAACAATTTTTGTGGTAGTTTCCCCTAAAAAAGCTTAACAATTTTGGTGGGTTTCTTTAAAAAAAATATCAAAATCTCAGGAATTTTACTTTTTGAAATATGGCAACCCTAGTTTAACACAAATTCACAATTCCTGAGGAAGTACAGCTGCTTTGATCCTCCTTCAGCTGTGCTGAATTGCTACGAGCTAAACAATGGGTAGGCAAACTAAGGCCCAGGGGCCAGATCCCGCCCAATCACCTTCTAAAGCTGGCCTGTAGATGGTCCAGAAATCCATGTGTTTTTACATGAGTAGAATGTGTGCTTTTATTTAAAATGCATCTCTGGGTTATTTGTGGAGCATAGGAATTCAGCCATGAGCCTGGGTTCAGACAACAGGCTAAGCCAAGCCGTGGCTTAGCTTGCAGCACCAGGACCAAAGGAGGAGCAAAGCGGGAGCCAGATTTTCTCTGCACTGAGCCAATTTGGCTTCACGTTACGTGCAAACCAAATAAAAGTGTCTCTACAAGCGCCTCTTGTTTCTGCTGCTGCTACTAGAATCGCTCAGAGCTGTTTTCTTTCACAGGTGTGCTACGTTTCGGAAGGGCACCCAGCAGACGGCGGTCACTTTCTGCTTCACCTCCTCCGTCAAGCCACCACCTAAGCTCTGAATCGGGTGGTGCACTTCGGAAAGATGTATGGGGCCCAACGGGAAGAATGTACGACCGTGTGCAAAAGGAAGAAGACCAGAGGAAGTTAAGAGTAAAGGTAAGGGCAGCAGGATTGCAAGATGCAGCCTTCTAGGTAAACGCCGATAGCCTCAATAGGCAGGTAGGCATACCCAACACTGAAGAGCCTTTCCAGGTCTCTTCCACTGGGGATGCAGATGGTTTATCCGCTTGCCCAAAAGGGAAGTTTTAAGGTTTTCTTTAAAAAAAAAGGGGGGGAAGCATGTCCAGAGATCTGTTGTCTGCTTCAACATCCACCCTGTGAATTTGCTAGAGTTGTGATGTGACACAGACACCCTGGAAAACAAGAGGCATTCAATTCTGTTTTGGATTTGTTATGCGGCTTGAGCAAAGTGCTTTGGCACCTATAATCAGCTTTCTAGCCTGTACTTAAGCAGCCAAGTAATAAAACAGCTCAAATAATTCTTCAGGTTTTATTTCTCTGATGTGCTGACTTCTGATGCTTTCCCTTATCAAATACAGTGGTGCCTCGACTTACGAATTTAATCCATTCCGAAGGCACCTTCATAGGTTGAAAAATCCGTAAGTAGAAAAGCGCCATTGGAAATGCGATTTCCCATAGGAATGCATTGGAAACGGAAAAATTCATAAGTCGAAGCAACCCCATCTAAAAATTCGTAAGTCAAAAAACCCCTATCTAAAACCGCCACGGTTTCCATTTGGATGTCGAGAAATTCTTAAGCGTGCGGCCATTTGCCTCATTCGTAAGTCGAAAAATTCGGTTGTTGGGTCGTTCGTAAGTCGAGGTACCACTGTACCCTATTCTAAACTGCGTAAGAGTTGACTGCCTTAGTTAATCTTTGCTGCCATGTTTCGTGATTACTTGGCTCTGTAATTTCTTGAAAAGGATCTTATGCCCAGATTAGCATTGCAGGACCCAGCCCAGTACAGGCAAAGGTTTGGTTCAGGCCTTAACAAAATTCCTTCCCACGTCTGATGCTTTGGGGGGCAGGGGGTCCAGTGGGCTGCAGCCTCCTGGTGCTGTTAGCTATTAAGTAACTAGCTCTTTGAAATGTTCATATCTGCCAGTTTGGTATTTTTTAAAATATATACGAATTGGCAACGCCATATGCATTAACATTCCCAATATTAGCTGCAGCAAACATAGCTCTCACTTTGTGGGGAGACACATTCAGTTTCATTGTGCCAATTGCTTTGTTTTTATGGGTTGTATCCAGTGCTCCCTACATGTAATTCTGCTGGGATTATGAGACTTGCCCTTCCTTTACAACCCCCCTAGTCTACTGCAGGGGGTCCCCCAACCCCCCTGGAGCTGATTTTGAAGGTGTGCAAGGAGAAGAAGGGGAACCTCAGATGCACACACAGAAGTCCATTTGGCCAACAGAACTGCAGTGCTGGATATATTTTTGCTGACATGTAAAGATACAAGCATCATCCTGCAAGCCTAAGTCTCTACCTCATGGCTGTTCTCTGCACTGGTGGTATTGGGCTTAATTGGTGTGAGTCATACAGGGGCCAATCTGACTGTTGGGTCTGTTTCTGAGCACTGTTCCAATTCCTGACCCATACCTTTTTAAAGCTCTACATGGCTTTGGCCTTGGGTACCCTGCATTCCCCTGCCTGTGCATTAAAGCTAACCTTTTCAGGCCTCCTCTCAGTGCCCCAGCCTTCTGAGAACAGAGTTGCAGCAACTGGCGAGAGCTGCCCTGCCTTAGCTGTGCTACGTTTTCCTTGGGGAGGCTCGTCTGGCAGCTGTGTTTTGGGGCCGGTCTATTTTCCCAGGCCTTGAAAAAACCCAGACCTTTTCTTCTTCTGTGAAGCTTTTATACCTTTATGTTTGGATTCTGCTTTGGTATGTTGACTTGCTGTTTTTATATGGTTTAATTGACTTTTAGCTGCCCTGGGAGTAGAAATGTGGAAAAGTGGCATAGAATGTTTTGCTAAATCGACACACTTGTTGTGGACATTGACCGGGCTTTGTTTTGTTTTGTTTTTTGCCTTCCAGCGCTTGACCAAAGCCTACGAGGATGAATTAAGAACTTATGAGGCTCGTGAGAGATTCGAACTGGCAGAGCTGAAAGCCAAGGCAAAGGAAATTGTAAGGGGCAGCAGAAGAGAATTGAGGAGTTGGGGGTGGTGTGCCTCTCTTGCGCTGGTCTCTTAATTCCTGGGATTCTGAGGATGGGTTTCCTCTCTTTCAAGGTGCATAGAAATGCTCCTCTTCTTTGCTCAGAATCCATTTGCTCTACAGGAAGAATTTGGCCCGGTCTGTGTAAATCTCCTTGCAAGTAGCCAGTGGCTATTTTTGGAAATGCTTGCCTTTCAGTAACTTGTTCTTTGTGTCTGTCTGCGTCTAGGAACAAAAATACAAGGAGAAATTATTTAAAGAACCTTCAAGAGCCTCGCAAGCAGCAAAGATTTATTCTAGAAAAAATGGCCCTCGGAATCCCAAACTCAGCCAGTGGATTTCAAGAGGAGGGTTTGCAAAGCCAAAGAAAGCCGCTCCAAGTAAGAACTACAGAGAGCTTCTTAATAGAAAGCTTGGCACCTTTTGAAAGCGTCGGCTAAAGGCCAAGAATACTGGCTTCTTGCCTTATGACCTCCATATGTCTAGACTTGTGTAAGGGAAGCAAATTCATGTACCAGTTTCTAACCAAGGGCACACAGCTCATCCCAACCCCTTTCCCAAAAGCCATCAGAGAAGCCAAGGCTCCCAGCACTCTGCTCTAGGAGTTCTTCCGAGTTCAGTGTAGTCACTGGCAAGGGTTTGTTGCTTTAAAATTAGGCGCCCAAGCCACGTATGCCAGCCATGCTTATACAGCTTGATGTTCTTCCGAAAGATACTGAAAGCATCTGTGCCAATATGGGCAACCCTGCTTTCCTTTGCTACACACCTGTAGCTGACTAGGAAAGCAGAGGCTGCAATTGTGGTGGTCGCTGCAAGAATGCTGGGAGAGGATGCTGTCAAAGAAAAGAGCACGCTCCATAAATTGCACACTCACTTTTCACCTTGCATGTTCTCCATTTGCGGTGAAAAGCCACAGTCCAAGTGACTCCAGCTTTGTTGGTCAAGTGTGATACCTGCAATAATTGCGTAGCTCCCTATTTCGAGGTATTGCATGGAGCAATATGGTATTTGAGAGACTAGTTGCACATTACATGCACATGTCTAACAGAATCTGACAGCTTTTTTTTTTTAAGGGAAAAACAGTTTTGAGATGAAGCACAGACATGACAATGTGAGCCTGGGCTTAATTTTTCCAATGCCCACCATTTCTCTGTACAGTTTGTTTCTTTCTGCAGCAAAGTAACTGGTAATGTTACATGCATGGGACATAATAGCTAGGTCCTACCCACACTCTGGGGCAGTTATTTTTCTTTTTCCCTTTTTAAAATGTGTGAGAATTTAGCAATGCCCTCCATACATATTTATTCTCCAGGGGCATAGACCTGCAACATCTTCCTTAGACAAGATGTTGACAGCTTGAGGACTGGGACCTCAGGCTATGCCGCCCTGCCCTTGTCTTCCAGAGCTGGGTGGTTGACACCTGCCTTTCTCTCTCTTGCAGTGAAGGTCAAGGAGAACGACCTCCTGCCTCTGCTCCTGGAGGATTTCCCCCACCTACACATTTCCCGCCCTGTCATGAACAAGATGTGGCACCAGCAGCTTGCACAGATAGACCATCTGAAGTCAATCGCCAGTAAAAACAAATTCAAAATGCAGAGTGAAGTGAGTTACTCTGCCCAGGCCAAGGAGGGTCACGGTCTTTTAAAGATCAGATGAGGCCGTGTGTACCAGCTATATTAGGCTCCAATCCAATGCATGCCTTCCGGAGGGGTAGGAGAGGGATTGCTTTTGAGTAAATGTACATAAGATGGCATTGCAAAATGTGCTGATCGGTACCCGAGTCTTCTGCTTGGTTTTTCTTCGCTGCAGTCCTGGTAAGGCTGTAAGAAGGGGGGGGGGCTTTTCCAGATTCCACCTGAGCAGATTCTTTCCACAAGGAGCAAAGAGGGAACTGGGCCATACAGCTAGGTACCTTTGTGGCAGGGCTCAACTAACACCAGCTGTGGTGAGAGATGAGAGGGGGTGGCTGGAGGAAAGCAGAAGGGGATTTTAGAGCGGCATGCGTCTTTCCTCTTGGAAGCAGATCGCCTTTCAATGTGACTGCCTTCCTGCTCGCAGAGGAAGACAGAGCATACAGAAAGGGTTTCTGAGAGAAACTCTACATCCAAATGTGATGGGTAAAAAAGGAGGAAGGGCACTTAAAAAAAAAGGTATTACATGAGATCATTATATGTAGTATGCAGAAGATTGACATGTGCAAAACCAGTATTAATTCTTTACTTCCCCCCGCTTTTAGGCACTAGAAACATTGAAAAGGCATGAACTGCTTGTTGACCTCATTAAGAAAGAGCAGGCTCATAACAGGAGACTGGTATGTTCTGAGATCTTGCAGGAGGTGGGGCTGGTTAGGGCAGGCGGGCCAGTCATGGTTGCCCTGCATGGGCTTTTTAAAACTCTTGCCTTCGTTCCCTGCTTGGAACCACAAATATTTTTTTTCTTTGGGGGGGAGGGGGGACTACTGTACTTGATTTGGTAGGTTGTAAGTTATTTTCTTAGAGCAATGCTTTCAAGTTGGGTGAGCCAGGTCCTCAAGACACCCCTACTGCCACACCCTCATCTAGTTCCGGGATTTACCAATTGCTCAGCAGGACATTATGCTTGATAGACCTGCAGCAAATGGGAGTGGAAAAACTGGACAGTCAAACTTCTGAAAAACGGCCCTCCCTCCTAAATTCTTTTGTCCAATTATATTTCCGCTAGAAGATCGAGAAGGGAATTCATCTTTTCTGGTTGCTGCACCTATTTCAGAAAATAGTTAATACCTTCTCTCTTCTCCTTAGGGAAACATGAATTGTCTTTCTTGGTTTTTGTCTTTAGCAAGAGTTGAAGCAACACATTAATCGGCAGAAATGTGCCCAGAACAAAATAAGGGAGAGACGACAGCAAATTATCCGAGCCAAAAAGTACTACCAAGATTACAGAGTTCAGCTGCGGGCAAAGATGATGAGAGCCAGGACACGTGAGGAACGTGTAAGTTGAGGGGAACTGCGCTGCAGGAAGTAGGACTCCTGCTCTTCCTCCCAGGAAGGTTCAGCTGAGATTCTAAGGACTGTATTGAGACTGCAGGCCAGCTTCCATGTTTTCCAACATCCTCTGATCGCAGCTGCATAGCTCCTCCTGCTCCATGGGCATCTCTCCCACCACTCTGGTAACTTAGGAATGTTTTCATCATGCAAGAGGGCTGCCATCATATGGATATTTCTTGCACTAGGTGTGCTGGTGCTATTGGGGTTGTGACACCAGTTTGCAAGGTACCACATGATGTAGCTTACCCATTCCTTAGCAGGGTGGGATGAGACCTGCCCACTGGAGATCACCTTTGTGATGACAATACATAGATTAATCTCCTTTGTAATCTCCTTTGAGATTAAGAGCTGTGGGGAGGGGGGAAGCTTGTCAATAAAGTAAAATGAATTGTGACTTTGTTAGTTTAATTTCCTACACTACTTTGAGCAACTCAAAGGTGCCTTTTAGTAACACACAAATACACTTTCACATAATGAACTATGTAATCACTGTCTTATTTAATCAGCTAAAAAATTATTAGTTGACACTTTGTAGTTACTGATCCATGGCCAAGGAAGCAAATGGACTTGTGCGCCTGTTGCAAAGCAGGATACGTTCCCTTGGGAATAATAGGTTTGAGTGCGACTAGCTTTCACCACTTGGTCACCTGGGCTGAAGTTTTCTTAAACGGAGCTGTTCTTATGTGTGTGGATGCTATGTTTTGTTTGGCAGATATTTAAAAACCTGTTTGAAGAAGGCTTGGAAATTCAGAAGCAGAGACTGCATGAGCTGAGATCGTATGCCAAGGAGAAGCGGGCTGAGCAGAAGAGAGAACATCAGGCTGAGCTAGAGGCCATGGAGTGCTACTATAAGGACCAGGTAGGCTTGGTTCTTCCTTACAACACAAGGATAAACTAATGTAATCTTCACCTAATTTGTTTTTCTTGCGCTCTGCTTAGTTTTCAATGCTGGCAGAAGCTGTTTCTGAAGAACGCCAAGAAATCCAAACCAGAGAGAAAGCACAGGCAACAGTAAGTCTTATTGCTCTAAACTTTGTGTCTTGTTGACCAACTACTGGACCAGTGTTTCCCAAACTAGTCCAACTGCAGTGGTTGGACTACATCTCCCATCATCCCTTGCTAGCAGAACCAGTGGTCAGGGATGATGGGAATTGTAGTCCAAAAAAAAGCTGGACACTGAAGTTTGGGAAACCTCGTACTAGACTTAATCCTAATGGTCTCTTTCAGACATTAAACAAAGTGAAACGTGAGCTGAGATCAAAGATGGAGAAGGAGATTAAAGAACTGCAGGACATGATCACACGTGATGATGATGATTCATTCTTCCGAGAACTGGAAGCTGATCGCCTAAAAACCAGACTCCTAGTGGCTTCCTTTCAATATAGCAAAAACTACCAGTTCCTTTAAGTGTTGGAATGCCTCTTGTTTCTTGCAAATATGCTTTTTATATTTAAAAATGATACTGGGCGGTACACAACCTGAAGTATGAAGTTAGTAGCTTGTTTTGCTGCCCGGAATCCATAGACTGTTACAGTGTCAAGGAAATATTGAACTGATATTTTAAAAATGATTTTTTAAAAAACAAGACTTTTTCAATAAAGGTTAGCTTCTCAACCTTCAAAACTAAGCTAGTGAAGCTTTCTTCCAGGTTAATCTAAATATTAATCTTATTGCTTAAGTATAGCTAACTGATGATGCATTTAAATCAAACCTGGACATGTTTAAAAGATAAATTCTAGCCTATAGAGTGATTTTGGTACCAAACTTCATATCAATTTGCCCCCCCCCAAAAGGTGCACATTACATTTGAGTAAATGCGGTATGTTGTGACCACACTTGGAACACTGTGTACATTTCTGGTCACCTCACCTCAAAATGAGCTGGAAGAGATTCAGATAAAGGTGATGGAACAATCCCCTATGAGGAAAGTTTACAATATTTTGGACTTGAGAGAAAGAGACGACATGATAGGGTTATATAAAATTATGCATGGTGTGGGGAAAGTAGAGACAAGCTTTTCTCCCTCTCACTTAACGCTAGAACTCTGGATATCTAAGGAAGCTGAATATTGGCAGATTTGGGACAGAGAAAGAAAGCAAAAAATAGGGCTCCCATACGTCCGGATTTCCCCAAACATTACTGGGAGTTCAAAGGCGGAAGTGGCATCCAGGGGGGACGTCTGGAAGGTGGCAGTTTGCCCTGGATCTTCAGCAAATAAACAAAAAAGAAGAAGATGGTTTTTACTTTTTGAAATATGGCAAACCAACAACAAAAAAAGAACTTTATGCAGCACATACTTAGCATTCACTCTCACGAGAAACAGTGATAGTTACAGGTAGGTAGCAGTGTTGGTCTGACGCAGTCAAAATAAAAATAAAAAATCCAGTAGCACCTTAGAGACCAACTTAAGTTTGTCATAGGTATGAGAAACAGTGATGTCCACTAACTTCAAACAAGGATTAGGCAAATTCGTGGAGGACCAGGCTACTAAGCATAATGGCTGTGTTCTACCCCCCACTGCAGGTGGCAGTATCCTTCTGAATAGTTGCCAGGAATCACAAGTGTGAATATCCTGCTTTCCCCATAGGTACCTGCTTGGCCACTGTGGGAACAGGATGCTGGGTTAGATTGGCCATTGGCTGGATCCAGCAGGTTCTTCTTATGCTCATATATTAAAGGAACATCAATGAACTGACCTTCAAAAAAATTTTTCTTCATGTAATACAGTAGTTGTAGCTGTTGAGATTATTTTTCCTCCACATAAAGCCGCTGTTAAGCATATCCAGGGTGCCTCTGTACTCTTTAAAAACACACAAATTAAATTACATGATCACCAGTGTTGCTTTTACTTAAAAATAAACGCAAAAACCAGGTTTTTTTTAAAACCATTGATGCTGTGACAGTGCAAACAGCATACAATTTTATTGCTCAACTTCTGCATGAGTACATACTTTTTAAAAAAACAAAAACAAAACAAAAAACATTTTATACAGATGTATTGTTAAAGCTCATGTAACAGCTTGGTGAAAATGCAATGTATATCAATGCTAAAAACACTCTGCAATAAATACAATAGAAATGCAACTAAAAAAAAACCCCACCTGTCAGTCTGGAAGAAGGAAAAATCATACAAAATATAGACTAGTTTTAGCTATAGACAAAGCTCTTAGGATTCCGCAGAGTCAGAAATCTAATAAAGAGATTGTGTTAAGTACAAACTGCACCTGTTATCTATATGGTGCAGTTTAAAGTCTGAAGCAACGGGGTCATGCTACATTATGATGTATGATATAGAAGCAACACTTTTACTTCCATTAATGCAGCCAGTTTTAATGCACCAGAGGTTTAACAGATGTAGTGTTGGGGGGGGCATCCTGTGTGCTCTGGACTCTAGTACAACACAATGTTTTGGTAAAAATATAATCGGTTTAGGGAAACTGAACCTATGTGCAAAAAAAATAGAATACATACTGTACAAAGCACCATTACAAAACTTTACATCTAAAAATTAAATCTGAAACACAACCGAGTACTGTATATCTGAATCCTACAAAATAGTCACTATATTTTAAAACATTCATTTCTGAAAAGGAAGCATGTAAATGTGAGGTGACATCTCTCTTAACCACTTAATGCAAATTTAGGATGGATGAAAAAACCGTGTAGGAAGAGGGACAAGCTGGAAATAAATATTCACATTTAAATCTGGGTTGAAAATCCAAAGGTCTTAACATAATATTGGGTTTAGCACTTGTCGACGGGAAAAGTGGCATGGCCGTAGGACTACACTCAATGGGTCTAGAGAAGCTTCTGACAGGTTGTGTGATTTAAAGCATTTTAATGGTTATGCAGATAAGAAGGCACTCAGGAGACCCGATATTCAATTTGCATCAGTCTGCTCAGCGTAGCAGTCAAAGCAATATGCAGAAATGTTTTTGTTTTGCCTATTAGTGAGAATCAGATTTTGCAAAGTTAGCCCTGTAATGACGGAAGAATCTCTGGACACAATGTGTTTAAAGCAGGATGACAATGAAATTGCTATCAAGTTTTGATCTTAGACCCAACTCGAGTCCGGCTTATCAAAACCCTGTAACACACAAACTCCTTTGCAGAGACCTGTCAATGCAGTCTGTCACAGGCTCTCGTTAATCATTCTGTGCTTATTAAGCTACATCTCCTTATTAAATGAGCAGAGATCATCAGTGGAGGCCACAACATTCAGCACAATCTGATGCAGAACAAGAGGCATCTTCCCATGAGGTAAGGGCGAGGCTATCAACTGGAATCAAGTGATAATTTTTCAGAGAAGGAAGTACACAGCTGACAAGCAGCAAGTAAGGCCTGGTACAAAACATGGTTAACAAAAAGCCCTACATCAACCTGTGCACAGGCAGAATGACAACTCCTGAAAGATATGCAGAACAGTAGCCGCGCACCGCTGTGGATATGAAAACCAGGATTCTACCAGCTTTTAATTTAAGACAACAGTAGAGAGAAATCAATGCAATGCTATTCCTGAAACCTGAAAGAACAGTGGAAGCAGATGGATCTGCTCCGATAGAAAGGATTGCATCTGCCAGCCTAGAACCAGAACAGATCCCCTAACTGGGGCTTAGGCTTGCATTCCAAAATCTGCCTTAAATCTACTCAGAGCAATCAATGTAGACTTACAGTTCTGCTGCAGTCAATGAGCAAAGGAAGACGAAGTAAGACCTAGCTATTCCAAATGCTGGACAATCTAATCATAAACAGACCACCTTTCACCATTTTTAATTTATTTTTACTATGGCTAATTTGTGTAATTGCTTCATAGTTCAATACGACGTAGGAGCGAGGCTGTTTTGGAACCAATGCGACAAATGGAAATGATCGTTCATCCTCGCCTCTCCCAATTCTACATCTTGAGCCTACAAGACTGGTTGTTAATGTACAACCTGCCAGATTCAAGTCAGAGCAGGCTACATGCCATCTAGCGAATGTCCTTTGACTTAACTTGCTTTCTCTTATTCCAATTTTAGACAAGGAAAAAGGCCATCTCTAACAAAACATTCAAGATAAGTTTTCAATCTGTTGCCTCCATATACTTGGCACTCTCAATTTATCATTTGTACAGAAAAAGTGGGTGGTTTTAGATCAGGCATCCCCAAACTTCGGCCCTCCAGATGTTTTGGACTACAATTCCCTTCATCCCTGACCACTGGTCCTGTTAGCTAGGGATCATGGGAGTTATAGGCCAAAACATCTGGAGGGCCGCAGTTTGGGGATGCCTGTTTTAGATGGTTACTTGTGATTAATTACTACCATATGCCTTGCTGTGTTTGTCATTCCTTGCTTTTGCACGAGAAGATGAGCAACTGAACGACTGTGCTGACAGTTGGCTAGACGTTCTCCATGTTGTTCAGTGAGAGCTAGTTCGCACATGCAAGTTCCGCTTTCCTCTGCACACAGTTGGGTACATAAAACTATGAAGAAATATTGGTATTTGCCAGCATACCAGAAACAGCCAGCAATGATTTCGACAAGAGAGGCTGTACTTTTCACAGCAACTAAACACACTATTGCAAAGAGAAGTGTACATATGAGCTATCCCCAAGTTACAAGCTCAACCACTTTAGTTATTGATATATAATTGGTCGCATGACTGCCGATTAACAGTACAATATATTTCTTCTAAATGTGCCCCCTTTATTTTAACTATTTTGCATATATTTACCCTCAATGCAAGGATGATTTCTGGGGTGCTCCAGTCAGCTATTTATTGGAGCACATCACACCTTATTTGCATTTCAGATAGAAAATTACAGAAGCTCTGCTTTTAAGTCCATTGCATCACTATTTTTTCCCTTAGTTGTAGCTAGCACAAACCCATATGTCACAAGCCATTTAAAATAAAAACATTTTAACCTGATAATATTGTTTTGCAACAACTAATATACAATGCAGATTCACTGTATCTGAACAGAAAAACTTTGGTTGGTATGACATCCACAGAGAGTTTTGAAAAATGAACTGACGACCTGGCAGAAGGCTGTTGATATCATCAACGTACATTTAGGAGTTTACAAAATGCAGCAAGTTCCATTTAAAATGGAAAGCAAATTAAAAAAAAACTCAAGTATTGACTTTTTACAAAAATGCTCATTTAAAAAAATGTTAGACGCTTTAAAAAAAAGGGGGTTTCCACATTTACCACAAAGTACTGTACCAAATACAGTGCAAGTTAACTCTGACTAGGATTCTGCTAAAGAAACTGGACAAGAGAAAAACAGGAGCCAAAACCTGTAATTCATGCTTGAGAAATATAAAAATCCTTACACAAGTAATATTGAAGTTTAACTCATAACAGAGAATTAAATCATTCACTATAAGAAAACACAGTTTGCACGTTAAGTGGCCTTAATTTAAAAGGGTTATGATTTGCTTAGCCAATTATATGAAAAAATTAGAATAATCAAAATATTTTATTTAAAAAAATAGGTATAGATGCTGTTCAGTATCACATGTTTACTTAAGTAGGCTGGAACGTGACTTGTACCAACAGCTATATCTTGGCCCTGTGAGAATAGAAATCAGGTAAGCAAATAGATCAGATCACCTTTTACAAAAATAGTAGTCGTCTTTTTGAGAGAAGAATACTGCTGTTGAAAGGAAGGAAAAGTCAGCATTCTGTATATTCAAGATACTTGTTTTTAATAGCAGCTGAATGATTCCTTGGCAGGAGCCACAGGACATTTTCTTGAATGAAGAACTCCAAAAATTGTCCTTTCCCTCATATCGTCCTAAAGTAGAAAAGGGAGTGGGGGTAGGGGTTTTCTATATTTCAAGCATTTAACTGTGTCATGGCTGAGGAGAGGATCTTTTGCTTGACGGAGTATAAATACAGTCCCAGGTAAGTCTGCAAATGTTCATTCCACAGCAAACCCACATGTTTCTTCAATGGCGGTTAGCAGCTTTTCATAGAGCTTCTCATAGCTTTCATAAGGAGGAATGTCTATTCGATTGAAGCTGCATGCAGAGAACAAAAGCTTTAATTGGCTTTCAATAATATATGCACACCAAATGTATGCTGAATGGCAGTAATAAGTATATACTTCAAACAGGCTGCTACAGTTAAAAGAACACAGTTACCTCCCCCACCGCAAACATTGTATTCTCAATAGAACTATGCCCATGTTGATCCACTTCGACAAAGAATTAAAAACGCACATGGTGTTGTAAATAATGAATGGATAAAGACTGCCGGAAAAAAAGTTTCCCACAAATATGCATCAGAGAATCTACTGATGACTAGGCTACGACGTGCAGAAAGAAAAATCATAAATGCTTATTTCTTCTAATGGTTTTGATATGCTAATTATATGCAGGTAGATTATTCATAACAACCTATTTCTGAAGCTGGATTATTAATGAATTTCTTCTCTAATTAGTTGCAAATTCAATATTCTCCATGTAGAAAAGAATGAGCATAGTAATGCATCTATAAAGCTTACCATGTGTGAGCTTTTGGCAGGTTATTTGTGCTAGCATCAATCTGGTGAATTGTGAATAGTCTTGGACCAGCAGCACCTGCAAATGGATCAGAAATTGGGCATCACCGTCCAATACTTTGGAGCACAACCAAAACATGTAAAAGACTGGGCACAGAAGCAAGCATTGGAAGGTGACAGGCAAAGCAGCATCCATGGAGTGTGACCTGTACATCTCCAATCTGATACAGTGGTACCTCTACTTACGAATAACTCTACTTACGAACAGAGCTCCGTCTGCCATCTTGGATGCGGTTTAGATACGATTTTTTCTTACGATTTTTTTCTCCCAATGCATTCCTATGGGATTCGACTTACAATTTTTTTCAACTTACGAATGTGCGTTCGGAACACATTAAATTTGTAAGTAGAGGTACCACTGTATGTGCTGATTTACGGCTTTCTAGAATGTATTAGAAAACTGAATACTAAAAACCATATCCCATATACCCCCAACCTTCCATTCCTTTCAGTAAGTGAAAACAATGGCTCTGATACACAGACACGCAAAGGGCTTTTGACTGCCCTTTAATGTTACAAGAGCTGTCAGGTAGGCTATCTTAAGAGGCCTTCTGAATTGAGTATCATGTGCTGCCAAGTCTTATAACGGCCAGGAACAACAGTTATCAATATATGTATGATAAAATGCTGCAGTAGTTGGACTAGTAGATGCATTTGGAAAACCAGTTCATTGGGCATACCAGACGAAAACACACAAGCCTACAGATTTAAGAATTTTGACGTAAAGTCTTCACAATGTATTCTGAATATATCACAAATGTTATAAGATTGAAAAAGCAGTAACTGAAAAAAAGGAATGGGACTCTGGACAGTGATTCAAAAGAAATTTGCTTTTGTGCTTTTTTTTTTTTAACCTTGTAATGCTTTGAAACCCTGCAGAGGCACTCTGGATGACCCAGTCACAAACTGCAGTAATCGGGCTCTCCTTTCTTCATCAAAGAGCTCCACGGCTTTCCAAAACCACTTCACAATGTTGCTGTCTGGCGTGCAGTGTTTTAACCTGGTGTTGGCCTTCCAGTCATTAACATCTATCTTCCCAAGGCCACAAATGATGAGCTGTTCATAACGGTAAAAACATCAGTCAGTGGAGGACGGCATGCAGTCAACGCACCCCACCCCACCCCCGCAAATCTGCTACAAATAGAAAGTTATCCCTCTAAATGACAAAACTACAGCTGTTTTTCTTTGTCTTTTTTTAAAAAAAACACCTTTGTTATAAGAAATGTTGGCCAGTAGGAAATGACAAGTAAGTTTAAGCTTTCAAAGTAAATAACCCTAGTTTTCTAAGTGGAAGAGCAAACAATACAGTCAGCTTTATCTGTGCATTATAGAAGTCTTAGAAATAAACAGATTTCACCGAAGGTGAGCGGCGAACAGATCCTGATCCACAGCAAGCCCTTGCTATCCAGCCCCCTTTTGGCTTATATGCAGGTTTCTTGGGCTGATTTTTCCTTTCCCCACACATTCTATTCCCCTACAACTTTCTAACCCTACAGCCATGCATCTCCATCATCGCTTCCCGGAAAGAGGGTGGGAGGGGGTATTATAGCATGCAACATTAAAAAGGGTTGAGATGAGTAGTTGGGAGCAACGGCGGCCAAGGGAGAAAGACAGCCTAGCCAAGAATAAGCTGTTCATGGGTTTTGTATAGGGGAAATCCATGTGCCATTATCATCCCATCTCTCATGCACCGTGAATTCCCCTCCTGCCCCAACCAGGAGGAAGGCGTATAAAAGTCTCACGTGTCTTTGCCTCTCTCACATGCCCTGCTTGGCTGGCACACATGCACAGGATGAGAGGTGTGGGTTTGTGCGTCTCTCCTGTCCAAAGCAACTACTCTATTCTGAACTTAATGGAAAGCGTAATGCTTTAAAGAGATTTAAAGACTCTCTCAAGACAAATCTTTAAAAATGTAGTATAAATACTGACAACTGGGAAACACTGGCCTGTGAGCCCTCCAACAGCCTTTACCAAAGTTGTCATGGACTTTTGAAGATGCTCAAACTCAGGACAAAAGGGAGGAATGAGCTAAGAGGAAGGCATGCTTGGCAAGTCCTCACCATGATCAACTCCTGCCCGGAAACCAATGTCCCCACTGTGGAAGGACGTGTGGATCCAGAATTGGCCTCCACAGTCACTTACAGACTCACTGTTAAGACCGTGTTCATGGAAGACAATCTTACTCGGCTACGAGTGATCGCCGAAGAAGAGAGCAATGAAAGAGTTCCCATGGGTGTCTTGCATGTTCTGTGCTATCTTCAGCAAATGGGACTAATAGTAGGATGGTTCAGACACCCTCCCCAATATGTTTTCTACAGGAAATAGAATATGTTTATCTATGGTTACCAGAAAATATTTTCCTACAGAGACACATTTTAGTTTCCAAGATATCCTTTGACTCACACCGCACAATTTAGGGTTTTCTGCCCAACCATTAAGAACTACAAATTTTTACTATTTCAACTTTCATCATACAGGGCTTATGATACAATATTAAGAATCCGTTTCTTGAAGGAATTGTAAAACACTCAAAATAATGCTAAGGGTAATAAAAAAAACCCTCCACAGTATGTGATGTAAGTAATTATCTAGCAAGACGAGTATTATTAAGAAGCCCATCTACAAAACGTAAAGAAATAAGGAATCCCAATCCTTTGGTGATTTGGTATAATAACCATGGCTAGTACTCTTAAAATTACTGCAAATCCTCCATCCCTAGAAGCATTGGGGATCAACTTTGCATACTGCAAAATTTAAGAAGAATGCTTTTTTTCTTGTTACACTTGATGACCTAGCATATCATTAATGTACTGACCTCTAGCTCCTTCTCATCAAATGTCTTCAGCAGATGTTGTGGGATTACTTCATTAAATCCCTTCTGCAGAGCCAGAAACTGAGCTTCAATCCCTCGTAAAAATCGCCAGTTTACATAAAGCCTGCAATAAATTACAAGTCCTGTTTGCAAAGGAGTGTCTTCCCACTTAACAACTTAGATCAGGGGTCCCCAGACTTTCTGCGCGGCGGGCCGGTGCCCGCCGCGCCGACCGCGCGGTGGGCCGGAGGGCAGGGGAGTGCGCGCGCAGCGGGCCGGAGGGCGGGGGAGTGCGCGCCCGTGCGCATGCGCACACGCACACGGGCGGGAAAAAAATCGCCAAAAATCGCTTGTGCGCATGCGTATGGGCCTCCCCCGACCCGGAAGTGCACCAGAAATGACCTCTTCCGGGTCGGGAGAGGCCCATACGCATGCGCACAAAGGATTTTCGGCGATTTTTTGCCGATTTTTTAGATCGTCGCTGCGCCGCGCGCCGTGAGAGCGGGCGGCGGCAGCGGGCGGCGGGAGTCGTCGCGGGCCGGATTGGAAGGCCGATTGGGCCGCATCCGGCCCGGGGGCCGTAGTTTGGGGACCCCTGACTTAGATGTTTGATCCCAAGCTGCAAACATTACTACAAACTATTCAACCAAGCATCTACATAGACAAGCTAGAGGCTGTGCAAATGTTGGCATAGTTGGACTAAAACTCCCATCAACCCCAGCCAGTGTAACCGGAGATGAAGGGAGTTATAGTTTAGCAACATCTGTAGGGTCAAAGTTAAGCAGCCATTAACATGGCAAAGTCACTCTATTAATTTAAGCATACCATATTATCCTCTGTACAGAGCACTGTAACAGAAACCTTTTTGGGGTTTTTAAGACTCTAGTTTTTGATACCTGACGTATTCCTTTTTACTCTCCTCTGTGACAGGAATGCTTTTGCCATTAGGTTTCAGTTCATGTTGTATAATTTCACCGTACGCATTATGTTCCACACAAAATGTATGATCCAAGACTCCGGTAGTATCATTCTCACTGAAGTAGAGAAAGCAAAATTATATGAATTCTAAACGTCTCAGGCATACCTAACCGTGCATCCTATAGCCTGCCATTAAAAAACAGAACAATAAATAATTTGCTTATACAGTACTGGCACTATGAATCCAATACTCTGGAGGTGTGTGTGTGATATATTCTTTAATATGAAAGTACCACAAAATTGTTTTATTCCATGATAAAAATCCCCTCTGATTACATAGCTTGTGGGATGCTCAGAAGTAACAAGGGAGGACAGACCCTACATTTCAGCACACGACTAAGAAGAACATTCTATAGAAGACCATGGCCAATTGTAGACTATATTGTGGTTCCCTAGCCAGTCCTAAGCAAAATACACACACACCCCTCAAGTCACCCCATCGTGGCTCAGACTGCCTAAAGCTGGCAGGGTTCCTCAAATGGGCTACCATATGTGTCATCTGTCCCAGTCTTTCTAATAATGATTTGGATTAGAAGACTGAAGTTCCTATGGCTCACCTATAGGTTGTTGTTTTTTAGCAAAATTATATTCATAGCCTGCCCATTTATAGCAAATGAATTAAAACATAATACAACCATTCTAAATAATAAGCATCATTTCAAAGAGATCAGTACATACAGTATCCATACTAAGCTGTTGTGAAGATCTGGGTCAACCAATTCCATGTCATCCAACGTAATTGGCTTTCCTAGCAACTGCTTGTAAAAAGGCAATGTGAAGCCCCCATCAATATAATGTCCATGAAACACAGCCATCCCCATGATCCGTCCAACAAAATGGAAGTAGGATAAGTGTTCCTAGAATTGAAAGAAAAAATGTACTCATGCCGGGGTTCTTGGCTTGATTCCAAAACTGATAAAGCATTTAGATTTTTCAACAAGAATCTTTTCTTTAGTATGCAATAAGATTTACTTAAAAGTTACAATGAAGAGTCCGATTTTTTTTTATAAAAAAAGCTTAAAATATGTTAAGATGCCTGCTTCACTTCCATCAATACTATCTATCTATCTATCTATCTATCTATCTATCTATCTATCTATCTATCTATCTATCTATCTATCTGAGAGAGACTGTACAGCCCCTGTTGCAGGATTTGTTGTACTGCATCACAATACTGGATTGTGAGCAAGGGTGCAGCCCCTAGAGTTGTATAAACTTCTACTTTCACTTGAAAACACTTCCTCTAAACAGCTATTCTTAGGATTAGAACACTTCCTCTTATTTTTAACTTCAAAGTTTCCTCCTACAACTTAACACCTTTATTTCTTGTCTAAGGCTTAGCCAACCTGCAGCATTCATTAATTTTCATGATTATACCCTGCACTTCTAAGCAAAAACAAAAAGGGAACACCCAAAGCAGTTTCTATCTGTTCTAAAAAAAGAAGTTGAACGTCACTAAAGTAATTCAGATTTGCATAATGCTAGCACACCAAAATTATAAAAAAGGAACTGCTGGCCACAAACATGGGGTGCATTTCCATACCGGGTTAACAGCAGAATCTGGGTTTATCTGTAGTGTATAGATGTCATCACGCGAGTACTGGAAGAGGCCATAATACGGATTCAGCATTTCATGGGAGAGCAAATAGAGCCATTCCCTGAAGAAAAGAAAACACTTTAAGGCTCAACATTGTTAAACTGATGCAAAAAAAACCACAGGTCTTCAGTGATAAATAATTTCTTAATCAATGACAACAGAATGTGGTAATGGGAACAGCATTTATTCACAACTGTGTCATAAGCACATTTTCAGAATTTCTTGTTTCAATTTCTCTCACCTGACCTGTCCAATCTCTTTAGTCATCTCACCCTGTTGCATATGTCAAAAGCTGTGCACTGTATAACTACACTAGCTATGCACAGTAATTGGTTGTGTGCCCTTTATTAACAGGATGTTGAAGATGGGTTTGAATTTGGAGGGGGATTTGAGGGGGCAAAAAGAAAGGAAGGAACGATTTCCGTACCTTGCACAGATATTCACCAGAATAAAAAGATGTAAAACAAGGAAGCACACAGGGAAGAAAAGCAGTTACAAAGAAAAACTTAAATAGAACATGACTTACCCTCCAATAGGGTTGCCATATTTCAAAAAGTAAAAACCAGGACACCCCCAAAATTGTTGAGCTTGCTTTTTTTAAGGAAACCCCGAAGATGTGGAGCTGTTTTTTAGACAAACCCCAAAGTTTGCCATGATGGTAACTAGAGCCCCTGTTTTGCATGCAAAAGTTCTCAGGTTCAATCCCTAGTGTCTCTGATGACTGGAGAGCCCTGGTGCAAAACCCTGGAGAGCTACTGCCTATCTGTGTAGACCAGTGGTAGTAGGATTGCCATATTTCAAAAAGTAAAAACCAGGACACCCCAAAAGTTGTTGAGCTTTTATTTTTTTAAAGGAAAAAAATACCAAGATACCCACAATTTTTCAATTGACTTGCCTAAGATCCAGGGCAAAGTGACACATTTCGGGAATCCGCCCCCCCCCCCGGGCATCAATTCTACCTTTGAAATCCCAGTAATGTCCGGGAAAATGTCCAGACGCATGGGGGACCAACCCTCCGATATTCCTAAAATGAAAATCAGGATGGGTGTCTTTTGGTGCTGTGTCCCTTTGTGTGCCATGCCGCTGCACGAGTCAGCTGGCCGCCTCCCCTGCTGCAGTCACTACCTGGCAGTTGCTTGCTCCCTTACCTCTCTGCTCGGTTCCTTCACCTGCACCGCGCATCAGGCCGTCATGACAGTGGCGGCAGCAGAGGGGCCCACAAGAGGGGTGCGCACATCCACTCCAGCAGGGCCAGGCCTGAGAAGGCAGCGAGAAGAGGTCCGGGTGTGCCACACCACACTTTAGCTTGCTTCCTACTATAAGATAACCTTGCAGGACCACTGCAAGTGCAAGCGCCAGTTCATCCTCCTCCTTGAGCTCCATGGCAGTGCTGGAGGGGGGAAATGGGACACCCCAGGATCAAATCAGAAGCCAGGGTGGCTTCTGAAATTCCAGGAATGTGCCAGGGGAATCGGGACACTTGAAGGTTATGACATGATTCAAGCAGGGGGAGGAAGACAGTCGTTTTTTTAGATAAAGGGAGCCATTGTTGCCTTTCATTTATTAACAAAACACACAGATTCGTAAATGTACAAGAAGGAAAAAGAATAAAAATATGTAAAGAAAGTTTTAAAGATCATTCTTCTAACCATAAGCAATGTTGGAGTATCTATATATTATTAAATGTGAAACTTGAGAGCTTAACTGACATTCTAATTCACAGTTTTTTTGGAAGGCTTTAAATTAACTTAATACAGACCTTCTACTGTTTCAGCATAGTGTGAATATAACTGATTGTGACAGCCACACTGAATGCAGTTAATGCACTATACTGAATAGATATATTAACAGTATGCTGAAATATACCCATTACCTGAAGGACTATTACTTTAAAAGCTTAAATTTTAAAGTGCTAAATAAATTTGCTCCAGTTGGTAAATATTGGTTTAGCTAACGGCAAAAAAATTCATAGAATTTCACGGTGCTTCTGAGATTTACTTTCCTGGCACGGGTCACTAAAGCTCATTGCCAACAGGCCAGCTTATGCCAAATGAAATTGATGGCAGACTCCTCAGATCACCCAAGAGAACACTCCTCTGCTTCTGGTCTTTGGAATTGATAAGTAACTAAACTTCAAGCATTTGTTCAACTAATGCTTTGGAATTTAAGGAGAGGGAGGCTCATATCCTGTGGTCTGCCAGTGGAGTTAGGGGGAGGAGAGAGAAAAAAGGCCCACTGGTGATGTTACAAGAAACCCAATAAAAACATCTGCTGGGGCCCTCTGAGCAGCGAAGTTGAGGGCAGATATTGAAGATTAAAAGCTACCCCTGAGTGGCAGTCTTAACATATCTGGATGTAAGAAAAAGAATTCTGTTCAAACAATGTGATAAGAAATGCACCTGAAATCTGAAATTAATTTATTGAACGCTTCTGAGACTAGTTGCCAACCTTCATCCCCGTTATCCTACATGCTGTGAGGCAGTTTTGGGCAAACCATTCCCACCTGCCCTAAACCAGACATCAGGTGTCGGGCAGATAAGGGAAGGCCTTGGCTGAAGGGGGCTGAAGGAATAGAATTTTATGTCATTTTGTGTTGGGCTTCTGGTTGGAAAACTTGGGCTGCAAAATGGTTACTTTTGGCTTTAAAGGGTTTTGTGCATATGGGAATCAAAAGTTCAAGGCGAGTTAAAAGTGCCAAGGGGTATCTTGCTCACATCTGCACAGAAGGGTTAAAGGTTTATCCTGACAATTAAGGGGGAATAGAAACACAACTGAAGCACTCCTCTCCTCCTGATTCGCTAACACATTTGGTGGAGAAGCAAAAAATATCGTGCGTAAGTCAAGCTAGTTGGTCAAAAGGCTGCGGAGTCGGAAACTTCAAGAGCAAGAGTTGAGAAGCTGCAAGTGAGAAAAGGGCGGAAACCCTGAAAAATGTTAAGAGAGCACAGTTGGATACTGCAGGAGAGAACTACGAAGGGATGCAAAAGCTCAATTAAGGGATGCAAATTGATGAGTATTGGCTTGGTTAGATAAACATCATAGAAGAGCATATATGCATATGTTTGATCTTATTCAAACTGTAGAAATAGTTCCCTCCTACTAAAGACATCCACTTGGTGGCAGTGGTGAAGAAAAAGGAGCAGTTGGTGCTTGGCTGATTTGCTTCCCTTCCCTCTCATGTTCCAAGCTGTAGCTTGTGCTCTTTCGCACAGTCCCTTTTGTGAACAGAAAAGCCACAGCACACTAAAAACACTTCACATAATATTGTTTCACAATCACGAGGTCAGTGCCTACTTGCATTGCTGATTCTGAAAATGTAGTGTTGCACTCCCCAGTCCTATTATGTTACTTGGAATTGCGGCAACTTAATGTTTAGTCCAAACACACAGCAGAAAATATCTCATGGTATGCAACAAGTAGGGAAAGGTCATTCCCATTTCCTTGTTTGTTTGAAGCCTACACAAACCTTCATTCTTGAAAGAAATTATTAACACAGAATGCAATTCTTAACATTGCAAACCTTTTAAAAAAATTAAAAATTGCAAACCTTCTGTTCTCTAATCTGTACTAACTAGATGGGGGGGGGGGGAATCACAACATATTGGAGCCAAGATTCCATTCTGGGAGTGGAAGAACAGTTTTATCCAGCCTGTTACCTTTAAACGGATATGCTCAACAGAGTTGACAAAGCTCTAACCTAATCTGTTAAACCCTTACATACAACAATTGATTTCCCCATTATTAATCACATTTTACCATTTGTAGTATGTTGAGTGTTGGCAGATAACATGCCTTGAGTGTGTAAGACTCCTTGACATCTCAAGGTCAGTAGGACCATAAATTACTTCTGACCATAGAGAGTAAGAAAAATTGTGGCTTATTTTCTAGGAGTAAATATACAGTGGTCCCTCGACTTACGAATTTAATCCGTTCCGAATGCACATTCGTAGGTTGAAAAGTTCATAAGTCGAAAAAAGCGGAATGCATTGGAAACGGAAAAATTCGTAAGTCGAGAAAACCGCATCTAAAACACAACGGTTTTCCTTTCGGATGTTGAAAAAAACATAAGTGTGCGGCCATTTTTTTTCATTCATAACTCGAAATTTCCTAAGTCGAGTACTTCGTAAGTCGAGGTACCACTGTATACCACTGTATACTAATGCATTCATTCAGTATAAGATGGCAATCAAAATAAGGAGTGGGCTTTGAACATAGGCTACTGCTAGAGCTGAGAATAAACTTGGGGAGTCAAGATAGGGGGTGGGGAGAGCACCAGCGTTCCTGTTTTTCCCTCTCTCCCCAGACTTGCCATATAATGCTGAGCTCTGCTGTTGTCAGTGCCTTCAGACCAATCTCCAAGTATCAGAATTTATTTCAGCAGCAACTCTGGATGCTGCTTGATCCTGGTTTAGGAGGCAGACCTAAGGCATTTTAGGTAGCACATTATTATTTACCTGGCAACTCCTCCATAGTCAAGGCCTTCTTCCCCACGAAATTTTATCATTAATCTCTTCCACAGGTCTTTGGGCCTCATCTTCATGACTTGTCTGTAAGACTCCTGGAATTACACCAGATAATACATTTATCAATATTATCATAGTCCTTACTCTGGTGTTCCTCTGCTCATGATCCCAAAGAAAGAAAAAATCAGAGTATCCAAAACTGACAGGAGGTGGCAAAATAATATACAGGTATAAGCAGACATGTGAGGATCTTTTGTCATTGGTACATGCACTTAAAAATGCCTTTTAACCTGCAGAGGTATCTTGCCCATTTTCTTGCACAGCTTACATGAATTGCTAATGCTTTGATTACAGGTAGGTAGCTGTGTTGGTCTGACGTAGTCGAGGCAAAATAAAAAAAATCCTTCCAGCAGCACCTTAAAGATTATTCTGGGTGTACTTTTCCGCACATGAAAAGTAGTTTGGCATAATACAATTGCGGTGAGATGGTTTTCACAATCCCTGCTGAATGAAGCCACAGGAAGCCATCCCGGCTCAACATGGCTGGACGTTTATTCCTTACAGCCACAAGAAAAGGGGGCAGTTCATACATCAGTGCACCAAAACCCTCTCAAGTTTGCGCAGCCCGATTCTATGCCCATAAAATTCAGGCACTTGCTTTAAATTATAGATTCAGTAAAATGATGCCTGACGATACATGTCGGATATACACAGAGAATAAGATTTAGCCTCCTCACTTTATCACATGCTCACCATGAAATCTCAAAAAATGTGCTGTAGTTCAGACGTTTCCACATAATCTTTGTCCATTTACATTGCCAAAAAAGCAAGAACCATCTCGGTGGCAGGATGTTCCCCTGCATTATTTAACACCTAAGATAACTCTACCAAAAGTTACCTCAAAAATTTCTTCCCTGGAGACTTCTATGCGGCAGTGTCCAGCTTGGGGCTGCTGCTGGGATAGCTCCTGTCTCAGAATCTTGAGTTTCTGCACAAGGTCCCGCTTATACCTTGGCACAGTTAGGCACTCGGCCTCATCTGGAAGCTGGCAAAGCGATACTACCTGCTGCTGCTGCTGCTGTTGATCCTTAAGTTGGTTCTGACGACTGAAAAGAATTGCAGCTGTTGTCAGTAATTAAAGACTTCCCATTATTTCCCCCCTCACAACAAATTAATATGCCTTTCAACCAACATTTTGAGGCAAGTGTAACAATGGTTTCTATGTGAGTGTCCTGCTTTTCCACTAATGTTTCCTAAAGGAGACTAAGAACATATCCATCTGTCTGTCTTGATCATTTTCAACCAGCTTTGAGGGGTTTTGAACATTTCTGTTAAGCAGATTGCAGCACCATATTGACAACCCACTGGTCAAAAGCTCTTTCAGATTTGTTTTGCATGTTTTATGGACATTCATGTGAATGTTCAGGGTTAGGTCAAGGCACAGCCAATTTAAATTTGATACAACCTTACATTTTAAAGAAGAATTAGCTTAAAAAAACGCTGGTACAGAACATTTGACAAAGATGGTGTCCCTTGTACCTGGGCTAGTCGGGACCACCGGATTGTAGGCAGATTGGTGAAAAGGGAAACAGATTGACATGCGCTCAACAGATACAAATGAATGACTATTTTTTATTAGCTATTCTAAAAAATGTATTGAAGTGAAGTTCAGGTTGCAACTGGGGAAGGAGGGGAAGCTTTATAAAAAATATTTTCTACATAAATGTTCCTGGAGATTTGTCATGCCAAATTTTGCTGCCCAGTATGTTCTGTGCAGGGAAAGGAGTGTTGAAGGGGCTGCAAGGAAGGCAATCTCCAGGTTAAATGGTTCAGCTTAATCTGCAGTTCTGCAAAATTATTCAACAGGCGGGTCAGGACTGCATGTAAACTCAGACAAGATGTAAAATTTGCTATGAACAGCGGGACTCGGCATCCTTACTGAAAGTAAAAGTAGCTACAGTATGTTGCCTATAAGAAAAGTTCAAAAAGCCATATTAGCGCAACAAAATCTTTTTGGGGGGGCGGGGGCGGGAAACCACTGTGTGTTCCTTTTTCCCAGCAACCCTTAGTGCCACCTGAGATCTGCATAGCACTTAACAAGAGCTTCATTTGCATGTCACGGTGAATCATAGTTAATGGTTTACTGGGAATGCCCAGGTTGCTCCCGCTTCACTCTGTCCTAGTGTGAGTGTGGGAAGTGAACCACAACTCCTCGCTTAACAGTACAGTATGTCCAAACCAGGGATGGTGATTTGTTATGCTCCAAAATAAACTGCAACAGGTAAGGCAATGTTGGTTCTTGGGGCTTGGCTAATTGGTCCACATCCGCCATGAAGATCTGTTTCCAGCTATGCCCTTGGGTTGGGGTACAGTGGGATTGACTTACACTTGCCATGATAACGAGTCATGCCTTTTGCTCAGTTATCCATCCATCTGCCTGGACAGCAGACCCTGAAAGCACTCCGTATGTCAGCAACAAATTATTTCCACCCGGTCCACTTTATGCTGAATAATGTAAAAATTGGCTTCTTTTTTTTTACACTGAGCTCTGAAGTTTCTGTTCTTCCACTCCACAATTCTTAAATTTAGAGTTCCCTAAATTTGAGGTTGGACAGGCAATTGAAGCTATGTATAATTTAACTGAGACAGATAAATTTGTTTTTTTTTTTTTGTTTAACTAATCTAAAGCTTTGGATATATCGAAACCACAGAAATTATCTCCTCTTTAGTGAAAAGAAGGGAGAAATCGTTTTCACATATCTTGCCTTACTGTGGCAAACAGTAACACACACTGGAGAAAATTTATCAGACTGAGGACTTTGCTGATGACACTATTGGACTATTGGTTGGATTTCTGAAATCCTTTCATAATGAAAGACAGATGTATGAACGAAAAAGCTTAAGCGTTGTAGCAATAGGCTGAGAAGTGCAAAAAAGATCTGTGATTTTACAGCTTGAAGTTTATTCTACTGAAAGACAACCTGAAGGTTGTTACAGCTATCTTGGAAATCTATATGGACCACAATTTTGTAGATGTAAATTGGTTACTGCTAGGAAACTGAAAATTAAAAACAACAACAAATGCAATAGTTTATCTTAGAATAATAATATAATTTTTAACTACAGACTCCTCAAATATCACACGTTATATGTGAATTCGCTCGACATTCTAGCCAAGAGATGACCACAGCCCTGAGATTTTAATTAACTAATGTTTACTCAGAGTAGACTCATTAAAATCAATGGGCCTAAATTAGTCGTGGTCATTAATTTTAATGGGTCTGAGTAAAATCCCCCCCATAAATTTCCAAACAGATTTGATTCTGTACAAAACTATGTGCATATTTGACCACAAGGTACACTAAGCATTTTCAGATATACAGAAGACAATTTAACTTTTACTTTTTTACCTTCCACAGCCTCCCTTCCTATAAAAAAGTGGTTTCAGAATCTCATCACTAGTCTAGCTCTGCCGATTCTTATGCCCAGTCACATTCTAGCCACCCAGCTTTTGTGGAGTATTTACTTAATGCTATGCAGGTGTTTCCTAAAATAGCATTTAAAAGGTGTTAAAGCGAAGAACAATGAAATAAAATTCCAGGAGTGTCTGAACAAATGGATTGTTCTGTCTAGACAATGGCAATTTTGATTTATATAGTCTCTTCTGCTTTTGGAAACATGGCTAACAGAGTAAAGCAAGGAAGGCATTAAATGCAGAAGTGAATGGAAAGAAGAGCTCAGATGGTGACGGCAAGGCCATTTTATTGCCCTATGCATTTCAGATTAAAACTCTTCCTCAAGGGCAACTGAATCAGTTCTTTCAAAGTGAAATCAAAAAACCATGTCTACCAAGAATTATTTCTAATCGCTTATTTTGTATTGGTTTAAAATATTAAAGGCAGACAATGCAAATCACCAAGCTTCTGTAATACCTTGTGGTATAATTATTCTTCCACATATTCCCTCAATAATATGTACTGGTATTTCAGATTGCTTCTCCCCAGAGATCTTGAGTCAACACAAAGGAGTTATATAACCCAAGGTGGCAGAATCAACCTATTGCACATTCCCAGAGAACCACTTTCCTGCTCCAAAACATTAATCTGCATGTGCTGGTGACATCATGAACTCACTTTAGAACCAGGTGCAAGTTAGCCGATAGCCGTGGATCTGTGAATTGCGTTGTTCTGTTGTTATGGTCAACAAAATAAACTCTGCCTGTTGCTGTATTCCGGATCTCCCATCCAGGAGGCAAAGGACCAAGCTCTTCACAATTGATGTTGCTAAGATCCCTGCAAAAACAAACATAAAAATGAGAGAGAGAGAGAGAGAGAGAGAGAGAGAGAGAGAGAGAGAGAGAGAGAGAGAGAGAACCTCAGCATTTGGCCTCTGAGCCAAACCAGTGTAAATGTAACATTACAATTCCATGAAGCCTGAGAGTGTGCATTGTTTCAGAAACTTGATCTCTACAGCTGGAATGTATACTCTCAAGGAGCAAGCCCACCAAAGGAAAAGAAAAACGTACTCTCAGAAAAACACATCCCGCTACACTGATCTTGGAAAAACTGTTAACGTGCAACCTATGTTTTTTGCTTTAAAAAGAAAATAACTACATTGGTAATTAATGGCATACTGAGTTAAAACAAAAACAAAATCCTTTTTCCTACAGGAGCTGCATGTTCTTAATGCCATTTTTTAAAGGACATCGGAATACTTTTGTTTTTTTAGAAACAGTGGAAGGTGGACAGACACATTTGTCAATACGATGTTTTCCATGAAGGTTTATGCATGTGTGCCACAGACAATTTTCGCCAACTAAGAAAACTAGCCACTAGATGTCGTAAAAATTCATAATCCCAGAAGGGTTGTGTCCAGTGATTGCATGACTAGAAGTCAGTCACACAGGTGGAACCTACAAACATATAAAAACGTTCTGAAAATGTTTTTTTAAACAAAAAGCGTTTTAAAAATAAATTGAATTTGCCATAAGGCTCACCATCGCCATCTAGTGTCACATTGTATGTTGCACTTAAAACACACTTAAAATGTTTTATTTGCAGCAGTGTAGTAGCTGAGTCCTCAGTCTCTCTTTTTCCCCTCCTGTCCACCCCTCAAAATGCTCTCCTGGGGAGTAGGGAGTCTGAAGAAATCACCTCAAATCAGGCAGGGGGGTCTTGGGCTACTGATTTCAGGCACTGCATCACTAAAGCTCCGTATAACACAGTTTTCACTGTACAGGGCCTCCCAATCTACTAGAGATTAAACATCCAAACCTGTAGCAATGTTTATTTCATTCATATCCCATCTTCCTTCCAAGGAGCACAAGGTAGCCTACATGGCTCTCCCCCAAAACCTTGCCCTCACTACCAGCCTCTAAAGGAGGACAGGATGAGAGACAGGGATTGGCCCAAGGTCTCTTAGTGAGATTCATGGTCGAGTGGGGATTTGAACTTGGATCTCATCGGTCCAAGTCAAACACTCGGATCACTACACAATGCTAGCTCTGCAAGGAACAAGTTAGCTCTAAAATATGTACGCAGCAGGTGATTTACCAAATTTATTTTATGCCCATGTCAATTAATATTAAAAGAAAAAATGCATAATCAACATTTCAGCGATCAGCCAGCACTGTGCATACCGTTAAAAAATATTTGAATATTCTGTGCCAAAAAAAACCCTCCCCTAGAATTCTGAGGCAAGTAGATAAAAGTGTGCAAAAGCTCCTCACTGGTCTGTTTTAAACTTCTCACTTGACACAGAAAGGGAAAGGATGGAGCGCACTAAAATCTGATCAGCGAAAAGTCTTACTCCGTCCCTCTCAGATCTCTGTGAATTCACTAGGCACTGCAAACACTACATTACTTCAGAGTCTGAGGCTGTAAACTTTCTGTTTCTCTTGCTTTAAATTATATCAGAGCTTCTTAGGAGTCTGAATTTTCTGATACCACTTCCAAAATCTGGGCTTGCACAGGTTCATAGATAATATACCTCCTGCCAACAGGCTATTATAGCCAATGTATATGTTGTTAAATATTACTGATTTGATTTGTAAACTTTATTTAACTTACAGCATCAAAGGACAGATTATCCACTTACCTCGGTACACGTGGATCATGCCATGTGCTTACACCCGTCTGAGTATGTAGGAAATACACCTGCCCTTGCTGAGTTGTCCTTTGCTCTGTTCATTCAGACGAGCCAATGTGGAAACAAAAGATTGCTTCGTTTACTAATGAAAATCCCATGCAAAAGGATGACAAGTTCACAGACTTGAAATAACCACATAAATTCCCTTCCCCTCGAGATTTGTCAAAACCTGAATGTCTTTGAGAAAAACCGTTAAAAAGACTTTTGTGCTTAGTCTAGCTTTAATAGCCAGAGCAAAACAAGAGTAGAGGTAGCTTAATCTTTAAACAATGTATTTTCCCAGTTGGATATTGTATTCTGGTTTGGATCCAACAAAATTGTCCCCTTAGCAAACGGGTTTCTGCCGGCTCACCAGGACATTTCCCCCTTTCCCCTGTACCCCTCATCTATTCTGGGGCTTCCCCCTAATCCTCTGGAGCAGCTTGGGGTGGGTGTGAAACTCTCACTTTAGAGGTTAAGTTTCCATGTATTCACCTTATGATTAGATCATAGGGCAGGAGACACACAGATACACAGAGAGGAAGATTATGTGGAAACACTGAAGCAAGAGCCCTATAGCAACAGAAGTGAACTGCAGTTTTAATGACTGATTAAATTAGAAGCCTGAGATCTGGACTAGTGAATTTCACCACTCCATGGTTCAAGGAAAAGAAGCAATGATCAGAATAGGAATTACCGGTAACAGGATTTTTCTCTCACATAGCAAAGCACTATACTACATCCATACAAAAATTAAACCACCAGAGCTGGACTGGGACCAGTATCATGAAAGCGTGAAGGGGGAAATCCGTCTCATTAGATCTTCAGAATAATAGTCCTTTGAAGTACATAGCCTTTGAAAAGCAGTCAGACAGATAGTTACACTGTTTTAGAAATGCGTACCATATCCTTCCGGTAAATCTGGAGGCGTATGTAGATGGGTCCTGCTCATGTAATTCCTGTGCCTCTGAGACCTCACTCTTCTCTCTGCTAGCCTGGGATCTGATGCCTGTCCACATGTCGCACCATTTATTCCTGTAAGCGGTGTGTTCTCATCCACAAAGCAACTCAGTGGTCGACCTGGACTTGAATATTCCGATGCTGGCCTATTAACAGTAATAATGTTGTTGAGACCTCTCTGTTTTAGAGAATTGTCTCTAAACCATAGATTGCCAACCTTTTTGGATGCATCGGGCAATTTGCAAATTGGAGAAATTGTTATAGGCAACCACACACCCACAACCGTACTCTCTGGCTACAGAATCCCCCTTCTTTCAAGACTCATTTCATCAGCAAGGGCAGGCAATTCTGAGCAAAGTCCTCTGTGAGTACATGTATGCCTGCGGTCATCGCACTGGTGACTCCTAAGTTGCGGGTAGCTTCAATTAAAAAGTTATGCATCATTGATATAATACACATGCCAAGGCAACACACAAGTTTGGATTCCAATGCTATTCAGAAGCATGGCAATAAAAATCAAGTACTGCTTGTGGCCACAAGATGCCCAGAGCTGCTTTGCAGAGAAACATATGCCCTGCTTGTATCCTATTACAAATGGAGCAAGTGGGAGAGCATGCAGCAATAAAGGGCCTGACAATATATTCAACAGATGCAGAATCTAACAACATAATATGTAATACTTAAAACCAAGTAAGGAACCAACAGAAAAGTGATGTGTGACAACTAATGTTCAGACTAATCCTCACTGAATAAAGTAATGGCCCGATGGCAACAACTCAAATATGGACCAGTCCCGATTCCCAATTCCCTTCTCCCATATTACTAATTGAAGAGGACAACTGTTGAATCTGACAATTACTTTCCACAAGGAAAACTATACTAATCTGGCTCATAACCAAGTGTCATTTATCTAATACAAAACAGTAATGCCAACATTGCCTTCTTATTTTACAGTTTTCATTTGTCAGGGGCAGGGAACCTTTGGGGGCCAGTGGGCCAGAACCCTATCTGTGGGGCAGGGGTGAGGGGTATGTAGGAATGGCCTTGCAATATAAACTCTAGTCAGGTAAAGGTAGGTAAAGGTAATGAGCCCCTGGACGGTTAAGTCCAGTCAAAGGCGAGTATAGGGTTGCAGCACTCATCTCACTTTCAGGCCGAGGGAGCCGGCATTTGTCCACAGACACTTTCTGGGTTATGTGGCCAGCATGACTAAGCTGCTACTGGAGCAACGGAGCACCGTGACGGAAACCAGAGTGCACGGAAACGCTGTTTACCTCCCCACCACAGCAGTACCTATTTATCTACTTGCACTGGTGTGCTTTCAAACTGCTAGGTTGGCAGAAGCTGGGACAGAGCAAAGGGAGCTCATCCGGTTGCACAGATTCAAACTACCAACCACAGCGCCACCTGTGTCCCATTTATAAACTCTAGTAATGCATCACAAGCCCCTTATATCCACATCCGACTCTGTAAGAGGGATATAGAAATAATTTGCATTATGGGAGCAATATTTGGGAGGAACCTCTATTCGGGAGATGTGGCACTGACGTAATAACTAGCAGCAATTTCAAGGAATGATGGGCTCCTACCAATTAAATCCACAAGAAGCCCAAGTGCTCAGCTTGAGTCACTGAAAAATTTACTGCACAGTGTTCTCTAATAATTCTTACCGTGTTGGTCGCTCCCACTGTGTTGTTCGTGTAATATGATTTAAATACTGAATTCTTCCAGAGGCCGTCCTCCTTTCTTCCCAACTAGAATTATACATTGAAATAAAATCGCCATATTTAGAAGTTTTGTTTTAAAGAAGTTTTTAGCCAACAGACACCATAACATGAACATTACATTTAGCTAACTATCCACATTATTTTTATATTACTCATTTTTATTTAAACAAAGATTCCAAAGATAAAAAGAAATATACAGTTAAAAATAACAATGTTAACATTACAGAGACAATCCATAATATAGGGCAGTAGCATCAGGGCTACTAATCAAGGGAACCAAATTACTCTTTAGTAAACTTCAGAAGTGCCCAACTACCAGTACCTCCCAAATGACAGGAGAGGACATTCCTAAGGGAAGGAGCCACCAGGGATAAGGCCCTCTTATGTTGCCAGTAGGTGGCACTCTGCATATTGCAGAATGTGCCATCAGAAAGGCCTTCTCCATATATCCGACTGGATAGAGGACTGTAGAGAGGACAGTACTTTAGCTAACCTTGACCCAAGCTGTTCGGGGCTTTACAATGCCACCTAGAAGATCATGAGGTTAGCAGTGCATGTATCATAGTTTCTGAACTGACTCGATCCAGAAAGCCGGTAGTTGGCAAAGCAACTGTCAAGGATGAGCCAGAGGTTTCTAGTTTCCCAGTGGGAGGGGGAGATGTAGGGGTGGAAGGAGGAGGAGGTGTGCCCGAGGGGGATGAGGAGGAGAGAGTTATTGAAGTCAGTCTGGAGGAACAGGCTGGGAGGGCTCTCACGAGGTGTGTAGAGAAGAGGAGGGGTGAAAGATGGCTTGCTGGCACGGCAACGCAGACCTCAGCAGAGATCTGAACTGAGCGACTCTGATGAATGATCATTATGTGCTAATGACCGCTTGTAAATACTGTAAATAAAGACTATAAAAACATCAGGAGGCTCAGCCAGTCAGCCCTGACAGCAACCATAGTTAATAATAGGCACTCCTTGCCATCCAAGTCATTCGCCCATCAACTGACAGTGATAAATCTAGCAGCACCCCCAAAATCACATTCCTGCTCTTTCAGGGAGAGCAGTGTTGAGGGTAAGCAAACATACAAGTTACTGGATGTGGGGACTCACTGTGTCTATCTTATCAGGATTTAGTTTCACTTTTATCAGGATTCACCACACACACACACACACACACACACACACACACACACACAGAGTTTCTTCTATCGGTGAAGTAGCCTTCTCCGACCAATGCTGTCCAGGTGTTTTGAACTTCAACTCTCACCAGCCATAGCAAATGTTCAGGGATAATGGGAGTTTGTAGTCCAGTATTTTCATGAAGTTAAATTGCCAATTGGCATCTCTAGCTCCGAAATAAGTCTACACTAGTATTCTTCCCTCCATTTTTCATCACTGCAAATATCAGACAAAAACATAAATGGCATTTATGAAATGTAAAAAGTGTTTCCTTACCCATCAGGTAGATCATTGTCAAACAGTCTACTGCAGTCCACAACTTGCCCTCCAGTACCTATCCGGTCTCTGGATTGAAGACTTACTAGTAAACAAACAAACAAAGGTCAATATTAGAGATACGACAATACAATACAATTCAAATCACGATTGTATTTGGAAAGAAATGACACAACTTGTTGATACAGTCTAAAAAGCCTTCTCCATTTAAATGTCACACTGAGGCAGGATTGATAGTTTATTCTGGTTTATTGGGAATAAGCAGCGTACTGGGGCACACTACTTAATCATTCCAACTTTGCTGCTTTGAGCAAGTGGGACCAAAGAGCTGCAATAACCTTGGGTTCCCATAATAAATGAACCCAGGATCCAATTATCCTCTCTGGCAAGAGCGCCTTTCATCCACTGAGGCTGGTCCACCAGCTGCAGCTTCACTTGGTGACATGTAGGTGTGGTTGTGCATGAGGCTGCCTCAGTAGACTGCAACAGTTGCGACTGTTGACCATGATTGGTCAATAGTATTGAAATAAACTCACTTGGCTTCTGGTCTGTTTCCAAACGCAGTTCAGAGTACTGGCCTTTAAAGCCCTATAAAGCTTAGGACCCAGGTACATGAGGAACACCTACTAATATTCCCATAAGCTGAGGTCATCTCTGGAGGTACCTCTGCCATCTAAGGTAAGGTGGGTGGCAACCAGAGAAAAAGCCTTCAGTGGTGGTGCCCTGTTTGAGGAATTCCCTCCACAGAGAGGTTTGGCTGGTTGGCTTGTACTTAAAAATGAAGTAGGATCTCAACCAACTCATCACTCCTTAATATTTGGGGTCTACCCTCCACTGACAAGAACCCTATAGGGAGAAGAGTATGTTTCTGTAAAGACCACAGCACCAATAGTAAACATAGCTTCAAGAATCCTTAAAATATGGAATTCTCACTGAATTTAGAATTACTTTGCCCTTTAATATGGACTGGCACTTGTATTTTACAAGATGCAACCGTATTTAGATTCTTCATCAGGATTATGGAAACAAAGCACTGTATTACTTTTAGACATTAAATATATACACCTATAAGAAGTGCTGGACAGAGAACACTGTAGAAGTAAGAAGAGTCCAAATAGGCAGCTCACAGCTCCAGAAAAAACACATATGAACATCCCTTTTAAAAAATGACAAGCTTTGTCCATTTGGTAGTATTTCTTATGCCTGAAGATTTTTCGCAATAGAACATCAGCCTGGCAATTTTGTGCCTGAAGTGCTGTAAACAGTAAAATAAAGGCTGCCTGTGAAAGCCTAAGTAGCTAGGTTTATTTTATAAACAGGTTAGTCAAGAATGAAACTGAACACACGACATTATTTGTGGTTTCTGTGGCATTAAGATTAATGTGCTTTTCCTAATCCTGTTTGGATTGGAAGTGAATGCTTGTGTCTAGACCAAAATGAGCACCTATCCAGCAAAAGATAATAAGAGAAGCTAGGCCCCCTTGCAACCAAAAGACACGCCAACTTTCTGAATGGGAGGCACCATTTGCAAACAAAAACCCTGCAGATCCACTTGCTGGAGTCAGCATTCCCCAGGCAGACTTGAGTATGCAAATGTTAAATGAGATAATGGAGACATCAATTAATAATCTAGTGCTTTGCTTTGTTGCATCATTTAAGTCAGATCATTTCACCTCAACCACTTAAGTAAGTGAGCTCTTAAAATTAAATCAAAAGGTAAGATATACTGGGTTGGATCCAAAGGCTCCATTTTGTGAAGTCTCTTCCTATGAACGGAAATTCATTCCATCCAAAGACCTTTAGGTAAAATACACTGTTGTTCTTTTTTATCATAGGTGCAGTAATGGTATAAAAACATAATCTGCAATATAGAATGTGTGATTTCTCACAATGATGTTGTCAAATAGCTTCCTCTTTCAGGGCACCATAACTTGAAAGCACCAGAGCAACATTTGCTACATGGGGAGAACTTTAGCAGTGGATCAAATACTTTTTTCCCTCACTGTATAATGGATTTGATCCAGCTCAAGTTGAGCAATGTTAAGGCCTACTTATTTCAATGGGGAAATAGTACTCTGCTTGTCTCTCTCCCACTGAAAATTAATGAAGCTTCAAAAGCATTCAAAGTTAGTTGAACTTTAAATCTCCAAAAAGAACCTTAATCCTTGCCTGATACATCATCATTGCAAAATCTATGGGTGCTAGACATTTCCCCAATCAAATAAAGGTGGTAATAATAACACGTTAGGGAAGGCTCGCAATGGAGTGAAGAAAATCAAGATAGTGTTCACAAACATAAATGCAAGGAAGATGATACACAGATTTAGAAGATTGCATCCAATGCCATCTTTCCATTCACCGAAGGTAATTTAAGCCAGCAGACATTTTCATGAATAGAACAGGGGGAGGCTATTATTCCTGTTTCCTTCTGCACTCCCCCTTCCCTGCCCCCCACAATCTGCTACAGAGACTTGGATAACCCTTGAGAATAGTTTGGGAGGTAAACAGGGGTTTGTGGGAGAAACTGAAGAAATACCGTGCTTCTGCTTTTGTTCATGGAATACTTCACTGGATCAAAGAATCTTCTGTGAATACTGGATACAACCTGGTTTAGTTTGCTCCATTTCTAAGAACATAATTAGAGCCGGCTTGATCAGAGCCATGGCCCATCTAGTCCAGCATCCTCTTTTCACAGGGGCCAATTAGATGCCTGTGAGAAGCCCCAAAGCAGACCGGAGTCCAACAGCACTCTACCCACTTGTGATTCCCAGCATGTTCCAATGTTTTTTCCAGGACCCTCTTTTGGACACTGTAAACCTTTGCACTGTACAGCTCTCCAAAAGGCTGCCCTGCCTCACGTGTCCCATATGCAGGAGGAGGAAGAGAGGCAGGAACAACCTAGTAAAACACAGTGTGGCATAGTGGTCAGTGCGTTGGACTAGGTCCTAGGAGCCCGGGGTTCAAATTCCCCACTTGGCCATGAAGCTCAACGAGTGATCTTGGTTCAGTCACTGCCACTCAGCCTAACCCACCTCACCAGGTTGTTGTGGGGATTAATTGAGGAGGAGGAGAACCACATACGCTATTTTGAGCTCTTTAAGGAAAAAGATACGATATAAATGCAGTAAATAATAAAATAATAACTACAGCCAAGTCTGTACCATGACAGCCTTGCCGAACTTTTGCCCATGTTTGGTAGCTATGGCAGCTGCATCACACAATATAAGTGGGATTTTCTGCCAAAACTGAGTAGGGATTCATCAAACCCCATGCCTCTCAGATTCCAGGTTCTCCACACAGGAGCCCAAACACATGTCAGTAATAGGGGGGGGACTGGCCTCTGCGTGCACACTTTTTCAAATTCAGATGCTAAAATCTTTGATATTTTAACTACATGCTAAAACCACATATTCAAATTAGCAAAATCAAATCTGCACTTACCTACAATCTGTCCCCTAACGGTATCATTGTCATTTGGCCCAAGTTTGCACAGATCCAACCTCTGATCTATGAAAAAAACAACCCAGCACAGCTTACAATGTACGACAATCATTTAATACGCGCATATACTATAAAGTTTCGTGCATCATTCTTTGCCTAAACATGTCTGTACTTTATTAAATGAGGGGAAAGCATGCTTGTTTTCATAAAATATTGCTTTTATTTAACTAAAAAAATTAAATTATAAAAAGCTCATTCCAAAGCAGGGTCTACTCACAACCAGTGTCTTTAAGGCGGTTTATGGCGTTGGAAAGAAGTCTTACGCAGCCCAGGAAACCGGCTCCCTGTTTTTTATGAATTTTCTTGTGGTTCCATACACTGATCGTTATCGAATCTGACTTCCCAATGTATCTGAAAAAGGACAAGAATTGGAGCAACACAAATTGTTAACTGCACTCTTGGAATACACTTTATTTTTTTTACTTCAGTGTGTTTTTGCAGCTAAGAAGTGTAAACATGGTTTCCCCTGGCAGAAGAGGTCAGATTCACAGGAACTGCATGCTACAGATTGGCAAAAGCTCCCCAAGTAATTTATTTGTAAAATAGATTTTACACGAAGGAATTTCAAAAGAGCTTTTCAAAATGTCTTGCGTAAATCAAACACAGTCGTCCTTTGGCTAGACAATGACAGTATGTCTAAGTGCAAATGGCTGGTATATCATTGGGTGTTTAATCCTGGGGGGGATATAAAATTTAAGAATTATGGTTCTCCCTGAGAGATGTTTAGCAGTCTTCTTCCATTACACATTCCCTGTTAGTACAAACATCCAAGTATTCCACTTACTAAAAGCATATCCTCCTACATTCACCCATTTAAATTATCTACTTCCCCCACCCGCAGAGCTGTAATATATCTTTAGTTATCTAACCATAAATGAAGCTGTCAGGACTGGCAGACCAAAACCCTGTTGTACCTTCCAAGACTTGCAAGGGTAATTTTTTTTCAAGTTCAGGGAACACTTCCTCCCACCCCACTGCTGCCCCCACCCTGCTCCACATTATCTGAAGGCCTACATGCAAAAAAAAGGCCCAAGATTTCTGTTGGCAGCTTGCATAAAAGAACTCAGCAAACAATCACAGGAGGGAACAGTGCTACTGAGCAGGGGGTGAAATTGAACTCTAGTTATATTTAGATTAAAGGCAATGCACAGCTTTGCATTATTTAGTTATTTAATTTTATTTATTTGTTTGTTTATTTTATTTATTTTATTTATTTATTTATTTTTATTTCCCACCATTCCTCCCCAAAGAGGGAGTCAAGAAATTATTAGTTGTCAGCCACATAAACAGAGATTGATGTAGTTTTCTGACAGGTCATATTTTGATTTCATCCACTATGACTATTCCAATATAATTCTATTCAGAAGTCAAGAGTGCCAGATAAGCAATAGGAAAAGTGAAGCTGATCTTGTTTCATATTCTGTCCGCCTGCTTTAAAACCATAACAAGTTACAGGGCACTAAATAAAAACTGTGCTCACTGTAAAGCCTTTTCCAGTGCTCTTAAAAAAATTCATAACATGAAGGCATATGGTAAATGTATTTCATACGTAACTTTATAAATATATTTACTTTTTCAGCTATTACAATATTCTGCGCAAGTCTTGTTTGTTCAGGATAGAGGCTGCTATGCCTATTGGATCTAGCTAGTTCAAAGAAACTGAGGAATTGCTAGAGGACACACAGTCCCTGTGTTTAGCATAGGAATCAATGCAAAGTCGTCTTGCCAAGTAAATAATGTTTTTCCAGAGGAAGAAAAACATTTCCTTTATGGTTGCATTGAGCTTTTTGGAAAAAAAGCTTTTCGTCTAGCCTACTGTGCACTTGAAGGCTGATAAAAGTATAGTGAGTTTCACTACCTGTAGATTGGAAGGACATTACTTTATCTTTATTTTGAATCAAACTGAAACTAAACAACGACAAAAAATGAAAAGCCAGAAATTGTATCAAATAGCAGCTAAGACTCATCATTCACTTGACTCTCTCATCCATCTAATGCTGCAAGTCATTCTTTGGTCTTCTAATCTTTGGCAAAAATTTGAATAATGGAAGCATGTGTGCGAGCAAAGACAAAGTTATGAATGCTAGTGTCCCAGAAACTAGTTTCAAATCCAGATAATAAACAAATCCAGACAATAAACAAATAAATTTGTTTCACTGGATCCGATTTTCAACAAACTGCTTAACCAACCGTGTCCTACACCCAACTATGTCTGTGACAGAACTCTGCTTGGGAGGGGGAAACCAAATGTAGGCAGCCGCGAAGTATGAAAAATCTGTGTTGGAAAAGCCCACTTTGCTTGTCAGGATAGAAACAACATTTCTGTCTATAGTAGAGAGCAAGAAACCAACAGAAACTGATTTTTAATCCTCTCTGACAAAAGCTTTTTATTGCCTTGACGTCTCCATTTACATCAAATTGATCTAACCAATGCCATGCTTGCTTTTTGAAAATTCTACAGACAAAGGCATGCCATTCTTTAAGTACTGGAAAAGCTATAAAACATACAGTAAAAATGGGAAACAGGAAGATTGCATTAGAGGAGTGCTTAACAAAAATGAGCAACATTTTGTTGACATTCAAGTTGATGACATAAAAGAGGACATGATTCTGGAAGAGGTCCTAAATTTTTCCACAATCTAGTCTGAACTAATTCTATCATCTTTTTATTTCAGTTTCCTCTCATCAAAACCTTAGTTAGAAATTACATTAATTTCATGCCTCTTGAAATGCCAAAATATAATTTAAAAGAGTTTATAGAAAACCAAGTACATGTAACACAATTTAAACATTGTTTTACATCACAACAAATCCATTTCACACTTAAGCTGTGTACACACCACACATTTAAAGCACATTACTTTCTCTAAAGAATCCTGGGAACTGTAGCTTGTTGAGGGCGCTGTGAATTATAACTCTGGGGGCAAACTACTGTGTACTGTGTACACAGCCACAGTTTCAGTATCCATAAGGGGGGAAATGTTCACTGACTGCCAAGCAAATTATTTCCTATAACAATGAATGTGTCATAAGTCAGAGACCAGCATTCCCATGCAACAGTGTGTAGTTAGGGTAAACATTATTATACTTTCAGAATCTACTGTATGAAATTGATAGTACAGCAGATAATCACAGACTTCTGGATTAATCGCCAATGTTTGGCAGAAAACTACATATTATCTGTACAGTAATATGTTATTTTTTTAGTCTTCTGTGAATGAAAAGAAATACTGAATATGTGTTCTCCACAAAGAGTTGGGAACTTGCAAGAGTTATGTGAGCCTTCTGCAACCTGCTGCCCAAAAGATTTGATTTTTATACTACAACTCCCATCAACTCTATCTGGCACACAGCTGATGGGAGTTGTAGTCTGAAACAGCTGAAGCTCATCAGGCCAAGTTATGTTGAAATAAATATGTTTAAATGACATGGGGGGGTTGTGGTTTTTTTTTTGTATCCTTTCTCCATCAACACCCTTAATTACTGTAAGGTTACTTAAAACAAAAGATCATCAGCAAAGTCCTATGCATAGTTGTTCAGAAGTAAGTCCATTAGATCCAAACGGACTTACTCCCAGGACTTTTGTCCTGACGCAGCAATATGCTGTCAACAAGCAGACTGCTGCAATAATTTGAGCTGGGGACCCAAGCACTTACTAAACCAGGGTGGTCCAACACGTAGCCCAAGGGCTGCATGCGGCCCTCAGTAACATCTGTCGCGCCCCCCCCCCCCAAGCCCTTAGGCCTCCTTCCAAAAGCCCACTTTGGGAAGGCAGCAAGAGAGTGGTGTGTGACAAATATTGACTACACTACCTCCCACTGGATGACAAGGCAGTGTGCAGCCCGTGTGTTCAGTGTCAAAGTACTCTTGTGGCCCACTTGGTTTGAAAAGTTGGGTCACCTTGTACTAAAGCCTCGCGACTCTAGGGAATCACAAACCCAGGCTAACACAGAACTGCAACATTTGCCCCTCTGCTGCAACTATTTAAGTATAAACAGCAGAACTTCCTGGACAACGCCATTGCCACAGCTAGCCTCATTTATGCTGTCTGCAGAGAAAATGGAGAAACATAGAATCATAGAAATGTAGAGTTCAAAGGGAACAAAAGGGTCACCTCGTCCAATGCCCTGCAATGCAGGAATCTTTTGCCCAACATGGGGCTTGAACTCATGACCCTAAGATTAAGAGTATTATGCTCTACTACAGACTCAGCTACCAAGGCAAATAAGGGGACAATCAGACAGACCCCTGACCCCAGTTGGGGCTAATCAGAGGCTTTGAGGCCTGAGAAGTAGACTGGAGAGAGACTTATACAGTCCACTTCTGGGATATAGATTTGTGCCAAGCTGCAGATGCCAACAGCTTCACTCAGAGGGCTGAGGCTGGTTGCCACACACCCATGTTGTGGATGGGGCCAACCAGAGCAGCCTGCATTGCAGTGGGTCGAGACTCTATGTGCCCAGCGGCTCTTTCCCTTGCAGGCAGGCTGCGGAAGAAACATCTGCCAGTGGGTAGGCTGTTCGACAGGAGGAGTTTTGCCTTATGCATGAAAAGTTCTGATATGTTGTAACCGATAAAGTTGTGACCATGTTTAACTCACTACCGGCCTCAGCCTGTTCACTGCTCCTGGACCTCGCATTCCCCTGTGTGGTGTATAATACAGTCTAGCATTTCCCTCACCAATTTTCCTTCTGTTCAGCTCAGTTGGTAAAGCATGAGACTCTTAATCTCAAGGTTGTGGGTTCGAGCCCCACACTGGGCAAAAAGATTCCTGTATTGTAGGGGGTTGGGACCTTTGTGGTCCCTTCCAACTCTGCAATCCTGTGTTTCTATGATCTTGAGTCTTCTTGGGCTATAATGCAAGTAGATGCAGAATATTTTATGTATGTATGAAAGAAAATGTTACAATAAAAGCCTAACCAATTTTATGCCAGTAACATATTACACAAATAAACCGAGACCAGAAAGAGGTGTGTGCACGTTCATGTGTCAGTATGGTAGCACAGCTGTTCATCCCATGCCTGTGTTCATCAATTGTCAGAAGAATAAAGATACTCACCATGTCCATTAAGCATTTTGATAGCTACAGATGAAAAGCACCATAAAAGAACTAGCTAGTTACTGTACTTTTAAAAGCTAATAAACATTTACCAACTCTCAGAGAAATTATCAGGGGTTACCTAATGCTATACATTTCTATTCTATCAATCAATGCCCAGCTCAAATTCTAGCTATATTGTGATCACTCCTATCAACACCTACAAGTCATAATGCTGATTCCACTTTGGATCAAGGGTATTCTTCACAGTATCTGTAGAATGGCACTGGCCAGATCCGTCAACCACCACTTTAGCAAATGGATCAGGAAGCCCTGTCAGAAGGGAGGAAAAATACATAATAGGGTGGGAGTATAATTAAATTAGGTCATCTTAATCATGAATGGTTGCCAAATATTGGCTTTTTATAACATATTTTGATTCTTCCAAGTTATCTTTTTTTCACTAAACAGTACTGTACTAGTATTCTTATGTTATCCTAGGAATTTTAAGAAACTAAGAGGCCTTTCAACTTGTTTCTGTACTCAGTCATCTCTCTTCTTGAAGGCATCAAACCTTTCAGCATTGTTGCCAAATGTAACATTTAAAAAAAGGAAAGAGAGAGACTATCTGGTGCTTTTTCTACAATAAAACCCACAAGGCGGTTCATAGCCTGCCTTTCTATTTACTTATTCATTACAACTCACATGCCATTCAGAGTTTGCTTGCTTGGACTCGTGGCATAGGTGCCTCAAGACACAGTAGGCTGAGATCCCAAATACTAGAAGGAAAGTAGTTCTTTACAAATGTTCTCACTAATCAAATACTTCAAAGAATGGGGAGACTTTTTCAATAGTTCCAAAATCAATACACCTGATTATGTAACCACAGATTAAGTAATGTATATAACAATTTGCGAATTTATAAATATTACATAGTACACAAGAGAATACAGCTAAAACCAAGGCTTTTCACATGATCTCACACCAAATTTACTAAAGGGAAGCTTGAATGAAAACATTTTTTCACACTAGTCTGCTGCCCTGTTCAGCTTCTCTCATAACAATTTCCACCCTTCTTTCTGAGTTCTTTTCGTGTCTTGTGATAACAGGTTCTAAAAAGGCAATACTACCGGCAAAAACCCAACTCTGTGCATTGTGTGTGCAATAAACATGCATAGTGCTTTGGATCATTGCCTTGAACTTTAGAATCCCACAAAAATTGTGACAATTCATTTAAAATCACATTAGTGCTCTCTGATTTAGCTGACTGATTACCACATGGTAGCCAAGGCAAAGAGACATTCAAACCTTGTGTAACAGAATTCGGATACAAATACATAAACATTTACTTACGGAAAAAATCTTTTTTCACCAAGTTTTTTGCACACAGAACTGTAAGAAAAACAAAACACATTATGAAATACGTTTGAATTTATCTACAAAGCATTTACAGAAGAGCAGCAACACAATCAAATGTATTGCTAAACATCACGTTAAACTACATTTATAACCTATTTATAACCTATGACAGATTCTGAAGCTGAGGCTCCAATACTTTGGCCACATCATGAGAAGAGAAGACTCCCTGGAAAAGACCCTGATGCTGGGAAAGATTGAGGGCAGAAGGAGAAGGGAACAACAGAGGACAAGATGGTTGGACAGTGTTCTCGAAGCTACGAACATGAGTTTGACCAAACTGCGGGAGGCAGTGGAAGATAGGAGTGCCTGGCGTGCTCTGGTCCATGGGGTCACGAAGAGTCGGACACGACTAAACGACTAAACAACAACAATAACCTATGACTTAAATGTGAATGCAAAGAGTTCTCACTCTATCGCTTCCCTGTTCCTACCACTGCCAGGCCACCAAAAAGAAGCCGAAGTCTGGCTTGTTGGGACATTCAAACCTAGGCTTGTGGTTCATTTCTGAACACTCACATTAAACCATAGGTTTTTTTAAAATAAAAAACCCTATGGTTTAATGTGACATGCAAACCAGGCCCACATTTGTATATGATTTATTAGAAATGTTCATAGGATTTTATCAGACTTTTTATCAGATCCTATGGTATCCTATGATGTCAGGTGATTGACGGGTGGTTGGTCCCACCCACATGTAAATATGGCCTGCAGAGGCTGGGCCAGTTCTGAATCTCCTGATTTAAACAAACTGTGTTTTTTTTAAAAAAATCTTTTTTAAATCTCCAGTTTTCATTTGAGAATAAAAACACAAGAGCACACCAGATGGAATACAAATAGTTTACCTACATAGAATCTATTAATATGTATTGCACATATCTTGTATATATTGTAGCTGTGGTTCAATTTTCATCAGTGGAAGCTAACAAATTAGCACTAAATGTCACTATCTGTCCTAAATATATTTGCAGCGGGTGGCGCTGTGGGTTAAACCACAGAGCCTAGGGCTTGCCAATCAGAAGGTCGGCAGTTTGAATCCCCACAACAGGGTGAGCGCCCGTTGCTTGGTTCCTACTCCTGCCAACCTAGCAGTTCGAAAGCACATCAAAGTGCAAGTACCAGTAGATAAACCGCTACAATAACGCGGTTTACAATAACGCAGTTTACAATAACACGAGATGAGCGCCGCAACCCCAGAGTCGGTCACAACTGGACCTAATGGTCAGGGGGTCCCTTTACCTTTACCTTTACAAAAAGTTTGGTCTATCACTCAACATCCAAAAAAATCAAAGTGCTGCACCAACAAACGGAAAACAACCTCTCTGCAGTGCCACAAATCCAATTTAATGGTGTAATGCTGGAAAATGTTGATCACTTCTTCTACCTGGGCAGCTATCTTTCCACAAGGATGCCAAGATCCAGCACTGCCTGAGCTTTGCAAGTACTGAGCTTTGCAAGTACAGCTTTCTCCCAATTGAAGTGCAGAGTGTTTGAAGACCAGGACATTCACAGGGAAACCAAAATGCTTGTTTACGAAACTATTGTACTACCAACCTTACTGTACGCTTGTGAAACAGACCAATTATAAACGCCATCTCTAACTCTTCAAAAGATTCCATCAACGGTGTCTCTCAAAAAATTTACATATCACTTGGGAAGACAGGTGAACTAATGCCAGTGTATGGGAAGAAGCAAAGATCACCAGTGTCGAAGCAAAGATTCTTCAACATCAACTTCACAGGACTGGTCATGTTGTTTGGATGCCTGATTATTGTCTTCCAAAGCAACTGAATGGAAAGCATAATGCTGGTGGTCAACAAATGAAGTTTAAAGACTCTCTTCAAGGCAAATATTAAAAAAATGTAGTATAAACAACGACAACTGGGAAACACTGGCCTGGGAGCGCTCCAATTGGAGAACAGCCTTTACCAAAGGTGTCATGGACTCTGAAGACACTCAAACTCAGGATGAAAGGCAGAAACAAGCTAAGAGGAAGGCACATTTGGAAAACCCTCACCATGATCAACTTCCGCCCAGAAACTTAAGACCCCATTGTGAAAGGATGCGTGGATCCAGAATTGGCCTCCACAGCCACCTGTGGACACACCGTTAAGACTGTGATCATGGAAGACAATCTTTCTTTGATGATCACTTGGCTACAAGTGATCATCAAAGAAAGAAAGAAGATATAGAACTACAGTCATACCTCGGGTTACAGACGCTTCAGGTTGCGCGTTTTCGGGATGCATACCACGCCAAACCTGGAAGTACCGGAATGGGTTACCTCTGGCTTTCGGCGCTCGCGCATGTGCAGAAACACTAAATCACGCTTTGCTCATGCGCAGAAGTGCTGTTATCGCAACCCGCGCATGCGCAGACACAGCGCTGCGGGTTGCGAATGTGCCTCCTGCACGGATCACATTCGCAACCCGAGCGTCCACTGTAATATGTAACACATCAGCGCTGTATTTTTTTGTCTTCTTTCTTATTCTTCCTCAAACACATGCCCCATTTCTCCACACACTTGCATCATTCCATTAAAATGACCAGGGCTTCGACCTCAGTTATGGTTGCAGACATTGTTTTCATAGAGTGCTTCCAGACAATATGCTTATTGTCCAATTGCTATGGTTTGTTTCTTTTAATTACACCAAGGGGAGCAAGTTATTATGATCCATTTGTACAAAGCTTGTATTTTCCCAGTGCTGCATCTTTTTTCTTACCACAGAAAAATCCATTATGGAGGGAAAGAGCAACATAGCAATCTCTCCCCAGGTGCAAACAGAAAAATGTACAACTGAGGTATGGTGAGAGAAGTAGTCCCTGGGAAAATTGGATGACGTGTTGGAGAGGCCCTTTCTTAATTTATTGCCATCAGGTTTCTTGCCACCAGGTTTCTTGCCATCAACCAGTTGTTGAACCCTTTCGTTTCTTTTACTGAAAGTCCTTTCCCTAAAGAGCTTTGCTTTTTGGCTCCTTTGCAATGTTTTGCTTATGGATTTCAGCTCTCAAAAGGTTTAATTGATTGCTTCTTCTCTTGGTATGGGATGTCCTCAACTCCCACAGCACTGCTTGCTTCCCTGTCCTTTCTTTTTTAGACAATAGTAAGAGTGGAATAACAATATTAACCAACTGTGTTGTGAAAAACAAGTGGGCAAGTTTCCTAGTTGGGTGGTGAAACTTACTAGAAAAACTCAGGGCCTGAAGCCTGAATGCAATAATGTTTATTGGAAAGTAAGACTGTAATCCTCTTGCCCTCTGCCACAAACGGTTTGTAAAAACATCCACTTCTCAGAGCTGTGCAATTGCACTGTGGGGGAATACACACACAAAATTAAGAACAGTGCATGTGGACCAATTTGAAACTCATAAAAACAAACATACACCCACAATGCTAAAATGGTGGTAACAAGCACCCACTTCAAAGTGTTGAGAGAGGGTTGTGTGTCAACAATGAAGAGTTAAGAAAGGGGAGAGAACAACACTGTCCAATGGGCTGTCCCACCAACTGTGTGGATGGAACATAGCATTCTGAACACACACACACACACACACACACACACACACACACACACACACACACACACACACTGTTATACCCCTTGAGTTGTGGACAATGAACGACAATTTCATTTGCATCTTACAGCGAAGAGAAATTATCTGGTAGTGTTAGGAGCCTCTCCTAGTCATTTAAAGGAGGGAACAGTATTTTTAGAGCAGGCATCCCCAAACTTCAGCCCTCCAGATGTTTTGGACTACAATTCCCATCTTCCCCTACCACTGGTCCTGTTAGCTAGGGATCATGGGAGTTGTAGGCCAAACCATCTGGATGGCCGCAGTTTGGGGATGCCTGTTTTAGAGCATCTCGCCCACACTCATATAAATATTTTCATTCTTGCTAGTCTGAACAGATATTGCTGATTAATTCCAAATATGCATATTAGTTCCAAACCTTTACTACGATCCTGACAAGTATACATTGCAATTTCACACATTTTGTCCACAGTTGTGGGAGGGAAGAAACAACTGGCTTTCATTACCTGGGCCTCTCAGGAAAACCCAAAGACATAGCACAGGTTAACAACATTTGGCAACCATTGACACTTTACTTTTTCAGAACCACATTGTACTATAGGGCACAGGGGGTGATAGGGGATAAACAAGAACATCCTGTGAGCGGAACTCCACTCAGGGAGTCTCTGAATCCAATCCCTATATTTTAATAGAACTTTCTTTGGATATTGGTTCATATTATAAAGTGACAACATGTAAGGAGTACAAGGTCATCAAGTCTAAACCTCTACTGCAAGCCGGGTCTATACAATCCTAACCTTAAGTACGGTATGTCACAAGGAGAGTAGGTGTTTCACAGAAATATACCAGCAGAACTGCAGATGACATACATATTCAAACAAGGGCATACACTACAAACTGAAGGCAATCGCATTCTCCTTAATCTGACCCAAGGAAAATTCCTTTGGAATCCTAAATATGGCATTCTGTTTCTGGTTCATGCTCAAGAACTAAAACAAAACTCCACCCAACATGACTTTTAAAGAACACATGTCCACATTACCCAACATTCTGTCTCCAGCTATGGCAATTTACAGTGTCTCCAGATTAATGGGGAGGTACCCAGTATTTTTTAAGGTCCTTAAAAAAAATTAAATTTTTAAATAAATAATTTGCCTTTAAAAAATGAGTGCCCTTACCTCCAAACCAGGAATCCAATAATCAAACTTTCCAAAAGGAAATTCATAAACGCTAGAGCTGTCAAAGATTTGAATTGTACATTCCAAATGAGTACAAAAAATGAGTAAGTGAGCCTTTTTTAAAAAACTGCTGTTCTTACTGACTATAAACAAAATGCTGAACAATCAATCTGAACAAATATTATAGTGCTGGAGGCAGAAAGTATTCCTGAAAAGCTACAATGCCATTAAAGAAGGAAAAAGGGGGGAGGGGTTGCAATTTTAAGGACCCCATGCATCTGGATTTAAATAATTGCGTTCCCATTCCTATGCACTGAGAATTTGGATTTTGTTAGGTACACTGTAGAGTCTATCCTACAGTTTAATATTTAATTCAATCCTTGCAAATAATTGTTCAGGAGACAGTCACCCTACTCCAAACCCTCCTTCCTATATCGTACTTGCCCAATCCACATGCCACAAGCAAATGCATGCACTCATCTGCTTTCTGAGGTGACACACGATGCTTTCCCCCTTAGAACAACACAAGGACCAGACTCACCCCTAACACTACAACACAGTTAAATTTAACAAGAGTTTATTTAAAAAAAACAACAGCATAGCTTATAGGTGTGGTTTGGTCAAAGTTAAAAACAAACAAACACACAGTTAAGCCTCAAGGCGAAGCTCAGATGATGACTGCCTACATGAGTTTGCGGTTTTCCATCCAGGGTAACTGCAACTTGCCTCAGGCAAACAGCTTACATGACACTGAATATTTCTCAAAATTAAAAGTCTACAGAAGTAGAAATAACCCAAGCAAAAATATTTTGGTGAACATTTAATTGAATGAGAAGCATTTTTCTGGGGATAGTTTGAGTGACAGCTTCTTTTCATTAAAAATGGAATGGAACTAACATTATTAAAATTATACTTTTTCTTGTAGATTTTCTTATGCAGCGCTTACTAAAGTTTCCAAGCTAAAACAATGCATAAAAATACCACCTGAAATAAAATGAACAAACTGAGAAAATGTTTACATATGCAGGAACCAGCACCATGGTTTTAGAAACCTGGGCAACCGAGCACTTGGAATTTTTAAAGGCCCATATAAATAACTTAGAAGAACTTAAATTAAAATGTCTTTAGTGTCAACACTCCATACAATTAACATGCTTAATATCAATTAACATCAAAAAACAAATGTTTATAGTCTCATTTTTATAATTTTGCATCATTTTTTAAATCAAAGACAGTCATTATGTCTTATCCACTGTTGAAACATAAGGCTGATCTATGAACTGTTACATTATTGTTATTACTAATGTCCAAAAGTAACAAATTTCATACTGGCAAACAGCAACATTACAGCAGAAAAAATAACTTGGTCCAAAGATAAATTTGTTTTCTAATCCTCTGGTTTTCTGATGTCATCACTGCAGGAAAACAACTGAATCTTTGTGAAGTCAATCATTAGCTCCACCAAAATAAAACAAAAGATTCAATAATACAACCTTATTCTTGCTTCTCAAAGGATGCATTTTAAAATTGGTAAGAAAGAGAACAAGACAAAAAAGGTTAAGTTCTGCACCACAAGCTTGAGGGGGGTGGGTAGGAAATCCCTAGGCTATCCAAAATAATCTTTCACTGAAAGTCATTACCATGGCTTTTGCTGATTGGTTCCCAGCTGTTTTGCATGCATTATGCAAGGAATATAATAATTAAAAATAGGTCCCAGCTGTAGAAACACAATGCTACACTGCTGTTAATGTGTGCTGCGCTGATAATGAATAGACTATGCTTTAATCTGAATAAATCTCCCAACTGCTCTGCTGCCTCTTGCCAAAAATTTCCTTTCCTCCTCCAGACTGTGGTTGCATTCCAATTACACTGCTGATTGGAATGAAGCTACTTGGGCAGGGGGTGGGGGTGCGCTGGAGAGAAAAGAGAGAAAAAAATAGGAAACTCTCTATTTCAAAATATGCTTCTGAAACCTAAGAGCAACATTGGCAATTTAAACACGTTGATAATACATGTTTAAACATTTGTGACATTTTACCAGGCTTTATAGAAGAGGTTTCTTAGAAGAAAAACTTCAGAAGAGAGCATAAAGAATACCCTAGGTTTTTTTCAGTACTTCTAACCAAATTCCTATGTTTTTGCTGAACTGCTGGCAAGCTACACAGCCACTTACATTTTTCTGTGATTTGCCTTCCAGAGCACATCACAATTCCAGAGATGATATGAACCAAGCTTTCTAAAGGGAATTGTAGCTAGCTGGAAACACTTGACAATAAAACTTTAGCCATTAATATTCTTCTTTCTAGAAAACATGTGGCAACAGTGAATTAAATTTGTTGAGAAATGTTCCGTCTACCAACTGCAACAGCTCCCCACCCTTCACATAATGGCTTGAATCCAATGAAATGACAGCTCAAGGGAGGGTTCTCCACTTTATACCAAGTCTCCTTTCCTGCAACATCCACTATGTAACATCACAGAGTCTCTTGAGCAGTGATGGCGAACCTTTTAGCAACGGAGTGCCCAAACTGCAACCCAAAAACCACTTATTTAGTGCAAAGTGCCAACACAGCAATTTAACCTGAATACAGTAGAACCTCTACTTACGACCGCCTCTACTTGGGCCTGATCCAAGTTGCGACCATGGCAAAACCGGAAGTAAATACCGCATTTGCTGTGATTCGCACATGTGCAGAAGCGGCTTCTGCCATTTACGCACGCACAGAAGCGGCTGCCGCCGTCTGCACATGCGCAGAATTGCGCTGCCGCCGAATGCGCCTGAGCACAATGGCGCTTCTACCAGCGACCTGGATCAACTTACAGACGGACCTCCAGAATTGATTACGTCCGCAAATAGAGGTTCCACTGTACTGAGGTTTTAGTTTAGGGGAGGTTGGCGCTCCATGCGGAGAGAGAGTGGAGCAATACAGTGGTACCTCAGTTTTCGAACAGCTTAGTTCTCGAACTATTTGGAACCCAAACACTTCAAACCCGGAAATGAGTGTTCCTGTTTTCCAACTTTTTACGGAAGCAGAACATGCTCTGTTCTGAGTATACCATTTTCAGAGTGAGGGAAGGCGGGCCGGGCGACAAGTGAGCAGGCACCTGCTGCCCTCCAGCGCTGGGTCCCTCTGCCGCAGCAGCTACAACAGCAACTACCCCCTCCTCCAGCTCCAGAGGCCCCAGCACTGAGTGAGCGAAGGCTGGGCTGGGGTGGCAAGCGAGCAAGCAAGGGATGCCACCGCGACCTGCTCCTGCTTGCAGGCAAGTAGGAGTGGGATTGGGCTGCTTTGCTAGGCAGCGTTGCTGCCTGCACGGGAACAGAAGTTGGATCGGGGCTTCTCAGCTGGGGAGGTGCAGGCTCCATCACACTTTCCATTCATGGCGGCACTTCCCTCAAGAGTTTAAAGTTTAAAGGAGCCCCCACCTCCGCATCAGATCCCCTGCAACCCAGTGAAGGCAGCCAGGCTGAATAGTTGCTGAGGTTGGGGGAGGTGGAGGCAGCCCGGCAGCTGCATCTGAGAGCCCCTGCATCACCTGAAAGCAGCCAGACACTCCTCAGCTGAGCTGCCTGCTCCCACTCCTACTTGCGTGCAAGCAGGAGTGGAGGTGGGGATCTCTCAGAAATGGAGGCTTCACGCTCCCTAGCTGAGCTGCCCGCTCCCGCTCCTACTTATAAGCAAGCAGGAGCAGGGTGGGGATCTCTCAGAAGTGGAGCTTAGTACTTCCCAACTGAGAGATCCCCACCCTGCTCCTGCTTGCATGCTGGAGAGCGCAAAGCCTCCACTCCACTTCTGACGCCACTCCCATTGGCCCTGGCTGGAGGGTGTGTGTAAAGCATGGGAAGGCAAACTAAGGCCCAGGGGCCGGATCCGGCCCAATTGGCTTCTAAATCCAGCCCGTGGATGGTCCGGGAATCAGCGTGTTTTTACATGAGTAGAATGTGCCCTTTTATTTAAAATACATCTCTGGGTTATTTGTGGGGCATAGGCATTCATTCTTCTTCTTTTTCCAAAATATAGCTTGGCCCCCCACAAGCACCAAGGCATTACATGCCACAAGGCAAACCACTGTTCAAAGTCAAGGGGAGTTGGAAAAACAGCTTGTGTGGTAGAGTGTAATTCTTCAAAAAACCAAGTCAAAATATACACTTTCATGCATATCTCCATCTCCTTGGATTGCTAGTGGGTATTTAACCAGTCCTGAGTACAAGATCTTGCATCCTGCAATACAGCCTAGTCATCTCATCTCTAAAAGAGCTAATTTAATTTGGAACTACAAAGCCTATGCATCCTACTACCATATTTGTAATTGTGTGTTAAAAGCATGTTATTCTTAACTAATCATACTGCAACAATGCGCTCAACATTTAACTTCCTTATAGGAACTATAGTAAAGTTTGTAGGATACCAGCCAGTCTTAGGTAGCACTGATGCTAAGCCGAAAGAGTTAAGCATCTGCTTAAATCTTTCCTCTGGCTGGATTATGCCCCAAATATGCCCCAAATATTCCTGAGTGGGAATTCACTCAGGAGCTGTTGGCACAGTAGGGCACTGCCATGGAGCCAGCCTGCTGAGACAAGTGTTGCTATCTATGTAGCTGGATGAAGTGGTGGGACACAGGCAAGATCAGGGGCAGCAATTTCTAGGAATATTTGAAATTACCAAACAAAGACTAGTTTTAAATAATAGATTCAAGTACAGTGGTACCTCGGTTTAAGTACACAATTGGTTCCGGAAGTCTGTACTTAACCTGAAGCGTACTTAACCTGAAGCGAACTTTCCCATTGAAAGTAATGGAAAGTGGATTAATCTGTTCCAGACGGGTCCGCGGAGTACTCAACCTGAAGCGTACTTAACCCGAGGTATGAGTGTAATTGGTTCAGGAAGTCCGTATTTAACCTGAAGTGAACTTTCCCATTGAAAGTAATGGAAAGTGGATTAATCCGTTCCAGACGGGTCCGCGGAGTACTTAAACTGAAAGTACTCAAACGGAGGTATGACTGTAGATTTCTATTTGTACTTTAAGTTCCTAGACAAGTGTGCATATGAAATAAAAATGTGACTTGCAGTTACACAGAGCATATTGTAACTTTTTTAAAAATCCAGGCCTAAATAAATCAGAATTGTTTTCTGAACATTATAGCATACCAGCACCTAAATCAATTGATATTACTAAGGTACTGCAAAGTGTAACAGTGACCACTTGATAATGGAGTGTTTTTTAAGTATATTACTGTATTAAGCTTATAAATTTAAAAAAGATTAAATATTTTAAACTTTGCATAGGACACCAAAAAGCGGAGGAAGACGGAAGAGCTTTCAAGCAATTTTCAGTTAAATTACAGTGTTTTTATAGACGCATATGAACAATGCTAGTCTTCTAATTCAGTGATAAAATTCTGGGGTAAATTTCCTCTTAAAAGCAAATCTGAATTTCCTTAAGAAATATCAGACTCCAGCAATCTGCACTTAGGATTCCTGAGTAACTTGTGGACACAGTCTGCCTACATTTGCCATGTTTAGACTCCTGTTTTAAACATCATGTCTACTTCACAGTATTGTTTTGGAGTAAACAAAAGGCTTCCTTTTCCACTCCTCCTCCCATTTTCTACTTTCTAAGCCAAAATTAAAAGAAAAAAGAAAACATGCACACTGAATTCCCAGAGACATAAAACATTCATATTTCTTCAACTCGATCAATGATGAATTCATGTCATTTTTGCACTAGTTCTGCTCGATAATTTAATACAGTTGTCAAAAAGTACACTGGAAATTTACTTGAAAGCACCTTCTATAAAAACTTGAGAAATAAGGTTTCTGTCTCTAAAAGTTCTTTCGGATGCCTGCTTCCCCACCAATGGCAACTCTGTAAAGTGTTTAAACCCTGAAACCAAAGAGCACTTCATATGAACAAGATTTCACAGGTATTTGATGCCATTGTTGTTGGTTTCGCACTCCAGAGTTCACTCGCCCTGTGCACAATTTGCTGGCACTTTTGACTTGCATGGGGAAAAGGCACATGCAACATTCCAGGTAAGGTCAACCACTAAGGTATTTAGCATTTAAAAAATCTAGGATGCATATTCAATTGAGGAAATTTCCACTGCTTGTTGCTGTTTAGTATATATGAATGCATCATGCCTGCTTAAAGATTCAAAATCCCAGTATATCAAAGCAATCTCTCTCAATATTTGCCTATCAAGCAACGTGAGCAGGCACTGCATGAGCAATATCAGAGGTCTAAAACAGGGGTCCTCAAACTATGGTCCGTAGGCCAGCTCCAACCTGCCAAGGTCCTGAACCCAGCCCGCCTGGCCATTGCAGAACCCGCCGCTGTCTAACATGGAAAGAGCCAATCTGAGCGCCGCAATGTGTCTGGTGGGCTTTGGCGGCAACCAAGAGTGCCGTCTAGTAGGGTCACTCTTGGACTCCTCCTCCTCCTCATGCCCACCGCCAGTGATTGTGTGCTGCGTTCAGGCGGGCAAGCGATTTTCAGCACTCCCCCCAACAATCAAGCAGCCAATCGCCGCTTACAATCTCAGGCTCGGGCTTCGTTCCAGCAGGTGAGTGATTTTCAGCATTGGCCGCTTGATTGTTGGGGGTGGGGGGAATGCCGAAAATCGGTCACCTGCCGGAATGCAGCACACAACTGCTCGTGTCGCAGAAACCACCTATCAGCTGCTCGATCACTGCCAGTGGCCGCCAATCACACTCCCGCTTGCTGCGACAAGGGCAGCTGTCTATTGGCTGCCGCAGCGGCAGTCACAAGAACTAAGCGCTCCAGTCCAGCAGCAGCAGGACCCCCACCCCCAAAAGACTGCAGGCCGGGAGAGTCCCAGGTTTTTTCTGCCCCAGCTGGGGGGCCTGGCCGGTAGCCTGCCTGCAAGGGAGAGCGCTTCTCCAGGGCACTGCCAAGAGAACTCTTGCTGCCTTTGGCCTCGACCCTCTATGGGTCCCAGTACAAAGGAGGGGGGCAGGGTAGAAAAGGAAGGCATGTGCTCAGAGGAACGGGGTTGGGGAAGGCAACCTCCAAGGGAGAACAACCCGAGGGGTGGGGGGGAGGACTTCCTCCTCTGCAGGAAGGCTTCGGGGAGAGACTGGCATCTTGAGGATTCAGTGCCAGCTAAAGATGAGACATGCTTCTTTCTAGCCAGCTATAGCAAAGCCTCCCTGCGTTTTTGCAATAAGGCTGGGGAATGGGAAGGCCGCAAACCTTCAAAAGCAGGTGAGTTAAATATTCATTCATTTATATTTTTCAAACTATAGTCCGGCCCCCAACAGTGTCTGAGGGACAGTGAACTGGCCACCTGTTCAAAAAGTTTGAGGACCCCTGACCTAGATGCTTGGAATTCATGCTACTGAAAGTGTAAGATTGAAGTTGTGACATGAGCATGCTCTTCTGTGATCTGGGAGACACTCAGGGAGTGGGGGCTGCTCTTCCAAATATGGCAACCCTAGACTGTAAGGGCAAGAATAATGGTAGCAGAGTATAAAATTCAGTACAACAGTTGTGCTAGCAGAAACTTCCTGTTGCACAACAAGCATCAGGGCCACACAGCAGTCTGTTGCACAGGAAGCCATGAGAAGTATGCTGACTTCCTGTGCTTTCTTTTTTGGAAGTCATTCCGCTAGTATAGGTAGTACTAAGGGCACTATATTGAATTCCTCCCCTTCTGCGCAATGGGACTTATTCACAGGAAGGTGTGCTTAGTATTATACCTTTAAATCTTCAGGATCTATTCTAGGAGATGCCATGTTCAGATAACTGATGGGCAAATCAGGTGTTTGGTGGGGGTGGCATGTCTTTTGCTGCTGCTGTGCCCAGCAGACCAGCTGACTGCAGCCAGGAAGGTGGAGATGCTACGGTAGGTGCCCAGTATGGTGATGGACATCTCCATCCAGTTACAAAAGGCCGGTTGCCAGTTGCAAAATGCGACTGGTGCCTGGCTAATTTCAAACGCTGATCTTACCAGGAAATTGCTCTTCACAATGTCAGAATCAGGCCTTTAGTTGTTGTGGCACCCCCCTTCAGAATTTATTCCCCTTGAATATTAGGCATTTATGTTGTCTTTTGGGCACCTGCTAAAGACCTTCCCTTCCAACAAGCCTTTTAAGTTGAGGTCTTTCCCAGTCTGCATATGCATTAGAATTATTTTAAAGAATTCTTTTTAATTGATTATTGTTTGCAACCTTGGGCTTGTTGGGAGGAAGTGTGGGATACAAATTTAATTAATAAATAGGTTAGCGTTTTATTTGATTTGCAGCTGGTCATGGCACAAGGAAATGAACATTCACTCATACTCAGGAAGTTCAATTATAGAATCATAGACTCGTAGAGTTCTTTCTAAGTGTCTGATTATGTAGTTACAAATCCATATGGCAGGTTGATTTTTGTGGGGGGAGGGCATCTACAGTTATGTTGAACCCAGAAAATATCAGACACATGTTATACACACATTCAGTGAGGAAAATGACAACATCCTTAGCTAATCTCAGACCTCTTCCATTATTAGACAGAATCTCACATCTACATACATCAGGGTGTCTAGATGATGTGCATTTATCATGTTGCTTTAGTTGCTATATTCCTATAACTTAAACGTTCTGTCAAAAGGTTTTCTCCAGTAATGTATAGTAAAGCAAAATGTATAATGTATCCTTGTACTCTGAGGTTCTTTGCTTCAGCAAGAGGCAAACAAATAAGTGGGAAGGCACAATAATGTCTTACTGTGTCTTTGCTTCACTTCTAGAAGAGAGAAAGGAGGAGAAAACAGGGGTCTGCTGCTTTCAGTAGCAGTCATGTGGCTTCCACATTCTTTTTTCCTCCCTTAGAGTGGTTACTAAGATCACAAACATGAAAATGGAGCACTGAAGGTAGTGGATTTTTGTCTTTTGTGGAACTGAAGTAGGAAGAGGAAGGGAATCTGCAAAATTATTATGGTAACTTGTTTTTTCTTAAAGAAAAGAGAACCTTGATCTTGGCAGGGAAATGGGAGGGAACCTTCCTATTCCTGAAGAGTTTATCTGTAAATATACACTGGTTAATATTTAAGCCATTTACCTTTTTACACAAGCTCTGTGAATCCATGCTTTGTATTGCAAAGAGAGCATACTTTCTAGAACTACTGCAGGTAGTGTCTTAAGCTTCTACACCACAATTATAAATATTTCAGTAAAATGTCATTAGTTGTAGCCAGTAACAACTAGATTGCTAGGATTTCTTGTCTTTCTATTCAGGATCCAGCATAACCAGTTCAAATCTTATTGTCAAAAAGCTTTCTTTTTAAACTATATATTAGGGTGTGCTTTTTAAAAAGGTGTCATCTCTCTCCTGGTTTTAAAACGTAACCCATGAGCAAGTCTTAGAGTGACATTCAATGTTAGTCGTCCTTGGAGTAGAGGTTCATGGGGATTCTAAAACCCTGAACTTGGAAATCACACAACCTTCAGTGGTCAAATTAGGAAATGTTACTAACAATAAAAGGTAGACCAAAATTAGGCAAAAGGTCAAAACAGAATACAAAATAAATCAGAGCACTGTGGCTCCAAAACCGGACTAATTCTACCTTACTCACTATAATATAGTTGTTCTAGTCTACTCACAAAAAGTGAGTAATGAAATGTCTAACAAAGTTAGTCAAACTCTCTTGCAGCTTCCACTTGTACACCCACCAAAACAAATCTAAAGCTTAGATTGTCCAGTTAACAATCTGCTCATCAGTATTGACTTCCTTATACAAGACAAAGTGGTGCTGAAGGGAATTTATTTCGGTGATCATAACTGCAGCATTTAATTCTATGTATTTAGAACATGTGTGCTAAATTTGTTCATTGATTAAATCATCTTTTTCAATATCCAACAATGTCCGGATATGCAAGAAAGCAAATCGCAGGTGAAGCACATTTATCTGTATTGTATGTTTTGTTGTCATTTGTTTGGGGGAGGGGGGCATCTTGACAACTCTCCCTCTCTCACCATGAAGAAGGGAAGGGAAAGGATAGTATTTCTTTCCCCGCTTCAGACACCTCTGTTATAGCAAAATTTGCAATGGGTAGCTGAATGTGGCTATCATCGCCTCCATCAAGAAAAAAAATATGTGAAGAATTATTCTTCTAAATATATTACCAAGACTGTAGGACAGCGGCATTTTGTTTTTACTCTCTTCTTCCCCTGCTTTTTTCTTCTTCCTAAAATTGCAACTAAAGAAAGGAGGCGGACTCTCCCTCATTCTGCAATCCTGTTAGGCTAAGCAGTGTCAGGTATGGTTTCAAATAGGATGGGAGACTACCGGTATGTGTTGAGATTCTTGCATTGCACGGGGTGGGGTCCTTGGGGACGCTTCCTGCTATACAATTTCATAATTCCACTGACAGTGATATTCTCTGGGTGGGGCAGAAATCCATGTGTGTGTATCCCCAGGAGAATAAGTAGGAAGGCCTCTCAGCGGTCATCCACCTATTGAAGCAAGTGAAAAGTTCAGGGCCCGCCTCCCCTGTAAGACCCTCACAAGGGCAAGAGTCCAAAATGACTTAACTGTCCCTCTGTCCACTGAGTTCAATGGGATTAAAGCTCTTGGGTTAAGTGAGTCTAGAATGGCGGCCCAGGATCTTTCCGGTACTGTAATTACAAGATGAAGGAAACTACTGAAATGAGGAGGAAGGTGCAGAAATTGCAAAAGGGGTTCCAAGTGGGGTGGGGGTGGGGTGAAATGAAGCTTGCCTTAATTCTCCCCCTCTTTCCCCAACATGTGTTTGAAGAGGTTAGCAGGAGATATGTGACAAGCTGCCTTAGAGAAATGGTGGGACAGATCAGGGTCTTTCTTCACAAGCGTAACTTCTTTTCAAGTAAAGATGTGCAAGATTGAGATGCACACACTCTTAAAGGTTTGTGCACTTGTCTACGCATGTGTTGCATGCACATACATGACTGAAACTCAGGAAGATTGCACATTCTGAAACAATGAATCTGAGAGTCTGTCATCTGAATAGCTGGCACGTTACATTGTGTGGTTTTCACCACATACATAATTTACAAAGGCCACAAGCATCTGCTGAATGTAAAAATATATACCTCACACAAACTAAACTGATTTCCAATCCTTGCCACTACTATACTAGCCTTTCATCCATGTTTCATTAAGAATTTTGAAGCACAGGGCACACTGAGACACAGGGTAAGGTGGATACAGGCTACAGGCATGATCATATACAGTTGTACCTCCGTTTACTGTACATAACTCTCTGGTTACGTAAACTTTGGGGTGCACACGCAGCAAACCCGGAAGTATTTTACCAGGTTTCGCCGCCTGCGTATGCGCAGAAGCGGTCCTCAGGTTGCGGAAACCTCGGGATCTAACCAGACCTCCGGAATGGATCCCGTCCGTAACCAGAGGTACCACTGTATTTGGTTAGTAATGAGCCAAATGATAAGGTAGAAATTCAACAAAGCACTAAGCTGAATGCTTTGTAAGTACAAGCATTTCTGCTTGCTTGATAGCTCTCCCCTTTCCTTCCCTCGCATGCTGTTTTGGAGGTTCTCCTGACCCTTCCCCCAGCCAATTCGGGGGGCGCACATGGAGAGGAGACAGAGGAAACCCCATTGCAATAGCGGAAGTCCTTATGCAAACTTCCGCCAGCAGGACCAGTTAGTTGAATCCAGCCCAAAATCTGAAATTTAAACTGTTTCTGCTCATTGCTCATCCCATTCGGAGACGGTGAATCATTTCCCATTTGGCATCCTTTCTGCCTACATGGCTGACTTGTGAGGCTTTTCCTGTATCCTTGTTATAGGTTAACTACTTCTGTATACCTGGTTTTAAGTAAAAACTCCTACTACCAATTGACAGACCAGACCTTGTGCTGTTTTATCAGACAACATTAATCATCCCTTTCTGCTAAAGTGACAGAAGCACTTTAGAATAATCCTAGTTCGCCATTTTCCAAATATTGTACTGAAAAATTTGAATAAATCACAGCTTTTCCCCAAGAGAAAAATAATAATAATTTACTGTATTGACTGTATCTGAACTCGGCATGTTTACAACAACATATTTGTATTTTTATCTAATTTAAGACACTGAAGGTGACGCTATACAGAAAAGTGTAAAATTGGGATTTTTTAGGGTTATTCTTGTCAGCTGAATAGTTCATCTTTATTTTTGTGTGTGTGGACAGAAGCTTAGAGAGTAGGAGAGGAGAGGAGAAGGAGCATTAAAAAATTACACTCTGTGCAGACTGAAGGAATTTGGCAGTCCATCTGTTTAAACATAACTAAGCTAAATCTACAAAGTCATACTTTAAAGAGAACCAACATGTAGCAACATTTAGGTTTTACAAGTCATTAGCATCTGTTTCACAAAAGTAAACCTGTTTCTGTGTTACTGACCTAACTCCAATCTGGATACTTTTACAGGGCCCATCATTGTACCCAGGGTGGATTTGATTTAAATCAAACTGATTTAAATCACGATTTAAATCACGATTTAAATCACTAGTCAGTAAGGCTTGATTTAAATCATAGTTGATTTAAATCATAAAGACTAATTCTTGCTGGTATAACTTTAATATGCAAGTAGATGAAGATTTTTAGAATAACTTTTCATATTAGTTTTTTTTATCCCCAGTTTAATAGGTTAATCATTCATATTTGGACAACTTTACTGTTGTACTTAGGAAGGAGAAAAATAATCATTACCTTAATAATAACAATTTAAATAGATTTATTCAACTGAAACAATAACACTTCAGCAAATGTTATTTGCTTAAACAAACATCCATGTTTGTTAACTAATTTGGCTAAACAAAAACAATATATATATATTTTAAGAAACTTAGACTGTCAGCCCAGCCTACACATGAAAAACTTAAATACTGTCCACTCCAAACAATCAGAAAAATATTGTTTCTATTCTATTCACTGAACTTCTTGAAACTTAGCACTGAAGGGGTTGCTTCTGTATTCATAGGTTTGTAGAACAATAGGATTAAGGTCTTTTTCTCAACTCTGTTCATGTTATAACATTTTTGCTGTGAAGAAGAGGCATGTGATCTCTGTTGAGTCAAATTCAGTTTTGAGAACTGCAAAAGTAAACCAAGCACCTGTGATAATATCTTGTAGGCAGAGAAACTGCCCAATAATCTTACAAAAACCTCTGGAAGAGCATGACATTGTGAATGGATTAATGGAATTTATTTACCCCCAAAATTAAACATATACAACCTTATACTACAAAATTAAAAAAACTAATCTTTATTTCATGATGGAATAACCTTTGGATGGTAATATGTTTTCCTCAAAAAGCATTTTATTAAAAAAAATCCAATTTAAATCAAAAAAATCGATTTAAATCAAAAAAATCCGATTTAAATCAAAAAAATTCGATTTTTTTGATTTTTTTAAAAAAAATCATTGATTTTTATCCACCCTGATTGTACCTTAAGGGCCTTGGATAAACCAGCTACCGTACTTAGAAGCAAAGATAGCTATTGCTGTGATTAAACTCAAATACACATATGGAAAGGTGAACTTTATTCATGCCATGCAAGTGCACTAGAAGGATAACTGATTAAATGGCTAGTCTTGAAAGCTGGAAACACAGACAAGTTATATTTTTGCATCTCCAATAATGAATACCCTTAAATGCCTTAACAATGCATTTTGATTAGTACATTTCTTCCTCAGCTGTAGGAAGGGAACATTTGGATTCAGCCCAACTTTAGGAGGGAGAAAACATATTATAAGGCCAAAGCAGTACCAAAATTCATTTTTTGCATCACCACATCAGGCTCAATGTAACAACTTTAAAGGGGTATTGTTCTACAGTGAAATGCCCGTTTTTATTAGCAAAGCTTGTCTAGACATCTTCCTGAAAGCCTCCAAGTCACCCTCTACCTCTGTCCCAACTGCCTAAAAATATTGAAATCTAGAATAAGAAATAATTTAGCCTTATTGCTCTTGGTTGTACCCAGAGGGTCCCTTGCACAAATGGAAGGGTTCACTGTGGAAGGGGACTAAGAGATCAGAGGCTCCCACCAACCGCTTTTCGATCTGCACAATCTCCACACCAATCCACAGAGTCCTCCACACACAGAGTGGATCGATTTAAATAATGGCGGTTCAAATCTTCAAGAAAAGTGCTGATGTAAAACAGATTTTCCACTTCATATATTTCCTCACCGATGGTGCAAATCTGGCTACTAAACCATGTTAAGTTACAATTAAGTTGAGTATCACTTGCATAATTTTATTCTTACAACCGACCTTGCATCTCTTTGCTGTACTGCATTAATTTTGCACATTCTACCTATGAAGGTCCGTATAGTTAAAGCTATGGTTTTCCCAGTAGTGATGTATGGAAGTGAGAGCTGGACCATAAAGAAGGCTGATCGCCGAAGAATTGATGCTTTTGAATTGTGGTGCTGGAGGAGACTCTTGAGAGTCCCATGGACTGCAAGAAGATCAAACCTATCCATTCTTAAGGAAATCAGCCCTGAGTGCTCCCTGGAAGGACAGATCGTGAAGCTGAGGCTCCAATACTTTGGCCACCTCATGAGAAGAGAAGAATCCTTGGAAAAGACCCTGATGTTGGGAAAGATTGAGGGCACTAGGAGAAGGGGACGTCAGAGGACAAGATGGTTGGACAGTGTTCTCGAAGCTACGAACATGAGTTTGACCAAACTGCGGGAGGCAGTGCAAGACAGGAGTGCCTGGCGTGCTATGGTCCATGGGGTCACGAAGAGTCGGACACGACTAAACGACTAAACAAACAAAAACAAACCTATGAAGGAACTGGGTTGTATCCAATGCTACCACTGTATGAGTGGAAAAGGCTTGTTGGGTACTCTATGGAAGTGTGAGGGGGGGCTGCAGGAGAAGGGAACTCCTATTGTGCAAGCAGAAATCTATTCATGAAGCATTGAATGCAACACATAGGGTTTTTTAAAATATTCCGATACAGCAGCCATGACAGTTTGAGAGATTAAATATGAGAATACAGGAATCTGTACGCTGAACAATGCTATTATCTTCTTTCCAATGCGTCTCTTTTACTCTGCTACCACAAATACAAAGCAGTAAGCAAAAAAGAAATGTCCATGACTGATATGTTGAAACAATACCTGATAGTTACTGGGAAGACTACATTTTTATGAGGTGAAAACAAAATACATAAGTAGAGGGTAAATATTCATAGATGTGAGATGAGAACTGAACAAACTGGTTCTTCGTTTACATAGAAAAGGCTTCTTTAACTCTGTTTGGTAAAATCAATTAGCCTCGTTCACACATAGCAATCAACCACCATTTAGGGTTCTGTGCACAAACTTCTGTGAGCTTAAACAAACTTCAACTGCAAAAAAGCAGACTTTGAATTATGCTTCCAAAACTGGTTTAACAAATTTGAGGATATTTTACACACCATAATTCCTGGTGTAACAAGCCAGCCCAGGAATTATGGAAAATGAAACTGAATTGTGGTTTATTCTTATTTGTAGCCATGTAGTAATAGAAGAGATGAGGGAGCACTTGAGTCTGAGGCTTCACTGGGGTTCACAGAGGCTGGTGTGTATAATGGTACATCGTGGTTTATTCATTATGTTAAAAATGGATCACTGATTCAGTTTAGAAATTAAATGTAGAGTTAACACATTGATATCCAGATTTAGCATTGCTAGTTATTATGAGAAATCTGAGTGTGGGGCACAAATAGGCATATGTGGACTCGTCCTCCACCCTGTCGTTCAATTTCAAGTCAGAAAATATTGGTCATATTAATTTTATTTTGGAGAAGTCATTGATATTGGTAGATATTGACACTCTTAAATTATATTCCTACTAGTGTATTTCAGCCCGTTCAATAATGGGCGCTAGAACATCCTGGGGTTCGGAGAAGCGCTTGCGCAGCGCTTCTCCGAACCCTGGGACCTGTCCTTGTTGTCGGCGGAAAGGGGACAGGAACGTAGGAGGAGAAAGCGCTCTCCCGCAGCCGCCGACAGCAAGGAGACATCCCGGGGTTCGGAGAAGCGCTTGCGCAGCGCTTCACCGAACCCTGGGACCTGTCCTTGTTGTCGGCGGCAGGAGGACAGGAACGTAGGAGGAGAAAGCGCTGCTTTTCCTCCTCCGTTCCTCTCCCGCAGCCGCCGACAGCAAGGAGACATCCCGGGGTTCGGAGAAGCGCTTGCGCAGCACTTCTCCGAACCCTGGGACCTGTCCTTGTTGTCGGCAGCAAGGGGACAGGAACGGAGGTCCTCCGTCCCTCTCCCCCAGCCACTGAAAGGAAGGAGACGCCCGGGGTTCGGAGAAGCGCTTGCGCAGCGCTTCTCCGAACCCTGGGACCTGCCCTTGTTGTCGGCGGCAAGGGGACAGGAACCGAGGAGGAGAAAGTGCTGCTTTCTCCGCCTTCCTTCCTCTCCCCCAGCCGCCGACAGGAAGTACGCGGGACACAAACGTCTACCTCGCCGCCGCTCCTCTCATGGGCCAGGGAGGGTTGTGAGGAGGAGGCCTCCGCCGGCCTCCACCCTCACTTCCCTGACGTGCCCTGCAGTGAGGCGGTGTCCGGCCGGGAGCGGCGGTTGGAGGAGGCAGAGGGGGGGAGTGCGCGCGTGCAGTGTCTGCTGTCCAATCCCTGTGTCCCTGGCGCACATGCGCAGTACCCCAGGGACACACGGGACAACTTGGACGCAGGGACACTTGGACTTTATTATATAGGATGGCATGGACACTAACAGATGGACAACAAAAGTGGATCCTGTGAGTTCTTATGGTGGCAAGGCTGAAAGGATTAAAAATCACCATCCATTAATCTGTGGCCTGAAGCTCTCATTGCCCTTTCTACACTTGAACACATGGCTTATAACAGGGGTCCCCAAACTACGGCCCCCGGGCCGGATGCGGCCCAATCGGCCTCCCAATCCGGCCCGCGACGACCCCCGCCGCCCGCTGCCGCCGCCCGCTCTTACGGCGCGCGGCGCGGCGACGATAAGGAAAATGGGCAAAAAATCGCCGAAAATCCATTTTGCGCATGCGTATGGGCCTCTCCCGACCCAGAAGAGGTCATTTCCGATGCACTTCCGGGTCGGGGGAGGCCCATACGCATGCGCACAAGCGATTTTCGGCGATTTCCCCCCCCCCCGCCCGTGTGTGTGTGCGCATGCGCACGGGCGCGCACTCCCCCGCCCTCCGGCCCGCTGCGCGCGCACTCCCCTGCCCTCCGGCCCGCCGCGCGGTCAGCGCGGCGGGCACCGGCCCACTGCGCGGTAAGTCTGGGGACCCCTGGCTTATAATCATGTTTAGATACTGTACCTATTTGAACGTATGGGCTTCTTCTATTAATGTATACATTTAAGACAGCATTGATAGATTATTCTTACTGTCTTTCCTGTCATATAAGCAAAACTTTAAGAAATTATAAAGATTTATTACATACACATAATAACATGCAATCTCACATAAACTCCCTTTGAAGTAATTTCTGGGAGAATTTCCCATCAAGAATGTTGAGAACTACCGGTAAGTGTGAGAATTATACACCTTTGGTAATGTAGCTGACATCCTTAGTAAAAACCAATAACCACAACTGTGCACCCCTTTCCCATATGATTATATGTGCATAACAGTGAAGTATTGTGGTAGGCTTATACATTTTGATTCAAATCATTAGAGCACAACTCAATATTTATTTCACAAAAGAGCTGTGAAGTTTAAAATCTATTTGTACAGGAAACAGCTGATTTGATAAAACTTTTAAAAGAAAAGGGTTGTATTCAATACTACATTTCTATTCCATAAAGAATGTTGGTATCTACTACCGGTATCTACACATAGATAATCTAATACATCACTGGAAAGCAGAAAAATATTTTTTCCTTCTTTATGGCACTCTGTAAAGTGTTTTCAGGTTAATAATGTAAGGCAATGCAAGACTGAAGGAAATAAAAAAAAACCAGCTTGTTATAAAAATAATAATAAAGGCATTTTTCTATGGAGAATTGCAACATAGTCATAGACAACTGAGAAAACATGGAAGCCAACCAATAACTTGATTCTCTTGAAATTAAATTACCATATTTACTAGAATGTAATGCACACCTTTTGGCCAAACTATGACACAAAAATTAGGGCACACATTAGATTTGATGGTACATTTACATTCACCAGTAAATACTTTTTTAGTTTCAAGGTTTTGAAAATTGAGGTGTGCATTAGATTCGATTGTGCATTAGATCCATGTAAATATGGTAAATTTTTAGGGTTATTCACAGAAACAATTTCAGCAATGCCCCCAAATATTTTAAGCACTGAAACAATTTACCTCCTATTGTATCATAAAATGGCCAGTAATGGCAGATGATCCTCTGGTACCCCCAAAGAATGACTGTGATCATTCAGTGAAATACTTTGAGGATACAGTGGTACCTCTGGTTAAGAACTTAATTCGTTCTGGAGGTCCGTTCTTAACCTGAAACTGTTCTTAACCTGAAGCACCACTTTAGTTAATGGGGCCTCCTGCTGCCACCGCGCCACCGGAGCATGATTTCTGTTCTCATCCTGAGGTACTATTTCTGGGTTAGCGGAGTCTGTAACCTGAAGCATTTGTAACCTGAAGCGTTTGTAACCCAAGGTACCACTGTACAGTCATTCACCTCCAGACAGACTTTGACACCGACACATTGTATCAAATCTGGACTTCTATTTTTGTAACTCTAATGTAAACTTTATGAATTATGTTTCATATGCTGCAAGCTAAATTGTGTTTTGTTCATATATGTTTTAGAAAGTAATAAAATATAATTTGAAAAAGTTAAAAACAACTATTTAAAGCATTAAAAAAACCTATAATCGGTGACAAACTAAAAATAGATTCAAACACACATTAGCATTCTACATCCCTGAGTAGGTTTGTTTAAACTGGTGTCAATAGACAGGTAGTTCCAAAGTCTAGGTGTTGTCACACTAAAACACTGATTTATTGCAAATGTGGAATGAATATTATGTGGCACCTTGTAACAGTGCCAATTCTCAAAGGTAAACTAGTCCCAAGCTGTTAAGGGTTTTATATACTAATAGTCACACCTTGAACTTGGTCCAGTAGCAAATCAGGAACCAGTATAAGTCTCTGAGCACAGATGTTCTATTCTAAAAAGATCTCACTACTGTCAGCAAACGTGCTCCAGGATTCTGCCCTAACAGCAGCTTTCAGATCAAGCACAAGGGAAGTCCTACATAGAGTACACTGCAGAGAACCAGTCTTGAAGAATCAAATGCATGAACTACCGTGGCCAAGCTTTCCCAGTTCAGGAAGCGTTGTAGTTGTCATACCAACTGCAGTTGATTAAAGGCACTTTAGGCACTGATAAAAGGCGCTTCTAGCTTTTATTCCAAGACCAAAATAAAACAGGAGGAGGAAAATCATACATACAGTATTACATAATATTGTTCAAAATAAAAGAAGTGGCTGCTCATAGCAACTGATACTAGTGGACAGGAAATTAGAGAGCTAAGGTAAAGGAAACTACTATTAACTTTGTAGTTACCGCATATTGACAGACACAAAAGTAAGTCTGAAGTCACTTCTGCTACTTTCTAGACCAGGGGTCCCCAGACTTACTGGCGTTTGGGCCGGTTCCCACCGCGCCGATCGCGCGGCGGGCTTACTGGCGCGGCGGCGCGCTTCCAGGGTGGAAAAAGCGCTGAAAATCCGTTGTGCGCATGCGTATGGGCCTCCCCCGACCCGGAAGTGCACCAGAAATGACCTCTTCCGGGTCGGGAGAGGCCCATACGCATGCGCACAAAGGATTTTCGGCGCTTTTTTCCCGACCCGGAAGAGCGCTGCCGCGCTGCGCGCCGTAAGAGCGGGCGGCGGGGGTCGTCGCGGGCCGGATTGGCAGGCCAATTGGGCCGCATCCGGCCCCCGGGCCGTAGTCTGGGGACCCCTGTTCTAGACAGTATAAGTTGTTTAGTAACCATATTCATTCCGTTTGAAAGACTGCGGCAGTCTTCTTACTATATTCACTGTGGCAACTTGTGCTTTTTACAACAAGCACAGATGTTTTAACAACTATACAAAATGGAATGCAACTACAGCAGTCAGCTCAGATCAGCAGTGTATTCAGAAACCTGCTTTTTCCTCCTTAAGAACTAGGAGACATTCCCCAGCATTTTGGACCCACTTAGCACAATCAAGGATAATTCCTGAACCATACTTTATGTGTTATCCATAAATTATTGCTCTCTTATACACATACAGCAAATAAAGAAATATACTCAATCTGTTCGGTGAGCTTAATCAAGCATTAGCACTGTGATCTACTGGTTAACTTCAACTCACATTGTATAAAGGGGGAGAGGATGGTATGCCATTCTGAACAACTGGGTACATATCTATTTAACTAAAACACTTAATATCAAAACTCATAATCATTCTAAAATCACAGAAAATGTGGATGGGAGGAGAGGTTTAATTCATTATCAATATTTATTCATGAGTTACTTATCCCTCTCTTTCGCACAAATGTCACATATCACTTTAACTCCAGAAATGATTTAAGACTGCATAACTGTAGATGACCATTACACTTTGAATTCCCCACACTCCTGTGGAGCAAGACAGCACACAAATGTAATGGTGTCAGGACACAAGGAAACTATGGGAGATATGGGGCATCTGACACAAGGCTGTAATTCTCAGTGGCAGTCTGCCACGTTTCTTATACAGTTAAATTGTGTCCACCCTGGCACAATTGCACATATTTTCAGCCAGTCATGTTCTTCCATCCAAAGTCTTTTTTACTCTTCCACTTCTCCAGAAAGAAAACACCTGCTAAAAGCATCTCACATCTTAGAAATACTCCTACACTGTTTCGCACACACACGTTTTTTGCTGTAGGAAACAAGATTTTAGTTGCCATGTTTTCTACCATGTCCTATTTCTGAAAACAAACACATGAATGTGCATAACAAATGTTAAAACCTCAGCCACCAACAGCTAGTTAATTTTTTAAAAAAATTCATACAACATTTCTAAGAGATATGCAAAGATTAGCAAATCTCACAGGCATAGGACAGCTAGTGAGGTCTTACCCCTCTCATGGGCCTTTGTTTCCCTTGCTTGGAATATGAATAAGACCCTCAGTAATAAGAGTTTCGGCAACAATCTCAGATGTACTGGGGCCCTGGGCTCATATATGGCACTAGAGGACAAAACTAGCACTGCAATTTGTGTCCACAAGTTCGCAGAAAGATACCACACACAGTGTTGCTTTAGGGATTTACTCATACCATAAGATTGGTCACCATGCCCTGCATCAGTTTAATCCAAGAAAAACATTTTAATGTAAGGAATCTAAGCTTGGTTCAGATGTAATGTCAGGAATCCTGATCTATAATCCTGATTTGATGAACAAACACAAACCATGATATGCTAGTTTTTTAATTTATAAATTTATTTATAAATTGGTATTATACTGGTGGCCAGGAACTAGCAAGTCGCAATGTTACAGTACAGTACTCACTCCATTGTTTTAACAAATAAGTGGTCTCACTATTGTTTTTATTGTAAACTGACCTGGGATCATTTTTGATGAAGAGTTGTATTAATAAATACAGAAGGCATGTGAGCTGCATGATCAAGGTTTTAGGTTACGCAAATGCGTAACTTAAATAAGTTATATAAAGGCTCCATTTAGTTGCAGTTGTTTTATGATTTTCAAAATCAGAAAGTTGACTTAAATTGCTGATTTAAGCATCTCTCTTTTTTCCAGGGTAATTTAAATCATGATTTCAATCACCAGTTTAAACCAATCCACCCTGAGATATCCTTAATTCATGACAGAAAAAAATCTAGAAAGGAGAGGGTGGCAGAGATTCCAAAGGAAGGAAGGTTTTTTTTTCCAGTTGCAGGTTCAGTGAGAAAGGAGCAAAATGGGACGCAAACACTGGCTTAGCATTTTATTTTATTATATTTTACAAAATTTATATACCACTTGATTGCAAGAAAGCGCCTAAGCAGGGAACAAAACAAAATAAAAATAAAAATAAGATGATAAGAAAAGGAAAAGATCAATAACAATGAGACTATGAGCAGCTGCAGATGATAACTTCCCATCTCAGGGTTTGCATGCTCCATCTGCCAGCAACTCCAGTTTATTTACTTGGGATACTTGCATCCCACTTTATAGGCCCAAGATATTCTCAAAGCTTCTCATAAAATGTTTTCAGTGGTTTTTTTTTGAGAATCTGGTATAGGAACAGAAGTTCCTGAGGAAGCATTTCCTGCCTTTGACCTTAATTCTTCCCTGGTACCATACCAGCTAGCTGCTCTCCCCTTGAACATGAAAATTCTTCCCTCCCTTGCCAACCTCAACTATGCTTAGTCATAGGGCTAAAAACTAACATGAGCCATGGCTAACACTGCCCCCTACATAAATGAATTTTGTTGTAAACTATATAAAATGTTATTTGAGTCAAACCTGCACCCAAATCCCTATGAAGTTACGGTAAATTGGAGAGAGATCTACAGATAAGTACTTCTCTAGGCAGCTGGAAAGGTATATAAAATTCCCACAAATGACTTTAAGCATGAACCTTAAGTAGGGTTGCCATATGTCAGGGATTTCCCAGACATATCCAGAATTTTGCAGTCGTCAGTAGTGTCCGGGCAGAAATCGTTAAAATGTCTGGGAAAATCCGGATGTATGGCAGCCCATATCGGCAGTGCCCTTTTTTGTCACTTTCCATAAAAATACCTTAAAAACTGCTCAACAACTTTGCCAAAAGAAGCTCATCAACTTTTCTGTGTATTTTCACTGTTTGAAATATGGCAAGCCTACCTTAAGGAAAGTTCCCATAAAAGCTTTTATAGATGGTATCTAACATCACTGAAACCAAGTAGAAAATACCCAGGAACAAAGGACACTTGTTGGCACTGCCAAGCTGACAGAGCGGATCTCATCAATATATATTACAAGGCTGGCTAAACTATGATCCTCCAGGTGTTTTTGGTCTACAGCTTTCATCATCCCTGACCATTGGCCACAATGGCTGGGACAGATGGAATCCAACAGCATCTGGACAGCCACAGATTCCTCATTCCTGTTCTAACAGAAGAAAGGGATACTGTATAAAGTATAGAAAACAAACAGCAACATTTAGTTGGCAAACGGTTGGAGAGTATGGAAGTTGTAGTCTAACAACATTTGAATGCCATAGGTTAGCCACTCTCAATATATATTTGGTTTGTCCTAAAATAAATGCATCTTGGAAATCAGTTGTGGATCATATAGAATACATTACAGGCTATTAACTCCCAGTAGATCCCTTGCACATTCTCTTTGGTCACATAAATGAAACATATACCTGGTGATTATAATATCTATCAGTTATAATTGGGAAAAGGAGGGTACCTTTCAATTGCTATTGAAAATTTGGTGTTTCTAAGTACAATAAAGCTTACTAATTTTGTTAAATTATTTTGTATAATAATATTACAAGATGAGCCTACCTATTAAATTTGTATGCAGATGACCTGGCCATATTGGTTACAGACCCTTTTTTTAAAAAAAAGAAAGGAAGAAAGATATGAAATTACAAATGGTAGAGACAAGGTTATAGGAGGGGGGAAACACTAGTTGTTTATAAATAGTGTAATGAAGAAAAAGCTAAAAGAAGATTTAGAGAAGACATTTTACTCTACACTTTAGCAATCCTAACTGTCCTATTTTTGAAACTGCTCTTTCTCCAGCCAACAGAATCACAGGAATTGCTGTCAAGTCTGCATTCACATTATAGTCCATACATGTTTCTGGATGGAAAAAGTCAGGATTTCTCACGTGAAGTACGGAAGTACTGGCATGTGTGATATAGTCTTACGGTATTAGGATATATTCCTCAATGGCATCTGCTTCCCCAATGAAAAAAATCCCTTTCAGTTGCCTTTAAAAGAGAACTAATATGATTATACTAAAGTTTCACCAGCAGCAGCACAGTCTCATTAACTAACTAAGTGGCTATCCAATAGTTCTGATGTTGTCCATAATGATGCACCACATCTATTTAAATAGCACAAATACTTCACCACTAAGGTTAGGTGTCAGCATCCTTGTGGACCCATGAATTCATACTGGAATTGAAAGGAAAATATCAGCAGTATTTACAGTTACCTCTGTAAACCTAAAGCATCAAAACATCTAACCAACACATTTCATCCAGATTGATTCTTTATCAATACAATTACCACCCCAAACATTTAATTACTGGTATGTCAATTTAGAGCATTTTCATGATACATGCAGCACATCTAAATCCCACCAAGTTAAATAGGATTTCAGCCTTACTTTTTATCTGCAATGAAACACATCTGAATGCCGCAGCTTCAGTATAGGCAGCAAAGCAAAACTCTGTTTTAAAACTAAAATACATTATACACAATGTAGTTTTCATAGTATTTTGGATATCCAACTTAATTCAGTAGTCAATTTTTGAGGGGGGGGAAATAACCTTCTCAAACAGCTAGCCCATTTTCAACATCCAGTTACACAAGGCAGATGGTGACCCACCCCCATAAATCAACAGTAGTAAAAGTGCAAGTTCAGATCTGCTTGAAATACAGTGCACAACCAGAAACCTATTCTCATTCTAATAATATTCTTAGTGTTGTTTTCATATATTGGCGCATTGTCAGTAGCCAAACACATGGCAACTTGTTTTAGACTGCACACTGATGTTTTGACAAGTAAATAAGACACACAGTGAACAAAGATACAGAAGAACTATTAATAAGCAGGACATCCAGTAAAATTCAAAGTTATGTCTCTACAGTGGTTATAAAACAGAGATCTAAATAAACTGTTAAACACTTAGTGCAAAGGTATGCCAAACATTTCTCAGAACATTCTTAAAGCCTCAAAAGAATCAACCTTTTCTTCTAAATCAGGCCTAGGCTAAATATTTTATTTGGCTCCTCAAGATGGACATAGAAGTTGGGCATTAGCTCCAAATCAGTTCCTGGCTTCACATCAAACACTATCCTGTCATTTATCCAGTCAGTCAAAACAATGTTTCCATCTAAAACATTTAATGTTTACGTCTTGAAAACTGCTAATTGAATCCAGTTTTTCCAATCCAGTTTTCACAGTCTATACTATCAAATACCAAGATAATAAATGTGAAATAAATAAATACTACATATTGCTTACAGAATTAAACCAGGACAAGAGAAAATGTTGAAGCCAAGACAGAAGACCGCTAGCCTCATAAAATTTAAAAACACTGAAACTAGATATGTCAACATTCTTATAGTTAACTACTTCTAATCACACTCAAGGAAGAACTTTAGCTCAATACAGTATAGTTTTAGCATTTAGAAGTTCCTGAAGTATGTTTCATACCAAAATGGATTATCAAAACCACAAAGTACATGAGATTTAGCTATTCTAAAGCAAACCCTAGGAAAACTACTTTCAGCCACTCCTATACCATATATGCTTACTTAGATGTCCCACTGAGTTCAATATTAGTTGCCTTCAAATACTTAACAATATTTTTTCTATAGCAACTTTACTTATGCATTTAAAGCTTCCCTACCAAAAAGAATGTGATACATGACATGCACATTTAAAGTTAGCCAAAATACAGAATATTTAATCTTAATAGTATCAAGTGTTTTTGTCTGCTTATTTTTGTTTATTTATTTATTGAATTTATATACTGCACAATACCCGGAGGTCTCAGAGCAGTTCACAGAACAAAATCAAAATATAAAACCACAAAATATATAATCAAAATAATAACAACCCAGTAACACAAAAAACCCCACATTTTAAAAGGTCATAGGATGTCTGCTTGCTGTCTATAATTTTACAATTACCTATATTTTTTCTAATACTTAAGTATTGTAATGTACTTCCCCTGAGGCAAGCTTCTATAGTTCCAAAATTACAAATTGAGAGCATTGAGAGCATTAGAAAATGTGCAAGGAGAAGGGACAGTCGTAATGACTACCTTGTTGGTTTAAAAAGATTGTAAAGCACGTCTTTGGTAAATCCAGTCTTTGTTGAACTTCACTGTTCCTTCTCCAGAGCAGCAGCAATACCGGCTGCAAAACAGTCCTTCAGCCAATTTTTAGACCAAGGATGTTGCGCTCCACAAAGTGCATTTGCCTAAACTTCTTTCTGCAGCTTTACTTGATTTCTTTTACTCTGCATATGATGCTGGACATCATATGGTCCATAAAGAAGGTTGATTGCCGAAGAATTGATGCTTTTGAATTATGGTGCTGGAGGAGACTCTTGAGAGTCCTGTGGACTGCAAGAAGATCAAACCTATCCATTCTGAAGGAAATCAGCCCTGAGTGCTCACTGGAAGGACAGAACCTGAAGCTGAGGCTCCAATACTTTGGCCACATCATGAGAAGAGAAGACTCCCTGGAGAAGACCCTGATGTTGGGAAAGATTGAGGGCACAAGGAGAAGGGGATGACAGAGGACAAGATGGTTGGACAGTGTTCTCAAAGCGACTAACATGAGTTTGATCAAACTGTGGGAGGCAGTGGAAGACAGGAGTGCCTGGCGTGCTCTAGTCCATGGGGTAACAAAGAGTCGGACACGACTAAACAACAACAACAAATGATGCTGGACTACATTGGGCTTTGCTGGCTGGGGTTGATGGGAGTGTAAGTCCAACAACATGTGCAGGGCCACAACACCCCCCCCCCCATTTAGAACCTATAAATATACATATATCAACTTTGGAAATTTCCCAATTACAACCTCTGCCAGGCTGGGGACAGGCCTGCTTTTATTAATGATTTACAACCATCAGCGGGTGGCACTGTGGGTTAAACCACAGAGCCTAGGGCTTGCCAATCAGAAGGTCAGTGGTTCGAATCCCCGCAACGGGGTGAGCTCCCATTGCTCAGTCCCAGCTCCTGCCAACCTAGCAGTTCGAAAGCACCTCAAAGTGCAAGTAGATAAATAGGCACCGCTACAGCGGGAAGGTAAACGGCGTTTCCGTGTGCTGCTCTGGTTTGCCAGAAGCGGCTTTGTCATGCTGGCCACATGACCTGGAAGATGTACGCCGGATCCCTCGGCCAATAACGTGAGATGAGCGCCCCAACCCCAGAGTCGGTCCCTTTCAACCATCATAGTAGTGCTATCTGAAAACAATCTTGCCCTGAGGGGAGATGCAATCTAACTTTCATATAAAATTAATCCAGGGCATACATATGTGTGTTTTTTAGTTTTAATTTATGCTTACTGTTTTAATATTTTATCTAAGCTATTTCACAAGGTTTACCTGAAAAGCTGTATACAGTATAAAGAAAAGGCTTTGCCCAAGGTTCCCATTTAAAAAGAAAAGAAGAGATTTTTTTACTCTAACAAACAAGCATGGATGCTAAACCCTAATATGTGAGGTGGAAATAGAAACTGAAGTAGGAGTCCTCAAAGACAACTGCCTCAAAACATTTCCCACTCAAGGCATCTGAAGATTTTCAAAGATGTGCTATTAAGGTTAAGGCAGAGAATATGAGGAGAAATTATTTTGAGGAGATATGGAAGGTATTCGTAGAATTTGTGCAGTTAAAATGGAAAGGGGTCAAACCATTGCAAGAGGTGTTGAAATTTTGGGAGGCTGGATAGCTACGATGGAATGGTTTCGGGGATGGGGTGGCACATTTTTTATTACTTTGTAAAAATTAATAATAGTAATAGTAACAGTAATAAACTTGAAAAAATATGATTTTCAAAGCTTAAAAGCAAGTTTTTGCTCTGCGCTATGGTAGCATAAGCATCAAAACAGAACCACAGCTATTGCACATTCCAGTCAAACCAGCTTGTTCCAAAAACCCTTTCCTTCCATCTCCAGATTTCTTTAGAGACCCAAACACATTAGAAACAAATAAAATACCCAAAAGGTTCATGCTCTTGCCCTCTCCATCTCATCAAGGCACAACCTTACACACAACCTTCCTTTGCGGAAGTGGATTTCCAGCAGGGCGAAAACAAGGGCGCAAAGCGGTAGAGACTCATTCAAGTTTAAGCTGCCAGAGGAAAAGGAACAAACTCTGTCTAACCCTCCCCCCCCCCGCTTCACAACTTACACTTAAACCCACGTCCCAAAGCGGCCTCACATCCTAACGAACCGGTTGAGCAATCCAGATCCTGGAGAGATAGAGAAAGAAAAACCTCTCACGATGCTCGAGCCCTGGAGTTTCAGACGGGCTTTTCGGAGGAGCCCGACGCTTTGCAGGATGCGTCCCTTCAGGCCGTCCTGCGGTGTGTGCAGCAACCGTTGCACCTGGAAGCTCACACCCCTCGGCAAACTCTTCAACCCCCCACCCACCCACGATAGCTGAGATCGCGGGGTGGGAGCGTGGGGTGAAGAGCTTACTTTTCTCTCGAGGCCTGGAAGCTTCCTAGAGAGCTCACATCCACAGGGCAGCGGGGAAAACAGCTCGCTCCTCGAGGCTCCCGGCCAGTGGGTTGAAACACAAACACACACAAACACCTCACGTTTCCCTTATTATTATTTTTGAAAATAAACTGCGAAATTATCTCTCCTTTCCTCAACAAACCTGGGGCCCTTTTCTCTCCCCACCCCCACCGCCCTATTCAGCGTCCCGCAACTTCCGAACGGCTTCTCCACATACCCGAATTATAGCCCCCTCGCAACACCCTTCTTTCCCCACACAACGCCTTTCTTCTCGGGTGGCTCTTCAATTGTCAAAGCCGACCCGCTTTCCGTCCCCTCACCCCACCCCACAAGGCAAACAAGGCCCCTCGGGCCTCTCTCTCCTCCTCGTAACGTGTGTATCGGGAGCGAAGCGTGCGCGCCGCCTGCCCGCCCCGCCGCGCGCAACGGCTCCTCTCACCTGTCAGTCGCAGCTTGACGGGCCCGTTCCTCCTCGCCCCTTGGTTGGACATGACCCCCGGGAATCCCTCCCGAGAGCCCGGCAGTAACCCTCCTTCCCTGCCGCCGGGGACGGGGCGGCGCGGGAGGGAAAGGGAAAAAGAGAGAGCCTCTAATGGAGTCGGGCTGGACGCGCCTCACGACGCCGAAAGGAGAAAAGCCCGGATGTGCCCACTGTCGCCATGAGCGTCAGGAGGCGGAGGCGCAGCCGCCTTGCCCTTCCCTTCCCGCCCGAGGCTGAGGCGGCGAGTACAACAAAGCGGCAGACGGGGGAGAAGCCTGAGGGGGGAGCGGGCGGGCGGCGGAGTCGCTCGCGCCAAGGCCGGCCGGCCGCTTCGCTCTCCTCCCCGCCCCCTCTCCGCCTCAGGCCCAGTTCCTCACAGGCCTCGCCTCCTCGTGGAGGAGCAGCTGTAACGACAGGGCCCCCCCCCCTTTCAAGGCGGCGGCGGCGAGGCGTCGCGGGCGGCCCTTCGGTGAAAGGCCCCCTCGTTCTGGAGCCTCCGGAGGCCGCGCGGAAGAACATCGACGGGGGCCCGACCCCCAGCGCGCTTTGCGAGAACTCCAGGCACGGCCAGCTCCGTGGTGCCGGTGGTCCAACAAAAGAAGCTTAAAGACTCTTCTCAAAAAATGTAATATAAACGCCCACAATGGGGAAACAATCTGCCAGCGCTCCACTTGGAGAGCAGAAGCTTACTAGAAAAGCTGGGCCTGTCGTTTGACATCCCCAAAAAAGCCAAAACGCTGCACCAACAAGCCCTCTGCAGTGCCACAAACCCGACTCAACTGTGGTGTAATGTTGGAAAGTGTTGATTGCTTCTTCTACCTTTCCACAAGGGCCGGCAAGCACAGTTTTGTCCTGAGGGAAGCGCAGAGTGTTCGCAGGGAAACCAAAATGCTTGTTTACAAAGCTATGGTGCTACCAAGCTTACTGTATGCTTGGACAACTTATAAATGCCAGTTCCTCAAAAGATTCCATCAACGGTGTCTCAAAAAAAAGATTACTTATCACTTGGGAAGACAGGGGAACTAATGTCAGGGTACCGGAAGAAGCAAAGATCACCAGGGTCGAAGCAACGATTCTTTAACATCAACTTCGTTGGACTGGTCGTGTCGTTCAGATGCCTGATTATTGTCTTCTAGAGCAACTACTATATATTCCTACGTATAAGACTACTTTTTAACCCAGGAAAATCTTCTCTAAATTCGGGGGTCGTCTTATACACCGGGTCGTTTTATACGCTGGAATATACGGTACTCTATTCCGAACTTAAAAATGGAAAGCGTAATGCTGGTGGTCAACAAAAGAGGTTTACAGACGCTCTCAAGGCAAATCTTTAAAAATGTATAAACATCAACTATTGAGAAACACTGGCATGCAAGTGTTCCAATTGGAGAACATCCAGAATTGGCCTCCACTTACGGACACACTGTTAAGACTGTGTTCATGGAAAGCAATCTTGCTTGGCTACAAGTGATCACCAAAGGAAGAAGAAGCAGTTTCAGGCACCACAGCTCCAAAGCTTTTGCTTTCTTGGTTTATCACCACCACAAGTTCTTCACACCGGGCTTCAGCAAAGAGTTTTTACCTCTGTCTTCAGTATGTTGTATTTTATTTTATTGCTATGGCTAATGGCTGATGCAAATAAAGATTCCCCTGAATTCCAAAGCTTTTGATGCACTTTTAACAAATCAGTCAGGTGTCCACAGAATTGCAGGATTTCTGGCACCTAGGAAAAACACCCCCAAAGCAGAAAAACACCCCCAAAGCATAATATGTCCCCCTCCATGTTTGACGGTGGGGATGGTGTTCTTGGGGTCGTAGGCACCATTCCTCTTCCAAACATGGTGAGTTGAGTTGATGGCAAAGAGCTCGATTTTGGTCTCGTCTGACCACAACACTTTCACCCAGTTCTCCTCTGGGTCATTCAGATGTGCATTGACAAACTGCAGATGGGCCTGTACATGTGCTGTATTGAGCAAGGTGACCTTGTGGGCTCTGTAAGATCTCAGTCCTTCACGGCGTAGTGTGTTACCAACTGTTTTCATGGTGACTATGGTCCCAGCTGCCCTGAGATCATTGACAAGTTCCCCTCATGTAGTTCTGGGCTGCTTCATCACTGTTCTCCTGATCATTGCAACTCATCTTGTGATGAGATCTTGCATGGAGTCCCAGACCAAGGGAGGTTGACAGTTAGTTTATGTTTCTTCCGTTTGTGAATTATTGCACCAACTGTTGTCACCTTCTCACCAAGCTGCTTGGCAATAGTCTTGTAGCCCAGTCCGGCCTTGTGCAGGTCTACAATCTTGTCCCTGACATCCTTGGATAGCTCTTTAGTCTTGGTCATGGTGGCTGCTTTGGAATCTGCTGGGTTGATGGCTTCTGTTGACATGGTTTTTTGCGCAGGTACTGTAACGAGCTGGGATTACAGGTAAGACCTCTCCCTTACAGCAGGTGCTTCTAACCTCAGCTCGTTACATACAGTGAAGATACCAGATAGCCTGACACCTGGCTGGTTGATAGGGGATCAAATACTTATTGGGATCTGTTGCCCGAGGCCTCACCTCATGGGTGAGCTAGCCATGGTACCAGGTTTAACCCTTCTCTAGTTAGATCTCAGAGCTGATAAGGCAAGCAGGGTGGGTGTGGGGAGACATTTTGCTCCCTTTCTTCCCCAACTTCCAGTTTGGGTAGGCCAGTCATGCCAAACAGAGGAAAATGCTTTCCTGGGATCCAAGGCAAATACATGAGAAAACAGAATATCCAGCTTGCCTGTCTCTCTCCAGAGATTGGTGTAGCCTTCTTTTAACTGCCAAACCCCCACCTAAACACACCTGTAGCATGAACGAAGTCAATCCAGGGGCACTTGAAGGGAACATTTCCTTTGAGGCTTGCAGAAATGTACCCAAGAGCCCAACACCAATTTCAAGAAGTCTATTTTGAATGAAAACCCCTTCATGGATCACTGCGTTGTCGTGGCGAAGGCAGTGAATGAAAAGAAAGGAGGACAAAGGTAAAGGCAGAATTGTACTTTAAAAAGGGAGGAAATGTTTCAGTTCCTTTGAAGACGATCCTATTGCAGCTACCGGTGCTTACAGGCAGATTTCTGAACTTCTGTAGCAGATGATCATTTGGGGGATTTGAGGGACAAATGACTGTTTGGAAACAGTCATTTAAATTAAGAGTTTCTGACCTAGGTGAGTTGATTGACAAGTCTTGTGTCTAGTCAAGCAGGAGTCAGTTGCAGAAATGTTTTTTGACACCTCTTAGAAGCAGAAAGATGGGAAAGATTACAGTGTTAACTACCTCCCATTACTCCATTTCCTTTGCTAGGCAGAACCTATTCAGTATATTCAAGAAGAAATCTGACCTCCTGTTTGGAGGGAATGAAGAATGAGATCTTAAAGTGACAGGTTAGTATAAATCAAGCTTTTGTTACACCCTCTGGCCGTTGAAATAAACAGTCCTATGCTAGATGGACCAGTTAGCTGCTCTGCTTCCCTTGATGAGTTTAATGTCTTCCAAGCCATGCAGCTGCTCAGAATGGCTGGGGAAACCCAGCCAGATGGACAGGGTACTAATGGACAGGGTACTAATAATAAATTTATTGTTATTGTAATGTTTTAATATATCTTTTCAGGTGCATTAGTGTTTCATTCTCTGCAGAGCTAAATTTCAGAATTAAGTGATGGCTTCCCATTTCTGAGCAATTGTTACGTTCTTGCTGTTAGCTCATAGATTTAGGAAGCAATCCTATGCTGCAGTTATGTCAGCTGAGTAGCTTTTGGAAGTGGTGTAAGCCCTACCCGTCTTATAGAGATGGGAGTTAGGCAGATCTCCCTCCATACACTGGTAAAAAATTGTGGTGGTCTGTCCAACAGGTAGATTGTGATCTACCGGTAGATCACTGGACGTCTGCGGTAGATCACTGGTAGACCATTGGCTCCCCCCCAAAAAAGCTGAACAACTGTGGCTCCCCTAAAAAAAGCTCAACATTTTACCTCCTCCCTGAAAAAACTCAACTACTTTGACCCGAACCCCCCAAAAGGGGGTAGATCACTGCCAGTTTTTAACTCTGTGAGTAGATTGCAGTCTCTTGGGAGTTGGCCACTATGGCATATCTTCATATTGTCATATTGGATTACTCTGCTTGTAGCATAGGTCCATATATTCCCCCTCTCACTCCCAACAAAAATTAATCCACTATTGTTTCAGAGGAAATAATTTCTGTATTATCTGCACACCAGAATCATCAAGTATAGTTTTCCACTATGATTTCCCCCCCTCCTACACATTCCTTCTATATCTTTGGGAATTGTTGAAGATTTTTGGGATGGTATCTTAATATCTATAGGGGTTATTAAGAATGCCTTGCTAGCATTCTTGAGATCTATACCTAACTGTATACAGCAGTCTGGCAGAAGCAAATCTGTTCCCATCATCCTGACCTTTAATGAAACCATGAGGTACACTTGCAGATAAATGCCAAAAAAACAACATCCACCCATCCCCATGTCACAGGGCAGCTTGATCAGAGGGTCTGGCAACTAGTTAGCTAGAAGGAATTATTATTACTCACCCTACATGAGATAGCATGTGGCTAACTTCAAAGTTGCCCCTCTGCTCTTTTGAATATTCTGATAGTTACATCATCCATGCTAATGTATACTTACTTCTAGAGCAATCCCCTTGGAAGAGGTTTAAGAATGTCACAGGCGTACAAGCCATCGTTCCTATTTAATGTATCAGCAATTAAGCATGATTAGAAGAACGTGACTCAAGTCAGTATTTCAAATAATGGCTCAAAGGAAGTATTAAAAAGCAGCAAGCACATTTATGTCCCTCGTTATTTAGGCATCAACTGCTGTGGTAATTCTAAAAATCATTTACCTCAATGGATATATGGTATTGATGCTAATATTGTCTCAATAGGGTTGAGTGGAAAGGTGACAGAAATTGGCACAGTGATTCTACCTTGTCTACCTTGAATATAGGTGTAACTATGCATCTCTGAGCTACCTGTATCCACTCAGTACAGATTTTGAGGTGGGAGGAGTCCTTTGTAGAAATAATAATAATAATAATAATAATAATAATTATTATTATTATTATTATTATTTTATTTTATTTTATTATTATTTTATTTCCCAGCCACTCTGGGCAGCTCACAGCACATATCAGAACATATTAAAACATCAATCCTTAAAAACTTCCTGATACAGGGCTGCCTTCAGATGTCTTCTAAAAGTCAGATACAGTAGTTATTTCCTTGACATCTGACGCCAATACCGAGAAGGCCCTCTTGCCTGGTTCCCTGTAACCTTGCTTCTCTCAGGGAGGGAGCCACCAGAAGGACCTCAGTGTCCGTGCTGAACGATGGGGGTGGAGATGCTCCTTCAGGTATAGAGGACTGAGGCCATTTAGGGCTTTAAAGGTCAGCACCAGCACTTTGAATTGTCCTTGTAAACGTGCTGGGAGCCAGTGAAGATCCTTTAGGACTGGTGTTATATACACGATACTAATTATTGTCTCTGTGCTGTCCCTGCTACATAGTTTAAGAGATAACGATTTACCATACGTGTTGCATTTTAGACTGTTATATTTTCACAAATACGTTCTAATCTAAATTACAGGATTATGGGCAGAAAAGAGCTAGGAGACTTTAACTTGTAGTCTATAACAAATCTATTTAATTTATGAGTAGATAGGATGGGAGCATCAACCTGCTACATACCCTCTGATATTTTACATGCACACAATAGATTTCATTCTGGGGCCTGGGTTTTCCAAGGACAGCAAGATGTCAATTCAGCTGGGATGTTCTTCAGTTCTTAAACTAGGGTACATAACATTACTCAGAATCACTGCACAGAGATTAGTTGACTGCGGATAAATCCTAAGCACACACTCTTGCTTTGTAAACATAAAGATGATGATGATGATGATGATGATACCATCACACAGTTCTGATGTCAGTCCACCCCTGTTCTACAATCTGTATGCCACAACATGTTAGTGGAATGACAGGCCTTCCAAGTGTTCCTATTTTCCAGGGATGCCCCTGATTTAGAGAAGCCATCCTGGTTTCTGGTTTGATTCCGGATTGTTCTGCTTTTCCTTGTTGTTGTTTAGTCGTTTAGTCGTGTCCGACTCTTTGTGACCCCATGGACCAGAGCACGCCAGGCACTCCTGTCTTCTACTGCCTCCCACAGTTTGGTCAAACTCATGTTGGTAGCTTCGAGAACACTGTCCAACCATCTTGTCCTCTGTTGTTCCCTTCTCCTTGTGCCCTCAATCTTTCCCAGCATCAGGGTCTTTTCCAGGGAGTCTTCTCTTCTCATGAGGTGGCCAAAGTATTGGAGCCTCAGCTTCGGGGTCTGTCCTTCCAGTGAGCACTCAGGGCTGATCTCCTTCAGAATGGATAGGTTTGATCTTCTTGCAGTCCATGGGACTCTCAAGAGTCTCCTCCAGCACCATAATTCAAAAGCATCCATTCTTCAGTGATCAGCCTTCTTTATGGTCCAGCTCTCACTTCCATACATCACTACTGGGAAAACCATAGTTTTAACTATACGGACCTTTGTCGGCAAGGTGATGTCTCTGCTTTTTAATATGCTGTCTAGATTTGCCATTACTTTTCTCCCAAGAAGCAGGCGTCTTTTAATTTCGTGAATGCTGTCACCATCTGCAGTTATCATGGAACCCAAGAAAGTAAAATCTCTCACTGCCTCCATTTCTTCCCCTTCTATTTGCCAGGAGATGACGGGACCAGTGGCCATGATCTTGGTTTTTTTTAATGTTGAGCTTCAGACCATATTTTGCGCTCTCCGCTTTCACCCTCATTAAAAGGTCCTTTAATTCCTCCTCACTTTCTGCCATCAATGTTGTGTCATCAGCATATCTGAGGCTGTGGATAGTTCTTCCGGCAATCTTAATTCCAGTTTGGGATTCACCCAGTCCAGCTTTTCCTTAGGACGTCCCTATTTTCATTGGAGAAATGTCAAAGGGTATGTAGTTACCCGAGCCGTCTGAAGGCAATCCTATATAGGGAAGTTTTCCTAATGTTTAATGTTTTATTATGTTTTTATATATGTTGGAAGCTGCTCAGTGTGGCTGGGACAACCCAGTAAGATGGGTGGGGGTATAAACAGTAAAATTATCATTATGGAATGGGACGTCCCTATTTCCATCAGATAAATGTTGGAGGGTATGGAATGAAACATTTGGCACTTCTACAAAGCAGTCATCTTCCTTCTCCATGAAATAATGCAATGGAAATTCTGTGACCGGCGGTAACTCAGGGTGTTTTCTGTCTTCACCTCTAATGATCCCCCTGCTGCTCCACCCTGCTATCATCTACACTTTGACAGAGGCATTCGTTCTTAAATTAAGATTGTGCATGGATGGTCCCAGATGTATGAGGCATATTTGAACGTTCAAAGCTAAGTGGCAAAAAAAAAAATAAAAAATAGGAGTCACTGTGCGTGTTTTATGGAGTGGGTTCTGTGATGTGAGCATTCAAGTATTAACATTAAATTCTGTCAAGTGGTCTCTGTTTCACTCAAGGCTGATATCACTGAGCAACAAAATCCTTTCAAGATGAGGTAAAGAGCACAGTCCCAGAGGGAAGGGAGTGCCTTGCATCACCCAACAGCTCACTTTTTGGATGATCACAACACTGACAAGCTCAAAAGGGAGCTTGCAGCCGCCAAAAGGATAGTAATTGAGCATGTGTGTCTCCAGAGTGGAAGGGAATGTGTAAACGAAGGGGAAATGGAGAAATCCTTAGGGTCTGTCGGGGATCTGGATGATCCCATATGAACGAAGTATAAATGCACCGTGAAAACACAGGACTCCTTAATGGAGGTAAGTTCACAGACAGTTTTATGATTTGTTCTTAAAAGCGAGGAAAGAGTGTGCGAGGGGCGGGGGGAGTTGATGTCATGCGTGTGACGTCCTGACATTGCAGATGTGAGCCTTGCGCCTCCCTCCCTAAGCCAGGCAGAAGCTTCCTGGGCTTTGGGAAGGAGGTGCCAGGGGAACATTTAGGGGGACTCCCAGTACGTTTCCGAGCACAATTCAAAGTGTTGGTGCTGACCTTTAAAACCCTAAATGGCCTCGGTCCAGTATACCTGAAGGAGCGTCTCCAACCCCCATCCTTCTCCCGGACACTCACGTCCAGCTCCGAGGGCCTTCTGACAGTTCCCTCACTGTGAGAAGCGAGGTTACAGGGAACCAGGCCTTCTCGGTAGCAGCGCTTGCCCTGTGGAACGCCCTCCCATCAGATGTCAAGGAAATAACTACTCTATCTGACTTTTAGAAGACATCTGAAGGCAGCCCTGTTTAGGGAAGTTTTTAATGACTGATGTTTTAAGGTATTTTTAATCTTTTAATCTTCCCCAGAGTGGCTGGGGAAACCCAGTCAGATGGGTGGGGTATAATTAATTAATTAATTAATTATGATTATTAAGTCCCCTTAGTCCAATGACCGCACGCCACTGGCATTCATCTCAAATATTAGGATTCACTTCAAAGGTCATAGTACCCATTTCTCAGTTGTGTCACTACAAGTTGAAGCTGTCAATGTGCTCGTACTGGACCCAACACACTTATACAGGTTCCTAAGGATTAATCTTGACCTTCTGAGTTGCAGAAATAAGTGTTTCTATAAAAAGTCACTGAGACTAGTGAGTAAAATTAAGACCAGGATCAGAAGATAACCTTGCGCATTGGCAATCTGCTGAATGAATGAGACAAAAAATTGGAGCAACAGACACAGACACCAAGGCCCTGTGAGACAGGATGTGTCTCGGGAAAATTATGCATCTGCAAAGGGAAATGACTGCAGCTGTGGCCAGAGGGAGAAGAGAGTGGGGGGGGGGAGCAGCTGCCATTCAACAGGATTTTCCAACAGTTAGTCACCCTACAAGTCCATCCTTTGCATATTTGAGTATGATGCACAGATACTCAGTTCCTTACATGCATTGATGGAACTTTCTGCGTGACTATGTTGATAAAATATATTGCTAGGTGGTGATACAGATTATTAGGAAAAGGAAGTACATCTTTGATTAACGGTCCAAAAATTGGAAAACACTCTTGCAATAGCATGCCAAAATTAGAACTTACAATGCATTGACTTTGAGACCTCAATGAAGTAAATTCTGTGTAAATAAAGTAATAATCAAGTCCTCTATTTAAATGTCAGTGTTTATTTTCTGTACGTAAAACCCAATCTTCTGTTCAGAAGTTTGGAGCGGCTTAGAATGGTGTGTGTGTCAGTTTTCCTTTATACAAGCAGCCCATCGTTGCTTAGCTCCCTCTCAGGATTGGATTCTGACTGCAGGGAAAATATTATTTCCTAGGAACGGATACACTACGTGGGAGGAACATCATCTGGTTGCCCTCCGGCAGACCGATAACAATTACATATGCCTTATGCAAGAGGAACATCGTCTGGAAAGGCCCTAAGTCCTGCTGTCGGAAGGGTAATGAGGCTTCTACTGGCAGGTCTGCTCTGCCCTGTTTACCAGACACAAAATGATGATGTAGTTGTAGCTGCAGAAGCACTTGCTAGAGTTGCCATCATTGCAGCTGCCCAAATATATAGGATCAGGGACACCAGGTGGCTAGTCGCGTTTTGCAAATTATCCAATTATCTTGAGGATGAAGCCGACTCATAAGTTGACTTTCCTACTCATCACTTTTTCCTTTTCAAAGCGGCCTGAAATGAAACACTTATTTGGAATGGTGGAAGAGGCAAGATAAACCTTTGCACACACCAGATTGCAATGCTGTGTTTTGTCAAGCAATTTCAAACTTTGAGGAAATGTGGATGAAACTTTTGATCCATAAAACCATGGTCAGGTTGGTGGGCCTTGAAGATCCCTAGATTCTGGGATGTATTAATATGTCACATCATACCCTTGAACATCTGCTGGTAAAGATTCAGGAAGGGAAGCTGGGGGAACGATAGTCCTGTCCCTGCTATTTGTCTGTGTTTTATTGTGCCATTGCACCATCTGATCTATTATTTTATACCGGTAGATATTGAGGTTTTGAAATTATGGGTGTAGATGATGCAAGAATCAAAATGTATGCATTCTTATGAAAACTGTTATTCCCAAACTTTGTTGAATATCTCTCATATATATATATATATATATATATATATGAATGATGTAATGGTACAATAAAGTCAAATATCACAAGAAGTCAGAATGTTATTCTCACTTCCAGTTGCTGTAACCCACTCAGAAGTATCTTTACATCACAATGTTGATGATGGATACCATATGAACTGTGAACTTACCCCAGAACTGAATTATCTGTTCATATCCCTGACCTTAGTTCTACCATCTAAAAATGTCAACTAGCTTTCCAAATATGGAAACTATTTCGGAAACAATAATGCAAACAATTCTTAGTCATCTGTTTTGGAATGCTGAGTAGATATGTTCATCGTTATTCAGCTGTTATCCAGGGTCATGTAGAGCAAAGCATATAAATGGGCTTGGCTGCCTCTTTTGTAATAGTTGAGAAATCCAAAGCTGCATTTTGCTGCTTGGTACTGAACAAATGCAACTAAAAATGCCATGGTGGTGAGTAGCTCAGGGGTAGAGCCCCCATTTTGCATGCAAACGTTCTCAGGTTCAATCCCTAGTGTCTCTGATGCCTGGGGCTTGGAAAGGCCCTGATCCAAAATCCTTGCGAGCTACTGCCTATCCATGTATACCAGTAGTAGTAGGATTGCCCCATTTCAAAAAGTAAAAATCAGGACCCCCCGAAAATTGTTGAGCTTTTCAATTAACTTGCCTAAGATCGAGGACAAAGCGCTGCTTTTTGGAAATTCCCCCTGGTTGCTCAGAGAGGCTTTTGTGTGTGCAAAGAATGCTTCAATCGGGGTTTCTCCTTTTTCTTGTTGCTTTTTTTGGGAGAAAAGTAAGGACCATCTGAAATGAATATAAGGTGCCTACGAATGGCGGCGAAGGACTTGAGTGCCCATCCCTCTGTTTCACTGATCTAGCAAGAGTACATTGCAGTCTAGCAGCAGACAAAATTGAGCCTTGTCTGCTTGTTTAAAATACAACATGTGCTCTTGGTTACACCAGACTGAAAGTATTTCAAAACTAGTCTGGACAAAGTACAATGGGGGGGGGGGGAAGGAATATGACATTGGAAGCAAATGTCCCTGAGCTGTGGAGAATGGACTGGGTGATTCCCCATACCTTGTCCCACTCAGGTCTTTCTTAACTTTGTCCCATAATAATTTATTTGCTTGAAGAACTGTTTGCACAAAGTAATAATGTCTTCCAACCCTCACCTGTTCTGGTTCCCCCCCCTTTTCTAACTTAATTCAAAACTAGGCCAGCCCAACTGATTGCTGTGTTTGAAGGTCAACTGTTTTTTTACCGTGCCCCGAACGTTGAACACTATTTGAAAAGTGTGCTTCATACTAAGTTAGACCCATGGACCCTATAGCTTGAGGCTGTCCACAGTCCACTCTCCTGCCCCAGCTTAGCTCCTGAAATCCTGGTGAGCTAGCAATGCCCAAGGGACTCAGCATGTGGCCTTTGACAATGTTTCCCCTTTCCAGGAACTGTTCCGAGAAGTGAGGTTTTAGCCCAAACTCTATAGCACTGTCTGTTTTGATCTAGCGGGACATGGGTAGCACTGTGGTCTAAACCACTGAGCCTCTTGGGATTGCTGATCAGAAGGTCAGCAGTTCGAATCCCCATGACGGGGTGAGCTCCTGTTGTGCTGTCCCAGCTCCTGCCAACCTAGCAGTTCAAAAGCACACCAGTGGAAATAGATAAATAGGTACCGCTGCGAGGGGAAGGTAAACAGCATTTCTGTGCGCTCTGGTTTCTGTCACGGTGTTCCATTGCGCCAGAAGCAGTTTACAGTGGTACCTTGAGTTACAAATGCCTCAGGTTACAAACACTTCAGGTTACAAACGCCGCTAACCTGGAAGAGTTACCTCGAGTTGAGAACTTTGCCTCAGGATGAGAATGGAAATCATGTGCTGGCAGCACAGCGGCAGCAAGAGGCCCCATTAGCGAAAGCACGCCTCTAGTTAAGAACAGTTTCAGGTTAAGAACGGACCTCCTGAACGAATTAAGTTTGTAACTAGAGGTACCAGTGTAATCGTGTTGGCCACATGACCTGGAAAGCTGTCTGTGGACAAACGCCGGTTCCCTCGGCCTGAAAGTGAGACGAGCACTATAACACTGTCTGTTCTGATCTACCACGTAATAAAAGAATCTACAAAGATATGGATCACCAAGACTAAACTGTATGCTTAAACATTTCCATTATGCAAATATTGCATTTTACATGATAGTAACCCAAGCTTGGGACCTTATGCTAAAAGCCGGGCAAGAAATCAATTTTTTAAAAAATATGATGATGATGATGATGATGATGATGATGATGATGATTCCTGTGTGATCGAATGCATAAGCAGCTAAGCACCTTTCACAGGCTGACCTGTTCACATGCAGAAACTTCGCCACACGGAGTCCTGTCCAGTTGCGACATCAGGATGTTGCCTAGTGAAACATCTGGATTCCTGCCGTATTGATTCATATCTTCAAGCAGCCATATGCGACAGAAGGCTGCCAGACACAAAGCACCCTGGAGGCATTTCTGCACGGTGGATCATTGATGCAGTTTGGGGTAGAAACTGCAGAAAAGGCTATACTGACCTGGTTAAATATCTCCTGAACTGCATAGCAGGGGAGCCTCTTCACATAAAACACTGGGCTGTGAAAACTGCCTACTTGGTTACTGGAACACATTAACAGAGATTTATTATTATTTAGCTTTTAAGACCAATTTATCTCTATCATCTATCTATCTATCTAATTTTTATTTAATTTTATGTTTTACAATTTAGAATACATCCTTAAAATATCAGTGACTTCCCTCCTCTTTCCATGGTTCATTTTGCATATCAGAAATCCCTGCATATTTTACAAAAACTAAACCTTTCAGTATTTCATTATTACATCCACCAAAAATTATTTGCACTGTTGCATTTATCTTAATGCTGCCAATGTTTTCAAGTGTACACAAATTCCCCCCTTATATTCAATAAAAATTTTCGAATCTTGTCTAAATGTATGTTCTCCTTGTTCTCTTATTCTTTATGTTAAGTCTGCAAGCTGCGCATATTCCATCAGCTTAAGTTTTCATTCTTTAGTTGGGACCTCACTCGTTTTCCATTTTGGGGCTAACAAAATACAGGCTGTAGTAGTGAAAAACCTGGCTGCAATGTTCACAGTGCAAAAAGGTCCTTATTTGTTTCTATTTGAAATGTTTTTTTGCCCAAAGGTTCAAGGGCAGCGAAAAGTGTGTGTGTGGGGGGGGGGAGGTTAATTCGCACAACATATGAATAGAAGAAATAACCAACAAATGAGGTGTATGGGGGGGGGAGACCAACAAATAAGCATAACAAAATGTGACACTAAGCAACAATAAGAAAAGTAGTAAAGCTAAAAATGTTTGTGTGTGTGTGTTAAAAACCCCTATAATCTATTCCATGCCATCCTGCATTTTTTCCCCGGGGGTGGGGGATGCTACTCTTTCTAATACTCTCCTTGTGGTAAGTTATATTGGCTGAAACAATGTTCTTTTTCTAGCCACTATAGGAAATTAAATGGTATGCGGAGGTGATTCAAAGCCCTTCCCCATTCCTAGAGAGTCTATTCAGAAAGGAAGAATGTCAAGTTCAATCCGAGTATTGTTTCTGCTCCAAGACAGGGAGGGGAGAGAAGGAAGGAAGGAAGGAAGGGGGGACATTTCATAGGGAATCGCTGCTTCTGATTAATCCATGCAGCACTAAGAGAACGATTGCTTTGGCTGTCTGTGGCCCAAAGCTGTGTAGCCAATGGTTGAAAAGCGCTCTTTTTACATCTGTTTCACAATAGTGGGTGAAGGTGACATTATTTAGAATCACCCGAGTTATTTTTCTTCAAGGTTTTTTGTCAGTTTTGACAAAAAAACTGTAAACTGATAAGAACCTTGGTAGGATTACTGTAATAATCTGCAGTTTTATTAAGAGTATACATTTAACATAGACAGAACAAATGATTAAGTTAATTTGGAATATGCAGGAAATAAAAATAAAAAAAATTAAGGAACCGCAGGAAGAGGGAGAAGGAAGTTGAGTTTCAAAATGTTAAAATGGTTGCAAAATTACAGTGGTACCTCGGTTTAAGTTCACAATTGGTTACGGAAGTCTGTACTTAACCTGAAGCGTACTTAACCTGAAACGAACTTCCCCATTGAAAGTAATGGAAAGTGGACTAATCCGTTCCAGATGCGTCCGTGGAGTACTTAAACTGAAAGTACTCAAACTGAAGCGTACTTAAACTGAGGTATGACTGTATTGGAATAAATAAATAAAAAGTCCAGCACCTCCGACCTGGACTCCCATGGGTTTCAGAACTAGTGCACAACTTGGGGAAGGGTGGACTTGAGGCTTGTTGATATTGCAAAATGATCAATCCCCTACAGGATGTGATAGTGGAGAACAAAAGAAGGGAAGGCTCCTTTCATTGCCTTTTTAAAGGGATCACTGATTACCTTTCAAAACACATACACACCACAGCCCACGCATGAGGCAAGGTGAGGCGATACCGTAGGATCCACAGAGGCAACAGATCCCAATGTGAAACTTTCTTTCCCCTTTGCTTCCTGATGTACGGTAGCTCTTCCCTCACCCCTTCTTACCTGGCAGGGAAGAGGGCACAATTTTGGGGTCCGCCTCGGATACCAGAATGTCTTGGAATGTTGGCATCTCCCTCTCCCTCTCTCACACGATTTCAATGCAGCAGCATAAGCAAGCTATCAGGAAAGCAAACTTAAGGACAGGATGCCATATCAACTCAATTCTCCCCCCCCCCCCGCGCATTTTATCGCTTACGTATTGCATTTGCATTGGGTCAGCTGTACTTACTTAACCGATTATTGAAAGATTTTGATTTGCACTGGAGAATTTCAGTGGGATGAAGCAAAGCTAAGGAAGTTTTCTTGACCTTTCCTCCAGTTCCTCGAGGCACCCTGGGCCTACATCCATGACTTTAGGTGATCTCTCCTCGATGCAATGGCTGAACTACAACCCGGAAAGCCACTGTGCAGTTCTTCACAATGCATCTAGCTCCCCCCCACCCCTGCGACCAAACACACACAAAAAAAACCCAAGGTGTGGCTTCTGATTGACTGCAGGAGCTGCCTGCTCTCAATAGGAAGCTGTGTCGGATGTTCGGCTTCTGAAAAACGTTTGCAAACCAGAACACTTACTTCTGGGTTTGCGGCGTTTGGGAGCTGATTTGTTCAGGAGCCAAGCCGTTCAACAACCAAGGTGGTGGCCTCTGTCTCCTCTAGCTGAAGTTTTACAAAACAACAACACAAAATCCCCACTTCGGCACAATTCCCATCATCCCTGACCACTGGTCCTGTTAGCTAGGGATCATGGGAGTTGTAGGGCCGCAGTTTGGGGATGTCTGATCCAGAGGGTTACCAAGAAATCCACAATGTCTTTGCCGCATAAAACCTGTCAACTCTACCTGTGCATTGGAAGGAACCCAAGGGCTTGTTTAATCCATCAGTGGCCACCTGATTGTAATCCTAGGAAGATGGACATGGATCAAGCAAGCTGCTTAGGAGGCGCAGAGTCCTTCCTTGTCTAGATGTAATTGCTCACAATACACGTACAGTACAGAGTAAGGCATCCTGATGGAAAAAGTCCAAGCTACTAAAGCTGGGTTGAAAGTCAGGGCATACTGCCCTCTCATGGCCTTCTTCTGTACTACAGACAGAAATCATGGTACTGTAGTACAGAAATGTTCTCCACATTAACAATGAAAATAATGTCGTAGACCTCCAAGGTGTTGTCCGGAGGGCAGAAATCAGACATCCCCAAACCCTCTGCACAGGTGCAAAATATATCATACCAGGATCCTGTTCTACTTCCTTAAAAAAACACTGTACTCTTTCCATAATCTCTCTCTGCAATGCCTGCTTTCTTTATCTAACTTGCTTGCTGTACAGTGGAACTGCGGTTTTCCGAAATGTTCAAAAACCGAGGATCAAAGGGCTGTCAGCAAGTTCAATGGGAAAATTGAGGAACATGCCTCAAAAGCTGTTACGACTTCCGAGGCACATTAGGGGTGTCTGTGTGCCTAGAATAATGGCCCAACTCCCCAAGTTCATTACCGGTCAGAGATAAATGAGCCAAGGCAGAAATCCAGTGAAAGCAAGACTAGTTTTTATTCTCTGTTGCAACAGAGTCCCCCCACCCACTTGCCGGGAGGTGAAGGGCCCAGAAGGAAAGGAGCAAAACTCCTCTTAAACGTTTGCATTTTGTGAAGCCTTGCTATTAATCAGTCTCTTCACATTTTATCACGTGAGACTTTAAGTCGCGTTCAATACTTGCCAAGCCAATCTTGTAGCAAGGGGGAACTTCCTTTAGAAAGGAGAGCATACAAGGCTGCTGTCTGCCTTGGCGGCGGCAGCCTCAAAATACTTCTCTCTGCCCCCCCCTTTAACAGAAAGGAGAGCAATAATACCCTGTTTCTCATATTTTAAGACATACCCATAAAATAAGCCATAGCAGGATTTTTAATCATTCAAAGAATATAAGCCATACCCTGAAAATAAGACATAGTGATAGGCGCAGCAGCAATGCCGGCCGCGGCAAGAGGAGGAAAAAAATAAGACATCCCTTGAAAATAAGCCATAGTGTGTTTTTTTGAGGAAAAAATAAATATAAGACGTGTCTTATAATATGAGAAACACGGTACATTCCAACGTTCTGGCTTTTTATTCTCTAGGGCAAGCAGCTATTCAGAGTATTTCCTGGACAGCTGATGCCTGTTCGAAGCCTGATTCAAGCGTTTTGCAACACTTCCCTACCATCAAGTCACTGCAAAAAGAAAAATGCAAGACTATATAGTTTTGGTAAGTTGAGATAAACCCAACTAATCTTTCGGGGGGTGGGGGATTACACAGGCTTGACAAAAATCTAATAGTCAAGATCAGGCACTAGGCAGGAAATACAATGAACTTTATTACCTAATGAAGAATTATAGACCCAGGCTAACACTCAGGAAGAGTGATCCCCACCACTCACAGCTATTTCACAAACTCTGTTGGGTTTATTTTAACAAGAAGTTGTTGACTAAAGGACAGCCTCACAGGATATAAACATTATATTAAAAACTCAAACACAACAGGTTTATCCCCCAAAACCTCATTTCCACCCAGGAAATTCCTTCAATCAATGAAGCTCTTCAACGAAGTTGTTGCACTAGCAGAAGCCAGTCCCAGTCCCACTAGAACAACAGGGCAGAATGTTTTCCCCAGTTTCCATCCATGCTGATCTGTGAAGATTAGTCAGTACCCATTTTACATTTAAAAGGTTTTCTCCAGAGAAGCCAGCAGATGGCCATTTCAGCTTCGGGAAAAGGCAAGGTGCCGAAGTTACTTGCCTGTAACCAGCATTTGAAACTCCCATTGTTTTAGGCGCATTTTGCAACAGGGAACTTAATTAAGGTGGAAAGTTTCTGATCTCTGGGTGCAGGACTGCGCCTAAGATTTCCGATTAAAAACTGCAGAGTGGACGGAAATGAGGACCTTTTCCTGCCTCCCCTCTTCCAGCTACTCTCTAAAGACGGGAGAAGAATCCCTCTTAAGAATATTAGGGGGTGGGGGCAGGGGAGCGACTAGACCATGTGAAAAATGAACATAATATTTTAGCTGCAGCTTATTCATTTTCAGCTTTGTATTCTGAAAATACAAAGGACTGTTCTTACCAAGGAACAGTCTTTGGGGTCTAGTCCTCACTATAGTTAAGAGGCAGATGAAACCAGGTGGAGCTAGTCAGGTATGATCCAGCCAGCAGCAATGCAGGGACAAAGGTGAGCATCCTTTTCCACCAGCTATCACTATTCTAAGTGCATTATCTAGAACAGCACACAAACTCCTTTAACAAATTCAGGACTGGAGACAGATAGTGACAAAAGTAAAAAACGATCCCTTTGCTTCTCCTAAAGAGCCTGCCCCTTGTGGGAAGAAGAACAATCCAACCATCACATTGCTCCCTAGCTCTTTACACACCCATTTTTTTTCATTTCCATCAACTTTTAAAAAAACCTTTTCATCATGCTTTCGAATTGTCTCTTTTGTTGCATGCTTTGTTTCCACAACTGAATTGTTCCTGCGTATTTTAATCATTGTATTTTATAGTTCAACAGCTACAGGCGCTATTTTGCATCTTCAAAGAAGAGATTAACAGCTTTGCTTATATGCAGATACCAGTTTATTAAGTTTGAACAAGAACTCTTTAAAAAGTATTTGGAAGGCTTTTGCCCTGAAAGTCAAGGAAGCCCAAACTCCAATGAGATGGCTATGTTGCCAGGATATGACCACATCCCTTGTGCTCTGTGTGCATGTGTGTTTAGCAGGCCAGGGGGGTTATCAGGAAGTCCAGAGCCCACATGCTGTTTTATTCCAAATACCATCTGGAGCAGCCTAAATTCCAGCAAATCCTTCACTGCTGAAGGTTAGTTCAAAGACACAGAACTAAAGAATTTACAATTATAAAAAAAAAAAAAAAAGGTAGAGGAAGACAGTTTGGCTAGTTCACAAAGCATAAACACCCTGCCATGAACTGTTCAAGTACATTTCAGTGGTAACGAAGTGCTACTTCACATTTGATGTAGAAAAAAGAGAGAGAAAGGCAGTAAAAACAAGATGAAGGAGACAGACAAGACAGATTAGAGAGGTTGAATGCTGTGTCACACAGAACAGCTAGAAGTTGAACGCGTTGGAAGTGTCCTGAATCTGGAAATTGTATGCATCGGTGCTGGATTCCGGGACAACACTCTCATCTTCTCCTTCCTAAACAAGCAGAAGAAACTTTTAAGTATAATAATCGGTGTGCAGCTACAGCAACCAATAGGATGGGCTAGAGCCAGTTAGGAGCAAGGTCAGTGTGTCCATTAGCTTCAATCTGATTTAGCACAAGCTGGCACATACAAACCTTAAAATAAAAAAAGGTACAAGACGGATTTTGTACATCTGGCACAACCAATCCCCCCTCTTTGCTACCCAATAGCTTCCCCCCTTTTTTCTTTACAGTGCCCAAATTTAACAACCAGCTAAACCCCTACAGTAGTAAAAGTAAAAAAGGTAAAGGGCCCCTGGATGGTTAAGTCCCGTCAAAGGCAACTATGGGGTGGCGGTGCTCATTTCGCTTTTCAGGCCGAGGGAGCCGCCTTTTGTCCGCAGACAGCTTTCCAGGTCATGTGGCCAGCATGACTAAACTGCTTCTGGCACAACAGAACATCATGATGGAAAACAGAGCGCACAGAAATGCCGTTTACCTTCCCACCACAGTGGTACCTATTTATCTACTTGCACTGGCGTGCTTTTGAACTGCTAGGTTGGCAGGAGCCTGGACAGAGCAACAGGAGTTCACACCGTCACGGGGATTCAAACCGCTGACCTTCCAATCAGCAAGCCCAAGAAGCTCAATGGTTTAGACCACAGAGCCACCCGTATAGTGACAGCTATCAGAACACGCTTTAGCTTTAACCCCTGATCAGTACAATGTGATCTCTTATATGGCACAACTGCCGCTATTTCACAACACTGCAACTGCCACTTGGCCAGCTCAGAGCTTGCTCACCTCTGCTGAGAAATACTTTTCAATCAGGTTTGCCGCAGACTTGTACACCTGCTCGTTTTCATGGGACTGTAGAGCTTCGATCTTATCCAAGCCACCATACTCTTCAACCATGAGGCAAAGCTTTTCGGTCTCGCCTATCTTCTCAGCTGCCTGTCGAAAGAATACGTAACATTTGGTAGCACCGTTATCGATCCATCTGCAAACCCCATCCTCAATTCAAAGCCTTATAGTACAGATAATGCCAGTTATGGAAAATACTGTGTATGACTATATGACCATAAGCAGAGGCGCTGGTGCAACTTTAACCATCTTGGGCTTCCATGCTGTAACAGTTAGAAGCAATTGGCCAATATTGCAGGATACTCTTGAGGCAGTTCCTTTGAGTAGGCAAATTATTGAGATTTCACACAGGTGAAACAACTTGAGACCTGCAGCTTCTATTGGCCAATGTTCATTCACACACAAACACACAGTGCTTTTTTGGGGGTGTTTGTGTGTGTGCGCGCACACCCCTAAACACCTTTGTCCATTTACTGTATGTTTTTCACAATTTGAACTATAAAATGGTGATTTTTCTTGTGTCAAAATGAAAGTATCCCTAAATTTTTTTTAAGAAAAAGCACTCTGTGTGTATATGCATATATACACACACACACTTTTACAATTTAGAATATTCATTTAAACAACCTTAAAATATCAATGACTTCCCTTCTCTTTCCATGGTTCATTTTGCATAACATAAATCACTGCGTATTTTACATAAACTAAACAATTCGGTATTCCATTATTACAATCCTCTTTAAATGATGCTCCTTCACTTTTAACAGTGCTGAGCATTCGAAACCGGCACCCAGTCTTCTTTGGGTCAACTTACCGCAAATATATTATTAATGGCATCCAGGATCACTAGGATGGTTTTGCTATCCTTAACCACCAGCAGGTTCAACAGTGGTTCCACCACACCAGCCTGGACAAGGTATATGATCTGGCCAATTGTTCCACCACTTGTGAAGTTGGTCACAGCCCACACTGCTTCCTTTTGCGATTTGAAGTCTCCCTGTTTTAATGCATACAAGAGTATTATTACACAGAGCTAGCAATGATGGTCAGGAAGAAGTCAAAGGGAGATTTGGTCACAAGATACTTCACGTTGAAAGTTAAATGTGGCCAATGAATGCGCTTGAGAAAAGTTTTGTTTTAAAAATGCAGTATTAAAGCAATGGTATTTTTGGAATACTTTACTGTGTCTCAAGAGGGCCTTCCTTTTTTTGTTTTACCAACCACCTCTGACAATTCTGGGAACTGTTTCTTATTTTTAAAAGCTTCAGAGCTGTGAGCTCCCCCCCCCCCAAGTTAAGGCGATTTTGTGTCCTTAAAAATAGGGGAGAATCTTATGAAAGTCATTCAGTTTTCTATTTTAACGTTAAAGGTAGTAGAGGTCACATTTGACCGAAGCTGATGGTCGACCATAGAAGAGTGTGCCTTTTGGGGTGAAGTCAAAGTGCTGGAAGGTCACAGTGCCTCTTGCGTTAAATTTCAGCGAACCCAGGCTGACTCAAAGAATACGGTATATACCTTCCACTCTGTAAGCCTCAAGTTTTAAAAAGCAGTGTTTCGTCTGAGGCAGAAATGGCACATGGGGAGGGGAATTAGATTTAGGTTCCTTTTTTTACCTTTGTCAAGATGCCAATGAGATATTGGACAAGCCCGTGGTCCACAACCTTCTGGATCTGGTCCTGCCGGCCGGCAGTGATGTTAGACATGGTCCATGCCGCTTCTTTCTGTATGTTGTTTTTGTGGTGAGTAAGCAGGCTGGGGAAGACAGCGAGTGCTCCTGAATCTATTACAATCTGTGTCTGTTCATCAGTGCCCGTGACAATGTTTCCTATGGCTCTTAATGAAGGAGTCTGGGGGAAAAAAGAGAGGTTTTAAGCCATTTGAGAAGCATATTAATAAACCACACATATTAAGCTAGCTATATCTTATTATTAAAGAGAGGTATCAAAGGGTGACACTGCCTAATCTAGTGTTCACCGATAAGAGGTCAGTCTCCAGCTGGCTAGGGACCCATTCACATGACAAGCATCCAATTGGCACCAGCATCTGATCAAAACACGATGGAGACAACCTAAATGGATCTTATGAAATGATGTACTATGTACTGTGTGTAGTACACAGACGTAGCTTTTAGCAGACCCTTGGTTATTATATTAAGGGTACTATTATTATTATATTTATTACAGCTCTTTATTTCAGTGCCTAAAACACAAATGGCAAGTCATACATTTCTGACACGGTAACATGCAAAGCACTTAAGAGAAGAGACACATTTTTTTAAAAAGCGCCTTGCTCCTGCTACAGTTATGCACTCCTTCTGATGAGGCTCATTCTTTGGATGCATTTCGAGGCAGCCTGGTGTGGAAATGTCACCATGCAGAGGGAGGACCAGGAACTCTTTGAACTGGGGCCCAAATTGTTAAAACGGGGCATTAGCCCAGGTCCCAGAGCATGTTCACCTGTACGGATGGCTGGGCAGCCTGGAATTTTAGTCTTCCGTTATTGGGGAAGGGGGGTCCTGAAATATTTCCAGAGTATATCGTTTTATTATTTCATACATTATTTTTAAAGTACTGTATGAATTGCTTGCATGGAATGGGCATCGTGGCTGATCCCATGCCACACAAATTCTAAGGGCCCAATTATATACTGTAAAGTGGCATAGGTGTGCCCAGAGGGGGGAAAAAAATCAAAGGAGTCCTTTGGTCATGGCTATCAAAGTGTGAGGAAAGGGACCCAAACTCGTCCCAGAGCCTTCCTCGATGTGTTTGTACCATGAATGAGTGAGGTATCCATGGATGCAAGCTGGACAACTGCCCTGTATCACATATTTCCCCCTTTTATCCAGATTATTTCCTCATGATTCGAGGAAAGCATGCTGCCGACTTGTAGTCCACTTTCCCAGTATCTAGCATGGATGCCACTCAGGAGAACTAAAGAGTGTCAGTCACCACGTTCGGCAGAGCCGAAAGGAGGTACGTTTTGGCCTCTGCCACCAGTCGTAAGACTTAAGGCTGTCGGGAGGCTGCACTCCCTGCATCTCAGGAAGAGAGAAGGCAACCTGGCTCCATTCATAAGTCACAGAAGGAACACGTGTTCAACTCTTGCTCTCTCCCCATTCCTTGTGTCTTAACAGCACACAGAAAATGCTAGGCCCTTTATAAGCGGCAAACAAAGCATGGTCTATCACTAATGCTTATGAGCACAGGGGAAAAAATAATTAGTCCTACCCGGTGCTAGTCAGATGAAATTAAATTATGTGTTATTGGCCCTCCCCGCCCTGGCAGTTAGTGTAGCTCAGGAAATCCCAAACTAAGGCCCGGGGCCCGGATGCGGCCCAATCACCTTCTAGATCCGGCCCGCGGATGGCCCGGGAATCAGAATGTTTTTACATGAGTAGACTGTGTCCTTATATTTAAAATGCATCTCTGGGTTATTTGTGGGGCATAGGAATTCGTTCATTTTTTTTCCTTCACAATATAGTCCGGCCCCCCACAAGGTCTGAGGGACAGTGGACCGGCCCCCTGCTGAAAAAGTTTGCTGACCCCTGGTGTAGCTGTACTTAACAGTCCCTGTAGTTTGAGGCGCATTAGAAGCGCAACCTAACCAGGTCTACGGTAGTTGGACATAAATCCTGTTGCATTCAATGGGGCTTGCTCCCAGGGAAGTAACCTTTTTTAAAAAAATAACTCCCAGGTAAGTGGGCTTTGGACTGCAGCTGTACTAACTGAAAAGATTCCAGGTCACAGAATATTGGAGCAAAGCTTAACATTAAAAAGGACACATTCCTAGGGAACAATGTGCTGTTTGTGCTGAAGATAGCTGCTTGTGATTAAAAGCAACCATCTAGCCAGATCGGCCCATAAAGCAGGATTTCTTAACCCTGCCTAACCCTCATTAATGTAAAAAAATTCCTTCAGTAGCACCTTAAAGACCAACTAAGTTTTTTACTTTGGTATGAGCTTTCGTGTGCATGCACACTTCATCAGATACCTTCATTAATATGTCCTTGTTGTATCCAGCTTACCATTATGGGAATTTCTCCACATCCCAGGAGCTTCACCAGCTGCGGCACGAGCCCTGTTTTCACCACCACTTCAATCCTGTCATTCGGGCCATCAGTCAAGTAAGAAATAGCCCAGCATGTATCTGCCAAGACTTCATGGTCATGGTGGTGCAGCAAGCGAACCAAAGTAGGAAGGATCTGTTCAATAGCTTCTATGGGCGGCGCAGGGTTCTTGTTACGGCAGAGGTTTGACAGAGTCCAGGTTACGTTGCGCAGGTAGCCAAGCTGAAAGCAATTACGAAGTTGATTTGTTAGCGCTGCTGTTGCTTTAACACAGGAGTGTCTGGCACCCAAATTGTTGCCACCGCAATGCTCATGCACTTACAGCGATTGAAGAGAGATCGGGAACAGCAAGCAGAGCCAAAAGTGGTTCAAGTGCGCCATATTTAATGACCAGGTCTCTGTAGGAAGAACCGTCCCCTGAAGGTAGAGGTTGAGATCAACTGTTAAGATACACACCACCACAATATTTAAATTGTACACAGCCATGATTTTTTTCTTTTGGGTCTGCACTTTGTAAATAAAACGTTGACAGAAGAAACCCACAGGGAAGCATTGGCACAGGACAACTTGTGCACAGTTAAAGCATTAAACCCACAATGCAACTGTCACCGGAAACCACTTTTGAATGTGAGAGAGCTTGCAAACCAGCTCAGTGCCAAAACCAGCTTCCGATGGTCAAATGAATGGCACAGGAAGAGTCCCCAACAGCACTCACAACCAAGCCATGTGGCAGGGAACAGATGTTGGCCATCAGATGCCACCATATAGGAGTTTGTCAACATCAAAAACAGCACACTTGGATAAGGCCCTATACACCAGCACAGAGTTTATCTTCAGGTTGCTACAGTTCAGTCTGCAGAATCCCTGCATTAGGCACCCTTTGCTGAAGAGTGCCCAGATCAAAGGCATACTAAACCGTAGCCTGAGTTTATGGAGCATCATGGATGACCGTGTTTTCTCCACCTGTCCCTTCAAGTGCTTTCCACACTCATCCTTCCCCACTACACCTAAATTCCTGTCAAAAAACAAAGGATTTCTTGAACGATTTTCACAGAATTATTCAACTAAGCAAAAGTTTCCTTGGTTACTAACTGAACAGCTTTCAGATCTCAAAGTTAAGGTGGTTGGAGTAGGATTTATTTATGGTCAAAATATCAGCTTTGACCATAAAGCTATGCACTTTAATCAATGTCATAGGAAAATGAGCACCTAATAATAATAATAATAATAATAATATTTTAAATTCATATCCCATGCATCTTGCTGGGTTTCCCTAGCCACTCTGGGTGGCTTACAACATACAGTGGCACCTTGGTTCCTGAACGGCTTAGCTGTCGAACAAATCAGCTCCCGAACGCCGCAAACCTGAAAGTAAGTGTTCCGGTTTGCGAAAGTTTTTTGGAAGACGGATGTCTGATGTGGCTTCCGATTGAGTGCAAGAAGCTCCCTGCAGCCAACTGGAGGCCGCGCCTTGGTTTTCAAATGGTTTCGAGAGTCAAACGGACTCCCGGAACTGATTAAGTTCAAGAACCAAGGTACAACTGTATATAAAAACACAACAAAGCATCAAACGTTATAAAACAAAATATCCTATACCAGCAACAAATAGAAACCAATAATAACAACAATAGTAAAAATGTAACAGTTTACACTCCCTAACTAAACATTTAACCAAAGTCAACCCGACCAAAACGAAGGAGGAACCAAATTTAGAAACATTTTAGCCAGTTGCCCCAACCCAAGAGTGCATGCCCGAGAAAGCAATGTGGGGGATTTCTAGATCTGACTATGGAATGACCTGATTTCTAGCTTGGATGACATTGCGTCCTGATGGCACCATATCCAATTTCAAGTGTATCATCCATTTCCACATTTTGCATACACGTTTAAAGTACATATAGACAAAGTAACCCACAGAATATATACACATTTATATAGCTCAGTAGTACTGGCTTACCTGCAATATTTCCCAAAGCCCACACAGCTTGCTCACTGATGTGCATATGGGGGGAAGCCAGCAAGGAAATAAAGGCAGGTATTGCTCCACCATCTACGACAGCTTTTGTCTGCTCTGATGTGCCGGAGGCAATGTTGGTCAAGGCCCAAGCAGATTCAAACTGAATAGGGCTGCAATCTACTCTTCCCAAGAAGGTCACCAGCTTTGAGATCAAGCCAGCTCTGATTATCTGGTCTATAGGGGGCTGCTTTTCTCGGGATAGGAGCTTCCTATGGGGAAGAAGAAAGCAAGTTAGTTTCACTCATTAACATTTTACAGACAGTTCTCAAATCCATTATAAGCCGATAGTTAGCCCCAGTTGCATGCTATGCACAACTAGCACCCCGCCTAGAAATGGGGGTCATTAGGCTAGGCGATTTCATGAAATAACTTGCCATTTTCTGCCAATTCCTGCACATGGGCTTAAAATACCCCAACTTCAATTACAAAATCTGCAGATTGTTTTGGCACCAGGTGTTGTTGTGTGTTTTTTTTGGGGGGGGGGATTCTTACATGAGAACTGATGTTTTCCAGCAATAGGCGATGTGACTGAATGCACAATTCCAGAACTGATCCCCTAGCTCCCAATGGCTCACCATTAATGCTTTCGGAGACACCCTCTCAATCACATTGTACCATCAGCCTGGTTCATAGCTATGTGAACGTATTAGTCTGGACTGGAGAAGATTTAACAGGCATCACAGTAACAGATGCTTCCCCGAAACACTCCAAATGGGGATCTGCACCCTAACATTTTAGCAGTTAAAATTATCTTTATCACTTTTATTGTAATTTATTTATTACTTATACCCTGCCCATTTGGTTGGGTTTCCCCAGCCACTCTGGGCGGCTAGATGGCAAGATGTTTATGTAAGACAAGAATGTTACGTTAGAGAACGCTTGCCCACGCTCTTCAGTGCTGAGAACTGTAAAATGCCAGCAGTTCACTGTAAATATTAGTTTTAGAACCTCAATTTATAATCGATGTCACAGCTCTTATTGCATGTCATTGGCTTGCCACAGTCAGGGTACAAGGCACATGGATGACTCTGCATGTTTACCTGGCAGCCTGTGTTGCCTGCAGCTGGCATTCCACATTATTGCTGTTGATGCCTTTAACTATTTCTTCAACAGACCAGTGGACAGTGGCCTGCAAAAGAAAATTCAAGTTATACACACCTACACATTAAGTCTCTTTACCAATTACCAACATCCCAGAGCAAAGTCATTGGCAACATACAAATTACATGTGAAAGTTGTTATATGTATGCCTTCTGGATTTCTGATCCTATTCTTTCCTGACAAGAAAATGAAAGTCAGAATTCCTTCCAACACTCCAGGTGGTTTTCCAAAATAGACAATGCTCAAATTAATTTTGTCCCTAAACAAAAGGAAGATTTAAGCCACATGTGTGGTTAACCTTTATTCAAATACTAGAACCAGTTATTTTCTCTATGCTGCATAAATAACAAAGGAATGTAGAGTCCAGAGTTTTAATCCTTGGAATCGGGGAAAGAATCCTGCCTGAAAATCTGAAGTGTTGCTGCTGGTCAATTCAGAAAATACAGAGGTAGATGGACCAATGGGTCAACTCAGTAGAAAGAAGCTCCCGATGGGTAATATCCAGCGATGGCAGGTTGCTGCTGAAATGAAATTGCTTAGGGCGGGAGGAAGATAATCAGCAAACCCCACTCATCCTGCAACTACCCAAATATCTTCTAGATCTGGACCAAAGGTTCTCCCCAACCCACTAGAACATATTTAAGGTGGACAATGCAGTGAAGCATCAGCTGAGGGATTCCCTTCCATTAGCAGGCAGTATCCACTGGTACTACCTATATTCTTAAGATTTTAATTTTTACACCCATATAGCCAGAAAGGGAGCCAGAGAGCCTCTAGACTCATTGCCTACTTGATTGTTCCGGTTGTTCTCCTGTAGAGGGGATGTGGCATCATCAGGAAAAGTGCTAACATTTCTTCTTTTAAGCATCTGCTCATCTTTTTTGGCTTTCCTCAGCTCCACGTTGACTTCCACCCGCCTCCTCCTCATTTCCTGGTGAAAACACAACCTTTTAAAAAACTGAACTGCATTTTTGGGCACACAAACTAAACAAAAAAAACCAACTAACTACAGTCAGGTTTACTCACATTAGAATCCTTTCCCTTATTCTTGAACCTGTTGAGACGGGCAGCATTCTCATTGGCAGACATCTCGATCTCGATATAGGCAAGATTTCAAATCTGCAAAGAGATTGTTGAGTTTATTTGTTTATGGTACTGATATACTGCCTTTCCCTCAAGGCACCCAAGGCAGTTTATGGTTTATGACATTTATCTGTTATTTCAAAATTGTAAAGCTGACCCTGTGGAGTTATTAAAGATATCGCCGCCTGTTCAAGAACGTGAACTACCCTTCTCCCAACTCAAATAAGACTAGTCTACTTAGAGAGGATAAAATCAGGAGCTGGGTAACTTAGACGGTAAGTCCTACTGAGTTCAGTGGTTCTCAACTCCAAGACAGTGTCCTTCAGATTTCAGCCTTGGGAGCCTGCAAAACACTTAACATCAGAAAGAGAATAAAGCTGGTTTGCCATATGCCCCCAGGACGTGTCTTCTTTCTTCATGGGTATTTAAAATGAGAGCCGTCCTAGCAATTCATAGTTAAAAATAGAAGTAGGCAAATGTGTCCGTTTTTTTGCTCTTCAAAATGTGGCAACCCTAGAATAAGGTATACAGTATTCTGTTTTGTTAGGCTTCAGTTAACTCCCCCATACAAGTTTGCTCCCCTTCTTTCATTCAGGCACCCTCAACATTTGAAATAACTACAAAATCTATGGAATTCCTGTGACGCTGTGTCAGTTATTACGGCTGCAAGCTTAGGAACCATTTACTGGGAGCAACTTCCACTAAACTCAGTGGTGCTTACTTCCGAGTAAACAAGAATGGGTACTTGCTCAGTTTCAAATTCTCCTTCCTCGGAGGAAAAAGGAAGGAATGACTAAGTGACAGGCAAGAGCTATCCCTGGGGCTTTAACAATAGAATGGCCAGCTTTGCTACAGTTAGGACCTTAACACTCCAATTCAGGATTTGAAAGTAAAGCTTCCTCAAGTCCTCATACTTTCAGGATCACCTTCACATTTCCCTGAGCTGCAATCCTACTGGTTTTTACCTATTAATAGGAAAGTCCCAGGCCGGTGCTACTTGCCCCTCCCTTCTCTTCTTACACACACAGTTCAAAACTCCCATTGTTCTAGGCACATTTTATGACGGAATTACATTAGCAAGTTTCTGAGCTCTGGGCACAGTACTGCACCTAAGAGTTCCGATTAAAACTGCAGAGTGGAAGGAAAGGAGGACCTTTGTTCTGCCTCCCCACTTCCAGCTACTCTCTGAGACCCTCTTAAGAATATTAGCGGGGTTGGGCAGGGGAAGGACTAGACCATATGGAAAACGAACACAGTATTTTAGCTGCAGTTTATTCATTTTCAGCTTTGTATTCCTGTTATTTAAAAAGTGTGCCTAGACTTTATATAGCTCCTAGCTTTCATATCTTTGCAGCTGCAAGTGAACCGTTTTAAGCGTCATACAAGTGCAACTAGATGGCGATGGCGAGCCTTAAGGAAAATTCAATGCGTTTTTTAAAAAGCGCTTTAAAAAAAATGAGTTTTCAGATTTTTATTTTTACACGTGTGTGGATCCCACCTCAGTTTCTAACACTCCTTACATTTTTCCTTACACCCTTTCTTAAACCTCTCCTGCCCCAGCTCCCCTTTAAGCGAACACACGCACGTGCGCGAGAGAGAAGGTATCACTCCCGTTTTCCCCACCAGGACCAGGAAAGGTTGGGCTCAGCTGCCTAAACGGCTCTGGCTCGAGTCACTTTCACTCGCCGAGCGTCTCTAACCTTGTCTTGAGCCGAGCCAGAGCGGCTTATGGGGGACCACCCACAAGGCATCCCTCCCACCCACCCGCCACGCCGCCCTCGAGATTCCAGAGACGCGGCACAAAAGGAAAAAGGACCGCGGAGGGAGGAGGAGGGGAAGGGGGAAAGGGCAAAAACCAGTTCGGATAAGCGAGCAAGTGAGCGGGAAAAGAAGGTGGGGAGGAGAAAAAGCAAGGAGTCCACTCCAGTCCCCTCCCCCTAGAAACCTTCCAGAGGCGTCTCCCTCTTCCCCAAATGCCCCTCTCTTGTCCTATAAAAGGTGGGCCCAGCGCGGTCCCGTACGCATTTTCCCCAATTTGGGTCTTTCCAGGGCACAGTCGGGGGTATCCCCTACCCGAAAAGGCAGCACCGGCTTCGTTGCGTCGCAGCAGCAGGAGTAGCAGCAGCACCCGACACGGACTCTCGCTCCACTACTATTAATACTCCACCCACCGCTGTGCGCGATTTGAACTTCCCAGCGCCTTCGCTCTCTCATTGGTGCGTTTGAGTCAAGACGGAATGCTCATTGGTCCATTTGAAAATAAGGACGCGCTCCGAGCTCGCTCCTGAAAGGAGGAGGGGGGACGTCACCGCGGTGCCAAGACCTCGCGAGAGCTGTTAACAAAACCGGCTCGCAGGACTACACGCCCCAGCATTCAGCGCGGCTGCTTAGGTGCTTTTTGAATGAATCCGAGCCGGATTAGGATGGGGAACGGAGGGCAGGATTGCGGGATCGTTAGCCGCTCCCAGGGCAACTGAACTGGTGAAGACAAGAATAGAGGAAGGTGGCTGGGAGCATTAAGATAAATTCAGGCGAGCAGACAATATTTGATGGATGTCAAAGTGGAAAGTTGATGTGAATGGTGATAGTAAAATACGCAGGAAAGTATGATGCGTCATATGAACAGTGGAAGGAGAAGAAGGGAAGTCCTCCTCGGATGCTTTAGTTTGTAAAACGTTTTGATTTGAAATGGAGAAAAAAGGGAAACTCATACACACCCACACACACACCCCGCAACAGTTCTCGCAGCCAAGCAGGTAAAAGGCCTGCAAAAAAGTGCAGCAGGAGCACTCTGTCCGCCTGTGATTCCCAGAAACTGGTATATACTGTACTAGTGGATTTTAGCCCGTTTAAAAACGGGCGCTAGAGGAAGCGGCCTGCCGGGACTGGCTTGGCGGTGGCGGGTCTTCCCGCCACCGCCAAGCCAGTCCGCAGCGGGGGCTTTTCGCCGTTTGCCTTCCCCCGAGGGGGAGGCAAACGGCGAAAAACCCCGCCGCGCCGCAATTCGGCTCCGGGACTGGCTTGGCGGTGGCGGGATGTTCCCGCCACCGCCAAGCCAGTCCGCAGCGGGGGCTTTTCGCCGTTTGCCTTCCCCCGAGGGGGAGGCAAACGGCGAAAAACCCCGCCGCGCCGCAATTCGGCTCCGGGACTGGCTTGGCGGTGGCGGGTCTTCCCGCCACCGCCAAGCCAGTCCGCAGCGGGGGCTTTTCGCCGTTTGCCTTCCCCCGAGGGGGAGGCAAATGGCGAAAAACCCCGCCGCGCCGCAATTCGGCTCCGGGACTGGCTTGGCGGCGGCGGGAAAAAGGGGAGGAATTCCTCCCCTTCTTCCCGCCGCCGCCAAGCCAAAGCGGGCTTCCCTCCGCGCCCGCTGCCGCTTCGGCTTCCTCGGGTTCCCCGAGGAAGCGCCGTCCCATGCCGGAGGTGTGCGGCAAGGCTGCCGGGGGGGGAGCGCTTCTCTCCCCCGCCGCCTCACCGCGCACCTCCAGCATGAGACTGGGCTTCGGAGCGGCGGTTGGCGGAGCGGCAGTTGGCTGTTCCCTGTGTCCCAAGAGCGCGGGTCCAATCCCTGTGTCCCTGGTTGTCCCTCCGTCCAATCCCTGTGTCTCTGGGGGACATGCGCAGTACCCCAGGGACACACGGGACAACTGGACGCAGGGACAACATGGACATTATTATATAGGATACAGAAGCATACTGTCCCTGAACGTGGAGGTAGACATGGCAGTTGCGGCTAGTAGTCTTTGAAAGTCTTATCCAATCCTCTTTGAAAAGCCATCCAAGTTGGTGGCCCGCACTTCGCTTTGTGGGAGCACGTTTAACATAAATTAGCTGCATAAAGAAGAACTTTCCTTTGACCCGAATCTTCCAACATTCAGCTTTACTGGATGTTAGAAGGGAGAGAAAACGTTTCTCGATCCACTTTCTCCATGCATGGCACACCTAATTTTATAAACGTCTATTACATCTCACACACCATTCTTGCTTTTTTTCTATACTAAAAAGTCCTAAATGCTGTGACCTTTTCGTGGGCGTAGACAGGATTTATGTTATTGGGGGGGGAGGACACCCACCTGTCAACATCCTCTGTGTAGCAGATTCAGAATGAAATGTATCCACACCACAACAGTTGTTTTAAATTACTGTACTTTATTTTGACCCCAAGCGTTCAGAAAAATCCGTCAAAATCTTTCTACAATCTCTACTTTGAGTCAAGTATTTATATATACAGTATTTATAAACACATTTATAAACAAATACAAACACAATAACCATTAAACAGCAGTACAACAAATGATGTTTTATCCATTGTTTCTAGGCATATACTGTATAAACAAAACAACCGACTCTGCCGACATGAGCTGCCATACATCCGGATTTCACGAGACAAAAGACCACCTCTTGCTGCGGCTGTATGCCCGGGGAATCCCAGACGTATGGCGAGCGCTAGTCTGCAGACTTGGATAATGCAAAGCCAGGTTACACACGTAGCTTGTGAAAATCATCCCGAAATATCTACCGTAGTCCCGATTACCGCGGGGTCAAGCGAGAGACCTTCCACGCGTTGAAAAGGTCCCTCACGTGAGTCGACGCCGTCCCACGGCCAAGCTAGGGCAGCCTGACACATGCGTAGTAGAGCCTGCGGCTCCGGGGGTGGAGTTAAAGCCAGTCCGAAGTGCGAAGCGTGCCATACGCAGCGAGGGCGTGGCTTATTGTCTCAGGGCGGAAGACGAAGAGATGAGAGCGAGGATGGACGCTGAGTGGGCGGAGCCACGAGTGCCCGGGCGGGGCCCTTAGAATGCGGCGCTCAGCCGTTCTTGCCAGGTGACCCAGTGGCCTAATGGATAAGGCATCAGCCTCCGGAGCTGGGGATTGTGGGTTCGAGTCCCATCTGGGTCGTTCCTCGTTTTTGCGGCAAGGCTTTCAAAATTCACCAGGCGCTTCCAAGCAGTTCAGCGAATGGATTTCTGAGCCGCTGTTGCTACACGCTTTTGCAAGCAGTCGCGCCGTTCCTTGCTGGACACGGGCGTAGAGGTCTGTGGGCCCAAGCTGCGGAACGTACAGCAAGGGCTTGCAAGCTCTCGTTTGCACGAAAACGAGGGAGAAGTCTGATCAGGCCGGGTGGTGATCGCGCACATCCTAAACACAACGTGATCTTGCGCCCGGAGAATGTGGGGCTTGAGGCTGCTGCAGCAGCAGACGCCCCGTTAAATAAAGTGCATAGTATTGTGAATGGGAATCTAGAAAGCCATTGTGCAAGCAAATATCAGTGTTTGTTTGTTTCTTGTTTGTTACAGGAAGGTAGCCGTGTTGGTCTGAGTCGAAACAAAATAAAAAAAATTCCTTCAGTAGCACCTTAAATGTAAAGGTAAAGCACCTTAAAGACCAACTAAGTTTTTATTTTGGTATGAGCTTTCGTGTGCATGCACGAAAAGCACACGAAAGCTCATACCAAAATAAAAACTTAGTTGGTCTTTAAGGTGCTACTGAAGGAATTTTTTTATTTTGTTTGTTTCTTCGCAACCTGCTCGCGTATTTGCCTTGCCGACTTCTCTTGGGACCATGTATATGCAGAGCTGCTTCCTTCAGCAACACCTAGAACCAGGCCTGCCAACCATAGCTGCCAAGTTCTCCCTTTTTTAAAGGGAAATTCCCTTATGCTGAATAGGCTTCCTCGTGAGAAAAGGGAAAACTTGGCAGCTATGCTGCCAACTTGAATAAAATATTTGGGAGGGGGGCGGGGGTCCGCCCCACATAAGTGATCACATGACACGCACACTATTTAAATGGCAGTGTCCATCAACCTTTTTTGTGGGGCAGCCCCCTCTAATAATTTGTTGGGGGGAGGGGCAAAGCCAGGAACCCCAGCCCCTAGGTAGGAGCTCATAGCCAGAGGTTTCCATGGCCCCATGGTCAATTTCATCATGCCCCATAAGTAAGTGGTCCTCTGCCTATCTTAGGACCACTGGACACAGTCACAAGATGCAGCACACACACAAACCCCATTTGAATGGCAATGTCTATTGACTTGGGGAATGATTTTATTGGGGGGCCCTACCTGAAGGGACCTCGGCCCTTAGGAGTTGTCTCCTATGGGTGGGGAGAATCTTTGACTCTCCAGAGGGTGCTGAACAACCACTCTCCTCAGCACCAGCTGGCATGGTCAATGGCCAGGGATGATGGGAGTTGTAGTTCAGCAATGTCTCCACACCTGGTCTGTTTGGGGAGAGTTCCTGTGGCGTTCCCTTGCTCCTTTCTGCATGGTGCCACTATTTCCTTATTCTTTCGACTAAACCTCGGTTCAATTAGTTTGCTCTTTGTTTTCGCTCTATTTGCGAGGATAGCTCTTATACCGTATCTCCATTTTCTCTTGCCTTCCTCTTTATTCCGTTATTGGCAGCTGGAGGTACATCCCACAGCCCCGATGTTCCCCTTGCTGTTCTTCCCATCCTCCAAAATCATGTTTCTACTCTTTATTGGCTCCATTCTTCTCTCACGGGCTGTTAAACTGTCACTGGTCTGTCTGTTAATAAATCCTTTCATCTCCATAAATTATCTCCCATAGCTCTCAGAGGAAGTGGGATAACCCTTTATGATGCAGTTGTTCCTTTTTCTTTTTCTTTTTGTATACACCCTGTGATTCTAGTCCAGAGTGGTAATGGTTCTTTTCCTTTCCTTCTTTTTCAATATCTTATTTTTCTTCCTCTCCCGATAAATCACATTTGATTTCTTCTCTCCTTTCAATATTTCCTCAACAGCCATTAATCACCGTATTTCCAATTTTCTTTCCAAGTTTGAATACTGGCTCTGATTGTCTTCCTTCTTCTCTGCTAATCATTAATTATTATGGTTAATTGTAATATCCATTCCAGTTTGGCTTCTGTTTAATCTTTTTTAGCGTTTTGGCAGTTTTCTTGATTCTTTTAGTCTCCTTTTTCCCTGTCCACCCTGCATTATTTCCCTGTCCCTGCATTATTTCAGGCCATTGCTGCCATCTGTGGACCAGGGTTAGTTGGAGGAAGATGTCCCTTGACAGGAGTGGCAGAGCCCAGGTTGCTCCCAGGAACCGTGCCCTAAAGGTGGCCAAGAGACTGATATTGATTAATTGGAAATATAAAGATACGATACCCATTAATCAATAGATTGACCGTTTGGCATCACTCCCAACCTCTGAATGGACTGCTTCCGGGTACACACTTAGATAAATATGGCTATATCCGGAAGGATTTTATACAAATGCACTAGGCCTTTACATAAGTATTAGGATAACAAAACTATACCAATTTCTAGAAGAACGTGTGGGAATGCTCATATTACATTCTCTCTCTCTCTCTCTCTCTCACACACACACACACACATATATGTTGTTCTCCCCCCTTTTACTTTTCTTTCTTTTTCTCTGTATTTCTTTTAATGGAAATGACTTCAATAAAATATAAGTAAATAAAACAAACGATGATGCTGATGCTGATGCTGATGCTGATGCTGATGCTGATAATAATAATAATAATAATAATAATAATAATAATAATAATAATAATAATAATAATAAAGCTGGGTCTTGCTCCAGGGAGTGACTGATTCCCGTTTCCCCTAAGGATGCCTCTCATTAGCATGAACAGGGGGAAGGGCCAAAAGAGAGAGAGAGAGAAAGAAAGGGGGAGAGAGAGAGACACTCTGGCTCCCTTGGAGATTGGAAAAAGATTTCCTTCACAATGACATCCCCAGGTCTTTGGCTCCTGGGCTTCGCGTTGGGCTTCCCCTTCAGCTCTGGGGCAGGTAGGTGTTGCCAGCAGCCGAGGAGGCCCCGCGGGGACAGACACGCACTCACGCGCTTCCCTTCCTGCTGCCCAACTTTCGCCTGCACCAGCTGCAGCCCTTCCCACAGACGCGGAGGGAATTCTCCTCACAGAAAAGTCATGGAGCTTTTCTGAGCAAAGTTGTGGAGCTTTATTATTATTATTATTATTAGCCAAAGTTGGTGAGCTGCTATTATTATTATTATTATCCACAATTATTGAGCTTTATTATTATTATTATTATTATTATTAGCCAAAGTTGTTGAACTTTTATTATTCGTATTATAACCCAAAATTACGTTTTGAGCTTTATTATTACAGTATTATCATCACCAGTGATTTTTTTTCTAAAAAAAAATAATGTTTAGGGGATACTCTCATTTTGACTCAAGAAAATCACCATTTTGTAGTTCAAATCGGGAAAAATAAATACAGTAAATGGACAAAAGTACAAAGATTCACAAAATGTTTATGGGTATGCGTACCCCTGTGTCCCCTCAGAAAAAAAAGAACTGCTGATTATTGCCCAAAGTTGTTGCACAATTTACGGTAAATTATCATTATTATTGCTCAAAGTTGTTGAGATAATCATAATAATATTATTGCCCAAGGTTGTTGAGCTTTATTATTATTGTTGTTATTATTATTGGCTAAAGTTGTTGAGCTATTCTTATTATTATCATTGCCCAAAGTTGTCGAGCTGTTATTATTATTATTAGCCCAAAGTTGTTGAGCTTTTTAATTATCATTATTTTTGGCCAAACTTGTTGAGCTTTTATTATTGTTATTCTTATTATTGCGCCTGAAGTTGTTGAGCTTTATTATTATTATTATTATTATTGGCCAAAGTTGTTGAGAATGACATTTTTGAGTTATGTTCATGGAAAATCAGCAAAAACGCCAACGTTGCCGTACGTCTGGATTTTCACAGACAAACCCCCGATTTCCAGCCAGACACTACTGCTGACTGCAGCATTCCGGCTGCGTCCGGAAGATTCCGGACGTGTGGCAACCCTCAACCCCCCCCCCTGAGCCTTGGGAAGGAACCTTTGCACCTGTGTGCGCGCCTGAGGGAGAAAAACTGTGCACCAGCCTCTGGTCTGTTTGGGATGTTAATTATGTGTGTGTGTGTGTGTGTTTTTCCCTGGACTAGCAGCATATAGAGATATCTATAATAGTTGCCCCTTCCATGGTGTATAAATTATGACAATGGGTGAGGAGCCTCTGAAGAGGTAGTGAGGCAACACTGTAGGATTGCCATATTTCAAGAAGTAGAAAACCAGACACGAAGAGTTGTTGAGCTTTTTGGGGACACACACACACTTCTCGGTTCTGTTTTCAAAAACCCGGATAATTTGCCAATTTAAAATAAAAATCCTCCCCGAATCGTAAATCATGTTCAGGGGAAAAACAGACATATGGCAAGGACTCTGACCATTTGTTCCTCAGGCTGGTGAGATAGTGCAGTGAATCCTAAGCCTCCAGAGATAGGAGAGGAAGGGGGAAAAAAGAAGAGAGAGGTGAGATAAGGGGGGGGGAGAGAATTTGCAAAGGAGCTGCTTGATGCCTTCCCTACCAACACAGCCTTCGACCGAGTGAGACCACTGCTTCATCTAGCCCAGTGTTATCTGCACTGACTGAATAGCTCAGTTGGTTAATCATAAATCCATCATCATCATCACCATCATCCTATTATTTGTATACCACCCTTCTGACTGGGTTGTCTCAGTCGCTCCGGGCAGCTTCCAACCCAAATAAAAACATAATACAGAATGTGGTGCTGATGATGCCCAGGTTGCAGGTTTGATCCCTGTATGGGGCAGCTGCATATTTCTGCTTTGCGAGGGGGGTTAGACTAGATGACCGTCAGGGTCCCTTCTTCCAACTCATTGTATACAGTATTGTACTTCAAACGTACTCAAAGCGTTTTATTTGCAGCTGTATAGCTGAGTCCCTTGTGAAGTTAGGTTAAGTTGAGAGCGAAAGTGACCAGCCCAAGTTCACCCACTGGTCTTTGGAGCTGAGCAGGTATTTGAATCCAGGGCTCCACCTGCCAACACATTTAAAGCAGTATCATGCTCTGTTAAGCAGTCATGGCTTCTCCCAAAGTATCTTGGCAATGGTGGTTTGCTAAAAGTGCCGAGAGTTGTTCAGAGGCCCCTATTCTCACAGAGCTACCATTCTCATAGTTCTCTGGGAAGAGGAATTGATTGTTAAACTACCCTGAGAATGGTAGCTATGTGAGGGGGAACAGGGGTCTCCTAGCAATTCTCAGCACCCACAACAAACTACAGTTCCCAGGATTCTTTGGGAGAAACCATAACTGTTTAGTGATAAAACTGAAGAGTCCTAGGCCCCATCTCCCCCAAGGCAAGGTATATGATTCATTAGAACCCCTTCCGGCAACACCCTGGGATGAGACTGCGGTGAAATCTAAACACATATTTTTCAAAAAAAAAAGCAATGAAAATGGTTTTTCTTAAAAAAAAACATTTTGAAAAATACATTGAATTTTGCATAGCTTACCACCGCCATCTAGCGTTACATTTGTATATTGCACTTCGCAGCTCATTTAAAACGCTTTATTTGCAGCTGCGTAGCTGAGTCCTGTGCAACCCTGAACTTTCCTTTTCGCACAGCATGCAGTTGGCCCTTGATGCATATGAACACTTAGCTCTTCTACAATAAATGGGGCACCCAAGAATATAGGCGCAGGAAAATTTTAATGTAAGTGCCATCTGATAAAAACCTACCCCTTGGAATCACATGTGATGGACTAAAAAAACCAGAAATGGTGGGTCTATTTAATCAAAGGAGTGCAGGGTGGGGAGAAGCAAGCATGGTTAGATGGAAAAGCCACCACTTGGCCTGCAAGGGGTTTTCCTCTTCCTTCATGGCAATGTTCTGCCTTCCCAGGCGGTATCAGGGCAATCTTTACTCTCACCAGCTGTGGTCATGGGAAAGGAGCATGTCAATGATGATGTCAACTGGCAAGAGACTTCAGAACCGGAGTTAAATCAGCAGACAGAATCAACAGTGGGAGTTGCGAATATTTCTTTGAGTGTCTTATGTGATATATATTGACAATCTAAATGTGGGAAAGAAGGGTTGGAATAATGCAACACCCACCCACAAACCCTCCTGCTGGGATGGGGGTGGGAAAGATCATTCTCCATGGAACCAGCATAAAACCAGGTCTGGGAAGTTGCCCGTTTTGTATCGCCAGCCTGTGGCAGTAACAAAATGCAACTGAGAGCTCACCATCGTTTTTTTTTTTTTTAGCTTCCATTAGTAAAAAGGTCAAACTCCTCCCCCCCAATAAACTTTCCTCCTATTCACCTGTTAAGAAATAGGCTGCCTGCTATTATGATTGTGCATTTAAAAACAACAACAACAACAACAACAACACAGTTGCTTATCTACGTGGGAAGGTTGAGTTAAATTACTTGTATGAAGTAATTTTAATTCAAGGTTGTTAATATGTCCAAGCAGAGAGCTAACTTGACTGTGGAGAAACCAGTTTCAAAGCTTAAACTGCTCTGTTATTTGCAAGCTGAAAGGGGAATACATAAAAGTTGGTTTTGGAGGCTGAGAATCCCAGAACTCCAAGTTCCTGCAGGTGAAGTGTTAAGCATTCCTTCTCAGAAATCGATGAACCGGGCTTCTGAATAAACACAGTTAGGATCAGATTGTAATTTGTAACAAACGGCAGTTGGGACATTAAAGTTTGGTTTTTAGGGTTCTCAGACAACTGCCTTTGCATCTCGGGGATCTAAATCTTAGGTAGAAGAATTATTCATCAATATGCAGAGCTGGTGGCAGGACTTAAGCAGAGCAGATGACATTGTCAACAAAGCTTCCTGTGGATGGGAAAATCAAATAGCCGTGTTTGTCAGGGACTTTTAAACAATTGGACCAGGATGCAATGTGAACCCTGCTCCCCGGATGCTCCCTGGACATTCAGCATTCCTTTTTTTAGAGAGGAGTTTGTTTATAAATCGTGCTTTTAATTTGTAACGAAAACAGGGGAAAAATAATTCTAGGTTTCCATGCTTCCGCTTGTCCACAGCTGGGTTTTCTTTTTTTAAAGCACACAACGCAATACATTGTTCTGCAGCGCTGAGGCCTGAACTGGAAAGATGCTCGGCTAGCCTAACAGTTTCACCACAGTAGCAATTTAAAGTTATATGGATGCTCTTAAACAGGCTCCCCCAGTCTTGTGCGTCCCCTGTTGTCCAACTCCAGGGCCCTTGAGCATTGGTACAGCTGCCTGGGGGTGATGCGAGTTGTTGATTCGGAAACGCCAGGTTAGAGAAGATTGCTCTAGGGTGCTAGAAAATAGATGAATGCCGTTGAGTTTCTTCACTGGCATTCATAGATAGGGTAGTGTTTTAGAAACTAGAAGCTGGCACAAAATCAAATGTGGCTGCTGAGACCCGAGGACAGCTGCTCTGATATAGCAGCTACCACTCAGTCCTGTCCTTCCAATGAAGTCCCTGACCAAAATATGCCACACAATGAGAAAGAGGAGGAGGAAAAGGCAGGCTAAGAAGTGACTGGTCTGCTTATGATTTGCAATTATTATTATTATTATTATTATTATTATTATTGAATTTATATACCGCCCTATACCCGGAGGTTTACCAGATCCTTCAGAGGTAGCAGGACCATTTCAGCGGTGTACAAACGTACTGCCTGTAAAACGCTTTAAGGCAAATGCAAAGGAGCAGAGTAATCCCACAAACATCCATGAATCCCCCTTAACATCCCATTAGTCACCAACCTTGACTTTCACAAAGAAACACAGTCATAGCAGGTTAAGGTCTTGCCATAGAAGGGAAGAGTGATTGCTGCACTTGTGGAACTTGGATCGTTGCTCGAGTTGCATTTTAACCCCTCCCTCCCTCTCTCAAATGCAGGTCCATATGCTGGAAAGTCCATCCAGCCGTTCAGCAAAGACATGTATGGGTCCGTCGGCTCCACACCAAGCCAGAGTAAGTCTCCACTAAGAGGCGGCAGCACCGAGGACCAGACACTGCCTCCAGAAGACCTGGGAAAAGGGGAAGCCGAACAGACTCACCTGCTGTCCCGGGACAAGAAGAAAAAGGTCAAATATTCAGTAGAGAACCACACAGGTTTAAGGAAGGAGCCCATTCAGGATGCCAAGGGCTTCCCTTCCGAGAGCCGCCAGGAGAGCATTCTCCCCGCCATTAACTTCAGTCAAACAAACCGAATGCACACGGATAGGCTGCAGCTGAAAGCAGCCAACAGCATCTCTGCCTACTTCCGGCCCCCTGCCTATTCCCATCGCCAGGGTAGACTGCTGGCAGAAGCTCACCCTTTCAAGAACACAGGGTCAAGCCCCGGGCAACGTTCTGGAAGTTTGGATCGCCTATATCAGCCTGGCAAGATCAATCCCTATGACAAGCCCAGCCGTTCGCTCGGAAATGCCACCGATCCCTCCTGGCTCACAAACCGACAGGCGTCAAGCTTGCCGTATCACCACAGTGTCTCAAAGAATGGTAAGGAAGCAGGGCTTTGCTGCTCACCCTAAGTCCATTTACAGCTTTAGGCAGCAATCCTAAACCCGCCCACACTAGCTTGGGAGTGCCACTGATTTTACTGGCGCCTACTTCCAAATAGGCATACATACGATCAGGTTTTTAAGCTCAGAAGATCGTGAGCCTTAATCGGACCTCCCACGTAAAACAGATAATTCATTTTCAGTTTAACGGCTTCGTTTCCCCTAGCATTTAAATACCACACACAATATATCCCACCGCAAGTAGTATGTACCATGGTAGCATTCGCCACTCCCAGTAGTAAATGCTGTAGTAAAAGCTGCTCGAATTAATGCTTTAAAATAGCCAGAGTAGTAAGTATGCAAGTCGCTTGCTTTCTGCTTTTCATTTCAAAATAGCTGTGTGAACCCAGTACAGATCTGATTGTTGCCCACATACTTATGCATTTGTCAGCTTAAGGCCCATTTATTTTTGCAGGCCTTTGGAGCATAGCAGGAGCTGTCTATTTGTCTAGGACTCAGCTATCCAACTGCAAATAAAACATTTTAAGTGTGCCTTCAGTGCAATATACAATGTGACACTAGATGGCGATTTCCCTGCACTCTGGTTTCTGTCATGGTGTCCTATTGTGCTAGAGCGGTTTAGTCATGCTGGCCACATGACCCGGAAAGCTGCCGGGCAGCCGGGAAAAACGCCTGCTCCCTCGGCCTGCAGAGTGAGATAAGCACCACACCCCCATAGTCGCTTTTGAGTGGACTTACCGTAACCATCCAGGGATCCTTTACCTTTTACCTTTATACGATTGCACAGGAAAACAAAACACAGAATCTATATATGCAGCTGTGCTTGTTTGCCGCTAGCTTTCTGCCAGACAAAGCAAGGCTTGAACACAGCCAACTAAGCTAATGGCTTCGAAAGGTCTGAGAAAGAATGAAATTGGCAAGGCTGACAATGGAGCAAATGAATGAAAAAACAACAACTGGTTGTTAAATACATGATGACACGGGATTTCCTTCTTGACAAAGGTGTCTTGGCAAGCAACTGAAATACAGTTATTGCAACAGACAATTGAAAATTCATCTTGTTTTCTAAAACATATATTACCAGGAGAAACGAACTCTGGCTTGGATCCTTATGTTTTTTCTGTTAATGGAACACAGCTCGTGGTACATAATACATTTATACTCTCCATAGCCCCCTGCACTGTTTGTATATCTGGTCCCAGGGACCGGGTAACTATTGAGAATGGAGCAAGATGTTCCACCCACAAAGTTCTGTAGGCAGTGGAAATAGCTTCCCTCCTGTGCAAATGGAGGAACAACTTACATTTATGTGAAATTCAATAGATAATTAAGAAGTCGAAAACAAACCTAGGGAAGGGAGGGAAACCAACCATAATCATGTGGCAATTGTTTAGCTCACGTGCAAGTTAAACGTCTGGATTTGTCAATTAATATGGGCTCAAGGTTTAGGAACAAAGTCTATGCTTGGTTTCAGCCTTTTGATAGAGTTTTGTTAGGCATTTGAAAGTATTATAAAAGTATTATAAGCACTCGCTCTGGAAAAGCTGAAGCTGAACAAATTACTGCAGTGATTTCTTAATATGGTTTTAAAGCTGGAGAAGCAGCTGAAAATCTTAGTACTGTATCACTTTAAAAATGTTCACATACCCCTTAATTAGCCGTGTGTAGATCATGTATAGTCTGTAAAATGACTCAACTGTAGCTATTTAAACACATTCAAAGTTCTGAAGGGATTGTAAAATCATAGAATTGTAGAGTTGGAAGGGACCCCAAGGATCATCTAGTCCAACTGATTCTCTTCCTCAGCTTCCCACCCCTCCCTCCGTCCCTACAGAATTTCGTACTCACACCCACAGGGGATCCTATCTTCTGCTTCACTGGGGAGAGCCACTGTAGCCTCTCCAGATTCTCCAACTCTCCCTCGCTCTGTAAATGAGCCTTCTTTGGCTTCATGGGGAAAGGGGAAGGACATTCACTTTTTCATCTTTCTCTCTGGCTAAAGACCAGACATGCTGGGAGCCTTAATGATGCTCCTCTTCAGGCTTCAGCCTGGGCAGAAACCCTGGCTAGAAACCTCCCCCGCCCAAAGCCCTGCTTTAAAGTTCACTTTTGAACTCAAGTTTCTCTGTTGTGTGAGATCGGTTGCGTTTGGGTCTTCTGAATGCATCTGCACACGAGAGATTTTTTTTTGTTCCAATATGTTTTTGAGAGAGAGAGAAAAAATCCAATTAGTGCACCAGGTCAACATTCTGATATCACAACAGGAGGTACTGGAAGCTTTGTGGCTGCTAGAACATCCTGGGAAGACGAGCCATTAACAAACTTAGTCACCCGGGTAAGACGGGCTTCCACCCCTTCCTGCTTCCACCTCTTCCTGCTATGGAGCTGCTCAGCGTTAACTTTCCGTAAATCCATGGGACTCTTGTTATTGCTCTAGATGCTGACAATACAGAGGTGTGCCTGACAGACTGCAGGAGGGAACGTGAAGAGGTGGAGGCATTCTGCAGCAGCGAATTCGGTAAGTTCACCCAGCTCCAACTAAATTGGTCATACTTCGGTTACATACAAGTCTTACTTCAGGCTTGGGGCAATTTCAGCAACTTTCCACCTAAGAGAGTTGTCCCTCTTTCCAGAGTCAGGGCTAGCACAAGCCTCCAACTTACTTGGCCATGGCAAATGTTAACATTCTAGTTTTATCAATGCCATTGATAGCATTATTGTCAATCCCCAAAGGGCAGAGTAGAAATATAGAAACACATGGAAATACATTTCAGAGTACTCAGTAGTGGTTTTTATCTCTCTGAATGCTCTTACAAAGTGCTCCTTGACATGCTTTTACTTTTGACCACCTAAGACACCACGGGGACCCTGTGGAATGCTCCTAGGGGGCCTGGGGCCCCATCTCTTTGCCTCCCCCCCAACTATTTTTTTGTCATTTTTGCATGGAAATATCACCCCACATATTGCAACGTTAGTGCTGCTTGGATCTTTATCCGGCGTGGGTACTGTAAAATGGCTTCATTTCTTCAGCAGATGGGAAGGTCACATGACATCCAGACAGAAATCTGTTGTATTTGTGGTTTGCAGAGACTGCAATATATCAGGCTGTATTTTTGAATATCCACATATTCAAAATACTTTTTTCCCAGGTCAGCCTCATATTTTACTATGAATAATAATGTATTCAGTTGTTGAATTAAACTCACCAATTGTAAATTTTTACTATTTTTATTAGTTCTAACTTTGACATTTTAATTAGTTTTTGTGATGTTTTTTATTGTGGCGAGCACTGTGCAGCGAACTTCTATTGAAAAATAGTTTACAGTGTGTTATAAGCAGCTTCAAACAATTGAAAAATTAGTACCAACTAGCTATCAATTACGTGCTCCTCTCTTTTTTTAAAAGTGGTGAATGGGATTGTTCATGATGTCATCATGGTTCATAAAGGAACGAGTTTGGTGACACTGTTGGTGAGCAGCAATGGACTGTACAAGATAAATCGCTTGTACTTCACCCCTGATGGCTTCTTCTTACGAGTTCATATGATGGTTGTGGATACCTTGAACTGCAGTAAACCCTGTCCGGACTTTAAACTTGGTAATGTATCACAACCTTTTCTCTTCCAACTCAGCCCAAGTTAGCAGGGTCAGGCAAGGAGAGAGAAAAGAATAACACAATGTGCTAAATTTTGCTAAAGAAACTTCCCTAGTTCTTTTACAACAGTGTTTTCCGAACTTGGCTCTCCAGCTGTTTTCAGACTACAGTTCCCATCATCACTGACCACGGTGCTGTTCGCTAGGGATATTGGGAGTTGTAGTCCCAAAACAGCTGGAGACCCAAGTTTGGGAAACCCTGCCAGAAAGACGGGAAACTGCCTTATACTAACTCTTAAGGGTTTCTGACATATTTCTCTCCTTGATCTACCTGGAGATAGATACCTGCAACCTTCTGCATGCAATGCAGATGTTCTTGCACCGAGTTACTTAACATTCCCGCCACAACATTCAAAAGCCACTCAAGTTGTGTATACAGTATTTTAGATTTTAATTACACCAATTGGTTGTTGTTGTTGTTGTTGTTGTTTTTAAGTGAGGTTTCTATTTCCCCAAAGCTTATTGAGTTAATCAAACCGAGCTTGTTGCATAAGGGATTAGGTAATGAATGACAAATGGCCCTTGAGGTTATGGTCCCCTGGCCTCAGCTAATGCCATTTTGGCAAGTTAAACATGAGTGCTGTTAATTATGGGGTCCCTCGGCTCGGGTTTTAAACAGGAAGAAGGAATACTGCTGAAGACTTGGTTGGCGATGCCAACTTCTCAGGTATTAATTAGCCGTATAATCAAGTTAACTGTAAAATGTGGAACCTCAAAATGTGCCCTGCACCATGTTCACTGCCGCACATCCAGAAGGCACCCATGCTGCTTGCTATTTTGCAGGAAGCAGATACATAACGATGGGTCAGATCTACCACAGGAGAAGACAGCTGCCGGCAGTTCTGCAAGAGCATGTCAGAGGGCACCTGAGGCCAGGAGATGGGCTTCTTTGGAGGGGCAGCAGCTACATGAAAAGGTTCAACAGAAGGCGGCATCAGAAAGTTCAACAGGCAGCTCACACCAAATGTGGGTGAAGATGTACAGCTCCTCTGGGACTGAAGCAGGTTTGCAGCTGTTACTAGAAGAAGCCACGGCTTTTCCCGCTTCTCTGGAAAAAGGCTCCAGGTCCTCCCTAAATGGCGGAAGGATTTTGTTTCTTTTGCTGTGGCACCCTAACGACTAACCAGGTTATTGAGACATGAGCTTTCATTGGCTTCAGTAATCTACCAACCAACACAGAATCCACAACAAACCTGTTTGCATTTCGAGATTGAGCTGCGGTTCTGGAATTCGCTACTCTTCATGGTCAACACATGCTTTGAGTTTCTTACTCTCTTTCCTGTTTATAATATACTTTCCCAGCGGTATTTCTACCTGTCTCTAACCATAGTCCTTCAGTGGATTACGTATTTCATCAAAACTGATTATTTTCATCTCCTGGGCAAGCTTCTACAGGTGCAAATCAACATGAGAAGAACAGTTCCAAGCTGAAGATTTATGTGAAAATGATGAAACGTGATAGTATAGGCCCACTTGCTTCTTACGAGGCATCTTCCAGTTGTTGTCCTGAATAATTTCATTCTCAATTCTTAAAACTAAATCAAGTTTAGGCATCTAACTATTCCAATTGGCTTGCCTGCTATGTACTTTGCCTGATAAAAACTACGATTTGTTATTATCCAAACTCTGCAATAAACAGCATAGGAAATGCAAGCAGTCTACAAAAACAGCTCGAACGGAAAATCAAATGATGGCCACAGTTGCCAGCAATATCCATGCTTCCATGAGAAACTGACAGTTTTTGGCATTAATATTGGGGAGTTCACATTTTAAAATATGATACATTCTTTGGAACAATGAGAAATGCATGTGATTAAAAATAAACAAATGTATATAATTTTAGCTACCGCAAGTAAACCTGCTTATGGAATTGGGCTTTCCCAATTCCACATCCACACTATAGTACTTTGGAGAGTGGTGTTTTAGCACAAGCCATTCCATTATTTGCCTTCCTTTTTGTTTGTTAACAGAAGTAATTTATGGTGGGAGTTTCTGCTGACCCGAGAGTACACAAAGCTTATGCAGTCATATTCATCCTCAACTTCAAATTTAATAGCCACGAACTAAGCAGAACATTGGGTGAATGTTGTAGCTCTCAGGCCAGAAGGTAAGCGTCTTCTGTTAATAGATATTTTTCCTCTGGCAATTGTATAAAGAAATTAGGTACATATAAATCATAAGCAAAAATGCAAAGAGTTACCTGTTTTGGGGCAGTTTCACGATTGATCTCACAAAGGCAACTGCTTTATGTAGAAAACAATGCATTCAAACATTTTGAGGAAACATTGAGAGTTGATAACTGAATGTTTGGAGAAAACTAGGCCTGTGTTCTCTACAACAGCAATGTTTCCAAGATGTAGTTACTATTAAGAGAAAGCAATATTGTTATCAGAATGGTCCAATTTAGTAACAGGCCATATGTATGCAATGGGAAAAAATGCAGCTCTTCAGCTCAAGTTTCAGGAAAAGAAAAGACTTTGCTTGATGAGAGATGGAAAGGGAATGGAAGGCTTCATAAGCACTCTCCCCCATTGTAGGGTTTTGTTTTTAAAAAAGCTCTGACTGGAATTACCTAGGAGAGCTGCAACCTTATACCAGCAAAACAACTCAGAAATGTCTCCTCGTTAGATCTGTCATGATTTCATAACAGGTTAATGCATTTTATTAATGGAAGGAAAGGAGTTGGTTCAGATTGTGTGGGGAAATGGCACACTTACAATCAAGATGTCAGAGTTGAATTTTTTCCAAGATATCTTGAATGAAGGCATTTTATTTTGTCAAAAGGAGACTTCCTGGCAGCAGCCCAGACCAGTGGGAGGACAGGGGGCAGCCTGCATACAACTATTCCCTACATTTATTCCATTAGACTATTTTCTATAATTAACTCAAATCTAAATGCCTACGATGCCAGATTCTTCCATTACCAGCAAAAAGGATGAGCTGTTATAGGACCAGCATAGTTTTAAAACTTGCTTCCTAGAAAAGACGAATACCTATTTTGATATATCAGTATGAGGTAGCTATTAATGTACCTGTATTAAACTAATGATAAAAATGATGTTCTTAGACTCTCTTAATTGCATTGCAGAGCTTGCTGCTTTGCAGAGCTTAGTTCTACTTCCATGGCATTTTATTCTTGTATGCGAGAGATGTCTTTCCTAAAGCCTCATGACTTCATTACTGAACTGAGATTTGAACTGGGGATTTCCTGTGATGCAAGCGATTGGTACAATCCTATACACTAGAACACCTTAGTAAATCCTCTGAGTAAACCTGTTTAAGATGTATCTTTTCCTAACATTCAAACACTCCGATAAGGATTAGTGCTACATATACGGAAGTTGGTGAAAGCAGACTTGGAGGTGAAGAGAGTAACATTAAAATGCATCAATAACTGGTGAACTCAACCCCTTGCTTTATCTGAAATGTATGGCTTTTGTGTGCATTTTTCTTTGGAAACGCAACTCAACAGATTCCTTGTTTACAATACTCTGCTATGTAAACTTGTAAAAGCATCTGAAACTCCAAACATACTTCTTCCCAGCAGTTTTGAAAATGCTGTTTTGCATAATGTGGTAAGAACAGGTAAACTCCCCTCATTTCTGCCTCTCGATCCCTGTTAAGAGTCAGAAAAAGGAAGGAGTGACATCTCTGTCCATATCTGCCTCTGTAAATTTCTTTGGAGAGTAGTATCCCCCTTTTAACAGTATTAGTTACCTTCCTACGTAGTCAGATTAATATGTCATGTCATCAAAAACTATGGTGAAATATAGTTGCTTTGCTTCCTTGCATTTAGCATATTGTCATGAGATAAATGCTTGAAAACACTGGCTGCATTTCAGCTTAGGTTTGTTCCCTTTCTGTGAGAAAGACAACTCTGGTTGTACTTACACTTACCTTTTTCCTCCCAGCGGTATCTAGACTGGATTCTTGTCCCCACAGTAACTAGTTCACTTTGGGTGTGTTTACACAGTATGTTCTTCCAAGACGTAACCACTTCTACCTGCTGGGGGACTGTGCACTGAGAAAAGGAGCTAGCATACTATCCAAAGTTCACGACACAGTAGTTATATTATGAGTAAAACCCCACCAAATGTCATTAATAAAACTCTGGAAAATGTTCCTGCAGATTTCCATGCCAATCGCTAAGAAGAGAATTACTTCAAAGTAAAATAAAATTTAGAAGTGCTGTTGATGTGAAATCAAAAGTAAGTAGTGCTCCACTAAATGTAACAGAACAATGGCTGCCTTTGGATGTAATGCTAAGCTGTGATTTAGCACTTAAAGGACAAGCCTAGCCACCTCCTGGGCTCTCCTGCCATGCAGCTGATGTTTTAAATTAACCAAGGCTTCATGTGTTGTCCAAACCAAGGATCATGGTCTAACACTACTTATGCTTACCTTCAAAACTAAGAACTGCAAACCGTGGGTTACGACGTGGGCCTGTCTAACCATATATAAGGGTCTGGTGACTTCTGTTTCAGTGTATCTGAAGATGTGTGCATGCACACAAAAGCTCATACCAATGGCAAACTTAGTTGGTCTCTAAGGTGCTACTGGAAGGAATTTTTTATTTTGTTTAACCATAGTTTGTGTTAAATCATGACTCTTGGTTAACTGTGATCCAGAGTTAACTATAAGCAAAAGCAAAAGCTTCCAAACTTCTGCTCTCAGGTGTGTGGAAGCGTATGTGCTAGCCCAGGAGGCTAGGCTTATTCTCAAAGCTCCAAAACATGTTATGTCTGAATGCAGTCAACCTTTGAGATTGGTAAAATAAAATGGTTGACTATGCAACTTAAAACATGTATTTTTGTTTTAAAAATGTTTAAGAGAACAGTTGCATATGGTCATTGCTTACAGTGATCATTCATTAAAATCCACTAAATGTTGTGTTTTGCCACAGTGGTAGAAATGTTCTGCAGCTGTTCAAAGCCAAACCATTCCAACTCGAGACTCCATAAATAGGCCCTAACCCGTCACAAAACAAAGCACCTAATGAGAAGCTTTTGAACTCCATTTAGACATGGAACACCAAATCCTTCAATTTGACTGAGGAGCTGCGATTAAAAAGGGACCTCAGCTGGCTCATTTTACATAATACCCATGTTAAGAGATATGTCTCAGTAAGTGAACATACATTCTGGAATTTTAATAATGCACTGAGATGTTCAGAAACAAATCAAATATTCTGCACATTGTTTCATTAAAAAAAACTGAGTAAAGTATAATTTTCTTTATTCCTTTTACAGAAGTGGTATTTAAAATGTACACACATTACACTGGCTCATAAATAAAACTTTTTCAAAAAAAACCCCCCAAAACTAAAAATTACCATAGTAAGTTACAGCTAAGAATTGTCTTCATATATTACAAAGCAGTAGGAAAAATGATGAGGCTTGGTAAAAAGTGTATGAAAGTAGCATTTTCCTCATTTCATAATTATTTATATGAAAAATTCCCCCAAGAATTACCGCACAGTATGGCAATGCCAAGTTCCACCAAATCTGATGTCCAACAACATTCCTTTATTTGTCTAAGATGAAATGCCCTATTATGTACAAAAAAAGTTATTCTTCAGTTTGTCACAATTTGTTAAAAACAGTGCTCTATTGCCTACGGGTAAGAAAGTTCATTTCTCAACATGTTTTTTTTTTCAGTGTCAGCCATATGTACGAATAATACAGAAATATTGTGAAGAGACAATATCTGTAGGATCAAGGATGAAAATTCTCCTGTTTTTATAAACATAATGCATACAATATGTAGCATATTTTTTGTAAAAAGTCCTAAGACAACATAGCCTAAAACACAAATACTCTTTTTTCCTATCTTCTAAGAAGCATAAATGGATGCTCTTTTCACAATGAACAATTAACTTTCTTTTGATTTCACATTGGTTAAAATGACAGCATCTATATACAAAAGCAAAGGCTTTCGTAGAGAAAATTAACCCCAAAGTATTTGTACACCTGAGCCTGTACTTAGTAAGAAAATTGTGGTTGATCGCAATGTCTAAGAAAGGAACAGAAAAGGTTCTTGCATAGCAGGGTGAAGTTAAACCCAAGGAAAGCTTATCCATAATCAGATAAATTCCAGATCACAGAAGGGCAAAATTGTGAATTAGTGCAAAATCTAGTTAACACAGGTGTAGAGCTACCAAAACCAACTGCTGCTGGTTTATAATATACATATTTAGACTGTCATCAACAGCAGGCGTGATTGGTTGGGAAAGCAATTTTTAAAAAAATCTGCAAAGCCTCTCTGTCTGTTGGCTTTTATCTTTTTACACACCTTTCCTAGTAAAGAAGCCACAAAAATGAAACACAGTTTTGAGACTGTTATTTATCCCGACATGATCATTTGCTCCATGTTATCTCACTTAGCAATGGACAATGACAACTCGTACACAACTCCTTCATCATCAAGGCAAAAGTTGTGGCACCACAGTAGAATTTTATTACATTTGATTAAACATAAGGAAAACCATGCTCAGGGGTTCGTCCACCTTCCTACTTTTCCCTTCCACACTATCTCAGGATTGTTTACAGTTCAGAACAAACCTCTGAAACCTCATGAACAGGTTAGCGAACATTCAAAAGACACCTACATCTGTGGAGAGAACAATGATCTCCATTTATTTTGTTTCATATACATCCATATTTTGAATTTTTAATACAAAAAGGAGAAGGGGAAAAAATTAGAATCTGACAAATGTTTACAAACAAGATACCTTCGAATAGATTTTACTCGTATCAGTCCGGTGCAGAGTAAATGACAAATTGTACTGTTATATTCAAGGCAACAAAGTCTGTAGTACATGACCACTTAGCCCAACTTTTATGCAAGCTTAATTGTTTTCTTCTACCATGAACGATAAACTCATTGTTGATTCCCAGTTTGTTTGTGCACATGTGTACATAGCAGCTCCTTTCATAGAAAGAAAAGACATTTAGAGGTCATCTTGTACTTTTACCTACAGGAACCATGGTAAGATACAGAATGGGTTACATATAACCAGAGCTGGGGCTTATAAGAAAGAAAGAAAAAGCTGACAAATGAGGGCAGCAATAAAAAAGCGTCCTTTTGCAACAATAAATAAATACAGTCAAAACTTCTCTGTGTGGACTTTAAACCAGCTTCTTCACTGAAGAACAGATGTGGCATTTCTATGGGGTTAGGACTTGACCCCATTTTACTGTATCTTGTTTTCTCTCGCTTGTTTTCCTCTCTTGTCCTTTAATAAAACGTTTTCCTGTTTCTGTCACAATTTGATCTTGACAAGAAAACGATGCTGCTGAATTTCATTCTTTTGTCCTTTGGACAAAATCAAGCCAAGAATATAATCTGATGCGACTGATAAAAATGCAGTTTACATCAAGACTTCTCAGGACGCCCTGACTTAAAAACCTCTGGCTTTTCCAATTAAAAAATAAAAATAAAAATAAAATTCAGACAACCAGATTCTTGCTCTTTGTGTTAGGGTAACACGTGGAACTTTAAGAAGTTGTAGACTGCAGTTTGTTGTTATGAGACCTGCAGAATGCAGAAAAGGGGAACAATTAAGCACCCTTCATTTAAAGAGATCTCAGTTGTTTCAAGTGGATGCCAAGGGCCTGCCACTCAGCTGGAAATGCAGCCATGCTGCTGTTCCCGTTCCATCTTTCGTAGGCAAACACCATATACAGAAAGAAACTTCCTCTATATAACCACTTTCAGTTGTGTATAAAAGCACATGATGTTCAATGGAAATATAAAAATAATAATCCAGAAATGTCACATGATACTCAGAGTGAGGTACATATTAATTATATGTAGCCAATTTACATTGCTTTGGGAGGTGTTTAGAGAAAAGTATATTTATTGGCAGAACATGAATTTAAAATATCACATTTTTGTTAGAATTCATCAAAACCTCTTTTGGGAGTTTTTATTAAAACTGATATTACATAGCTTCCATTGCTATTACTGGACTTCATTTTGACACAGTATTCAAAGAACGGATTGTTTTATTTTCCGACATAGCTGCTAGCCAACGGCAGCTTCCACATTAAAGCGCAGTTTAAAAGCGAACAGCAAGTATGGATTTATTTTTGTTTTTAAAAAGTGATTTAATGACATGGTACAATGAAAATGTAAGCCAAACATCCAGTTCTGATTCCAGTTAGAAAGGTCAGACTAAAGTTATCACAATCTGCAAAAAAAGAACATGGGTGGTGTAAATGAAGCAGCAATGGGAGTCACAGCCAAACAGTAAGTGCTGGTAATAAAATAAAGGATGAGACAAAACTAATGACAATCTGAATGAGTGTCGCCTCAACTGCTGCTTTCTGCTCATGTTACTATTTCCTTATTTTGGCCTTGCTGGAGAACTACCGCAAATGAAATGCAAGAGCACCTTTTGATATAGTAACCATCAGGGAGCAACGCTGCTGCGGCACAAGTAGACCTTCTCAACCTTTATGCCACTGATCTTTAAAGCAACGGGAAGGGCTGGAGCAGACACAGACAGCATCTCTGAGAATCACCCTCATTCCCCATTAAAAGTGACTCTCATTCTCCTGGAACCAGGAACTCTCCATGAATTTCTTCACTAGAAGGAAACCAAGCTTACGATTAAGTCAGCGTTGGGCCCTTAGATCTCCTTGGTTTATAACCAAAGAGTTCATCAGCAGGGACTTCATTCTGCTGCATTTGTAATATAAAATGAAAAATCTTTAGCACCTTCACCAGGAAGCAAGTCCCACTAATTCCTGAGCACACATCCCGAGACTGATAGACCTTTGGGGGCACAATCTGCCTAGGTAGCCAAAAAGGGTTTTTGCTTGACACTCCCAATATTCAAACGAATTTTACACCCTCCTCATTATACCATACACCATTTTTGATTTAAACAAAACTGCTCTGTCATTTCATGAGGATTGCACAACTGGTTTGACAAAACCTTAAGCTAGTCGTGCACTCATTCTACGTTCACTGCTGAAGGTTTACTTTCATGGCAAAATGCACGGGGAGAACCAGACATTTAAAAAGTTGAGCATATAAATTGCTAGCAATAAACATGTATGCCATGCACACTTAATAGAAAAGCGTGCTAAGGGGGGGGGGGAGGCTACTTACCTGCTTGCTTTGAATCCTTTTAGTTTCTGTACAAAGAATGATTCGAGAACCTCTGCACACTGATAAAAAGGGGAGTCACTTGGATTGTAGTAACGACAGTTATCAAAAATTTTGGTCATGTCAGCCACAAACTCGGTCACCTTCTTGTAGTAACGTTTCAGTATTCTTTCCTCCATGGTGGAAAGGTCTTCAAAGTAAACAAAGGGTTTTTTTAATTTTAAAAAACAAGATGTCAGTAACCTATAGAATTCATCTCATACACTGAAAACAAGTAAGAAAAGCAACACTTTATAACAGTTAGTAACAGGAAGGTGGAGTACAGAACAGGGTGGAGAAGGGGAGGGGAATGTATCATCATTAGCTACAAATATGCAGATTTTAAAGAAATCCATGAAGTCACTATGGAGAATTTAATAAGCTTGCTGGCATTCCTAATGGAGATCACTTGGTTTTTATACCCTTAATTTTCAGCTTTGGCTTTCCTTATTTTTTTATCGCTCAAAGCAATTAGTGCACATAAACTTGCTAAATTTGCAGCTCATCTACTCCTGCTGATTGCTCCTTATTTCAATTAATAACCTTGGTTGACTGCTTCAATTAGTTGTCACTGAAATGCACATGCAAAGGCACAAAGAGCAGACTGTGATAAAGGACCCAGTTCTGTAACTGCCATAGTAACAACAGAGAATGAAATGAAAATGGTGAAAAGGAGATGAGGGTAAGCGGACACCTTCTTGTGATAATAATAGAAATAATGATAAATAATAGTCAAGAAATAGAACCATTTCTCAAATTCTACGTGAACAGTATTTCCTCAATATACACTTGCTATCACGAACTATGCAAAGCTTATTATTATTATTATTATTATTATTATTATTATTATTATTATTATTAAAAACTTGCTCTGTCCTTGCACAGGCTTCTGCTAGTGGGACTCGTTAGTTGAATCCTGCATTTTGAGTAGGAAATCAGATTAAAATATGCTTATGTAGGCCCAAATTTATTCCTAATTCAGAATATAGAATTAGCACATGAACTTTAACTTATTTATGGCACAACCTGCCAGACATTAGAGCTAGGCCAAGCACAGATGTAGATTTATCTATGTAACTAAGACTGCTTTACTCTTTAAGTTAACGGTGCTGTTGCACAGAGGTCCTGCTAGTCGTCTTTCCAGAAGCTTCTGGCTGGCCACCGTGAGACCATGTTGCTGGCCTTTGGCCAGACCCAGCATGACTCTTCTTTTGTTCTTAACGTCAGGATCTCTGTTAGAAGACTTTAAGGCGTTGGGGACAGGGTATTTGAAAGACCATGTTCTCTCACATTTGTCACCTCTGCTCCTCTGCCTTCACAGGCACCACTGACTGGGCCACAGAAGAGGGCCTGATACGGTGGTGGCATCAAGGATGAGGACTGCCCTTCCACTCAAAGTTTGGTTGGCTCCGTGTTTTATAGCAATTACTCCAGACATCCTCATTTTGTCAGGATTTTTATTCTAACTGGCTTTTTGTGTTGCACTGTTTTCTAATTATTAGTTATGCTTTATTCCAATGTTGTTACAATTTAATTTTTAATTTGTGTGTGTACACCCACCCACACCCACACCATATGGTGAGCCACCATGTTGACCCTTGTAGTAGAAAAGTGGGATGCAACTCTCTCTTTTAAACCATTTTAAATTGGTTTTTAAACAAATACAATAACCATTAAACACTTATCCAGCAGTACATCGAAGGGTGCATGTTTTATCCATTGTCTCTAGACATGCACTTACACATTCAACACTCAAACATAATTACTTAATGTAACCGCTCCACTGAGACTATTGAATGGCTGGTATAAGGAAGTCTTGATTTTGGTCATTAACATAGTTAAAGAAAGGGGTCCACGTTTCCTGGAAGGTGTCACTCTTTGTTGTGCCTTTAACTGCTCTCCTGTGCCTGGTAACTCAGAAATTGCTATATCCCAGATGTTATTTTTTACAAATCTCTTTAAGGAATCTAAATCAGGGGTCAGCAAACTTTTTCAGCAGGGGGCTGGTCCACTGTCCCTCAGACCTTGTGGGGGACTGGACTATATTTTGAAAATAAAAATAAAAATGAACGAATTCCTATACCCCACAAATAACCCAGAGATGCATTTTAAATAAAAGCACACATTCTACTCATGTAAAAACACGCTGATTCCCGGACCGCCCGCGGGCCAGATTTAGAAGGCGATTGGGCTGGATCCGGCCCCTGGGCCTTAAGTTTGCCTACCCATGATCTGAATAAATACATCATTTTGATCCGTGGTAAGCTACAGAGCCGTATGAAAATTTCTTTGGCTGCCATTTTTTTCGCAGTGACTAGGCAATAAGTCCCACCATATGCAATGGCACATACTTCCAGGTATACATGAACATGATTGTTTCTTTGGATTTACCCTTCTGTGTGATGAGCATATCCTGGTTAACAGATCTGTCAATGAAAGGCAGCGTATGTAATCAAATCACGTGGGAATACACTTACCCATCGGTTCTTTGATAACACCGTAATAATCTGGAGCATCATTGGGATCTACCGGTTCTAGGAATGGCCATGCCATCTTGTGAGCCTGTTAGGAAAAGGAGATATTCAGTTCAAAATTCACTTCATTCATTAAGATGAACCTCATTTCACCCCAGGTCTAGTGGGCTGGATCGACTGTTGGCTGTTCCACAAACAAAAGGGCTCCTTCCATTCACAGATGCTACTCAGAACCAGCAGAGGCTCCAGCTAAAGAAGAAGGGGGAGGAGAGATTATCTTTGCCGATTCCCTTTATCCCTTACCATCTCACACGCTGTCTCTGAGCAGCTTCTTGGGAACACAGGGAGATGCAAGAATCGGCAAGAATTGTCTTCCCCTTCCTACAGTGGAGCATCACTAAGCAGAAACCAGGATCTAACTCTGTGTGTCTGAACTGCATGGTGTTGGGAAGGGATATATGAGGAGATATTTATGGGGCAATTGCTACCTACTAAGTAGCCTGCTCTGGCTTCAGAGGGAGTTTTATGTACTCAAGAGTGCTTTTCAATTCCATGCATTTAATGAAATTACATTGCCAAAAGATGTATTAGAACCGGATTTAAATATGCTGGTGGACTAAATTACCTTACCTGTAATGACCGTAGCACTCTCTTCAGCCCCTCATAATCTTTATCAGTCAAGGGACTGAGTACTGTCATGGCATCTTCAGTTGATTGACACTGCGGACAGACATACTCATCAATGAGGTCTGCCTCACTTTGCAAAATACCAACGCAACGTCCATGATACCAGTTCTGACACCGGTCACAGCCAATGTAAAATCTGCAAGATCCCAAAAAAACCAGTTAACCTTTTCATGAAAATAGTCCACTGGTCAGAAATCTAAACCGGGTAAGAACATTTGCCTCTTGAATTTGAAAGGAAACATGCTATAAATGCTAATCAAGCTACAGTACATGTTTACTGAAATAATTATAACAGCATTCCATTGTGAAGAAAAGTTACCAAAAACCACCAGAATGCCTATATTACGCAAATCCAATTGGAAAAAAACATGTAAACATAATAGGCCGTATAGTAACAATTGCAAAGCTATTTACTCAAAACTACTTTTCAAAAATTAGATACAGCTTCTTATAATGCCATTATAAGAAGCAGTATCTAATTTTTGAAAAGTTGTTTAGAAGAAAAACTACCAGCATCAACAACATTTAATCTCAAGCAATTGAAGTATCTACAGACCATAACAGCTTGCAAAGCTGAAAGAAACAAAAGTGAAGCCAGAAATTGTACATTTTGCATTTGCAAACAGAGGTGTTACCAAAAGTAATAGTTTGCCCAACTATTTTTTAATATAGCTATATTCCTTTAAAAATGGTAATTCAGAGTCCTGCAACACATTAAAGGGGTATTCATAACAATAACAGACTTAATACCACTCAGATACCCTTATCATATTCAGTTTAAACAAAACATAACTTTAATTACAGTAAGTTAGGAACCCCTACTAGCTATTACCGTGTTTCTCATATTATAAGACATGTCTTATATTTATTTTTTCCTCAAAAAAACACACTATGGCTTATTTTCAAGGGATGTCTTATTTTTTTCTTCCTCCTCCTGCCACGGCCAGCATTGCTGCTGCGCCTATCACTATGTCTTATTTTCGGGGTATGGCTTATATTTCTTGAATGCTTAAAAATCCTGCTATGGCTTATTTTATGGGTATGTCTTAAAATATGAGAAACAGGGTATATTTTGTAGGAAATGTGCTGTAACAAATCAGTAAAATTTGCCTGCTTTAGAATATTAACTTGTTTTATTAGAAATATTGCAAACCCCACTTTTCCTGAAATTCAAACACTCATCATTTTGAGCAACATTTCATTTTTAAAAAAAAGTCACATCACAACATATGTGGAACATTATTTCTTTTTTGTTCAAGAAACACATTACCAAATTCAGAGCAGTTTGCTACCTATATATTAAATAAGAGGTTCTTGTCAGAACTCACTGTGACTCATCATAAGGTGTTCTGCAGATACAGTATAATTCCTCACTGCTGCCCTCTTGTGCCCGTTTACACTCATTACAGATGTACACATCCATTTTCTTAGCCTCCTTTTCTGTGATGCCAACACATTCTCCATGATACCAGTTAGTACAAAGATCACAGCCAATATAGAACCTAAAAGTATTTACAATGAAAATGACAATGTAATTGTCATTTCAAATGGCATGGCACTTGCTAACCTGATTCCCTGAAATGTTCTGATTTCATTTTCCTAACTACATCAACCTACCCTTCCACAGCTAACCTCTGAAGCTAATGTGGTGGACATAGTTCTTCAGGGCCTAGTTCAATAAACAGTTGTATTTCTTAGAAAAACAGGTTGGTTGATATGCACTGAATTCTGAAATATGAGAATGTCTCAACTGTGAATGCACAAAGACAAGGCCAAAGAAAAAGATATACATTTTCAAAACTGTGCAGCCAAGAAGCCACTTAAATAGAGGCAAATTTTTAAGATTTGAAAATGTCTATCTCCATTTATAAAAAACAAAGCACAGACACAATTGGATGTTAACAGGTACACTAAAAAAAAGCATGCATACCAGCCATGTGTAAAATACATATTGGTATAACATGACATGAAGGGAAATGGGACAAGTGGATGTAAGTTTTAAAATTTCTAAGAAACAGCCTAAAATCGGTGGAATTTGACTCTTTAAAACTGAAATGCTATTCCTTCAATAATGTAAATTCTCAAGACAACACTGTGTGACAGATCAAGTATGGTATGGGTAAGGCATGAAGTAAAAAAAACACCACACAATTCTACAACTATCTCTCTCACACTGACAATTTTGCAAGTCGATATCATTTGACTGCATCTAAACTCAAATGCGACTACCAAAGGTTATGGAGAAAAAAGAGCCATGTCTGTGGCATACTGTGTCAAACCACAGTCTGACGCTCCAATTCTTTCCCATTCATCCTGGTTTGGGGCAAACCATATATCCAAACGGAAAAGCTACGTTTTGTGCCTATCCTATACAGTACACTGGGATCATAAAACTAGGCTGCAGAGCTGGAGATGTACTGTGTGCCTTGAAACAAGAAGGGAGGGAAAGAAGGAAAATGCAGCCAGTACGGGAAGAAGGAGAATGTTGATTCTTAAGGGCGATTCTAAGCTCGTTCATGTGCCACCAAAGCTGGTTTGGTGTTACATCTTTAATGAGCTTCTATCTCAAAGCTAATTTGAGTATGCCTTCAGGGTGCCCTCTCCTCGTGCACCATGTTAACATTTTTATTAACGTTATGGGCTGAATACCTGCAGACTGATCGGCTCCAACATAAAACATTGCTGCACAGCAATGCTTAGTATATATTCTGTTCCCTATCCCCAGCTTATAAAAAGCCCCCCCCCCAATAGCTTGGAATTTATTTACTACGGGTTCAATGCTCCCTTTGTAGCATTGTTGAGGAACTTCTCCACTACAGATTTTTCAAGCGATATCTCAGTTCACCACCTTTACTCCTGGCTTGCCTTCCACTGCTGCCACAACAGAACATCTACTGAGCCTAAAGAAACAGTTTTGCTACAGGATGGACAGGCATACACATCACAAGGACTGCTAATACCAATGCACTATGGCTTGGATCCAGGTAGCATGAGTGGAACTCTGTTCACACAGTGGGGCTTCTCTACCTCTCCTCCTCTGAGCATCCCCCACTCAATTCTGGATAAGTCCCCTCCCCATCAGGAGCAGCAGAGAGGCAGCAGTAGAAGGAATATCCCATCACGAGAGCAGAATTCTGCTCTCCCTGCTCAGTATGCAAGCCTATGGCTCCTGACAGATTTGCTTCTCTTACGTTCTGTCAACCTCTGAGAAGACTGAGCATATTAAGGCTATGGGCTTGAACTGCAAGAAGCCTCATCCCTACACTTAGCATAATTCTAGCATAAAAACATATACAGAATGTGGTATGAATCACCAGCTCTCTTTCATGCCATCACTGAAACTTTTTTTTAAAAACTAATCCAAAGTAACAAAATGGCTTGACTAAAATTTTAATAACCTGCAATTCGTAAATACCAATGCTGCTGTTCCATTTGTGCAGAAGTATTCTGCTTGAGTGGGACCCAGGTGGCGCTGTGGGTTAAACCACTGAGCCTAGGGCTTGCTGATCAGAAGGTCGGCGGTTCGAATCCCTGTGACGGGGTGAGCTCCCGTTGCTCGGTCCCAGCTCCTGCCAACCTAGCAGTTCGAAAGCATGTCAAAATGCAAGTAGATAAATAGGAACCGCTACAGCGGGAAGGTAAACGGCGTTTCCATGTGCTGCTCTGGTTCGCCAGAAGCGGCTTTGTCATGCTGGCCACATGACCTGGAAGCTATACGCCGGCTCCCTCGGCCAATAATGCGAGATGAGCGCGCAACCCCAGAGTCGGTCACGACTGGACCTAATGGTCAGGGGTCCCTTTACCTTTACCTATTCTGCTTGAGCAAAAGGACGCGCCACTTCTCTCCCCTGGTGTCCCCTGCACACTCCCAAAACCTCTTCCAGAAGGTTGGGAGATGGCTTCTGGAGCAAGTTTTGGGGGCATGAAGGAAGAGAAGAGAAAGGGAAGTCACGCTGCATGAGGAACTCTGTTCACGCAGTGCTGGATCCAACCCTAGCTGATCTACTCACAAATGGAATAAGTTCAGAGTTGGAGTAGAGAATGAAACTCCCTTCTAATTGTTTTCAACTGCAAGGGAGAAACTACCTTATTTGTAGAAATGTATTAAAAATGCTGAACCCATAAATTAAAACCTGAGATCTACTCCTAAGAAAAGCCCCATTAAAATTAATATCAGATACAAAGGATCCGAGTTTGGTGGATCATGCTCAGTCTTAACAAAACAAATGCTTTTTCACGCACATGGCGGAATTAATTTCAAATGTGCCACCTCATCCACATGGTTTCACTATACTGCATTTTACAATACCGTACTTTTCCATCTATAAGATGCCCCCATGTATAAGAACCCCCCCTATTTATGGGGTCTCAATTTTAAGAAAATGAGGGGAGACGGCCCAAAGATGTTGAACTTCTCCCCACACACAGCTGCACATGGGAAACACTAGATCGTTTCCCGTGCTCAGCGGGATCAGGGGAAGTTGTGCTCCCAACTGGCACGCATGTGCACCGCTTCCCCCCCCCCCAATGCCACTATCCATGTATTGGACAAACCCAGTTTTTTGACACTATTTTTGAGTCAAAAAACCTTGTCTAATATACGGAAAAACACTGTAATAAGTTCTAATAAAGAAACATTAGGCTGCATCATGTTGTTGTGCCACTGCCAACAGTTCTAACTAAATTGATTTGTTAAGCTGTTAACTCTTAAATCACAGTAAAAGGCTTATTTGCTCATTCTGCTATAAAGCACCTGCAATCATTTAATTCCTTTTGCTCACTGTTGTCCAGAGAAAGAAAAAACCCCATTCGGCTGAAATTCCAGCCTATGTTAAAATGTAGTATTGCACAAGGGCTTGTTTTTAATTGTGTCCCTCTGCTCATAGAAGGCTCTTTGCTGCAGCAGATCTTTCGATGAACTAAAGTGGTAGAAATGATTTTTAAATTTATTTTTACAAATCCCCCTTTTTTTGCAACCCCTGGTACTACTGCCCATATTGTTCTGAAGGGCTCCTCTGCAGTATGTTGGGGGACAGTGCGGGGAGGCAGCACTCAGGCAGCAGAGGGAAGGAGAAATCAGCAAGACACTTTGTACCCCAAGTTCAAGGAACTGTCTGCTGGACTGAAGAGCCTTTCTTGTAAGCGGAGGGACACAACTGGATAAAACGGAACAAGACTCTACCTTAATATGATGATCATTCATAAAGCTTTCCTCTAAAGATGGGAACAAGAAATGGCACACTGGGGACTCTTGACTCCCACAAATTTAGCACAGCTACAGAAGCTTAGTAAAAAGTATAAAGTTGGCTTGGCAATGAATACCAGAAATTGGAGCAGGACAAGACGCAGAAATGAATGCTTCACTTTGGTACCATAACCAGAGATGAATTGATTTTGATCTATTTAGTAAAAGTGAATTTTGTGAACAGGGCACAGTTTCACTAAAAGGACCTTTTAGGTGGTACTGACTTTTACTGGTTCCCACCCTAATGTTTTCTCCATTACAGTAGTACCTTGGTTCTCGAAGGTAATCCATTCCGGAAGTCCGTTTGACTTCTGAAACGTTCAAAAACCAAGGCGTGGCTTCCGATTGGCTGCAGGAGCTTCCTGCACTCAAGTGGAAGCCATGTTGGATGTTCAGCTTCCAAAAAAACATTCAAAAACCAGAACATTTACTTCCGGGTTTTCGGAGTTTGGGAGCAAAACTGTACGAGTACCAAGGCGTTTGAGAACCAAGGTACGACTGTACTAGTAGAACTCTCCCTTTCATTGTTTAGTATTAATAATTTGATTAATAATTAAGTTGAACATATTTTATATAGAACTGCAGTCTCCATTTTGTTAAGTGCCTCCAGCTTCTAAAATACCAAGTCTAAAAAAGAGTATTAAATAATCTAAGAAGAAATAAACACTTAAAAAAATGTACTGCAGCACAGCAAATGCTTCTCCCCCTAAGCAGAAATACAATCCAGAAATCTCTTTGGGGGATGTCCAGAGCCTGTTGAAGAGAAGAAGACTGGCCTATAATCCTTTGCTTCCAAAGCAGAGGCATAAAGACAAAGGAAAGAATAAAAGCAAAATAAAGGATGTGCAATGTGAGACATCATACAATGGAAACATGCAAATAGATAAAATATGAATCACAAAAACTAATAGACTGGTATTTAGAAATACAATCCTGAGTGCTTACATCTTCAGTACCTTCCCAGTGACCGTATAGACAACTGATATATATATATATATATCTTTCAACCCCATTTCTGGTAATCTCCCACAACTACTAACTAAATGCTAAAACTAAACTAAGTATAACACAAACACCTTTAAGGTCCACTACTCACTTAGATTCATCGTAAGGCGTCTTGCAGATGCAGTAAAGCTTGGTGTCCTTCTTGGATTCCTTTGAGGTAGTAGATATCATTTTCTTTTTCTTCGATTTAGAAGACGAGGACTCTTTCTCTTCCTCTCGTTTTCTCTTATGGGATGAAACAGGTGTCGTGATTGTAGTTGTAGTTGTCGATGCAACATTGGTACTGTGTGGTGGTGGTGGTGGAGGAGGTGGAGGAGGAGGTGGTGGTGGTGGAGGAGGAGGAGGTGGTGGTGGTGGTGGTGGAGGAGGTGGTGGCACTGCTGCAGCAGCAGCGGCAGCAGCGGCAGCCGCCTGTGCCTTTTCTTTCTCCCTCTTAATTTTTGCCAGGTCTTTCTTTAGCTCTTCCTAAGTGAAATTAAAAGCAAAGAAACAGCAAACATGGACAGTTAATGACAAGGTCAATCTAGATATATGCCATTAAACACATGGAGCTAGTCACTCTTGCTGTGTATGCAAGTTTTTTGTATGGGCGGTGAAGATTTCGCGCGGGGGTTCCGGTCCTGGCCCCCGTGAGTGTCGGAGCACATATAAGTGTACTCCGCCCCCTTCTAGGTCCAAAAAGACCTGCACATCAATTTAATGCACCTAAAATAGTTGCCACCTGTATTATGATGCTGTGAGCTGCCCTACACAGAATTTATTGGACCACAGCATTTGTGGACTTGTGCATTTCCACAATGTTGTTTAATGGGTGTTTATACTTTGTAAATGGCTTAGAAGTCTGTTCTGGCATTAAGAGGTAAATTAATTAATGATTGGGGGTGTGTGAGTCAAAGCTCTGTCAAGAAATCAGAAATCAGTTTGCTACCAATGAAGACAACAAGGCACACAGGAAATGTAAATTATAAGAAATAAGCAGAATCTAGTTTTATGAGATGCAAACCAACAGGAAAACATTTAAATGGAATTAGCTTAATGTAGTATCTATGCCTAATTTATCAATACACTAACATTACCTTAAAAATAAATAGCTCTGCATAGGCATATTCATATGCATAACTTTATATCAACTTACGCTTTGTTTTGGAGGCCTAAGGAAGCAAATCTCACCAAAACCCAAATGAAAGATTTAAGACTATGATGAGCTATACCTAGATATGTGAATGATTAGCCCCTTGCTCACTGCTATCGCCAATCTTCAGTAAACATACAAATTTATTTTTGCTATAACTACTTTACCTTTACCTAAATGTCTTTTGTGTTTTGTGGTAAGACAGCATGGAATTCCCACAGTGCTAAATCTGTCTGGAATGGACCAATTAAGATTTCAGCTAAAGGGTTGTGGATCATCAGTCAAGAGTAAAGGCCAAGGGAATATAATGGGAGAGAAAGTGCTAAAATGTGGCGAACTGCACTGAGACAGAATGCACTTAAGTTAAAATGCATATATTGAGTGGGAATATCCATGAGTACAAAAAGTCTAGCTCTGAACTTTCTCTTACATAGTCAAATAAATAAGCTCAACAATTCATTAAGGAGAAAAATTCATTTTACCTGCACTTCAATTTGTAAGTCTTTGTCCAGAAGTGCCCTTTTCTTTAGTATTTCAGCTTTAAGTTGTTCCTTATGTTTGAAGAGCAGAGCTGAGAGTTTAGTTGCATTCTGTTTACTGCGCTTTTGTTCCACACTCTCTTCTCGCTTTCGTTTCTTAGCAGCCTGTTTCTCTTCTTTATCTATCTTATCCAGAATATACTTCATTACCTGGTTGCACACTATCATTCTGGAGAAGAAATAGCAAAAATACTATTATGAAGAGACAAAGATTGCATTTGGTAATCAAATACAAATAAGAACAGCTTTAAGATCATGGCTAAAGCTGAAGAGCATTTTTAGGGAGAAGAAAAAAAATCAATCAGAAACCAAATCTTTTTATGGTACCACAGCCTCTAGATTAGATGTTAGTACACATTATGTGAAGCTACAAGGTGTACAAACAGGCACCCCAACCCTCTACATAATATTCTGTATTCACAGCATCTCTTCCTTTTCCACCATTCAAATTTTGTAGATAGTAAAAATACCAGCAGACATGGGACAATGTCAGGTCATATTGTAAACATGCAGAAAAAACATGGAGCGGTTTAAGTAAAGGGATGCTTACAAAAACATACTGTTATCCAGTTTTGTAGCATTGTGCATTTTGTGGTTTCTGTGTAGGATCTGAGGTTGGAAGAAGTTATTTTAAAGAGATCACCTATTTTTTATACCAAAGAAGCCTAATATTGAGTAGTATGGTCGCAGCAGGCGATAGAGACCCCCAGCTTCTTCTCTGCCTCTTGTCCCCCCCCCTGCTCCTCGCCAGCCTCCGATTCTGAACTGCTCTTCACCACAGACTCTTCCTGCTCACTAAACCCTGTTACCTCTTCACCTTCCAACACCTTCTCCCCCCAGTCTGTTCCCTTTTCTCCCTCTGGCCACTCATTGTAATCCCACCACCAATCCTCCGGATCTTCTCCCTTGGGGGTTCCCCGGCTGTAGACTCCCACCAATTCTCTGCACCCAGCCAGTTCATGACACAATGGCTCAAACAAACATGAGCAATCATTTCTATGAGTAAGCTGGTAGTAAACGTTTGCATTAGCACATATTTTTCTACACCAGAAAATACTGAAAGGCACCATCGCCTTGCTTAATGTCTGTCCATCTGCCTTACCGCTGATTCTCTTCCCGTTCAGCAGGGGTCAACGTCTTTTTCTGTTTTAGGTGCTCAATCACAGCGTTGTGCTTCATTACCACCTTCAAGAAAAGGGGGTGGGGGAAATCAAAACCTTTGATGGCAAGAAGCGACAAAATGAAAATCACTTTTCAAGCTGCAGATAATTTAAAACCCAAGTGTCACAGAGATGGCGTCACCCACGACCAGTAAAGAAAAAGCGGCCTTCATTTGCTCAGCAGTTGCCTGTGCAATTCTGGTGAAGGGAAATAGGAGCCCTTGACTCCTTCTAAAGCTGAGGAAGCAGATTGGAGGGGGGGGGAATATTAGCTGCAGAGGAAGATTTGATGGAGAAGTACGTGAGCTAAGAGGTGAAGCATTCTCGGAGTTTCAGTTCAAGATGTATGGCACTATAGCAGGGATAGCCAACATGTTGCCCTCCAGATGTTGTTGGACTCCAGCTTCCATCAGCACCAGGCAGCATGGCCAATGGTGAGGGATGATGGGAGTTGAAGTTTAACAAGTCGGGGTGGGGGGACGTTACCTACTCTAATGCTATACTACGGCAACAGAAATGACCGTGTATGAATTTTCTTCCCCAAATTCATCACTAGTAGTTTACAACACTAGGCTGCTATCCTGCCAAGTCTTCTCTTCTACAGAAAAAATGTAGTGCGGAAATATTGTGGAAGACTGAGCAATCAGATCCAAGTCTCTTCTCCCCTGAACTGAAGACACTCTGGCAGCAAACTATGATGTAGTAAATCATGACCCAGATGCCACCAAGTACTTAAAAAAACAACAACAACCACCAATATTAGATACAGAACACCTGTTACATTTACAAAAAGGGATATGCAATGTAGTTTAATAAGGAAAGACCCCTAAAATTTAAGATTAAGATTTGCACAGGCCAAAGGATTCACATACATATAGCTTGATGGCCAAGAACAGGAGTGATAATGCCTTTGGATAAGTGTACCTGTTTCTGGATAATGTCACTCTGATTAGAAGCCTGGAGGGAGTGCTCACGTTTAATTTCAATATGCTGCTGTTTTTTCTTCTGCTGCTGTTCTCTGAGCTGCTGAACCCTTTGCAGTTGCTCTTGAACGCTGGCCGCTTGAACAGTTACCACATTCTGGATCTGATGAGCTTGCACCGGGCCAGCTTGCTGAATCTGAATAGGCAACTGAAGCTTAATTTGCTGAGGCAGACCACCTTGCTGGGCCTGTATCTGAGCCACAACATGGGACGGGAGCTGAGAGAACACCTGGACTTGCTGCTGAAGCTGCGGAACTGTGATCACCTTCGTCTGCGGCGGCTGGATTTGCAGCTGAGGACGTGGAGATTGCACGGTAACTTGATTTACATTTGGCGCGGGTGGCAGAGTTTGAACCGATGTTGGAACCTGGGGCTGCGAAGTCTGAATTTGGATCGAGGGATGCGGCTGCATCGGGACGTGCTGTGGCGCTGGAGTCTGGACCTGAGCTGGCTGAATCATTTGAACTTTGGGCGGGGTCTGCGGGGGTACCCCTGTCTGGGCCTGGCTTTGAACTTGAGCTAAAGACTGCCCTTGCGGAAGGCTCTGGGGTGGAGTCTGAGCAACGGCTGGAGTTACAGTTGGTTGCGATACTGGAGGCTGTGCTTCGGAGATAACTGGGCATGGAAGTGGAGCTGGAGGCTGAGCTTCGGCGGCTGCCTGGGCTTCAGCCTGAGGTGGAGATTGAGTAGGCTGCGTCTGAGCTGGAGGCTGAGGCTGGATACTCTGGGGTTGCCCCTGAGACTGGCCTTGGAGCTGACTCTGAGGCGGCTGGGGTGCAGGAGGAGGAGGAGGAACCTCTGGCACTGGCTGTGTTTGGGTCTGTGCTTGAGAAGTTTGCTTCTGTTCTCCTGCAGCTGGGAAGACAAAAAGCATGACTTACCTTTAGAGCCATGCTAAGAACAATCTGAGGAGCAGCTTTCCTTCTCTAAGAAGCCACCACAAGGCTCCAGCATTTCTAAGCCCCAAAAGCATTCCTTAAGAAAAACTACTTTTATTTCATAGCTGAAATGCATGTGTTTCCATTTAGTTTTTTAAAAAACTCTACCTGGTGTTGAGGTGGAAACTGTAGTCGTAGTAGTACTAGCTGCGGTAGCTGCTGCTGCTGCTGCTGGTGGTGGTAGTGGGGTGAAAAGAAACCGCTGGATTGTACCATTTGGCATAGCTGCTTGCATTAGCTGTTGTCCTGGTCCTGGTATTACCGTGACACCCTGCGGGATCAACTGCAACTGCCCAGTGGTTTGACCTTGTCCCTGAATCACCACAGTCAAACCTTGACTGCCACCCTAAAAGTGGGGAAAATGTAGAAGTCAATGTCCACAAAAGATCCCAATGGAGTATATCAAGGGCTTGCACTGTGTAATGAACTTTCCAACTGGAAGTTGGTGACACTCAATGTTGGTGCGTCCCCTTCTCCTCCCTGCAATCACCCACCCACAATTTGCTCCCAGAGGCCCCCCAACCTTCCACAGAAAATATTGATTGAATACACGCGAGCTGCATGGAGGAGAGAGACTCCCTTCCACCGCTAGTGAATAAGATTTCACCCACGAGCTCTGGCATTTGGTTATGTAAAAGAGCAGTCTTTTCTGAAAAATCATTTACCACACCTATAGGTTTTTCAACAATATTGCAACAGAAACTAAACATGTCATTTGAGATCAACCCATTTACCTCCAGTGGTAGAGGAACCTTAGCTTATCATGAATCTTTTCCAAACTTCTTACAAAAATATAGTAGATGCAGTTATTAACTTAGAAGATGCCTGCTTTAAATTGACATTGCATGTGCAAGGAAAGGCAAATCATTGTCACACAACAAATATCATGAAAGCTTACCTGTCCTTGTGTGAGCTGCGTGAGTTGCGCCATTGTAAGTTTCACCTGACCCTGTTGAGGACGAGGTGGGTGTGGTGGTGCAGCTTGCGGCTGCATGTGCTGCAAAGGGGCTCCTGGAGTTGTCACTACCTTTGGATTTGCAGAAACGGTGGTGGCACTAGACACTGCTGTGGAAACAGGCTGACCTCTGATTATCTGGGTCACTACTTGCTGGGTCTGGCCTGCATGGACATATCATTTGTATTATTAAGAAGCTGTTCCCAACACAAGAAACCTCTGTGAAAAAGAATGCCAAGGTCGCTTCTCCCTCCCAACTACCAAGTTCCATTGACCAGTAAAATCACTGGGTCCATTGACCAGTCGTGTGCCTCTATGTTTCTTCAAAGCCATGAGAAAAATGCAGCCTAGTATTATCTCTCATTCTGCAGCTTAGTTATAATATACGCCAACCTGGCTAAGCATTGGTCCTCTGGATGTTGGGTTTCAACTTCCAACAGCATAGCTGATGGCCAGGGATAATGCGAGTTGTAGCCCAACCGTATCTGAAGGGCCAAAGCTTAGCCACTCTTGATAGTAGCCAGAATGTACAGGAACCTGTAACTATTTATGGAAGTCCAAGATGGGTTTGGACTCCTGTTTCTGGAAAAAAAAGCCTTCAGTGCAGTCTGCAGTGGATCTCAGCTTTTCAAAGCACAAAAAAGAAGGCAAATATTCCTATCGTCTAGCAGAAGCACCCTGTCTGAACCTAAGAACAATTTGAGTACCAGCCAGAGTATTTATTGGATTTATGATTCAGAAACAAAAATAAGTAGCAAAATGCACAGTCCTTTCTTTTTAGTATTATTCAGCTGACTGGCCCTAAATTTATAAGTTTTATCAGTAATTTAAAGCAAAATCCCTAACACAGACATGCTTGAATTAGTGTTGATGATACTTTTTTTCTTTTTTAAATGAAAAAAAGAATCATGGATTTCACATACTGGAGGTGTAAAAATAAAAATGAACCTACTAGTTGGAAGAATACCTTGCTGTACCACGACAGGTGTCCGAATGATGGTCTTTCCTAATGCCGATTGCTGAAGTGGTGTCCTTATGACTGTCATCCCAGGCCGGAGAGGTGTCCCAGCCATTACCTACACAAGTTACAAGGAAAACAGTCAACTTTTTCTTGCACTAAGGGTAAATGGCAGAAAAGGCAAAACTTATTTCTATACATATTGTGACTAGTATATGGAAAACAAAACAAAACACCTTAAAACCATTTTTAAAAAAGGTAAGCAAAAGGTTGAAAAAAGCAAAACATTCCCCAATGTAAAATGTAACAATATATAGCAATATAACATTATATTTTTACTTTGTTTTTTCCCCTAAGCTTTTTTTTAATCCAAAACACTTTTCAAAAGCCTTTTTAAAGTGCGAACTGCATTACTTTTTCTCTGGTTAATCCACCGCTCTTCAAACATCTCCATTCATATTTCTTTTCATAAAGTTTTATTTATGTACAGTAGTACCTCGGGTTACAGATGCTTCAGGTTACAGACTCTGCTGACCCAGAAATAGTACCTCAGGTTAAGAACTTTGCTTCAGGATGAGAACAGAAATTGTGCAGCGGCAGCGGCGTGGCGGCAGCAGGAGGCACATTAGCTAAAGTGGTACCTCAGGTTAAGGACAGTTTCAGGTTAAGAACGGACCTCCAGAACGAATTAAGTTCTTAACCTGAGGTACCACTGTAGTGCAACCTGGCCATTTGCAACAATAATAAAACTCCAGCGCTATGAAAAATGAAATCACATATGTATAAGAAAAAACTGGAAGAAATGACAGACAGACAGACAGAGAGAGAACACACAAGAGGACCCATAAAAGAAAAAAATTCCCTTGGGGCATTCTTCAAACATGGGTAGCAAGGAGACCTGAACTGGTCCAGAAGCCAGCTGATTTAAAGCAAGTTCCCATAGTAAAGATCTACTGAGGGATAAGTGACAAAAGTAGACAATGTTCTAGTTCCTGCATTATGCTCAGCCAGGCCATGACTTAGCAGAAACATGCAGGTTCCTACAGCAACCATGGCTTAGCCCCAGGTAGTGCTGGAGGAGTAGAAAAGTGCAGCGGATGCAAGCTTTGGTACAGGATGCTGGCTTAGTGTTATGCGCAAACTGGGCCAATGAGTGTCTCCTAAGAAAATCAACAATTGTATGAAACCCAATGTTTAGATTTCAGATTTTTAGGTCCGAGTTCAGGCACTGTAAATAGTTTCTAGATTAAACGCCATCTCAAATGGAGTCCAATAGCAACTTTATTACAAAACTACAAGATCATTCATCTTAAATAATAATAATAATAATCTTACTTGTGAAGCACTCGTTGTACACACAGTCCCTGTGTTATTTGGCCTAATAGTTACAGTTGCTGTCCTCGGCTGGAATGAAGTAAATGTTTGTTGGTTTGATCCAGTAGTTGATGGAATGATTCCCAACACTTTCTGCTGCACTTGAACTACACCTATTCAGGAAAAGTATTCATCAATTTAAAAACATTACTAAGTAAAAGATTAACACCCTCTTGTTTTAGGTGATGTGACTCACTCTGCAGAATATTTATACAGGTCTCTAAAGAATGAACCCATATTCAGGAGGGTTTGTACTGGGGTGCAGCAGGGAGCATTGACACATATTCACTTAAATAAGAATCACACTATGCCTCAAAGTTGTACATCGCTAAAGAAAATAAGCAATCTTAGTCGCTGAGAATAGTTCTAAATTTTGAAAGTTTACAAGGGAGTTAAAGCAGAAGAGCAGGTCTTAGTTTGGGTTTAAAAATGATTTAACAGACACATCTTTTAGATAACCTGCGAGCATAATGACAGCTCCTTCTTCAACTGAGAAATTGGGAATGGCACAAAGGATCACGCATATCAATTCTAATCTGGCACAGACATCTTTGTATCTTCCCTACAGAGAAATGGTATTTTGGCTAACCAGATTCCTTGCTAAATGTATTCCTTTATCATGGTTAAGACAGAAGAAAGAAATTTACTCGGTGGAGGGGAAAGGCAGTGCATGATCCCATGGTTCTCTCTTAATCGCTTAACCAGTATAAAGAAAGTCTACATGTTACATCTGTATCTCTCCAGATAGCAAAGACAAAAATCAAACACAGTCTTTAATTGGTGTCTGAAACTGTAGAGGGGGGGCGGGGACAGGACTGAGCTCCCTTGGGGACAGAATGCTACAAAGGGAGCCTCAATGCAGAAAAGATCCTATATCTCCTATATCATGCAACCAACCCACATATTCCAGCTGATGGGACCACAAGCAGGGCCTCCCCTGCAGATATGAAAGCACAAGGCATTACTTGTGCAAAACTGTCAGTAATTGGGTCTAAAGCCTTTTAGGGCTTTGTACACCAGTACAACAATTTGAATTGAGCTCACTAGCACACATGTATAGTGCAGTATTTGGTTGGATTGGCCACTGAAGCTACCTGTGCTTCGAGTGTTATCTTAGAACTGAGAAGAACCTGTCCCTTCAGGGTGCTATATCACCCAGAACTGTCTGCCTTCCAAATGTCTGAACTTGGGAACCAACTTCCCATAGCACCTCCATCTTATCAGGTTCAGTTGGTTAGCCCTCATTTAGCCAATCATGTCTCCAGGTACTGGTCCACCACTTTCACAGCTTCTCCCAATTCAGATGGATTTTTTTTTTGGGGGGGGAGAGAGAAAGAGTAAGCAAGTGAGCTTTCTGGCTACCTGGGTGTCAACTGCATATCTGGCACACTGTGCTCCAAATCCCCAGCTAACACCTCTGTTTAGTTTCGTATTGATGTTAACTAGCATGCCGTCAAAGATAGTCCTGAAAGTAGGAGTGGAACTGCTGCAACACAGTGTACTCAACCAGCAAAGCCTTTCCATGGTCAACGGTAATAAAAGTAAAAGCCTGGGAACTCTCTAATATAACCATTTCCCAACATAATGAAAGGTATATGCAGCCCTTCTATTAAGCCAGAAAGTAGGGTTTTTTCCACTAAAGTCTTCAAAAGCTGATAATGTGGAACATTATGTAGGTCAGCAAAGGGATATCAAAGATAGATAATTTCAAACAGGAACAAATTCCCACTGGAGAAACTTTAAAAAGCTAGAAATTGTTTTTCAAAAAATATGTTATCACTCAATTTTCCTAGGAAAATATGCCTTTGGAACCCTCTTGCATTACATACCAGACAGGCACTGTCTCTATTGTCTTTTTGGCCCCTGCTGAATTCCTCCTTTTTCTAACAAGTCTTTTAAGCGGGTATTTATTTATTTATTTTTATATTCCAGTTTGCATTTGCATGCATGTTTTGATGTTTTCATTGTTGAATCGCTTTGTGATGTTTTATGAAAAAGCGATTCATAAATGGAATGAGCAAGAAAGAAAGAGTTCAAACTGCAACGGCGTTCTCCTACCTCCTTGAGTAGCTGGGACGTTAACAGCAACTATCTTGCTATTTGCTGGTAGAGGCAGCTTTGTTATCACTTTGCCTGCCATAGTCACTGGGCTGCTTGCAATCTGGAAAGTCTGACCACTGCTGGAAATAGTTGTTGCTGATGTAGCAGTTGTGCTTGTGGCTAACAAAACAGGAATGGCGGTCAGTTTCTGTTTTCTTGAGACAGGCCACCAACAGCAAGTATCATCGCAGCATTGGCATGGTTGCCTTTAAAATGCTGTGTGCTCTAAATAATGTCTCTTTACAAGGAAAGGTCCTAAGAGCTGGCACTTTCTTATGAAGTTTATAAAATCTTGAATGGTTGCAACAGTGGATAAATAAATGCTTCTTTAAAAAAACAAGCCCCCTCTTTACGGGTACTTCAGTTCGTCTAGTGAAAATTTTCAGGACAGATGAAACAGAAGGGCTGCTTCATGCAACTCAATTCATTACCACAAGGAATGGTGACATCCTTACATGAATTAAATCTATAAACTGCTGTTAGCCATGATAGCTATTTCAAACCTTTATGACAGAGGCAACATACCTTTTTGAGTATCAGAATATAGGAGTAAGCTTTCCCCATCACCACCATGCATTGCTTTGAGTTTCCCTGGGAAATGTGACTGTTCTCTTGAGGAGACATGAGTACTAGGCTCGATGAATGAGCCTTGGCCTAAACCAGTTTATGCCCTTACAAAGCACACCCCATACCCCATATTGACAAATGTGTTAACCCACAGCTACAGCTTTTAACAGAAAAAAAGTCTTTCTTCCCAGTTCAAGGATGTAGCTGAAGAGAGCATCAATTAGGTTTAAATACTGCAAGCTTATCGGCAGTCCCCTATCCCATTGGAGATCATGGCTAATAGATGCCTGGGCATATGAACCACCTCAAATGGTACAAGTAAAATTTTGGTTTTATGTTTTTTGTTTTTAAAGGGTGAAGATTCTCCGTCATTTTTTTTAAAACTAACTCACTCATTTACCTGATGAAGACTGGCCTTGTTTAACCCAGGTAGCAAAAGTCTGGTGAAAGTTCTTGTTCTGCTGGAATGTTACTGTAGCTGGAGATCCCACTTTAGTAGCAAGCACCACTTTGGTTCCACTGGGAATAGAGCGTGGCAGTGGGCCAACCATGACTTTCTGAGGAGTGGAGATGGTGGTGGCCGTACCGCTGGTAGTCGTAGCTGTAGCGGCACCACACACGGCAGGCAACTGCTTCTGTTGCTCCAGTCGCTTCTAAAGGAATTAAATAGAGGGATAAAATGAAGAAAAGCTACCACTAGTCCGCTGTACAATATCAGCCCTCTCACCCTATGTTAAAAAAGCACACTAAGGCTGCTGTAATCTTACAAATGCTCACTGGAAAGCAAGTCATGCTAAACACAGCCGGACTTGCAAGTAGGCATATGTCCGTACAACGTGCTTTGTGTGAAAGTAATTTCAAATGCGAGAATTTTCAAAAGTGAGACGCCACCGTATTTGCAGAGAGCTAGCAATAGGAAGGCTTCCAAAGAGCAAGTGTTCACAAGTGCCAAGCTTTATTATCCACGGAAAGTCTGAATAGATCGGATCTGGCATACCGTAGCAGCTACGAGACAGAGCTACAAAGCAGGATGCCTTCGCTTTGAATCTCTCCTCTTGCTACAACCGCTAGGGGGTGTTCCCCTCTTGTCATTTGTAACCTGTAGGTGGTAATAATACTGATCTGATTTAGGATTTCATGTAAGAAATCGTGCGCCCTCAAAATTGGGGTTGGGTTGGGTTGGCAGAACCCCCCATGTTGTACATGGTTTGTGTTTAATTTTTTTGGGTGGGTGGGGGAGGGAAGGGCAGGTTATATTAACAGAAAACCCACCCATATAAAGCAATGCTTTCAAAACATAACTTCGAGTAAATAGCCTTTTCTGATTACATTATATAATGTTTAATAATGTACAAAAAGGAGGTTCATAACTAAACATTAACCAAATCAATTTAAGGAAGATCAATTTAAAGAGGACTTAAAATCTTAAAGAAATATCTTCATTCTCATTATTAAGTGGTGTTTAACAGTCTGAATAAGGGACCCAGGTGGCGCTGTGGTTAAACCACTGAGCCTAGGGCTTGCTGATCAGAAGGTTGGCGGTTCCAATCCCTGTGACGGGGTGAGCTCCCGTTGCTTGGTCCCAGCTCCTGCCAACCTAGCAGTTCGAAAGCACGTCAAAATGCAAGTAGATAAATAGGAACCGCTACAACGGGAAGGTAAACGGCGTTTCCATGTGCTGCTCTGGTTTGCCAGAAGCGCCTTTGTCATGCTGGCCACATGATCTGGAAGCTGTACGCCGGCTCCCTCGGCCAATAATGCGAGATGAGCGCACAACCCCAGAGTCGGTCACGACTGGACCTAATGGTCAGGGGTCCCTTTACCTTTACCTTTAACAGTCTGAATAGCTGTATTTACTACAGTGCTTGGTTGGATTTCTATTTTGTTACATGCCCCTCATATGCACAACGATTTGCTATAAAAATAGCACACTTTTAGAGAAAAGGGGAATTGGTTGGTTTTTTTCCCTTTTTAACTGGAGCGGCATTGTATCAGCTATCTAAAACAGAAAGAATGGCTTTGGAATATGATCTTATACTTGTCATTAAGAAATTTTAAGCAGTCACTGAAGAAACTATTATTTGGTGGACATTTTTTAGTTGACTTTCCTCAGAGGGTGCTACCCTTTGTCATTTGTCTTATTTTTGTATTAATGTGGGTTTAGTTTTTATTATAACGTCTTTTGTTTTTAAAGTCAAATGTACTGGTACTAAAATATATAAAGCAAGCAAGCAAGCAAAATAAATAGGGTTGCATCTTAATTCATAATTAGTTACCCTGAGTGGACATTTTGTTGAGAAAGATAGACATAAGTTTTTCAAAAAATAAATAATGAATGAGATGTTTAAAAAGAAGAATAAGTACTGAAAGAACTTTGCAGTGGTGACACCATTCTTTACTGGGCAAACAGGAAAAGTTACAGATTTTATGATGCATGCATGCGTCAGAATTAAGAGATTGAAGGTGTATCCACTTTTTAAAATACTGATTTATACAAATTAATAATTTAGTTTTCATTCCAACATGGAAGCGTCTCTGATTCTATATTTGGCAGGATGTCAAACCTTACTTCCATGAGATCTAGGTTATTTAGGTATCTTAGCAACATCTACGCTAACACTTTTGTAAGACTGAAACACAACCCTGAAGGAGAGAGTCAAATTCCCACTGTATGTGTAATATTAAGAGCACATCAAATTATTAATTTTAATATCGCAATGTAGTTTTTCCGATAGGGATATGGAAATATTTACTCAAATGAAAATATTTGAACAATTCTATGTAAGAAAGAGTCACTTCCATGTTTATTTTTGGATGCACAAATGCAAGCAATGCAAACTTCAACAGGCGGGACTACCAAGAGCTACCCCACCTGCTGGGCAGCCAATCGCTGTTGTTTTAGTTGAGCCTCCATTTGGGCCTTGAATTCCTCAGCCTTCTTCTGTTCACTAACCTTAGCCTGTTGCTCAACTGCTTGTGCCTTTTCCTTCTCCACTCTGTCAAAGAGATGAACAGAAAATCAGTACTGGGCATTGCAAATTACTACAAAACATGCATTTTATACCAACAGCCCTTTTTACGTGATAGGCTTGATTATGTGTGAACTTTCTTAAATCTGGCTGTCACCTTCTGTCAAGTTTAATGACATGCAGCTCCCATGAACATTCTCACAGTTTGTGCACTTTTACAAGAGAAACTCTATGGGTTGGATCCAGAGTTGTACTTCTGTTTGCAGAAGAGTCTGACAATCAGCAAAGGCTTGCACTGAAGGGGAGAACAGGGTGGTTTTCATTTTATTTCCCCCTTTCCCTGTAGCCACCAGCACCACTTCCCACATTTTTTCTAGAGGGACTCCTGAATTGGCAAAAATCGCCTCCCTCCTCTTTCTCCTGTGGAGCATCCCAGGGAGCTTCAGTGAGAACTGACTGAGCTTAAATCTGAAAGGAGACATAGTTAGAACTGTGTGGATAAGCAAAAAAGGCAAAGGGCTGGGGGCATAGTCCAAAAAGAGTGTGTGTGTGTGTGTGTGTGTGTGTGTGTGCGCGCGCGCACCAGCCAGGGTAGGGGGGAGCCCAGATGGAATATACTGAGCATGCACCGGGTGGCTGGCAGGGATAAATGTTAATAATGAGGCCTGATGTGAAGTAAAGTGGAACCTAAGTTGCAACAGAAACCAGGAAAAACACACAGGACACACAGCACTGCTGCCATAATGAGACAAGAAAGGTTGAAGTTTAAAAACTTGAGTGTAAAGAGATATCAGAAAGTACATGTACGGACTATGTAGAAAGCGAAAAATATTGAAACTGGACAGAGATGTCATGAAGCTGACGAAAGCAGGGGTAAAAGCGGAAGGAATACAGAGACCAGGGAGGGAATGAGTAGGAACCAGTATGCAAAACAGCTAGAGAAACTAAGGGCTGGGGAACAAAAAGAGGACTGCACAGTTTAAAGTGTTGAGAGTTGTATCCGATGTTGCACAAGCAGAAGGCAAGTTTCCGCAGCACATTTCTCCCTTTTCCTCTGCCCACACTGCATCACCCAAAATGTCAGGTTCTCCCAATCTCCTGGAGAGGCTTTTGGGGTAGAAGGTCATGGAGGGGGAGCGGTCTTCCGCTTGCTCAACAATGGATACCACCCTTAGTGTTCAAATTCACATATTGATTGCAATTAAGCAACCAAATATTTGGCTTCATGTCTCTAGTTTCCCCCTGTTTTCCATTAACTGACAGCAGGGCATGTCAATGGAAGGTATATCTATTTGATAGTGTAAAGTGTACTTCTTTAGTTTCTACTTACTAGGCTGTACACATAGTTCAAAATTATTTTGCAGCTTTAAACTGGTTATTTCAGATATTAAATCTACACCCAATGGCGTATTTACACATCTAAATACGTTCAAAAAGCAAGTCAAAGAGCTTAATTTTAAGCTGTTAGTTTACCTTTCAGAAAATGCTTTTATTTCCCATAGTTCTAATTCCTCCTCTGCTACCCAGGTTTCAATTATAACAGGGCCTGTTTGTTTTGGAGTTTCTGGCCTTTTGGGTCGCAATGCACTTGATCGAAGCCCTTTCCTCTGAGGCGTAGGAGTTTCTGCAAGAACAGAAGGCAAATTAATATTCAGTTTAAGTATCTGATAGCGTCTCCCTAAATTCACATACTCCTCTATAAGTAACTTGGGTATTTTATATTCATGCTTACCTTTGGGGGCCTCTGGAACACCAATCGGACAAATAATTTTCCGTACACAGTATTCCGATCGAATTCCATATGGTCCAACATCTCTTCGCTTGATTATTTCAGTTGTTGTTATTTCCGTTTCCGATGTGTCTACAAACATTCATTTCAAAAGTTTCAATTGCAAGTCTAGTAAGAAATGTCTCTCCACAAATTCTGGAACAACTTATTCTCAAATATCATGGTTGAAATATTGGTGTTTTGTTAAAAAACAGTCCAGATTTATTTTCAGTTAAAACTTAGTATTGGTTTTTAATGGCCTGATGTACTGCAGCTCAAAACATAATTACAAGACAATAAATATAAAAAGTCAAGCCAGTGTTATGGAGAAAATTTCCATTAATTATTCTACAATTAGAAAGAGAAAGCTTCCCAGTTTGCTAAACTACAGTGTCTCCATGATGTCTGACACAGGTAGCTGGTTTAAGGCTCTTTGTAAATCAGGACTGCAAACCACATTTTGATATTTGATGTAGAGAATACTAAAACACAGTTTCCTGGTTTAGACCTCAAAGTAACTGTGGTTTAATAAAGCATGAAGTCTCCTCTGTAGTCAGGTACAGATAGAAGGAGCATTTGAGCTTGTGTCCAATGTATCCAATGATGTTGTCCTGACAGTGCAAGGACTTCCACCTGCACAATGCAACATTTTCTACCGCCCCCCAAAATCAGTTTGGTGTTTCCTCCAACCCTTCAGAGCAAGGGGGGGCACAGAGAGAGGAAGTATTGTTGCATAGGTTGAAGTCTTTGCACTAACAGGATGACTTCACTGGATACAACCCATAGTTTGGTTGACTGGGAATGTTACACCTGAATCTGGGCTGAATATGCCTTACATTCCCTGTTCCACTTAAAGACACCCACACCATGTGGAATCACAGAATCATGAAATTGTAGAGTTGGAAGGGAATATTGCCAGGAAGGAATGGAACCAGTGAAATACAATGACTCCAGTTCTCATCCCAAATGATTCCAAGGGGATAATCAACATAGCCAGACGTCACCCTCCCCAAATCTCCTGATGAATATTGCTTAGGAGGAAGGAAGTTTCAGTACCAAACTGGGAACCAGACTGAGAAGGGTCTAGTAAATATGACAGAGGTTATCATGATAAACCTTCTCAGGAAAATAAATAAATAAATCCTTTTGCTTCAAAAGACTCAAGTTCTTAATGTGTATTACAAGTTCTGAAATAATATTTAACCAGCAATGTTTTTATAAATTAGCAAACTTAAGTATTCCTAGAATATCTACCTGTACGTGTAGTTCCTCCACCAGGTGGGGGTTTAGCAGCCATGTCATCCCATTTCAGACATGCCCAGAGTAACCTTAACATAAGGCTAACCCCTGCCAAAGATTTTACAGTTTGCAGTCGGTATCTAGAAAAAAATAATCATAAAGGAAGTCATATAAATAACTTCTAATTTCACAAAGCACCTGGTCTAAATGCCATAGCTCTCACGAGATAAGGCAAAGCTTCTTTTTTTACAGCTAAAAGTGGAGTGTATTTTCATATAAATTACAAAAATCTGTGGTACTCATTATACAGGCCCGTGCTATCATATATTGGATCTTGCTCATTTTTAGAATGAACCAAATAGGTCCAAAATATTTCTGGAACAGAGGTCCACATAACAGCTGACTTTTTCCTACAAAGATGTAGGTACTGGGTGACATCCAACATCATGCAATCAGACTTTGCTGTAGTCCCTCCCAACACCCCAACTTGGGGGCCCCATGTGAGGGGAGTAGGGAAAGTCCCATTGCACCAAACAGAAATGCATTTAACTGCTTTGAGGTTTTATTACAGTCAAGCAGCATAGATATGCTGCAAAATATAGAACTAAATAATAATAATAATAATAATAATAATAATAATAATAATAATTGTTGGCAGATGGATACCACTGGATCTTACCCAAATGTTTTCCTACACCCACATCGATACTATAGAGAAGGTAACATATAAAATGTGTAGAGAACACTAGCTGGCAATTTCAAACGAAGTATGATAAACTACTAGATACTTGTTTCAAGTACTCTTAACCAACTGAAAAAACTGTACATGAAAGCAAGGGTTTGCTATTAAAAAAATCTTACTCAAGTAAAGCAAGCTGAGTAATTGTGGGTGCCTTGATATTTCTAATATTAGTTAGTTAGTTAATTAGTTAATTAAAAACAACAACTGCCTTTCTGGAAATCACCAAGGTATAGTCAAGCTCCAGACTAGGCCAGTGGCATATTGCTAGGATATGAACCATAGTTATTCTTTTTGAAAATCCCATCACTAAATACTGACAAAATGAGGGTTGCTAAACAAAAGCCCATTTAATAAAGGTAATAAGGTAATAATAAAGGTAAAGGTAAAGGACCCCTGGATAGTTAAGCAGTCAAAGGTGACTATGGGGTGTGGTGCTCATCGTGCCTTTCAGGCTGAAGGAGCTGGTGTTTGTCCGCAGACAGCTTTCCGGGTTATGTGGCTGTTACTAAACCGCTTCTGGCACAACAGGGCACTGTGACGGAAACCAGAGCACACGGAAATGCCGTTCACCTTTCCGCTGCAGTGGTGCCTATTTATCTGCTTGCACTGGTGTGCTTTCAAACTGCTAGGTTGGCAGAAGCTGGGGCAAACCAATGGGAGCTCACTCTGTCATGCAGATTTGAACCGGCCCGAGAAGCTCAGTGGTTTAGACATTAAATCTCTTTCTCCCCCACCCCCTCAGCTAGGGGCAGCCACCCACCCACCCCTTCTCTCTCTCTCTCTCGCTAGCTGGCTCCCAGTGGCTCAAAGAGACAGGGACAGGGGGGAAATCCTTGTGAGTCGCGGCTCCCGCTTTCCTCCCATGCACGCAAACTCACACACACCCCTCCCTCTCTGCCGGCATGAGGGAGGAGGAGCTGGGGAGCTCTAGGCAGGCAAGAGGGACAGGGAGCAATCCAGCCATTCTGTGCAATGCACTAACACAGTCACACACATACTGGTAAGCTCAGTATCGGGAAGAGGGAAGGAGCTCTCCCTGCAATTGCTCACGGTTATTGAGCTTTTTTGTGGGGGAGAGACAAGAGTTCTTGAGGTGTTTCTTTTTTTTAGGGAGAGAGCTCTTTCTTTTCTTTTAGGCTGGCGATCACTAAGGAACCCACAATCTACCTGCGATCTACCAGAAACGTCCTGGGGATCTACCGGTAGATCGCGATTGACCTGTTGGCCATGCCTGTAATAGAATATCTGGAGACCAGGATTGACAAGCCTGCAGTGTTAATGTTTATAGATGCAGAAAAAGCTTTTGACAACATTTCTTGGCAGTTTATGAAGAAAAACCTGGAACTGATGGGAGTAGGAGGATCTTTCTTGAATGGAATAGAAGTGATATATTCTGAGCAAAAAGCGAAATTGATTGTATATAATGCATTGACAGAATTTTTTGAGATTACAAAAGGTACTAGGCAGGGTTGTCCACTGTCACCATTATTATTCATCAAGGTCCTGGAGGTATTATTGAATAGACTAAGAGAAGTTTCAGCGGTTAAAGGTATTAAAGTGGGTGCAAAAGAATTTAAATTGAAGGCCTTTGCGGATGATTTGGTTTTAACTTTGGAAAATCCCAGTGAGAGTGTTGCAGAAGCCTTAGAAGAAATTGAGAAATTTGGACAGTTGGCAGGATTCAAACTAAATAAACAAAAAACAAAAATAGTGGTTAAGAATATGAAGCAGGAAGAAAAAGAAGCAATACAACAAAAGCATGGAATTGTGGTGGCAAAAATTTGCAATATTTAGGAATATGGATGACAGCATATAATATTAATCTGTTTAATGATAATTATGAACCAGTGTGGAAAGAGATAAAGAAAGATTTGGAAACGTGGAACAGAATGAAGTTGTCGTTCCTTGGAAGAATAGCTGCGATTAAGATGAATGTGTTGCCCAAGATGTTATTCTTATTTCAAACAATTCCTATAATTAAAGGGACAGGACAATTCAAAGAATGGCAGAAAATTTTGTCTAGATTTGTCTGGCAGGGGGAAAAACCAAGAATAAAATTTTAAATATTGGTTGACAGGAAAGAAAGAGGTGGATTCTCCATGCCAGATTTGAAGATATACTATAAAGTGTCCTGTCTCTGTTGGTTAAAAGAATGGGTAACACCGGAAAACACAGACTTGTTAGATTTAAGAAGGTTACGACAACAGATTTGGTTGGCATGCTTACCTTTGGTATGACAAAACAAGAGTTCACAAAGGTTTTACAAACCATGTGGTAAGAAAATCATTATATGAGGTTTGGGAAAGAAATAAAATGCTGTTAGAGATAAAGACCCCATGGTGGATTTCGCTGGTGGAGGTGTGGACTGTTAAAAAAATAAATATGGAGGGGAGGAGGGCCACCTATGAGGAGATTTTGATGAAATCAGATAAGGGTTGGAAACTGAAACCATATGAAGAGATAAAAGAGGTTCTGACTGGATGGCTGCAATACCACCAAGTTAACGATGTTTTATCTAATGATAAAAAAAACAAGTTTTCAAGATAAAAGGTCCAAATTTCAAATAGAACTGTTGGAAGGCAGAGTGAAATTGTTATCGAAAATGTATAATCTATTGTTAGAATGGTTGAAATGACAAAAGAGGTGATGATAAAATGGGCAAAAGACTTTGGGTACAATATTGAATATGATGTGTGTTTGAAATTGTGGAATCAAACATTGAAATTTACTGCATGTACCGCTTTGAAAGAGAATGTAATGAAGATGATGTATAGATGGTATTTAACACCAGTAAAACTAGCTAAGATGTATAGAATGAGCAGTAAATCATGCTGGAAATGTAAGGATAAAGATGGTGAATTTTATCATATGTGGTGGACATGCGAAAAAGTAAAAAGATTTTGGGAAATGATATATAATGAACTGAAAAAGATCTTTAAGTATACCTTTCCCAAAAAACCTGAGGATTAATAGGAGAGGAGATTGCAAAAGGAGATCAAAAATTATTTATGTATGCTACAACCGCGTCTAGGACTTTATTAGCCCAAAAATGGAAAATACAGGAGTTACCAACTATTGAGGAGTGGCAGACAAAGATGACTGACTATGCTGAGTTAGCGAAGTTGACCTGTGGGATCCGAAACTAGGGACAGACAAAGTTCCAAAAGGAATGGAGTAAATTTGTGGACTACATGAAGAAGAACTGTAGAAGTTTAAAGACACTTGCAGGATTGAAATAAATCCTACAAATTGGTTTTAAATAGTAGGACTAAAAGAAACTGCAAGATAGGAGCGGGAAAGAAAACCGAATGATGGGAGGGAGGGAAGTCAAAGCTCGGCAGAGCAAAATGAACTAAAATAGATAAACAGAAGATAAAATGCAAAAATTTATGTTTTGTGTTTGTTGTTGTAGTTGTTATTTGTTGTTTTTGTTTGCTGTTGATAATTTGGAAATTTAATAAAAATTATCTTTAAAAAAACCAAATATCCTCAAATATGGAGGACCCCCCCCCAAAAAAATGTTGGGTTAGTATTTAAAAGGGATAACACCTGAAGTGCCAAATTTTCATGCTGAATTATAACACGCCTACCATTTTTATGAAGACATGTTCTCCCACCCAAATGATTTTTAAGAGCTGTTAACACCGTACCTCCAAGTGATACCAAACGTTGGTCTCGGGGATGGATATGGCCAAATATCCAAAGCAGGCTTCGCAGTATAGTTGAAACAGGGAACCTCTCTGATCCCTCCTCTTCTTGCTAGCTTCTTCAAGTCGTCATTGGGCAAAACAAATATGCTCTTTTTACTGCTTTTGGTAACAAACTTCCGGTAAGATGGCAAGGCTGTTCCAGAACGAGTTTTTTTCGGCCTTGAAAATTTCATGAGCTTCACTTTGTCCCTTGTGGAATATTCCTTGCTGACTGTCATAGAAGTCACCAAGATTCCCGCTGCAGTAGTCAAGGAATCAGTCACTGTTGCTGTTACCACAGTTTTGCTATGCTCCTTTACAGAAATGACATCAGTATTGCTATCTGTAGTGGGAGCGGTAAGTTTTCTTACAGTGGTCGTCGTGGTTGTGGTTGTTGTTACAGTGGATACAGAACAGTTTTCCATGGATGATACCCCACTTTCTCTATCTTCCTTGATGGCTGACAATCCCGATACTTTATAAGTGGTTTTGGATTCTGTAGAAACAGTTGACGTGGTGGTCACTTCCGTAACAACGGCTTTTACTACACTTTCTCCGTTGACCCTTTCGATTTTGTTGCTTATCGATAATCCATTCTGATCAGCAAAATCATTACTCAAGCTAGATTCCTCACAGGAAATTACAGGTGATGGAGCAGTTTTCGTAACACAAGGTGGTTCAATCTCCATGCTTTCAGTTTCATTATATATATTGTTTTCACTGGAGGAATGGAGAGATGTGATGGATGTGTCATCGACAAGACTAGACCTTTCAGGAGAACACTGCTTTCTTCCAGTATTTTGATTAGACTGAGACATATTATCTTGAGGCAAATCATTCTCTCTAGAATCACCACCCACAGAACTCTGTACACCCAGCTTACTGACCAAATTATCATTTGCATCTTCCACTGCAATATCACCATTCATAAATGGTTTTAGAGATTCATTAGAAGAAAATGATTTGACCAGAGGGTTGCTTTTGCTAATATTATTGATTTTCGAGTCAACGCCGCTCTCAGTTTGTGCAAGTGTCTCTCTCTTTAAGCACTCTTCATTAGGTAATACTTTAAAATCAGTGTCTTTTCCATTAATCTGAAATGCTGCTGATTTCCCCTTTTCCGTTTGTGTATTCAATTCCCCGTTTTTATTATTATTTTTGTCAGCAATACTCTTAATCTGATCAAAACACTTGTTTATAGAACTCGGTGGGACACACTTCTCCTGGTCTTGCTTTTCACCATTTGTTTCAGTGATTGTAGTCTTCACCACCTCATCAATAATATTTTCTCCAATCACGTCAGGAATTTGGGCTTCAAATGCTTTTTCTGAAATTAACTCAGTATGCAGTGATTTTAGGCCCCCGAGAGTCTGCTTTGGATTTAATGCAATTTTGGGTTCAGATGCATTTGCACTGTTTTTCACAAGACTCTCTTTTGCTTGCAGAGATAACATGCTGGGATGATTTTCTAACCTACGAGCTTCTGCAGAATCACAGTCATGTTTTTCAGATGTTAACGCTTCATTTCCTATCTCAGTTGAAGATGAAGTGTCTCCTTCACAGCTGCTTTCAGTTACCATTGGCCGAATAACATTTCCGCACGGTGACTCAGTATTTGCTTGCTCCAAACGTTTTGCATTGTCCTCTAAGATACCACATGTTGTTGTGTCTTTGTTTTCTATTGGTTTAGAGTCTTCTGTTATCGAACGGTCAGTGCTTTTCTCCTTACTCTGCACTTGGGGGTTATCTGTATCCATGGATTCAGAAACACTTTCATTAGTATCCTTTGCTTTCAAACTTTGAGTATCTGGACACTGAACTGAAGTTGCATCTGCTTCTCCCTCTAAAAGCCTATTCAAGCAAGGCAAAGATTGGACTGATTCACTGGTTTTGGTAAAGTGGCGATTGCTAGGTGATAAGCGGTCTTTAACAGGATCTTCTGTTTGATTTGTATCTGAAGTATCAATTCTGCTTTGGGATGTCAAATCTACTTGCTTCTCATCCCCTGACAATTTACAACCCGAAGAGTTAGAACCAGATTTGAGCTTTATTCTTTCTAGTCGCTGCTTTTCCTCCAGTGTAAACTGTTTTACTCGCCTTTCAAGCAGTCCATCTAGTTTTGATGATTTTACTTTCCTTTTGTAAAATGTCCTTAAGTGGAAACTCTTGCTAACATTGATTAAATCCACATTGATTGGGGCTTCCTCATATTTTGTGGAGGTATCCACTTTCACTTCATCAACCTCCATAGATTCTTCCTTGATGTCTTTATCACCCTCACCAATTTCTTTCTTCTCTGTGAAGAACAATTTAAATTCAGTGAGACATTTTGGTAATTACTGGGTCTTTCTGACCTGTTTCGCCTAACCCACATGGTTCCATTCATACACATCACAACTGTGTGTGATCACATCAACGGGAAGTGGCTTCCAGATGTGTGCAGGTGAATGTGTCAATGGGACTTTAGTGTTTGACATCCAGAGTTTCAGATTTTTTTAACCCCCCCCGATTGTTCTCAGATTTACATAAGCACGCATATATTCTGCTAAACAGAATTAATCCACGTTAACCTAAATACTCACCCACCCTCCCACCCACCCATATACCTTAAATGCTTAATACCTTCTTTTGCATGATCTAATTTTTCAAAATGTTTGATTTCAGATTTTTCTTCATGCAGTTCATTTTCTTCCTTGGTTTGAGCTCTCTTTATGGTCTCGGAATTTTCAATTTCTTTTGGGTCCTTCTTTTGTGGCTCACGGAAGTATTTTATCTTTTCTTTTGAAGAACCATGTTCGACCTTCACTTTTGCTGGATTTTTCCTTTTATCCAGTTCACGCTGTTTTTCTGGGATGGTAGCAGTTTCACTTTTTGCTGATTAAAAAAGGACACGTATATTTATTTAGAAAGATTTCTATGCCACCTTTTCAAACTCTCAGGGTGCATCCATTAAGGAGAGCATTAAGTTACGGTGTGTAACAAAAGTATTCATATGCATTGATTCTTGCACCTAAACATAGCATTTTGAATTCAGAAATATACCGGTAACTGTAATTAAAAAGGCAAAATTCTTACAAACACTACTCAAAACTTAGAATGAAGCAATATGTGAATGCATTTGAGTATCCCATCTGTTATTTCTGAAATGCTTCTTCCTTAAACGGAAGTTAAACACTGTGTACCTGAACGGCAAAAGTGCAAACCACCTCTTCTGTTTTTACTAGATTTTTCCTATCTAAGTAAAACTAGGCAGTTCTTCCTATATAAGTAACACCAATGCAGAAGAAGAAAATTGAACTCATTTTTTATTTTATTACTTACTAGAAACACTTGTCTCCTCATGAACTGCTTAATTTTAATTAGTGTAAAATAAAGATGATCATCCAAATTTCTTGTTTGGATTACAAATTTGTGTAATAAAACTTAAAGGGGTAATGGGAAATGATTTATCCTGTAAAGGTCAGGGAGTAGTAATGTAAACCATTATTATTAGCAGTATTCTTGTTGTTGTTGTTGTTGTTATGTGTGTAATGGCTGTTCGCTAAACACAATAAATCGAACTAAGCTGCACTGAAAGATGAAGAGAAATTATTATTCAATAATTACTCAATCAATTTAGAGATTTGTATTAAAACCTATGAGTTGGATCCAGGCTTGATATTTTGCAATATGAAAGGGCAAATAATGAGATCCAGTAGAGCAGAGCTTTCCAAGCTGGTGACACACTTTTTAGAGATTTATCATTGCGCAACACTGTAATTCAGTTTTATTAGCAAACTGGAGGTTAAACTAACCCTTTTCCAGGAGGAGCATGAGGAGCATTGGCGTGACACACCTACACACTGCAGATAACACACTAATGTGTCACGACAGAGTTTGGAAAACTCTTGCAATAGAGACTCCTGCTGGGGGTAGGGTGGAGGGCAGGGAATAGCCATTTATTTTCCCTAACAGAGGATGCTCCAACCTTCCAAGAGGTATAGGGAAAACCATAGTTGTCTCTGCTGAAAAACCAGCTCCACTGGGCCTTCCCTCCATCGACAGTCACCTGGCAGAAGCCTTAAAAAGAACAAAACTACAGCATTTGTATGGACAAACAGCAGATAAAATTCCCAGTATTTCACGTTCAATAGGAACAGAACATTAGTGTAATATAGTGGTTTCCTGGGTCTTCTGAGGTGCTTGTTAATATGATTACAGCACTGTTTTAAAAACAAACACAATCAAATCTTGGTTCTCGGATGGAATCCACCAATTTCGGCTTCTGAAACGTTCGACAACTGAGGCACAGCTTCCAATTGGTTGCAAGAGCAACCAATTGCAAGAGCTTCTTACACTCAAACGGAAGTAGCATTGGTTGTTCAGGTTTATTTCCGGGTTTTCGGCATTCGGGAGACGAAACATTCAAAAACGGAGCTGTTCGAGAACTGAGGTTTGACTATAGTGCTGAGAAGGCCTGTTTATGATGCAGTAACTAACAGTAAAATTTATTTCAAAGCAAAGCTATTTAACACTCACCTGGTAGTAATTTCCTGTAATTGACATTGGTATTTCCTGGTAATCTAGGTACAAATCTATGAACATGCGTTTTACTAATCCAGATCCATCCGCCATACCCTGTTACTCTATATTCTTCTCCTTTTTGTTTCCAAACCTGTAAAGCATTATAGATACATTTTAAAATAAGAAATTTACTTTAAAAGCTTATATACAATTACAAAAATAGAAGATGGCTTTTCAACAAATGCTGCAGGAAACTGCTTAAACTTTGACTACAATGCAAATCTGCAACATACATGCATGAAAAAGGACTGAACATACTACTAGAACAATTCCCCCTGCTCCAAACAGTAATGCACACAGAAAAGCAACAACATTTTAGGGATGCAGATTTGCCATGGCCAGTTGGGTTCCTAGAACCCTGATTTCCACACAAAGAATACTAGTGATGCATCTATGCAGCTACTCAGGACTTTTTTTTTAGAAGGGCTTATAAAAGGGTTCCACATAGACTTCTTAGTGATTGTTATGGATAACTCTTAATAGATAAATGCTACTATATTTTGTTTTTAGGCCTTTTTGTCATGGGGCTAGAAGGAAAAGGAAATCACCTTCATTGAATAGATGGAGTACATGGGATCTTGACCTGTCTCAAATTTCTTTTACCCTTGGAACTGGGATATATAAATCCCATCCTATGCACATACAGTATCAAAGATGTTTGGTGAAGTCTCTCTTCTATCAGCTGAGTAAGATTACAATCCATCATGGATTATTATCCAATTAAACAATGGGCAAGACACAAGTCAATCTCAAGTTCTCTCTTTTCATTGATCCTACTACTAACCATGTTTTAAAAAACAAACCCCATCCCATAAAGAAGGTAAAGGTATACAGCCTTCTAAATTTAATAAAGGAAGAACAGAAATCTGCTAAAAATATTTACTTAAGATGACTATGCAGAAACATTACCTGATGTTTGATAGGAAATGTGTATTTCACCCATGTTGCTTGCTGCATTGTTTCTTCTTCTTCTTGTTTTCTTTCCTTCTTTTTCACTTTTTCCTTTTCTTCTCTTTCAATAGCTGTCATTCTGCGCAACCTAATCACAAGATACACATTCTTTTGGGCCAGTTATACTACAGATACACAAACAGCTGCACGCCGCTGTACAAACAGCGAATGCAGTTGAGTCAAGAGCATTTAAAGTACACTGTTGTTGAACTTTCAAAGTAGTTTTTCATTGCTGAGATTAACTGACATGAGTCAGCTTCCAGGTGGCGAACATATTGCAAAAACTGTGCCCATTAATTTTCAGTGTGCCTGACCAAGTTTTTTATAATGATGTTAAATTCTCCAGTACAGTACCGTGTTTCTCACATTTTAAGACATGTCTTATATTTATTTTTACTCAAGAAAATAAGCCTATGGCTTATTTTCGGGGGGTGTCTTATTTTATTTCTTTTACTAACCGGTAAGTTGCTGCTGCTGCTCAAGCACCGACAAAGCGCCCAGCAGCGTGCGCCGCATGGAGCCCCGAGCCAGCGGGACCCGCTGAAGCGCCGACAAAGCTCCCGGCAGCGCTGCGCAGAGCGCCCTGAGCCGCAGGAGGAGCACCGTGGCTCTCGGCCTCTCCGCCGTCCCGTTCCTGTTTCCGCCGCAGGCGCCGCCGCCTCCTGCTCCCTCCCGGGGCGTCCCAGGCTTCGCCCGCTCGGCAGTGCTCCATGCAAAGCCAGGGGCGAGCGCAATTCCACCAGGAGGTTCCTCCGCGGCACCCGTAGAGACCATAGAGGAAAGGCGCGCGGCAGACACACCACTTCCGACTTCCGTTACCCTCACCCACTCCTGCTGCGGCTCGGGGCGCTCTGCGCAGCGCTGCCGGGAGCTTTGTCGGCACTTCAGCGGGTCCCGTGCCAAGGGGAAAGGAAGGGAAGAGGGGAGAGAGAGCGGGCAGAAAGGGAGGAGGGGAATAATCGCTGACGCTACACGGCGAAAGAGAAAGGCAAGTTATGGCTCCAGGTGGAGCGACTGTCCCGAGATAATTGGAAAACAATCCTGCACTGTGTGAGCGTTTCTGCAGACCACGAGGCGCTGCTTGGCCCTTCCAGTTTGCTGCTGCTGCACGCCACAAACAGCGGAGGGTGAAAGGAGCAGCGCCGGGTAGCCAGAGTAACCTCCACAACCCCACAGCCACAACGTTTCCCAGCACAGGATGATTGAGGCTTTGTCGGCGCTTCAGCTGGGTCCCGCTGGCTCGGGGCTCCACACGGCGCGCGCTGCTGGGTATTTTGGCGAGGCCCTCCAGAACTGCACTTACGGTAGCACTACGGCTTATTTTCGGGGTATGTCTTATATTTTTTTCAAAGCATGAAAATCGTGCCATGGCTTATTTTATAGAGACGCCTTAAAATATGAGAAACACGGTACTTGTACATATTTTAATGTAGACTTATGTTTTTCACTCATTCAGACATCTTACCTGGTGTGTCCCAAGGACTCCCTCCAGATTGGCAGCATGACAACTGGCTTGATTGCACATTCCAATATAGCTAAAGCCAATGCAAATTCTCTAGGTTTACTACACATCTGCACAGCCTTGATCCAATTAGACCTACAGGTGACAAAAATATTATCAGCCCTGCATTTGCTGCATACAGTAGTGTCAGAAGATTGTCGCGGCTACTCTCGAGTAAAGACGCTCCAGTCTGCACTGTCTTTAAGAGTTTTATTGTGCATACTATTTACAGTGCAGAGATAACAGAAAACATGACCGCCTAGTCCGATTCAGAACCCGGCAACGGCTGCTGCCTGCTTTTCGGCCAGCATAAAAGCCTGGGCACCCCAAAATGCCGCCCCTTCGCCCTACGTGTGGGCGCGTGCCTCAATTCGGGCACCGGAAGGAGAGGTTTCCCCTCTTGCTGGCTGAGGCGGCACCTGGGCTCCGATGTCTCGCTGAGTCCCTCATCCGCTGAGCCTTGACCAGAGCAGTGCCAGGGCTCTGACATGTCTCTGAGCCCTTCCTGCACGCTCTGTTCTCCATAGCGTTGCCAGGGCTCAGACACCTCACTGAGCCCTCTCTCCAAACCGCTCCATCCCTCATTCCCTCCTCCTGACTCACTGCTTGTGCTGTCGCTGGGCAAAGTGCTGGTCCCGATGACGGGGGGCGGCTCCCTGTGGGGAGTCCCCCTGACATGTAGGATAAATGCTATGTCAATAGCATACTTTAAAACAAAACTGCAGAGCATTGATTTTGTTGTTGTTGTTGTTGCAAATTCCAGCCTTCCCATGCAGCAGCCTGTACCCCTGAAAAGCCTGCAGAACAGCATGGAAAGTGTTCCAGAGGGAAACGAGCAATAGGTAAAAACTATTGTGCCTCTTCCCCCCACTGCTTCCTCCAGCAGAGAAGCTCTTCTGGATCCCAGGTTCCTGCACAAATGGTTCATACAGGAGCAAGTCTGGATCCAACCTATATAATTTTAAAAAACGCTGCATAAAAAATGATGAAAATCACAAATATATTCACCTGTGTGAAGCCCAGTTGGGGTGAAGGAATGAGGATGGGATGTTGTTCTCCAGCTGAATTATTGTTAATCTCAGGGTGGATATTGTGAGAACCTTTGACCCGTGGACAGAGCCATTCCATTTGAACTCTCCAGCAGGACTCAGACAAAATTTGTGAGAGAGGTGTCGCCTCTTGTCATGATCTTCCCGATGTTGATGCTTGTTCAAAGCGAAAGAATTGGTGGCATATTGATTGTGGTACACACGGTACTTCCCTTCTTGGCCTAGTTTGAAATAATTGCTGAGGTTTCCTTTCATCACTATTTCTTTTTTCGTGTTCAGTCGGGAGATTTCTCCTTGGGAATTAACCACAAGGACCTTATTGAAATAAAAAACAAAATGCACACAATTTTTTAAAAATTACACTCTTTGGTCTTAGATATTTGTGTTAGCCCAATCCCTGTTATCTTTAGGGAATGTAATGTTGAGGATTAGCAAATGCAGCTAAGGATGAAATAGGCTCTGACTGTAAGAATTTAGGCTAAGGATAAACTTGTCTTCAAAGTTGATTTTCCTAAAGAAACAAACACTACCTATACCCAGGAGTAGGTTCCATTAAAATCAATAGAGCTGACTTTTGAATAGCCATGAATAAGATTGTGCTGTTAGTTTTCGCCACCCAGTAGAAGCCACCAGGTGACCATCTTCATTTTGCTTTCCGTGAACAGGAGTATTTCTGCAGTAAAAAGTCTGCAAAATTAACACAAACCTCTTTGCCTTCTTTAAATAGCTTATTTGCTTCATGTGCAGCAGCAGCAACTTGCTGACTTTTCAGCTGGCTGAGTTTGCTATCCGGATTTCGTAACCTGGTGACCATTCGTGTTGAACCCGGTGTGCCTCTTCCAGTGTTTGGAGATTCACTTCTTTCACTGTTAGATCTATCCCCTGTCAAAAACCAAAACAAACACCCATTTAAACAGGAGACAGAAAGGCCAATTAGTACAGATATTGCTGAAACGTGTCATTTTAGGAGCAGCAATCAGCTACTACAGGCATAGGCAAACTCTGCCCTCCATGTTTTGGGACTACAACTCCCATCATCCTTAGCTAACAGGACCAGTGGTCAGGGATGGGAATTGCAGTCTCAAAACATCTGGAGGGCCGTATACCTGAGCTACTCTAAAGACAGACTGCATTATTTTTACCTAGCTCCTCTGAGCTCTGGGATCCTCCTTCAATATTTTCCACTTCATCAGAAGCCTTCATTGATTCATCCTGCATGGAATTTAGTACATTGCTACAGCTGTTTTCTGGATCAGACAAAAGTGCTTCAGTGGAAGAACCAACGTTCAGGGTAGGAACCATCTTAGTTGTTTCATCTGCGGAAAGATAGTAACTATTTACGTACGTAGTATTACCTGAAGGGCACTTAAAAAATGCAAGGTAAACATTTTGAAATCAAAAGGTGCTGAAACATCAATAGTATGAGAATATAAATGATCATTTATTTCTGAATTTGACTCAACAGGTGTTGTATAAATTTTAGTTACGTGCACCTCTTCTATAGAGAAAACCACTATATTTCTTATTTTAGCTCAACAGTTAAGCACGTTGTTATTCCTGCATTTAGCAAACATGATTAATATCCAAATTACACATTCTGAAAAATCCCATTGGGGAGTGGGAGAAGAAGAAAGGTTGAATTGGTATGTACACCCACATTTAAAAAAACCACCTTTGGACACTGAAACGATTACATGGGAAGAGGGTTGGACTACAACTTTTACATAAAAGTTTTACATAAAGGGAGCTGTATATTTTGGTTAGGTGGGAGAGCATACAGAGAAGATTACTGAAGACAGTCTCCAATGCACCCAAGGAATACGTAGCAGACAGTAAGTAAGTAAGTAAGTAAGTAAGTAAGTAAGTAAGTAAGAAAGACAGTGAGTAAGAGGATAGGAAGGAATAAACAAAAGTATTTTAATTATGAAAAGAACTAAAAGAGGGGCAATTTTTTTTTGAATCATTGCTATCAATCTTATCATGAGTCACCTGAAATCAAGGATGAAATATCAAGATGGCCAGCACTGAAGATGATACCACATTATTCAGGGCAGTAAATTCTCAGATCACTGGGCAACAAAACAACTCATAACAGATTCACAACAAGCTGCTGAGGCTGCTAGTTGGGCAAGAAACATCCATGCAAATAAGCCTGCACATATTGCTGTGGTATTCACAACTTCTGCAGTCGTGGAATAGCATATCAGAGACATAGTTTCCCAATTGGTCTTTACAGCTATCATATAAAAATAATATATTGCCGTCATTTCTATACAATGATACTTTTCCCCTATTTACATATTCTCCAAATCTTTCCGAAAGAGGTTCACATGCATTATATCAATGACACGGATTCTGATCTATTCACATTCCTTCCTGTGTGCATACTCTACAATCTCGGCCATTACACCAGGTATTTCTACTGTTGAATGTCCCCAACATGGCACCCATGGGATCATGCTCTGCCGCCCAAGAGGCTCTCACTCCTTTGCACACCACACTAAAATATAAGCGAATGCATTCTGGGAGTTCTAAAAATAAACACAGTGCAAATCCATGCGAAACGTAATTTCAAATTCCCCTATGAAGAAAGAGTTTGCCCTTGTGGAGGTAATGTGCCTGAAGACTTACTTTCCTACTTACTGGTATGCCCAGGACTCAAGAGCAAAGATTTAAATCTCCCAGATGGGAGATTGAGACGAGTATGTGATAAACTTGTTATTAGGGAACAAGTCCCCCTACACCTCATAAAAAGTGGCCTGTTTTGCCTTTAGAGCGGCAATTTTAAGGAGAAAAGTTTGTGGGGGATAAGTTAAATTCTTCAGGGGATCAAACTCTTATCCAGCAGGATGCCTGATTTTAATAATTATTTTAACCATGTCATGCATTTTATTCTGCTTTCATTCTGTTTTATATATTTTATCTTTCGTAATGGCTTCGGCTGGACAAAATAAATAAATAAATAGTAGTAATCCCAGATATTTGAAGGATGCAGCAACACAAGTCTATGCACATTAAATCTGGGACACTATTAATTCAATCAAAGACAAACATATCAGAGAGTCAGGGGTGGCAGTGCAAACAAGCAGCACAAATACCATACATTGTAAGTGGTTTTAGATGATTTCCATTTACATAACTATTATGCTCCTCTAAATTACAGAGGTATTTTCTGTACCTGAGACATTCTTGAGGGCCTCTGATGTCACCAGCTTCTTGTTTGCCTCATTATCATCCAGGATTTCTGACTCATTTCCTACTGCACTCTTTCCTTCAGAAGCACTAGACTCTCCAGCAGAAGGATCTATGCTGTTGCCTCCAACAGCTGAAGTCACGGAGTTGCTTTTATCTATAGCATCTGTTTGCTCTACAGTAACAAATGAGTAACAAAGTGGAACAGGTGTTTTAAAAACTGGCTTATACAAAGATGCCAAGTTTTACCTACACTGAAATGAAAGTTCGTGAAAACTGCTTGAATATGTCACTGGGGAATGAGAGCTGATTCTGTGATGAGAAGAATGTCTGTCTAAATCTGAAATTGTTGACAGATCAAAATATACAATAATAAATGCTATTAAAAAGAAATACATGGGAGTAAACACTACTGCAGAAAATATGTTAATTTCACAAGTATCGTCTTTACCTTCTTTTCTTCCTTTTTCAGAACTTTCATCTGGTGGTGTTTCTTTGTTTACATCCAGCAGTTGGTTCGAAAGTTCCTCTTTGCCATTATCGGTATCTGTACTGTCTTTATTCTCAACACTAGCCTTTTCCTTTTCCGTTTCATCAGCTATTGAGCTTTTATCTTCTGGTATTTCTCCCTTTCTGGCTCTGATTGCTTCCAGAATCTCTTCTAAAGCAGAAAATGGACAATAGACACCTAGTTCAAAAACTAGGGGCTCCAGAAGTATCCATTTTAATCACTGACAGACCCATCTAACAATAGGATACATGGACCACAGTGCAATTGACATTTGTGAAGTACTGTTTGCACATGTAATTTTTAAAAAGTCATTTAACAGGTGGATTACAAGTCGATACAGGCGACTCTCAATTTACATGGGGGTTATGTTCCAGGGATAACATGGAGCACCAAAATCTTGTATAGTCAGAACAAACTGTTTGCAATGGCGGATGGGATTGCCAATGTTTTTCTTCCCTGACACCCAGACCCCTTTTAATTTTTTTGCCAAGTGTAAATTCCAATATGCACAAGTTAAATGCACGTAAATTGCAAGTTACCTATATACACAGTTTCAAAAATGGCAGGGATTGCAAACTGACAGCATAAACATGGAATTTTGTGTACATCACTCAGTCAATATGGATAATCTACAACCCTACAAGTGATCAAAACAAAATAAAAAAATTTCCTTCCAGTAGCACCTTAGAGACCAACTAAGTTTGTTATTGGTATACCAAAGACAAGCTCATACCAATGACAAGCTCATACCAATGACAAACTTAGTTGGTCTCCAAGGTGCTACTGGAAGGAATATTTTAAATTATGTTTCAACTACGTCAGACCAACACGGCTACCTACCTGTATCTACAAGTGATGTCAGAGAATGTGCATTAATTGCTATTGATTCTGCAGATTAATTGAAGTTTTGATAACATGCATATATAGTAACCTAACAGATCTACAAATCTGTGGCTCCTGGACATTAATCTGGCTCCAAACATGCGAAGACTGAAAAATAAGGCTGAGCTGTGGGGTTATGGAAACCTCAAGTTAGTGACTCTTCCAACAAGAATGATAATCAATCTCACTTGCTCCTGCCCTCAGTTTATTTATCCACTGCAATGTTTTCAGTGCTCTAGAACTAGACACAGATCCTAGTGCCACCAAGAGATACATTTGGTTTGAAACAAATACAGACTTGAGAAGAAAGCTGTGTTCTTCCAAAAGGCAGGTTTCTCCAAAAGCAAAAGGATGTTCACTGCTAAATAGGGTCCTCAGTTCATGTCTCCAGTTGTTGCCCTGTTTTAAGGCACCCAGCCTAGATGTCGCCAGTAAAACGATTATTTGCAAAGAAACAAACGTTTGCTATGGCTGTTACAAAACAGAACACTGCCAAGAAGGGATGGTTGTGAATAAAAAGTATGGAGCAGGTGGTCTTGCACATACTGACCCACTTAAGACTGAAGTATTATTTCTTCTATAAAGCAGTGGAGGTTTTGTAAATGCCACTAGGTATTATAATCAACTAGGGAAACTGATAATGGACAAACACTATACTGGTGACTATATTTCAAAGGCACACTACAGCAAGCTATATTTAGGAGTGAAAAAGACAAGCTTAAAGTCATCAGGAAGAGCTCTGTAGACTACAGGTGTCAGAGGAAGAATCACATCTTATCTACAGAAGAGCAAAAGAGTTCCACAGCCAACACCATTCAATTTGTTTCCTCCTGAAAAGAGCAGAGAAGTCACCTTCCCCTTCCGCTCACATCCTTCTGTATATAGATCCTAACAGGTTTAATTGAACCTTCTCAAATGTACCTAAAGGCTATATGTATTCTGGTGGCACTATAAATGCAGTCCGTGGAACTTGGCCTTCCCAATTTTAACTGACATGCCCTTTTTCTCATAAACCTTTCTTCACTAGAATACACATCAATGAGGCAGAACTTCAAAATGCGCTCGATAATCCATTGTGTGCTGTTAGCCATTCAGGATTAGTTTTGTAGATTCTTACCATTTGCTGCAGCAAGAAAAGATTTGTTGCTACCCCGTGCTTTATTGGTAAGGTCCTCTGTTATATCCATATGCCGATGTATTTCTTCACGCATTTCTTCCAGAGTTTTGCAGATATCAGCTTCCCAGTAATCTTTGTCAAGGCATTCAATTAATTCTGCCAGCTGGACTTTTGTGCTATAGTACCAGATTTTCTTATCTTTCTCACACTCTGAATCTTCCTCTCTGTGACAGTATTAGAATAATTGTTTATGAGACAAATGGTAATGAAACATATGTATATATTGGGAAAGAAACAGGAATGAAAAGAATAACTGAGTTCATATCATAAGTTCACTGTTGAGCATGTATTTTTAGTTTACCACAAACAGCTATTAGCAAACTCTAAAAAATGTTATGATAACATAATTCAACTCCTCCATAATTCAACTGTATGAGTTGCCACATTTAAGAATTGTGCTATCACAAAACACAAACCTTTTCTTCCCTTTCCAATATACAAATAATATGCTTCTTTACCATACCGTACCACACTATAAAGTATTATGACATTCCCATACAAAAGGAATTTCAATGATAATTTCAAAAATTAGACACTGAATCTTTTGAAGAAAGGAATATTTCTTCCAGGATGTTCTGTGGCTTCTCACCTAAGAAAAATCTCAAAATAGGTTTTATTCACCATGAAGTCCTGTACAACCAGTTAATCTGGTCCAATTATTGATGACTTGGAACTGTATAGCAAAAATATGGTGACTCTACATTAAACTGTCAATTTCACACATATCAGAATCATTAAGTGGAGGGCAAGCACTTTGGGTACAGGCATTATTACTTTACATCACATTTAGCCAATCTTGGTAGCCAGAAGAAATTTGCTGTCGTGACTGACCCTGCCCATTCTCTTATTTTCGATATCATGCTGAGCTTTGGGGGTGCTCCAAAGCAAGAATTACAGTTATGGTCTGAAAAAATAATGCTCTGCCACTTTAACAAATCCACACTATGCATTGAGGAAATAATTCACATTTAATAGTATTACCGTATATAACCTTTGCTTCTTTTTATAAATCCAAGAAGCAAGTAACAAATGTACGAGATGAGAGTAAAGATGAAAGAATATTAAAAAAAGCCCTTAAGGTGGGAAAGAGGATGGAGGGAGTGGAGGAGGCCCGGGAGAAAATATACCACATCCAATGTGGCTGGACACAGGCTCTGTTCACACACCACGATAAGCAACAAAACCCACTTTACTATGAATGACCAATATGTTACTGCACATGGCTCAATCACTCCTGCTTCGCCCCACCCTGTCTGAAACTTGGAAGAACAAGCTATGAAATACCATATGCAATGGCTTTAATCCTAATGTTGCATACAACATTGCATTTAAGTTCTTGCGCACCTCAGCCTACAATATGTCTTACTGCAAACAATGAAGTCATATGAATTAAAGTGTCTACTTCTTTGTCATGTATCTAGATGTCTGCATGACTGCCTGATGCAATTGGTATGGAGTTCAGGGGTTCAGTGGCAGAGCGCATGCTTCACATGCAGAGGGTCTCGAGCTCAACTGAAAGTTAAAAATGACCAGGCAGCAGGTTTGGATGGGAAAGCCATCTGCCTAAGACTCTGGAGATCCAGTGCCCCTCAAAAAGGACAATGCTAGGGGGCAAGATGGACTAATGCTCTGATTTGGTGCAAGGTGGCAGCATATGTTCTACCTGAAAAAGTAGTTTTTGCTCAATCAGTTTTGATAGCAAGTATGGTAAAGGTAAAGGCAAAGGACCCCTGAACGGTTAAGTTGACAATGGGTGCTGCACTCATCTCGCTTTTCAGGCCGAGGGAGCCGGTGTTTGTCTACAGACAGCTTTCCAGGTCATGTGACCAGTATGACTACATCACCTCTGGCACAACGGAACATCATGATGGAAGCCAGAGTGCACAGAAACGCTGTTTACCTTCCCGCCACAGTCGTACCTATTTATCTACTTGCACTGGTGTGCTTTTGAACTGCTAGGTTGGCAGGAGCTGGGAGGGAGCAACGGGAGCTCACCCCATCATGCAGATTCGAACTGCCGATTGGGAAGCCCAAGAGGCTCAGTGGTTTAGACCACAGCGCCACCCACGTCCTTGTAGCAAGCATAGAGTCAACCCAGGGACTGGAGAGCTGAAACCAGCACACTGGCTTCTGCCAAGGGACCAAGGTTCTTGAGAGGTTGCTTCATTTGCATCATGGCATGGTAAAGACCAGGCTGACCTTCTGAAGCAGCTTCAGAAGCTTCCTCCCTACACTACCTGCCAGAAAAACACAGCAACAATTGCCAGTTGCCCAGGGACTGCAGAAGTAAAGGAAAAGAACACTCTGGCCCTATCTATCAGCCAAAGGAAAAAGAAATGCCCATTAGTACTCAATAAAGAATACCAGCAAGGGAAGCTCAGCCTGCGCTCCCCCCTCTTACACCCACTTATAGCTCACCACTGTGTTTTGGCATTAGAGAACTGACCTCCCTCTCCTACCTTTCCCATGTCCCTTTCCTTGTGTGTTCCTGCAAGCCTGATGGCAATGCCATCCCTTTTAACTGATGTGAGCAGCGGGGGGGGGGGGGGGGGAGAGGAGAGATTTGTCTGAAAAGTGGAATATAGTACATATAGAAAAATATAGTAAGGAAATAGTTTGATGACATGCATTTTTCATTCAGACTTTGATATGGGAGACCCCCAGTTCAATTCCCTATTGTGCACGGCAAATTTAGTATGTGTGATTATCACTTTAAATATTCACACTGCAGTCTTAATCAAAATATCAAAGAAGTCTAAAAAGAGGAGAAGTATCAGAAGCACACAAAGAGTATGGCCTAAATTTGAAGATGAGACACTTGAGTTTTACCACTGGGCAGTCTCAGGGACACTGAACTGTTACTATGTCTCAGTATAAAAAAACCAACAACAAATTTTTTCAACAAACCCCTCTTACATGGCTTAAGGTAATATCTTTAGATATCAAGGCTTTACATAGAAAGGGGACTCATCTACATTACTAAAGAAGCAGCAAATTGAATGCGCTGTAAACATGCAACGCCAGATGGCGCCAGGGAGCAGGAAAATTTAAAACACAGTTTTCCATAGTGATTTTTTTTCTTTTGTTAAAACCATCTAATTTCTGACATATTTATAGCATTTCTCCCCTGTGTTTGGATCCACCCTGGGTCTAACTCAGATTCATATGATTCTCCACTGACACAGATGCGAGGAGGCAATCAGAAGCTTTCTTTTCCATTCTTGATTACCCAGTGTTCAGCATTACACCTGAACTCTAAACTGCACTTCATCTTTAACTATAGTAATTGAAAATAAGCCAGCTTTGTAAATCAGGGATTGAAATTTACTTGCTATCATAGTCTTAAAACTAAATGCAGTTTGTGTTTGGACATCAATGATAGCCATGCTTGTAGGAAACAAAGTAAAGAGTTGTTCTCTAAAATTTAATTATGTATATCCAACAATATACTGCTATAGCAGACTTAAAAACATTCTCTGCCCTGTTGCCTAGAGGCAATTTTTGCTCATCATAGGTGAATAGAACACTGGCTGGTTGCAAGCCAACAATGAATCTGGTAGGAATTAATGAGAGTTTTTATATCTTCATGGTAAATGAAACTCCTTGAGAAGCATATACATCCTCTCAAATGATCAAAATACAAGGGATTTATCCAGAGTGCCATCTTTTCTTACTACAGATCTTTACTGTACTAATTAGTGGTAAGATCACATGCCTACAAATGGATGTGGGATTACAGAGAAAGACAGCATCTTTGCACTGAAAAAAGGTCTAACGGTTGATTCATACAAGACTCCTCAAAATACAGTGGTACCTTGGTTGTTGAACGGCTTGGCTTCTGAAGAAATCAGCTCCCGAACACCAGAAATCCGGAAGTGAGTGTTCCGGTTTGCAAAAGTTTTTCAGAAGCCAAACATCAAACGCGGCTTCTGATTGAGTGCAGGAAGCTCCTGTAGCCAATTGAAAGCCGCACCTTGGTTTTCGAACTGTTTTGGGAGTCAAACGGACTCCCAGAATGGATTAAGTTTGAGAACCAAGGTACCACTGTAGTATGAAATCCTCATACAGGCTGAGATTTTATGCCTGATGATCTCATATATGAGTTTTTACTACAGGAAGATGCATTGAGAAAGCTGTCATATAGCTCTTTCAAAATGAAATTTACCACTGCATTAAATACAATTTCTATAAAAAACTGAAATAAAGTTTTTTGTTTTGGCAAATTATAAATACCAGTCAGTTAAAAAAAACACTGAATTTGGTAGTGGGCACAAAATTCATCTTCCTGAGAAGGAAGCTTCTGCCTTTTTTTTTTAAGTGATGTTTCCACATGTATAAGACATTCTTGAAAGTATAAAAGCAATGGTGCTGAAATTGCAGAAGCCAGAAAGGGCACAGAGTAAGATTTTCAAAGATTGCAGGGGGGGGGACAGGACTTCAGAGTCCTTACCCGTCCCCAACTGGCAAAATCAGCATAGATTTTATAAAATAGCAAGCCAATGCAGTATAAATTAATTTAACCTAAAAGGAAATCATACAAACTTAATCCATTTGCATAATCCATTTTACAGAATCCATTGCTTAATCCATTTTACAGAATCTACCTTTTCTTGGGAGAATAATTTGGATGGTCTGAACAGAATTTAGTTCTGTGCAGCCATGGAGTACATAAAACTTACTGCTATATTTGGAAGCAAAAACATTTCCTCATAGCCACATCAGAGAGAGAGGGAAAGTGGAAGAGGAGCAAGAGAGCCCCAGAGCCTGGGTTCATTCACTTTACACTAAACTGTGATTTAGCACAGGGGTGGGGACCTCCAGTTCATGGGTCACTTCGTGTGGTAATGAGGAAAAAACACCCACATTTTTACAATGCCTTGAAGTGCCTACCATCAGCTCAGAAAAATATATTAATGACTCTACAGACAGGATGGAATCACCACCCATGGTAGCCTGACACCATTTGCAGAAAGCAACACAGGTGGCAGGCAGGGTTTCTGACTCATTTTATATGTCTTCCATGTACTTCAAATTGCTGTTTTATGAGATCAGGTCTGAGGTGTCAGAATTGCATTGCTCCAAAAGCTGCTTAGTTAATAATGGTGTCAGCATAGTTGCAATTTCTTTTTCTGAGACTCTTAAAATAAACATTATTTAAAATTTTATTCTTAGAAGAATCAGTGATCTGGCCCTTGGGCTTTTGTTGATATTCAGCAATTCATAATCTTCTCTGATGGATTCTAAATTTCGGGGTCCTTCAATCATGCCTCTACAAAAAGTGACTTTGCACACTAAGCTCTACTACTTGGGTCATCACAACATAGCAGCTATGTTGCATTTGGATTTAAATGAAGTCACTGCTTAGGCTTGAATTTGTAAGTTATGAGCAAGCTGAGAAGGAAAGAATGGATTCACAAAATACTAAAAATTCAGCAGTAGTACTCTCAGGGTCAGAAAAATTATCACTTTGGAGAAAAAGAAAATAAGTAATACTGTTAAGCTTGTTCATTCAAAAAACATTAAATACAAACACTAACAAAATAACACAAGTTTTCTGTTGCCATACAAGATCTTATGTTTCTAAACCCTAACTTTTGTTTTGAAACACTGTAAGCAGGAGCCTGGTATTTTTCAGTGATGGCCACTTCATTTCACCATTGGCCCCTCACCACCTGTGGTGCAATTTCTTTAATATTGCATGGAGATATAAAACACATTTTTGGCCTAATATAAAAGAAAATCCCATCTTCTTGAAAATCCAGCATGCACCAATATTGTTACTGTGCTTAGAACATTTACTTACATAACAAGCCTCCTGTTCAGGAACCAGTATTTCCGCCTGTTTCTGTCGTATCCAATAGGTTCATGTCGAATGTATGGTTTATTTTTTTGGATTTCAGCAATACAGTCCGTTACACCAGGCACCTTATGTGCTACACAAACTTCACACTGCCATTCGTCCTCAGGTACCTCTTCAAGAGGTGGCTTCACACACTCCAAGTGGTACACAGCTGAGCAAGTTTCACAGCAAAGCAAATCCCCCAGTTTGTGACAAACTCTACAATGGTCATCGTATTGTATCACACCTTCCGACATTAATTCCTCGCGTGCAATGTTTGTTGTAAGAAACTGATCCACTAAAAACTGCAGGACTTCAATTTTATTCTCAACGGGTCCATAGGGGTAGTCATCTGCGTCTTGGAAAGGAAGAACATGATGATATTCCTTGTCACTCTCACAATAAACCCGCAGAACCTCGGGCCACGTCATTCCGTCTATGAAATACAATGTGGAATTAACGCTATCTTTGAGGTCAGCAGGTCCAAAGGTAGTATTTGAAGTGTCTTCTTCACGTAAAACAGCTTTTAAAAGCACTATATGCATCTCTGCCATAAGTGTACACTGCTCCTGGCTTACCAGAGCAGCACAGAAGTCCTCAAAACGAAAAGGGGATAGTCGCAAGACAGTGCCAAAGTTCCGCAGTACCTCATAGATGGCAATAACATTCATTATATGCTCATTAGGCACCATTAAGTCCTCTGAGGATTTAGGCAAGTCAAGAGAAGGGACATCTTTTTCTTCCAGAATTGGAGAACGTGGACGATGTACTCTTTGTCTCCTCCTACCTGTAAGTAGAAAGGAACAATAAAAGATTAACAGGAAACAGAAGTAGATATAAGTTTACTTATTATACAATGAATGTGATGTGAAATAAGAACCATGTTAGAAGTTTCTCGCACACTCCAACGATCTTACACAGTTGTATTTAACTTGCACTTAAACATAGGCAGTGATTCTTCTACCTTAAATCGAAACTAACATACCATGCATGACTTTCCTTTGATGAAAACATCTGCCATTTACAAGGGTTAGAACAAAACTTGCCCCTCTGCAAATGGAAGGGCTCTTTCCATTTCTCAAAGGAACCATTTTACATTGGAAACTGCCCTATGATCCTCAGATGAAGGGCAATATAGAAATTTAATTAAGAACCATCACCACCACAAGGTAACTATTTTATCTGATTTTCTCTTCCCCATGTAGTCTCCAACACCACTAATACTAAACTTTTTCTCTGACACAGGGGATACCGGGAGGTCCCTCCCATCTTAAGTACCAGCTCATCGCCAAGCGCTGGGGAAAGCGGGGAGGGGTATGCCTCAAGCGGAGACTCAGGAAGTGGTGACCGAGGCTCCAGCAAGGTAGCGGAACCCATGCACAAGGTGGGACAGGAAGGGGGGAGCAAGGGGGAAAGGCCAATCCCGCCGACCCCGGAATTACGCAAGAAACGTCGTGGGAGGAGATTAGGTCTTCCCAAACTTCTTTGCTGGAAGAAGACGCGCCAACCTCCATTCGGAGGTACTGACGCCTAACTGGCAACATGTATATAGATCGGTCCGAGCACTGTAAATAATCAGCACTTAATAAAGCCTAAAAGGACAATGCTGTGAGGAGTCGTTACTCTAGAGTAGCCACATAGGCATCTCTGACACTTCCTAACTCTGTAATTCAGTTGCAAAAGCTGGAACTGTTCCGTTTTCTCTTCAATGATGAACAAAACCATATTACTAACAGCAAATGGGAGAAATCACCGCACTCTAGGAACACTTTACTAAATAATCATTGCAGCGGTTTGCATTCTGATACACTCAAATCTAGAACACGGTTTACCCTGGATTATGGTTTCCATTTAAATTAGATCTCTCTTTTGCTGAAGCTACTCATCCATATTTTATACAATGTTTCTCTGATCACAAAAAAGCAATAAGCTGTCTAATTCAGAGTAGTTTTGATGTCAAAGTCCAGGGGATGTGAAAGTGTCTTGCATTTCCACTAGTTTTGTTTCTCCTGCGACATCCAAAGAGGTACACACAAGTAAAATCTATGCAAACTAGATGTATATCCAAAGCTAAAAAATCTTTCCTTATGAATTCTTCTTTAGACTTCACAGCAGTAGGGTAACAACTAGATATGTGAAACACTTAACAGATACTGTAGTGGTAAATAGGTAAAGGTAAGGTAAACAGCATTTCCGTGTGCTCTGGCACTCCAGGGTGTTCTGTTGTGCCAAAACCGATTTAGTCATGCTGGCCACATGACCCGGAAAAGCTGTCTGTGGACAGCTCCCTCGGTCTGAAAGCAAGATGAGTGCCACACCTCATAGTTGCCTTTGACTGGGCTTAACCTTCCGGGGGTCCTTTACCTTTACCTAGTTGTAAATGCTGTGGGATCCAAAGCCTTTCTAAAGAAAATTAAAAGTGAGTAGAAACCCTAATTTATTTATTTGTTTCTTTGTTTTTAAACTCAAATGTTTTGGACAAATTGACACAAACCAAGTTTTCTAGGTATGCTACTGGTACAGAAGTTATTTTTTTCCTTTTAAAATCTCTTATGACAAATTCCCACAGACTCTTCCTCTCCTCCAGCTGCAACCTGTTATCACTCGATAGAAGCACTTAAGCATCAGATTTATTTACTCTACAAAATGTTTTTATATAAAGCAAACACATTGTGACACAAAAAACCTGAGAGGCTCCCTTTTTATTTTTGCTATTGGATGCTGGTCGTATGTAATTTTGTTATATTTATAGTACTAAAATGTTATTTTCTGTAGGTAATTATATTTGCTACTGTGTTGTTTTTCTAGGCTATTATGAAATTATTTTTGCACCGTTTGGTTTTGAAATGTTTTCCTGTTTCCGTTGTTGTAAACCACTTTGAGAATGAATTTTATGTGGAAAAGCAGCATACTGTACAAATAAAATCAATGAATAACTTGCTGAGTGAATCACTTGGTCCAGATTTATTTCCAATCTTTCACTGGACTCCTGTCAATAACAAATGGTTGTCATGTCAAGGTTCCTATGAGGACAAAATTTAACTGGTAAACGAGGCTACTGATTTCTTAAAGAACTCTTGAAATCCATATAATGTACTGGTATGTGTCTATTAAAAGTGCACAGGAAGGGAGAAATGCCATTGGCAGTGCTGTTTTGAAACTACCAATATTATTTATTTAGATGGTTCAAGGTTAACTCAACAATTACTTCAGAGCTTATTCTGGAGCATCAGGCATAGTCCATGCTTCCAATGAGGGGGCAACACAAAAATGGGCCATTTCAGTGGTGGCTTCCTGACTGTGGAATGCTCTCCCCAAGTGCCATTTTTATTGATCCTTAGGAGCCAAGCAGTGTTAGAAACTCAGATATATAAGTTAGGTGCCAAATGGCACCTGGGCTCTAGGTTACGGTTGCCACAACGGAATATCTATTTGCTAGAAGGTTTGACTAGATGGCCCTCAGCATCCCTTCCAACACTACAATTATATGATTCTATGATCTCAACCACAGCGGGTGGCGCTGTGGGTTAAACAACAGAGCCTAGGGCTTGCCGATCAGAAGGTCGGTGGTTTGAATCCCCGCGATGGGGTGAGCTCCCGTTGCTTGGTCCCAGCTCCTGCCAACTTAGCAGTTCGAAAGCACGTCGAAAGTGCAAGTAGATAAATAGGGATCGCTACAGTGGGAAGGTAAACGGCGTTTCTGTGTGTTGCTCTGGTTCGCCAGAAGCAGCTTAGTCATGCTGGCCACATGACCTGGAAGCTGTACGCCGGCTCCCTCGGCCAATAACGCGAGATGAGTGCCGCACCCCAGTCGGTCACAACTGGACCTAATGGTCAGTGGTCCCTTTACCTTTATGATCTCAACCACATTGCTTGATTGTCCCCAGTATGCAAGAAGAAGTAACACACGGGGAAACGGAAATAGTATTAACTATAGACTAAGGCAGAGGGTTTTTAAACGGTGGTCGCCAACCTGGCACCCAGAAATCTCCATAGTCTCAATTGGACCCGTATCAGTAGTTGGCACCTGGGGAATTTCAAACACTGGAGCCAAGTAAAAAAAATTATAATTTTTTTAAACAGGGCTTTGGCTTTTGGTCTTTAATTTGAAGGGCTTCAAGTAATTTTGGCCTATTTTCGTGCAGCAGGATCTGTAAGACCAGTCCTTTATTTGTAGAGATGCATTGTTTAGGTTTTCATTTGTTGTGCTTTTTAAATTTGGTTTTAGTGTTTATGATGTGTTTGTAAGTTGCTTTAGTTCACTTTTGTGAGAAAAGCAAACAACAACAACAACAACAACAACAACAATCCAGTTCAACAACCCCAAATGACATTTAGTAGTTTTCCATTTTAAATAAAGTCTAAAGTTAAGATATCAAATGCTGGCCTAAGAGACATAATAAGCCTGGTGGCTTTCACCATTTTCCTAAACCTTAGTATCCATCACAGCCCTTGTTTAGGAGGACACCCCACGTCTATGGCGCCATATACTTTTCCAAAGTTAACATTCTGACCTTCTTAGTTTTTGGTCAGTGAGGGAAGACTATTCAAATAACTCCAACACAATAATTCTTTTTAAAAAATCACTTTCTTGAAGTGATAATGAACTTTTTCATGAGGAGGCAACTACATCCATCTTGCACTTGTAATGTGCCTGTGAGTTATTCAAGGTATTTTCTATAAATTAGTGCAAAATTTGGAACAGATTGCAGTGGGGAATCTTGAAGACTATCTCGTGAGAAAGCTATAATAGCTTCTAATTGGTCAGTGATGTCCTATTCACATGAGCACGTTCTGTAGTACTTGAATGTTTGCACAGTTAGAAATCAAGAGGTCAAACTTAGAGCTGGTGCATGTTCAGAACTTAGCAACTGCCAAGTTTACAAGTGTGAGTGGCCCAGCAAAAGCAACCCTACAGAGTTTATATTTTGTGTCTCATTGCCTCAGACACAATGATTTTTAATAGACTCAACTCAGTTCATACATTCAGCTGTCAGCCATGAAATATTCAATAATTTAAAAATCATCAACAGCTAAGTGTGTGAACCAGGTCTTTTGAGAGTTCACATACCATGTGCTCTATACTACACATACATGGTAACAGAACAGAACAGATGTCACAATTTATAAGCAAAAAACCCAACAAGTATTTTATCACTGTTATTATTGTTGCTAGTACTATCACATGCCCTTTGCTAGCAGGTCCCTGGGCAGGTTACAATTTAAAATTCATAACTAACAACCATTAAAACAAATGTCAGTCAAAGAAGAGGGTGGATCCTGAAAACACACATCTTAGACCAGGGTAAAGAGGTGCATCTTCAGCATTTGCCAAAAGCTATACAGTACAGTGAAGTTGCCAGATGCAATTCTGTGCAGAGGGAATTCTACAGTTAACCTGGTAACAGGATCCATCCTCATTTAAACCTGATAACTGCATATATCTTGTTAGGGGGGAAGCACAGATACTTAGCACAACATACACTCAACATAGCTATGACTCTGCACTTTAAATTCTGCTACAGCAGACTATAGAAGTTAGGTAGAGCCAACAACTAACTGCCCTACTGGTTCACGAAACAAAGCTCTGAAAAGAAGCACTCCAAGTTATTATTTAGTTCTCATTATGAGGCTAGTTTGGTTGTGGGTCTTTAGTGTAATGGACTTTAGCACATGTCAGGGTTATCAGGGTTCCAAATTTGAGAACTGTTAGCAATAGGGTTAAGTTGTCTGCCTTATAAAGCTTAATAAAAACAATATAATAATGACCAACTTCATAAGTTTGATGGGAGGATAAAGACTGTAACAATATTTCAATTAACCGGAAGACTGGATTGGATGAGGCTTTAGTTACACAAAAGTCTGAATGAGAATGCACATTCCCTGATTTACAAAGAGATATATCCAGCCAGTTTAATAAGATGCAGATGTTCAAAGGGAAATGTGTACCCAGGCACACACCTGCATGAGTACTGTATGCAAAATTTCCTTTTAGGATTTGGGCAATTGAACTTCAGATCTAATGCCAAGCTTAGGCAATATAAATGTGAACTTATATAAATACGTATTTGCTTCTTCCACTTTTAAGTTCTGCCTCCTCTTGTATGACCTTCTGTAATCTTTATCATCACAACAGCACATCAAGTGCAACATATACACAAAGGGGCATGCCTATTGGTTTTCCCATAACTCTGCACTCCTCTTTCCTGGAGAATAATCAAATCTGCATTTTAGACAGCTTTCAGAAATTCTGCAAGAAGTTTAAAACTTCTGCATTTTGACAGCTTGGGCTAAGTCTGCAATGAATGAATGAGATTTCATTCTGTGCACTTCATCTTGTTTTACATGCTTTTATTTACTTTTGGTACATTACCAGTTATCCACTTTCAGTCTCTGAAAAGGATTAGCAGCAGGTTTAAACAAAATTTTATCTTTATCTTACACTGAAGACATGTTATTTCAAAGCCTCATGTGCACATCAGAATACCAAGCCACTCATAGTTATTCTGGTCATCAACAAAGAATGGCAATCTTAAAATCTCTTTAATGGAAACACACACAAGGAATGAAAGCTCACAAATGCTAAAAATAGACATGCATTCTTTGCAAAGAAACCATGCTAAACCATGGTTTAGCATGGCATGAACAAGCCACAGTGAACCTAAGGTTTGCAAATGCACATTCTCCTTCTGGATTGTCATTAAGAAATTGTGAAGCTTTCAGCTTGGAAAAATGTGGTTTGTCAAGATGTCTAGAACAACGAACTGTGAGTAACATTAACTACTGTTAGTTTAAGACACTGATGCACCCCTCCCTCCACATGTTCAGAAAAGGTGCTGATATTCTGATCTGTACCCTCTTTTCAGTCGCCTTGCACAAGTTACCCAGATTACAAGTATTCTTAGACTGCCAACCTACATCTATATAAATAAAAATGTAAGTGTCCGTTTGTGGATGACCAAAAATCTCCGAAACCGCTTGAGCGATTGCCGTGAAATTTTGACACAACGTTGCATTCCAATAAGGGAGTGTTTGTATATACCATTAGATTATACAGATGTCACACCTGTGACAGGTAAAAACATGATTTTGTGTAAAAATAGCACCCTCTGTGAGACGTCAAAGGTTGAACAGACCCTATAGTAGAGTCTTTACTCCCAGGACTCCACGGGGAACACGATGGCGTCATTCCGATGCCAGCGTGCAGAGAGCGGGTGCTCGACGGCTCCTTCTGGCAGAGCGGGGCTGGAATCCTCTCCCTCCCCCACCTCGTCTCTCCCCGCCAGCCTCCACATGTCCGCCTTCCCTATCCGGCAGGGAAAGCGGACAGGCCCTCCCCAACGCGTCCGTACGTTAGGCGGCTTCTTCTGGGGGACCTCTCCCCCCCCCGGTCCTCGGCATGTCCACCTTCCCTAAGAGACTACACCTCGACCGGCTTCCCCCTCACCCATCGGGATCCGCCAGGGGAAACTCCCGGAACCTCCCCAAAATGTAAATACGGTATGTGAGGGGGGGGGGGGAAAGGAGAGGGGTCAGGGTGGAGGTTGACGTTGCGTGGGGCGAAGATGAGGTCACTTGCCGGGGGCAACAGAGAGAGGGGTGTTGTTACATCATCCACCTCTCCTGGGAAACGGGGCCCCTGACTGAGCCACAGCAATGCATGGCCGGGTACAGCTAGTTTAAGAATAAACTTTCTAGTGCTCATGTTGCAAAGAAACTCTTAAGGTATTTACAAACCACAAGCCATGCAAGATTTGCATGGATCAAGGGTACCTTATGGGCTGCCTTCTCCTGCATTAATGTAACTACCGAATGAGGCCTTGCTTCATCTCCTGCCACCATCTGAGGTGCGGTTTATTTTAATTCCTTCATATCGAAATACTAAAATTTATACTCTGTTTTTCCTTTCCAAAAGAAGTTGCTCAAAGTGGCTGACAAAAGTATTTAAAGAGCACAAAAATAAAATAATAATCCACCTTTTTAAAAAACACCTTTTAAAAAAACTAACAATTGCACAAACCATTACTAAAAGCAACATCTAAGAATAAAGAGGAGGAAGAGCTGGAGTTTGCAATAAACAAATTACATAAAGCAACAGCAGACACAAAGGCTTGTTTAAAAAGAAATGTCCTCAATTCCTGGCAAAATACAAAAAGGGATGAAGACAACCTAACCTCTTAGAGCAGGGAGTTCCACCTCTAAGGTACTGTCACAGAGAATGCCCCAATAAGCATATAACTAATGCACAAAGGAATGTGGCCAGGTGTGACAGTGACTTTAAGAGGAATGCAAAAGCTGATGCACAAGCCAAAGCTGGGTGAAAGCACTTCTGGTGGCATCTTAAAAGATGCCAAGTCCAGGACCAAGTCCAGGAGTACTTCCAAACTATGAACTTGATTTTGTAAGAGGAGTGCAATCAAGGCCAAAATGGGCTGGCATCCTAGTCAAATTAACTGTTATTTAATCCAAGCCTTTTTTGAAGGAAAGCTTTAATTACATGCTTACCGTTTTATGTCATGTGACAATTAAGTTGGGTGTTCTCGTAAATCTAACCAACTCATGGATTGTGAAGAGCATTTTCACTTCTGCAATGAAAATTCTTGGGGAGGTTCAATGGACCTCAGGAGAGTGCATACAACTTAACAGAGCAGCACCCCTAACCTTAGCCCCGCCCAGAGTGATATATATTGCAATTGACATGCCACTTGTGCAAAGGTAATCAAATACTGAAAGGCATCCCTGCCCACTTTTGGCAGAAGCCCTACTAATTCTGTGTGATGTGACTGTAGGACGTGCTACCGTTTGGTGGAGTTTTTCAGTCAAAGTGAGTGAAGTTTAAGATTCAATCGAATAACCGTGCCCACTGTGATCCTGAATGACAACTGCAACGTATCAGTGTGAACAGAGCACCAGTTGCTAAAGGGTAACTATTAAACAGATCTCTTCTTCCACCCCCAGCCTTTACACCATTTTCCAAGGAGTGCATTGTTGAGGTCATGGTATGGATTACTAAAGCTTTGCAATATTGCAAAAAATATTAATCCTTACCCTAACTGTGGCTAACAGATTGGAATCACCTACAAGCTTGCACATCAATCCCCTGCTCTGCTTACCAAGATGCGCTATTTCTCCATCAGCATTTACACTTACCATGGTTAGCTTGAATAGCACTTTGAAAAGCTGCCTTCTAACAAACTCTAGTTTGAAGGAGTCTTAACACTGCCTGTGAAAAGCAAAGGGAGGGAGAACTTGTATGCAAAGCGGGGAAGAAAAGAGCTTGCAAGTCTATAAGGCACATATTACCACATCCCTGGGCCACTGTTGTACAGTGCTCATTGGCATAATGTAAATTTTACAAAATGAAACACCCAATGTTCTGAATTATTAGTCACTCCACTTTACTCAGAATTATTTTCCAGAAACATCACATTCTCAGTAGTGTTCGAAATTAGCTTTGGACCACCTGCGACCAAGTGAAGATGCCTGGGATGGTGCCTGACACCTTCACCATCTGAGGGTCACTGGATCTAGACCAGGCACCCCCAAACTTCGGCCCTCCAGATGTTTTGGACTACAATTCCCATCATCCCTGACCACTGGTCCTGTTAGCTAGGGATCATGGGAGTTGTAGGCCAAAACATCTGGAGGGCCGCAGTTTGGGGATGCCTGATCTAGACTGTTTTCACACACTAATACCCCATCCTGTAGAACTCTATCCATTATAGTTTATCTGAACAACTGGAATGCATTTCTGGAACTAAATTGCCATTTCTGTGCAGCCTGAGCAGGAGCGGTCACCATTAAGACATCAGAATAGGCCAACATATATATGGACTGTCCCTGACAAGTCTTTTCTTCTTTAAGGTCTCAAAGCTCTTAACCTAGCTTAAGGTTGTTGTCTTGAACTAGCCAGGTGTTTAACTGAGAATCAATCAGTCAGCCTATCATTTGAAAAACAAGACTTTAGAGCTGTCTTGCCCCCAAATGGCAACTAGAAATTCCATTTTGATGACTGCAACCTTGGTTTAAGGAGCCATTTGGCGCCTAGCTTATACACCTAAGCTTCTAACACTGATTCTATAGAACTTCAACAACACGCCTACTAGGGTGTGTTTGTGGGTGTGGGTGCACCAAGTTGGTCAACAGGTGGATGCAATATTTGCCATCCAGTACACAGAGCCGAGGGCTTGCCGATTGGAAGGTCAGCAGTTCGAATCCCCATGACAGGGTGAGTTCCCATTGCTCGGTCCCAGCTTCTGCCCACCTAGCAGTTTGAAAGTACGTCAAAAAGCAAGTAGATAAATAGGCACCGCTCCAGCAGGAAGGTAAACGGCGTTTCCATGCACTGCTCTGGTTCGCCAGAAGTGGCTTAGTCATGCTGTCCCCACATGACTTGGAAGCTGTCTGCGGACAAACGCCGGCTCCCTCAGCCTATAGAGTGAGATGAGCGTTGCAACCCCAGAGTCATCCACGACTGGACCTAACGGACTGGATCCACGACTGGACCTAACCTTTACCTTTATACCATCACAACCAAAAGATTATGCTAGGGCCAAACAAACTATGTCATACCGGAAGCCAGCAGAATGCAGGTGCACATTGTTCAAGTTCACCTGCCCTACTGTTCAGTTGTTCCACATGAGGAGGAAACGAACTGCAGCACTGGATTAGTATTATGTTGCTTCTTGTTAACTCTAGGCCAGTGCTCTGGTTTGTTTCCTCCCTGTTCAGCAAAGAGGGGAACAGCGGGGCAGGCATGATTTGACAAGTGTATACCACCTTGCTGCTGATGAACCAGAACAAAAAAAGCATAAGTATCTACTGAACCTGATTGATGGACAATCATTGGCTATTGTAAAGACAAGGAAACCCTGGCACCAACTGTCAGAAAGAAGAAGAAGCCACAAGAAATGCCTCTTAAGTAAATCTGGCTGTTTTGTTTAAGGGTTATTCCATGTCAAGTAATCAAATTTTTGATATATATTTTTTACCTTATGTCATCCAATTTTCTTAATATTTTGTACATGTTGAATGTTCAAAATTAAGTTTAAATCTAAGTTGTTTTTTTTATCTCATCCCGTTTTTTAATTATGAGGGTTAGAAATTAAAACTAATAATAAATTGACAATTTTGGCCTTGCTGGGCAAAAAGCTAAGAACTCAGCTCAGAATTGAGATGGTTCATGAAATGAAGTAAAACAGAAATTCTTTCAAAGCATTAATTGTATCAACAGCAAGCTATCACTCTCCTTTGAAACACATTTTTAAAGGAAAAGCCTGACTAGCTTTTCAGATGCCTGAAAAATAACTGATATTATATTTTGAAGCCTAGTTTATTCTGTTATATTTTACTCCAAGAAGACCTATGTATCCTAAATAGAACCCAATAAGACAGACATGGATGTACCATATACGGTATATATAAAATTAATGTGATCTCATTGAGATCCCAACATGAAAATTTGCAGGTAGCGCTTAGAAATATTAAATAATCAAAAAGAAAATTTGGGAATTTTTGAATATATTATTTTTAATCACTTTTTAAAATTTTGTAACTTAACTTTAAAATGTAAAGGTGATCATGTGACATATCACATTAAAGCCAATGACGTTCTGAAGAGATTGGTATTTTTAGTTTTGACATACCTCAATTCTAGGTTGAGCTTGTAAGGTTTTTGTGTAGACCAAAATTGCCAATTCTTTTGAAATTTCAAACCCTCATAACTCAAAAACATGATGGGAGAACAAATTTAACACAGAGATCTGGGACCGTCTCTTATGCTGTACTATTTTTAGGAAAGAAAGTGGAAGCAATATAAAATGGTAAGGTAAATGTGATTTGATCACTTGATACAGAATGCCCCTTAACACCAAGTGATACTGACATTACCTTTAGTAAACTCTTTTAAAAACCGTTAGAATAATCACTATCTATCTGAAAAAGTCATCTCCATTGCAAGACATCAAATATCTATCAATGGCACAATGTTAGATACACAACAATACATATTTTAATTTGTAACCCGATTAACATTAACACTTAACATTTTAGAACTGTATTAAGAATTTATTCAAATCCATTCAGAAACTGAATCATATCCAAATTAAAATATACACTATAGAAACAAACTGAACAGCACTAACATTTGCTTTTCTAAAAAGCAACAATTATGAAGGTCTCCTTGGATCAAAATTCAGTTCCTATGTTGTCGATATAGAAAAGTATTAGTTCTACCGGTATGAAATAATCCCTTGCCAATGAAAAGCCACAGTGAAGGGAAAAACCACAGCTAGGAACCATTACAGCTAAACAAAACTTTAAACTTGTTCATGCAGTGTTCCTTCTCATATTGTGAATTAGCAAAGCTTGCCTTTATAAAGCACCTTAACAATAAACAAAATTAACCACCTCTTGGAAAATTCAAAATCCATTTTAAAATAGAGAAGTATGTCTTTTGATGTTGTGATACAAATGAAAAATGGGTCCAATTTTCCCCAATAACTTTCACACAGCCACTGTACTGTACAGGCATATTTAGTAAAATGTAATCATGGGTGGTGCTGTGGGTTAAACCACAGAGCCTATGGCTTGCTGATCAGAAGGTCGTTGGTTCGAATCCCCGCGACGGGGTGAGCTCCCGTTGCTCAGTCCCTGCTCCTGCCAACCTAGCAGTTCAAAAGCACGTCAAAGTGCAAGTAGATAAATAGGTACCGCTCCAACGGGAAGGTAAATGGTGTTTCTGTGCGCTGCTCTGGTTCGCCAGAAGTGGCTTTGTCATGCTGGCCACATGACCCGGAAGCTGTATGCCGGCTCCCTTGGCCAATAAAGTGAGATGAGTGCCGCAACCCCAGAGTCGTCCGCAACCGGACCTAATGGTCAGGGGTCCCTTTACCGTCCTAAGCTATTTCAATATTCCACACTAGGGTTTTCCTTGTCAAACTGTAAAAGCACAGAACTGTCATATCAATCACATCTACCAATATACAAGTCCCAATCCTGATTGTTTACATACTTGATAAAACACATGCAAGAATATAAAAATAGTTGCCACCAAGTAAGGAAAGTTAAGCGTGTGAGATTTTATGCAATATTTTGCTGAATTAAATCTACCTTTTTAATAAAAACCCGAAAACATTTTTAAAATGCTAAAAGTTCAGCATGATCCATACTACAATCAAACTCTTAATACCTATTATAAAAAGTTGAATATCATTTCTTCCAATGGTTGAACTGGCAAGGTCACCGTAAAATTAAAAACCACAAGCTCTCTTTAAAACAAGCCGCAAGCAAACACTGCTGCGTAACAAAAATTGATATATATAAATAAATAAAAGGATATCCATTTGAATGTTTTCAATTACTACAAATGCATGTGATGGGCTTGCATGCTATGATTTAAACCATACTGCGCCTCCGCCAATAATTTGATCTCTATTCCCAACGCACTGCTTTCCTTTGTAAACAAAAACACCACCCACTAGTTTTGCACAAAGTCAAGAGTCTGCAAGATACTTTCCCCCCATTCCCCGAGCATCACATGCGTGCCCCACACAAGCTCCCTTTCCCCTGCTATTTCGCTCAGCCCCAATTGATTCTTCCAGACAGTGGTTCCCAATTAGCTGATTACTGAGGACCCCCAGGGACCCCTCACCCCACCCTCGCTTTGGAACATGTTGGTAACTGCAACGTAGCTGCCTCTGTGCACAAAATGTGGGGCAAAAGAGTTTAGGTATACTACGAAAAAAACAGGCCATAAAATATGTGATATTACCATGCAAAAATGACAAAATAAATAGTTGGGGGTAGGGCAAGGGATGGGGCCGCAGATCCCGTGGACTCCTAACTGGGAACCCCTGTTCTAATACCCCCCTCCCCGCTTTGGAACATGTTGATACGGTAACTCCATGGTGGCTGCCTCTGCAAAGCAATTCCCTGCACAAAATGTAAGGTAGTCCCTAATAAGCAAATGAGTTTTGGTATACTAACAACAACAACAAGCCATAAAATGTGTGATATTACCATGCAAAAAATGAGAAAAAAAATTAGTTGGAGAGGGGAGACAACGGATGGGGCCCCTAACTGGGAACCCCTGTTCTAAGACCATGTTTGCCATCTCCTCTTCCGGCGAACAAGTAGCCCAGGGTTGCTATTTATTTATTTTCTCTCTCGCTTTCTCAACTTCTGCCACTGTGGCTTCCCGCACCTTGCCCTCTTCCTACCGGAACCCCTTGCTTCCCCTCTCCCCACATCAGCCCCCCTTGCCGCGCGCATCCCCGTGGCGGAGGGGGGTTCAGCACCGCCCCATTAACCCGCCACCCTACGGTAACCCCCCCACACACACCTAAAGCAAAACCCGTCCACCACCCCTTCCCTAACGCGATGGGCTCCGGGGTGGAACAAGTGGGGGCGACCCCACCCCCACCCACCCCCCCTCGCCGTACCCGGGGTGCTGCTGTAGGTGCTGTGGCTCTTGAAGCTGCTCTCCGTGCAATAGCTGGCGTCGTCGTCCTCGTCCTCCTCCATCTCTTCGGGGTAATCCGAGTCGTCGTCGTCGTTCTCCTCTTCTTCCGCCACGGCCTCGTCTTCCCCGGAGTCGGGCTTCTCCCCGGACTCGCCTTCCTCGTCGTCGGACAAGGCGCTCTCGTCTTCGTCGCTCTCATGGTCGTCGTAAACCACTTGGCTGCTGCGGCCGCTCCTCTTGGGAGCGGAGGAAGAAGCAGCACCACCACCGGAGGCGGCGGCGGCCGTCCTGCTTTGGCTGCCTCCTCCTCCTCCTCCCGCCGCCGCTCCAGCAGCAGACCTGCCCCTGCCCCGGCCGCTATTGCCTCCCCCGCCAGGGGTGCTGCTGCTGCTGCTGCCACCCTTCCTCCTGCCGCCTCCCCTGACTGAGGCGGCGGAGGGGGAGGCCTGGGCAGCGGCGGCGGCAGCCCCCCTCGGCTTGGGCCCTGCAGCACCAGCCGCCTGGGCCGAGGCCGCCCACCTGCCCCGGCTGCTGCCCCTCAGGCGGGAGCGGAGTCCCCCGATAGGGCCCGGCGGCGGGGCTGCTGGAGCCGGGGTGCTCTCCCGAGCCGGGGCCGCCGCAGGCTGCTGGTGCTTGGGCGGCCTGCCTCGCCGGCCCCGCATCGCTGGGCGCTGGCCGAGAGTGGTGAGGGGGGTGGTTGTGTGTGCGCGCGAGGGCCTTCGGGTGGTTTTTCCGAGCGGGCGGTTGCGCTCTTCCTCCCTCTTCTTCCCCGCCCCCCTCCCTCGCCGGGGAAGGAGGGCCTCCGGCGAGCTGCTCGGGCCGAGGGGCTTCAATGCGAAGGGCCGGCGTCCCGCTCGGGATCGCCGCCTGCCGCCATCTTGTTTCTTCGCCTGCTTGCCTCGGATCGCTCCGCTCCGACAGGAGGGAGGGAGGGAGGGAAGCGGCGGCAGGGCCGGAGCGGGTCACGTGACCGGGCCTTGCCTGCGCTTCGCCGGGAAAGGCGGAAGGGGGCGCGCGAGGGGAGCTCGGCGGCGAGGATGCTGATGCTTGTGGATGCTGCCGCCTGAGCAAGATCTTCTTTGCACCCGCGAAAAGCCTCGTCCAGAAAACACACGGAGCACGTTCGCTTTCGCAGATAAGAGTTAAAACCGGCGGCTCATTTGCACACGCGACTAAAATGCCGCACGCATTGCAAACGGCCCCCTCCGCTTGCGTGTCTGAACCAGTCAGATGGTTAGGGGTTGCCAGGTTGTTTCACCAGGGCACCCCGAAAGTTCTTGGTAAAGGAAATGGCTGAGCTTTTTTAAAAAACAAGTTCAATACCTTGCTACGCACGCTTCTTCTTTTAAGACAACACCCCAGTTGTTGAGCTAAAATAATCCCATGATTTTTCGATTGACTTGGTTTTTTTTAGGAAGACCCCAAAATTCTTGAGCTATTTAAAAAAAAAGGAAATTCTTGAGCTATTTTTTTAGACAACGCCCTCCCCCCAAAATTGTTCAGCTTTTTAATTTTATTACAGTGGTACCTTGGGTTACAGATGCTTCAGGTTATAGACTCCACTAACCCAGAAATAGTACCTTGGGTTAAGAACTTCACTTCAGGATGAGAACAGAAATGGTGTGGCCGCGGCATGGCGGCAGCGGGAGGCCCCATTAACTAAAGTGGTACCTCAGGTTAAGAACAGTTTCAGGTTAAGAATGGACCTCCAGAACGAATTAAGTTCTTAACCCGAGGTACCACTGTATTTTGAGCCCCCCAAATCCTGCAAGTTTTCAATTGACAGAGCACCACCATTTTGGAAATCCCCACCCCTGGACATTAACTCCGCCTTTGAAATCCCATTAACGTCTGGGAAAATGTCCAGACGTATGGCAGCCCTATAATATTAATCTTGGACATGGCAGAGCTTTCCTACATCCTTGGACTCAGCCATACGGCTGCAAATAAAACACTTTAAGTGTGTTTTAAGTGCAATATGCAATGTGACACTAGATGGCGAACCTTATGGAAAATTTAATGTACTGTACATGTATTTTTAAAAACAAAAAAAAAAGCGTTTTCAGAATGCTTTGTACATGTTTGTAGATTCCACCCTTGTTGAGCCTGATCTGCTCCTTGGTGGGCATCCCTTAGTTCATTTAATAAACTAGATTGAGCTTTAGAAGTGACTTTCTTAAGTCCAGGTATGGTATGGTGTGTCCCATTTCCTTTCCAACTATTGCCCTTATTGCAAATGGAGAACCTGTAGTCCTCCAGAAGTTCTTCTATTCCAACCCCTGTCATCCCTGGCCATGCTGATTGGGGCAGATGGGAGCTGGAGGGCACCATCTGTAACCTGAAGTGTCTGTAACCCAAGATACCACTGTATTTGGCACCAATAGAGAATGTCTTTCCAATGCAAATAGGAAATTCAGAGGGGCTGTTTCCCCGTCCCCTCCAGCCGACACACATCTAGTTGGGACTTTAGTAGAAGAAAAGAGGTAATTTGAGTCAAATGGCTAATGTGCACAGCAATAAGCCACTGGCCACATTCACCACATCTCATGGAGAACATAGGAGCCAACTCCTAGGGGCCAAAGCCCCTTGCCCCCTCCCATTAAAATATTTGAGGTGGCTGCCCGCCACCAAAGTTGCTGGGCATTGCCATTCAAATTGCCTTACCTGACCCCACCCCCCAATATTTCATTCAAGTTGGTAGTCCCGATGGATAATGTGCGCATCATCAGTCCAGGGAATTGAACACCTTTCCTACCGTAATCACTATACAGTGGTCACACCTGGGTACCATGCTGCAGGCAGGGGATGCCAAAACAATGCTGTAGAACGGAGCACGAGAGGTCAGGGGCACTGAATTTTGGCACTGCTGAAATTTGAGAGGCCACGGTGCTATACATCCTCTCCAACAAGCCTTTGAGAACGTGCAGATCTCTGCGAGATCCAATAAATGCACAAAAGCCTGCCCACGTATGCACATTCCCCAAGGCGCATTGGAGAACTCTCACTGCCCCTAACATAAACACACTAATTATATGATAAATCAGCAAAATGATCAACAGCTTATTCGGCTTAACATATTGCTTATACAAACTGGCAAACAGATGTGTGATGATGACGAGTGAGCCTTTAAAATTTATAATTGACTCCAGTTGAGTTAAAGGGCTGATAAACCACGGTGTCTTCAGTATTTCACAGGCGTTTCGCCTTTTTATACATGCAATTTAATGAACGTTGATTATAAAATCTACTGAGCAGAGCACTCCGATGGGGATGACCTGCACTGTTAGGCTTGTTCTGACGAGAGCAGACACTGCGTGCATGTGTCTGGGAGGAGCAGCTTATTCTCCACCCCCTTCCCCTCTTGTGAGCTTCCTTCCCGTTGAGTGTGCCATCTCCAGGATTGGCAGTTTCGTAGCCGGTTTGGGGGCATGTGCAGGGAACTGGATGGCTTTGGACCCTGCAGACCCAAAGCTTCCCCAAATCTGTAGGGATGTGCTCTTTTTCATCCAGTGCATTGAAGGCAGAGAGGTGGTGCCCTACAGACTCCTTGGGCTCAGCCAGCGGCATTTCTAAAGCTCTCTCATAGGTCTGCTACCTTGATGTATTTAGGTCATTAATGCTTTATATTTCCATCCGTTCCAGTTTTAAAATGATTCTGCTTGTTACTTTTAAAAATGTGCCTTTTATCCCCCTTCTACCCTCTGCTTTTCGCTGTGTTGGTAGCAATTTGTCCCCTAGCTTTGTCTCTCGGTGCAGTACTCCTACATTAGGCGGATGTGGGAGAATTTAGGCGATTTCAACCAATGCTATTAAAAAGCAAATATAAAGAGACTGGCTTGAATCCATCCCTTCCATGTTCATTTTTATAGTAACCCATACAGGCTTCTCAGTCTCAAGCATCAGAATTGCTATCTGAAAACCAAAGGCGTACTGGAAGCTCATTAGCTGTGCAAAGACTTTGCGGATAGCTCTTATCCGTAAATCAGCAGGTTAGAATAAAAACAAACACAAAATAAAATGTTGGACCTGCCTTTTCAGTCAATTGCATCTAGATGTGTAGCTTGCACAAATAATTTGCCTTTCTCATTCAAGTGTTGGAACAGTAAATACATTGGGTAGTATTCCACTAAGTTTTACTCAGGGTAGACCCACTGACATTAATGGGTAGCATTCAATGTAGTGCTGTGAGGTTAACTGTTAACCCAACAAGACTAGCCCCTAACCCTCCAGAGCAATTTTATGGGGCATAGCAAGGCAGGGAGAAGCTGGGAAAGTCCTTTCACATGAGCAGACCTCAAGCACACAAGAACTTATCTGAATTCCACCCAATGACCCTAGTCTGGTCATATTCATGAATTTAAATGGGTCTACTCAGAGCAAAACATAGCACATTTTCAAAATACAGCAGTCTTTGAAAACAGGTCAGATTTTGAATGGTTATCCCCTCCGCCTGCCACATCCTGTATGGCCTTGGATCCCATCAGCACCCTTCAATTCCAGAACTGCCATAATCAATGACAGGACATTAGATATGGAAGAGACATGTTAAATCGTCTTCAGGGTTAACTGTAGATCCTTTGATCACACAGATCAGATTGTTAATCATTTTTGGAGGCAGGATTATTTTGCTCCCTGAATAGCTTAAAGTAACTATGTAAGATTAGGTTTCCATTTCATAGCACGTTATCATTAGACTCACCTGTGCAAGTCATCATAGTTTATTCTGCAAGTATCTTCTTGAGGCCTGCTGACTGCTTGCTCTACACTTGCAGCCTTGTGAAGATCAGGAATTCCTATATTCTGTCGTATTGCAGACCACTATTCTGGTTTACTTGCAGTTCTACCACAACATGGTCACCACATGGGAAGGATATTATTAAATGTGATTCAGTTAACAAATTTTCAAGGGAGATAAGATGCACCAACCTTGCACACTACCTACTCCTGAGTTGCACTTCTCCCTATTCTTCCTGCAAAGGTGCACAAAAGTTTAATTTCAATTATTAATATAGCAACTGATTACCTGTAGATGCTGTCCTTTATAGCTTTGTTGGCAAAGGCTACTGCAGAGCTTTCTAAACTCTTTGTGTTGGTGACGCACTCTTTAGACATGCATGATTTTGCGACGTGACATTTAAGAATAGCATCAGGGTTCAACTACAATGGGTTAGAAAGATCCACAGGTACCATTATGGTTTTAGAAGGGTGTTTTGATCTGACAAGAGACCCCCACAAATTTAAGGCAGGCAAGTCATTTTCAATACTGTATAATCAAATGTCAAAAAATAGTATTTTCCTTTTCCCCGCCCTTCCCTGAAAAATCTGCTTGGGAGGGATGAGGGGCTCCTCAGAATAGTACAAGTGGCCTGGTGGAAAAATTACTGGCAAAAGTCATCCCGCATCCTTCTACTTGTAGAACCGTTCACCAGAGTGAAAGCCTGTGCATTTTTAAATGGGCTCCCTAAGTGAATGATAGGACATTTTTGGATCCAACCCAATGTGATTACAATAAATTGTTGATGGTTGAATAAAGCTATATAGCTTTAATGTTTATAGCCACTTCCTTTTGTGTGGACAGTCAAGAATGACAATTTGTCATTCCGTCTGGATGCCAGAGTATTGGTTTGCATAAAGTATATGAACCAAAACTTTGTTATCCCCTCCTTTCAGGAAAAGGCATAGCATTTTAGTATAATATTGAGGCCAAACCTTTTGTTCTACATATCACCAAATTCATTCTGGTGTTGCTATCTTTTCTAAGTGCTTCAACTTTATGCAATGCCTTGGGAAATGGCTAAGTTAAAGGACTTTCCATGTTCCAGTCTGCTGTTAAGCTCAGATCCTCATTACTAGAAGATAGCCAAGGAAAGTTTAAGCAGCTCTTCAGAGATCTGAGGTGGTGTCTGTATAGAACATACCGGTAGGTGTTCTAAATGATATATGAATCACCAAGATCTTCACACTCAACCTCCTTTGGTAATTTATGCAGCAATCAAAGCTTATCAGGTGGAAAATCAGGGACACTTGAAATGCAGAATAAGGCCTCCAGCAGAATACAATCTGCAAATTTTGCAGCATTAAAAGCAGGCTGTAAGTTTTATGATGATTATCTGACAGCTGTACAAGGCTTTTGCAGCCTATCATACTTGCTTTTGTAAGGTTGACATTTTCTGATTGCTCTGTTAAGGTACAAACAGTGCTTTTTCTAACTACAACCATATCTTCTATTGCAAGCTGCAAATGACAAAGCTCATTCAATTTCAATTTTAATTATGAAGCAACTAATTCATGAGTAAACAAGAGGCCACGAATCTGTTTTTCTTTGTAGCACCACACTTTAACTCTGATTTGTCAATAAATGCATTTTTTAAGTTGCTTAGGTTTGCTGCGACGAACCATTGCCACTAGCTTTACCACATCATAAACAGAACATTACAGCTCTCCTAACCCTAGAAAATGGTCACCATGATGCCTGAAGATGCTAAAAAGGCACAGAGCATCACAGAACCTTCATCAGCAGCGAGTAGCAGGAAGTTGCAGGCAGGGTACACCTGGCTTTCCAATGTCAATGCCACCGACAAAGGATGGGTGTGTGCAAGATGGCAGAGCCAATCCAATGCTTCTGCAGCAGTTTATAAGCAAAAGGACCAGCGGTTGTCTACTGGCATATGGTATTCCTGTTGGGTTGGCCCAGTTGATGGAATGCAGAAGACTTAAGTCAATGCTGTCTTAACACAGCAAACTATTGGAACTTGATAATTTACTAAAATTACAGCATGTTTTGACCTAGTGCTGCCTGTGGCTTCTGTATCATCTTCTATTTCCTCGTGCAGGCAGAAAAATAACACCATATCTAGACAACTAGCTTGTGCGACTTTTGTTCCCAAGTAATTCACAATACCAGTTCTGGTGTACAGAGCTGAAAATTATGTTTTCAGGAGCATCTTTCCCCTGAGAAGCCCAATAGCTCTTTCCTGGTTTGTTAGGAATGCCCTATTGAACACTGTATCAGAATGGAAGCTTGATCAATTAAGGCATGGACTGAAACTTTTTTTGTAATACTTCTTTCAATTAAGTTTTCCTTGTGGGAGACTCTACCTAAAGTATGAAGCTTCATGGTTTACAAGACTTTCTTTAGCAGATTTTAGGAGCTAGAGTTATCTCTAAACTGTATTGTTTGTATTATGTATTATGCATGCAGTACTTTCAAGCTACTGACACCATTTACCTACAACTATACTACTAGGTCTGAACTTTGCTGTTGTAATTTACTTTTCCTGTGTTAGATAGCTTGCAAACAAGTCTACAAGACCAAGTGTAAACAAGCTAAGACCTCTTTTAAGAAATGCATGTTGCTTTCCTAATGACACCCTCTTGTCTTTAGTGTATCTTAAAGTGGATCTGAGCTATGGTTTATACATATATAAATGATATTCAGGTCGGATGTTGCAGTCATAATGTAACTTACAGCAGCCTCTGCCTTCCTGGTGCCGTCCAGATGTCAAAGGCTCCAAATCCCATCTACCCCAGTCCAAAACATCTGTAAGGCACCAAGTTAGAAAAGACGGCCTTGAAGGGGTATCAGTACAGATCACCAATGAGAAATTCAGTATTAATAAGTGTAAGGGGGTGGGCTTACAGGGAGCAGCCGCCCCCCCCATCAAATCCAGCTCCTCCGACAGCTCGGACAGCAGCGGAAGGACAGGATATAAGAAGCAGGAAGTGAGAGGAAGGGGCCAGGGCTCAGGCAGCATACAAGAGCCCTTACTGCAGCCTGGGATATCAGCAAGGAAGGAGGGGCCAATAGAAAGTTCAAGCAGGGAAACAGCAGAGGAGCGTCCCTTCAAATTCACCCCGGAACTGAGGAGATCAACGGCTCGCAAACGCAGGGGGAGGAGATTTGGGGGTCACCAAACTACTCTGCTGGAGGAGGAGCCGAAAAGCGCCATTGGGAGAATCTGATAGCAATGAGTAGACATGTTTTCCTGAAGCTCTTGCTTAGTAAATAGTTTGCATAATAAAAGCATTAAAGACAAGATGGTTGTGTCGTTGCTTGAGGGCAGCCAGCAACTTCTGTGACAATAAGTTTTTACAAGGTAGAACAGATGAGCCGGAATGCAAAGAGGGAGAAAAATGTCCACAGTAGATTCGTAACAATAATTTTATGAGAAACGTGTGCCTTATTCATACAAGTTTCAGAACTTCAATGGAATATAAGCCCACATCCTTTGGGTGCTGTATCCTTTGCAACTGCTTCAGGCTTCCTTCAATCTTGTTGAGTTCTGAGTAAAAACGTACCTAAAAGAGGGGGGGAAACAAATAAGACTTGTTCATATTTCCTGCCAGCACTTTATAAACATTGCTTTTATTCCCACAAGTGGAACTACTGTTGCCTTCATGCAAAAGGGCAGCACGTGATAGCAAAAAAAGGGTAACATTTGTGGTTTTCAAAGGGAAGCTTGGTTTGGTATCACCACCTACAATCTTCAACCTGTGCTTCTGGTGCTGCAATTTCAAAAGGAAGGGAAACTTACTTGGGCTCTAACAAACTTGTGCAGCTTAGAAAGTAATTCTCTTGCTTCTGGCAGCATCACAATAACTGTAAAGTGAGCATCTAGGAGGAGGCATATCCAGTCCATGATCTGAAAATTAAACCAGTGATAGATAAGCGTAAGCTAGTGAAACTCAAGTGTGATACCTCAACCTTCAGCACACGTATGTGCAAGTCAGCACCAATTGTTAGACAGAATAACACTGCCTTATACAGTGGTACCTCTGGTTGTGAACGGGATTCGTCCCGGAGGCCCGTTCGCAACATGAAAAGGCTGCATCCTGAAGCACTGCGTCTCCACACGCACGTGACACAATTCGGCGCTTCTGCGCAAAGTGCGATTTAGCGCTCATGCGCGTGCACCGAACCTAGAAGTAACCCGTTCCAGGACTTCTGGGTTTGGTGCGACCGTAACTTGAAAAGATGTAACCAGCAGTGGACGTAACATGAGGTATGACTGTAATTTTAATTGAGTGACATTCAATTGTGCCCATCTGTGAGCACAACCAATTTCCATTTGTGCATGGGACTTCTGATTTTAATCTAGCCCTCCATTCCTTGCCCCCCCACACTTTTGGCAAGAAATGTACATGTAGCACAGTTAAATTTAAAACAAACTTGGCTGCCGAGTGAGAGGGAGTTGAAACTGTCATATTTCAACAATAATTCTGCAAATGAAACAGTGTGTAATGCAGGCATAGCTAAGCAAATGCTTATAGGAGCAGAATCTCCAATGCAATCATGAAAGTCACAGACCAGCAAGTGCTTCCCTGTCTTAGTGTATGATTCTATCCCATTGTACGGGATCCTATCAATGCTATTTTGTCAACTTTCAGATCTGTTTCCCAAACCAAGTTAGCTAGGGCAATAACATCATTCAAATTGGGAAACAGATCAATACCACATCATGTGTGTTAACAATCCTTCTGTCACTGCACCATGAGCAACTGGAGGAGGGAAGCATATTTTTCTTTAACCATGAAAAAGGGAACCAAGGCATTCTATAAAACAATTTCTGCCATAAGAGCCAAAGTCTCACTTTTAGAATAAACATTAATTGAAGACAGTTATGTTTTCGATTGGGCTGAATCGGACTCTGAATACACAGAGGAGTGCACATGCAGTTCTAGTACTTTTAATGAAGCAGACATCTAGAAATGACACATAGATAACTCACAATAACAATGGTGACTTTAATTCCCACCTGCCCCTTACCTGGTTTATGGACAGACAAAATATTCTAGGAAGGTCTGTAGCAGCCTCTTCATTACACTTCATGTACAGATACTGCAGATACCGGAGAAATAACTAGGAAGAAAAATATATCATTTAAAAGTAGTAGTTCAAATTTAAGTATATACAGTCCAGACTTTTTAAATATATTTGCAAACGAGTATTCAGTCATTAGGGACGCGGGTGGCACTGTGGTCTAAACCAATGAGCCTAGGGCTTGGCAATTGGAAGGTCGGCAGTTTGAGTCCCCGCAATGGGGTGAGCTCCCATTGCTCAGTCCCAGCTCTTGCCAACCTAGCAGTTCGAAAGCACATCAAAGTGCAAGTAGATAAATGGGTACCACTCCGGCAGGAAGGTAAATGGCGTTTCTGTGCGCTATTCTGGTTTCGCTAGAAGTGCCTTAGTCATGCAGGCCACATGACCTGGAAAAACTGTCTGTGGACAAACGTCAGCTCCCAGTAAAGCAAGATGAGCGCCGCAACCCCAGAGTCATTCACGACTGCACTTAACCGTCAGGGGTCCTTTACCCTTTTTTATTCAGTCATTAAAAAAAATAAAATACTTGTCTCAATTTTCCTGCTACAACTCAATTCAGGGATCTCACTATATCACCAATCTATGCTGACTTTTTCCATTATTAAACACAAAGCAAGCCTGTCTTCCTATATTGATTTCAGATTCAGACATAACAAATCTACATCAGCCCTGTAGCCATGTGCATAGAAGTGAAATTTCTGAAGGTCCTCAGTCTAATCTGACCAATATCATGCAGTAATTCTACCCTCCATTTCTAATTTATATAATATATAATAATCTGCATAAGTGCAGCAAATTTAGTCATGAACACATCCTGAAGCTTACACTAATATTATACCTGAAGTTTAAAAATCTATCACTATCAGAGGCCGAGGAGGTTCTACAGAACCAGTGTGAGATGAAATAGCATTCAGTGGATATTTATCCATTTATCCCAGTAATAACATGGATTTAGATATGCGATATTTAGATATGGATTTCGTAACTGAAAAAGTTCATTGATAACTTAATTTCTCTAAAAGCCACAAGATGCTCAAGGAACAAATATGTAATCAACAATAATATCTAGAAACAGTCAAGAGATGAGTTGCTACTTACGATGACTTGCTCAGCTGAGAGATCTTTCAGATGAGGCAAAAGAAATGTCTCACTGTATGCTGAACGAAGAATGGTGTTTCTGCGTAAGATTCAGGTAATAGGGTCAAGGACCAATGTACATTAAGATTTCTATTCTAGCCTACCCCCAAAATTCTTTAAGAGCAACATCTTTGAAAAAGAAAGCATTTTTTAAAATAGGTTAGAACTGCAGTCTTCTTTCTGCAAGTTGAAGGGATCCTTCTGCCAAGGAAGAGACCAAGGTTCAACAGAAGCGCTCAATGAAGGAAAGAGTGGGCGAGGCAGCAAACTGCTGATTCCCCATACAGCCCCCCACCTCACCTTGTTCTCTAGAGCAGTACATCAGGGTGCCTGGGGGTGGTGCAGCAAAATACCACCTTCCCATTCCTTCATGATTGTTAAATCTCCAAGAAATGAGGTTTCAACATGGTGGAACAATATGCCACAGGTGCCACATAATCGTTCTGCATCTGTAAGAACAACTTTTTTTATTGTGCAAAGGATACAGCAATGTTGCCTTCTGTGGTCCAACGGGGCATATTTCTCTTGTGTATGTCATGTGAGATTTCTGAGTTAACGGTGTGTCACAGGTGTCTTCTTCCAGGAGCTCAGAAGTGAAGCCATTCTGTATAACTTTAGATTGCTTTCCCATTCTGTTGTTGTGCAGAGTATCAACACAACCTGCTACATAATCTAATTTCACATTCATTTCTTCAAGGTGGTCATCACCAATGCTAGAAGAAAATGAAAAGTCCCCAGATGCTGATATTAGTTTAAAATGGCATTTTATAAGAAATTTCTGAAATTGACATTTCATAACAACAACATCATCAACAACAACAACCACTATCTGGGATTAAGATGGACAGAAGAGCATGCTTTTCCTTTCCTCAACCTTTAATTTGCATGGATCAACTTCCCATAGCACACAAAATAGCATTTTAGAGATGACTGGGCATTTGGAGAATGTCTAAAGTCATCAGGTAGTTAATTTACTCTCAAGGATTTCATATACTAACCTTTTCTGACTGCAGTCAATTAAAAAAGAAGAAGATTCAGCATTTTCTAAATGAAAATGTCTCTAAAACAATGGAAATCTCATCTGGTAACTGCAATGGAGTCCATTATGACTAGCTCTCATATACGAGGGAATTAAATAGGGTAAAATACATGTCATTTCTACTTCTTGCCAAAGTGGTAGTCTAGGGTCCACACACCATGGTGTCTCTGAAGTTCCTTTATTACACACAAAGTAATTCAAAGAGAAAAAATAGTACTTCAAAGCAAACTATTGCAAGCAAGATCAGTAAAAATGTAGGATAAATTGCTTGATACTGACCTCAGAAAAGCCCTCAGGCAAGCACAGGTAATTGCTTCAGGGATGTCAGGAAACTGCTGGAGACATAGTTGTAACAAGTGTACATCTATTTTCTCCAAGGCAACTGCCATTAGATCTGGGCACAAACTGGAACAAAAGGGTGAACAGTTAATCTCTGGATATACTTGTAATTAGTTAAATATTAACTTTATCCACAAAAATATTTCAGGTTTCTGGGAGCACCACAGGTTCATACGAAATCAGTTTCTGATAAGCCACTATTCTCAAAGGTCCTGAAGGATTCCAGTTCCTTAAATTTCGTTATAAAATAAGAGGGAGGCGGGTGGCACTGTGGCCCAAACCACCGAGCCTCTTGGGCTTGCCAATCGGAAGGTCGGTGGTTCAAATCCACACTATGGGGTGAGCCTCCATTGCTCTGTTCCGGCTTTTGTCAGATTAGCAATTTGAAAGCACGCCAGTGCAAGGAGATAAATAGGTAAAAAAGTAAATGGCATTTCTGTGTGCTCTGGTTTCCATCACGGTGTTCTGTTGCACCAAAATTGGTTTAGTCCTGCTGGCCACATGACCTGGAAAGCTGTCTGTGGACAAAAGCTGGCTCCCTCGGCCTGAAGCGAGATGAGTGCGCACCCCATTGTCGCCTTTGACTGGACTTAGCCATTCTGTCTAACTGGGTTCCTTTACCCTTTTATCTCATTTTAAAATAAATACTAGCTCACCTGTAAGAGAGGCCTTGTGTCTGCATAATTTGCACCAGGCAACTCTGAGGGTAAAATGAGGACTCTCTTTTACACCTCTTCACAAGAGCAGATAGTACACATCCAACTGATGCTTGAAAGTCTGGTATCTGAGTACTGGATAAAAATGTCTTCAGCTTTTCTTCAATTACATTCTGAGAAGAATCCTGAAAAAAAGTATTTTGTTCAACAGACCCAGAAAACCAGCTTTAACTAGCCAAAGTAATTAAAAGTAATCTTTGTTGCCCTATGTGTTTTAATCCATTAACTGTGCAATCCTATGCATAACTACTCAGAAGTCGATCCCATTAAGTTCAATGAGACTTACTCTCATGTGAATGTGTAAAAGACTGCAGGCGAAACCTACATGAGAATGTTCGTAAGAAATAAAAACACTGCTTTTAGATGCCTGGATGTGTCACAGCTGCCACCATATTAGAAAAGGCATTTCAGAGAGTTCTTTCTGGTGATGGTGGCAAGGAACGCTGTGGTATGTGAGTGGAGGAGGGGATGGGAAAACCTCCCTACATGAGCCTTCCCTTACAGTAATCAGGCTCTAAATCATAAGATTTTTCAGCAATACTGTCTCATCATGAATGAAAACCCTACTAGAACATTAGATTCAATAGCAAACATTTGAATCTGCTCCAATTTTTAAATGGAAACTTCTCTATAAGCATTGCCCTCTAAGGTAGAAAGGTGATTTAGAACAGTTGCTTATTACTTGCAAAAAATCTGTCACCCAGCACAACTGTGCTGGTTGGGAGCACTACCAGGAACATAGGAGCCAACTCTTAGGGGCTGTGGGGGCTTCGGTCCCCACAATATTAGTGGGGGCTGGGCCCCAACAAAGTTGATGGGCATTTCCTTTCAAATGGTATGTGTGCACTGCATCATGTGATCAATTAGGCAGGACGGGGCTTACCTGGCCCCCCACAAAATGTATTCAAGTTGGCACCCCTGACCAGGAACTTCTGGAGGGTACCATGTTGGGTCAAGGTTTCTGTTGTTTTACATTGCTAAGAAGCACAGCAAACCAGGTTTAGTTTTGCTGAAGTTGAAAGATGGGCATATAAACCATGGTTTATTAGATCACTATCTGGTTATTGAAACCTTAACTATAAAGCTTAACTATAGTTTGTTTACTGCCAATAAACCATGCTCTGAAGGTATGGTTTGCTGCTGGTTTATGAACTGTGGTTTGTTTCAACTGCGGCATGGAGTTACATGATTTGTTTGGCACCCTGATGCTCATCAAGCTACAAAAGGCATGAGGGAAGAGGAGGTGGAAAACAAAATATTGTTTGTTTGATCAGCAGTGAGACGATTCATTGGTTTGGTCTGCACATGTTACACCAACATATGGCTTAATGAGAATGAACAGCCATGTGGGTATTTGGAGCAAACAATAGTAGCTGCCACCGTCTTCTCCCATTTCTGCTGCTGCATTCCTGTCCTACATAAATGAAGTTTTAAGCAAGCTAATGCAAGCAGCGGCAGAGCAAGCCAATCGGGCACCTGGGGCGGCGCGCATGTCCTGCGCCTCCAGAGTGGGGCCAGCTATCCATGGGGCGGGACCAGCCAGGGCAGGACGCTCCCCAGGGCCTCCAAGGAGTCTGCCTGTCTTCTGCCACTCAGCCACCCTACAGCTAAGGGGGAGGTGGCGGGCAAACCGTTTGGGGCAGCGCGGAGCCTGCGAGTACCTAAACCACCACGTCACTCCCAGGAGAGATGCGTGGCTCGGGCGCGCTGCAGGCCCCAAGGTGAGTGTCGCCTGGCATTTTGTCACCCACCTCAGTGTTGACACCTGGGGCACCCCACCCCACCCTCCGCCCCCTGAATGCAAGCTCTGCTAGAATAAATTTTATGGAAAATCTCCCATTCTACTTTGTAAATACAGCTCTATATTTCAGTGGGATTCTAGCTTTGCCAAATCATTACTTGACTGATAAAACCCCACAAAGGTGTCCAATTGCTCTCACAATATCAATCAACAGTTACCGTAAAACCTGAAGGACCAATATTTTAAATTTGGTTTAATCACAGTGCTTAATCACAGTAATCTGAGCTGTGTGCAAGAGACCCAATTTAATAAGACTTAAAACAAGTTCAAACTAAAAGTCAGAGTTCAATTTAAAAGTCTGATGGAATAAAGAAATTTGTCAATTCTTTTTTAAGAAGTTAGTATACATATTTTTTAATACTGTGCATCTGTATACCATATTTCCTGATACCTTTTTTCTGTTTAAAGCATCAGTGTGTAGAGAAAGAAATATTGCCACTAAATGGTATCTTGTTCTCTACTCAACCACTCCAACTTTCCTAAGTGTTTTTCATATGGGTGGGGTATAAATAATAAATTATTATATTTACCTTGATAATTAAAAGCAGCTGTTCTATTGTCAGAGTCTCCAGTTCAGTTTTTGCACCCATGCTCTTTCTTGACCTCAACTGCAAGTATTTAAACATGCATAGTAAGATTGTTTGAGAATCAAAGTTCCATGACAGTTAAAGAAAAACAACAGCCAATGGTAACACATATCCTGGACCAATTACAACTAGTTTTAGAAATTCTGCCAGCAGATTCAGTTCACCAGTAGTTATATTCTCTTCTGATCATCAAAACAAATTATGCAAGCCTGCCTTGAAGTCCACCCAAACTTAAGTAAGTAAGAAAGATTTTTTTTTTAAGTACAATGGTCCAATACAACTAATTTTCTGGAAAGCATGTACAAGTAATTCATTTTTTACTTTAATACATACTTTACTTTTTACATACATGCCTACCAATTTCTTTGCTGGCAGCTAGGAATATTTTTTCTCAAGTCATAAATCCACATAATTTTTTTTTAAAAAAACATTTTCTATCAAAATAAATAGGGATGGGTATGCAACTTGATGACCCACTGTCAAACTACCATGTTTGTAAAATGGGGGGGGGGGGGAGGTTAAGCAAGTGGAAGAGGATTTTTTTGCTGATTCTTCCTGTGGAGCCCCGTGGAGCTGCCTGAAAAGCTGTTCCACAGGGTTGGAGGATCCTCTGGAATAGTGTAGTGAGTTTAGTGGAATGTTGGGCAAAATATTCCTGCATTGAAGGGGGTTGGACTAGATGACCTTTATGGTCTCTTCTAACTCTACATTCTATGGCACTGAGGGAAGGGGGAAATAGGTGATTAGTGCACCCTGCTAGAGCTTGATCCCTTCTATGAACATAGTACAATTTAGTAAATGCTTTCAGGACTAATATTTTGTGCTCCCCCCCAAAAAAAACACACACAATGTAACCATTTAATAAGATCAATTTCTAATCAAGTGATGTGATAAGTTATTCATGACTATGAGATCAAACTGCAAAAGCTTAATCTGGATTAAACCAAGTATTCAAGTGAAAATCTTCCAAAAACCAAAGCAACAGAGTGGACTGCCATCTCCAAATTTCATCTCCTTTTTATCGCAGAGTATTTATGTTGGACCGTCTAAATGCTTTTCCATCCTCTGTGTTAGCCGGAAGACTCAAAGGCATCCCCTACTGGAATAGATTATGCCCTTGTGGCCAGAAAGAGGTAGACTCTATGGCTCACATGATTCTGGACTGTCCCCTTTCTAATTTCTTTTATTTTGGCCCCCTCTTATCCTTTATGAGACCTGGAACCCTCCCCAACAAGGAAACAGTGGTCCAGCTCTTGCTGAGGGATGACTTCCCCGAAATTACCAGAATTATGGCCCACTACTTGTCCAGAATTTATGTAATTAAAATCAGTACATCTAGCCTTCAACAATGATAGCTGAGGATCCCTTGTGTGCCTCTTCCTCCTCCTGCTCACCATTATTTCTGTATGATGTAGAGTTACTATTTATACTAATGTCCTATATGTTTTATATGTTTTGTCTTTGTTTTTATATTTTATATATATGCCAATAAAGGTGTTGAAATTGAAATTGAAAATTGAAATTTCAACTGTAACCATTATGCAGATCAGAGAGGTTAAACTTCATTGTTAAAAGCTGGACTACAATTTCCTTAAATTCAACAGCTGAGTTTCTTTTTGTAATGATTGGAACTCCCTGCTTTGCATTGCCTATTAACGTTCTGCCTGCATTGCATAGAAACCAAGGATACTTAAGAAATTTTGGTAATTTGTATTGATTCCTTAAAATTGTATGCCTTTTGTTGAAAATGCTATTTTACCCATCTATCTAAAGAGTTTAATAGTGAAATGAATATAGCAAAAGGAAGATTGAATAGTGACTATGAAACCAACATACCAGCCTATTAGATCCACCCTCAGCAGGCTGATCTGGCTGTGCACCTATTAGATCATCTTCTTGAAGCATGTTCCACTTTGCAGGCATAATCTTCATTTCTGGAAAAAGTAATATAGACTATCACATTAAAGAGTGAAACCTATTATTGCTATGCACAAATTACCAAAAAAAGATTTCTATAAAATTTATACCAGACAAGAACTTGGCTTTTATAATGCGTGGGCTATTGTTATGAGTTTACCATATTGAATGTCTAACTGAATTTAATCATAATAAATTAAGGTAAAGCAAAAACACTAAATATACTTTTCAACATACCATCTAAAATCCACAGAGAATTGAACAATACAAATGAGAGTATTTGTGAATATTAAAATCCAATTTGTAAACTGAAAAATCTTAGTACAATGCCTTCTAATAGGATAAGCAGCTTAAGATGGGCATTTTTTACATGTAGTTTTCTAAAGGCATTTCCAAAAGAGGATTATGTGAATGTAAATATAAGCTTTATAATTAAGCCCTACCTGATGTTTGTGTATCCTTAACTTTCCCAACAGCAGCAGCCAAGGAAGATGTTTCACACTTATACAATATTACTGTTAATTCGTTACCATGTATTATGAAGAGTTTGTCTCCGTGACACCAACACTAGAAAAAATTAAATACAAATAATTAGCAAGTAGAAAGTGAATTAATGGAATATACTCACAACACATGGGGATGCAGGTGGTGCTGTGGTCTAAACCACAGAGCCTAGGGCTTGCTGATCAGAAGGTTGGCGGTTCAAATCCCCACAACAGGGTGAGCTCCCATTGCTTGGTCCCAGCTCCTGCCAACTTAGCAGTTCGAAAGCACGTCAAAGTGCAAGTAGATAAATAGGTACCGCTCCGGTGGGAAGGTAAACGGCGTTTCTGTGCACTGCTCTGGTTCGCCAGAAGCGGCTTAGTCATGCTGGCCACATGACTTGGAAGCTGTATGCCGGCTCCCTCGGCCAGTAAAGCGAGATGAGCACCGCGACCCGAGTTGTCTGCAACTGGACCTAATGGTCAGGGGTCCCTTTACCTTTACTCACAACACAAACACTCCCTTAAATGCTACAGATCTTTTGAGCTTTCTAATTTCTTTTGAAAGGTAACAGTTTTGTCATCAATATATACCTGCAGCTCTGCAATAACTGAGCAATGGGGCACACTTACAAAGATTTTCAATTATTGCTAGATCTGTAGAAGATTAATTGCAGACTACTGATCAATTTACACAACCAACACCGTCAAAGAGATGTGATGAGCTTAGAAATATCCAGTGATCTGGATCAGTCACACTATAATTCATAAAGTGACAATGGCTCTTGAAGGAGTTATGACCATGCACTGAAACAGCTGCGATTGCACTGCATTCACATATATGCTCTTCAGAGATTGTTGCACCCCTTATGCACCCAATTGATCTGTGCACTCTGCAGGGTATCTAATATGCACACTGAAAAACAGGGAATATTTTTAAATCTGACTAGTGCCCCTTTTCAGCATTCTTTTTTCATATTTTGTATGCTCTGTTCAAGGTTTACCATTGTGAACTAGCTACAAATGTATTAAAATGAAAATGGATTGATCACATCTTACTTGTCCAGTGGTTCCCCGTGGCAATTCCTTTGAAGCCTGTAATGTTTGAAATTTTATATTCCATATGGAAAAGTAATCTACAAATAGGAAAAACAAGAGTACCATTTATAAAGCTTTCAGTTATGAATCCTGCCTGCAAATTGAGTAAGATAACTTTGGTAATGTGCCCTACAAAGTAATTAACATACCCCAAACCTTCCTGTCAAACATTGCCAAAGTAAGTCTCAATTCATAATGAGTCATTACTAATCTCTTTCAAGAACAGTTCAACAAATCAATTTTTGAGAAAGTGAAGGTTCAGTTGTATAATTAATCACTCTACTGTGTATGGCTTAACAGGTCAATAACAATCAACTGTACAGGCAACTTCCATTTTGCTCATGTTCCATGAACATTTGCACCATTTTCAGACCCAGAAGGGGCCTAACCGGGTGGCTTATGCGCATGATGACCTGGAACGCAACTCCCATGCAAATTGAGATCTGCCTGTATATCTTTCTCTGCTGTCTTTCCTTGCTCTTCTTTCTTATGCATCTGCATATTTAGATTAGCTGCCTGCAGACCACACACTTGTTGCTTTTTATTCTACATTTTATATTGCATGATAGCCCTCCAGATGTTGTTGGATTCCAACTCCTATTAATCCCAGGCAGCACAACCAATGGGAGTTGCAGTCTGTAAGTATCTGGCAGGCACCAGGGTGTTGTACAGTATCTTGACTTTAGGTGCTCAATATTTGTTTAATGTTTATTTAAGAGTGCTTCTTGGATGTTTTCTTCCTGTTTACAGTCAACAAATTAAGCAGAATAGATTTAGTCCAGCTGCTGCATTTTGAAGCGATTTACATTACCTTTAACATGGCCATCTGGGGAATCCAAACATCCTGTTGTGGCAATATGATCTTTATCGAGAATAGCAATTGAAGTGCCTTTTAGAGTACTGCCAGATACTAGAAGTCTGATCAGAAGAGACTTTTGTAAAAATTGCTCTTCTTCAGAGCCACTCTGTTGCAGGGGCACCAGAACCTTATACACACATCCGTTGGAATCTGTAAGAATAAAATTCAGTTACGTAATAGTTAAGAATTAATAAATACTACTTGGCATACACAAATCATCACCGTAAAAGACAGGATATCACGTAAGAGGAGTCATGGTTCGGAATGGTTCTGTTTCTGTCAGCTGCTTCCATGGAGGTCCTGTGTAGCCCATGGATACTAGCAACAATTGCCAAAAAATCCCCTAAGGGATTTGCCCGTCAGATAATTTTAATGGGTTGGGGAAGCCTCCTTCCCTGCGACTTTTCACAACTAAATACTCTATTATCAATGGACTACAGCCTGTCCAGTTTCTACATACCATCCTCAACTAAAGGCTTTATAATTGCATAGGTACCCCAAACTAAGAAACGGTCTTAAGTTTTTGACCTTTAATACAGCAATCCCATTTAGAAGTAACATGGTTTGACATTACAATTGTGCAAAGGCTTAGCAATTCTGGCAAGTGGTTAAAACAGCAAACAATAGTATCATAAAAACAGAAAAATTGTAAACTTATAACCCCCTCCCATTTAGTGGGAGGAGGCAGCAGTTGGCCCCGAGTTCATGTTTGTACATTACATCTGAATGCAGTCTCAGTGTATTGAATTTGTAAATATGCATAGATGTCTATGCTCCTCACAGAAGTATACCATTACACTGTTAAGAACTGTTAACTACTACCGGTATGTCTGTTTATGAAACATTTAATTGCAAAAGACTCTTGGAAATAACACAATACTTGCTCTTCTGTGCTTTATCAAGGCAGGGTTCCCCTCCTGTACAATTAGAATATACCTTAATACTTACACAAGCAAAGCAATGTGACAACTTTGTTTTTCAAGTACGCTGCAAAACTCTGCGGAGTGGCTGACTCGCCACCTTGTTCCAGTTTAAACTTCTGAAGGATGCATGGATTACACTGCTGAACATATATGAAGCAATTCCCATCCTGAAGAAAAAGAGTGCCTTCTTTCATTTCCCAGACAACCGGGTTCATTAAAAAGACATTGCAGCTAAACAGAAGAAATTAACTATATCATATACCTAAGAGATATTCGGCGCCCCCCCCCAAAAAATTGTAATGGTAATTCCCCACAAATCATTGTGTAGCTATGATTTAAGCGAAAAAGCAAAGATTGTTTAATACCAGCAAGTTACAGTGAACAAATGACTGTCCAATAATATGCTTGCACCATTAAGTTGGAGGATTAATCTTATAAGAAAGTATTCCCCACTCCCTACAAAGCAGGACTTTCTAAAGCACAATGAAATAATTTCTTGCTGTTCATTTGGACAACCTATTGTACTGCAATATTGAAATTAAAATAGTTTTTTTTCTGAGTTTGAGAATGATTCATTGCTCATCCTGTCCAAACCATTCCAAGAACTGCAAATAAAAACAGCAACACAGAAGCGTTGCATCTGTATTAATTGTCTACTGCATAGTAACATTCCCATAGTGGATCATATGAAGAGACAATTCTTAGTAGGCCTGAGCAATCCTTCCATCAGTCACTGTATGTTGTTGTTGTTGTTGTTGTTATTATTATTATTATTATTATTATTATTATTATTATTATTATTTCTGTGGCGTACATATGCACAATGCACATATTTCAGGATTAGTTATGTGTGACCATTGCTACTACAAACTCGTTCAACTTAAAAAACTTTAAAATGCTTATCATGGAAAATAAATCTAAATATTTACATTTCAGTTTCCAAGATTGGAAATATCTCTTAGAACACCTTTGTTGGGGAGACAGAGGTATCCAAATTAAAGCATGTAAGTAGCCCCCTGCAGTAGAGGATTCTTATTCAAGTGTTAAGACTGATTCTGCATCAACAAAGAAGATAGTAAACAAAATGCCACACCTGTGACTTAAACACGGAAATGTTGTTGCATCACTACTTTAAAACCTTACAATATTTATTACTTACCTGCTCAGTAATAAATATAAGAACAGGATGTCCAAAGTCCAAGAAAGCATCACTCCATCTAAAAACAAGTTATATTATTATTGCAGGACAATCAAAACTAAAAACATGGCCACAAATACTTAATACAATGGCCTACTTTGCACACTACGGTAAGCCAAACTATGGCTTACTAGGACCATGCAAATATGCTTCTGCTTCCCTGTGGCTTCTTTAGGTCTCATGTGGCATCTAATCGAAACCCAGGATTGTGGTTGAGCTCTCTTCTCCTTAAACAGGCAAAGGCAAACTCGGCCCTCCAGATATTTTGGGACTACAACTCCCATCATCCCTAGCTAACAGGACCAGTGGTCAGGGATGATGGGAGTTGTAGTCCCAAAACATCTGGAGGGCCAAGTTTGCCTATGCCTTGTCCTTAAATCACTATCTGTAGCCAAGATCAAAACTTGGCTACAGCTTGCTATCGAAGAAAGAGCTTAACCACAATCCTGGGTTCAGACAACACACTAACCCAAGCATAGCTTCTGCACCAGAGAGAGCTTATAAAACCAGGGAGGAGCAAAGCAGGTGTGAACATCTCCCTCGTGGTCTGTACATTCATGCTAAGCCATGGTTTGGTCTAGCATTGCATGCTAACATGGTTATTATTTGAAATAAGGTTCACAGCCAATACAACACAACTATGAGTGTAAAGTATGATGCAAATTTGAAGTTATCTGTCATGCTTTGCACTATCCCCTTTTTGGGGAGTGAATAGAGAGCCTTTATTCACCATATTCCTTAGTTCCCAAGCCTACTTAAGAAACTTTAATTGTTCACCTGCAGGAAGAATGAACTGAATAAGGCATTACAAAAAAAACAAGGTGATGGGTAGCTCTGGTACCAGAGTAAGGTTAAGGGATTTAGAGAGATCCAGCACCAAAACTATAGCTAACTTTTTGAATTGGAAAGCTTGCATTAACTGTGGCACTCACCTAATAACTTCGTCTGAAACAACACTTTCAATTTCTTGCTGAGGGGCTGTGAGTACAGCATCTAAACTCTTGACAGCACCACCTTTGAACAGGACCAGGGGTTCGGTATTAGGCAGAGAATGTATCCGATACACATCTGCTGACAACTGCAAAATAAACTCTTAATTTAAATATGCAATATGAAAGGTAACAAAAGTGCAGTTATCTTTGTAACACCGTACTTTTCCGTCAACAAGACGCCCCCAATTTTTGGGGACTGAAATTACAGAAAATGGGGGGGGGGGGTTGTTGAGATTTTTTGCGGAGGATTGCCCAGGGTTGTTGAGTGTTTGGGGGGTGGGATTACCAAGGGTTGTTGAGCTTTTTTAGGGGGCATGCTGAAAATCTATCACCCACATGCGTAAAATATTCTGTCTGTCCCCTCGCCAGCTGAAGCTGCCAATCGCCTGCCCAATTGCAGCGGCAGCCAATCAACACCACCCATTGACACAGCAACCAATAACACGCACAATAGTTGTTGACAGCCGCTGCAGCAACCAATCAAACATTCACCCAATGCACTATCCATATATAAGACGACATCCACTTTTTAGCATGATTTTTAAGGGGGGGAACTAGTCCCATGCACAGTAAAGTATGGTAAATGTTAATAAATATTGCAATGTTCAGGAAACAATTATATTCACTCTGGCTGGCCTCAAAAAGTTGATTGCTCCAGGTGCTGGTATGAGCAATGGAATGGGTTGCAACTGAATTACAGATCTAAATATTACTAGGTATGCTTGTCCGGGGTTCTCCTGACAATTCACAGCAGATATGGGAGAAGAATTGGAGGAGGGTAGGTCCACTGTGTTAGCAGAAACTCCTGCACTAGCTTCCACAAGGGTGCTTAGTTGAATCCGGGCTCTTGTCATTTGCTATTTACACCTTTGAAGAAGGGTATGGTACAGTAAAAACAATTGAAACAGCTGGAAAATTCTGCAGCAACTCAGTGACAGCAAACTCGGCCCTCCAGACGTTTTGGGACTACAACTCCCATCATCCCTGACCACTGGTCCTGTTAGCTAGGGATGATGGGAGTTGTAGTCCCAAAACATCTGGAGGGCCGAGTTTGCCTATGCCTGCCCTAGGTGGAAGGACCAATGTTTCAACAATCTGCAAAAGGTCCTCTATCTTACTAAGGCGGGAAGGAGAAAGGAAAGGACAGGTGAAATATAGTGTTCTAGAAAGACAATTATTTTATTTTTCAGTGCAATCCAGACTTCAAAGGGGCAGAGTTCTGCTCACAGGGCACTTCCCTACAATAAGAGATGACAATATTCACCTGCAGCCCCAACATCATCTGCCATACCGTTCCTTCCAGGTTATCTCCTGAACCTACAGAACAGCTTGTCCAGAGGGGGTTATCACTGAAAATCTCCTTCCTTGCTCCACTTCGTACCCCTGCTAAGTCACAGATAGGGAAGGACCACTTTGGTTTGCAGAAGAACCTTTCTGGAGCCAACCCATAATTTGCAAGGCTGATGTTAACATATCGAGAACTCATGCCATCAACTGATTGCACAAGGTAATTACCATGCTCTAAAACAATTTTAGAACAAGTTATCAGCGCTTACCGTTGCTTTAAAGGCTTTATCCAAGTTACTGTCATCTTCCTTCCATATCTGTAAAACCTTTTGAAAAAAAGTTCATTTAAAAAAGGCACAATATCTATTTGCGAAGTATTACCTCAAAGCTTGATTAGACACAAGCAATTTAGGTTAGGATATTTAAGATACACTAGTTTTTATGGTCTGTGATATACACAGAGCCAGGATTTCCAAAATAGATGTGTGTCACTCAGGTATGTGCGTGCATGCTGCACAGAGGACAACTATGACAGACCCATGCCAACAGTCTCTTGATATGTGCAGAATTTGCAAATGTAAACCTACAAAATCCCTTTGGCTTCTGCAATTTAATGCATTTTTGTTTCTATGGAAATAAATCCTGCTGATTTTGACTGAAGTATTTTTAGGGTAGCAGTCTTTGTGAGGCTCAGTTCCCTATTATCAGTTATTGCACACTCTAAAAATACAAACAAGTTTTCATCCACACTAGCATGCAGTTTCAAAACAGACTGATTAAATATGAATTTAAGTTAAGGAAGTTTTTTAAAAGACCACCATGGCTTCAATAAAACCTTACCAAATGCAACAGTTTCCCACTTAACTATAGTCAAATGCTTGCCTTAATAAGAAATCATACCTTATCATCATGGACAATAAGGAACTCTCCTGTTTCAGCATTGCACACAGCAGGACATGTAATTGTTTGACCTTGTTTGACTGACCAGCAACCCAGTGGTTTTTTATCTGAAACCTTAAAAAAAGCCCAACTTATCAACTGTTAAGACACTAAAACCTTAGCATATGTTATTAAGATGCACACAAGAAAACTTCAATTTGCTATTGCTCTGTGTATTTAAAAGAGCTGAAACCCCACAAGCACATGCCCTCTATTTTTTATAAACAATTATAGAAAAAGATAAATCCTTATACAGAAGCATACAGCAGGGTCCTTTTTGCAACTATCCTCTGTCCTACTGCTGTTGATCTTGGGAAACAAGGAAGGAGTGTGCCTTCGGAGCTGAAGACAAACTGTTGTCATCATTCCTGATATCTGAGCCTAAGGAATTGGGAGAAAGTGCATACCGTACAAACATATGGAGGAGTGTGCACACCAGCTTGAGAGAACCCCCATAAATCATAGTTGCAAGAAGGATCCTGCTGTATAAGGATTGATCTTTTTCCTACACAGTACTGTAATTGTTTATAAAACCGTAGGGCATGTGCTTGTGGGATTTCAGCTCTTTTAAATACACAGAGCCACCGCAAATTGAGATTTTCTCGTGAGAGGTATCTTCTACTTCAGAAAGAGACCCAGTCTTTCCCTCTGCCATATTGTTGTTGTTGATATCCGTCTGTCTTAGGGAACAAGGAAGGAGGGCGCCTTTGGAGGTGAAGGCGAAACTGCAGGAAGGTTGTTCTCGCTGGGGATGCTCAGGGGGTCCTCGCCACTAGGCCCTCCCCCTCTTTTGCGACTATTCCTAGGGATCGTCCCTGAGGGACTTGAAACAAGACATGGGGAAAGCGGCAAAGGGCTCGCTTCCCCCCCGAGGAGTCTTTACCTTATACAGCGTCACCGTCCGGCCTCGGTCCGTGAGCAGCACCCGGTCCCCATCTTGCTCCAGGCCCAGCGGCCCCTGAGAGGGGACCCCGGCTCCCGCCAAAGAGCATAACACGAACTCCTCACAGAAGGACGCCATCTTGAAGGCCACGCGAGAGCGGCGCACGCGAGACGAGAAAGGGGCGGTAGTGCGCCTGCGCCCATAGGGCGGCGACGGCGCACTCCACCTCCTCCTCCTCCCAGTTTTAAAAGGAAGGGGCGGGAATGAAATCGACGGGGGCCAGCCGGGCTCAGCGCAAAACCAGAGGCGCGCAGGCGCAGTGAGCTTCCGCAGCGGGAATCGTGCAAAGCGCCACCTGTTGGGGAAAGAGAAGACGGCGAGAAATTGGGGCTAGCCGTCGAGCGCCGGCCAGATTGGGGGTTTGCCATACGTCCGGGAACCCCCGGACAGGCGAGCTAACTACCGGTATGTGCTGCTAAAACCCGGGCCCATTACAGCTTTCCTATGAAAAACGGAACAACTTTGCCAAAAAGACCTCAATAACTTATCTGTCTATATTCTCATTGTTTGAAATATGGCAACACTACACCCAAAGGCGGTCATTTTAACAGCACCCTAACCAGGCCCTGCCATGAAGCGTTTATGTTCTATGCCCTTTTAAAATGTGGCTTTTGGGGGGGCATGTTATTGGGTTGTTGTTTTTGATTATATACCGTATTTTGTGGTTTTTATATTTTTGATTTTGTTCTGTGAACCGCCCTGAGACCTCCCGGTATAGGGCAATATATAAAGTCTAATAATAATAATAATAATGTTTTAATAATAATAATGTTTAATAATAATAATGTTAAAAAATTCTTACAACAACAACAATAACAAAGAAAAGGGCAAGTTGGCGCCCTCACCAAATTCCCTTTTATTGTACAAAAACCAAATGGACTGTCGGCCGTGTTTACAGTGCCGAGACCCCAGAGGAGATACGGCAGGGAATAGCAGGAACTCAGGAAAAGCAGAACATTGGCTCACTCATATAATTTACCTGACGTCTTTTTTTGTATCCTTGCAGCAACACTGGTATATGTTAGGCCAGGGGATGAGCAATAGTGGCCCACATAGGGATTTTTTTTTTGTGGGTTCATTCTGCAGAAATTCTGGTCATTCCGCAAAAATTAGCTTTCACCAAAATGACATACTCTAATGGTATATATAAGTGAAAGTTTATCCCATTATAAATTTTAAAAGAATTTAAAATAAACGAATAAATAAATAAATAAATAAATGTTGCCATATTTTGAAGAGCAAAAAAGACTCACTCCTGGTTTCTTTTGATCTCCCTCCTCTTGACAGCACTCTGAGGCTTCCTAGCAGGCAGGGCACATTTTGTTCATGTCATTTTACTTCACAAACTTAAGGACTTCTGTAAACCTAGGCCATCCCCTGCCCTGGGTATGTGGAAGCAGCTACCTTTTGGGTTGGCCCCATTTCTCTTCGAACCTGATAGGTAAGCAACCACCTGTGATTCCTGTTCATTGCATCCTCCTTCCTAAGGGTTGTACAGCAAACCCTTCCCTGCTCTAATTAGGAAAAAATTACAATTATAATTATACCACTCTTCCAATTTTCTTTTCCCGATGTCTTTTGTATTCTCTGTGGGGAGGGGAGGAGTTTTACCCTTCTTTAAGTTTTTCTCCTAAAAAACGGAGGCCTCCCTCAAACATCCTGATACCTGTTGCTGCTCAGTTCCGTTTCTGTAATATTCCTGTCGGAAGATGTTTGAAGGAGCGATGACACTTGACATTTTTATAGCAGAGTTATGAGCATTCACAAGTTTCACGTATATCATCTTGTAATCCTTTCAGCAGCTTTGCAAATGTAAAGGTAAGATTCAAACTGTGTAGGTAGCCTTTCAGTGGCTGCGGTTCCCCAGGACTTGCATGTCAATTAAAAAAAAAGGTAAAGGAATGCAGGGCAGAGTATATTGCTTTGCAGCCCAGTCCCCAAAGAGCTTTATTGAGATTTAGTTGAATAGATGGGAGTGGTTGTAACGGAATAGTTTTGAGAACTGCAGCTTTACAAGCGCTATTTGTGCAAGTTTGCTTAGGAATTTCACTGTAAAGGATCACATTCAAGTAAGCGTACACACAGGATGTCAGCCTTAATGGAGTTGCTTTCAGTGTGCCATGTGTAAAACGACAAATTTATGGACTTCCAGCTTTCCAGGAAGTCATGCCCTATCTCATGTGTGCTCTTCTTAAGCCAAGCTACAGCACTATAGTTATGGTTCCTTAGCAGCAAGATGACACAACACTGGTACATGCTCAAAGGCATGTTTTCCCTTACTGCATCGTATCTTCCACACTGAGCTCTGGCTTTTGCAACAGGTGTAGGGATAACCCTGGCTCAGATTAAGCTCTGAATAGGTTTGTGGATAACCTTTCTAAATTACAAGTTACAACTCTTTTTAAAAAATAATAATTATCTGCTATTGTTATTTTTAATAATGTTGTTTTAGAATTATTATTTACACCAATGAACACAGATTTTGTTGCTCTGCAGTGCCTTGAGCACCGGTAATAAGCTGCATAGAGAAATCAAAAAACAAATACAACACTGAGCCAGTCTGTAAAAATGTTTTCAAAAGCTATTAGTCTGAAGTGATGGGGCAAAGATTTGCATACTATCTACATATAGATCTACATATAGATTTTGAACTTCATATACAAAATAATACAAAAAAGGAGAGAAAGTAACACTTTTTCACCCTTCAGTTGAGATCAAAACCTGCCACCCATAGTGGCTGCATTTTTCCACATGGTGGGGCTAGTTCTGCATACTTCCCAAGGTAAGTATGTTGAGACTTCAAATGTTCTTTCGTGATGGTATCCATTATGTATATCCCTATGTGTATTAATGAGGCCTTCCCCACAGCCCTTCAAGCAGTCATATGGATGGTTGATCATGCCAGCGAGGTTTCATTTAAATGTAGATGAGTTCTACTGCATCTGATAAAAGAAAATGATTCAGAAATGAACAGCCCACACAAAACATGCATTTTTGTTATTTCATAAATGTTTTACACATTGCTTCTTTGCCAGATAAAATTGGTTGTAGGGGGGAGTTGCATTAAAAATGTATTGTCGCTTATTATTTGCAAGAACACAACTACTTTAGTCACTAATGTTTAGAAAGAACCACCAAAGAGCCAGGCAGACAAGTCCTAAAATGGTGGTACAGATTCTGTAGTGGAGATACCACAACCATGCCGGCCAGGGCAGGAGGTGGGGTGAGGCAGATTTTCAGGACCCCATTTGGCAATTTAAAAACGTTACCTCTCATTGAAACCAATGGAAGGTAAAATTCTTACCCTTTACAAGGGACAAAGATCAAACGGAATATAGTCAACAGAACAACCCCATATTGTGTAAAAAATTGTGACATATATTTTGATGACAGCAGAACTGAACTCATTTCCACCCCAAAGGACTCCTCATATTCCACTGATGATACATATAAAATATTATAGGAAGGCTTCAGTTCTCCCAAGCCTTGTAGTGAGCAGTAACAAGGCATCTTAAGGGCTCAGTTTGCAACCAGAATGGTATAGTAATTGTCACATCTTAGCCATAATTGAGAGACAGCTAAGGGAAAACTTTTTTCATTTATTTTGCAACGTTCAGTAAAGTTTGTATTGCGCCACATATTTCAAGCTTCTGCAGGCTGGATTCGAAGAGGAAAACGTTAAGTATATAAATTAACATTCTTTAATAAGATCTGGATCTCGCTGCACGAATTCACAGGAAAAAAACAGGCAGTCTTGGAAAGAAGATTGCTTGGTAGTTTATTTACAACAGAATGTAAGAAAAACGTGTAAAACGATAATAAATAACTGAAAAGCAACAATTAAGTGGTGTGTATGGAAACTATGATACTCGGATCCTTCTACTTAGCCTTGTATTGTTTTAACTTGGGCCGCTTGGTCCTCCTTTCATGGAACGAGCTTATCTAAACAATGTACTGTAACACTAAACCTACCAGCAAAAAACAATAATATACACAACATTCAAAGTCACAAGGATTGCCACAGAAGTAAAAACTTATTTCCATAAGTAACATTTAAAAATCAGAGGTTGTAATTAAAAGACCATGCTGGCCACACAAACTAGGAGGGTTTTTTTGGGGGGGGGGCAACAGTTAAGAATAGTTGTAGCTTCAAGCCTTTATTGACACATAAAACATCTAAATTAAGGCTGAATAACAGCAAGTTCCTATTGACAAGTTCATTTATCCTCCCCTATTGCATTTACTAGCTGTAGCTGTTACAAAGTGCATATGTTCGATTTATTCTATATGACAGCATGTTTTAAAGTTTTGGTGCAGCAAACCATCCAAAGAAGTGTGAGCAGGATTCAAAATTCTCAGTGGGGCCTTCCTACCTTCTCCTCTCCTCTCCAGCCTTCGGCACTGTCTGAAAATACTGCTTCTGAGGCTCAGGGGCTCTCCAGAAGGAGACTGGATGTGGTGTTTGCATTGGGAGGGAATCAATGAAAAACTTCTGCTCTGCTGATGACTGCTCAAGTTAAAACCACAGAACACTTTTTGTACATTCTCATATTAACAAACCTCTTAAATAGTCTGTTACTCAATGAAACGTCCACTAGACAGAAATCTGGTTAAGAGAAACAGACTGAAGACATTTATTCTGGAGGAGCACCACTCCAGCGGGGAGTTGTGCAGTGAATTATTTTAGGATTACAGCCTGGGAGATGATTAAGTTGCTTATTTCTGCAGATTTACTCAAATAGGCAAGCATAATGGTACAACTAACAGGAATGATGCCTGCTCATCAAAAGGGTGCCGTTGCCTTTTATGGCAGCTCAACCTGTTACTTGGCAAATCCAACATATGCATGCATTATAAAAAAATTCATTCAGTAGCACCTTAAAGACCAACTAAGTTTTTATTTTGGTATGAGCTTTCATGGTCTTTAAGGTGCTACTGAAGGAATTTTTTTATTTTGCTTCGACTCAGACCAACACGGCTACCTACCTGTAACTATATGCATGTATTGTTTCTCTCAGCAAACAGGTAGTGTCGACAACATAGCCTTTAAGCTACTCTGATAAGGGCCCAGTGAAGGTTTCTTGATACAAATATGGGAGGTTTTAAAGATGCATGTGTATATCCTCCACATGTTGTTGCAGGAATGCTAGATTTTTTTGTATCAAGAGTAGAGCCACTCTTACTCAAACTTTTAAGGTGTAGCTTTTTAAAAAGCATACTTCAGTTAATATTTTGCCTGAGTACAATGTCAAGATTGGAACTTTTAAGTCAACAATTTTGGGAGTCTGTATCACAGGTAGGAGAGGTTGATTTGGAAAAAGCGGCAACACACACCTCCTTTTTAGTTCCTCCCTAGTAGTGCTTCAATGTATACAATTTGCCAGTCACAAAAAAGGGCAGGGTCAACGACACCATTGCAATGCCATAGTACTTTAGCTTTGCTGTGCTGCACCACACTTTTAAAAGTGCCAACTAAAACCACATTGTTCCACAAAACAAATAATATAAACACCCACAGCTCTGTCTGTTCCTCACAATCAAACCTTAAAAATATACAAATTTGTACAAAGTAATTCAGACAATTTAGCAGTGAAAACTTTTGTATAAAAGACATATTAGTGCAACAAAAATATGTTAGAAATTTAATTTAGTTATTGTGCTGGAAATATTTTTTAAGCAGTTGTCATAGCATTTGGGGGGGAGATGGAAGGAGGAAATGAAAAGATATTTAATATTTGATAGCCTGATCAAGGCAAAAGCAGTGAGGGAAAACAGAAAATGATTGAGGAGTCCGCCATGACCCATGAAAAGCACAGATATAAGGATGATGTCAGTTCTCCAGAACAGATTTGTATCTGTTCTCCCCCCACCAGTACAAAGAGAGAAAGTAGGAGGCAGGAATGGAATAGGCTAGCCCATCATTGAGACATGCAGCGGAATTAAACATGTATCTTCTTCATTAAGCACCAAATTTAAATAGCATATCTAAGCTGAACAAACGCTTATAGCTACAGTTTTGAAGAGTGGGGAGGTAAAGCAGAAGATTCTATTATTATTTTTTTCCATTGCATGCAATATTGCCTTTCTCTCTGTTTCAGATATGCACTATAAGTAGCATCTTCTTGGAAGGTGTTAATTCATGTACACAAATGCCTCACTCCCCCACCCCAAGTCAAAGTAATGCAACAGGAGAGCAGGAAGTGAGACAGTTAAAACAAACACAATAAAGCAGGGTGTTGTCTTGCCCTACTGATTTGTGCAGAACATTCAAAAAAGGAGATAGAAGAATAGCAACATTTATGTGCAGGCCTACGGAACTTGTCACAATTCAATTGGCAGTAGTGCCACCTGTTTTGTTAGCTACAGCCACATGCTGATTCAGGGTAGATTTATATACAAAAGGTTTCTGATAATATGGAGGGGGTGGGGGAGATATCACAACAGCCAAAGAGAACACCAGGATATTGAGAAAGATTGAAAAAACAATGGACAATAATTGAGAGAAGGCATAAAGCTAAGTGTTAGGTGTATTCAGAACTAGTAGATGGTGTTGGCCTTAGGTTCTTGAAGCTGTCAAACCTACGCACTGCATTCTGTCCTCCCACTCTACTTTTCTACGATTGAAACTACTCTTCTAAAATAACCTTACCATCTACTATTTAATCAAACCACTTAGAAGTTGGAGGGGGATTTAAGTCAGCTACTTTTTCCACACATCATGCTACCATGCTCGATAGAAATATATCCACTATTTTATTTTTTCCATGACTTAAAAGATAGGCAAAAACCCTGAGGTCTGGATCTATATTTCTATTTGCTTCCGACAGCACGTGCATAATCTCACTACAAGTTTATGACACATCCGCCACTTCGCAAGGCCTGGTATAGCTTGGACAGCGTGAGTTACTAAGAACACGGCTAAAGAAAAAGGTGAAGGATTAATTGCAATTTGGAATTAATTATATCCTTAGCCCCTGGACAATTATGGGACAATTATGTCAGGAAACAAAAGGACTCCTAATTTAAGTTGTGATATGGGGAAGCAACTTTAATTCCTGAGATTGAGGGTGATGCTACTGACAGGCCAGAAAGAATTCATCTCTTTCCCAACTGTATGGCAATGTGCAACTGGTACTGTAATTCTCCATGGTTATTGTAGTAAAAAGGACATACTCAAGTGTGGATCAAAAAGTTTATTGTGCAAGCAGAAAGGCACTTCCATTTGCACAAGGGCCTCCCTGCTGATTTCCCAGTCCTGCTGCAGTCCTGTGTCTCCTACACTGTTCTGCAGAGTCCCTCAACCCTTGGGAGTTGAGTTTTGGGGGAGCAGAATGGGCTGTAGTAGGAAAGAGGTGGCAGGAAGGCCCTGTTGAGTGAACCTGTAAATTCTACTTTTCCCTGAAAGAAATTTAGCATGAAAGAAGCAACTCAGGAACTGACATGCTTGCTTTTTTTTGGCTTCTCTAAGAAGCATTAGAAGATCTCTACGTTGCATCATCACATTACTTTTGTGTGCTGTTGCGTGCTCCAAAACTGACTGGGTGGAGACATCTCCATTAGCTTGTTTAAGTTAACTAAATTCTACGAGGTTTCACTTTCCTCTCTGAAGTCAATATGCTGCAGTCACAGGCATTATCTCCAGTTGGCCCACATATTGAAAGCTGAAACTGGGCCTCTTATACCCTTGAGCAGGCCAAAGGCTTACAGGCTGCTCCTAGCTTTCGTTGAAGAGATATAGTTATTTAGAGAATTTTTCCTCCTTTTCAGATTTTTAGTTGGGGCTCTGCATTGCAATATATTATTGCCTTGTTATTTTGAGCATGGGAGATCCTCTCCAAACTAGACATGATCTACTTGCTTTGCATGCAGTGGTAGATTCAGGGGCAGAGTACCTGTTCCCAGATAAATCTCCAGCACCTGTAGGGAGGGTTGATAATGTCCTCTGAAACCTTGGAAAGCAGTTACTGTAGACAATATTAGTAATAGACAATGCTGTCTATTACTGTAGAAAACTAGATGGACCAACGGTCGGACTTAGATAGGACAGCTTTCTTGTTATAGATCTGTTCCCTGTTATAGATCTGTTCCCTATACTCCTGTCTGCTAATTACTTTCAACTCAAGAGAGCTGCATGGGTGGTATTCTTCCCTACCTCTGGTGGATGAACTTCCTACAGAGTTTTTACTTCCCAGGGAATCTTAAAAACATAACAAATCTACGTGGCCTTGTTCACATCCCCAGCTATTGTTACCCATAGTTTGGTGCCAGAATGAAACAGGCCACATACTACCACTTAAAATAATTGTTTGTTTTTGTCTAGACTTAAGGAGGCCCACTGTCACAACACTTAAGAACCCTTGTCTTAAACCGTTTACCTAACCAGCCTTTGCCAAGCTGGTGACCCTCCAGATGTTTTGGACTACAATTCCCATTCGTTCCAGCCAGCATAGTTATACTGGCTTGGGCTGATGCAAGTTTTAGTACAAAACGTCTGGAGGGCACCTTGTTGGCAAAGGCTGCTCCAGTCTGATTAAAGAAACCAATGGCGGCACAATTATACGGTGATCACCAATCAATATGGTAGTAAACCAACTATATACTACCTTAAATCCCCAGTCAGATGTTAGCTTTGTCATCTTACCCTTAAGGTAAGGAGAATTTGGCATGGCACCTCCCACTGTCTCCTTATAGTGACCTGCTTTCAGACTTTTCACCAGTCAGCAGCTTATCTTCTCCCTAACATATACTCTTTCTCCTCCTCCCTGCTGTTTCTTCCGGCAAGTGTTGGGAGCTATAGACAAGCAAGGCCGTGGGTAGGCTGGTTATAGCTTTTTTTAAAAGCATACGGGATTGACACACAATATAAAAGGGGAAGGGAGGGAAGCTAGTAAGCTGAAGAGATTGCCTCTTCTCTTTGCCTCCCTGGTGTTTTCCACATCTCTCTCTCTTTCAAGGTTGTTCCCTAAAATAATGTAGCCTTATTCAGGCATTATGTCTGTACAGGAAATGTCAGCATGTATAGGGGGGCCCACATGCACCCACTCTGTCCCTGCATGTACTCACCCTGCCATACCATTCCCAAACTTCTCGCATTGAGTAGAAGAGGTGTGATCTACCTGTGTTTGTATGATGAAGCAGGGTTTCTAACTGGCTTCTACTTGTACTCAAGTGATCCTCCTTAAGACCTTCCCTCTTCAACATTGGAAGGCAGAGAAAAAGTGGGATAGGGATGGGACACTGGGCAGTATGTCAGGTCACATGCACCCCAACACAGGTCATTTCCTGTTCAGGCAAGACACCTGACTAGGGCTTCTGTTTCTCACAGCTAAGGAGAAGAAAGTGGGTTGACGGCAACCCGCCATAGAATGGCATCCATCACATCAGTTGCTGACCATTCTTGTGGGTCATTGGCAGAATGGGAAACTTTATAGCCTAGAATAGCTTAACACCTGCTCACAGTGCAGTAGAAAACTGATTGAATGTTATCTTTCATTTTTAAAAGGATTTTACATTGGGTGTTTTGGCTGGTTTCATAGGAATTCTGAGGGCTTGAAATAAATCACTGAACTATTCAACTGCTTGTGTTCCCATCTCGCTCTCTGCAATGACACTCCCAAATACCAACACAGAAAAGCTATACAGCACACCATAAAAAGGAGTCACAAATTTTGTGCAAGATACAAATAGTTCAAGGGTCTAAAAATAAGTATAATGAATTACAACCAGAGCTCACTGGTTCTTTAGTTTTGAAGAACTTAAAGTGTGCATTAGCTGCACTCCAAATCCTGAGTTGTATTCAGTAAAACAAGAATCTGAATAATTACTGTTGGTATTCAAGTGTTTCTCAGTGAATAGCAGTTCAAAGGTTTACTTTAAGGTGCACTTGGCCTGAGAGTAAAAAGGATTTTAGAAATTGAGATATAATGGCTTGAAATGAGAAATGACATTTGAAACTGTCCCTCAATAGTCCCTCATTCTCTCAAGATGTCCTTGCCATCTTTATTAAATCCATATAGCATCTCCAGTCATAAATACCGTTATGCTATATATGAGAATATCTTTTGTTTACTACAGTTGCTGTGTAGAGACTGACTTTTGCTTTTGCAAGCTTGTTTCATTTTGTGTTGATAACAACATCTGTCATATGGCTTAGAGCTGTAATCTAGGAATCGGAGCATATGAACTATGTTCTTGCATGCACTTAGCTAACTAGTTTAAGGGACAAGCCTGATGGGGAAGGGGGAAAGGTCATACTTCCAGATCAGTAAATTTTGTTTACACAAAACAACAACCATGAGCTTTGCAAATGCTATTCTTTCAGTCATGGCTTGTCATGAAAACATGCTGGGTTTAGAGAGCTTTTTTGTCTGGATCTGGAAGCGTAAGAGTTTCTGGGGCAGATTTTTTCCGTTGCCGGTCTTTGGGAACTGCTAGAAATTCAGGCGCCTCTGTGGAGAGAGGTGTAGATGGAGCACTAGAAGGAGCACTGCGGATTGAAGAAGGGAGGGAGACATTAGAGATCGATATTGCAGGAGGGAAGATCCCAATTTTCTTGTTGGTGGCTTCCTGAGTTGCTCGTTCAAATTCCCGAACTTCATCCATAGTCATGTCTTCAATGAGAAGAAAAGGAAGAAAGACAAATTAATGTTAGAACCACTGCACATGTTTGTTCCAGTTTTTTTTAAAGATGCTAGTCTGCATGACCATTGTTATTCCAGTGCATTAGAACTCGAAAGGGAAGGAAAGCTATTGCCAGGAAATTTCACAACTGGCAACTGAAATTTCAGGAGGCACATTTCAGGCACCATTCATATCATTCTTGGAGCTGCCAACACTTAAAGGTAATTCCTCACATTGATACCAAAATTTAGGTGTATGTTTCTATTAATTTTGGGCAATTCCATTGTTTATATTCTTGTCTGTCCTTGCTCCAACATGGGCAGAATTCACATATAAATGGAAGATGCAGCAGGCTTCGAATTCAAGCCCAGCGCAAGCAAACCATTGCTTCTCTTATAGCTATTTCCATCTAGTGAACTGATATTAAAAAGTTATTTTTGCAAATAGAGGCCCAAGATAGGCCTTGATGGTTACTTTATAAAAACAACTGATCATGTGAACATCATAGATACGCTACACTGAATAGCATGCTATCTTTAATTCTGGTGCAGATGTTTAAGATCAGATGGTCAGACAACTCTAATTTTCTATGTTACCAGCTAAGCTTTGTCATTGAACCATTTCCATTTTTATTTGCGTGACACACTGCATCTATTTCCAAAGAACATGTCATTTAAGATACATAGAAGACACTATTTTATCAATAATGTTTTACCTAATAGGTGCAGACTTCATTAAAGTCAGTCTGAAAGCTGGTGGTTTTAAAAGGAGAATATAAATCACTTCATTCATTGCTCCAGCTGTATATGGATTGCACCACTTCAAATTGGAGGTGGAAGCTCACGAGATTAAAAATTCTTTCATATAAAACAAACCTCCACAAAATGCCATAGATTCCAAGGAGAACAATTTTAGCAGATCATGATAATCTTCACCCTGAAGTAGTTTATCAGGCGAGTCCCCACCACCTTGGCCCCATTTTCAGTATCTCAACTATCTCATAAGCACTAGGCTTAGGTAACATCATCATCATCATCATTACTACTACTACTACTACTACTGCTACTGCTACTACTACCTTCCTTTTCAAAGGGGCATGAAAGTGTCTATACAATGCCCTGTACATAGCATATTCATACAGAAAATTAATTAGATCATGACCACCAAAAAGAAGCTGAGATTATTATGAATGAAACGACGAGAATCCTTTTTCCACCTCTGTTTAAGTTTGTTCCTTAATGAACTGTTAAAAAACACTCAAACCAAGGTAATACAGAGTTGAAAGGAAACTTGGAAGTCCACCTGGTCTATCCAGTTACATGGTAAATAATCTCAGTAACAACAGATGATTCATTTGAGACCTGCTTTAAGGGTGCTTCCAGAGAGGGGCAATATACTGCCAGTGGATGGTTCAGGTTTGATTTTCCCATGTGCGCAATTGGCAAATGAGTGGACAGATTTTGACGGAATGTGTCTGGAGGTTTTTACTACCCTATCCATCAGTATACCTGCCCATGGAGATCCAGAAAATTAAAACCACAGGAACAGCACGAGAGCAAATGTTACCAGCCTTAGTTAGCATGTTTCACAACGGACAGCATGGAGGGTTATGTGTGTTGAATCATAGACTTCTAGAGTTGGAAGGGACCCCAAGAGTCATCTAGTCCAGTCCCCTGCAATGCAGGAATCTCAGCTAAAGCATCCATGACAGATGGCCCTCCAACCTCTGCTTAAAAACCACCAAGGAAGGGGGTGTATCCATTTCAATTTGGTTATGTTTGTTTTTTAACACACAGGCTCATATCATTTGGGAAGCTGTAAATAAAGTGGCTAGGGACGCAGGTGGTGCTGTGGTCTAAACCACTGAGCCTCTTGGGCTTGCCGATCAGAAGGTCAGTGGTTTGAATCCCTACGACGGGCTGAGCTCCCATTGCTCAGTCCCTGCTCCTGCCAACGTAGTAGTTCAAAAGCACGCCAAAAAGTGCAAGCAGATAAATAGGTACTGCTCTGGTGGGAAGGTAAATGGCATTTCCGTGCGCTGCTCTGCTTTGTTGTGGGGGAGGAAGAGAAAGGAGATTGTTAGCTGCTTTGAGACTCCTTAGGGTAGTGATAAAGTGGGATATCAAATCCAAACTCTTCTTCTTCTTCTTCTTTAGTCATGCTGGCCACGTGACCCGGAAAAACTGTCTGCGGACAAACGCCGGCTCCCTCCTGTAAAGTGAGATGAGTCTGCGACTGGACTTACCTCGTCAGGGGTCCTTTACCTTTTTAAACAAAATGGCTAGGCTAGGAAGGAGAAGTGCAGTGCTAAATGCTATCCACTGAAACATCACCACACCTATGACAAACCAACCACCAGACCAAATGTGCTAATGAGCTTCTACACCAGCATTATTTGCATATATATATTTTACTTGTTGGATATTCCACACTAAAGTGGAAGCCAGATTAAATGTAAAAAAGCAAAAGGAAAAAAAGTATGAGCTGGAATTTTGATGATGTCATAAGGACACTGGGGAAAAAATCATGCACATGACCAGCACCAATTCCACAATAAACCCCTGTCTGGAAGCACCCTAAGTCAGAAGAAGCTGTGTTTGAGAAAACATTCCAGTCTTGGTTTCATTCCAGTGATGAACCTGTTAAGAATCCAGCTAGTGAGTTCAAACCTGAAGGAATTACACTGCTGAAAAAAATGGCTGATGCAAAGCACGTGCAACCAGGCCATAGAACATGTCCTTCTTTTCACAGTGAAAGGCTTTGGGTTTTCATTCACAAATTAATAAAATACCAGTTAGACACGGCTGCGCAGCTCCACCAGAGGGCAGAATTACTTCACCGTAAATAAAGTTTTCCCTCCTAGAAAATTCCAAAGCACAATTCTTTCTGGTTATTTCCCCTCTACAGATACAAAATTCAAGATGGGTTCAGCAAAAGGTCACCTGAGATTTGCATGCCTCGAATCCAGGTTGCTGTTTTAAATACTAGCAAAGGGTTTGTTTATTCAATGCAAAACCCAGCTTGGTTTCAGTTTCAGCTTTTCTTCAATGAAATGGACACACATGAAGGAAACTCAGAGCTTGCCCACATTTGAGCATTATGTAGCGGTCAATCCACTCAAAATAGACCAGACTAGGCCATATCCATACATATCTGAATTTGAATACGAGGAGCAATTCATTCTTTTTTATTCATACCAGTAGTCACTCCCTTTTGTGTTTGCCCCCACCTTCTAATTTTATTCTATTGATTATATTATGTCGATTAAGTACCAGGGCACAGATAGCTGCAAGCACACCTCTCTCTTTTTAATTCCCCCACCCAGGAAATGTGCATAAGCACAAAGGCAATTGTAAATGCTCAGCACATACCTTTATTTAGTGCAAATCTGAGGGATCAAAAGAAAAAAAACCAAAGCTACACTCCTCTGTCCAGGAACATGCTAGACATGCTAGTTATGAAAGGTAAAGGTAAAGGGACCCCTGACCATTAGGTCCAGTCATGACCGAGTCTGGGGTTGCGCGCTCATCTCACATTATTGGCTGAGGGAGCTGGCGTACAGCTTCCGGGCCATGTGGCCAGCATGACTAAGCCGCTTCTGGCGAACCTGAGCATGCTGGAAAAGAAACAAAAGCCAGTCTAAATTCTCAGCGCATACTTTTCAGATTGCTGCACAGCTATCTGGTGCAGAATTTTTTTATGTGGTTTGTGCAGTTTTCTGATTTTGTACACATCTGATGGATCAATATATATATTATGGCTATGTTCTTATTGTTAGCATGGCCAGAAAATAAATGAAAGCATTAAGGAAATAGTAGCCATGGAGTGGCAGAAAGTAAGAATTGATCCACACAGGTCAAACCACCAAAACAAATTGTCTGCAACCCCAAATGGAGTGGTAGGGAACCTGGTTTCCCCCACCTTACTGGATTATCCCCAGATCTGGTAAACCTGAAATTACAGGAGAAAAGCATTGAGTGGTGTTTTTGAGGGTAATGTCATGTGGATTATGGAAATTTAAATGGGAATACAAGCACACAATAAACTCCAGTGTGGACAAGCCCGAAGAGAAGCTGAAACAGGGTACAACCGCCACCCAATTAATTATAAGCAGCACTGCTCCCAAGCAAAAGCTCTTTTGAAAAGACCTCTGTTATAGTCAAATGCCTCAAGGCCTATCAGCAGGCTAGACAACCTTCTATTTAACTTTAGCTACTCATCACTTCTATGGGAAGGATATTGGTAAAAGACTAGGAGAGTGCAGATTGCACTGGTATCAATATTATGAGGCTGCTAGAATCACTTCATATTAATGGCAAAACTGACACCCAAACACATGATAGGCAAAAGGCAGCAGAGTGGGAATTGAAGATGTGGCAGAGTCCCATGGGAATGGAAATCTGTGATCATAACAGTTGAGAGCGGTGCTGAGCAGCTACACCGTGCTATAATTCGCACTATCAATTGGGCTGCTGATGGGAGTAGGCGTTCGTTTGCCTGTTTCTCAAAGCAAGTATTTCACTCACTTGAGATAATTGCCCCAGCTCTGTTCTCTTCTTTTTGCTGATTGATTAATGAGCAGTCACGTGACTTTGAATCAATCAAACCGAAGCTCAGCACACCGCTCAGGAGATCTCTCGTGCCCAAACTTCCCCAATAATTTTAGTGGAGGGAGACCATACTTGCGCACAAAAACATACCCAGTATGTTCTGGAGAAAAGTGCTGGCTCTGCGTTGCCTGGTTCTGACCTAACAGACCACCAACTTTGGTGGAAAGCAGAGCTCCATTTATTGGCACAGGGAACTGGGATGTAAATCTGCCACCTGGTGCGCCCAATTTCTAACCTAAAAATTTCATTTTCCACTGGAAGTAGATATCCACATCTGAAGTTAAAACAGGCATACCCCAAAACAGGAGCTGCAACACAGATCTCTCCAGACTGTAAGCCTGGCTTCACACTGTGTTCACAATACCAGAGACAGATGTAACAAACAAAGCAAATGCTGAGTCAGTTCACGGCCATGTACGCCTTTTTAAAAGTGTGCAGTATTTGTTGCCTGCCTTAAAACACACACATGCAACAGTCCATCTTTTGAAAATATTAGGGGAAAGCTGCTTAGAAGAGGGAGCGAGAAGTGGTCTTGTGGCATCATAGGGAGTTACACAATCAGGGCTGTGCATAGCTGTCTCAGAACTCGATTTTTAAGATAAGATTGTACATTTGGGGTGGGGAAATGTGCTTGAGGATATTTCTACAGCAGGCTCACCACTCAAATTTTATCTGAGCCTTCTAATTCTCCACTGGGAAAATGGTGCAAAGAAGGAAATCAAGGTGAGCCTTTGCACTGATCAAGTCTGGTTCCACAGAAATCATTGTCATGCAAAATCTGACCACTTGTGTTCTTTCTTTTTTGCTCTAGCAGAGGGTGGGCAATATTTTTAAAGAGGCTACATACACTTCCTTTGGCATGGCTCTCTATTTCACCCACAGGAGATGAATGTTGATCGCAAACTTTAATGTTGGTTTTTTCATGCATATTTTTCTCATATTCTCGAACATCCTCCATAGTCATATCTGAAAAAAGTTCAAGATGTTGGGTTTTTTCCTCTATTAATTCAATCCAGGCTTGAATGAAAGGGAAGAGTCTAGGGAGAATTATCTTTCTAGCAAAAGCCAAAAAGCAGAAGCCGGCTAGCTTTATGAGGATTCATAATAAAGATTGTTAAGTTAAACCAGCCAAGGAAGGTATAAGAAGGTTGAGTTAAGGGATAATTGCAGAATGGGGGTGCTTGGAAGCTGGGATGTTTTTGTCAAGTGAGGCTGGCAGGAAGGTGTGGGGGACAGGCTTTGCTAGAGGCAAACATCTTCTAAAATAAATTTAGAAGATTTCCTGGAAAAAAGAGGAAGGATTAAGGAACAGCACAAGAGTTTACTTACCTTGTCAGAGACATGCCAGGAAAATTCTACATTATGTATAATGATACATGATTTACAAAAAAAGTAGCTTCATTGTTTTAACACTACACAGCTCAGCTTTGAGAGATTATGGGTTTTTGGGTTTCAACAATTTGTATAGTGCTTAATCATAGTCAACCCTACGCAGGGTAGTGAAGGACTGCAGAAAGTACCTATGAATAGTGAAAGGATCCAGACACTTTGAAAAGTAAATCCAAACAAACATTTGCTTTGTAGAGCTACCCAAGAAAGTCATACGCAAACCGGGGTCCACTGGGATGTGTGTATACTGAAGGCATTTCAAAGTTTTACAGGAGCTCCACTGTGAAGTGGCTACCTTCACAGATCTTACATTATACTACAGGGATAGGCAGACCTCAGTCTTGTTGGATCTACTTAGTAATTTCATTAGACAAAATATCTGCCAATGACACCCAGCAGCAAAGGACTCTCAGTTAGATTTTTTGAAGGGGGTGATCCTGAGCACATTCTGAGCCCTGGAATTGGATTTCAGTACCAAAAATGAACTGAACTCACAGTCCTTTCATACAAATACTCCTGATTGGCTTTGTTTGTTTCAGTGGCCTACTTCAGGTGACAAAATTCATTTTGGTGTTCCAATTTTTTTTAATTAAAAAAAAAGGGTATAAGAAACCGTGGCCGATGTAGTGCCAATTCACCGGAGATCTACTGTGTAGATTGTAGTCCTAACAATACGCTGTATCACCACTGGCATGAGCCATGGATTATCATATTTTAATATTACTGTACTTAGAATGAAGGAGCACTAAAGCGTTGATTAAAGAAGCTTATAAGCAATGAAAATTGCAAGATCAAAAGCACTTTAGCCGGGCAAAGTACATGCTCTTCATTAGCAGCACTTCAGTTAATAATGAAATACTGTTGTCTTAGCAATGTTAATTGCATATTAAGATGAAACCCTAAGCTTATTTATCTGGAAATAAAAACCATTGAAATAATGAAAATACTTCCAAATGAACAAGTTTAGGATTGAGGTTGAGAGGGCAGTGCAACAAAATCCACATTTTTAGAATAAGCAAAATCCCAGTGCATTAGCCCACTGAATGCTTGATACCATTGACTGATATACACCTTATAAATATCTAGCTTTAAACACATACCAAATATTGAGCTCTGGTGACCAATTAATCATTCCTTGAAATGAAGCTTTCCTTTATTTTACTTCTGCAGCAAAATTTTAAAAAGCCCCAAGCATTTAAAACATGCTAATTATTTGAAATAATTTGCCATTATCCTGCACCAGCAGTTTAGGCCCAGGTTTGCTGGAGAAATTATTATTATTAAAATTTGTATACTGCCCTTCATCTGAAGATCACAACATAAAAATACAAAATGAATACAATAGAAGGCTATTCACTCACTGCTGTGCTCCTGGTTCAAAAAGGTTACATATATTTTATTTTATTTTTGAGGGGCAACGTTTCCCTTATGCAGGATGCCACTAGCATCCTATTCTGCTTCAGCAGCATGATGTACAAAGATAATGAAGAGAAGGGAAGCCTAGTTATTGGGCATAGGTAGGAATGGGAGAGCCTTTTATGAAAAATAAATATTTGGGGGCATGCTTCGAGAGTGAATATGCAATAAAATGGATGGACATAAAATGGCATGGTGTTGCTGCGGAAAGTGGGTGGCTTTGTACTATATATCACAGTCTTTTGTGGATAAGAACATATTCGTGTATTAAAGTTATTTTTTTTGTCCATGAAAGCTGTTCTAGACCTTCCTGAACATTATTCAATAGATGCACACAGGCAAACCACATCTATCACAGTGGCTCTGAGGTTTTTCCTGGGGGTCTGGTTTCATCTGCATGAAGCACGAAAAAAACTAAGAAACCGAGTTTATCTACTGTGGGTGATGACTATAATACTGTCCCAAGTGCCTGAAAATCTGTCAGATGTGCACAAAGCTGTTAGAAAGGGTTGACAAAATCCCCTTACAGTGCCAATCTAATAGTAGGTGCAGGGCCAAGAGACTACTTGAATTCAAGTTATCGTAATTGCACCATTCCTCAACCCACTTTCCTAAGAATTGATGCTGCATAGCAGTTCCTTCTCGCAGTATTACTGTCACATTGAATGCCTGTGCAGACGCTAACTTGTAGAACTGTACCAATGAATGCTTCACCTAAACCTGTAGAACAATTCTGCTGTCCTTTCTGAAAACATTAATATTATATTCATAATGAAAACATTACTATTGTATTAATAATACAATGGCACATGGAAAATGAAGCAAGCTGAAATACCAGAAATCCTTTATGGTGGGAAACAGTTTTACATAGCTCAGATGGAACGGTGGGACAACATGGTTAAAAATAATGGTTTAGAAACAGGGAGCTGCAGAATTAACTTGATTTGTTGTTGTTTTCTCCATAGAGGAAATGTTCTCAAGGCATAGGATGGACAGTTAGGGTTGGGCTAGTTCTAATAACCCTTCACCTTTCTATCTTTGTGTTAATTACGGTACCCAACGAAGGCTGACGGCACTAATCCTCGTTCTGACACTTACTTTTCCTTTGATCGAGTCACCTAATCATTCCTGTTCACTTTTCCATCTGTAAAATGCAGGTAATAATCCTTATTTCACAGACTGCTAGGGTGAACTGTGCTTTGAAGATTGAACTTGTTAAGCTCTATTGTCGTCCAAGCCCCTTCTAGATTTTCTTCCTCCTGCTACTATATTTGCAGTAGTTTTTTGGGGGGTGGTGGTGGTGGTGATTCAGTTGTATACTTATCTTTCTGTAGCTTACTTGCATTTTTTTATTTTTAACCAAAACTCTGTAGGCTTACTTGTATTTAATTGGGTAAACCTGAAAATTAAGGTCTTAGGACAGCTTTACACAAGACTATCACCCAAAATGAATATACAGATAATGTATATACACATTAGCAGGTGACAAATGCATATCATGAGTGATATCCAATATTAGTTGCATTTAGGGTAGATTCCTTAAAATTAATGGATTTAAGTAACATAAGCCTATTCACATAATGCCAGCATATCTCTATTTCCTTATGTATGAATGTTTTTAAATAATACTGAACCACATTGCTGCAAGACTGTAACCACAACTGTCAATTCTGTATACATTCCAAGTAACAAAAAGTGGCTGGATTAAAACCACACTCTTTAAATTTTAAAGAGCATGCCCTGGTCCCTTTTTTAAAAAAGTCCTTCTGCCACATTGGCTATGAAGGATACATTCTGTGTGAGCTCTGTATAAGGCTGCAAATCCCATACCATCTACCTGGGAATAAGCCCCACTGAACTCAGTGAAACTTACATCTCACTAGACGTGTATAAGATTGCACCGAAAGAAACGCAAAATCTGTCCTTTGTGATGGCTGCCTTAGCAAGACTACCAGAGCAGGAAAAAAGCATTGCATGCAGTTAATAAGGCCTTAGATAATCCTTTTGTCCATGTGAGCTTATTTTTGAAAATATGACTTACCATACCACTCATCCACCCATGTAAAAGCCTGTCGGTGGCCAATCAGCAATATATCTCTGACCACCTGTAAATCAGAACAAGGGTTAAAGACGTCTCTGAAAACAAACAAACAAACAAACAAACAAACAAACAAACAGGAATAGCATCATACAAGAGGTATGCACTAGATTGGAGGTGGGGAACATTTGGCTCTCTAGATATTGCTGGCCTGCTACCCACTTCACCCCTGAACACTGACATTGCTGACGGAGCTGATGTGAGTTGGAGTCCAACAACATCTGGAGGGCCACAGATACACCCCCCCACACACACACAACACGTTATGTTGCTGCTGAAAGAATTGCACTGGGTTCGATTACCTCCTGAGCTAAATTCAAGTTACAGTGGTACCTCGACATACGAAGGCGATCCGTTCCGCTGCGCTCTTCGTAAGTCGAACCCTTTGGTTGTCGAAGCAGCCATTTTGCGCATGCAGGCGCCGACCACGCACGGGGCGAAAAAACTTCCGGGTTTGCCGACTTCGTAAGTCGAAACCTTCGGAAGTCGAGGCATTCGGATGTCGAGGTACAACTGTACTGTTTCTGGTGAATACAGTATGGGACCAGGCTAAGTAAAAGAACCAATCACCCTTTACACACCCAACTGATCACTGTGCTCTGCAGGAGAGGGACACCTGCATTATCATCTTGTTAGATCTGTTCTGCACAATATAGGAATTTGGTTTTCAGCGTGGCAGCACCTACCTTTTGAAACTCCCTCCCATCACACATCAGATAGTCTCCTTTGCCTTTCTGATGCCTACTGAAGACCTTCCTTTTTCAACAAGCCTTTTAAAATGATAATCTTTTATCCCAGTCTTTATATATCTTGGAATGAAGTTAACAATCAAAACAATTAAAGGGGATTCCATATAGGCGATGACCATCTTGTGCGTGTCCAACTGGCGCATGGCCACTGACACACGGGTCCTTTTGGACTCGGAAGAGGGCAGAACGGTGGCCGCTAGCAGAAACCCCATGTAAAATGGTTGCCACCCGTATACGCAAACATTTCCACATATCAAAACAATATTATGTTAAAAATAATGATTTTACTGTAAAATCACTTCAAGATATTTTACGGGAAGTGATGTTATAAATCGATAAATTAATGCATAAAATAAATCTAACACCATCCAAATGGAGCCTCCATGCCAATCTAAACATAATGGCACATTTAAAAAATTATGGTTTCCCTGTTTCCCAAATACAAGCAGAAAAAGCCACTGCTAATTTGGTAATGCCCATTTGTTGAAAAGTGCACATACAAACAGTGCAACGAAAACTGTGCCAGGCAGCAGAAAACCAGTCAGACTGATTTGTGATGATGACACAAGTAGGGTTGCCAGAATCAATAGAGGACAGAACTTCTGTGCCTTTAATTGCCCTGCTCTCTTTTGAGTCTGGAAACCTTAAAGAGAAACCAGCAGACCCTTTGTTTAATTTCCAAGCAAAGGGTCTGCTGGTTTCTCTTTAAGGTTTCCAGACTCAAAAGAGAGCAGGGCAATTAAAGGCAGAGAAGTCCTGTCCTCCATTGAGTTTGGCAACCCTAGACACAAGTAGGAAGAGGTGCAACAAATAGCCAGATTTTCAGCAGCTGGGCTAATGATATTCACATGGCTTTCATTTTAAAACTGATTATGTCCATTCCATATATGACAGGCCAGTGCCCTTCAAAAATTATATCCTATCCCAAGTGTTGGGCATTTCCCAGGGGAAAGAAAAGTAGAACAGCTTGTACTTTAGGGAAACAGAATGACAGTGTGTACCATAAAGAGATGATTTACTAAACTTTTCTATCTGCAGCAAAATGATCCCAAGCAAGCACAAAGGAGAAACAGCACAGAGAGAATACCTATTTGGGAGTTATTTTCCCCTTTTGTCATGCACAGATAGGAGGGACTCTGCAGTTAAACACCTGGTTCACCATCTATTTATTTTATGTAAGTTTCACACAAAAACAGTTTTAAATATTACAACAAATTTACAAAATAAAGGACACTGAAATGTATAACTTCTTCACCTATTGCTATGTTGTATTCTGCAGTTTGGATCAATGCAGAGAGTATTGAGGACACTGAAAAACACCCAGAATCAGTTCTGAATTATGGGCCTGAAGGGCAAAAAGATTACAGACTAGCATCAAGGGTATACAGCTTGAGGCAGAAATCAACCCAGTGTGGTTTAGTGGTTAGAATGTGGTGCCTCCCAGACGGTGTCATATTACATTCCCATCATCACTGACCATTGGTAATGCTGGCTAAGGATTCTGGAAGTTGGAGCCCAATAAAATCTGGTGGGCACCATGTTGGCTAAACCTGGATTTAGAAAGGTTTAATTCAGGGGGAATTCAGGATCAAATTTCTACCCAGCCATAAAGCTCACTGGGTGACCTTGGGCCTGTCAGTAGTTCTCTACCTAACCTAGTTCACAGAGGAGGCATTGCTACTTCTACTAAAGTTTGGAAGACAACTCACCACCTTGATTCTAAGCCCAATAACTGACCCTTTTTCTGAGCATGGATGGGATTTGGGGTCTTGAATTTGTAAAGGATTGCTAAAGATGTGGCTTGCAGCTAGAACATTCCCCAATGAGCTGTGCCAGCATACTTTGGTAGCTCTCGTGCACTGGTTGATTATAACCTATGGGAGATAGAACATGCAAAGCTTGCACATTATGTGCAATTAGAAAGTGAAGATCAACTCTGTGTTGCTAGGTTGGGAGTGGGGGGATTATTCCTGACCTTGCATGAAAGTACATGGAACTGAGGATATGGCACCATGCCATTTCTTGCTACATGACTCATAAACCTACAGCATGTGCAATTTTCTGTCTCTTGGAATCCCAGGAACATCCTAAAGTTTGAAATTGTCAGCTTCTCCCACCATCCCCCAATATGCTTGTATCAAATTTCCATGGGAAAGATAAGCTTTTAGCCAAATCAGTTGGCTACATGCAGCACTGTGCTAAAGGTTCTTCTTTCAAACAGTACATATTTCTGCTTCAAAACAAAAACTACATACAGGGAATGACCAGTGTGTGTGTGTGTGTGTGTGTGTGTGTGTGTGTGTGTGTTCAAAGCACACAGGACTGCACGCGCGGGCCATTTTTGGACCTGGAAGAGGGCTGAATGGGGTGCGCTTATGCACGCTCTGCCAATGCGCATGATGTCCTGGAATGTGCCAATTTCTTTAGAGTTATTTCTGCTTTTATTTATTTACTAGCAGGTCAGAAACTTTCTAAGGAATACAGGATTAGTTCAAAGCTGACGGGAGCAAATTCCAAGGTCTTTTAAATTCACAGTCTTTTACAACTGTGAATTTATTATCTGGACACTTTGAGCATGTACTCGGATGCCAAGCGTCCAAAGAGGAAGCATGCATGCAATGAAAATGAGGAACATTTGCTTTCTAATATTACTCTTATAGATTCCACATCCCATGTTATAATCTGCAATGGTTCCTTTCCTACTTTGTTGTTCTTTGCCTGTTTTAGACCTTGAACTAAAGATAAACAAAAATGTGCAGAATTTTGAGTACACAAGTTACAAGCAGCCTCGCATGAGCAAGTATATACATAGTTCAAGGGTTTGTTTCTCTCAGACACAAAAAGAAGAATGTAGGGTAGTTACATTCTTGATGTGTAAGCTTCTTCAACAGGCTGGTTGATAGTTCTTGGGAAGAGTAAACAGGACTGATGCACAGTGGCACCAGAGACATGGAGAAATGTGGTCCTGGAAGCAAATGTAGGTACAAAGTAGGAAGCTGAAACCCAGGCCTTCCAAGGCAGGTTTCTCTGAAACACCGCCTGTTGCATGTGTTAGGCTGCCTTTGTAAATTAAACCATCACAATCCGGTGGAATATAAGGGAGAAAAGTGGTAGCCCATCTATCTGCCTCTTGCCTGTCCCTTGTAAGCTGAATGAGACACTATCGGCTGCATCCCTGCTGAGCATGCAGCTGTCAGTGGTGACTGTGCTGTGTTGGGGCGACCGCCTCAGATGTTGAATGAGCAGTTCCCAGCTGCATGCTCCACATCAGAGCACGTTGATGCCACTGGCAACTGGGCTGGACTGGGACTGACCTCCCACTCGCATGCACTCACTATGCCCATCTCAGCTGTAGAACTGCAGAGCATACAGCGTCTGGCGATGATTAGGCTTGGCAGGGACTTTCTGCCTGTCTGCACTCCCTGCACATGCAGCCTGAATTTTATTACATAGGAATCTAGATGATAGGAACTAGAGCTCCCGATCGCAGTGGATAAAAAGAAGCCTGAGAATTATTTACATTCATGCTTCAAAATATTAACATTCGGGGGGCAGGGGGCGGAATAGCAACTGCATTTGTATCCTGCTTTCCCCCAGGAACTCAGGGTGGGGTTATCCTAGTTCATGTTCACGACAGCAGATAATGGCTGGCCCAAGGCCACTTAGTAAATTTAACGGCTGAATAGGAATTTGCACTTGGATCTCCCTAACGTTCTGCTCATTTCACCTTGCTGGCTATATCCATCACAATGCTGTGTGATCGCAGCATCATGGTGACAACAACTGATAGTCCAACAAACTACAGGTTAACCACAAGCTGTCATAGAGATTTATTTATTTTTAACCCTCCATGTTTTGTTTCTCCAAAGGTCTGTATGTTTTCAATTTCCCCTTGTCTCATGCTTTCATAGCCTGGTGAACATGAGAGTATGGTGGCCAAACAAACCATGGTTAAGGGAGGATGCTGGGTCACATACCAAGCCAATGTTAAAACAAACCAAGATTAACAGGCCAACATAAAAACCATGACTTCAGATTATGGTCTATTGATAATAGCAAAAAACCCCACAAAACAACCCCATAGTTAACACTGACTTCTGGTTGTTGCTTTTTTTCTCCTTACCGTATTTCCTTTTGACTCCTGGCATTCTTTTCTTCTGGACATCATACACAGGTAGATTTATAAATGGATTGTTATGCGTAGACCTCATATTATGTGTAGTCATGTATATCATGATATAGCTACACATGTCTCACTGAGATAAATGGGATTGTAATGCGATTAAGAAGAGTGCAGATTTGCATGGAAATTGTCCTTATTGCGACAGAAGCGTTCTGTCTTTCTTTAGAATGAATTGACAAATTATTTCATGCCTTGTAATTGTTTGCACTGCTTTTTTTTTTAAAAAAAAAAGAGTTCTCCTTTGAAGGTGCTTGAGGATCTTGTAGCAACTAAATTGGTTTCAACTGATGACATGCAAACTATTTCAAAATCTGTGATGCTTTACACATTAAATCCCTGGCTAAATATATGGACAGAGTTCATAATTGGAAACACTGAAACCAGAGCTGTACATCAGCTTCCTAGCTTATACACACTGCTGTTTCTGTTCATATTCACGTACAGAACAGGATGGCAAGAGAGACTGGGACACCGTCTTTCACTCACCTTGTGAACGAACTGCTCCACTCGAGTCTGAAGTCCCCATACTTCAAATTTCACAGTCACTAGTTTGTAGGAACACATGATGGGCTCTTGAGTGTCTCTCCAGCCTTCTTTTAATAGGCCTCTCCCAGTCTTCTCTGATTTGAAGTGTTTAGGATCCTGCAAAATGGAAAGGAAATAACTCTAGGAGATAATGAATCCATGCTGGAAAAGTATGTGTGCTGGGATATTATAAAAGATTATTGATAAATGGGATAGAAGAGTAACACACTTCAAAAGAGCTTTGTCCTGCTAGTAACAACTAACCAGCTGCAGCTGCAGAATGTAAGCCAAGCTAATAGATCAGGAAATAAGTTGCACTAGTTTCCTGTGACCTGAGCTATACAAGATGTGCCCAGTACCACCTCTGTCACGTTTTGACCCCCTCTTATCATGTCCCAATATACAACTCAGCTGCTAACTGGTGCAAGACCACTTAATGTTTGTACATTTCTTTCCACAGAAGTGAAATTAAGTTCTTGAAGCTCTTTGCTGAATATGTGCCCTTAAGTACAGTGGTCCCTTGGTTCTCGAACTTAATCCATTCTGGGAGTCTGTTCGACTCCTGAAACCATTCGAAAGCCAAGGCGTGGCTTCCAATTGGCTGCAGGAGCTTCTTGCACTCAAGTGGAAGCAGTGTCGGATGTTCGGCTTCGAAAAATGTTCGCAAACACTTACTTCAAGGTTTGCGCCGTTCGGAAGCCAATTTGTTTGACAACAAAGCTGTTTGAGAACTAAGGTACCACTGTACAGCAGGCACCCCAACCACATTCACAACAGGTTTGACTCAATAAATAACACATTGGATTTGATTTTGGTTTGAGTAGTTTTTGGTTTTGCTCCCAATTCATACTTGGGCTGTGTATAGACACCCAACGAGTCCCATCAGCAGAAGCCCTGCACAATGACTTCCACTTACCCAATAGGGCTTCTCCCAGTCTCCTCCCCAAAAAATTGGCTCTAGGGGAAGTGAGAAGATCCCCCAGAACATGAGGGGAGAAGAAGGGGGACTCGTTCTACCTGGTAAGGTGAAATGCAGGAATCTCAACTAAAGCACCCATGATACATGGCCATCCAACCTCTGCTTAAAAACCTCCAATGAAGGAGAGTCCACCACCTTCCAAAGGAGTCCATTCCACTGTGCATCTGTGCAGGTAATGTGGTGCTTAAGTGTGAAGCCCATAATAATAATAATAATAATAATAATAATAATAATAATAATAATAATAATGTCCCACCCAGGGTGTGTGATTTATTGACTATGTATGAATATGTATTGCTGTTATGCCTCAGATTTCAGTTTCTGCAGAAAGCTTATGAGAGTTGAACAGTAAAAACAAACAAACCCACAGCTGCTCCATTGCACCCAACTGCCACAAAAGGAATAAGAAAGAAAATAGAAGTGGCATGGAAAGAGGAAGTTGGCAAACAGAAACCAGATCCACCCAGAGAGGGGGGAAAATGACATAAAACTTCTGCTTCCTACACTGCTGTGATTTCAATGCAACCTTTTCTGAATTACCTGCCAATAAAAATTAACTCCCAAAATGAGACTGAGGTTATGTTATTCTTCATATATCGAACATATACCAAAATCTACATGTTTAGTTCCCAGCACATAACGGTTTTTAGCTTTACTCACGATTCTTTGTGTAGGACCAATTTATTCTTAATAATTATTATTAAACTGGATGTGTTGGCATGGTTTTAAGAGGACGCTTTAGCCGTGCTGCTCTATGTGATGGTTTTATGGTTTTTATTCATCATATAGATGTTTTTACTGCTTTTTATTTTTAAAAACTTGCTTGTAAGGAGTTATACTAAATATAAATACTGTATTGGCCTGAATACAGTGGTATCTCTACTTATGAACACAATCTGATTTGGGGTGCCGTTTGCACCCAGAAAGTCCGTAAGTAGAGTGTTGCTACTGTGCGGGCGCGAAGTGCGCAAGTCGCTTCTGCGCGTGCGGCGAACCTGGAAGTAAACACTTCCAGGTTTGCCGCGTTTGTAACCTGAAAAGCCGCAACGTGAAGCAAACGTAACACGAGGTATGACTGTATAAGCCTTACTTTCCCCCCTAAATTCTGACCATGAAAAGTTAAGCGCAGCTTAAATTCACAACCTTACAAAAAATTGGCTTTTACGATATCGCTGCTGAAACAGACATACGGTAAAATGGAACGGGTGCGAGTGCCTGCAGAATTTTAAGGGAGCAGCTTATATTTGGGTATTGTCTTTTTCTCCCCCCCCCCCGAATTTTAAAGGTGCGGCTTATATTTGGGTACGGCTTATATTTGGGCCAATACGGTAACAACTACCACTGCTATTAATAGCAAGCTTCATATACTTTTTAAGGTCATGGCCATTACTGATAATCATTTCAAAATTAATTTGTTCACCTGAGTGACCAACAAATTCAAGTTAGCGCTCAAACTTGTTAAATTTGACAAGACTCAGAGACTGTGACTTTAGCACCACAGAGCTGTGAAGTATATTCATTTTCTAGATGTCAATAAAAACAAGAGCTCTTCACACAATTCCCCCATTCCCAGCAAAAACAAACTAGAGCTTAATCTGATGTTATTAAGAAATCTTATTAAGACCAACTTGGTTCTTAAACTGAAATGAGTTTGTATGGATTCTGAATTGAAGAGATATATAATCATACAATGAAGGAGAATTAGTTTAGGAGGAAATTTTTAGCTTTATTTCCTATAATAGTGTGACCCCAGTTTAGAAAATAGCATATATTTAAATTCATCTCTATTTACAACCTGAAATATAGGTTAAGCATAAGCACAAGTTGTCTATAGTAGATATAATGTCTGTTTTAAATATGGATTATACGCATTGGGCTCAGAGCAAAGTTAGAAATATGGTTTTAATGGGCATCAGCCTTTCATAAAGCAACCTCCTAAAATACAGACTACCAGGACTATTATAAGGGAATTGCAGATCTTTGCTTTTGATGTTGCAGGTACTTCTGCAATGATGGTAAAGGTAAAGGGACCCCTGACCGTTAGGTCCAGTTGCGGACAGCTCTGGGGTTGCGGTGCTCATCTCGCGTTATTGGCCGAGGGAGCCGGTGTACAGCTTCCAGGTCATGTGGCCAGCATGACTAAGCCACTTCTGGCGAACCAGAGCAGCGCACGGAAACACCGTTTACCTTCCCGCCAGAGCGGTACCTATTTATCTACTTGCACTTTGACGTGCTTTCAAACTGCTAGGTTGGCAGGAGCAGGGACCGAGCAACGGGAGCTCACCCAGTTGTGAGGATTTGAACCACCGACCTTCTGATCAGCAAGCTCTAGGCTCTGTGGTTTAACCCACAGTGCCACCTGGGTACCAGATAGTTAATTGCACTTCTATATTTTCCAAATAAGTGCTCATTGCATTCACAATTATGCCAATCCAAAACATTTTCTTCAGTGTTTTCAGAACATATCTTTTTGAAAATATGATTGAAAATTGGCACAATCTCTCCCGCCCCTTAAAAAAAAGACAATAATTACATTTGGCTTCCTATTTTTCTTTGGACCCAACAGAAAATCACCCATGGGCAACAGTACTTCTGCCTTGTTAACCCTCAATACTGAACATGCTATTTTTAAAGCATTTTGCACTTGGCGTTACAATGTACTGGAAACATGGAGCAATTTAAGCAAAATTTGCTAGCAAAATTAATCTGTCAAAATGAGGTTGCCTCATAAATTAGAGCTGACAGAAGCACAGAGGGGAGGAGAGGGACATTCTAAAGCAAGTTGATAAAAGAGGTCTTATTATGGTGCAAGTGGAACCATTATTTTCTGAACCAGACAGGTGCTGGCTGCATCCCTGTGACAGTTAAGCATGAGTGAGCTCCACTGCTCTGAACAGGCATCTGTGCTGGGGCGGAAAGAGCACAAAAACTTTTTTTAATTAAAAAGAAGATTCTCTTATTAAAAAGCGAATTTACATTTGCTCTGAAGACTAAAGCAAAGAAAACCGCAGGCATCTAAAAAGAACCTGCCTCTGTGAGTTCAAGCGGACTTAAGATTTTATTTTTCTTTAATAGCACAGCACCACATCGGCTGCCTCCAAATAGAAAACTGTTTTTAAACAGAAGAGAGTTTCAATAGTTTGGGCTGCATGACATATAGGTGGAGGGCAGATTAGTCAGCAGCTGCTCTTTGGATCCTGGTCACTGGCTTTGGGCTGCATCTTATGTTAGACCCATTAGAATGAATGAACCTGACTAACTTCTGTTCATTATTTTCAATACATCTGCTCTGAGTGGAACTTAGTTGGATACAACCCTTTACTTCCAGATCTGTACTGATTAACATTTTACTATTTGATTATCTTCAGTCTTACCTTAATAAATTTTAAAGATAATTTTTTTTGAAAAAAATTAATGTTTATATTAGATACCAGTACTCTTATTTAAAGCAGATCCTATCTCTGTGAGATATAATTGTATGACACAATAATTAGCAGCAATGAGACAGTATGTCTTGTCATGCATGTGCTGAGCATGCTTAGCTGATATCCTACCATCTAGATTGAATGACCCTCAGACCACGTAGTGGGCCGGAATATATTTTTTTGGGGGGGAAAGAATGAATTCCTATGCCTCACAAATAACCCAGAGATGCATTTTTTAAAAAAGCACACATTCTACTCATGTAAAAACACACTGATTCCCAGACCGTCCACGGGCCGGATTGAGAAGGCGATTGGGCCGCATCCGGCCCCCAGGCCTTAGGTTGCCTACCCTTGCTCTCAAATAAAAATGGAGAGAGCTTTTTTTCACCCCTTCCACTGTGGGAGACGCAACCTCCGGGGAAATGGGAGGGCTTTTGATTCTGTTTCAGAGCTTCAATATTCTAAAATTATGCCAATACTAGCTATCCAACTGTTAGTATTTTAGAGATTTCTCAAAACACTTCATAAAGGTGTATTATTGAAGACAGAATCAAGGCTAGGGGCTTTGGTCTTCATGTAGTTTATTATCTACTCCAACTGGGAATGATAATAATTGCCTTCCAGACTTTTTGCCAAAGATGGAGGATGAGGGCAGACTTTTGAGCACATCACCCATGTTTTTTCTGGTCTTCAGCATTATACCACTGTGTTAATGTATAGAAAGTCAACATAAAATGTTTAGATATAGCCTTTTGTCAACTCCATAATGATAATAGCAGTTAGGCATAAGATGTGTTGCTGCAGTGTAATAAATGTTATTGATGTTGGAAATTTTCATGTAGATAATTGAATAACTTTGCCCATGAGCTATGACAAATAGAGCCTATTTGCTGCCAAGATATATTGGATTTTGTATGCTGCAAAATCGTATCTTGTCACTCAATTTAATAGTGTATTATTAGAAATATGAAGGCATATTAATTATATGCAAATTCCCTGGAGTTGTCATTCCCATGCAACAAGAAAAGTATTGAGTAAAGTCAAAACAATATGTAGCTAAGTCATTCCAGCACATATTTACGTAAAGCATTTTAACTCAGCTCTTTAGCCAAAAAGGCCCTTGGAGCAGCTTAAGCTTAATATTTTAGACAACCCCTGCTTGCAGACTTATAAAAGTCATGACAAACGTAAGGAAAAAGGTGTGAGAAGGGAGGAGGAAAAGAAAGTGTAAAGCACTTAATCAGCACTTGGTGGGTGGAAAAATTCTTCTTATCACTTGGTAGGATCAGAAGAGATAACCAAGCTATACTTGGTTGAGACTATTTATCCCAGAGCAGTATGGATGTCTGAATGGGCTTTCTGCACAATGCAAATCTACACTGCTCAAGAGCATTAAGTCCTTTACCTACCTCTGATTCTTTGTAATAGCGCTCAGGAATTTCGTCGCAGGCAATATCAATAAAGCAGACTTCTCTCTCAAGATCTTTGGCTTCATTATCAAAAATCTGCAAGATGTAAAACAAACACGCTTCAATGTTCTGATGGGCATGTAGTCTAAACTTAATCATGAATGTTATGAACCGGCAACAGCTTGTCTTAAGGAACAAAGGCACTGGTTCCAAAAACAGCAGAGTATGTTCTTGGCATTATCTCAGTTACAGACTGGCACCATGTACAACTACAAGCAATAGTCTCAAAATATGGAACAAAACTCTGAGATATTTCATTTTACAACATCAGAAGGCTTTCCAGTTCTTCAGTTTTTATTGTAATGATGACAGAAATGAGCAATGTGTTACAAAAAAAAAAACTTTTCCAGTTCTTCTAGCAATTGATAGTTTGGAAACATCATACGAGCAGTATGGCCTAACTGCTCGGAGAACAACAGCTGTTTCCCATTGGTGACAGCCCTCTGCCTGCAGTAGCTCCCTGTGTCTCCTTTGGTATCTTGCTCCTAACATCTTGGTTGTTGCAAAATTACATAGCAATTCCTATTTTTAAAGCATACTGTTCTTTGCTCAGCACTTTATTAATAAGTTATTAAGAAGTTCTAGGAGTGGTCCTCCTAGATGTTTTGGCCTACAACTCCCATGATCCCTAGCTAAGAGGGCCAGTGGTCAGGGATGATGGGAATTGTAGTCCAAAACATCTGGAGGGCCGAAGTTTGGGGATGCCTGTTCTAGGGGCAGTGCTGCTGGGTTTGGCTTCCTTTGGAGGAGGGAAAACAGGAGACCTAACTTGTCTTTGTAATATGGCTCATCTGTGAATTTGCTGTATTTATAAATTCATGTGTAGAGTCTCATTTAAAGGATTCCTACAAGGCAAGCAGACTCACTATTTCACATAACAACCACCACCACCACAACTTATTATTTATACCCCGCCCATCTGGCTGGGTTTCCCTAACCACTCTGGGCAGCTTCCAGCAGAACATTAAAATACAATGATTCATCAAATATTAAAAGCTTCCCTAAACAGGGCTGCCTTCAGATATCATAATAATAATAATAATAATAATAATAATAATAATAATAATAATAATAATATAATAAGATCATCAGAGAGATGTCCTGTGCCACCTCTTGCTTAGTTACTCCATCTGTAATGCTGGTTGTGGTTTGTTTCCATAAACGGTAAGTCAAGAACAAACATTAATTACCACTTGTCGTTTGTTTGGAGGAAACAAACCATGAGCCTGGCTTTGGATGACGTATCCAACCAGACTCTGGTTTGCATTTTCTGTGGTGCAGCAGGAGCAGGGGAGGAGCATCCCAAAAACTTTTGGGGCAGCATGCACCAGCACACTGCTCATTCACATTAAACCATAGTTGGTTTTAAAATAATGATTTTGTGTGATATGTGAACCAGGCCACACACACACTCCCCTTAGCACAGGGTGGTGACAGCGTCTCCCTCAAACTATTTGATTCAAAAAGTCACACAGATGTTATACTACAGGGATGTTCAACAGATTGATCACGATCTACTGGTCAATTGTGGGGTGTCCATGGTAGATCGCAGTCTATTGCAAGATCCTCTCCCCTCCAAAAAAGCTCAACAACTTTGGCTTCCTAAAAAAGGCTCAACAACTTTTTGTCAATCCAATGGCTAGATCACTGCCAGTTTTTTTTAAGTTACAGGTAGGCAGCCGTGTTGGTCTGCCGTAGTCGAAACAAAATAAAAAAATTCTTTCCAGTAGCACCTTAGAGACCAACTAAGTTTTGTCATTGGTATGAGTTTTCGTGTGCATGCACACTTCTTCAGATACACTGAAGAATTCACTGAAGAATTCACTGTTTCAGTGTATCTGAAGAAGTGTGCATGCACACGAAAGCTCATACCAATGACAAACTTAGTCTCTAAGGTGCTACTGGAAATAAGTTTTTTTTTTAAGTGGGAGTAGATCACAGTCTCTTGTAAGTTGGACATCCCTGTTAAGCTAGAAGAGTAACATGCACTTTGCACAGGCCTGCTCTCCCTGTTGCACATAACAATAGCCAGGCTGCAAAGCACTGAGATATGAACCAACGTTTTGATTTACAGATTGATGTTTCAGCCACTATGTTGCCCCTACTCTCCTATCCATTGTTAAATTAAGAGGTTATTTCCCACCTCCCCCAACCTCTTTCAACTGGAACTTAAAATCAGAATGACTCATTATTTGAGTGCCTGAACCTTAATTCATCCATACTTCTTTCTTGCACTGTATCACAGATGGAAGTTTAATCCCTCTAGATTTCTCATTAGTAGAAAAATAAGGAGCCATTAGTGTACAAGATTTATTTCTTTTTAGGGCTAATTCTCCTGGTGCTTCCTCTAGCCAAATACCCTAGAATTCTCTTGAAGCCTGCAGGGGAGATAATTTGATTGGTTTTGCAATCAGGCTGTGGATATTTAAGTTTTTGGTTTTTTTAAGTGATTAAAGCCGATGGAAAGAAACATAAGGCTCTCAATCTGCGTCTCTGGCAAGGAGCAGGAAGCAAATGGCAAGAACATTTTGTGTTCCTAACAATGCAGGGATTGTAGAAAGGCCTAATAAATATTATGATATCAAGAAGAAATTAGGGAGGTTGCAGGTTTTTGGAAGCAATGTATTATGACCAAACCAAGGATTGTCATGTCAGACCAAAATTCTCATTGAAAGTTTAAACTATGGTTTAAATTAAGAGTGGGATTCTCCTGCTTTCGGGTTAAACAGGGCACACCAGGCCTCTGCATCTGGCCTGAGAGACCATTTTTCCGAAACCATGCCCATTTTCCCCACCCCAGTATCATCTGATGTCAGCTGTGGTTCAGTTAGAGACACAGCTCCACAAAATCCTGTTTTGATAAGAACCTATGGGGTTTTCATTTAAAGTGGAATCTTAATTATTTTATCTGCTTAATGGCTTAATTCTACAATGAGCCCAAACTTGTCTATCATAAACACAAGTGCCTGCTTCAGACAGTGCTACCGTATTTAAGATGATAGGATCACTGAATTTTGCTTCCATAGGTCACTGCTGACAAGGACAACTAGTACCAGTTCTAAACAGCCAGCCAATTGCAAATACCTCTAGCAAAATCCAGTAAACAAAACAGCAGTGCTTCTAAAAGAAGATATATTTTTTAATAGCTCTGATAACATAATGCAAGATGAGTGCTCTTTTACACTTTGTGCCATATTAGCTTGACAGATGGATTCAAAGTACTTTACTGATCGATAGGTGCAGTACTAAAAGCAAATGTATTTTGAAGGCTATAATGGAAGAACTCTCCCTCAGAGGCAGAATCCTGCGAAGGCTGCTATACTGCTTCTTCAAATGGAATACCCTAAAAGTACTCTACTGTATATTTGTCAACAGAAACTGGGAAACATCCTTTCAATGGGTGGATTCACATGTCACACCAACACCAGCAATGCAAAATCTGTGTTGAATTAAAATATTCACCCAAACTAACGGTGGCCCAGTTTGCATGTATTGCTAAGCCAAACCATGGCAGTGTAGCTGCACCAGGCACTGCAGCCGTGACTTTTGCTTTAGAACCTGCATGTTTACTCGCTTGTGCAAAGGGTTTACATCATGGGTAGGCAAACTAAGGCCTGGGGGCCGGATCCGGCCCAATCGCCCTCTAAATCCAGCCTGCGGACGGTCCGGGAATCAGTGTGTTTTTACATGAGTAGAATGTGTCCTTTTATTTAAAATGCATCTCTGGGTTATTTGTGGGGCATAGGAATTCGTTCATTCCCCCCCCAAAAAAAATGTAGTCCGGCCCCCAACAAGGTCTGAGGGACAGTGGACCAGCCCCCTGCTGAAAAGGTTTTCTGACCCCTGCTACATAGTGTTATGTGCAAACCAGATCACACTATACACAATTTTGTCTGAACTTGGACAGCATGCTAGGCTGCAGAACAGAAGCAAAAGCTTCCAAGCCCCTTCTCATGCTACACTGCAAGAGGAAGGAGGAGGAAGAAGGATCACAGTGGCTCATTCTAATGCCAAATTTTAGCTTAGCGTTACATCACTTGCATGAATTTTAAACACTATTAGTAGATATACTATCGTGCTGGATGCAAAGGAGTGTTGGGAGGCCCCAGCAGGGGGACCCCATAGGGAAGAAGGCTCAGATCCAGGGGATGACAAGAGTGGTCAGAGGGAGCAGACTGGGAGGAGGCGTCAGAAGATGAAGGGGTAACAGGGTTTAGTGAGTGGGAAGAAATTGCGACAGAGAGCAGTCCAGAACCAGAGGCAGAAGCGGAGGTTGGGGGGGGGGGGTCAAGGGGCAGAGATGAGGCAGGCTGCTGAAGAAGCCATGGAGTCTCTCCTTCCTGCTGTGACCGGCTCCTCTCCCCTCTGATCTCCCAGAACCTGCAGAGGTGGGAAGAGGGTGGAGCAAAGGCAGATGAGGTGAAGAAATATCACGTTGCTTGGGAAGAACCCAGGGAGGAGGAGGCTTGGGGAGCTTTGGGAAGGTAGGAAACTTCAGTCCTCACTGGGGCAAGACCTGCTGGGAAGAGTTGCTGTGCTCACTAGGCCTGAGCTGTTTTGTTTGAATAAAGAGTTAACTTCGCTGATAACTTGTGTTATTCCTGCCTTCCCAAATCCCGCCTTGACGTATACTGATATTTATCCACTTTTTTTCCACTTACATCAGTGGGAATCACAATCCAGGCTTGTAGCACTCAAAAGTAGGCAATTGGAAGCATGATAAAATAGCAAAGCTCATAACAATGCATCTTAACCACAGGCGTTGTCACAGGCGTTGTTGTTCAGCACTGAATTATCAACATAGTGCAACAACATACCAAACAGTGGGGGGAAGTGGGGGGAAACAAAAACCCAGCAATTAATAGCAATGTGAAAAACTTTTGCCTTTGACAAGGTGGGATTTACAAGTGATTCAGGCATACGCATGAGTTACATAACAAATAAATAAATGACATAACAAATGTGTTTGTTTTTTTAAAAAAGTATGCACTAAACTACAAAGTAACCTTTTAGCTAGCTAACCCAGGCATCTCACTACTAATTTTGTTGTTCCCGCAAGGGGACAATGACAATAAAGATTATTTTATCTATTTTAACTTATCTTATCTTAATACAGTGCTTAAAGATCAACACTAAAGGCAACTATAAACTGTGCATCGAACTAGAGTCTTTAGAAGAAAAAAATGTTGTTTAAAAGTCTATATTTTTCAAAGAAATATTATTTTGGTTTCTAAGGACACTTATTTAGGAGCTAGTCTAACTGAACTCAGCAGGCCTCCTTTCCAAGTAAATGTACACAGGAGAGGTTGCAAGTCCAAGCACTGGTCTCTTCGCAGTTGCTGGTTAACTGGCTGTGATCTTCTCTGAAAACTGCACCTAACTCTACTATCCAGAATGCAGCCATGGAAATTCACAAGGGCCTTGCTACTGGGCAACCAACCATGCTTAGCAGAAGAACATCAGGCAGGCAGTAATGTTTACATGAGCTTTAAAACTAAGGTTCCCAGAGGCTAGTCTATTCTTTTTTGAAGCAGGTTACTGTATACTCTGTACTGTACATTTGTATACTGGGGGCATTTTAATAAGAGCAATGCATGCAGTGCTAATGCTTTTCCCTCTCCTTTGCAAGAAACAAGAACTAGAGAAATATTATGGCAAGAGGCCAGTAAGCTCCAACTTGTGATTCCAATCTTTGCGAACTGGCATTAACCTGAACTGTTGTTAGCTTGTATTCAGCAATATAGAAGCAGCTGACAATCCCTTGTGTCAGCATTTCCACTGCAAAGCTTCAGCTTTCCAACGTTTCTAACTTGGCCAACTAAATGCA